>NC_092413.1:187609600-190009600 GCF_040894005.1 Engystomops pustulosus | reverse complement strand
TATATTAACATTGACTGTAAATGAACTACAGAAATATCTCCATATTTCCTTAGTATTGGATGATATCATTATACAAAATCCATAATCACTAATGTGCATTGCTCTTTAATTAACCACTTTAATATGAAGCAAAAAAGGTCAAAAGAGCTAAATCTAATAAGGGAAGAACTATTGGGGTCTCATTAATAAATATCAGAACGTATGTGTTCTGTACATACACATGACATAGATCATTAGCAGCCCCCGGGAAATACACTAATCACATGAACACTTCACATGGAGATGGACAGTGAAGATAATGAACGCACATCATGCATTGTCCTGCTGGTCAACACCTAGCATCACATAATAACCAATACATGTCATTATCAACCATTTACATGCTCCACTAAAAAGCACAGACATCTTCATGCAGTTATTCTAATGCTGTACTTTTACATATGATAATAAAAACAAACAAACAATATATATATATATATATATATATATATATATATATATATATATATGGTGCAGTACAGGGATAATATGTGCATTGATTTTACAGTATAGAGATAATACACACAGTAATGTCACAGTGCAGAGATAATACACACAGTGATGTCACAGTACAGAGATTATACACACAGTGATGTCACAGTAAAGGGATAATACACACAGTGATGTCACAGTACAAGAAGAATACACACAGTAATGTCACAGTACAGGGATAATACACACAGTGATGTCACAGTACAGGGATAATACACACAGTAATTTCACAGTGCAGAGATAATACACACAGTGATGTCACAGTACGAATACACACCGTGATGTCACAGTACAAGAAGAATACACACAGTAATGTAACAGTGCAGAGATAATACACACAGTGATGTCACATTACAAGAAGAATACACACAGTAATGTCACAGTGCAGAGATAATACACACAGTGATGTCACAGTGCAGGGATAATGCACACAGTAATGTCACAGTGCAGAGATAATACACACAGTGATGTCACAGTGCAGGGATAATGCACAC
Organism: Engystomops pustulosus; assembly: GCF_040894005.1. Classification (NCBI taxonomy): domain Eukaryota; kingdom Metazoa; phylum Chordata; class Amphibia; order Anura; family Leptodactylidae; genus Engystomops; species Engystomops pustulosus. The sequence continues at coordinate 190,008,575 of NC_092413.1, read as the reverse complement.
AGTGATGTCACAGTATAATGATAATACACACAGTAATGTCACAGTACAGGGATAATACACACAGTGATGTCACAGTACAGGGATAATACACACAGTGATGTCAAAGTACAGAGATAATACACACAGTGATGTCACAGTACAGAGATAATACACACAGTGATGTCACAGTACAGAGATAATACACACAGTGATGTCACAGTACAAGAAGAATACACACAGTAATGTCAAAGTGCAGAGATAATACACACAGTGATGTCACAGTGCAGGGATAATGCACACAGTAATGTCACAGTGCAGAGATAATACACACAGTGATGTCACAGTACAGGGATAATACACACAGTGATGTCACAGTACAAGAAGAATACACACAGTAATTTCACAGTGCAGAGATAATACACACAGTGATGTCACAGTACGAATACACACCGTGATGTCACAGTACAAGAAGAATACACACAGTAATGTCACAGTGCAGAGATAATACACACACTGATGTCACAGTACAGAGATAATACACACAGTGATGTCACAGTACAGGGATAATACACACAGTGATGTCACAGTACAGGCATAATACACACAGTAATGTCACAGTACATGGATAATACACACAGTGATGTCACAGTACAGGGATAATACACACAGCAATGTCACAGTACAGGGATAATACACACAGTGATGTCACAGTACAGGCATAATACACACAGTAATGTCACAGTACAGGGATAATACACACAGTGATGTCACAGTACAGGGATAATACACACAGCAATGTCACAGTACAGGGATAATACACACAGCAATGTCACAGTACAGGGATAATACACACAGTGATGTCACAGTACAGGGATAATACACACAGTGATGTCACAGTACAGGGATAAAACAAACGGAATTTAGCAAAAACAGTGCAGTCTGCTCTAGGTGCAGTTTGCCTCACGAATGTGCAGGGTGCGGCAGATTGTTGAATACTGGCACTTGGTCTTCATCATCTGGCGCCCCCTGCACTGTTCGGGAAGTGAACAAACTCCAACTAAGTAATAATTCGCCCCTTTAGGTGCAAACTTTTTCACTGTTGTCGGGCACTTAGCAACCGCAACACAAAACTGGTGCAGACACTTTATACATACATGGGCTAGCTCCAAAGACGTTCATTTCAGTGCAAAGTCAGACGGAAAACCGGCGCCGCCACAATAATAGATCTGGGCCAACGATGTCGTAGTGAAAGGATAAAACGCACTATAAGAGTCATTATATAAAGACCATTGTTACAGTGATTATCTCCCCTGCAGTGTTCTTGGAGGACAGTGATGATGGAGCAGGAGGTCTCCGGCACCAGTATACTGTACTTCTGGATCCTTTACCATTGGGCCCAGAGGCATCTGTTACATGAACGTAACCCCTACTGCGATGTAACTGAGCTCCATCCACCGCACACATATTTCATTCATTATTCTAAATAACATCAAAGTGCGAATATCTAATGCAACACACGAGAAGGCAAGAAAAGCGTGAAATGTTTAATGTTTTTTTTTATGCTTTGAACAAATGCATCAAAGTGAATATAGCCGAACAGCAGCCACATGCTGACATATTGTTGACAACATCACATTGAGGGGGAAAAAAAAAAAAACGTTTTTCGTCGTCCGGGTAAATGTAGGTGGCAGATGATTATATGTTACACTACACTGAGAGGCGCATAAATACGTTTGTGTGTTATACTTATACCAATCCATCCCAGTATATCTGTATGATGTGTCTTTGTAATTGAATACTATAACATAAAAAATGGACGCACTCAACCCATACCCTATACTGATGTAAGAATCCATGATAAGCTTCTTCCATGGAGGAAACGTCAACTAAACCCATTCATAACAGGGATTTACTGGAAGCAATGCGTATAGTATATACCCTTTCAAATCACTGATCTTTATTGAATTCAGTGGAAACTGGTGGCCCAGGGCCATAGCTATAGTAAGTAAAAAGGCATGAGGTGTTCCATAGAATCCATCATGCAAGAGGACAAAGGTATTAAAATTGGCACATCAGGGGGGTAACTACAACGGAGCATCCATTGCAGCTGCTATGGGGCCTGCAGTGTCAGGGGGGCCCGGCATTCAAACTAACACTAAAGAATCAAGAATGTGAACCATCAATAAATACCAACACAGCAGCAACCTTAGAAACACTTCACACTGCACATTGTACAGCATAATATGTATATAACAGAGCACATCCTCCACAGTACACAGCAGGAATCAGCAGCTCAGATGAGAGGGGAAGAGGAGGAGGAGGGGAGCAGAACAACAGGACTAGGGACCTCTCATCCCTACTTTCGCCCATGTACTTCTTCCATGTGGTCAGCAGCTACTGGGACAGATCTATGTATGTGTATAAATGTATATATCAGTGCATACATGTGTGTGCATGAGTCTATATACAAATATTGGGGTGGAGACAAGACATCTTTAAATTATGTCTTTGGCCATGAACCAGCTTAAAGGGATGGGAGACTTTTAGCAAATCATTTGCTATTATTTGTGTATTGAAGAGTGATACAATTTTCCAATTAGCTTTCTGTATCAATTCCTCATCATTGCTTGCTGTCTTTCAACAGGAGGCTTCATTGTTTACTTCCTCTGCATAAAAACCAGTCCATGGTCATGTGACGTCACACATGTGCACGGCTTGTCCTATCACAGAGAGTAATCAGATCTGTGTGTTATAAAAAGCCGTGCACCTGTGTGACATCACATGACCAGGGACAGATTTCAATCCAGAGGAAGTAAACAGTGAAGCTTCCTATAGAATGACAGCAAGCAGAGATCTAAAAAAAAACCGCATAATTACAGAAAGTATATTGGAAAATTGTGCTGAAAACGGACAACCCCTTTAAAGCCATAAAGATCAGATATGGAGGAGAATGAAGAAGAAATGGAATACCTTAACACTCATGCTATAGGAGCCACCATATAAAAGCTTGAAGGTTAAGTCACTGGGGCAGCTAGTCCCCCAAAACTGATGATATAATGTATATTGTTCACTTGGCTGCTACACCAAGCCCACCAGATCCTAATAGTAAGGACCACCAGCCATAGCACTGCTGATTTTGTTGAAAAATTTCAGCCACAACAAGGGCTAAGTTGGATAATTTAGATAACAGAACAAGGAGATGCCATGTACTTTGCTATATGTCCTAGATCTAAGGATTGTTTTTTCCACTTGACTCACTCATCCCCTTGTTGGGTCCATTCTCATGTGAACGCTTCCACCAACCCCGGTTGGCCGTGTGAGGACAACTTAATTCTCTAAGTCACTTCTAATTTAAGAGAATGCTGTGTAGGATGACAATCTCTCTTGGTTTATGATCTAGAATGGACATCTGATAACGTTATCATCTGGACCAGTCCTGACTGTGGTCACCGGTGGAGGCCGTCAATGATTTTATGAGCTGACATCTATCACGCTTGCACCTGTCGGCTCAGACTATATGATGTTCTCCATCCCCCTGCATTGAAAAGAATATATTAGATATATATTGTTCCCTTTACCGCTGGTAATATAACAGTCTCCATGCTTTTCCAAGATCACGTACAACTTCTACACGGTACATCCAATGCTGTTTTAGTGTTATTATACTCCAGTGCCCCCTAAACCCTCATCCTCAGAGCTTCTTCCTTCCATACATTATTGTACATACATCCTCCATAATTTAGTTAAAGAGAACCCGTCATGCAAAATAACCCCCCTAAACTAAATATATTTTCATAAACTGCCATTAGAGAGCATTGCCTCTATCCCTTTATTGTCCCTCTACATGCCTGTAAACCTAAGCAATGAGGTCCTAAAGCTGTATGCAAATGACCTGTGAAATGTCCAATGAAGCATTAGCATATTCAAACTGTCCACTCTATTCATGAGTGGGAGGCACAGCCACACCCCCAGTGCATGACTGACAGCCTGTATAATGATGTTAGGCTGTATAATGGTGTACTTCCTGGTGCTGGTGGCCACGCCCCCTGCAGCCTGTGTGTGCATGTGTGTGTGTTTAGGAGGGATACAGCAGCTCCAGGCAGCCATGTTACAGCAGAACATGTCAGATTCATGTGTAGCTGATGTCTGTGTCTCTCACCTGTATATTAGGAGGATGCAGCATGTCAGCAGGTACAGCACTCACACTAGCCATGCTTTACTATACATTACACACAGACATGAGCAGGGGGAGGAGAGGGGAGGGGTAACAGGGGTGACATCACTGCCTCTGACCATGTGACCAGCCTCATTTATATGATAAAGAATAGATGATTTTATAATGAATAATGTATGAAATAACTAGATAAAGGCTGGGATGGGATCCTTGTGAGCTGCTCCAACAGGTAGAGGTGACAGGACTAGTGGCAGAGACCTGATGACAGGTGTCCTTTAAGTCAGCATCCCCCCACTACCTCCCATCCCTTGCCCCATCGTGAAGTAGAGACTCCCTTCATTGGTAACCATAGTAACAGCTGCCGCCGCTGCTCTGCTATCGGCGCTGGATACCGCTCCATGTGATTAAACGAAGGCCTCAGACTGTCATCTTTTGTCCCGAGTTGATGGTATATTACACATAATAAAGACAGGGAAAGAATGACAGGTGACGTTCCCGTAGATTCAACCTACAAAATCTGGGAAGCAAGATAGAGCTCTGAATATATAAAATATTCTGCAAAAAGTGGAGAGATACTAATATGCAAGTAAATATGCTATATGTGTGCCAGCCCTATAAATAAGAAAACTGTATTAAAGTATGTTGTGGAGTAGTTTTTCTACCCTTAAAGGGTTCCGAGTTGGTAGTTTCAAATTTAAAGGAAATCAACCACCAAGATTAAGGATTGTAAACCGAGCTGGTGGACATGCTGGAGGACATGCTGGTGGACATGCTGGTGGACATGCTCTTGGACATGCTGGTGGACATGCTGGTGGGCATGCTCTTGGACATGCTGGTGGACATGCTGGTGGACATGCTGGAGGACATGCTGGTGGACATGCTGGTGGGCATGCTGGTGGACATGCTGGTGGACATGCTGGTGGGCATGCTGGTGGACATGCTGGTGGACATGCTCTTGGGCATGCTGATGGACATGCTGGTGGACATGCTCTTGGGCATGCTGGTGGACATGCTGGTGGACATGCTCTTGGACATGCTGGTGGACATGCTGGTGGGCATGCTGGTGGGCATGCTCTTGGACATGCTGCTGGACATGCTGGTGTTTGCCCCCTCTGACATGATCCGCTCTTATTTTAGCTTTGTATACTAATTTTTTAAGAAGGCTTTAAAAATAATGAGGCCGAGGGGCTCCGGGCTCCATAGTTCCTGTTAATTGAGCATCTCCACTCATTTGCATAATTTGGGTAAACTGAGGGTTTTCTGCAAACCTGTCCATAATGGGAGCACCACCCCAGAGGTGTCCCTCCTACTGCATACATTCCATGACTCCTCTAGATTAGTCCCACCCTTGAAGGAAGCTTTTTAAATGCAGTTGCTTACAGTATTGGAGACTTACTGTATAGTACGAAAATGGTTAAATATCACACTATTCCAATCAGAGAGGTCACATTAGAAGACTGTGGGGGAGGAGAGTTTTCTAAGGAGCCGAGATGTGTTTCTAAATGCCACTCTAATCCTAATTGCCCTCCTAGGCTCTACAAGAATGATCTGTCTTGCTCTCCTGATTATGAAGCTCTTATGCTCTCTGATGTCTTCTGTAGCCAGAGAAAGTTGTTTAATCTCCGCGGGGGTCCCTGTGTTACTGTCACCAGCCCTGGCTAACAAAGCTCCTCTTATACAAGCCTTGGATAATATTCGTGGATGGACCTGGAGAGATTTATGTTCCCCTGTAAAGCTTCTCAATCCTATTGCACATTTTGGAGATAACATACAGACCACACAAGGTTCTGTAACTCAGTTCCTTTTAAACGGAATAGAAACTAAGGAACATAATTATCAGGACTTCTGGACCAAGCCAGTGGTGTAGAAGCCCTGAAATAATTGCAAATGCTAACTTATTGCTTAGCTTATTGCTAGCACTTGCAAATAATTTCCCCCTTTCTGACACCTACACGCCAGGGGAGCGTGGAGGGGCGTGAAAGGGGGGCGCAACCGACTGGAGGGGAAGGTGCAGGTGCAAGGGTGTTCCTGTGCCCGCGCCTGCACAATTGCTGCAGCTGCCAAATTATCATACATGGCTGCAATTATTTCAACGCTAGGTGAAATAAACGCTGCACAGGCCCCCGCCTGATACATCAAGAGGCCAGAGCCTCTGGATGTATCCCAGTGGCGTAACTACCGCCGTAGCAGCCGTAGCAGCTGCTACGGGGCCCTTGAGGTTCAGGGGCCCGGGGATGCACGGACCCTGTGTGCAGTGCTTTGCCAAGTGGTCCGTGAATACACTGCTGGGTGCCTGGCAGATGTGTCCCCGGGCCCCTCCTCTCGGTCCCGGCTTCCGCCCACCTGTCTCCTGGCCCACCCACCTCTCATGGATCGCTCAGTACCTGAAACTCCCATTTGCCACCTCCCTGACCCGCCCGCCTGCGGCCCACCAGCCACCTCCCTTACCCGTCCGCCGGCACACGTGACCGCGGCCCGCCTACCCCCTGCATAGCGGCACAGCTGACAACCACCCGACCACGCCCCCCATCCTCCCGCCCGGTGAACAGCCCCCCTTCCCCTCCCGCCCGGGAAACGAATCCCCCTCTCCCGCCCCCCCCCCCCCACGGCCCGAGCGCACGCACCCCCCCCCCTCCTGCCCGAACACCCGCCCGCACAACCACCAGAACACCCACCTGACGCCACAGCCAGGTGTTCACCCAAACATCCTAAAAGGTAAGTATATACTTATGTATTTATCTGTGTATATGTATATATTGTATATATATGTATTTACTGTGTATATTGTGTATATATGCATATACTGTGTATATTGTGTATATATGTATATACTGTGTATATTGTGTATATATGTATATACTGTGTATATTGTGTATATATGTATATACTGTGTATATATGTATATACTGTATATACTGTGTATATTGTGTATATATGTATATACTGTGTATATTGTGTGTATATATGTATATACTGTGTATATTGTGTATATACTGTGTATATTGTGTATATATATGTATACTGTGTATATATGTATATACTGTGTATATTGTGTATATATGTATATACTGTGTATATTGTGTATATATGTATATACTGTGTATATATGTATATACTGTATATACTGTGTATATTGTGTATATATGTATATACTGTGTATATTGTGTGTATATATGTATATACTGTGTATATTGTGTATATACTGTGTATATATATGTATACTGTGTATATATGTATATACTGTGTATATTGTGTATATATATGTATATACTGTGTATATTGTGTATATATGTATATACTGTGTATATTGTGTATATATGTATATACTGTGTATATTGTGTATATATGTATATACTGTGTATATACTGTGTATATTGTGTATATACTGTGTATATTGTGTATATATGTATATACTGTGTATACTGTGTATATATGTATATACTGTGTATACTGTGTATATATGTATATACTGTGTATACTGTGTATATATGTGTATACTGTGTATATATGTATATACTGTGTATACTGTGTATATATGTATATACTGTGTATATATGTATATATGTATATACTGTGTATATATGTATATACTGTGTATATATGTATATACTGTGTATACTGTGTATATACTGTGTATATTGTGTATATATGTATATACTGTGTATACTGTGTATATATGTGTATACTGTGTATATATGTATATACTGTGTATATTGTGTATATATATGTATATACTGTGTATATTGTGTATATATGTATATACTGTGTATACTGTGTATATATATGTATACTGTGTATATATGTATATACTGTGTATATTGTGTATATATATGTATATACTGTGTATACTGTGTATATACTGTGTATATTGTGTATATATGTATATACTGTGTATACTGTGTATATATGTGTATACTGTGTATATATGTATATACTGTGTATATACTGTGTATATATGTGTATACTGTGTATATATGTGTATACTGTGTATATATGTATATACTGTGTATACTGTGTATATATGTATATACTGTTTATACTGTGTATATATGTGTATACTGTGTATATTGTGTGTGTATATATATATATATATATATATATATATATATATATATACACATACACTATGTGTGTGTTTTTGTATACGCTGTGCTTATAGTATGTATGTATATGCTCTATATACTGAATATAGTATACGAGTGTAGAACTTTATGTGTATATAAGTATATAAAGGTGTGTATATATCAGTGTATAAATTTGTGTAATTGTATAAACATGTCCGTATAAGGGAACATTCACAAGAACATATGAGGGACGTATATCTGACTGCAAATTTGCTGCCGGATATACCTCTCCTCCTCTCCAGCGCGCCAGACTTGTGCCTGCCAGGCTATAGCCGGGCGGGCACACGTTTATGTGAATGCTGCCTAAATATGTATATTTTTTTAAGGGGAAGGGGGGCCCCATGCAGAAATCTGCTATGGGGCCCAGCCTCTCCTAGTTACGCCACTGATGTATCCGGCTGCACCGGAGAAGTGGTGGGCCTGTCAGATGCCAGCGTATGATAAACAACCCCCTAAGTCGCAATGACACAGCCTCGCCATCTACATCACACCATCACCAGCATCATATTGATGACCTAATTTATGTATAGGTCACAGATCTAGATATCCTGGGAAATCCCACTTTGAGTTTTACAATGAAAATTATGCTAATGAGCCCAGAGGGTTCTTGGTGTGTTACAGAAGCCCTCTGTGCTCTGGCCTCATGGGCTGTTACACTGTGCAGTACCTCTCAGTCTCACCCTCCCCTCCTGCACTTCCTACAATCTGGGAAGTTAGCACACAATGAGATGGAGAACTGCTCCTGCAAAATGTAATGGCCTGTGCGGCTACAGATCAAAGGGGCTCTGGTAACAGCCCCCCCCCCCCCCCCGATAACCCCTCATTTGCTTCATTAGCATAATTTTAACAGTTGCTTTTATCACTAAGTACGCTTGGTTTGTCATGCTTGATTTTGATGGTAGCCTTTCTTTGAGGCTATGTGGACCATCCAGTTTATATAGCTGATGACTGATCTTCCAGCTGTACAATTACATTAAAGTATGGACTTGGCAAATGGTTCATCAAAAGAGCAATGTTAAAGGACATCTACCACCAGGATGAAGGATTGTAAACCAAAAACACTTACATTGGTGTGTGCCCCCTCTGCCAGAATCCGCTCATCTAGTAGCTTCTTATTCCCTTGTTTTTAAGAAATAAATGTTTTAAAATTATACAAATGAGTCTTAGGGGCTCCAGGCTCCATTGACATCTATAGAGCCCCTAAGGTTCATTTGTATAATTTTTTAAACAATTTTTTACATAAAAAAGGGTCCTATGAAGCTGAAAGAAGAGCAAAACATGACAGAAGGGGCGCACACCTGTATGTCAGTGTGCTTGGTTTACGTTCCTTCATCCTGGTGGTTCTTTAAAGAGCCTTTGCCATCTTCGGCTACCATCCTTTTATGTCATATTCATCGTCATATTCACTTCTACCCCGGTATAGCCGTGCTCTGCATGCTGATAGTCCTGAGGGTCCTCTCCATGATATTACGTGAGCCTAGGAGTCCCTGCATCAGCATGTGGTGCACAACAGGGGAACGCAGGTTCGCAGAAAGAAAAACGACAAATTCAGAATCAGTATCTTTAGCGACTTACTGATTCTTGTAGTTTTGAATGGATTGAAGAGTCTCTTTAACCCTTGGATTATTATACTCTGTGTGACCATAAAACATAAAAAACTAGATAGACAATCCCTGTAACTCCTATTGGTAAATTCCAAACCCCAAATGTTGCCCCCAAAAATATATTTTGCCATAAGGGTCTCGGTAAAGAAAATCAAACAAATATTGCGCTGTGGAATATGGGAAGTGTAGGGGCTTAGTTGCGGCGATCAGCCGGCATTGTCTTGGATTGTGGGAACAAATAAGGGGATTGTTCGTTACTAAAAAGGCTCGCGCTGTATTAAAAACACAACGGTTTAAAGTGCCTGAGGGTGTTTTGTTCTTCATTACTTCATAAAAGTGACATTAATAGCCATGGAAAAGAACTGCTGAGTGCATTTACTGCCGATGTTTCAGGTATGAAAGCTGCTTTCAGGCTGCTAATGTTTCCTAATTACACATCTCAGCCGTAAGGAGAGAGGGTGAGAAAAGGGGGGGAGAGAGAGGGGATGCACCGAGATAAAGAGAGGCCGAGCCAAGGGAGGGATATGCAAGGAAGACTGGAATACGTGCCCGGAGAAATAATGGATTCATGGCTGTATATAGAGGAATTCTATACCACAATCCCTAAACAGGGGGTACAACATCTCTGGGGGAAAGGCAGATGGCACTGGATCATTTGATCTAGTCTCATGAACCAGAACATACAAAAGCAATGTGAAAGAATAATGGACAGTTATCCTCGGCTCCTTTGACTCCATTAAGAGAAAACTGCTAATAGGACACTATGTACAATTTTCTCTGCAAATCCTGCTCTATAACATGCTTCCTGCAGATAGGACACTATACACAATCTGCTCAGCTCCTCCTGCTCTACAACATGCTGCCTATAGAAAAGGCATGATGTACAATCTGCTCAGCTCCTCCTGCTCTACAACATGCTGCCTATAGAAAAGGCATGATGTACAATCTGCTCAGCTCCTCCTGCTCTACAACATGCTGCCTATAGAAAAGGCATGATGTACAATCTGCTCATATTCTACTACTAGTGATGTGTCTTCACGAATGGGGTAGCAGCCAAAGCAGATGCTATAGGGCCCGCAGGGTCAGGGATGGAGGATATGCAGCCTTACATACATATTTTGCTGCACATGTATATACAGTGCACATCTTCCTCAGTACACAGCTGAGCCGGCAGCACAGATAAGAAATGTCATCCACTTCCCCCATGTGGTCTTTAAAAATTGGGCTGCATGATGTCTTATCTGCGTCCTCTGACACCTCCCTACAATAAGAAGACAGGCTGACAGTAAGTATATACAGAACATATGTGTGTATGAATGTGTACATGCATGGATATGTATATGCTTTATGCGAGTGTGTATATATGTGATGTGTATATGGTCTATATGTGAGTAAATATGCAATGCGTATATGTTCTATATATATTTGTATATGTGATGTGTATATGGTCTATATGTGAGTGTTTATGCAATGCGTATATGATATATATATATATATATATATATATATATATATATATATATATATATATTTTTGTATATGTGATGTGTATATGCTGTATGCCTGCACATGGTACTGTATATAAGTTTTTATGTTCTGTACATGTGTATATGTGGTGTATACAAACTGTATGTATGGTTTTATGCTGTATGTGAGTATGTGGTATGTTTATACTGTATATATGATGTGTATATACTGAAAATATAAATACATGATCTATATATACTATACATGTGTGTATTTGATGTGTATATACTGTTTGTGTGTATAAGATGTGTTTTTAGAAGTGTATTCATGTTTATATGACAAATATGTCTGTGTACAAATACAGAACATGCAGAAATCTGCCATGGGGTCCAGCCTCACAAAGTTATCCACTGGGCACTTTGTTTATCCTGCTCAGCTTTTCCTGCTCTATAACATGCTGCCTAAATATAGGACATTGGGGCACATTTACTTACCTGGCCCATTCGCGCTCCAGCGGCGTGTTCTCTGCGGTGGATTCGGGTCTTCCGGCGATTCACTAAGGTAGTTCCTCCGCCGTCCACCAGGTGGTGCTGCTGCGCTGAAGAGCATCAGAACGCACTGGAGTACACCGAGCCGGGCTGAGTGAAGGTAAGGGCGTGCCGAGCGACACTTTTTTTCAAGTGCGGCGTTTTTTCCAAATCCATTGGGTTTTCGTTTGGCCATGCCCCCGATTTCCGTAGCGTGCATGCCGGCGCCGATGTGCCACAATCCGATCGTGTGCGCCAAAAACCCGGGGCAATTCAGGGGAAATCGGCGCAAATCGGAAATATTCCGGTAACACGTCGGGAAAACGTGAATCGGGCCCTTAGTAAATAACCCCCATTATGTACAATCCGCTCACCTCCTGCTCTATAACATGCTGTCTGCAGGTAGGACACTATGTACAACTATCTAAGTTCTTGTTGCTCTATAACACGCTGCCTGCAACATAGACCCTATACTAAACAGTAAAATCCAAAAAGCAAATATATCAGGTTTTCCAGCCATTAAATAAATTACATCTTCAGTGTGTAAATGTCTGGGAACTTTCTTTTTAAAGGGAGGAAGCACGATTTGTGTGGCCCTCGCATCTCTAACATCCATCTGTCTTGCAGGATTAACTTTCCAGCTCCCCAATCCTCTGCACACAATACTGCCATTAAATGAATATTTGTTCCTGCATTAATGTCCATCATAAAATCCCCAGTAAAGTTTCATGGAGCGTAGGAAAGAATCCGTCGGGAGGCTGACCTGTAGAGATGTGGACCTGTGAAATTCGCACAGTAACCAAAGCCAACGCAACTGTATGTTCCCTGCCAGGAAAACCTTATAAAGTCTGATCGGGTCAGCGCTCTTGGACAGCTCCATCTATCAAACGCGTGCTAGGGCCTCAGAGCCGGCTATAATTCAACCAAAGGCATAAAGGTTGATATTTTGTTAATGCTGGATTCACCTGTATACTCTGTGCTTTTTGATTTACAGGCACGTTTAATAGAGCATTCTGTTCCTAAACCCCAAACCTCCTAAAAATGGGCAAAGCGTATTGTAGGCCTGAACATGAATGGGTTTAGAGTAGCCCAATGAGGTAACTGAGGGGTTTATCCAGCGGTGGGGCTATGAGCAGCCTTCTATTATTTTATGTTGTTTAGTGTAGAGTTAACGGGAGTAGACGAACAAGGATTTTTGTAAAAGGGGAGATGGGTGGGGAACCTCTTCACATCAGGACGCTCGACCAGAGAACACTCTGTCCACATTTGGTAGGTAAAGCGAGGGATTCTCCATATATGTGAGCTCTGTTGCTGCAGCAGCCAGCACTGAGGAGGTCAGGGATGGCACCTAATGGGGCACATTTACTAAGGGTCCGCAGCCGCGAATCCGTCGGGTTTTTCCCAAATATTTCCGCTTTGCGCTGTATTTCACGGGATTGTGGCGCAATCGCGCCGACTTTCGTGCGACAGAAATCGGGGGGCGTGGCCACCGGACAACCCGAAGGATTCGGAAAAACCGCAGAATTTAAAAAGCCATTTGTGTCGCAAGATCAAGCACTCACATACACCAGAAAAAAGCAGGTGAACTTCGGCGCAGCAGCGACACCTAGTGAATATCGGCGCACGGACCTTAGTGAATCCCGGCAGAACCCGAATCAGCGTCAGAGAACCCGCCGCTGGATCGCGACTGGACCGGGTAAGTAAATGTGCCCCATTGTGTTTTGGGGGGTATTGTTACCTCTCGTGGTACAGTCATTGGATGGTGTTCCACTGGGGTTGATAATAAAGGGATTAGGCAGCACCTGGACAGATGTGTCATCCAGTGCCGGCGCCAGCACTGGACATACCTGGGCAAGTACTAGGCCCCAGAACTGCTGTGTGGGCCCTCAAACTGAATCCATGTGGGCTTTATTTAAAATAACGATGACAGGCTGTTTGGTATTATAAACTAGGGAATATTTTAGGGAACAGGAGACTGTTTTAGCTTCAGAATGTTTAATCTCATCAGGTGAGTTCCAATGCTAAGGGGCCCACTGCGGCTCTGTCACCCAAGGGGCCAACTGAAACCTGGAGCCGAGCCTGGTGTCATTCCTTATGTCTGTGCAGTACAAGTGGTGGCTAAGTGGGTAGGTACTGAAGGGTTAGGGGGCAATCCAGGACATTATCCATAGTTTTCAGACAGATTTCAGAATCTTTTTAGGACTAGTTATTATGATATTGATTATTATTATGTTAATATATTATATATTTATATTTAAGTTAATATTTAAAGAGAACCCGTCATGCAAAATAACCCCCTAAACTAAATATATTTTCATAAACTGCCATTAGAGAGCATTGCCCCTATCCCTTCATTGTCCCTCTACATGCCTGTAAACCTAAGCAATGAGGTCCTAAAGCTGTATGCAAATGACCTGTGAAATGTCCAATGAAGCATTAGCATATTCAAGCTGTCCACTCTATTCATGAGTGGGAGGCACAGCCACACCCCCAGTGCATGACTGACAGCCTGTATAATGGTGTGAGGCTGTATAATGATGTGCTTCCTGGTGCTGGTGGCCACGCCCCCTGCAGCCTGTGTGTGCATGTGTGTGTGTATATAGGAGAGATACAGCAGCTCCAGGCAGCCATGTTACAGCAGAACATGTTAGATTCATGTGTAGCTGATGTCTGTGTCTCACCTGTGTATTAGGAGAATGCAGCATGTCAGCAGATGCAGCACACACACTAGCAATGCTTTACTATACATTACACATAGACATGAGCAGGGGGAGGAGAGGGGTGGGGGGAACAGGGGTGACATCACTGCCTCTGACCATGTGACCAGCCTCATTTACATAGTAAAGAATAGATGATTTTATAATGATTAATGTATGAAATAACTAGATAAAGGCAGGGATGGGATCCCTGTGAGCTGCTCCAACAGGTAGAGGTGACAGGACTAGTGACACAGACCTGATGACAGGTGTCCTTTAAGGCTTCTATGGCCATATCATTTTCATCATAAAACAGCATCACTTTTTTTTTATGGGAGAAAATCTCCAATGCTCATAGAAACTGGTAAAAGCAAAATCTACAGTGTGGTGTAAAGTCTAAATTACATTTGACTGCAAGATGTTGAAGAAGCAACACACTTTAGACCTTTACTGTAGACATATGTCAATCAAATGATTGTTCCGTTAATCTTGAAGGTTCTCCCATACATTTGCTAATTGGCAACACATCTGCTGGAGGCCTAACTTATTCAGGGACTAAAGGATTGAGCTCGTATTGGAGGGGAGCTGACACCTGACCCTTCTATCACCAGTTAATACTAAGAGAATGTAAATGTGTCAGACCCCCATTAATCTCATATTGATGACCTTTTGTAAAGGAAAGTCCCCAATATTTCTAGCCCCAAAACACCCTTTAAAACGTTTATTTTTATTTGAGGCTGAAATGCTCCCTAGGCTTCTCCTGGCTTACCATAGATATTAAAAACTTGGAATGGCAATGCGACAATTTCCTCCACTTTTTTGTGCATTTATGTTTATGTTGCTTCATAGCATGTAAATCATTTTTCTCAAGGTGGATGGAGGGCATGGGGCCGATCAAAGCCTTCCACCGTGAATGAAATATCGGCACATTAATGCAGAATACTAGGAGGCCATATGCAGAAATAATTTCATTTCTCAAGATAAAGTATTAAAATGCGGTGATAAGGTGAGGACTGTGCAAAGCGCATACGTCTGGAGTTAAGTGGGAGTCCAGATAATCTCTTTTGCAATGCTAAACAGTCAAGATTTTATACCACCTGAAAGCTAGCGGCGAGAGCGCACATAAACCAACGTGACAGCAACCTAAAAACTGTAATACTGCAAACATTTCTTACTGGAATAGTAAGACACTTTAATAGAGGTTCCTATACATCTAGTTTTCACAAACGCTGTGCAGCTTCTAGTAGCACTGCACAATGTCCATGGTCAACATAAAGCTTTACTATGGTGAACCTCCAGAAACGTCTAGTACACCTTGCCATATAGGTTTCTCCAGTTTATTAGAGATTGGTCAGTGACAACTTACTGTATGGACCTACAAAACAAAATAACCTACAATTAGTGATGATGAGGGTGTATTGGTATAATTTTAGGGGTTGTTTATGGAAGGAAGGAGGCAATGAATGGCGGATGTGGGAGGACTGCCACAGTCTTGGTGCTTGGATCTATGAGTAAGTGCCCCAGGTTTCTCATGCTTGATTTCCTTTAAGGGTGAGATTGCAATTTATGATTTGTAAAGCGCTGTGGAATTTGATGGCGCTATATAAAGATTATTATTATTAACTATCCTCTTAATCTGTCCTGAAGTTTTCTTAATCTGTCCTGAAGATAGGGAAAAAGTATCAGTTCGTAGAATGGTGCCCATTAGGGATTAGGGCATGGACAATGCATGGGCAGACCTCTAACAATCATTTAGAGAGATGGGGGAGGTTTATCAGAAGTGTCTTAGGGAAAACTGTTTTAGTTGCCCATGAAAACCAATCAGAGCTCAGCTTTCATTTTATAGACAGCTGTGGGGAAATGAAACTTGAGCTCTGATTGGTTGCCATGAGTAACTAGAACAATTTTGCTTTCTGACACTACTGATAAATCTCCCTAAGTGTTGATCACAGCCAATCAGAGAAAGTAGACCTGCAATGAGGTTGTAGGAAGCAACTCTGAGAACCAATGATGAGACAGGAGGTGTGACTCAGACTTCATCACACTATCTGTAAGCCCTGCGATTGAAAAATGGTCACCAGTTTTAGATCTACTATGACAGAGCTCAACTAAAACAGCAGCCTAGTAGCAAGATGTGAGAAAAATAGGAATTTCCTTTTAATATTACCATTGGTAAGATTACCACTAATGATCGGACATTTTCTTTAAATGAGTATTTTGGGTAGATGAAATAGTTCTTTAACTGGACCTCAAATAATAAAACTGAACAAGACTAAAGCTATATTTGAAAAAAATTAAAGAACTCAATAACATTAATGCTCATTCGAAAAACCTGGTCACAAACAAGTTCTATGATCCCAATAACTTAAAGCCCTCTCTCTAATTTTGGTGGGTTTTGAAGACCTATCTATCCTACAGTAACAGTTGTATGATGCCTCCAGCCGTCCTTACCGCTGCACTACAGCATCTGCATTGCTTAATATTTACTGTATTTTCCTTGATAAGAAAATGGGCATGACCGCTAGGTGTGGCTGTAATCTACCACCATGGCACCGAACTAACTAGATAACATTATCTACTATAGCTCTTAACACTTCTGATGTGTGCCGCAAGTGTGAAAAGGGAAAACCACTTGTGATATCCAAACTACAATGATACGGCCACTCTACTTATATATAGTCCCTCCATTTACACTTCCTCCCCTTGTACTGAGTACGGAGTATACCAATTACATGCACATAAGGATCAGGCTATAGCCATTTGCAGGTGGTAATGATCACAGTCTCAGAAGAGAATGGTGTGAAGCTTTTATCAATGCATCACTACGTGTATCGATACAACATCTATAGAGATCAATATGTCATTTACTAGTAAAGTGCTGCTGTGCAAAAACTGTACATGTTCTGCATTGAGATGTCTGTGTAACATGGTCTGTAGGACGGCAATAAATCCTGTCCCAACCTACCGATCCATAGATCAGTAGCATGCTACTGGTTGAGGTTATTAGTTCTTCAATCGGGACAATTTGTGGTCAAAATAAGGACCATGTAACCGAGATCTCAATAATTTATAGTGTTCTATTACTTTATTACTCTTTAGAGGACAGTTTAATGAATGTGGCTGCTATTTGTTGACCCTTCTATGAACCAAAACCTGTGGCTTATCAATCTACAACCTCCAACATGCCCTACATCTACAAAGAACCAATAGTTTTGGAGCACTGGAGAGCATGTACAGTAGTATGGGTGGCCATACACATTATATAAATGTTGTCCTAGTCAACTGAATTTAGAATGGGGGTCAAGGGTACCCAACTTTCAGAAAGAAGGCCCACGGATATTATATTTTAACATGACTGACTCTTCATTCTCTCAAAAGATAAGTAGGCATCAGAGAGGTCTGGTAGTGGGTTACTACTTTCTTTACCTTCAAAGCACATGAACATTCAGAGCCAAACATGCAAGAGTAGAGGGCAACTGTAGGGTAGAGAACATGCCAAAGGTGGCACTCAGTGTCCTCTCTATGGGCATGTGGACAAGTGCCCCAGCACAGAGTGCGCGAGACAGGTTAAGTGACTTAAGGCATTTTCCTCCAGGTCTAAGCCGCCCAGGACATGCCTTGGCCAAAGCTATTTTCAAGAGACCTATCATCTTTGGGTGGCTGGACCATGTTGTCAAGGGCCCTCCTCCATCAAGTCCCATAATTCTTCCTTTTTGGGGAGTCCTTGAGAGAAGTTACAATGATAATCCAAATTTCATCTCTTTCAAGAGATTTTCGTCCACACTTCACCAATATGTTTTAAAGTTGTGGCAAAGCCAGTACTCTATAAGGCTCACTGTCACTGGTATAGAGGGACAGTAGGAATCACCTGAACTAGGGTTAATCCAACAACCATTGGCCAACTTTTAGCCATGCAGAAAAATTCAGGAGATAAAAAAATTTCATGGCAATTTTCTCCTGACGTTTAGAAAAGAAAGATATATAAGGAAGGAATTGCCATTCATGCTGTTCCCTAGACTGTTCTATATAGCGGCGCCAATGGCTGAATCTAACAATCTGATTTAATGTAATTTGTTTTCCACAAACTAAAAGGTTTTAGAATTATCCAATTAAGTCAATCAACATCTTATTACCAGGCGGAATACATTAAGTTATACACGTTTGTTGTTAATCAGGTTTTGATTAAAGAATCCAGGTCAAAGTTTTAACCAACTGTTTGAAAGTTTAGCGTTTGCACACACAAGTGTACGTTGACCTTGCACAACCTCCTACTGTATCTCTGATGCCTCAAATTCCAAACAGAAGCTGGTTGTGTAGTGTTCGGTATGTACATGTTCCGTTCTCTTACTCCTCCATTTTGAGGATTAAGGGGGCTTTACACTAATCCCAAACTTTAACAGGGTCAGTATAATACCCTAACAGTATCACCTTTATTATACTTACCTTGGTAAAGTTGTCTGGCTTCCATGAGCTGTTGGTCATATGACCATCCAGGCAGTAGGGCTTGGGATTTCCAGGGACCTCCTGTGTCCTGCTGTCATTACTGTCTGCATACCCCCAACTTTATAACCCCTTCCATATCAGTAGCTAGAGGGGCGTGTAGATATATCCTCCAACCACTTATATTGGAGGGGTTATGATATTGGAGCCATGCGGACGGTAAAGGGAGCAGGACACAGGACATCACATAAGTCCTGCTGCTTGGATGTCACATGACCCACAGCTCCTGGCAGCGAACCTAAAAACGTTAACAGGGTAAGTATAATATCGGTGACCCTATTAAGGTCTTATACTGAGTCTGTTAAAGTTTGGTATTATTGAACAACCCAAAAATAAAATTTCAGGACAACCCAAAGGGTCTTTTTTCATATAATATACAAAGGTAGTAGAGTTTACTTTTTGGTTTAGTTTTTAGTATATAGTGATTATTTCTCCTTGTAGTATTGTAGCATGTATTTCCTATAAAACACAGATAAATGAACGGGCTTCCCGGTGGTCCTGTGGGTCTACTTACCCCTGAAGAAGGAGTTGCTGTCCAGCCTAGCTCTGCTGTAGCCGTCCGAGTGTCCATAAGGGTCTCTGCAATAGAGAAACATTCAGAGTTTTATAGTCTGATATGACACACAGGCGGCTTGTCCTATTGAACATGCCGCTACGCTTTATCGATTTAGTTCCACACAATATAACCCACAATGAATGCGATTTTCATGTCATTAACCAATCTACATTTTATTTTCACAGTTTGATAAAATCACTTTTTTTTTCACCGCCAACCTGAACATAAAAATTGCCGTATTGTTCCTTTGGCAAATTCTACTTCTCCCTTTCGGGTGTTCCACCTCATCGGCGCCGGACATATCTTTTGTTAGCCAAGCGAGGGTGATCATAACACATAGCGGTAAATAACAGACTGGTAAATATGGGAGCGACTTTCACTTATAGCCATTCTCTGACGACGGGGTTAAGAGGTGTAATATGTCACGCTGTGCTCTCAGTTTTCTTGTGCACACACAATTACGCCTCCTTATGACTCATGTTTATGTGTCATCCAAAATGTCAACCCGAGAAGTAGAACAATGAGTTCTGTGATTTACTTTTCTGTGATAGCGTTGCCTAAGACGTGCCAATCTGTTTTCCATCCGACCTGCCCAGAGATTACATAACATAATGTATCGTAATATACATGGTATAATGATAAGGGGATTATACCGGGCATTTATCGCAAGTTTCTGAGGTAAAAGTGTTTTAGTTGCCCATGGAAACCAATCAGAACTCAGCTTTGATATTATAAACAGCTGTGGGAAAATGAAAACTGAGCTCTGATTGGTTGCCATGAACAACTAGAACCGTTTTGCTCTCAGACTCTTCTGAGAAATCTCCCCCATGACTACTTTATTCTAAAAAAACAGTCTAGTATTTCAGGGGTATAGAAGTGGATGGAGTAGAGATGTAATTTCACACAAAACCTGTGGACTGTTTTTAAAAAGCTACCTTTTATGTAGCTCTGTACAACCCCTCTAAATTTGAAGATATCTAAGTACCCTGTTCTATTGGATTCTGAGCTCCTAGTGTTTACTACTAGTTTAGGATCTATAGAGTTTTAGTCTTTACATCAAGATATTTCCCATAAACCATTGCAGCATTAATCACTGCATAAAAAAAACCTAACATGTACAGTAAGATCTTCTGTTTGACATTCAGTTTATCTACCAATCTTTCTATTTACCTATTCATTGGTTCATCCTTAAAGGGGTTGTCCGCTTTCAGCAAATAATGCATAGTCATCCAATTTGCCAATGTGTTTCTATATAAATTCCTCACAGTTTTCTAGATTTCTGCTTGCTGTCCTGCTATAGTCCTGCTTCATATTTCCCCCCTCTACTCCCTGTCGGCATTGCTGAATGTGTCAGGATTCAAGGGACTATTTTGGCCAATCATTGGCCTCCTCCAGCTAAAGAAAATCACTTGTGACATGAAAGAAAGTGACAACTCATGGTCTGAGGAGGCCACTGAAAACGCATCCTCGAACCAAATTATCTGAAGATCTGTACCTTACAATACCTCCCAATATTTTATCCAAAAGTGAGCAATGACTGGACAGAATCAAAGGGACAGCCCCCCCAATGGTAACACCCAGTTGGCTAACTACTTGTAACTGTATAGACGGAAAAACAGAGGTGCATCTATCTATCTATCTATCTATCTCATATCTATCTCATATCTATCTCTAATATCTATCTATCTACAGCATCTTTCTATCTCATATATTTATGAGAGATGGATATCTCATATCTGATGAGTATACTAGCTTCTGCGCTGTGCCAGCATAATGAATATATGGCATTATACAACACATCAGGTAGTGTATCTATTCCTAGGCCCAGCAGGACATCTGTGATTTATTATCTCTTATTAATAGTGAAGTTCATAAATGGTTTATTACTATAAGAACCCGGCCATCCTAGAGCCTTGTAAATCTACCTTCATCCAACTCGTAGAAATTACATTAATTGAATATTTCACAATGTCCCAGCAATGAATAATTTACCTGATTAACCGTGATTGAGAGAGAAAATGTTTTCTAGAAACCTGTCACGTTTTTTTGTCTGATGGCGAGAAAACACACAAAAAAAGCCAAGTCTCAGAGAGGGGCAGGGTCCGCTGTAAATATGGGCCGTAATATTTTATTATTCAATCACAGGTGGCAGGCAGGCTCAGTTACAGGAGGTCACCGCAGAGCACTGGCGGGGGACTATGGACGCGGGCAATGGCTGAGTTATGGCTTCCATCATGGATGCTGAGGATCAGAGAATTATGGTTCAGTGACTCCTATTTCATTACTACTCTGCACATCACTAACTCCACTCTCCTCTCATAACTACAGATGTAACATAATGCTCCAATAATGACCATATTATAAGTACATCTCTGTCTTCACATCCGATTCTACAAAGAAACATCTCTAAGCTCTGAGGTTTAAATGGGTTGGTCACCCTTTTACATAAGTTGTCCATGTGCCATTACTGCCTTAATAATAACCCCTGAATGTTCATAAAGTGATTTAGCATCAAGTGATTTAGCAGTCCAGATACTTAATTTTGTGCCGTAGGCAGATTCTTTGTTTTACATGTCTGAAAAGAAGGCGCTGTAGCAGGAGAGTTATGACTCAACATGCTTCCTTCACCTCCCATCTCCCTATGGCATAGGAGGCAAAAGTAAATATACATGAAGAGACATGTCTGATGGAACGCATTAATTTAAAAGTGGCCATTTTTTATGTTTTTGTTTAATTTACGTTATTTTATTCTTAAAAAATAAATATTTCCAATTTTGCCCTTAAGATATTCTCTGGATTCAGTTTCTATCTTAAACAGCCACACACAACTACAAAAACAGAAATATATGGCACCAGTTTAATTACTGCAAATTGTTTATGAGTTCTCTCCGTGTTTGCGTGGGTTTCCTCCGGGTCCTCCGGTTTCCTCCCACATTCCAAAAACATACTGCTAGGTTGATTAGATTGTAAGCCCCATTGGGGACAGGGACTGATTTGGCAAGCTCTGTGCAGCGCTGCATAATCTGTGTGCGCTATATAAATAAAGAAATTATTATTATTCATTCCAGGATTATTATTTTTTTATTATGAATATTAATCTATATCCAATAAATGAATTATTTTTAACCATTTTCAATATATGGCAAGTGCTCTTTTTCTCTGTTTGGTATATTTTGGCTTAACCAGCCATAGTCTGATGAGACTACTGGTTTTGTCACTTGATAAGACTTCAGTCCACTTCAGCTTTCAACTTTTTTTGCATGGGGGAGATTCACCCTTAATGAAACCCATGCAACAGTTTGGGGCCTAAAAGATCAGTGGTACCCCACATAGTAACAAAGCCATGTGTGTCAATAGGAAAATAAAAGTTTTGGTGGGATTGGCCAGAAGCAAGATGCTGATCCACATCCTTACTGCATGTTTCAATCTGTATCGGCGCCCTGTGGATGCCAATACGGTTTAAAGCAATAGCAGACTAGGAAGCAATAGGCATATTAATGGCAGAGGGATTTATAGAAAATATACAGGCGGTCCCCTACTTAAGAACACTCAACTTACATATGACCCCTAGTTACAAACAGACCTCTGGATATTGGTAATTTACTTTACTTTAGTTCCAGGCTACAATAAACAGCTATAACAGTTATCACAGGTGTCTGTAATGAAGCTTTAGTGTTAATCCTGGTTCTTATGACAATCCAACATTTTTAAAATCCAATTGTCACAGAGACCAAAAAAGTTGTGGCTGGGATTACAATGATAAAATATACAGTTCCGACTTACATACAAATTCAACTTAAGAACAAACCTACAGACCCTTTCTTGAATGTAACCCGGGGACTGCCTGTACATGCGTTTTACATACTCAATGATATGAAAACATATCACTTTGAACATGATGTCTGATCTTTAGGCATCATCATATAGTATATATAAGTAGATAGAGCAAAGTAGAATAGTATATTGCTTTTCATCATAGAGGGATGTGGAGGCGCCTGTCTTTGTATGATGTCTATCATGTACATCGCTGTAAGCTATACATACTATAGCACCCATCATTTTATATTCTGCGGTGGAAACCACAGACCATGATCTGATTGATTCCTAAGTGTTATGTGACTAAATATTAATGGTGTTTTCTCAGGTTCCAGCTCTTTGTGTGAGAATTTCTTGATTTTGGGAGCGGTCCAATAAAGCTATTTCGCTAGTTCCCAGAGTTCATAATAAGTTGTAGAAGAAAAGTTGTGCCAAATCTGCTCAAAAAGAAACTGATATGGTGGTTGGCATCCAAGGCAAAGGTGTGTACATGACAGGTGCACCCGGTCACACGACATTTACTTATCGTATTGTGGGAACAAAGTTAAAAATGCATCATGGGAGAATAGAGTCTGTGATGTGGCATATGCTGGGGTATGTATGTGCTTCCATATGACACCAATATACACAGGATTTTAGCGCTTAGAAATGTTGCCTTAGTATTGTTGAATCTGGGCTCATCTTCTCCTGCTCTATAACATGCTGCCTGCAGACAGGACACTACGTACAGTCTGCTCAGCTCCTGCCACTCTATAACATACTGCTTGCAGATAGGACTCCGTATACTATCTGCTCAGCTTCTCCTACTATATAACATGCTGCCTGCAGATAGGACACTATGTACAATCTTCTGAGCTCCTACTGCTCTATAACATGCTGCCTGCAGGTAGGACACTATGTACAATCTACTCACCTCCCTCTGCTCTATAATATGCTGCCTGCAGATAGGACACTATGTACAATCCACTCAGCTCCCTTCGTTCTATAACATGCTGCCTGCAGATAGGACACTATATACAATCTGTTCTGCTCCTCCTACTCTATAACATTCTGCCGATGGATTGCAATTCATTTTCAATATCACAGTTTCACATAAAGTAAGCTAGGGAAGATAAAGCAAGGCTTTGTGATTAAAATCAATAAAATCAATAAATGGTTAAATTCTAACAATTTTACATTTTCATGTGTGTATTAAAAGCCCATCGGGCACACACTAATCCTAATGGGCCCATATAGCCCCCTCCATTGTCAGCGAGGGAGTGCTGCAGGTCTGTGGCTATGTGTAGATATTCCTATAGCGCTATTGTTCAGAATGGATGACGGCTGCAGAAAAGCGCCGTCTCCTCCCTTCTCTTTCTTCTCTCTCTCCCCCAGGGTTCCCCCATTTCTGGGCACTGTTGGGATGGGGGGGCTTTCATGCATCTTCCCATTTTCTCTGTGTAACTCTGCAGTTTCCTTTATCTGTGCTGCTGAGCAGAACTATAATACACAGGGGATTAGTGTAAGCAACATTTACCTGTCACACAGCTCTGCTCCTGCATGACAAATGAGAGGTTTTACACTGCCGCCTGTTTATCTCCAGCATTTCTTCAGTGTCTGTAGATGTCGGCTCCCTCCACCCCTTCCTTCCATTATCTAGCCTTCTTTCTACTAGCCCCGGGATTACATGACTGCATTAGAGTGCTAGCTCATCAAACCAGTGGAAATGAACATATGTTACCATTATGTGATATTCATGCTGGGATTGCAGAAGCCAGAGGCACTCTGCTATGAAATATTTGGCTATTTTTTTAATTCTTTTTGTATTCCTCGTGATGTGTCAATCTTAGATCCCTACAATGTGCCATTCCTCTAATAGACCGGAGTCCTTGCTCCCACCAGCAAGGGTTCAAACAGAGGCCCACCGTAGAATCCTCTGAGACTCTGGTGGGCCAGTCCCACATTGAATGTTCTGTCTATGTACAAAAAGAGCTGAGCATGTGCTCAACCTTACCGTGTATTTGCAATTCTGACATATGTGATGTTCTGGACAATCTGTTGCCGAATTATAGGAATTTTTTTTCCGATGATAAGAAAATCATTGACTGACAACATGTAGTAATTATTTGGGTCCTGATCATGTACAATAATGATGTTATTGGTGTCCCCCAGCATCGCACATTAGGTTATCTTCCTGAGAACACCATTAATTATGAAGATATTAGAAACAATGGCTGCTCTCGCCATTTGTCTTGCCTGTCACAGGCAGCTTGGCCTTTTCTCAAGCGCAGTTGTCTGGGGTCAAATAGAAAAGCTAATACAGTCTTACAGAAGCCGCTTGTTTGAAGCCGGAATATGAAGACAGATCAATGACGACAGGTCATTTACCCGAAACACACAAAGATATCACACTCACTTCACAGCCGTGTGCGCTGCGGAGCCGGGTGATTCTAGGACAGAGGAGAAACTACATAAGGATGAATAGAAGCCATTTATAAATGAAACGGCAGCACATAACAAGTCACATGTTCTACATGTTTTATAAACCCTGGTGAACACCCGTCAGTGTCGCTGTATGTGATGTAGAATCAGAGGCCCTGGTGGGGGCACCGTTACAAGATTTTATATAGCCATTGATTGATGGTCCCTTTAAGAGGGCGTGGCTTAGCAGAGGCGTGCAGATTCTATGGAAAGAATTTTGACACAAAGTCAAGCAAATAGACTAGTGATGGGAAGTCCGGATCTTTTTAGTGATCTAGGCACCGCTCATTAAAAAGAGCCGGCTCTTCTAGCTCCTGAATGGCTCCCTATTAAATGTATAATAAGGAGCCTCAATCCATGGGCTCACTGCAGGGAGCCGACTCCCATCATTCCAAGAGAAGAGCCGGATCTTATAGGCTACAATAGACTAGTCAGTCAAGACAAACTGATCATTCAGCCTCAGCCACTGTGATAAACGTTCATACTCTCTAGCCAGGTGGAAGATAGAGGCGTGGTGAATGCTCCTCATCCCTCCCCTCCATAAAAAGCCATAGACCTCTGTGGGGGCCATGATCTGACCACAGCCCCCCACAACAGTTGTATGCATGAGTCGTAAATTGGACTGGTAAATTAATTGCCGCTTATTCCAAATATTCTCAGCCTGTTGATATATATCCAATTTCCTATGTTACTGTGGAACTTCAGATTTTTAGCTTGAAGATCCAGGAGGGGTCACGGGACCTACTTCATCCAATGAATGGTCTCCTTGTACCAGGAAGTTCCCTGGAAAACGGCCATAACTTCCCCTATCCAAGGAGGCCATTCATTGGATGAAGCAGATATAGGTCTGAAAACTATAATTGCATGAACCGGGAGATAGAGTAAGGTACATATGTGCTCTTTTATTTCCCACCCAGACTGGCTCTGTAAGGGAGGGAAAGCAGATTATGATGCCCATGTAGAGGTGGGCTAGTATGGCAACAAATTTGCATCAGCAATAAGTCCAAAAATGGGAATAAAGTGCATACATAAAAAAGATGAATCCACAGACTCATTCAGAGATATTACAATTACAACTGGCAGCAATCCATAGAACCTAGAACTTAGAACCTTACATTTCCACCATAGGAATTTTGTGCTCATACTATGGATTCCCAGAATCCGAGTCACAGGGTCAACCCTCCCAGCTCTACCAGTACGTCTGGGACTTCCCTACTGTTTGCTGACACTTTCTTCTTTCTGGTAATTAAGCACATTTTGTTAATCATTGCTTTCCTAATGATCGTTGCAGGAAGTCGAGCACTCCTCTTGGTGACAGCTGCAGGTGATGCTGGGAAATGACAGGCACATATTACAAGAGATTCTGGATAACTGTACACAGTGGAAATGTTCCAGTGACACAAATGAACGGAGGAAGAGGTCACAGGGTGTCAGGCGTCACCGCTACGAGATGAGGGAGCGGGCGAGCGGACTGTCACACTCAGCATATTTCTTGTAATAGAAGTGAGAGAATAGCAGTAGATAGTCCGAGCTTTCGGGGCACCGTGCCCACTTTGTCATCCATATTACAAATGAAAAGAGCGCACAATGTCTTTTACCCTGGTGTCATTCTTAGGTTTGAAATTCTCTGATGATTAATTTCTTAGGATTTTTCTGTATTTCAATGCAGTTGGAGATCATTTTTTTGACAAAATGTTTCAGAGACATATCCTTCAAACATAAGATGCGGTCTACTTGTAACCTGCACTAGAAGGTGGATATTGCATCCTGTCATTATATTGTATGGAACATTGTGCAGTGACCTCCCATGCTCCATCTAGTGGTGGCAGCAGACAGCCAGTAACTTATCATCACTTATTTGTGCGGGCTTGCCAGGTAGAAATCATAGAAAATTGCATAACATGGTAGTCTGGCAGTATTTGCAGGAGTTGCTACATGAGTTTGGAGGACAGGTTAAAGGGACACTGTCACCAGACCAGCTTTTACACCGCTATCATCAACCTCAGGTATTGTGAAATATCATTTCTATCTTTTTATCATTTAAAATGCATTTACCTAAAAGAACAAATCACCTCCAAAGTCATATGTAACATGTTGTTTTTTGAAATGCATCCAAAGCAAAGCCCAACCCCTGGGACTACCGCAGGATTTTTTCAGGATGCAAGAGTAAGTTATAACACACAATTATATTGTAATGCAAATGCTTAGAAAAGGCAGAGAGGCATTTTTGCACTGCAGGCGTCATGGGTTTTTACAATCTGTCATTAGTGAAAAATGCGGTCCCTGGTGATAGGTTATAAACAGTTGGGAATGGAAGCTACAGAAAAAAGATGTCTATGTATTTAAATGGCTGTATCTCCGGTTCAGTTTATCACAGAACCACAATCTTGATCCAATGAGGAGATTCACATCTTTAATATGATAGAGGCACTCAAAGTGACGCTCCCCTCTCTTGTGACTCAACTCAGGCAAAAAGTGACTCTTTTCATTTGCATATGATTTTGAAGGTGATTTTCACAGGAAAACGGACAACATCTCACACAAGAGGGAATTTTAGAAAGTTAATTTCATACCCAACCATAGGGGGGTAATATTTTCATGGGGTAAAATCTGGAGACAGGTTCCAGTTAAATATGGCACTTGAATAATATTAAAAAATATTGGTAGGTATAGTCAAGCTGATCATACACATTAGATAGATATTGGGTAGATGAGCTCTACCTTGAAAATATTAGACGATCATGTCTCTTACTCTTATGTGTATAGTTAGCTTTATTGTGAGGTAATAAGAGAAACACTAAAAATCCCATTGTCATAGATTACCAGTGAATATATTACCGTCAAAGCAATCTAACTCCCAGCTCTGGGAACCTGGCTCGCTTTGTAAATTGACCATATTGCATCTAATATATCATTCACATTACTTAATTAACACAACTGTGTCCCTCCTTACCTTTACCATCAGTACTTCCTAGCAAAACACATCATTCAGCCTAATATAAGAGCGGAGAGAAATATCTGCAATTAAACGGCACAAGAATATTTAATTGGGCCCCTGGGAGTGAAATAGCTAAAAAAGATACCAAAGTGGTGATTTCTAGTTTTATCCTAATGACACAACAGCAGATTCAGGCTTCCCGTGACAGCCCTTCATGTAGAGGCTGTGCTGAAAGACCAATGAATCCGCTATCTCACAATTACATCAAAGCGCCATCATATCCGAAGCGGCTGCAATTTGTACAGGTGAAAGAATAAGACTGTGTAATAATGTTATGGAAAACATGTAACACCTACAGTACAGTATCGACAGGCCAATTTGTATTAACAAAAATTAAAAAAGCTGAAAAAATGTAAAAAATTTGGGTATTTTTGTCCACAATGGGAAAGTTGCTCCCCTAACCTCAAAGACCATTGACTTGATTGTAAAGAAAAATATTCCAGCAAGCAATTTATTGAGTGAATCAGTCTTTTAGGCTATGTCCAGAACATCATGGAAAAGTTTATCCAATGAGAAAGTGGTCATGTAGTAGTTAAAGAAGACCAGAATTATAAGAAATTGATTGCCACCATCAAACTTGTATCAACACAGAGGGGAGCATTTACTTACCCGGTCCTGTCGCGATCCCGCGGTGCGTTGTCCGACGTGGATTCAGGTGCTGCCGGGATTCACTAAGGTCGTGCGCCCGATATCCAGTAGGTGTCGCCGGAGTTCACCTGCTTCTTCTCGGTGCATGTAAGTGCTTGCTCTTGCAACACATTTCGTTTTTTAAATTCCACGGTTTTTCCGAATCCATTGGGTTGTCCGAAGGCCACGGCCCCCGATTTATGTCGCGTGAAAGCCGTCGCGATTGCACCAAAATCCGATCCCATACGCCAGTATCCCGGCGTACTTCCGCGCAAAACAGAAAATTTCGGTTAACCCGACGAAAGTGCGGCCGTGGAGCCCTTAGTAAATGAGCCCCAGAGGTTCTCCTTACATTCTCATGCGGGTTGATAACAATTGGATCCAGCCAGTAGTGGACTATAATATAGGCAATTCGGGCAGGGCCCAAGTCTTTTAGGGCACCCATGCCATCCAAACTAGCTACCAGATTTTATACTAAAAAGGGTCTTCGTCCAAGAAACTCTCATACATCTGTTCCTACTCTCAATAAACATGTACACAGAAGCCATTTCAGATCCTTTGAAGGTCCTCCAAAAGTTCTGAAACCACAGATTAAAATCAGAAGGGACACATCCTCTATTCCCTTTGATTCTAATACCATATGTAGGAACCAGACTTGTAGGGGCTATAATATTCATACAGCCCAAGGCCCATGGCAGTATTTAAACCACCCCAGCACCTTCAGCAATACGTTCACCACTATGGACAACATGTGAAAATGTTGTGGAACAAAGGGAACGTTCTTGGAGCTTTCCGTAATAATAACTTATTGAATATATGTTTGAATCTATTGACATGTGAGTCCATGACCACATTCTCATTGAAAAATCTTGACCCGATATGGTAGCTATTGTGATTGCAGCCATTTTCTGGGCAAGGCCTGAAAGATAGGCCCCGTCACCCAATTACTATATTATTCAGATTATGTACGTCATTTTGTCTTTTGTTTCTGAAATAAAAGGTTGTCCTCAGACTTTTGCCTCATCCTGTAGAATAGAGTAGAATCCTGTGAGACAATTCACACATTTGCCCCCATGTCTCCACTCATTGGTGTACCAAATGGTCCTGCATTCTAACGTGGTCTCATATTCCAAAACCGCCAGGGAAGGGAAATCGCTGTCAGCTCTCACACATCAACCACTGCTGTTAAAGATCTGCAGCAGACTATAGAGCAAACACGTTCAGATTTGGAAATCTCAACAATTGTCACGAATCCAGATATCAGCGTCTGGTAAAGTGGTGTCTACAACATAACCATCTACACGACAGCATTGCAAGAAAATGATACAGTCCTTGTCTACAAATAAAACAGAAATATAACCCCTGGTGGGGATGTTCCACCATATTACATACAAATAATAGCTTTTAAAGCTGAGAGTTTACTACAGTGTATCCGGTCCTTGCTATCTCTATGGCCTAAATACACCAGAAGATATCTTTCTACTGCTGTAATAAATAAGAATAAGCTGTGAAACTACCATATAACATATCCAGTGGGGGATTATATTTCTTGTTTCCAGTTTTAGAAAGTATTTTTGGGACAAAGATGAAGCCAGTGTGATACATCTAGAGCAATTTTAGACTGTCTAGTTAACATGGGAAATTTTTGTAGCCTCAGAATTCTGGTGTCAGGTATTTTCATCTTATTCCATTTTTACACCAATTGCTCCATGTTTATAAAGTCAGGAGGAAGGTGGTCTTGGTTATCCTCTCAGATGTCTGAACAACAGATTCAAGAAAAGCGATTTCTATAAAAAACTGCAAAACGCGTCCCACTCTTACTCCAATGGAACCGTCATAGACAATGGTGTAACATTAAAAGTCTTTATATCACTTGAAAGTACATTTTTGGAGATGGTTCTAGTTTATTTTGCACGTCTGATCCAAAATTATCCTAAAAAGGTACAGGCTTTTACAAATAGTCCCATCTAGTAAATGGGCAGTAGGCCGATCCACAGGGGACCCTAGGTCAAAACCTAGTAGTAGGTTTTGGGGTCTCTAAACTGCCAGCAGGTCTTCATGCAGTTGGGATTCAGGGTCCAAAACATTTTTACCTTATTTGGGTCAGTGGCTCTATCCATGAAATTCCATGTGGTAAAGTACTGAAGCCGAATCCCAATGACTTTAGCATCTGGAATTTTGTGAATGTGACCACTGACCCAGGTAAGATAAATGGTTAGGGATGCTTGAGGGGACGCTGGTGGTTTAGGGGTGCTTAACCCATTGACAGATCCCCTTTAAGTTCTGACCCAGTTTCACCCATGGATCAGCCCCCTGACTATACCAGATGGTGCCACTTACTTTTTAGGGTTTGTGAAAGCCATTTTGGGGTTAGGATACTTCTTTTCACTGCAGATGTGCCATTGTGCACCGCCTGTTATACAGATTGGCACAAATGATGGCAATGCAGGCAGAAAAACTAACCTTAAAAATGTTGCCTTATTATTTTACAGTAGTCAACTCTTGCAGAGGATTAGTAAGTTCCTTCAAGCTTCCACTTTTATAAAAACTATCCTTGCCTGTATTAACCACTCACAGCACAGTTTTTATTTTTCACGCACACCAAAAGAAACGAAAATTGGTTGACTATTAGACAGCGTTCAGACATCTGTGCTGTTGTCTATCCTTAGAAACCAATACAAAAAATAGCCCATTGTTTCCTTTTATTCGGCGTCCTTTATATAAGCCCTAATTTTCCTCTGTGTTTTCCCAACCTCCAAGGTCATTGTGCCATTGTGTCACTATAAAAGCTTGGTAGGCGGCTGGGTCTTACTTGCTGTTATCTCCTGCTCCTTTTCTCTCATGGCTACGGGTAGCAGGGCACCACGCTGCCAGTGCCAGCTAATGCTAAGCACGCTAGTTTTTGTTTCCAGGGCAGTGAATAGTGGCGGCTATTGGGACTGAGGATGGAAGGCTACGGCGATAACACCTGCACCGCTTTCATGTGATCCAGCAGTTGTATCCACATACAATATATCAAGCTGCGGCTCTACGTACAGACATTTCACCTTTAGACAACTTACATTTACATGACATCCTGCCACCAGAGATTTTGCTTTGTCCTTCTGCAGCAATTGGGATCCCACTGTCATTTTGTAAGGGAAGTTTAGAAAATGAAAGCAGCGCCTGGCACAAAGCCATCAGCAAGCCTAATAGTTCTTTTTTCTCATGTTGAGTCTATGTATGATGTGTTATTCTGGATGCCTCTTATTAAACGTATTAATAGGATTGTGTGGGAACTTCTGGTTGCATACAGTATACCCATATTTTACTTAAGCTGCATTTTCGCTGACGTATGCTTGCACGGCTACAGTTTGGTGGGCATATATCCGGCGCCATGGAGAAGAGGACGAGTGGCCTTTCCCCTCTCCATAGCAATGCATGGCATGCAGACCTTAACATGGGAAAAGATAGGACACGGTACGGTGCCGCGCGTGTACAGCACCGTATCGCTTTGTGCGGCCTTTGCCGTCTATGGCAAAAACCTAAAACCTACGTTTTCCTACAGTCGAGTGAATGCGGCTTTATGCTTTATGATCATGGCAAATACGAATAAAGACACATGAAACCCATATGGCTTTACATTACCAATCTGTACATTGCCATACAGTGAGTCTAGACAAAGCAATGTTTGAAGGGCTGCATTTCATTGTACTATGGCTAGTTTTTCCAAGGACCCGTTAAAAATCTGCAATCCATAGAGGTACTATGAGGGGCCAAAAGATTACAATGGATCCACACAACACAGGATGGACAGGTGAACAAAAAGGACCTCTTTTAGTTGTTGGGTCTTACAGGCTACCTGTACAAGAACATATGTAATAAAGGACTCATAGGGGGAAATTTATAATTGTTCTAGTTGCCCATGGAAACCAATCAGTGCTCAGCCTTAATTTTATAAACAGCTGTGGGAAAATGAAAGCTGAGCTCTGATTGGTTGCCATGGGCAACTAGAACAGTTCTGCTCTTAGAGACTTATGATAAATCTCCCCTATAGTCCATTGTTTGCAGCCCTTGTGCAATTGTGATGTGAGGTCTACTCCTGCACCAATAACAATAGAAAAACTGTCTGAGAATCAAAAAGGGGTAGAAAAAGAACCTGATCTTTAATTTGAGGCCAATTATCAGTATTGTCTGAAAGAAAAACTGTTCTAGCTGCCCATGGCAACCATTCAGGCTTAGCTTTACCTTTATAAACTATTGTGGGAATATGAGAGTTGAGCTCTTATTGGTTGCCATGAACAGTTTTGCATTAAATCTCCCCATTTAAGGTTTGTGTGAATGTAACCCAAGAGATGTCAGTCAAGGGGGCCATTACTTTATAGGAACTAAATAACATTTTTAAAAAGTCAGTCAAAAAAGGGGGGAAAAAATCACAGGCTAAGAAATGGCTCCATTACAGGAGACTCCTTTTTCACATGTACCAATGTGGAAAATGGAAGAAATAAAGGCAAAATCTGGATGTCTGTGGGCTTGGCCACTGCTATGGAGGGTGCCTATGCCAACAAACAACCCAGTGGGTCATAGTGTTTAGGAGAGATGAAAGAAATAGGAAGAGAGAAGTAAATCATTCAAGATTTAATTAATAGAAGACTTGCAAAATTTATTTTAAAAATTCAGTTCTGGGGCCAATTGGTCAAACCAATGTTACTCCAATTGTTCAGGTATATAACCCCTCTAGTTCTAATTAAAACACAGATTTTTTTGATAAAAAGGTCCTCTCTTGTTTTTTTCATTTTCTACATTATTTTTAATGACTGCAATTATGAACCTAATGAAATAATGTGTATAAAATTAACAAAATGAGGTGGAGCCTTATCATTTAAAAAAATAAATCTGTGTTTTAGAGGATAGAGGGGGTGGAATACCTATCTCCAGGACTATTGGAGCCTCATCGGTTCATCTGAAACTCATCTGCACATGTACTGTATATTACGCCTATATGATGTGTGGATATCGTGGTATGTCCAGTTAGGATTTTTATGAATTTGTGATTATTGCCTAAGGAAAGAATTTTCTATTTGAAAATATTTAGGTAAAAAATATATTTATATATTAAAATGTATTATAAAATTTTCTTCTACGCCCATCGCCCAATTGTGAATCCTCTCAAAAGTTGTGTGAAAGGCTGTGTGAAAATGGAGCTCTCCTTTAAGCCAGAGAAAAATATATTAAATATAGCATTATATATAAAATTTTCAAACAATAAGTACTGAAGAATGAGAAAACAATGTGCCCATTTTGGTGACGGATAGCCAGTAATACACAAACTATGAGGCCCCTTGGCTATTACAATCACCAGCTCAGGATGGATGATATTCTATATGCAGCGTGCATCATATTGAGGAGGAAACCACCTTTACAAGTATAATTGCTCCGCTATTTGTTTTATGATATTGACAAGAAACCGAGGCTGGAAAAAAAATCAATGCCTCACATGTAATTGTTTTTTAGCTGTATACTTTATATGCTTGGGTACAAAGGCAGCAAAAAGCTCAGGAGGAATGGCCTCTGCTCAGATCGAAGGGAAGAGTCAACACCTCCAGATCTGGTAATGTTGGCGGATGCGCTTTGCGCCAGGTTAGTGCCGGCATTGCCTGGATAATCCATGCAGGAGTTGCGGGCCGCATAGACAAAGATGTTGCCAGTCATTATTGCATCAATCATTCTGTAGAAACGGTCAAGGGCTCGTGTAAAATGACATCGCTCGCCTGGTTAATGAGGGACTGACGACAAAATGCAGAGGAGACTCATCAATCAGGCCGACCAGGAAAAATTACTCAGTGAGATTCCTGCGTCGCCTCCGTAGGCGAAATCACCCATTCACTCTATAATTAATAAGACTTTTTAGCCTCAATTATTAATAATTAATGCCTTAGTGGGATTAGGGACTGATCAGTATGCCCCGCTCTTGGACACTGTACTATGCAACAGAGCTCACTATTGGTCTACTTGAAAATAAGGTACCGGGGTATTATGGTTTGTATGAACATGATCCAAAAATGTCTCCACTTATACATCTACCACCAGGATGAAGGATTGTAAACCAAGTACAGTTACATGCTCATGTGGCAGGATGTGCTCTTCTTTTAGCTTCTTATGTTCATGTTTTTACAAAAAAAAGTCTTTAAAAATTATGCAAGCCTAAGGGGTTCATTTGCATCAGTCTTGGGGAAGCGACACATGCAGGATATCATGTACACGATCTTAGTGAATTCCGAGGACGGGGTAAGTAAATGTGCCCCAATAATGGAGCGTTAAGGAGGGAGGCCACGACAAGTGGGCATATGGTGTGGGTCCTCTACTCTCTGTGTCCTCCATGTGCATCTAAATGGGTCTCTGAATGACAAGCCCTACGTGTGCAGTAAAGGATGGTGTTACTAATTACCACCTGGAATGTTTTACCTGTGTAAGGTAACCCATGCCTAAACATAGTAATAAATGACTTCACACATGGCCAAACTCCTGGATCATAAATTACCAAATGTTAAAGAGGACCTGTCACCTCTACTGACTATATATCAATTTTAACAATTACTTGAATGCCTCATTTAAGAATTCTGGAAGATCTCAGCATTCTGCAAGAATCAGACGTGAATCAGTCTTGACAGTTAGGGGTGTGTTCCGGCACAGTCTGGTATTGTCCTATCAGTGAGAACAGTACCTGACAGGTAGGGACACACCTTTTTTACCGTTTGACAAGAAGAATGGTAACACCTGGTTGCCAATTTTTTGTCATACATGTCAAGCTCTGAAACATAACCGTTTGTGTTAGAGAAATCTGCTATAGCTTGGTATGCCCATGTTTTTATGAAGAAAACATTTTCAAAATTATGTAAATGAGCCTAAGGGGCCCCGGGCTCCATTAAAATCTATTGAACCCAGAGCCCCTCATTTGCATAATGTTTTAAGTCTTTTTTCCCCCAAATCAAGGGCATAATAAGCTAATAGAAAAAAAGGATCCTGCTAGAGGGGGCACACACTGGCAAGTAATTGTGCTTAGTTTACTATCCTTAATATTGATGTTAGATTTCCTTTAATTCACACAGGACCGGTAGACTGCTGCTCGATAATGGGGATAATGGGAAGCGGAGGCTACAATTTTAGAGCAATGTGTTTATATCCAGAATAGTAATAAGTGGGCACAAGTATATTTCAATAGAGAAAAGTCCCTTGTTACCGTGAACAATCAGGCGTTACATTTCCAGCCGTGCTCATCGTAATATTGTGCGAATACTGCCGCAGCCATATACAATGATCCAGATGTGTGCATGTCCTTGCATGCAAAGCACCCCATTAAGCGAAAGACTGTTCGTTTTTGCTCCATCTGTATTTGTGCAGCCCTAAATGATGGAATATACAGGCCTTAATTCAATATAATGTAGATTGTATTAGAATAAATGTAGAGAAATGCCGGAGCGTTCTGTCCAGAATGCACAGGAGACGGGGAACAGCGAGATGAGCTGACACAGATGCCTGGGTTTTTGGCAGACTTTCCTTCATGAATGTCTTCCTTTAATTCCAAGAGCCTTTGTTACAACCATCTGTTCCCTTCCCCTAATTAGGACGAGGACAGAAAGCGGCGCTTACAATCACACCAGTGTGAAGTGCTGGGAGGCAGCGTAATGTGGTGCCTGGCCCTGGAGTTACTATTCCTTGTGTAAACAGTAATCTGGTAATAGATTACTGATAACTGATAGGTAATTACCAGGAAATTCACTCTTATACAAAAAGCCCTTCTCCACCATGCCAACGGCTCAGGTTAGACAGGGCCAAAAACATTTGTCCTTTGGACTTAATCAACACACAGTAATGCAACTGGTGAAATCTGTGAAGAACAGCAATTCCTAATCTTTTATTCAGGCTACAGACTGATCAAGAGGGGTTATTATTATCTAAATACTTCTCCAGGGGCTTCTACTGCTGTGTAGCCACTGGGATTCCAATGATATGTGGCGGAGTGAATGGAATTTAATGGGTTTCTCTCAAGGGAGTTTTCTTTCTTAAAAGGGGTTTTCCCATGAAAAAAAGTTTCAAATTTTAACTCCCTAGGCTGGCGATTGTAAGATTCCAAAGTGTGGGCGGGGACACTTTAAGAAGACACTTCATAATCCCTCTGTGCTATGAGATACTGTGTGCTGACAATGTGCTTAGATTATCAGGGTACAGGTTTATCTACACTTTTATTTAGCTTCTGAACATTCTATTAGTATCTTACACATAGATAAAAAAGATATGAGAGATGATGAGATACATTATATGTATATAAAACACAATGACTCACTTCAGCCCTGCTATATCTGAGCTATAACAATCACTATGAGCTCTGCTATTACTCCTGCCCATTCTATAAAGGTCTTATCTTATTTGTAGCTTTAGTCTCCTTGGGATGTTGCTTGCTGACAAGAAATGCCTGTGTGTGAACTCCTTCTGGAATGCAGGAGGGAGGGGTTGATGCAGAGATCACACTGCAGCAAGCAGGTAGGAGAAGTTATTCTCGAGAAGAATCTGACATGCCCAACCCAAAGTCAGAAAATTTACGGTTGGATCCCGGGGCAACTGAAATTGTATACACCAAGACTGATAGAGACAGGTTGGAATTATATCTGTGAAATGCTGTATTTTTGTTAATAACTGTGAATTATAGAATGTGCTATTTTGTTAGCCTAAATATATTTAAGAAACTTGTCTTTGTGGCAATACCCTTTTAATGTTGCTTTGCTGAGCACATTTCAACATTTAGGCTGGGTTCACAAAAGATAACTCCCCCCTTCCCCCTATCCTCCCATCCTGATTTCCATCTAGAAATCACTGTATGTCTCTCTAGGTAAGAGAATCAAGAGTCTCAATATTAAATAAGTGTCTTTCATTAAAACAAGTTTTTATAGAGATGAGCAATGTTTAAAGGAACACTCCAAGTAAAGATAATTCATTGCATAATGCATGGTGCAGGGTCAGAAAGGAGGTGCATGACTCACTGTTATTGTATTCCTAGAACCTAGAGTCCTGCTCCTCCCTTCAGGTACTGCACAAAGCGTAATCCAATGGACCAGCTGTGACTGGAGCGTTCCTTTAACTTGATTCCTAACAACACAATGAAAGTCATGATGTTCAGTTAGAGTTTGCTGCCACTGTGTAGGCAAAACTAGAATTCTCTGTATCTGTATAGTAGTCATGATCTGGATCCACATCTATTGTGGGACTACAACTGTCTCTATCTAGAATTTTCCATAAGTATAGTAGGTTCTCAGAGGAGGGTGTGGTAATTTCAAATTCTGCTGTGGGTGTATATTTATATCCTATTTTTGGCTTGTTTGTGCCAATATATTGTGATATTTTGAACTTAGTAGGGAAAGTGGATAATGTTAACATGCACCAGAATAGATTATGGAGTGGCCTTTGATGAAGTATTAGACTGAGACATAAAAATTGGGTTGTAAATTTCTGGTAACAGTTGGAAATTTTTCAAAGAATTTTTTTCTGGAGACTATCTATCTCCATGGGACTACCAAACCTACATTTAGTAGGATGAAACCATAGCAATAAAATTTTGTTAATGTCCATTCTGTGGGTTAACACCCAGCCTTGGCTTTCACGGCCCCATGGGTTTGCTAACTATCTGAGCCACAAAGCTCAGAGCAGGTCCTATTCCTGCCCATTTGGAGGTTTTGTCAGTCTTTATTGCAGTCGTCATATGATGAACCTCACACTTTGATGAAATAGGACCATTGTTGGTGGCCTGTGATATGCACATGTTCATGTGTATAAGGCCTAGACTCAAATATTACCCATGATAGGGTCAGGTATAAAAAAAACCTTAAACTGTAATGGTAATTTTGGATGGAAAACATCCAACCATTACTGTCTATGTCTAAGAAGAGGCTACACATGTTTCTTAGTTATGCCGGTCCCTTTAAATGTGTCACAACGTGTGTCTCTAGGTAGAGCACGTGTCTGCTGGTCTACATATGTCTCTACGAGCAGTACGAGTCCTCCCATCTGCATGTGTCTCTAGATGGAGCATGTGTCTCGGGGTCTGCATGTGCTTGTTCTTGGCAGCGGCTTCAGTCTATCTGATGTTCTTCCTCCCTCCTCCCTCATTTGAGCATCAACAAACAAGCTTCAGAGCACTTGATTCAAGGCCATTTCTGTGGTAACTTTTGTATTGCAGCTGCTTTTCAATCACTTCACATGTATAGTCTGCGTAGAATCCTTCTCGCACTCACGACTGTCACCTCCTGGTCATCTAGTCATCCATGAATTGCCATCTTTAATAAACAGTGTTTTGTTTTCTGCTTCTGAAGGTCTTTATTTGCTAGAAATAGTCTTTCTATACTTTCAAGTGTCCATTGTTTCAAGGTATTACCAGAGCTACAATATTATCAGAAAATGAATTATTCCTGGGCACCTGCTTGAATATGATATCATTGCTATAATATAGTATGTTTTATCTGTATGCCAATATGGGAGAAGGGACAAACTTCATACATATTGTCAAAAATTTGACACAAAAAGTAGATCTTCTCCTGTGCGGACTGAGTCATACACACCAGCTAATATTTAAGTTGGATTCACACACTTAGAGGGGTGTTCCAGGACTTAGAAATTGGTGACCTACCCTATCATTAGTGTTAGATGACTGGCAACCAACCATATCAGCTAATAATATCTACTGAAAGAAGTGTGGTCCAATATGTAGCACCCACTAGTGTTTATCCTAAGAATTGTGAAAAGTTGGATCCCATCATAGCAAAGCCAGTGCTATGGAGATGTGTCTTGATCATGGTAGTCACTTGATCACTCTGTATCTCCCGCAGCACTGATTCTTATGTCCACATTACACCTCCCTCCTAGCCATCCACTAGTATTAGGTTGTGCTTGGATGACTTCTTTGCTTTCGTCTTCCCTCTGGATTTTCTCAAGAGCATATATCGCCTTGGAATGTGATTAATCCACCAGTGAAACGTTCTCTCTCCAGGGATGTCCATGGAGGTCACTGGGTCATTCATTAACATTTATGAGACAGGTGATGACTCAGAAGAACCAGTTTACCCAAAGTCACGTTCCTTATTATCCCCAGATGTATCCTACCCAAGAATAGGGGGAGATATGCAAGTAATGATTAACTGGAGGAGGCCAGTCTTTAGCGAAGAAGTAGCTGGAATAGTGCTAGGGTTAAAGGAATGATGTGAGTGAATTACTACCTTTTCTATGTATCTAAGCAAAATCTCCAGCCACCTCCTGCTACACAGAGGTTAATTGTACAGTTCCTTGGTGAAACTACCCATTATATTTAAGTGGGGTGCCCTCATAGGGGAAAAAAACATCAAAGGTATTGCTTGGGTTTATTTTTTTTTTCACTATTAGCTCAATTTGGTGTAAAAATATAGAAGATCCTATACTTTCCATGGCCCTTCAGTCACTGCCGGCCTGTGTTGGTAAACATAGGCTCAGCAGTAATGGGAGGTGCTATGCTGGATCGGAGGTCAAGTATAGGTGTAAAACTATAGAAGAACCTACACCTACCTCAACCATTACACCTGGTCCAGCTCGGCTCCTCCAGTCACTGCCTACCTATGTTGGTAAACATTGGCAGAGTGGTAATGGGAGGTGCCATGCTGGGGGTAAGGTATAAGTTCTTTAATATTATTTCATCATCTGGGGCCAAGAGTAATAAAATGTCTTAATACAGACACAACTTTAAAGGGAGTCTATAACAGTAATCTGGCCAACCCCTTAAATGGAGAACATTCACTTTAAATACCTTAGCTTACATGTCCGTTATACCCAGGTACAGGTCCCATAGACTCCTATTGTTCATGTAAGTGCCCCATAAGTGTTCTCAGTATCCATAGGGTTATAAATGTGTAGCAGACGTCACGACTGCTGTCAGTCTTATTTCACTTTACAACAGTTCGGCAGGTAAACTGTGAACATTGCGGAGTGAAACACTAAGTAATATAAAACAATTATACTAATGATCCAGACACACTTGACAGTAATGGGAGGTATCGGAGTACGGAATCAATTTACATCAATCAAGGGGCATTGCTTCAGGAAGGAAATAAATCTCTTGATGCCAGCATTTGCATATATAATGGACAGGAAAAGGTAGGATTTTTTTTCTTAAAAAAAGGTTGTATAAACTTGTTAAATATTCCCAATATAATATTACTAGACAGCAGTTTAATATAGAACAAAAAGAAAGGTGCCCTATGGAGGAACTTGTCTTTTACACTCAAAAGGCTCATTACACCCATCACATTCCCTAGGATGGGTGATCAATATCATTTCAGTTTGTGTTTGACACGCTGCACCTCTGTCAATCTATCTGTTTGAGGAAACCACAGCAATATTAAGAGTTCACATGGCAGCTTTATAGTCTATCAAGCACAGCGCCATTATTGTACAGTGGCTGTTTTTGGGTATTGCACTTGAATTTGACTAATATGATATCTAACTGTAGTGTTGTAACTGGTCAAACAGCTGTGTGATGGGGATGCAAGGTGTGGGACCACCAGCAATTAGATATTGATCACTTCTCCTGAGGACAGGCAATTGTTAAATAAGTACTAGAATAGCCCTTTAAGTTTTTCTAAACAGAGACGTTGGTGAAAGCTCTACTTTTAAGTCCTCACTTTTATCATAATGTAAATTGAATAATGTATGAAGGGACATAGATAGAAGAGGCTAACGGAGCATGCGTGACCAAATACTGGTCCCTAATAATGGGATTTAGGGTTAGGTGAACCCTTAACAGAAATCCAAGGACGGCTCGGCATTGTGAATCTGATAGGAAGCACCTTCCAGACAGCCCATGACATTGCACCTGACAAAAGGAAATCATGCCGGCTTCTATTCACAGCTCCGAGACTATACAGGAAAATCCCAACATAAAAAGAACAAACAATGTTTTGGGGATAATTATCAGTGTTTACTTCTATCATGAAACGCGTCGCGAGGAGATCTGACGCTCGGCAGATTGCCACCAGCCTCTCAACATAAACAAAGATTTGCATTAAAAACAAATAAAATTCCAAGCACAAAAACAATAGGAAAATGTTATTTTTCTTTTTGGTGACTTTTCAGCAGATGCACTTTCCATTCTGGGTCATGTTCTTCTTTCAAAAAGTGAAAAAAGTAGGGAAGCAAATAAACCTTTAATGGGGTCATCGACTGTAGGAAATCCCTTGTTGTTGGACAGATTCACCAAC
Organism: Engystomops pustulosus; assembly: GCF_040894005.1. Taxonomy (NCBI): domain Eukaryota; kingdom Metazoa; phylum Chordata; class Amphibia; order Anura; family Leptodactylidae; genus Engystomops; species Engystomops pustulosus. The sequence continues at coordinate 189,965,794 of NC_092413.1, read as the reverse complement.
ATTCACCAGCTGTAACCTGTGGAGAGCATGTTTATAAGTTCCCTGCAGCGCCTCCACAGGGAAAATGAGGTAATACACAGTATTAGTATTAATTTAAATCAATGCGCAGTCAATTTAATGTTGGCTTTAAGATGTTCTTAAAACTAATTGCTGGGACACACAGTGATCAGAAAAATAAAGACAATGGCCACATGTGAATGGACCAGCTTAGATGGTATAGAGCATGGTCACATGTGGAATACCACCACTCCATGAACAGGGTACCCCTTTCAAGTCTGCACTAATATTGTTTGGGTCCAAAAAGCAATACCACTCTCTTATAACTAATTCAGTTTAAAATACTAACCAAAAACTATCCACAACTTGTCCCATCCGTATAATTCTGATCTAAATACCCAATACCATCACACGTATAATCTCCAATCCTCACAAGACCTTCAGCTTCACACTATTACCATGCACTCTTCTCACAACCTTCTCCATTACTTCTCTGATACATCCCCCATACTTTGGCTCCCTCTATCAAAATTGTGTCAGGCTGTCCCCCACCTTCAACTGTAACCCGAAAACCCACCTATTAAGAATTGTTTACGAAACACAATAACCCCACTGCTATTCTCCTTCACCCTTGTGTCTCCATCAACCCTCCAATATAGACCGTGAGCCCTCATGGGCAGGGTTCACCTTCCACTTGTTTCAGATCTCTGTAGGTTTTGTATTTTGTACTTGTTCTCTTCTTCATGTAAAGTATGTGAACCCCTTATTGAAAGTACAGCACTAGGGAACTAACTCTGCTCTATAACTAAATAATTATCATCATCAGACTATGGATGGGTATCATTGGTGAGAGAACCCCCTTTTGATGGAAGAAGAATACAGGGGCTTAATGTTGATGTAATTTGTGGAGGACGCATTCTTCCACCAGGCTTGGTCCCATGACATGATCTGCTGTCCAACTTACTTCCTCTCTACCCATCAGCCTTTTAATTTCCCCTTTGGTCCCATCTCACTAATCCTTATTCTCATCTATCTTTCCTTTTCCAGCGCCACCTCAGCATGACCCAGTGTGAGCAAGTGGTGTTAGGACCAGCTCAAGCGAAGAAAACCAATCCATTTATCATAATCCCATCAGAAAAGACACTGAAAATAACGCAGACCCATGCCAAGGAAACGGCTACCGAGGAGAAGCCTGGAGACGCAGAGAGCAAGGAGACACATACCAAAAATGTTACTAAACAAAAGGAGAATTAGGAGACTTTAAATAAAGGAATGAAAGAGATCTTATACAAGGAAGAAATGAGGGAGAAAACGCTCATTTGGGGGATGGGAGATTCCCAAATATCCCTAATCCCTTCTTCAGGGTGACACAAAGAAAGACAGAGAAAAAGAGCATTGGAGCAGTAAACAACTATTATAGCCGTCCCCTGTTCAGAGAGCTGAGAGACAGATTGTGTGACATAAGGCCTGGATTTTAATGGTTAAAGCTTTTGGTTTGCACCAATGACACTGTAACAAATAAGGGGAATACATTTACCATAATTAGTCTCTATTTACCCATCACTGACATGTTATGTAGGGTTGTACCACAACATGTATGCTCAGTCTCTAGGCCAGTGAGCCCAGAGCCCTGTTTCCAATAATTATAAAGACAGAAAAAAAAATTGGGGGGCCACAGTTAGTCCTATATCCACCCTCAGGTCCCTTGTCCACAAATGTTTTTTCGTCCAAAAGACAGAACGTCTTATGACCCCTTATGCTGCCTGAGGCAAGAGGCTCAACTTGCCACATGGATGGTGTACTCCTGCTACTAGGATTAACTTAGTGAAGAAGTCAAAAGATATTCCATATGTGTAACATTGGGGCACATTTACTTATAGTGTCCCCGGAGTTCACAGAAAGGGTCATTGACTGATTCCAATGCACTGTGCCACGATTCACTAAGATCATGCGCCCAATATCCTGCATGTGTTGCTTCCCCGCTCAGGTCTGACAGAGTTCAACATCTTCTTCCTGGTGCATATAAGTGCTTGGGGTTGTGACACAATTTGAAAGTTAAATCCCACGCTCAGTCCGAATCAGTCGAGTTGCCCGACGGCAGGCCCCCTAGTTTCTGGCATTGGCATGCTGGGAGTTGTAGTTTCATACTTCAGGGAGGGCCTGTAACTGATCCTAACATACCAATTCTGGAGACCTCTGTGTTGCTTCCCTGTTACTACCTTGTCAAAGGGGTGTTTCCCTATGTAGTCTGGCACTGGCAGCGCTGATTGGATCCCTAGCTAGTAACATAGTAACACCCAGATGTCAAATTATTCATAAATTAAGAGGAATAACAAAGGAACAACACAAAGCAGAATTAAATATATGCTCAGTAATTATGATATACTCCAATACTGTCAAATATTATAACAATGAAAAGTTGCTAAATACTAAAGTTTTTAATAATAACTTCAAGCAGCAGAAATCAGCCAACTGCTTCACTTCCTTCAATCCTGCTATTGGTGCTTATGTGCCTACAGTAAAGACTCATTTAATCTACTGTTAACGTTTTATTGTCTATTTTTATTACATTTACATTTTTACTGTATTTTTATGGCTATGTATTTCCTCTTTTATCTCCACATTAAATTTTAAATTATGCTTAATATATTCTGTTCTTTGGGATGAGATAAAACAATTGTCTGTAGATCCAGTCTGGTAAATCTAGATTTCACTGGAGGTGTGAAAGGATTCATTGATTTGTGGATTTGGTATGAATCTGGACATATTCAGTTACCAAATGTTTTCCGATTTGCTTCCAACAAATCTTGATTATAAGATAAAAATGGAAGTCTACAGATCAGTTAAAATGTCCATTGGTTTCCATTAGTCTATGTATGCACCTCATCTGTTAGGCTTCCATTATTTTGGTTGTAGTGAAAACTGAATATTAAAAAATTTGGAAAAAAATTGCAAAACAAAATATGAGCTTTTTTATAAAAAATAAATCAGCGTTTTAGAGGATTATAAGGGGTTATATACCAATTTTAAGGACAATTAAAGTAACATCAGTTTGGACCAATTCATTTCGGATTTGTCACCGCGACTAGTATAGCGCTGACAGCACATTGATATTGTGTCACTTTCTACTGTTCAGCATGAATCTGGTTAAATGTAGACAAGACAATGGATGTCAGGAAGGGAGACCTAAGGGAGATCACTTAATGTAATGATACAAATTACAAATCAATAAACCATTAGGAAACATTAATTGTAATTTACTATTTGATTGGCATTTTTGCCTATAATTTAAAAAATCACAATAATATTAATTCACAATAATGAAAAGAATATTAAAGGGATATTTTCATGTGGGCATTGACATTTAATGAAATTCATGTGTCATATTTACTTTTCTACAGTTAGATGGTATTTAAAAAATGTTCCTGTATTTAGATAATTTCCCATAAATGTAGCCATGTTGTTAGAAACAAGATTGTTGTCCTTGGATATGACCACCTCTGCTTCAGTGATTGCACAAAGAAACAAATAGTTTTCTCATATGAAATGGTTGGGAGTTACTGCATGTCCCGCAGCCGTCCTGTGGTAATGATCGCTGTATCCAGGTAGTCAAGCAAGACTCAATAGTGCATACCTGGACACTGCTGCCAGAATATGGGGTGGTTGCATCCAAGGACAGCTATCTTGTTTCTAAAGGACAAAATGGCTAAATGTATCATAAATTCTATTCACACAGGGACTTTTTTTATAACATACAATTTAAGAAATGTATAAATATGGCAGATAAATTAAATATGAATGCACATATGGGAACACCCCTTTAGTTGTTAGAAAATAATAGAAAAATTTGCCCTGAAAGAATGTTATATACAGTACTGAATTATCAGTTTGCACTAGTACTTGAAATTTGAAAAGACAACAAATAAATATCTAATAATGGTAGAAAATATTTATGTGGCCATGACAGAAGAATTTTGTGGACATGTCCACATATTTATGTGGACATGTTGCAGAAGGATCCCCTTTCCCATAATCACTAATATATTAAAGAAGAATTCAAGGGTTAGAGGAGGCAACGTATCCAATTATACCACCACATCATAGTGTGTGTGTGTGGACAGACTGCATGGACTTTGCTCTGCCCGTGCTATTGCTGAAAAAAGAGAAGAGAAGCCGCAGAGAACAATGCAAGACGAGTACTGAGTTTGTTTTTTTTTGTGCTGGGAGCAGTGTGAGGATGCTGGCACTCCAACCCCCCCCCCCCCTCCCAACTCCCCCATTTCCTACAGCGGGTGGCGCCTAGAGCCATCGCCCGCCCTGCCTGGTAAAAGAAATGGGCCTGTTCAGTTATAATAAAATTTAAGTGATCACAGCCCCCCCTTCCTAAACTCTGGGATGAACAGCATTATCTGGCTGCCAGTTTGATAGATTCTTCCACAGCAAATCAGAAAACATTTGGATTTCATTCAGTGCCTAAAAAAATTCCTAATTTGTACCAAATTTACAACCAATGAATAGATTTGCTCACTGTTTTTGCCAACCTAAAGTATGATGGTTACAATGGTGGGTAAGTTGCCAATGTACTTATTTGATACACAGTCGTTTAGATTATTCTCAGTTTGATTTTGGTTAACATTTTCTTACATTGTGGCAATAAAAAAAAAAAAAAATCAAAAACAAACTTACTTACTTGACATCACTTATGACGGCATCCAGCAGAGGGAGTACTTCTTACACAGATGCATTCACCCCCGGCCTAGCTGTACTTAGTTTCACACTAGCACCACTGTGGTTCTGTGATTTCCCCCACCGATTAACGGTAAAAGGGTGGCCAAGTAACTGCCTGCGCTTCTAGATTAAAAAATGACATTACCCAGGTACTAACGTGAAGTGAAAGAGATGAAACTACAAGGCAGCTTGACTACGATTTTGGGAATACACCTTTAATTATAATTTTTGGGGTTTTTTGCAGCCACAAAACTACAAAAAAAAGTCTAGGATTCTTCTGATATTAGCATTTTCCAGATTCTTAGAAAGTGGTGCATTAGAACCGAAGTCAGGCTGCTCCGACCACATGCACAGCTCATTGAGACTGGATCATTGATACTACTTACTAGCATGAGGTAATATCCACCATGCCGGGAACACAGCCTGAAGCTAGATGGTAATGTACCCATTACATCTAATATTTCAATAAGCGTAAAAAAATCACAGCACATTGTAGAAAAAAAAAGTAAAATAAAAAAATTACCACATGAGTAAAAGGAACTGACAGAGCCAGAAGATGAATGAGGAGGGTGAAGAGGCGGAACGAGTGGGAGAATGAACGCAACGACAGAAAGTAAATGCAACGGGAAGAAATGAGGGCAATATGGGATGAATATGTATGACAAGTTTGCTTCCTGCTCAACACATGGAAAGAAGCGGCTCGTAATCTGTCTCTAAGACTTTAGCAAAAAAAAATCCTTAACAGATTGAAGAATTGTTCAAGGGTTCACCTAAGGTTATCTATCATGTATTCACTGGAGCTCAACCCATACAGGAATGGAAGATGCCCAACAACAATTGTAAACTTATTCTACTGCAATGCTTCCCAATAAAGCTGGTCTCAAATTCTCAAAAATATTAAGATCTTAAAACCTAAAGGGATTTTCCAGTGTTTAAAAATGTATCAACTATCCTTTATTGCTGTGGTTTCTTCAGTTTAAGAGTTTTGAACAGCCCCTTTTAGCTGGGTGTACACATGCAATATTGGCCAGCCGACTCAAGTTTTATCCCAGCATCCTCCACAAACATGCTTATTTCTCTATCTATTGGCCTCTATCTTGCAGATACAAAGAATTAGGTTCATTGAAATTTTTAATAAAAACTATTCCATCATCAACGAGAATTGTGCTGTCAGAGAAGGGTTGGCTGGCCCTCATACTCACCAGAGGATCCTCCAGTGGGCCCTCGTCATTGTCAGACTGAGGTGCCATGGACCCACCAGAGAAAATGGATCAAGAGCCCAACCTTTATCATCCCTTGGACCCCAGCAGCCTCCAAATTGGGTTCTTTTCTACAGAACCTCTGGGGTTCAGTATTAGGTAAGAACCTGGGCTCAGGTTCTGTGGTGGACCAGTCCTACACTTTCCCCAGTTCAAAGCCAACGAAGAACACCAGAGCAGAACAGTAAACAATTTGGAGATGACTATTTCCTAAGGATTGATGGAAGGTGGCTCTAAAGAACTCCAGTCCGACAAAGTCTGAAGATGGCCCTACACTCACGATGACCCTAAATCATCTATATCCATATTTTATTATTAATCTCTATACACATCACAGAGTGCTCTTTAACCATTTCATGCATCTCCTTTTACAAGATCTTACAATCTGCTGGCAGATTTCAGAAGAGACAGGAGCGGAGATGAGAGAGTACACCAGATGGCAGTGCTTGACAGTGTGGCAGCTCCTATTGTCTGACTATTGTGTTTAGAAAGCTGTATTGAATTTTTACGTTTTTTCAGTCCATTTAAAAGACAGGAAAATATGTTATTTGCCTTCAAATATGTAAATGGATCTCGGAAGGATGAGGAGAGCGTCAGAAAAAAAAAAAAGAGGCAAAGTGAATAAAGGGATTTGCTCGGGCAAAGAATTAATAAAAGACAGAAAAAAGACAGGTTTTAATTACTGGATTCATAATACCTTCTATGAAGGCGGCTCTCCTAGTTAGCACAGTGGGTGGCCTTACTATGAACTCTGTTCCATGATTATCTGCAATAAAAAACACTGATTTTTTTCTTAAGACAAAAACGTTATTGAATATCGAACATAGTAAACGAGGCAAAGTTTGCAGTTTACAGGAGCACCGGGATCCATGCAATGTATTAGCAGTGTGTGTTGGAAATATTAGGTATTCGGCAGTAATGGCTGCCCTGTAATGGGGAGGATTATTCCGCGAGGATGTCAAAAACACTTTCTTGTTCGTCTCAGCAAGTTATAGGTCAAACCATTAAAACTTTTCAGGCTGTAAACAGCTCCCGCCATGCTGTTTGTGTCACTCATTAGCGGTGACACTTGGCAGCTGGGTCCTCATTAGCAATCGGTGAGATGGGGACTTCTGTGGACAGCAAAGGATTTCTAGAGCAGACTTCCATCCCTATCCATTAACCTTTGTGGAGGTGACAAGGAAAGAAGGTGAAGTTATACACACACACCTATCCTCTTGAGTGTAAGCACAAAGGTCTTTGACTTGAAGGGCTCCCGGGGAGGTATGGGCATTGTAAGGGCTTTACTCGATTACTACTTAATGAATAACAGAGAAGAACTCAATGCATATGCAGATTATGCCTGGTTATGCTAAAGACAGTAACCGAGGATAACAGGATTAATGAATATCAGGCAAAAATTTTAGATTTTATTCAAATTAAATAACATATTCTACTCAAGGCTTAACTTCTCGAAATATAGACTCCCATATGATGATCTAAACCCTTTTCTAGGTGCAACTGAAAGATGGAGCCCTTCTTCTATGACCCTAGAATGTCTTCGTAATGCCCATATGGACAATGTTTAAGATGTTAAAATCTATCCAAGTACATTTTATTCAAATAAAATACCATATTCTATAAAAACCTCTGTATATATGACTGTAGCCCCACCGATGATGAGTTAAATCCTTTGCCAGGTGCCACTGAATATGGCGCCCATCTTTCATGACACCAGAATAATGCCCATATGGAAAAGGGTGTAGATGGCACCAATGGGCACTTCCAGTTAACCCACTGTATCAAGCGAGACACTGAAGATTCTGGAACTGGTCTACTCCCATCATCATATTGAGAAGACATCTGTGTTGGCTTGAGCTTGCAGATGCATGTGTATAGGGGGCGGCAGAAATAAAATGCATCCTGCTGTGGATGGTGCCTTCATTCCATCGAGGGACTAAGGGTAACAATCTCCCATTACTCTCTGTTCTATTATTGTATCACTTTGCTCGTATATTATTCTCATAATAAAGTGAATTATAGACTTGTCAAATGCAATTTTCTAGTATACATGAATATTTTAATTAGATATTAAAGGTAATTCCGCATGCCTAGGACTTCACTTACTGAAAGTAATTATAGAAAATACCTTCATCACCTGTTTTATTCATCATCTCATTTGTATGTCACCGTAAGGGTAGATTCACATGTGGCTGCAGAAACTTCTCAAGGGCTTGTTTCTATCGCTTGTATTTACTTAGGAACCAGTAATTTGAAAACATTTATTTCTATATTCACCTCTCTTAGGTCCAGCTCAGCTCTCTAATAATAACCTGGTCAATATTAGTGAAATCAAAAGAAGTCCAAGGAGCCCCTGCACTGCCCAGAAATATGCCACACAGTTCGTAGTTGGAAGTCTGGAGACTCCTTAAGCCACGAGTATCTGTACTCTGAAGGTTAGTCAAAGTCATCAATAAGTAAGATGATGGCTGCTGGAGATTCGGTCAATTCAATTAAATAGCTTGTAGGTCCAGTTGAGTGTTATTCATTTAAATTGATGGGCAACTCTAGACAGGATAGGATTTACAGCAAATTCTGCTCAAAGTGTGGACAAGACCTCATTAAAGAGCCATATACACTTCAATATCACTAAGAGAGATTATTGTCATCAACCGTGGTCCCAAAAAGAATATAGCCACATGTACCCCCATTTATAAAGACTATAACCCCTTGTGTCTCACTCCTATATACTGTACCCCTTTGTGCCCCACCTCTATTGACTTTATACTTGAGTCCCTAATCTCCTCATTCCTAAAAACCATTGTCTTTGTCTTTCTAGGTCTACACTCCTTTATACCGTTACTCTTCTATTACTGGTCTCACTCATATACATTTAGACACTCCTAAAGACACATAAACAAAGCACTTCACCACCTCCACTAACCCCAACTCTTTGCATAAGCTTAGGTTGGTCATGGTGGTAGTTCTCTTAATGATCCCGCTTATTCTGTAGTTTATGACATGTGTCTTGTAATGTAGCCAAGGAGGAGAGTTAAAATATTTCCAAAATAGCAAGTTTAAAAAATGTATACAGGCAGTCCCTGGGTTAGGTACAAGATTGGTTCTGCAGGTTTGTTCTTAAGTTGAATTTGTATTTAAATCGGAACGGTATACTTTATAATTGTAACCCCAGGCTCTGTGACAATTGGATTTTAAAAATGTTGGGTTGCCATAAGAACCAGGATTAGCAGTACATCTAAATTATAGACACCTTTGTTAACTGTACATATTGCACTACAGAATGTAGACAAAAAAGACGCCAGCTCACCCCTGGTTATGATTAAGACGCTTAGCGTCGAAACACGTTAACCGTACTGTCTCCTCGTGTTGTATCATTCATTTTATCCAGTAAAGGTCATTTGTTTGGCTAAGAGTCAACGTGGAACTCCTGTATGTAGTGCTGGTTTGTACTATTTGTGAATTTCCCCACTGTGGGACTAATAAAGGATTATCTTATTTTGGACCTTTGTTAACTGTTATAGCTGTTTATTGTAGCCTAGGACTAAAGTACAGTAAATGACCAAAATCCAGAGGTCCGTTTGTAACTAGGGGTCGTCTGTAAGTCAGGTGTTCTTAAGTAGGGGACCGCCTGTATCTGCTCCTGAATACTCCCTTCTGTAACTGGACACCCTAGGCACAGGCCTTCCAGAGCCTAGTAAAAAATATAGCCCTGGCCCCGGCAAATTGGATGGGGCTGTATCTCCACATGGATTACTGCCATTCCCATTCAGATAAATGGAACACTTTCAGACACAGCAATTCTGTCCCATGTGAACTCACTCCTAATGGGAGCACAAAAATCCATCATCCACATCCAATCCTGACCATTCAAATTCCCAAATCCCCACATCCGGCTCTACCATAGTGTGATGGGTATAGCTACCGGCACAAGATCTTCTATAAATGCCCATCTCTCCATACACATGTTTCATGATGACAAAGATAATAAAACAGAGTTTGCCTCTCCGAAATTAATAAGTGTTTTGCTGTAGCCTTGAAAACAGAGACAAGAATCAATAAATCTTGTGTAAGCAGCAAGCAGGTGCTGATGGAGCTCTCCATGATATTACAAGTCATCCGTAATAAGGGTGTCATGATGAGAGGAAAATCAAGAAGGAGAAATTGAAGCCTTGGAGATCTTAAAATTATTTTCTTATTAATGATGTTGGTCAAGCTGTATGTAATGCGGGGAAAAAAGTAATTGTCTCTCAGGTAACCGGGCCTGACGCATCCATTTCCTTCTCTGCATGCTAAGTGGCTCCACCACATGCTGCGAGCCGCTCCGCGTATCCCTCACTCTTACCCCCATTTATCTCCATCTTGCTCCTACTGCAATGTTTAGTCTGTCGCTTCATAATCCGTGTCTGTGTCACCTCACGTACAGACTAATCATTGTCCTATTATTTCCAGCACTTTTTTCACATTCCCAACTTAACATAATAAATAAAGGCTCGTAGCAGAGAACTTTGTGAACCCAATCTCAATCTATAGAGATCATGTCTCCCGAGACATATTATATACATCATTTGTAATATAGTATTCGTAACAATAAGAAATAGAGTAATTGTCTCTAAAAGTAGGGTATCCTCTGGTGGGCCCATGTTCAAGGAAGATATTGGGGGATATGTATTATCGCATCTGTGCCAAAAAATTGCCGGGATTTTATGTTTCTTTTGGGGCGCAGAATTGTTGCGGATCATTTATAATGATTTTGCGGCAGATAGAACAGAAAGTTTTTGACTATCCCGACTCCTCCGTCTTTTTTTGGTGCAAGTGGGCGTGGCCTAACTTTTCCATTATGTGCACATTTTTGTGTATTTTGTCGGCATTTTTAAGCGCAATTTTTGGAGCACAATAGACCACAATAAAATGGTAAGAGTGCAAAATTATGGCGCAGTTCATGTAAGATTTTGGCGCACATCTCTTTGATGTCGACATTTTTATGGCGCACGACTCATTATCACCGTCTACCCATTATTTACTTATAGCCGTGCGCCACTTTTATACATCGGGCTGTGCTTTCCAAAGACTGATCTCCGATCTCCGATGCCGACCGTTGTGCTTGCAACAGAATTAGTAAATCCACCCCATTGTCTGCCAGGCCTATGTCCCGAAGATCCCACTGATTACCATAAAACCTAAGATACCTAAGATACTGTGCTAGGTTAGTCCAACCTTAAAGGAAATCTATATCCAAATCAAGAATGATACAAAGTGACTGTAGTAATCTTCTTATGTTTGTTATTTATGGCCTCCTACCTAAAATCAACTTTTAAATTTTACCTGAGCCTCGCCTTGCCGCAGATTTACGGCCTGTTACACTGTGCAGGAGCAAGTTTCCCCTCCCTATTCTCCCATCAACACTCCCGCTTTCTCTCCCTGATATAATCTCTCTGCAGCAGAGTAAATTTCAGCACACAGGAGGGGGAGGGGAAGTGCTCCTGCACACTGTAAAAGCCTGTGAAGTTTCAGCACAGAAGGTCACTGGTAACAACCGCAAGGAACCAATATGGCTAATTTTAATAGTTGATTTCAGAAGAAAATCCCATGCTTATGAGTCCCTACGTGCTCTTGCTTCACAGGCTGTTACACTGTGCAGGAGCGCTTCCCCCTCCCACTGTGTGCTAAAACTTCCTTTCCTGTTGTGATATCACAGCACACGCTGGTAACACCCAGGTGGTGATTTACTTCTAAATTTTAAGAAGGGATAGCAAAGAACATAGTTATAACTAAGGATGCTCCAAAATTCCATAATTTTTTTGACACATTTGGAGAGTAAACATGTTCTCGCAGTCTATTCCTAGGATGAGCTATCAGTATTTGATCGGTGGGTCCTACCCCGGGGGCTCCCATTGGTCCGGAAAAAAAACCCTTACTAGACATTTGTTGACTTCTTTGTTTGAAAATATAGAAACCTGACGGCATAAAAAGTCTGCCCTTAAAAAGTCATTTAGTCTTCCCTTAGGCTACATATGTGTCTGTATTAGCCACGTACAAATTCACTTTTTCTTTCTAGTTTCTTATTATTAGTTTTAAAAAAACAAAAGCCTGAACCTCATTTAACCTTTAACATATTCAAAGGTTTTGTTTTTGTCCTCTCTTTCCCGTCTTCCCCCCAGGCCATACAAACATAAGCACAGGCAGCGCATTGAATTGAATGGTCGGAGATGCCCCCACTGTCCGGCCACCCAAACAAAAGGCTACTTAAGCTACGTAAACAATTTAGGGGAGAGAGCCTTTACATGACCCACGGTCACGCTGTTGTGCTGTCCTGGAAGATGGACCATCAGTGATGACTCATCCTCACGACAGGCCATTCGTTTTAAGGTCCCAGAGAATCCTCTGAAGGTGAAACTGGATATGAAGTGTGTAGATGTGATCCAAATATATAATAAAAGTTCTGTAGTGGTGAAGCTAATTGTAGCGTTATTACATCACAGTGCAATTATCATATAATATTTCTCACTTGTGCCATCTATTTATATGAGGGTTGTGAACCTGGGGTATGGTGTCAACTGCAAATGTTGATGATGGCAGCCCTTCCAGCCTGTGGACTCGTTTCGGGGGAACCCAGGGAACCACTTTGTCGAGTAGGAACAATGTATGGAATCCCGTGGAATAGGCAATAGGCGGACAGGCGCTCGACAGATAGAGGATTCTGGAGGACCTTGTCTCGAATAAGGTGCTTTATTGTTGCACCTTATTCGAGACAAGGTCCTCTAGAATCCTCTATCTGTCGAGCGCCTGTCTGCCTATTGCCTATTCCATGGGATTCCATCTATTTATATGGCAGGGAAGCCTGTGGTCGACCCTACTATGAATGTGGTATTCTACACGGAGTCTCCTCTACATGGATTTCTCTTAGTTGTAAGATGTTCACGGTGGTGACAGACAGAGAAACAGATGACCTGCGGAGTCCTTCCTCTTCCAGAAAAACACAAACCTTCCAGTTTACCGACATATTAAATGGAGCAAAAAACACCTTCACCAAAGTCCAGAGCACCAGATAAAAGATAAACCATCTACAAGCTATACTATACCACGTTAAGGTGGCCTTAATTGGCAATGTCTCATTAAGGAGAACACCTACTGTCTGACCCTATACCACGTAATTAAAATAGACAAATCCAACCTCGGAAGACTGAAAATTCCATGAGATTCAGAGCGCGTTCACACGGTGCATTGCGTTTTTTCAAAAACGATTTCCAAAGGCTTCAGCTTTGCTCACATGCTGAGGTTACCACTGTGTTTCCACTGCATCTGCCAAAACGCAATGTAATCTGAGCGTGTGATCACGGCTGAAGCCTTTGGAATGCATCAAAAACGCATAAAAAAAACGTGACGCAACGCATCATGTGAATGCCCCCTCAGGGTGTGACCACACGTTCAGTTTCTCAGCAGCAGTTTTTGATGTCCAAACCAGGAGTGGAGTAAAAATAGATGAGTAGCAATTCTTAATGATAAGTCCTTGCTCATTATTATCTACACCTGCTTTTGGCTTCAAAAACCGCATCTGAAAAACTGAACGTGTGGCTGCACCCTGAGGGCGCGTTCACACAATACGTTGTGTTGCAATTTTTTATGCGTTTTTGACACATTCCAAAGACTTCAGCCTTGATTACATGATAAGGTTACATTGCGTTTCCATTGCATCTAATAAAGCACAATGTAACCTCAGCGTGTGATCAAGGCTGAAGTCTTAGGAATGCGTCAAAAACACATCAAAAAACGTAACGCAATGCATCGTGTGAAAGCAGCCTCAGAAAAGAAAGGTCTTTTTTTGGAGAGAACATTAAAAACAGTGCCCCTTATGTCAATGGCTTATAGATGAACATGACCACAGTCACTGTGCTGCAATACCAGACACAGCCAATGGAGGAGAGGGGCGATGTTTCTGGGGGAAAAGAATATTTCAAATATTATCCCTTTAAGGAGTTTTCAATCTAATATTTATCTTTAATTCTTGTTTGCTTCTAACAAAGTTTTTATCATAAAAAAAAGCAGAAAAGACTTCATCAATCCATCAATTTATCATTAAGTGAAAACTAAAAAGCAGAGTGAACATCAAAAACTCGGCACCAATTTATCATAAGTCAGGATCCATTCATCAAACTCTACAGAAATGCATCAAAAAGGAACAAAATGCACCACATGATAAATAGTCCGGGAAGCAGCACCTGTTCCAGTTATTTTTAGATTTTTTTTCCACAAGTTATTTGCAAATATCAACCTTAAATGGAGACGATTAACAATGTCTTGTGGCAACTGCAGCTCAGATTGTGAATATATTGTATTGATTTGGGTTTAGAAATACTTGATTAGGGTATTTGATGCAGGATCTGGCTTTAGGTCTCCAAAATATCTGTTATTCTGGAGGAACTAATTTAATCATTCATTATGCAGACATCCAATTGATTTCAATGACAATATTGTAATACTTTGTTTGCCCTGTGGAGGTGCTGTGGAGATCCTTAATACCTGACACTCGATTACAGCTGATTGTTCAGGGTCCTTGCAGGGGCACAACCTATATTAAACAGATTTTCACAAGACTATTCTCACTTAAACGAACCATGAACATGTGACTATTACATAATATTGGACAATAATTTTTAAGCTTGCACAGAATATATGATGGCAAAGTAAGAATAGATGTGGTATATAAAAGCTCAACGGGGCACATTTACTAAGGACCTTGTGTCAGTTTTCTGTTGGACTTTGCACATGTATTTAAAGGAAACCTACCATTTGATTTGATGCATTATGAACCAAACATACCCTGAGAATGCTGTAGCTACATTGATGCAGAAACATATCTTGTTTAAACCTTGAGTTGAGTGGTTTTGCTAAAAAAAAAAAAACAGTTATAACATTCAGGACTTTGGGAAAGCTGGATAGCCTCAGCCTGCTGTGCATAAACATATTACACAGAGTTTTCTGAACTGTCCAGACAGAACAATCTGAGCTGTATCACTCATACACAGCAGCTGGGGGGATGGTGCAGCAATTGATTACTTCTGCCTGTCAGGCACAACACAGTGATTACATCATTCTCGAGCAGTGTATACTTAATGTGAGAGGAGAGAGCCAGGCACAGAAGCAACAGAGTTTCATGATCATAATTTTATTATTGTTTATTCAGCATAACCACTCCCCACAGGGATTAAACAAGATATGTTTCTGCATCAGTGTAGCTACAGCATTCTCAAGGCATGTTTGGATCATTATGCATCAATTCAAATGGAAGAATTCCTTTAAGAAGTGTGTGCACCACATTTGGGTTTCATGCAACACTTTTATGTCGCGGCTGCGCTATTCTTCACACAACACAAATTTTGTCACTGAAATGGGCATTCCAGTCTGCACCCTACACATGCAAACTGCACATAGGGCAGTTTGCAATATTTTTAGTAAATATTCCCATATTAGTAAATATGGTCCAAAACCATATTTGTGTGCATGTAGCCTAACAGAGAGAAAATAATGCTAATAATCCTAATACACAACAATGTGTCATGCTTCTCTTCCCCCTTTAACTTCTTTTAACCCCTTTCTTTTGTTTACTTTTAGCACAGATCAATCAAAGCCATCTGTAAATCAGTCAATCCATCAGTGTCCATAAAAGGCACAAACCTGGCACTTCCCTTCCTATCAATCCCTTCTTTCAATCCCCTTCCAGAAAATGATCAGCGATGAAAGCTGAATCCTATGAATTCTTCCAGATTCCTTCAAAGAAAAGGAGACAAATTCCATCCGTCTATGAAAGGACGAAGAATAAACAAGAGCCTGGAGCTGACCTCACCTCTCTCATCACCTGTACATCACATAATGAGCGGCCCATGACAGATCACACAAAGCCGGCGAGCACACAGGAAGCCCCAGAGCGCCACAAGACGCACACAGAGGTGGACACAAGGTCAAACTCTTCAAGGATTTTCTCATGAACTCCCCCTCTTATTCTCTCTCCTCTCCGATAAAAGACGGATTTAGCTTATAAGAGGGGACATAATAAAAAGTTTCATCTACGGTCAGAAAAGGTCATGGGATTTTCCGACACAATCGCGCTGACATCATTAGACAGGTATTTTATGTGTAGAAATTCCCATAATGAATATGTAGAAAATGACATTTACAAAAAATGTTAATGTCAAGTTATTTTCAGGATTTACCGGGACAAATAAGCAGCAAAGGACAAAGCCGTGGCGAAAAAGTGACAATTTCTATTCCTTTATCTGGAATTTGATGGCGCTATATAAAGATTATTATTACTTGTATACTTCACTACATTGTATATTACTATAATTAATAATGTAGTAAGAGGCACTTATGTTCTGCTTTGTATTAATATTGTATACAATTTGCACCATCAGAGCCAAGATCACGTTGCTAGGAACGGTTGGCGTTATAAAACGCTATAAACTACCTACACGTAGTAAATATTGAGTATTATCATAGTATGTCCATATTATATAGCAAATCAAAGTGTAATACGGCCATTTAATTCACATACAGATGTGTGTCAAACAGTATTACATCTATAAGGCATCCATTATTAATGCTACTATCACCATTACTTATTTATTAATACCACCATCGTCCATACAGTACAATACGGGGTAATGCAGTCAGATAGCAAAGGCTGCATCCTGAGATAAATGGTGTAAAGTGATTTTATCCATCAACGGTGGATTTCAGAAGGCAAATGTTCCATCATTATCAAATCACCCCCTCCCAATATAGAAGAATAAATCACTGTGTGCAAGGTACAAGGTATCTTTCCATTGTATCTACATGTGGTTGGATGAGGAGGTTCACCAAGGGCATGTTACAGCATCTCTGTAATGTCCAATGATAATGAACAGAACAGGAAGTTAAAGAGAACCTGTCACCTGTAAAAACGGCACTAGGTGCTGCTTACTAGTGTAAAAAGCTGTTGTAGCTAGTGCTACAACAGTTGTAGCAGCGTTAGGCTTCATTCACACGATGTACGCCATACCGTAGTACGGTGGGAATACATTGCGCCCCTCTCCACAGGAATACACAGAGCACGGCACCATGTTCCGTAGAAATATAGGACATGTCCTATCTTTCTACGGGCTACGGAACGGTATGGTGCCGCACCGTAGAAGTGAATGGGGGACGTATGTACACTGTATATACGTTGGCTGTATATATGCGTCCCCCATACATTCGTGTGAATGTAGCCTTACACTGCTAGCGTTAATCGGAAACCTCGGATAAAACTAACAGACAGTGCCGCGATGTACACTAGAAGCGCGCTGTAAGCGGTCAGGCGTATTCATGAGGGGGCGGGAAGAGTCACCGCCGGCCTATGGAGTGGGCTTACAGCACAGTCTGGCGTAGTGTACAGTGTGGTCTAGTGTACAGCGCGGAAGTCTGCTAGCGTTATTGGAGGTTTCCGATAACCCTAGCAGGGTAACACTGCTGCATCTGTTGTAGCACTAGCAGCTGCATACTTTAGTAAGCAGCTCCTAGTGCTGTTTTACAGGTGACAGGTCCTCTGTAACGTTTGAAATAACAGATGCTTTTTTTGGCTATTTTAATTTCTGTTAGTCTAGATGGGCGCAAAGTGAAGAATCTGATGAGTTTTGTCTGTTTTTTTGAATGGGTGACACATGACTGCTCTCCATGCAGTACTTTTGAATGGATCAATGCGCATTTACTATGCCTTCTGCTGGAGAAGGATTGTAAAAATCCCAGTCTCTGACAGTCTTTGGGGCAGGAGTGCGGTGGGCAGGAGGATGGCAGGGGTGTGATCCCCCCAGAATACAACTATAATCTCTGCTTGGTCTAGACAGGTCCGACCTGGTGGAGATGCCTTACGGATCTACTAAGAGGCTGAAGCCCTATAGGAGATCCAGGCAGCGGGAAACTAGTGAGGGGAATATCAAAGGTATTGTCCGGGTTTAAACAAAAATATTTACCCGGCTGGGGGGCTAGGAACACAAATAATAACTTATACTTATTATCCAACGTTGTCTCCTGTCAGTGCCGTACCACAGGCAGGGCACACCAACCTGACCGTGTGCCAGACACAGCAATGCTGTAGCTGGCAACCTGAATTCTGACAGGAGGCAGAAGCGATAACAAAGGTAAATATAAGTTCTTATCTGTGTTCTTAGCTCCCTGGCAGGTTACATGTTTTTGTTTTTTTTTAAACTGAGACAACCCCTTTAAGACTGGCTTTCAAAACTCCAGTCTTAATACTTTTCCTCAGTGTGTCCATTCCAATAAATGGTAGATCCCGATTTTTATGTATCACTTTAGCTCATGAGAATCCATGGTAAACGGACACCAAACTCATGCAAATTGGCCATAAAAAAAACGTATGTTTTTCATAGCCAAGAATCATTCATGTTTTTTAATCGATATATATTCTGGAGACAAACTCAATAATTCAAGATCATCTGTGTGGGGAGATAATCTACATTGATATCTTTATATATTGCGGGAATGCCCTGGTTTCTGGCAGCCCTGTCATAAAAAAAAGTCCTTTATTATATTATTGATACATTTCTCTAAAGTTTCCAGTATTTTTTCACAATCTTGATGGGCGCAGTGATATCTACTAAACGTTAAACTTAGATAAAAAGTTTCAAAAACTTCCACTTCTAAAACGCATGACATACTATAGATTGAATATTTTCACTTTGGATAAAAAACACTTTAAAATGTAAATTATTTTGGAATCTCCACAACACTAGAGATGTCCCCCCAGGCCCAGAAGACGCTAATGAGCATAAGAAGTAAGGTGCTATTTAGACAAATGATTTCTGGCATTGGTGCTCAATAACACTGTCACCGAGACTCAATGTTTCGCTATTCTTGTCACAAGTCATGAAGCTGGTCGAAGGCTCCAGGCAGAGGAAGCTACAATCTTCAACCTCAGCCTCCCCCTCCCCATTTCGTTCTGCTGGTATCTCTAAACTTAAAGACAAATTCCTGCTTCACTTCTCAGACAACCTCAGGCATATTCCGATGCAGGTCAACCAGGGACATCAAAAGTCAATTATTTTAGAGGGAGGTTGAGCGGAAGAGTTTATTTCTTTAAATCAAGTTACATCTGAGCTTTAGAAAATACACAGATACCACCTATTGAGCAGTACTTGATATTCCAGGATGTTCTTACCTTGCTCCACACCATGCTCCACACCAAGCCCGCTTGTTTTGTAAAATTTCGACTTAATGTACTTCTGATAAAACTCTATTAAATGTTTTACGAAGAGTATATTGCACAATAATGTTGGATCACGTAAAGATTTTGCTAGTAGCATTTTAAGGTACATTGGTCATCTTTCCAAAGGGCAATTTGTATGAGAAAGTTATTTGTATAATAAATGTGTTTTTTGTAAAAATTGTGAAAAGGTACAGTATTTAGGTTATATTATGACATTTTGACCTGAGGACTTGTGAGTTTCCGACATTATTTAGATCAATGCACTTCAACAGAAGGCCAGGAGTTCAGAATCCACCAGAAGTTGTCACCTACATAATTCCAGGTGTGATGGATGGTGCCCATGGTGCCCTCCTCAGACACGGTTCATCACTTCCTTTTTTCAGGGAACTTCACTTCCTGTATTGTCCACTGGATTGTACAGTACCGGAGTAACATGGGTGCTGGAATGTGGCAAGTATGCGTTCTTTTCTTTTCTTGCCCCTTGTTTTTTTTTTATTATTCTTGGAAAACCCCTTTAATTTCTTAAATGGTACACATGTTCAAATTTACTTCCCTTTTTTACAATCAATCATGCTCAAAATGACTGATCCCAAAAGCAAATTCCCAGATGATGTTGGAGGGGGTTATATAGACATAAGGTAATCAGTCTCCATTAAAAGGGTTGTCCGAAGGCATAAAAAAACCCTTGGGTGGCCGGGATGCGGCTGGTTAAAAAAAATAAGTACATGTTTATTTTTTTTTGAACCCGCCCTATCCGAGCCACCCAAAGTTTTTTTTTATACCTTCAGATAACCCCTTTAACTGGACGACAGACCAGGAACCAGAAAGATCTGCAGAAATGATTTGATTGACTTTCACATTATATCAGTGCACATGTATAAGTCTACATCCTACTATAACAATTTTTCAAATAACCATTCCCCTTCCCCAACAAAACAAAAAGATGGAAGCAAATCTATTCTGACTTCTAACTTCAAGATTTCCATTTCTTGTTGTTTCAGTCTTTCCATACAGCTACATGGTGTTCCATTATACAAGTATTACACAGGCTGGGGCAAGTCTGGATTAATACCATACATAGCCATTTTTGAAAGGTCATGGTGGTTGAAAAGGCGGGATAAACACATCGGAATCTCGGGAATGTCCCTCCGTCACAAATTAAAGAAAGGATTAAGAGATGGGAGGATATCGCTGTGTGACTGGCATCTTTGTCTGATTCAAGAGGGCCACCTGTTCCAGATTAACGCGCTTTGGGTTTTAGCGGATCTGATTTTATCTGTATATCTTAAATTAGTCAGCAAAGGGTTAAAGAGATCAAACAAAATATGTGTGGGATCACAGGGGTCTTCAGTTAGGGATTAATAGGATCAGGGCATTGAGTCAGAAAGCAGGAACCCTTTTCCAGATGAATGAGCATTCATGAGGATTTTCCAAGCTGTTGTGCAATGTTGTAGGTTAAGATGATATTGGTTAAAGGGAAAACCAGCTACGAGCCATAGCTTCCCCTTCTACTCATCAGACATGGCTTACGTCTTAGGGTTTTGGTCAATAGTGCCCCCCTTGAAGGGTAGTGGTTTCACAATACGGCCCTCGGACCAAAACAGGTTGTGCACCCGTTTTAGGCCTTATTGTTGGGAAACAAGGGCGACTCTAGACGGTCACCACAAATGGTTGGGTCTACGGGGCAAAAGGTGGGCTTGGAGTGGTAGAAGACAACAGTATGCGACTCATAATTCTATAGCGGTCCTACTATATGTTCAAAAAATCTCCAAAAAAATCTGAATATACCCCAGGTGCATCTTTACAATTATTATTAATAAGAAGTATTTACTACATACTTCACCCATGAGCCACCAACTTACTAATTGTGGCAATAACCTTTGAGTGCAGGTAATCTACACAGATTGTACAATTTTGTCTCCTTGAGGAAAATGCCCACATCACAAGTGAACTGCTGTGACATCATAAATGGGAGTCAGTGAGATAATCTCCTGTGACATCACAGCTAATCTCATGTGATTTACCAACTGTGTCATACTTAAAGGACATCTACCACCAAAATGAAGGATTGTAAACCAAGCACACTGACATCTTGGTGTGTGTCCCCTCTGGAAGGTTCTTACTTGTTTTTAAAAAAAATATAAAAAGTTTTAAAAATCATACAAATGAGCCAAGGGGTTCCTAGCTCCATAGATGTCAATGGAGCCTGGAGCCTCTCAGGCTCATGCGCATGATTTTTAAAACCTTTTATTGTTCATAAAAACAAGGTCCTAAAATGCAAAAAGAAGATCAGATCCTGCCAGAGGGGGCACACACCAGTATGTCAGTGTACTTGTTTTACTAGCCTGCATCCTGGTGGTAGATGTCCTTTAAGCAACTGCTGTGGCATAACACGTTGTTGCTGCTATCTATTTCAGTTATCATTTGGCAATCTGATGTGATGTTACAACTTTCTTTGGAAATTGAAGTGACATCACTTGGGGTTTCCATCAGGAATGTGGCTATGACTTCACAACGACTTCAATTAGGTCATTGTGACATCACAAGTAGTTTACACTCAGATAATCTGCTGTGGCATTACACATTTCTGACACTTAAAGGAATCTACCATCAAAATCAAGTACAATATACCAGGGGGCACTTACTATAGATCCAGGCACTGTGACTGTGGTAATCTTCTTATATTTGTTATACATGACCTCCTTCCTTCTAAAATCAACTTTTTAAATTATGCTAGTGAGCCTATAGCACTCTGGGGGTGCTTCCTGCTGTAGCTTCACAGGTTACAAAAAGAAGAGAGGTTTTCCCCTCCTAATACTGCTAGACATGCAGGGGGAGGAGTGAGAAAGCAGGGGAAGGATGAGACTTGTTCTGCTCATTGTAAAAATGAGTGAAAAGACCTCACTGAGGGGCTCTGGTAACAACCCCAGGAGCCCATCAAGTTAAAGTTGATTCTAGAAGAAAAAAGGCCATAGATAACAAATATAAGAAGTTTACCACAGTCACGGTGCCTGGATCTATGAGTAATGTCCCTGGTTTATCATGATGGATTTTGATGGTAGATAAGTGGGTTTTGTTGAGGTCAAAATCAAAATCATGTCAGAATTCCTTACTCCCAAGGCCAAGTGCAGATGCCATGTTGATGTTCATCTGATGTAACTTTTATACTATAAGCTACACAAAGGTTTAATAGAAAACATTCCGGCTCGTATTATTCTCCTAAAGTACCTATCACTGTACAAAGATGTTCTCACGATTGGCCACTTATTAAATATTGCATAGAGCCGGATGATTCATGTGCGCCCCATCTGCAACGTTATCATCCAGCCCTCCAGAGCCGCACGCATGTTCCCGTAAATTGGAGCTGACAGATCTGAGTTTACACAGTTTTAACACGGAGCCTGGTGTAACAGTAAGAAAATAGTTCTCCGCTGCGGAGAGCGCATGGGAAAGCACAGCAATCCGGATCCAGATCCCAGGACTTGGCATGAAAGTCCTGGCTCCTGGGTGGCTGTCTTCTCACATTACAGCGATCCGGCCATGTCGCCTCTCCCACAGACAGACCCAGGGTTTTCTCTTACAGCGCACTAATCACCATGTATGAGCCCTATCAGCTACAAATGATAGGTCCTATTTAATAGCACATTCCATGTTAATAACGGATCCTGTCTCTACATGTGCAGATCTCATGGATGCAATACACAGGCGAGCGGAGGTTACTTGGCACATGGCTAAAAACAACACAAATCTGATGTGAGTTTTGGATAAAAAAAAAGTCCCTAAATTATCTGATTTTGAAGACCCTGAGATGTTGTTTTCATACTTTTTTTTAACATTTAATTTGAGTACCATTGTGTGTGTTAGAAAATATTTTATATTCTAGAATTAAAGCTTTAGCAGGAGCACTTAAAAGGTAATCTGCTATCAGTATGGACCATAATAAACTGCATATAGTGTTAGGTATAGGCACTGGAGTGCTGTGTAACTCTACTTTTTTGTGTGTAGTAAGTAACCGTGAAAAGTGATTTTTTTTTTTAATCTAGGTTTGCTTCTTTAGCAGGTGGTCTGGGCAGTACTTTCAGCCTGAAGAGCTGTCTCCTCTTTACAACGAACAGTTCCACAGCCCCTCCCCTCTGCTCTGAGTGGTCGATGTAAGTATCCAACCAAAATCCTGATCCAGCTCCCACTGGTAGCAGAGGGGAGAAAGCTCTTCAGACTGAAAGACCCCTCCCTCCCAGAGCCCTTACAAGAGTTGCAGAGCTTCTAACACTCTCATAACACTTCATAACACTTTGTATGATCAAAACTGCTGACACATTCCCTTTATTGTATGTTCTCACACTGCTGTGCTCAAACTCCCTGCACGGACATACTTCGACATCCACCTTGTTCTCCTCTACGTTACTTCTGTAGTTTTAAAGCCAAAGCTACCCCTGGAGGCAGAGGGGAGCTGTGAAGCAGATTTTTGTAGAGCACTTAGAGCACAGCAGTGTGAAGATGTGTCCCAGTAACCTTGGAGATGCTACAATTCTGGAAAACAAATCAATTTTTTTGAGGACAACTACAAAACACATATAAACAATAATGATTTTACAGCTAATTCCCTACCAGTGGCTTAGTTACAGAATGGTGGTGCTGTGCTGTGGTGGTCACCCTGCAGGGCTGCACTTACCACAGCCAGATATAAAGAGGTTGCTGTGGCTAGTGAGTACATTGAGAACTCTCAATTTTGGGAAAATTCTCAGTAATTTTTGGGAAAATTACTGAGAAGCATAAATCAATGTATAACCTTTGTGTCCCTGTGTCAGTATCTACTGCAATTCTAATGTTCTATTCACAAAGCACGGAGTCCAGGATGAACAATACGCTCGGGGTCAGACCTTTGCTGTAGTAATTAAGGCTTTATTTTTACTGCTAACAGTCCATCAGGTGGCAGAGAGGGAAACAATCACTTACACCAAGAGGAAAGCCTATGAGTCAGAGCTGTAGAACCTGAGGCCAACAAAGGTTTTATAGAAAGGTCTTTAAGAAATGTTAACCTGTTCCAGCCTCCATGTCATGTTGGGTTTGGAGCAGTTTTGTATTTGTGTTGCTGCTGTCCGCCCCGGCTGCAGGGAGTGGGTGGTAGTGTACAGAGTTTTTGGTTTTGATTGTGTAATAGGTATAATTTTCTGATTTTAAGGGTAAAACAACACTATGAATACAGTAACAAGGATTCTTTAGTATGGGATTGGTGCTCCAACATATTTCTGGTTCATTGCAGATTGAATCCATAACTCGATACTGGCATCAGATAATTGGGTCTGGTGCGAGACCAGTAATAGCTTGGACCATCTATATGACTCATTGGGGCTCATTTACTAAGGATCTTCGCTCCGCACTTTTGTTGGACTGTGCGCCTTTTTTGGGGATTGCACGTCTTGCACATGTATTTAACAGGTGTCTGAGCTGGGATTGTGTCGCATGCGATCGTTTTTTGGTGCAGCTGCGCTAGCTTCCAAATTGGGGGGGGGGGCGTGTTTCGGAGTGCGCACGCGATTTAACTTTCAAATTGTGTCGCAAGACAATGCACTTACATGCACTAGGAAGAAGAAGGTGAACTCCGGGGGACCTAAGCGGGGAAGCGACACATGCACGATATCAGGCGCACGATCTTAGTGAATCGCGGCACTGTGCATTATCGTCGGACAATGCACTTTCGGTGAACTCCAGC
This sequence comes from Engystomops pustulosus, assembly GCF_040894005.1. Lineage (NCBI taxonomy): Eukaryota > Metazoa > Chordata > Amphibia > Anura > Leptodactylidae > Engystomops > Engystomops pustulosus. The sequence continues at coordinate 189,940,860 of NC_092413.1, read as the reverse complement.
GGACTGGTAAGTATATGCATATCAGAAGGGACCTCAAGTCCAAGAAAATAAATGGCCATCCAATTCTGAGCCCAAAATGTGGTAATGCTGTGTGAAAGTGCATTCGGTGGTTACAGGACCTTTGGAGGTCTTTGAAAGGTCCTGAAATGGCTTGTGTACATCTGTATTGAGAGCAGGTCCTGGTCCTGAAATGGCTTGTGTACATCTGTATTGAGAGCAGGAACAGATGTAGAGGATTGGTGGGTGGTTTGGATGGCAATGGACTCCCTAGAAGGCTTGGGCCACCGACAGACCACCAATATTATAATCCACAAATCTACTAATCATGACTCCTGCTATAATATGGCGCCTCATATGGAGAACCCCCTCTCACAGGTCTGGATTCTATGATGTAGTCTTTAAGACTAAGTTATCTAAACTGCACTTTAATAAACTTCACAGGTGAACCTTCCCTTTAACACCTCCGCTCACCCGTGTAAGCAATTCTGTGATGGGGTAACATAAAGCCATATCCCTGCACAATCACCAAATGTATCAATATAAAACACACTATATAAAATTATATTGGCTAACACTGGGTCATGGCGGCACATGAACCCCACAGAAACCATCGCTAACAATATTACTTGCATTTTCAGGGGGTTGTAAGTTCATCTTTCTCAATAACGACTTTATTTTTACTTTTTTTTTTATATAGCATCGGAGAATTCTTTGCTTCATAAAGTTTTACTGGTGTCACGCTCTGTAAAAGTTACCCTGTAACTGTTACCATATAAACTCCGGTGCAGTCACTTGTAAAATAGCAACTAAGTTGTGTGTGTGTGTATATAGAAAGTCCGATCGGTGCTGACAGACACTCGGCAGGCTCACAGCGGTCTACCTCCGGGAATATGGCACGGCTCACAGCTCAGGAAGTTCTGCACCAGATGCCGTGTTTAAAGGGACTTTCCAAGTATATTGAGTTATTGTATACCTCCAGGTCATGCACAAGCCCACTCTGTGCTGCTTATGTCAATTATATCCCTTTGATATCCCACACAGCGAGCAGCCTGGGTCAAGTTGTGTTTTTCAATTACTGTAGCCCGTGTAAAGATGAATCCAGCGCTTGCAGGACTTACTAAAGCCAGAGCCGCAGCCGCGGGGGGAAGGAGAAGTGAGATATCCTGAGTCTGCCTCTCCACCCTTTAGGCCTCATTCACACATAGTAAAGCTTTGGCATCAGGGGGTGCACATGGCATCAAAAACCGGCAGCAAATCTCGTCGTTAGTATTAATTGTCAGGATGTTTTTTTAGCAATTAAAAAAAAAAAAATTCTAGAAATGGTCAACGTTCTGTTTCTATAAAATATTGCTTGCGGGATACTGTTTTGTGAATGTATTCTTCCGGAAATGAAAGAAAAAAAAATTGGTGATTTTTTTTTTTTTAAAAACACAATTTAGAAAAAAATGGAGCAGATAGAGATTATATAAGAAAAAAAAAAAAAGATAATTATAAGATGTAGTTAATTATTTATTTAATTAATTCAATACATGATGGCACCATTTGGAACCGGGTTGGACGGAGGGTGATGTGGAAATATAATGGTGGTAGAGCCTAATTATGGTAATTACCTTGTTTTAAAATAAAGTACAAATAATAGTTCTACAGACTTTTCAAGATAAGAAGTTTTCCTCTTAATACACAACTCAGAATCTGTTCATACACACCTCAGCTGCTGCAGAATCTCTTCATACACACCTCAGCTGCCACAGAAAATCTTCATACACAACTCAGCTCCTAAAGAACTTCTTCATACACATCTCAACTGCTGCAGAACCTCTTCATGCACATATTGCTATCATATAAATGATATTGCTGATCATAAATCAGGAGTGGAGACAGGCAGAATGGTAGGGGTCCCCTCCTACTGCTCACTGGTGGGGGCCCTGGGGCTCGCTCCCCCAGTTCCCTTCTTATAAACAGGCCCTGATTTGGAATTTGCCCATAATATAACATGTCCATTGGTTGCGATATTTGATGACAGGGGGAAAGACTTGCTGAGCTGCAAACAGGCAGGAATAGGACCTGCTTCGAGTTTTGCAGCTTGGTCAGTCGGCTCACACACAGGACTATTGAAACAGTGGCCCCATGTATGGACCTATTGTATGACCAATAGAAATAAATGGGGCTGTGTGCTAGTCATGGAAATCATAGCTAGCATGCATCCAAAATGTTCACGTACAGGAGGCCAGAGTCCAAATTAGGATTTGTAGAGCCCATTTCCAGATGTCTGTTAATTGGCATGCCTATGAAAATGGCAACCTGAAGCAGATGTCCTTAGCTAGGGGCTAAGGAAATCTCACCAAAAATTAGTCTAATCCAATCCTGCAATCATTAGTCTGATACAACTAATAACATTAGTTGAGTATGTGCTTCACTTTAAGAACTTAAATGCCTCAGGGGATTTTACCACCCTAAACCCAGGGGGCAACCTTCTGCTAGTAACAAAATTTTGTAATGCAATTAATACAGAGAAATCCCTAGACTTTTAAAATTATTTTTAAAGTTACTATAATTTAGAGTGTATGATACATTATACCTTACAGAAGATTTTACATAAAAACTTTGGGTGTAGAAACCTTATTTAAATCCATGCAAATATAGTTCTGAGGTTAATACACCTGTGTTTAACCGTTCAGGATGGTTGATAACAATTTGATGGGTGGGAGTCCCAGCAGTTGGACCCAATCAAGGGAATGGGATCCCTAGCAATTTGGAGAAGGGGGGTCCAATTCTCACTAACTGAAGGATTCAGTACTAAGGGCGTGTCAGAAATTGCTGAGCACTAAAGATGAGCAGACCCGATGTTCAAGTTCAAGTTTGGTATTTGGGTTTGGCCACCTGACCCAGACATAATGGTGGACGATCAGAAAATATGGCAAATTGACTGGCTATGATTGGCCAGGGGGGGTGTGCCGCCATGACATCTCTACTGAGCACAGCTCTTCATTACCCTTCTACGAGAGTGCTGGAGATATCGGAGTGCTCTGCTCAGCGATTTCTAGTTCTCCCATTGTATTGAATTTAGTGACAAGATGAATGCTTGACCATCAAATAGTAATTGAATAGCGATTCTAGGGGTCTCTTCCCAATCTTGGTGGGGTCCCCCACCTTTTATATCCAGTGGACAAAGGAAAAAATCAATCTTGGTATAACCCCTTAAAGAAACTACTAGTTATAATTATTTCTACCTGTGGTGGCGCTGCAGACGAACTGAATACTTACCATGTTCCCTCCCAGATTATATCTTAAATAATTAGAGACCCTCGAGGATGGTCAGTATCAGAAACCCCATTCAAAGTCAATAGTTTTCCTATTGATTCTAATGGCAAAAAAATAAAATATTCCTTCCTGGGTTCTTCTTGCTATTTCTACAATTCATCTGAACCCATTTTGTAAATAAGTAATAGATTTTTATTTTTTTTTAAATCCCAATATGTAGCATCAATTGGGTTCCGATGCTTGGGAGATCCAATTTTTTGTAAAGATCCTATAAATAACAATTCCCACTGGAATTCTTCCCTTCCTGTAAGGTGTAACTGTAGAGCAATAGCCCTTTAAATATGGTCAAAAACTACGACTAAACCTTTGATACTAGAAGATGCAATTCTCCAAGTGTAAGTGAAATTTTGTTTTTTTCGCAGTTAAATGCTACATATCAGTCAATTACAGCCCCGGAGAATATAATTGAATTTCTCTTAGGCAGTAGACAGGCAAAGGAAGAGTGAAATTCACAACAGTTTCTTGGTTTCTACAGCTTTTTTTTCATGTTTTCCTGAGCAAAAGCAATTATCTTTGTATCAACAGGACACAACTGGGTACGATAATGAACCAGCTCAAGCCCCAGGGCTAAAAAGTTTGCTAGTGATTCAGCTGAGTGGAAACCTGCGGTAAGCAAAAGAGATTGCGGTGACCTGTCGGCTACTGTGATAGCGCATTATAGAGGAGAATCTCCGCTCCATCCCGACCTGCCATGCACCAGAGTAAAGAAGGATGTAGATGAGCACTTATATATATCAGCGCTCCCTGATTTATCCCGGCCTGGCGCAGTCCATCACCGCTTTACTGCCGCTATTTACATATGGGATCTCCATACAGCTGTAAAAATTGCTATAAAACATTATAAAGAAGAAAAATGAAGCCCAAAGAAATCTCGGTGTATACGACTATTTACATAGAGGCAGAAACGTAGAATTGTATATTTACAAGAGAATTAAAGGGAGCAATAAATAAGCGCGTGTCAAAGTGTCGGAACAGACTGCGGTTCTTCTGATGGATGGAAACAGGAGAAGGCGGCCGTAAAGAACAGTTTAAGAGTGGAAGGGCGAGGGATGAATATTCAGGTCTTTGCTTTGTTAAAGTGAATTGATGCTCTGTTTTTCTTTACTGAGATCAGAATGCAGTACATAGTGTCCTATCTGCAGACAGCATGTTATACAGCAGGAGTAGCAGAACAAATTGTACATAGTGTCCTGTCTGCAGGCAGCATGTTTTAGGGAAGGAGGAGTGGAACAGATTGTACATAGTGTCCTATATGCAGGCAGTGTGTTATAGAGCAAGAGGAGCTGAGCAGATTGTACATAGTGTCCTATCTGCAGGCAGCATGTTATAGAGCAGGAGGAGCTGATCAGATTGTACATAGTGTCCTATATGCAGGCAGTGTGTTATAGAGCAAGAGGAGCTGAGCAGATTGTACATAGTGTCCTATCTGCAGGCAGCATGTTATAGAGCAGGATGAGCTGAGCAGATTGTACATAGTATCCTATATGCAGGCAGCATGTTATAGAGCAGGAGGAGCTGAGCAAATTGTACATAGTGTCTCACCTGCAGGCAGCGTGTTATAGAGCAGGATGAGCTGAGCAGATTTTACATAGTGTCCTATATGCAGGCAGCATGTTATAGAGCAGGAGGAGCTGAGCAGATTGTACATAATGTCCTATATGCAGGCAGCATGTTATAGAGCAGGAGGAGCTGAGCAGATTGTACATAGTGTCCTATCGGCAGGCAGTGTGTTATAGAGCAGGAGGAGTGGAACAGATTGTACATAGTGTCCTATCTGCAGGCAGCAGGTTCTAAATGTTTAAAAATACTAAATTTTAGTGTCTGATAACTTAAACTTCATCTGAGCGTTCATGAGATTTATGTGAAAGCGCCTATCTCTATGCCTCGGCAGAATATAATCCACCTCATTTGCCTTCACCAAATCACAGGCTGATAACTCCCGCACATCCACGGGTCTCCTTTGTTTACACTTGCTCTTTTAAACCTGTGATTTGTGCGAGTGGCTGATGACATTCATTAAAGTTAATGTATGAGAAAATGTACAAGAAAACCTGTTATGTTACTTTCCCGTTCCCAGATAGATCCGAAAATGACTGCATGGACTTTGTTGCTCTACCAGGGCTCACAAAGCTTCACGTGAAGTCATGTATCTACCAAGACAACATCTGAGGGGTGCCCTCGGGAAAGACACTGCTATATTACCGGGCTTCTAAATAAATTTACTCTAGCTCTAACCAGTTACACAACTACTAATATGAATAATCAGATAATATCTAAATCTAATCTAAATTTTAGCAAATAGCAAATCCAGGTTCCATATACCAAAGGAACATCCAGGAATAATCCGAAGCCACACTTGGTAAGACTATATATAAGGTCTCCCGAAGGTTCTCACCAGTCCTTAGTCCCCAATGGGCGATCCTGCACTAGTTGTACCCAACATTCTTGGGCTCACTACTTGTTTTTAGCACATTTAAAGAAGATTTATTCATTATCAGACATGACTTGTGAAGAATAATAAGCCTCAAATTTAGGACTGTAGGGTGTGGTTGTAAAGCCTTTAGTAGGCTCTTGGGGATTGGCCCTTACCCCTCCTTAAATGAGGTCAACGTAGGCGGTTTTTGGGGCGGGTATGGACCCGCCCGGGTCTTTTATAAAGCTTGAGCGCACGTAGGGAGGAGCCTCATTAATTCTGCCCCCAGGACCGTAGCGGCGAGAAGTCTCCCTCCAACCCTGCCCTCAGATTTATCTCTTTTCAGGTTTCTCTTCCTTTGGATTCTGGCTGTTTCCTTCTGTTATCTTACAGATGTCACAGCACAGACAGAGTTTACACAGGCCCTAAGGCGTTTGGAAGCTGCCCACAAGCCGGTTGATGGTCCGCAGCTGCCATTCGGGTGAAGTTTGTTCCCAAGATTTTGAAAAAGTGAAGTGGGCCTAACGAGTTGTGATGATTGAAATTTATTATGTTATGTAATAATTTATGATTACTGTTAAATAAATGCTGTGGCCTTCCCACATTACCCAAACATTTAGTTTGTCGGTCTATCGATGGAAGGTTGCGTTTAGGTACAGGGTCAAGTACCAGATTTCTTGGTTGGGGTTTGTCAATCCCTACAGTCCAATGTATAATGAATATTGGGCAGGTCATTACCCCTCCTTACCCAGGGCTCAGACTTGTACTCCATATATAGTTATGGCCTCACATCCTACGCGCAAGAAATCACTGAAATAATGATATTTTCCTGCCTAAAGTCTGTAGGAAGCATTATTGCTTGTAGTTCTGAATCACTTGTTCCTTTATCTCAAACAAAGGCTACATAACACATAACTGCCCTATTACAAGGATACAGGAGACTGTACATCAGCCAATAAACCTCGGCTACAACCTTTGTTGTTTAACTAAGTATTTTATGACCTTAGCCAAACAAGTGATGATACATGATGACGGGAAGGTTATAAATATAGACAGGTGGTTATGGACTCATAAGATCACAGACTGTGTAAACCTTCACAAATACAATGGATGCATTGAGCGTGACCTCACACGTCCCATGTAGACTTTGCTCCTTGTGGTGGAGTACACATTAGTAGGCCCCGGGAGATGATTGTGTTGTATAGTTTCCTGAATCAATCACTTTGTCCTGATACTTGTACTAATAGGTTGTCCCATATGTACCAACATCAGTTTACAATTGCCCCTGTATACTGTATGCAAGTAGGTGAGCTAGACAACCTTAGGCCTTACATCTGACTATGCTAAAATTGGAGAAATTACCTCAATTCTCCATAATTTATCATCTATCCATACTAAAAACAAATCCATATCCCCTATCATCTCAACGGATTACAAGAATGAGGGTTCCTGAGTCCGCTTTGTTAATGGAGCATCAATGCATGTCTGGCCATCACCTCCATACAAATCTACTTATATACCAGAATAGTTCATCTTGTTCCATTCCAAACTTTAGCTTACACTCTCCAAAAATATTCAGAGTGAAAATTGTTGATTTAGGTTATTTTACCCATAAATGATAGTCTTTGACCAGCTCTTGTGATATTATGTATCTCCATGGAGATACTTTGCAGCCATGAGTTGGCTCGGGGACTTTGGGTTCTGATTCACCCAGGATGACATCTAACCTTAGTTCCATTGGTCATTTTTAATATTATATTGGTCCTATTATTTATTCAAGAGTATGACTAAGGTGGCCAGGATTTGATATGGTCCCATATCCAATTTAGAGCTGATTCCATGACCAGTAATAGGACATCCTATTAACAAACCTTATTGTACAAGTGTAACAACCACAAAACTTAAGAGAGAGGATTAGCCGTAGAATAATATCTTGAGTCTGACTCTGTTTTTACCTCCCCTGCAATAAAAACAATAGACATATACATTTTCCAATAATGATCGTCTTATGGCGATGATCCAAGCAGAAGCCTGGAGAAGACAGACATAGGTCATAGATATAAATCAATGAATGGTGTCTAGCTTGCGGGAGGTCATATTCAACAACCACAGTAAAATAACCCTTGAGCATCTGGAAACCCTAACATTCAATGGATGCAGATGTAACTTTTTCCCAAAGTGATACAAGGTAAAATTTCATAATTATAACCAGCAGCTCATTATCATCTATTTCTATATATTCTGTAAATATCTCTATTATATCTCCTCTGTGAAGACTCCTACGCAATTTCTTGCTATTCATCTGCTCTTTTCTAATTTATACTGTGTGAAATCCTGGTATTACTCCACTGAGCTTCCCGAACTATAAATGTTACCATTTAGGCTCGTAGTCTGCCGGTGACACATTCATCTTTTAATGGATAAGCTGCACGTTCTGGTCATAATGCCGGGTTCACTACTCTCTGCCTTTCTAATCTCCCATGTGCTACACCGTCTTGTAGGGGCAAGGCTCATGGCCCGATAAGGGTTGGGAGATCTCCCTGGCAATGAAAACCACCTGTTTGTTAACAGGGGAAAGTAAGCAAGGATTAGCCCAGTAGGGGAAAAAACAAGGAGACATTAGCTCTGTGTAATCCATCCAAATGCAACTTAATCTCCTTCTGATCTTTTGTACCTGTCTTCAGAGGGAATCCGTGTTCATTAAGAGGGATTATGGTCTTCCTCTAGTTATGACTGATGCAAGACAGCAATGAGCTTCTCCGTCATCTCCTTGCCAATAGGGAGGTGACAAGTAGTGCCGTCTTCCTCGCGGTTTAGCATCACAATAGTTATACTTATATATAAAGTATATGGATACATATCAGGCACAAATACGTTTAAAAGTAGACACTTAGGCCCACATTTATTAAAGTGTTTGCCATACCTCCCAACCGTCCCGTTTTGGGCGGGACAGTCCCGTTTTTTAACCCTTGTCCCGCCTGCACGGACCGTTAAGTGAAAGTCCCGGTTTTTTTGCGGTTTCACGGATTTTTCCGTTTTGTCCCGCCCCCGAGTCCCGCCCCCCCCCGAGTCCCGCCCCCGAGTCCCGCCCCCGTCCTGCTCAGGATACAGAGAAGCCAGGGGGCGGGGTACAGCGTCCTCCTCCTCTCCAGCTCCCGGGCTGTCTGCTGCAGAGCCGGCACCTCCCCCCATCCCCTCCCCTGGGAGGCAGAGCCCTCCCTGTCCTCAGGCTGCCACTTGCAGGCACATGGATGGATGGATGGATGGAGCAGTGCAGAGTGTCATATTCTCTGCACTGCCCCTGCACAGCAGCCCCAGGGGATCATCCTCCGTGCAGGCAGGAACTCTCCAGCACTGCTACATCAATGGCTCCCTGCCCCCACCTCCTCCTGCTCCTCACTGAAGTTCGTCTGATGAAGCAGAGCCGAGTGTGTGCAGCTGCTGCAGTGTGATAACAGGTACTCTACAGTGACTGCAGGCAGCAGCTAAAGGGTTAAACACTTTCCTCCATAGACCCCCTGCCCCCATCCCTAACCCCCCCAGTGCCCTTCTATTCTGCTTTTATTGTACCATATACTTAATCCCTTAACCCCTTAAGGACGCAGGGTTTTTCCTCTCATTTCTCGCTCTCCAACTTCAAAAATCCATAACTTTTTCATGTTTCCGTGTACAGACCTGTGTGAGGGCTTATTTTGTGCGTAACAAATTTTACTTTCCCGTAATGTTATTTATTTTAACATGCCGTGTACTGCGAAGCTGCAAAAAATTCCAAATGTGGAAAAAATTTTTTAAAAAACCGCACATGTCACGTTCTTGTGGGCTCAGTTTTTTCGACTTTGACTGTGCACTCAAAATAACACCTCAGCTTTATTCTTTGGTTTGGTGCGATCGCGGTGATACCGGATTTATAGGTTTTATTGTGTTTTAATACATTTTCAAAAATTAAACGAATGTGTGCAAAAAAAAAAAAAAAAAAATTTTTGCCATCTTCTGACGCTAATAACTTTTTCATATTTCGGTGCACGGAGCTGGGGGTGGGGTCATTTTTGGCGAAATGAGCCGACGTTTTCATTGCTACCATTTTGAGGTCTGTGCGACATTTTGATAATTTTTAATTTCATTTTTTATGTGATGTAAAAAGGTGTAAAAGTCGCATTTCGGACATTTGGGCGCCATTTCCCGCCTCGGAGGTCACCGCCGCCCGTAACCGTTTTTATATTTTGATAGATCGGCCATTTTGGGACGCGGCGATACCTAATATGTCTGTGATCTTTACTGTTTATTATGTTTTATATCCGTTCTAGGGAAAGGGAGGTGATTAGAATTTTTAATATTTTATAAATTTTTTTTATTTTTAAAACCTGTTTTTTCTTTTTTTTCCACTATTTCTTAGACCATCTACAGTACATTAACCCTAGATGGTCAGATCGCTCCTACCATATACTGCAATACTTCTGGCTCATTGTAACGAACCTGCAGAAGCCATGTAGCCTCGTGTCAAAAGAAGACCCGAGGCTACCACGGCAAACGATCGCCGCCCCCGATGACGTTCGGGGGCACAGCGATCGTAAAAAAGACTTTGCCGGCGACAATGACCGACTGCGGTTATTAGCGGTTGGGGTTTTCTGCAACATGCAAAACCCCCCACCTTGTATGAAGAGGACTCAGCCCGTGAGCCCTCTTCCTTATACTCTCTGCGTCGTAGAGCTACGGCGCAGAGCGTTAAGGGGTTAAAGGGGTTTTCCCACAAATACAAGTTAGGCCCTATCCATAGGACAGGGCTTAACCTGCTGATGTGTTGGGGGATTCAGTGATGTGACCCCCATAGATCATGAAAACGAGGGGTCTATTGGGGTCCACATAAGGTACATGTCATCGCTCTATGACGGTAATGGAGCAGAATGGTCATATACGGCCGTCTGCTCCATTACTCTGACGGAACAATTTTTGCGTTTCCATATTTCACTCCCCACTTTCAAAAATCAATAACTTTTTTATTTTTCCACGTACAGAGCTGTGTGCGGCCTGTTTCTGCGTAACAAATTATACTTCCTAGTGACAGTATTAAATATTCCAGGCCCTGTACTGGGAAGCGGGAAGGAAAATATCAAATGTGTTTTTTATGGCTTTCACTGCGCGCTCAATAGGACTCCTCCCCTTTACTGCGCTCCATAGGACCCATCCCCTTTACTGCGCTCCATAGGACCCCTCCCCTTTACTGCGCTCCATAGGACCCCTCCCCTTTACTGCGCTCCATAGGACCCCTCCCCTTTACTGCGCTCCATAGGACCCCTCCCCTTTACTGCGCTCCATAGGACCCCTCCCCTTTACTGCGCTCCATAGGACCCCTCCCCTTTACTGCGACAACGAGCATGTCCCCCCCCTAGACAACGAGGATTTCCCCCCCTAGACAACGAGCATTTCCCCCTGCTAGACAACGAGCATGTCTCCCCCTGACCCCTAGACAACGAGCATGTCCCCCCCCAAGACAACGAGCATGCCCCCCCCCCTAGACAACGAGCATGTCCCCCCCCCCAGACAACGAGCATTCCCCCCCCTAGACAACGAGCATGTCTCCCCCCGACTCCTAGACAACGAGCATGTCCCCCCCCTAGACAACTAGCATTTCCCCCCCCCTAGACAACGAGCATGTCTACCCCTGACCCCTAGGCAACGAGCATGTCCTCCCCTGTGGCTGCGTGCCCTTTTTTGTGTGTTTGTGTTATTTTTGTCTTCCAGGACCGTGCCTGCTGTGGACTGCTTCGGATTCGAAGGATTACGTCTATGACCGACATTTCTAACAAATAAAATGGTCAACGAGGGTGTGTCTGCGTCTTTTGTTCAATAAAATTTTCTGAAAACGGTGTGATTATTTATTTTTTTGCGACACTCTTCATAGTTTGCCGTAGTAGTGGTGCCGGCTAGGTGACGGTGCTCATTACTAAGGGCTGGCCTTAGTGTTTGCCTTAATTTTTTTGGCAAATTTACACTAACGCCCATACCATTACCCCGGTACCCACCGCCACCAGGGGTGCCGGGAAGAGCCGGGTACAAACCAGTACCTGACCGTCTATAGATGGTCAGGTGTTGGGGCGGCTGCAGGCTGTTATTGTTGCGCTGGGATAGCCCCCTAACAGTGGCCTATCCCAGCTCAGTAATAGCAGGCTGCTGCTGCTTTTTTGTATCTGGCTGATTTGAACAATAGGGGGCACCCCATGCCGTTTTCCCCCCCCATTTTTTTGTAAAAATGGGGGAAACAGCCTGGGAGCCCCCTTTAAAGGGGGGACCCCACGCATATTTTTGTCAAAAATTTGAAGAAAAAACGGCATGGGGTGCCCCTATTTTTCAAATCAGCCTGATACAAAAAAGCAGCAGCAGCCTGCTATTACTGAGCTGGGATAGGCCACTGTTAGGGGGCTATTCCAGCGCAACAATAACAGCCTGCAGCCGCCCCAACACCTGACCATCTATAGACGGTCAGGTACTGGTTTGTACCCGGGGTACCGGGGTAATGGTATGGGCGTTAGTGTGAATTTGCCAAAAAAATTAAGGCAAACACTAAGGCCAGCCCTTAGTAATGAGCACCGTCATCTAGCCGGCACCACTACTACGGCAAACTATGAAGAGTGAAGAGTGTCGCAAAAAAATAAATAATCACACCGTTTTCAGAAAATTTTATTGAACAAAAAACGCAGACACACCCTCGTTGACCATTTTATTTGTTAGAAATGTCGGTCATAGACGTAATCCTTCGAATCGGAAGCAGTCCACAGCAGGCACGGTCCTGGAAGACAAAAATAACACAAACACAAAAAAGGGCACGCAGCCACAGGGGGGGACAGGCTCGTTGTCTAGGTGGGGGACATGCTCGTTGTCTAGGGGGGGGGGACATGCTCGTTGTCTAGGGGGGGACATGGTCGTTGCCTAGGTGGGGGTACATGCTCGTTGTCTAGGGGGGGGTACATGCTCGTTGTCTAGGGGGGGGCATGCTCGTTGTCTAGGGGACATGCTCGTTGTCTAGGGGGGGCATGCTTGTTGTCTAGGGGGGGCATGCTCGTTGTCTGGCGGGGACATGCTCGTTGTCTAGGGGGGGGCATGCTCGTTGTCTGGGGGCGGACATGCCCGTTGTCTGGGGGGGACATGCTCGTTGTCTGGGGGGGACATGCTCGTTGTCTAGGGGGGGGCATGCTCGTTGTCTGGGGGCGGACATGCCCGTTGTCTGGGGGGGACATGCTCGTTGTCTAGGGGGGGACATGCTCGTTGTCTAGGGGAGGACATGCTCGTTGTCTAGGGGAGGACATGCTCGTTGTCTAGGAGGGCATGCTCGTTGTCTAGGAGGGCATGCTCGTTGTCTAGGGGGAGTGGAATATGCCCCCCAATTATATACATAAATATACATTGGTGCCAGTGGATGCGTTGAAGGTATGAGCAGTGGCGTGGCCAGGGGGTGTGGTTAGGGGGCGTGGCTAGGGTGTGGCTTCTGTGGGTAAAAAAATCGCCGCGGCGCGCTTCGCGCGCCGCCATTTTGTCCCTCTTTCTCCTCCACAAAAGTTGGGAGGTATGTGTTTGCACCAGTTTTCTGTCTGACTTTGCACTAGAAAGAATGTGAAAACTGTTTGCCTATGTAATTTTATAAAGTGTCTACACCAGTTTTGTGTCGCTGCTGCACTGTGCTGACAAGACCAAAAAAATGTGCTCCTAAAGGGGCTGTTACTGCTTAGTCAGAGTTTGCGGCACATTTATTACTGCCGTGTGCCACAATTCTGTCTGCGCCGTAATTCTGCAGCATGAACAAAGTCCACCCCAAAAAAAGGTGCGCAGATTAATGAAGAGCGCACTCCACAGTCTAACTGCACATAGTACAGACTTACCTAGTTTTGACAGATGTGGGCCATTGATGTGCCTCTTTTTTTGCACACACACATAGGAGAACAGTGCAAAACCAAAGTCAAGAATTTATCGAGCCATTCTTCTCATTCCCAGTCTTAATCAAAGATGTGTTGGAGTAAGAGGCGGCAAATTTATTAAGAAGCATCCGCCTCTTCATAAACTTGGTGCATCTTCTGGCAGCCTGTGAGCTAGAAGAGCAGATCTATGCCAGCTACGAGATTAGCGCTATCATTTATGCCAGTTGTGAGTATAAGATGATATTTAATCTTAAAACTTTTTTGTAAAGTAGAGGGAAAAAGCTAAAAGTTACCAGAATGCTTTGCAATGAAAACGTGTGACATTTTTTATGGTAGGTGTCAGGAAGACAACCCTTCATAAATTCCACAACATATATGTTGCATTAGACATGTTGTTAAAAAATTACAACCCATGGGGCAAATTTACACTGATGTTTGTCTAGACCATGTGCTGTCTGTGATATGTGTCTGCTGGAATCCAGCTTTCCTTTTGAAGATAATGTCAGGTATTTCTTCTATATCAAGCAAGTATGACCATTTTACGTCACCAGAAGCCAACATTGGGGCTCATTTTGTCGGACATCCCAACGATTTCCGATTTGCGCCACTGGGACAGGGATTTAAAAGGGGTTTTTGATGCACGCGATCAGATTTTGGCACAATCACGCCGGCTTTCATGCGACACAGATCGGGGGCGGGCCATCAGACGATCCGATGCATAAGGACAAACCACGTGATTTCACTTAAAAATTGTGTTGCAAGCCAAGTACTTACATGCACTGAGAGGAAGAAGGTGAACTCCGGCGAACCTGAGCGGGGAATCAATAGATGCTGGCAGTCGGGCACACAATCTAAGCGAAACGTGGCAGAGTGTATTCCGGACAGACAATGCACTTTCGGGAACTCCGAGGGACCGGGTAAGTAAATGAGCCCCATTGTGTCAGTATATCATTGGCTTCCCTTTTTTTTACATCATTTTGGCATCCGTATTTTGTTTTGCATTTTTGCTGAACATGGCTGGCAAAAATTGACTGGCCAAAAAACCTGGTTCCTCAGCAATAGGAAAAAAAAATCAACTGCACAAAATCAACTGAAAACTCAACTGACTTCCAAGTGCTGTCCATCTTTTATTTTGTAGACACATTGGGGGAGATGTATCATATCTAGGTGCTTTATGCCCCGGGGTATGAAACTTTGCCCCTTAATCCCCGCCCGATACATCAGGAGGCTCTTCAGAGTGGTGGCTGTACTTGCCTTTAGCAGAATAGCACTATTACCAGCAACCGGTCTGGCTTGAATGGTGCCTAGCTGTAGTGAGTGCCCACTCTGCCACCAGCCACCCACAGCCACTTGGTGTGGAGTTGAAATAAAGGAAAAAATAATCAAAATGCCTGGTGGTTAGCAAGGCTCATTTTCCATGTGCCACTGACCTATTTATTACTATTTTCCATATGTTCTATTATATTCTGCCTTCTTTATGCCCATAGGTTACCACAAAATTATCAGTGGGAGCGAAGTAACACATTACCACAGGATCAAGCATCCACACGGGTAGCATGCAGTCTGTAACCATGGAGATGCTTAGCTCTGTAAAAGAAAGCTATACAGGTATTCCCGGGGTTACACACAAGATATGTTCTGTAAGTTTGTAATGAAATTGAATTTGTATGTAGTTGGAACTGTATATTTTATAATTGTTACCCCAGTTTTAAAAATGTTGGATTGTCATCAGAACCAGGATTAACAATAACGCTTTATTACAGACACCTTAGGTAACTGTTATACATATTTATTGTAGCCTAAGGCTAAAGTATAGTAAATTACCAACATCCAGAGGTCCGTTTGTAACTAGGGGTCGTCTGTAAGTCAGGTGTTCTTAAGTAGGGGACCGCCTCTATACACAAAATATATAAGACTATATGCAAAGTTGCCTTATTTTGGTTTATTTTAGATCTATTTGAATAACAAAGAATAGCTGTAAAAGTGTATGTAGCACTTCTAACACATCATGTACTTGACAGTATGTTAAACTCCCTCGTAGGATTACAATAGTTCCTTAAATACAGAAGACATCTGGAGAGAGCAGCCAGGTGTTCTGACAGACAGACCCTCTGGAAGCCTAAGTTACATTTTATTGTTCCTTCTCTACGTGATATCCAAACGTACTTCCTAACCTCTTTATGAACCACATGCATTGTGTTTTTGTAGCTGAGATTAACCTATCCCAGTGGACAATGGCCTCATCTTCCTGTTCCGACATTGGCCGTGATCTTGGACAGATGTCCTCAGTTCCTGACCACACTTTTATTCACTTAAAGGCCATTCATCTCAATGCGTCAGTAGACAGCAGAGTGGTAACACATTATACAGGACTGGTAAAAGCTTTCTGTGATTTTTCAGGAAATATACTTGAACATTTTGGCTTATGGTTGTTTAAAATATAAAGCTTAAGGAAGACACTTTCCATCGACTAATCACAGAAACACTAGTATCTTCAGATAAAGTCATCTTCTTTAAAAGAAACCAAGTTACAATATCCCCAGAAATATCCTAAAAGTCCATCGAAATTTATTCGATTTGACTGGCTTTTTATTGAGGCACACCGACATTTTTGTCCTATAACATTGCTAATGTCCCATTGTCTGTGGCATCAATATGGCGGCGTAGAGAAAAATCACAGTTTTTTTGTCACCCTTGCCACTTTCCAAAAAAAAAAAGAGGAAAGGGCCATTGTCCTCTGCCGACTTTACTAATAAAGGTTGACACAATTGACTGCAGTCCTTATATGCAGTGAGGCCAGTGCCCAACAAACTAGAGCATACGTTCGGGGATGCCTTTGCTCTTGTAGTGTCCATGGGTATTTTGTTTACCACCAGTTGTGTCATACTGTACCAAATGTGCCAATATGTCAATTAACAGCAAACCACAAGCCAATCCTAGAAATTCTGTACAAGACCATAACCCTATGGCTGGGATACACTGTATGAGTTGAGCAGATAACAGCTGCAGTACGTGGCATAACTGATACATAAAATACATGACTTAGGCCTTTTGAAAATTAGTAGACCATATTCTTTTGGGATTAAATGTCCCTGAATGTATGTCGACTTTCATTAAGCAGAAAACTTTGGAAATAATGTGGGACATTTGTGTAGAAGCCAGCGATATACAGTATGTACATACAAAATTGATGGTGGAATCGATACCCACGAGCAGTCAGTAGAAGTGAAGCGAAGCTTCTTTGTGTAGAACATTTCAGATCAGAGGAGGACAAATGTCACTGTACTACAGGGTGAAAAGTGAGAACGCCACTGATGAAAGGAAGAAGGCAGCGCATGTGACAGTACTAATTAGTCCGCCGTGCCCAGCGCCCACAGGGGGCCTGCCATTATTACAGCCCTGCAGAAAGGCAGGCAGCCAGACAATGGCCTGGAACAGGGAAGGGGGTCAGCGGTACCAGCTCAGCTCAGGATGGACGTCTGCTGACTGTGTCATGTTATTGGAAGGTGAGGGATGTTAAGAAAACAAAACAACATTTCAACACACCCAGAACCAAATCCATTTTCCTGGCACGTTCCGGAGGTGGACAATTAGCAGAGTTCAAAGGGCCCATGTCTGTCAGATAATTCTGCCAGGGAAAAGCACCCCAGCTGCATCCAGATAACGCCAGGAAGAAGTGGAGGAAAGAACAACAAGCAGGACTTCCTGCGCAGAGCATGGCCTTCCTCTAGATCCTTCATGGAGCGGAGCTGTCATTTCATCCTTTACGGCCCAACGTTTTCAACGACTGCTTTCCCTGCAGTCCTATACAAAACCACATATATAACATTCTACGAAAAGACACATTTGGCTCAACTACCTCTCTACATCTGAATCCAGCTGGCCCACCTTGTACATTTAGTATAAGACAAGCGATTTATTACATTACCATAGCAATTCCAAAGTTATGCCAGCACAGCAGACATAGATAGGAAATTATTGCAAGGGACTTATGGGTAATCATAAGCATATCTCTAGAAATCCCTCCGATTATTAACCTGACTCTTAAGTGCTATGCCAAACCACAGGCATACCACAACAACGTCTTGTAATACTACACCCATTCACCGGTAGCCGGCCAAGTTTCCCTGGGTGTACACACCACAAATATGCTTCAATATGATTCACTGCACCAGAACAAATTCAGCACTAATATCTGTGAATAATGGGAACAGGAGTAAGTGTATTAAGAGAATGGCGAACACACGGCAGCTCTGTAATTATACATAACAATCCTACAGATGGAAATATCCCTACTAAGAAGCAAGAGAACATTAAGGGGCAGCACAAGGAGATTCAGGAACCTGGGACCCTGCTCTATCATGACAATTATAGTACACCTGCCTTACATTATTATAAGGAATACAAGTATTTATAACCACAGACCTGTCAGTAGGGGGTAATGGGTGCTGCAAATCAACACTTTCTACCAATAAGATATATAATCAGGGACCAAAGAATGTCCAAAGCAGAGAACACTGGCTCCAATATTGTGCGATTTCATCATTGGTTTATTTAATTTATTCTCATATTATAATAATTCCTTTATTTAATAATAAATCCTTTATATAGCGCACACAGATTACGCAGCACTACACAGAGCTTGTCAAATCGCTCGCTGTCCCCAATGGAGCTCACAATCTAATAAACCTATCAGTATGTTTTGGAGTGTGGGAGAAAACCAGAGGACCCGGAGGAAACCCACACAGACACAGAGAGAACATACAAACTCTTTGCAGATGTTGCACCTAGGTCCCCAGTGCTGCAAGGCTGTAATGCTAACCACTGAGCCAGATCACCACTGTCATCATTTCATGTACAAAATCACAACCTAATACATAAGAAAAGATAATTATGCCAACATAATTCCAGTGCTACAACCAGTAGCAGTGTCGGACTGGCCCACCAGAGTACCAGAGGAACCTCCGGTGGGCAATACTGAACCTTAGAGGTCTATCAGAATACAACACAATTTGGAGACTGCTAGAGTATATTTCCTGGGGGATTATGAAGAGTGGGCCCCCAGATTGATTTTCTCTGGTGGGCCTAAGGAAACCCAGTCCGACACTGACCAGTAGGATATAATTCATGTATCAATATCCATTATCCCCACACAATGGCAGTTGTGTTATTCCAGGAATCTTTTATACTTCCTGGGCAGCAGAAGCCTTTGGGATCGGCAGACACCTACAAACCGCAGAATCGGCCTGAAGATAAACACATTTTGTTTGAACAGTTCACAGGAAATCTTTAAAACTATCTGACCTGGATGTCTACATTGTGCGGGGCTGAAATGCTTACTTGACATTTCTTTTTTTTCTTCTACTTAGCAAAATCACTCAGAAATCTTAGCCAAATATTTCTTAAGCCCGCCGAGGCATTGCGCTATTTAAACATAACCTGTCACCGATCCGTTCCTATGCTTTCTAAGGCCTCTGATGTCCCCAATCTTGGACTCTAACTGGTAGAGAAAATAGTAATTTTAAAGATTGATGCTGCTTCAGCGAAAAATTGGCTGCTGCTGGATTTCTCAGAATACTGTTTCTTAGATTCACACAGGAATAATTGCCTCTTCCCAAACACGGCAGCGACAGCACCAGAAAACTGCGGCGGTTGTGTTACTTAAAGGGGATTTTCATCTAAATTTATCTTAGGCGTATGATGATATTAATAGGGGTTGCTGAGTTGGAATTTCTAAATGTAATGATTGGGAAGCTCAGTAGACTCCTTGAACGCCTACTAGGATCACTAAAAATGTTACAGAAATTAGGTAGATTTAGAAAGCTGTCCAAAATAAAACCAATCACAGTGCAGTTTTCGTTTTTCAAGAGTAGAAAGCAAAATGAAAACTGTCTTGTGATTGGATTTGGCAACAACATTTTTCCTATTGGACAGTTTCATAAATCTTCACAATCTTTACTAGTGTTCCATGAGTTGGGCATTCATAATATTTGAGTGCTCCATGGGGGTCGCTGGGTCACAGTACCACACGGATGTCATCATTGTCTTTATGATCTCAGAAGAGGAACTGGAAGTCGTTTTCGAAGATGTTCTGTCAAGTATGAAAATGAATATGCAGTACTGCCAAGCTTTTTCAAATCTTGAAACCCAATCAACATGATCTTGGGTTGAAGACCTGAAGAACCTAAGACAACACTTCTATTGTAGTGGTCACATTAACCATTCGTACAAAGACGAACACGGCCATTAGACCTATAGGTAGCTGAAGACATCATTCAGCTATTTTTCCTATTCCCCTCTTTACCATCCTTGTATTCTCAGTACTGATATAGAAATATGTCAGATATCTCTGGTGGTGGCTCATGCCATCAAAGAAGAGATGGAATAGACATCCTGAATTATATCTACTCAATCTTTCTTCCTCTTTTAAAGGACATCTACCACCAGGATGAAAGACTCTATGCTAATGAGCTTGAGGGGCGCCAGGCTCCATTAACACCTATGGAGACTGGAGTCCCTTAGGCTCATTCGAATACTGTCCTTCATCCTGGTGGTGGATGCCCTTAATGTATCCATATACACATAAGAAGGTGACCCAGTCTTGCTCAAATCTTCTGGTTTACCTTGAGAAATCTACCATCAGAAGTAGATCTGATAGTAGCTTCCTCCTGCCTCTGCCCTAATCTTTAATTTAATAATCCTGGAACCTAACTTGTTAAAAATTTAAAGGACATCTAACACCATTTTCTTGGTGGTAGACTGTCCCAAAAGCCACCCTCTACACCTTATGCTCTCTATGGAGCCTTTTAGTGTCTCCTCCGGGGCCCCCGTGGTATGGAGAAAATAAACTTTTATATCTATTCAAATGAGCCGGAGGCGCTCAGGGTCTCGTCTGACTAGCACCTCCTCGCTCCTTCAAAGGCTAATTTATGCACACCCAACCCACCTCATTCGTATGCACCACTCCCAGCAACCCGTGCGGTCAAGGAGCTGGTGACCTCATCCGGCACTCTTGATTTCTTGCGCAGCCGCACAGGATATCGAAGAGCTGGACAAGACAGAAGATCTCGCGAGTGCCGGATGGCGTCACCGGCTGCCTGACCGCGTGGGGAGCTGGGAGCAGTGGGGGGAGGGGGCTGCATAAATTAGCCTTCGGAGGAGCAAGGAGGCGCTCGTTGGACGAGACCCTGAACCTTAGCTCCCAGTGCCCGGCCAGGCTAGTACACGCCCCAGTAGCCTCTGCAGTTAATTTACATATTACTAAAACAAAGTTTTTAACAAATTAGGTTCCATGATTATTAAATTACAGATTAGAGCAGGGGCAGGAGGAATCTACCCTCAGATCTACTTCTCATGGTAGATTCCTCATGGCAGGTTTCCTTCAAAATAATCTAATGTGAATGGCCTCTTGGATCAAATTGTGGTGTTTGTCATTCAAGACTGTAGAAGACTTTAACAGCAGGATGAACTTTTCAATAGTTCATTCATCTTAAAACTTGTAGATCTACAGTATCTTGGACCTCTGGTGTCTGCAGTATTTGGGAACCTCTGGTGCTCCATCTCTTTTGTGCTTGGTTGATTAGTCGGGGTCCTGAATCTTAGCATTTAAGATCCCAAGTATAAATACATTTGCAACGTGACCAAAGCTGTGTTTTTGGACCCTTCACCCTTTGTCTGAAAGAGCACCTGACGTTCTGCCTGTGGAGATATAGCCAGGTGTGTCCCCGTGTCTCCAGCCGTCCCGTTGCCGGTCTGGATCCACTGATGCGGAATAAAAGCTATATTTTAGAGCACAAAGCAAATAAAACGTTCAATGTCAAGGCTGTTTGCTTTCCTTTTATTTCAGGCAACATTCATCTTTATTTTCTGGTAATCTTCAAATCCGATCCTAGCCACAGGGGCCCATAAAACAAGCATGACATCTCTGACAGCAAATGTTTAATGAGCATAAACTTGATTCTAGTCCAAATGTGCTAAGAAGCCTTTAAATGATTTCCTCTTTGCCCTTCCTCCCCCTCCTCATTATTAAATATATAATGTTCCTCTAACATGGAATTAACCCTTGGAAAACTACAGAGTAAATCCGTATATGGTTTTTCCTTAAATCCCTGTAGCAATTACCATTAGTGGAGTATGTAGCCCTTGATGAGGTGGTCTCGGGGGGGAACATCTGATGATTCCAGGTACATTTGTCATGTATTAATGATACTCATGGACCCTTTCTAAAAAGCTTTAGCAGAGATTTCTGAAGCCAGGCCAAGACATCTGCAAACTGCTGTACTTCTGCATTTAAGCTCGGATTATGATTTCTGTAAATGTTGAGTAAAACTTTTAACCAAAAGTTTTTTCAATTATTCTCCACAACCTACTATCCCATAGTATTCAACACATCAGAATCACTAGGAAGTCAATCACTCAAGTGCCAAACCTGGATCACATAGAGCAGTGATGGCTAACCTATGGCACTGGTGCCAGAGGTGGCACTCAGAGCCCTTTCTGTGGGCACTCAGGCCATCACCAGAGATGACTCCAGGTATATTCCTGCAGTCCCAGACAGCCCAGGACTTGCTGTGCACAGAGATATTTTAAAGTGACAGCTCAACATGGGACTATTTTCTGCTATTTTGGTGTCCTCAGGGAGCTGCTATCAATGAAAACTGTGACAGAGAAGCGAGTATAAATCACAAATTAAATTTCTGTGTTGGCACTTTGCGAAAAATAAGCGGGCCTTTGTTGTATTTTGGGCACTCGGCCTCTAAAAGGTTTGCCATCACTGACATAGAGCACTAAAACCAAAAAAATCCTACAAAAAATAAAACTGTCATGTAGTTATTCAATAATAACACCTAAACGCTAGGTTAAAAAAAAAGCAGGTTTAAACCTTTACCCTATTAGCAGCCCTATAAGGTAGGGTATGAAAAGTCCTTTCTGGAATTCCCTTTTTAACCATTTACATATAACAAAAAATTGCCAAAGTCATGGAAAAATGAGCAGAGAAGAGTCACATTTTGATTGAGATGAGTCAAATTTAGAGGTTGCTGGAAGAGTGTCATCTTTAGTTAGACAGTGCATAGAAAAATGCTTTTTGTGTTGTGTTAAATGTTAGAATATCATCTTTGATCTCATCCTTTTTATCTTTTATTGTGTTTCTATGTTCTACAGAACCAGGATGAAGGCAGTTTAAGACATAGGAATGTGAGCTGCAGATAAAGATCCACGCCACGCCTATTTCTTTATCCGTTCTGTAGATCCCAGAACCACAAACTAGATAGATCTTAAAAATTAGATTCTTATCTAATATCCCTGCCTCCTATATCCCTGCCGTGACAGTAGGTCCAATATTTTTTTGTGATTTGAGGTTATCTTTAATATAACACCTGACAGGCTAAACTTAACTCATCTCAGGCAAATTTGACTCTTCTCTGCTCATTTTCACATGACTTTGGAGGTGATTTTTTTTTTAAGTAAACTGATGAGGTTTCGCATAAAAGAGAAAATTCTAAAAGGAACATTTCATAATTTAATTATTGTGTATAATTTTGTATATTATATACTAATATATTGTACTTTAAGAGGTGGAATCATTTATGTTTCAGTATAATAAGCGAAATCCTAGAGGCTCTTTTCTTCCCATCTATACAATGTATCACTGTTCAAGTACTATTAATAATTACACTGATGTATACCATCATCAATCCATGTGAAGGTGATTGAATTATTACATTGCTACCTATTGATAGGATACACTTTAAAAAAAAAAAATACTGATTAAAAAAAAAGGTGGAATCATTGATGATTGAAGCAAAGAGGCCACATAGACAACATTAGCTTTGATATTCTGCACAAAGCTCAACTAAACTTTTAGATTTTGATGGCACCAAACTTTAATCTTAGGTACCGTATTTTTCGGACTATAAGGCGCACCATCAATAAATGCCTGCTAAAACATCTAAGTTCATATATAAGGCGCACCGGATTATAAGGATGAATGACCAGCAGGTGACAGACCTGTGCACAGTTCAAGGCAGCTGTTGTCTGTAAGTACGGCTCATATATAAGGCGCACTGGACTATAAGGCGCACCTTTGATTTCTAAGAAAATCAAAGGATTTTTTTGTGCGCCTTATAGTCCGCAAAATACGGTATATGGAGTGTCCTGACTCTGGGCCAATGGTGAGTACAGATAATAGAAAACAGGTCGGATTGCAACATGCCTAATCCTGTTTTTCTCACCAGAGAAGAAACCTACTGACACCTCCACTTTCAGAACACATGCAAAGATTTGAATACGTGGGGACACCAATAGCAAAACTATGGTATGGGAAGATTGTAATTTAAGCTCTTGGATCATGAATATTTACAAACAGCTTGTATTGAATTTTTCTGTTCTTCCATCTACAATGGAGCAAAGCAGGAGAAACGAGTCAGGTGACTGCTCCTGGATAGGTCATATTTCCATATATTTCCCTTGTAATAAGAGGAGAACATGAACTTGCTCTCCATAGTTGTACGCTGAGACGGGTGCTGATCAGTGTCACTAATATTTGGGTGATGGGGATGGGTATAAAGTCACCAACTTTGCTTTGTAAATATGACAAACCATATGAAATCCATCACAATATCATGTAGTGATTGTACCCGATATAACCCTGTGCCACCTGTCAGACGCTTCATTAGGATTAGGTTTCATATAAAAGAGGAAATTCATACTCTACCTGATGAGGCTAGTAGTTTAATGGGGTTAAATTATTGTGTATCATGTTGTATATTATATACTATTATATTGTGTATATAATGGAATCATTTATGTTTCAGTATAATAAGCGAATAACTAGAGGCTCTTTTCAGGCATGGTTCTCCTGTGAAATGCTATCTGTATGATGTACGGTATAACATCTAGGTGAATAATGGAAGTTATATGAGCACATACTATTCCTCACAGAAGTCAATCCAAGCATCAAGTTTCTCTACAAAAATGACCGATTTGGAGATGGTAAGTGTTTCTGAATACACACAGCATTCATCCATTGTAACATACCGAAACGTATGGTACCAAATACCATCCTACAAGGAACGTTGATTTCCCATACAATCGTGTTAATCACGTTCTGGCTAAACCCAAGCACATGCCAATTTTTGGCTTAATAATGATCAGAAATCTGCCTGTTAAATTGTCATTACCATTTCGTAGGTATTCAATTTTAAAGACCAGTTATTGTAAGTGTGTGCGGAGTAAAATCCGCGCCATTAGGGTTGGTGTTGGCTGTGGTTCCCATTGTTGGCACTCTTATTCATAATGGAACTGTGAACCCATTACAAGCTATGGGGTCAGGAGTGGGTGGTTTGGTCATGGAGCATCATTTTACATTTTTGTACGGGTACCCCACCACCTCCACCATCATGTTCTGGCCATCTAGGTCTTCCTTTCCCTCCAGAACTTTACTTTTCAATATTGAAGGTGGAAACATCCTGCAAGTAGAAATCCCAATCTTGCTCTCAATGTTCTCTATCAGTTTCAGAAATAGAGAACGAATACTAATTCCTCATCCTATGGGATCCGCCTACATGAAGGTATAACAAAAGCCCATATTAACCAAACCCACGGGAAAATGCTCTTGGCTTCGGTATAATCTCATAAACAAATCCTATGCATTCATTTTAGATTTGTGCCTACAGAGAAGGATGAAAATACTGTAATGACAAGTCAATGCTATTTAGGAACATAAAAAAAGAAATAAAGAGATTATTTTGTGACCTGGTACATAGTTCCGCTATGTGAGAGGTTGTAGAGTTTCATTTTATAAATAGGCATCTTTATCTCAGCATTAAAAGGTGCATGTTCCCCAGATCCCCACTGCTCCACGTCACGTGGCTGCCGGAGACTTAAGAAACGCAACATATGTTTTCAGAGCAGTGAGTGCAAGTCCTGAAAGAAGCCCCGAGGAGCAGAGGAGGAAGGGAAAGGAGGGGGATTAGAGGAGAGGGGAGAAGTCTACAACTAGAGGATAGGAGAGAAATCTACAACTAGAGGATAGGGGAGAAATCTACAACTAGAGGATAGAGGAGAAATCTACAACTAGAGTATAGGGGAGAAATCTACAACTAGAGGATAGGGGAGAAATCTACAACTAGAGGAGAGGGGAGAAATCTACAACTAGAGGATAGGGGAAAAATCTACAACTAGAGGATAGGGGAGAAATCTACAACTAGAGGAGAGGGGAGAAATCTACAACTAGAGGATAGAGGAGAAATCTACAACTAGAGGAGAGGGGAGACATCTACAACTAGAGGAGAGGGGAGACATCTACAACTAGAGGATAGGGGAGAAATCTACAACTAGAGGATAGAGGAGAAATCTACAACTAGAGGAGAGGGGAGAAATCTACAACTAGAGGATAGAGGAGAAATCTACAACTAGAGGAGAGGGGAGACATCTACAACTAGAGGATAGGGGAGAAATCTACAACTAGAGGAGAGGGGAGAAATCTACAACTAGAGGATAGAGGAGAAATCTACAACTAGAGGATAGGGGAGAAATCTACAACTAGAGGATAGAGGAGAAATCTACAACTAGAGGATAGAGGAGAAATCTACAACTAGAGGAGAGGGGAGAAATCTACAACTAGAGGATAGGGGAGAAATCTACAACTAGAGGAGAGGGGAGACATCTACAACTAGAGGAGAGGGGAGACATCTACAACTAGAGGATAGGGGAGAAATCTACAACTAGAGGATAGAGGAGAAATCTACAACTAGAGGAGAGGGGAGAAATCTACAACTAGAGGATAGAGGAGAAATCTACAACTAGAGGAGAGGGGAGACATCTACAACTAGAGGATAGGGGAGAAATCTACAACTAGAGGATAGAGGAGAAATCTACAACTAGAGGAGAGGGGAGAAATCTACAACTAGAGGATAGGGGAGAAATCTACAACTAGAGGAGAGGGGAGACATCTACAACTAGAGGATAGGGGAGAAATCTACAACTAGAGGAGAGGGGAGAAATCTACAACTAGAGGATAGGGGAGAAATCTACAACTAGAGGATAGGGGAGAAATCTACAACTAGAGGATAGAGGAGAAATCTACAACTAGAGGATAGAGGAGAAGTCTACAACTAGAGGATAGGGGAGAAATCTACAACTAGAGGAGAGGGGAGAAATCTACAACTAGAGGAGAGGGGAGACATCTACAACAAGAGGATAGAGGAGAAATCTACAACTAGAGGATAGAGGAGAAATCTACAACTAGAGGATAGAGGAGAAGTCTACAACTAGAGGATAGGGGAGAAATCTACAACTAGAGGATAGAGGAGAAATCTACAACTAGAGGAGAGGGGAGAAATCTACAACTAGAGGATAGGGGAGAAATCTACAACTAGAGGATAGGGGAGAAATCTACAACTAGAGGATAGGGGAGAAATCTACAACTAGAGGATAGGGGAGAAATCTACAACTAGAGGATAGGAGAGAAATCTACAACTAGAGGAGAGGGGAGAAATCTACAACTAGAGGAGAGGGGAGAAATCTACAACTAGAGGATAGAGGAGAAGTCTACAACTAGAGGATAGGGGAGAAATCTACAACTAGAGGATAGAGGAGAAATCTACAACTAGAGGAGAGGGGAGAAATCTACAACTAGAGGATAGGGGAGAAATCTACAACTAGAGGAGAGGGGAGAAATCTACAACTAGAGGATAGAGGAGAAATCTACAACTAGAGGATAGGGGAGAAATCTACAACTAGAGGATAGAGGAGAAATCTACAACTAGAGGATAGAGGAGAAATCTACAACTAGAGGAGAGGGGAGAAATCTACAACTAGAGGATAGGGGAGAAATCTACAACTAGAGGAGAGGGGAGACATCTACAACTAGAGGAGAGGGGAGACATCTACAACTAGAGGATAGGGGAGAAATCTACAACTAGAGGATAGAGGAGAAATCTACAACTAGAGGAGAGGGGAGAAATCTACAACTAGAGGATAGAGGAGAAATCTACAACTAGAGGAGAGGGGAGACATCTACAACTAGAGGATAGGGGAGAAATCTACAACTAGAGGATAGAGGAGAAATCTACAACTAGAGGAGAGGGGAGAAATCTACAACTAGAGGATAGGGGAGAAATCTACAACTAGAGGAGAGGGGAGACATCTACAACTAGAGGATAGGGGAGAAATCTACAACTAGAGGAGAGGGGAGAAATCTACAACTAGAGGATAGGGGAGAAATCTACAACTAGAGGATAGGGGAGAAATCTACAACTAGAGGATAGAGGAGAAATCTACAACTAGAGGATAGAGGAGAAGTCTACAACTAGAGGATAGGGGAGAAATCTACAACTAGAGGAGAGGGGAGAAATCTACAACTAGAGGAGAGGGGAGACATCTACAACAAGAGGATAGAGGAGAAATCTACAACTAGAGGATAGAGGAGAAATCTACAACTAGAGGATAGAGGAGAAGTCTACAACTAGAGGATAGGGGAGAAATCTACAACTAGAGGATAGAGGAGAAATCTACAACTAGAGGAGAGGGGAGAAATCTACAACTAGAGGATAGGGGAGAAATCTACAACTAGAGGATAGGGGAGAAATCTACAACTAGAGGATAGGGGAGAAATCTACAACTAGAGGATAGGGGAGAAATCTACAACTAGAGGATAGGAGAGAAATCTACAACTAGAGGAGAGGGGAGAAATCTACAACTAGAGGAGAGGGGAGAAATCTACAACTAGAGGATAGAGGAGAAGTCTACAACTAGAGGATAGGGGAGAAATCTACAACTAGAGGATAGAGGAGAAATCTACAACTAGAGGAGAGGGGAGAAATCTACAACTAGAGGATAGAGGAGAAATCTACAACTAGAGGATAGGGGAGAAGTCTACAACTAGAGGAGAGGGGAGAAATCTACAACTAGAGGATAGAGGAGAAATCTACAACTAGAGGATAGGGGAGAAATCTACAACTAGAGGAGAGGGGAGAAATCTACAACTAGAGGATAGGGGAGAAATCTACAACTAGAGGATAGGGGAGAAATCTACAACTAGAGGAGAGGGGAGAAATCTACAACTAGAGGAGAGGGGAGACATCTACAACTAGAGGATAGGGGAGAAATCTACAACTAGAGGATAGGGGAGAAATCTACAACTAGAGGAGAGGGGAGAAGTCTACAACTAGAGGAGAGGGGAGACATCTACAACTAGAGGATAGGGGAGAAATCTACAACTAGAGGATAGGGGAGAAATCTACAACTAGAGGATAGGTGAGAAATCTACAACTAGAGGATAGGTGAGAAATCTACAACTAGAGGAGAGGGGAGATATCTACAACTAGAGGATAGGGGAGAAGTCTACAACTAGAGGATAGGGGAGAAGTCTACAACTAGAGGATAGGGGAGAAGTCTACAACTAGAGGATAGAGGAGAAATCTACAACTAGAGGAGAGGGGAGACATCTACAACTAGAGGATAGGGGAGAAATCTACAACTAGAGGATAGAGGAGAAATCTACAACTAGAGGAGAGGGGAGAAATCTACAACTAGAGGATAGGGGAGAAATCTACAACTAGAGGAGAGGGGAGACATCTACAACTAGAGGATAGGGGAGAAATCTACAACTAGAGGAGAGGGGAGAAATCTACAACTAGAGGATAGGGGAGAAATCTACAACTAGAGGATAGGGGAGAAATCTACAACTAGAGGATAGAGGAGAAATCTACAACTAGAGGAGAGGGGAGAAATCTACAACTAGAGGATAGGGGAGAAGTCTACAACTAGAGGATAGGGGAGAAGTCTACAACTAGAGGATAGGGGAGAAGTCTACAACTAGAGGATAGAGGAGAAATCTACAACTAGAGGAGAGGGGAGACATCTACAACTAGAGGATAGGGGAGAAATCTACAACTAGAGGATAGAGGAGAAATCTACAACTAGAGGAGAGGGGAGAAATCTACAACTAGAGGATAGGGGAGAAATCTACAACTAGAGGAGAGGGGAGACATCTACAACTAGAGGATAGGGGAGAAATCTACAACTAGAGGAGAGGGGAGAAATCTACAACTAGAGGATAGGGGAGAAATCTACAACTAGAGGATAGGAGAGAAATCTACAACTAGAGGAGAGGGGAGAAATCTACAACTAGAGGAGAGGGGAGAAATCTACAACTAGAGGAGAGGGGAGACATCTACAACTAGAGGATAGAGGAGAAGTCTACAACTAGAGGATAGGGGAGAAATCTACAACTAGAGGATAGAGGAGAAGTCTACAACTAGAGGATAGGGGAGAAATCTACAACTAGAGGATAGAGGAGAAATCTACAACTAGAGGAGAGGGGAGAAATCTACAACTAGAGGATAGAGGAGAAATCTACAACTAGAGGATAGGGGAGAAGTCTACAACTAGAGGAGAGGGGAGAAATCTACAACTAGAGGATAGAGGAGAAATCTACAACTAGAGGATAGGGGAGAAATCTACAACTAGAGGAGAGGGGAGAAATCTACAACTAGAGGATAGGGGAGAAATCTACAACTAGAGGATAGGGGAGAAATCTACAACTAGAGGAGAGGGGAGAAATCTACAACTAGAGGAGAGGGGAGACATCTACAACTAGAGGATAGGGGAGAAATCTACAACTAGAGGATAGGGGAGAAATCTACAACTAGAGGAGAGGGGAGAAGTCTACAACTAGAGGAGAGGGGAGACATCTACAACTAGAGGATAGGGGAGAAATCTACAACTAGAGGATAGGGGAGAAATCTACAACTAGAGGATAGGTGAGAAATCTACAACTAGAGGATAGGTGAGAAATCTACAACTAGAGGAGAGGGGAGATATCTACAACTAGAGGATAGGGGAGAAGTCTACAACTAGAGGATAGGGGAGAAGTCTACAACTAGAGGATAGAGGAGAAATCTACAACTAGAGGAGAGGGGAGAAGTCTACAACTAGAGGATAGGGGAGAAATCTACAACTAGAGGAGAGGGGAGAAGTCTACAACTAGAGGATAGAGGAGAAATCTACAACTAGAGGATAGAGGAGAAATCTACAACTAGAGGATAGAGGAGAAATCTACAACTAGAGGATAGGGGAGAAATCTACAACTAGAGGATAGGGGAGAAATCTACAACTAGAGGATAGGGGAGAAATCTACAACTAGAGGATAGGGGAGAAATCTACAACTAGAGGAGAGGGGAGAAATCTACAACTAGAGGAGAGGGGAGAAATCTACAACTAGAGGAGAGGGGAGAAATCTACAACTAGAGGATAGGGGAGAAATCTACAACTAGAGGAGAGGGGAGAAATCTACAACTAGAGGAGAGGGGAGAAATCTACAACTAGAGGATAGAGGAGAAGTCTACAACTAGAGGATAGGGGAGAAATCTACAACTAGAGGAGAGGGGAGAAATCTACAACTAGAGGAGAGGGGAGACATCTACAACAAGAGGATAGAGGAGAAATCTACAACTAGAGGATAGAGGAGAAATCTACAACTAGAGGATAGAGGAGAAGTCTACAACTAGAGGATAGGGGAGAAATCTACAACTAGAGGATAGAGGAGAAATCTACAACTAGAGGAGAGGGGAGAAATCTACAACTAGAGGATAGGGGAGAAATCTACAACTAGAGGATAGGGGAGAAATCTACAACTAGAGGATAGGGGAGAAATCTACAACTAGAGGATAGAGGAGAAATCTACAACTAGAGGATAGGGGAGAAATCTACAACTAGAGGAGAGGGGAGAAATCTACAACTAGAGGATAGGGGAGAAATCTACAACTAGAGGATAGGGGAGAAATCTACAACTAGAGGAGAGGGGAGAAATCTACAACTAGAGGAGAGGGGAGACATCTACA
This sequence comes from Engystomops pustulosus, assembly GCF_040894005.1. Lineage (NCBI taxonomy): Eukaryota > Metazoa > Chordata > Amphibia > Anura > Leptodactylidae > Engystomops > Engystomops pustulosus. The sequence continues at coordinate 189,909,373 of NC_092413.1, read as the reverse complement.
ACTAGAGGATAGGGGAGAAATCTACAACTAGAGGATAGGGGAGAAATCTACAACTAGAGGAGAGGGGAGAAGTCTACAACTAGAGGAGAGGGGAGACATCTACAACTAGAGGATAGGGGAGAAATCTACAACTAGAGGATAGGGGAGAAATCTACAACTAGAGGATAGGTGAGAAATCTACAACTAGAGGATAGGTGAGAAATCTACAACTAGAGGAGAGGGGAGATATCTACAACTAGAGGATAGGGGAGAAGTCTACAACTAGAGGATAGGGGAGAAGTCTACAACTAGAGGATAGGGGAGAAGTCTACAACTAGAGGATAGAGGAGAAATCTACAACTAGAGGAGAGGGGAGAAGTCTACAACTAGAGGATAGGGGAGAAATCTACAACTAGAGGAGAGGGGAGAAGTCTACAACTAGAGGATAGAGGAGAAATCTACAACTAGAGGATAGAGGAGAAATCTACAACTAGAGGATAGAGGAGAAATCTACAACTAGAGGATAGGGGAGAAATCTACAACTAGAGGATAGGGAGAAGTCTAAGACTAGAGGATAGGGGAGAAGTCTACAACTAGAGGATAGGGGAGAAATCTACAACTAGAGGATAGGGGAGAAGTCTAAGACTAGAGGATAGGGGAGAAGTCTACAACTAGAGGATAGAGGAGAAATCTACAACTAGAGGATAGAGGAGAAATCTACAACTAGAGGATAGGGGAGAAATCTACAACTAGAGGATAGGGGAGAAATCTACAACTAGAGGATAGGGGAGAAGTCTACAACTAGAGGAGAGGGGAGAAATCTACAACTAGAGGATAGGGGAGAAATCTACAACTAGAGGATAGAGGAGAAATCTACAACTAGAGGATAGGGGAGAAATCTACAACTAGAGGATAGGGGAGAAATCTACAACTAGAGGATAGGGGAGAAGTCTACAACTAGAGGATAGAGGAGAAATCTACAACTAGAGGATAGGGGAGAAGTCTACAACTAGAGGATAGGGGAGAAATCTACAACTAGAGGATAGGGGAGAAATCTACAACTAGAGGATAGGGGAGAAATCTACAACTAGAGGATAGGGGAGAAATCTACAACTAGAGGATAGGGGAGAAATCTACAACTAGAGGATAGGGGAGAAATCTACAACTAGAGGATAGGGGAGAAATCTACAACTAGAGGATAGGGGAGAAATCTACAACTAGAGGATAGGGGAGAAATCTACAACTAGAGGATAGGGGAGAAAGCTGTGACCAGTGGGTAAGAGAGAAAGACGTGGCCTAAGGATAGGGGAGAAAGCAGTGACCAAAGTATAGACGGGAAAGTTGTGATCACAGCATAGGAGAGAAAGCTGTGACCAGAGGATAAGGGAGAAAGCTGTGATCAGGGGATACAGGAGAAATCTGCAACTAGAGGATGGGAGAGAAAGCTGTGATCTGGGGATAGGGGAGAAATCTGCATCCAGGGGGTAGGTGAGAAAGCTGTAAACGGGAGATAAGGGAAGACATCGGTGACCTGTAAATATAGGAGAAAGCAGTGACAAGAGACAGGGGAGAATGGGGAAGAGAGGGGGAATGTAAGAAAGGAGGTTTTATATAGTCATGTAACCTACATAATGGTAACAGAGCAGGAGACAGACCCCTTAGACATCAGTAAAAGAAAAAGACAAGTTGATGGCCTACATGAAAGATGAGAAGGGACTTAAACGGGGCCAAGTAAAAGACACGCACCCATTAGCTATCTGGGTTCATTGCTACACCCTTGGCTTCCATTGAAATTAATAGATATGAGATAGATGATAGATAGATAGCTAGATAGATAGGAGACTGATACCTGGTATATGGATCGTCATTATGAAAAATGAATGATATTGCAGCTGTTGACCACAAAAAAACATGTATCCAACTAGAAGTAATGTATAAAGTCAATTTACTTGAACATGAAAAAGCCTCTATTTTCTTAGCATAATAATTTTGCTCTCAGCAGATGGTAAGGGAAGTAATACTAAGTCCAGATGTCCAAATCAATAAAGATCTACGTTAGTTGCATGGCCAGTGCACATGGCAACAGGGACTAACTCATTCTTATCTAATTTCATAGAAAAATCTGTCTCAGCGCCTCAGTAAAACACTTGCACTTGATACGTTGATCTACTTCAGCTCATTGTTATAACAGTCTGGTGGTTTTCACATGTAGTGTTCTCTCTCCACCATCAGCCCGAGGACTGTTCTGTCTCATGTGTGCTGAATATACAATCCTATATCCATTAAAAAATGAAAAAGTCTGGTGTGATTATTCCTAATATCACACTGTGCTCAGCACATGTCATATTCACAGGGGTCCAATGCGCCATTATGTATGGGTGTTCTTAGCAGGGTCCTGACCCTGGAGAAGGTGCTGTATAGAATAATGACCCAGCAAGGTTCAGGCACTAAAATGGATTTTGCTGACCCTGCAAAGCTGTCAGCTAATGAAAGAAAGAAAATTACTTATTTGTAACCCTACAAAGTAAGGGCCCTGTCTAACAAGTCCCCAGTTTCTTGATCTCAGCAGGGTATGTGCCAATTTTTGCCATAACACACATTGCAACGACCCAAAGTGGATGTGGTCATGCTGTGATTCGTAGGTTGCCACCCATGTAAAGTAATATTGTATATTTCCCACATAATACAGATAGATCCTAAAATTTGGGGCCTCTAGAAGTGCTATCGTCGGGAGCCAAAAAAATTGTGAGCCCTAGACAACTGCCCATGTTAACAAGCCTACAACCAGTGTTAAGTATAACCTGGCAGTATTATACATGAATATAAATTTAATGGCAGTCCAAATTATTTTATGTATAATGGAAACATATCTTATTGGTATACCTAACAACTTTCTAAGAAGACCGAAAGTTCTACATAGAAGCAAATCATGTCTAACCAAAGAAAGTGATGATACTGACCACAGTGTCAACTCATTGATCATATGCAGTATGGAAGGAGGATCCTTATTGCTTCTTTCCAAGAGATGAGCAAATCAATTCATGGATTCAATCCGAAAATACTTACAAAATTCCTTAAAAATTTTTGGAACAATACTGGCGCTTTTTTATACAAATAATGGGTTATATATCAAATTCCAGGTGTTTGGACTGATACGATTTGGCCCCAAATCACATTTTTGGAAAGATTTGTAGCTAATTTCTACTTCTTTCCATATGATACAGAAGATCCATCATAGGACATATAAGCAACAAATATGTAAATTAGTGATAAATATACATATTTATTAATATATTTTTATTGTCCCGTTTGTGCTCTTAAATGTAAAACTGATTGGCAGTGGATCTGAGTCTTGGCAAATCGATTCTATCATCTCTCTCCCTCATACAGATGGCAGTAAGGAAGGGGAGCATATGTCAGAGGTACAACCATAGGTCTGCTAAAATATGCCAATAATGAGATCAATATCCTCTACCATCTCATATTTTTATAAATTTGTGACTCAATTTATCCAAATAGCCTCATATATGTATTTGAATGGACAGTGATTAACCTACACAATGTCACAAATCCTCAGCTACGATGCCTGTAAAAGAATTCAGTGACACCCAATTAAGTCATTCTGGATGCCTTGTCATTGGGTGTTGTGGTCAGGTGCTGTGGATGAGACATAGGACTCAAAAACGATCTACTAGTCTTTGTTCAATCTTGCAAAACGTTTTTGGGGGTTTCAGCATTGCGTGATCTATCATAGGACCAAAACCAATAACTACATCACATGTAAGGTTTATTCCCACTTCTGTATGGTCACCACGGACAGCACAAATATCTATAGACATCACTGAGGTAACTGTGTTTATTCACAGACCATTGGTCCATGAAAAATCCATGGGGACGTACTCTATTTAGGTCCATTGTACGGACTAATGACTTCCATTAAAGTTAATGGGTCAGTGAAGATCACAGATGACATCTGTCTGCTGCCGGTCATTTTCACAGATACACCATAGAAAGTATGGGGCTCCATTTTTTTTTTTTTTTTTACAAAAATTAGGATTTTTGTTACCCCTACTATGATAAATGGATGAACCCATCCATCCATATTATCAGTAGAGTCTCAACCTGAAGAAGACCTCTTACTTGGGTCCATCAGGGTCTACAAAATTGACCATTGGGTTTACTTATTCTTCTTGTCTAGTAAGCCTCCAACCTATGTATTAACAGAGACAATATTAAGGATTTTTTTTTATATATAGAGAAAAGCTCAGTCCTGAACAATAACACTGGGAAATAACTTCATAACTCTAATAATAGGGGAAAAGGGGCCTTATTATTCCCATACTTAAACTAACCAGGTTATATTGAGGTTAAAGAGGTTCCTTAATAAAAATATAAGCCTAAGATGTCATAGAAACATATGTAATAGACATAATAAACCTGATACAAATCATATAAATATCATAATGCGATGCTCTTGGCCTTGCTGCCAGCTCCCTGCCCCTTGACAGGCTTGGATCCAGTCTAAGCCCAGAGTGTATATCAGCAGCTCGATAGATGGTTCCATCATTTATCACATCTACTCTCTGTGTGTCTCTGAGCCTCCCCGCTCTCTGCAATCTGTCTGTGCATTCTGCTGGGAGATTGGGTTCTTCCGTTGTGTGAGCCTCGCTCCTGTATTTAGAGACAGTTCTGTGCTTGCGCAGCTGTTCTGATTTGGATGAAGGTACAGAAGGCAGAGAGGGCGCAGGCAGCGACAACATTGCCGGATCCGACAATCACCTGGAGCTACTGTAGCCAGGTCTCTAGGGTTGTCCTTGCCATTCTAGAACCAGGTAATATGTCCCGGAACAGAAGAACAATCTAAAGGGCCAATACCCAGACTGTTCTAAGCACATAGAACAGGCGCAGATATTTCCATTATACCTTATCTCTGTGTAGTCTTTACACCCGGTTTTGGTTTATAATATCTATGCTTTGGCTATGACTTCCCTAACCGGTGTTGCTTTTGCTTGCACAAATCTAACCGGTAGGCCTCCTCTAGTAAATAAAATATAGCATCAAATATGAGAAGGGATAAGAATATAGAGAAACTAAGTATTACTGTTGGTCTTCTTTCATTTCTTCAGACCTTTGAGAACCGGTTCAAAGGAATTACAACCTTTGGTCAGAACAGACCAAGCTGGAGGTGCAATACTCACAGGAGTACCACACCTCCAAAAATTCTCTGCTCATGAACCCCACCTATTCATCTCCTGACATAATGGAGGTACACCTACCCTTTAACACCAGTAAACCTACTATCCAGATCCTATTTTCACCTAATTGATATTTGCTCTCCAATAGGAAACACTGGACCAGCTGATGGGTCATGGTTCTGACACAATCGGGTGGAAGGATAAGTCGTATAGAAATATCCTATAATTCCAGACATACCAAAGTTTCTGGTACAAATGAGATTTGCTCCCTGAACATTTTTTAATGTAATGATTACTATAGTAATGTCGTTGCGTTACCCCAGTTGTCACATCCGGTCCGTCCCTATAGAATTCGCCTCTAAATGTTTACGGGTCGGGCATAATTAATAACCTGCCAGCACACTCCAGCTGTTATGGAAAGCACGGATCAGTGCGGGATTACCCAGGGGCATGCAGGGACCGGGATCAGTTTTTCATAATCATAATATAAGTAAAACGCCTTGAAGGCATGTCAGATATAAAATACATACATATAAATATGAGCACTGGAACTGAACAGAGGAAAAAAAATCACAGGTTGCGTTTAATCCCAGATCGGTGCAGAACTGTTCATATTCATTATTGTTGCAGGTTTATTGTGTCTTGTGGAAGCCTTGCCTAGCTCCAGGCTCTGCTTATGGAAATGCACATAATGTAAGACGCTACGGGACTAGAACGTCCTCCTCATATCAAATATCCATGTCCAGACCCATGCTATGAACATGACCAAAAGCTTGGGTCCCACTTAAACCAACTCCTGGGATATCAAATAGCAGGTGTCTATGGAACTGAGAGATATGAAGAGCTGATATTGGGTCAAATGAGGTGAAAATCAAAAGCGAGGAAAAAAAAATTGTGGAAATGCACAGAAAACAGAAAGGATTGTGGAAGATGGAAAGTGTGAAGGACTATGGGGGGTGGGTGGCAGACTGCTAGACGGAGTAATGGGCATGGAAAGGAGGAATTTAGAAAATCAGAGAGAAAGGGTTAAATCCGAAGAATAGTTAGAGGGTACCAGCTCTGAAGGTTGGCATCACTAACTCTGGGGTGGCATCAGGTACACGATCATACCAGACATACCCCATCCTCCTCCTCCTAACGTGTCCTGCCATCTCCCCATCACCCTGTGCTGCCTTTAAACAAGATCAGCACTGCAATGCAGCTCCGTCCTTTTGGCAAAGGCAAAGTGGATAGGGTGGAAAACGGACGGGTGCCTGGGTGAGGAGAAAGGAGGGGTACCAGCCTGCTACCAGGTTCGGCGCCTTCCATGGAAAGTGAGAATCTATAACCATCTGTAGGACACACAACACAATCTATCAGTCAATACGCTCTCCACCGGCCAGAAAGAACACATTGATTTAGCAGTAACAGAAGGGCCATCCATCTCCTGGCACCCTGACAGAAATGGCACATTTGCACCTTATTTTTTGCACCCCTGTCTATCTAATGAACGTATTTGCCTGGGAAAAGCGGCGTCAGCAGGCGGATAATGGGAGAGGATTACAGACCACCTCGGAGAGTTCCCTCCATCTCCTGATTAGATTCTCTTCTATGCAGCTGTGAAACACAACATTTATTTTTATTAAAGAAGCAGCCGGTGTCGGTGGTTCTCCATCTGTTCCATCGGAGCATCGATCAGGAAACTAATAATAATCCGTTAATTAGCGCACACTGTGATTAGTAATCTGCATTGTCTCCGCCGCTGCAAAACTTAAGTACCTTGTTGCTTCTATATAACAGGTGCTTCCCATCGAGATCCATGTAAACACCTCCACCGCTTGCAGCCCATTACACAACAACATTAACTTTGTCTTTGTGTCAACACTTACCATCCTGCTAGGGAATCAGCCCTGGGCTGAAGAGCTTGCACTCTACACCTGCGTTCTATGCTGTTATGATCACCTGCTATGGCATACATGATGCCTAAACAATATATTGTGACTTTAACACAAGTATAATACAAAAGGCCCATGGATCCCATCATAGATCCCCCCCCCCCCCAAATAAGACATGATTTAACCCTTTCGTTTACAAATCAGCTAAAGCTTACCTTCCACAGCTTGAACTTGCCAAACCAGAGATAACAGCAGCATCCAGTTTAGTTCCATGGTGGGATGGAAAGAGGTTACTTTATACCAAAATATAATAAACATAAATGTCAATAACTAAGGAAACATAGTAGCAACAAGAAACTGCAGCCCAGAATCTTCAGGGTACCCCCTCACAGCAATATTAAATCCTGATGTGGCATAGAATTGTCCGGCTGTCTTGCTGAGGAGCATCATTTTAGGTCCCAGGTTGGAGATGCATTTTGCTGCACTGGATAGAGAGATGTATGTGCATGCATGGCAGCCAGTGTGGCATCAGGGTGCAGCAGGCAGGGCATGTGTGCATGGATGGCAGTGCATGTGTGTGTGCATGTTGGTATGGGGTGTGGGGGATTGTAATGAGGCTATCCCAGGTTCACATTGCAAGCAGTAGTAAAGTGTTCACTGAAGGAGCACAGGCACTGAGACTGAAAGGGGGGGGAGTGATCACCCCCCCACTCACACAACTCCCATCTTCCCAATCCCCCCTCCTTTTTCATCCTGTCTGAATTCTACACACCCCTCACACCTCCCAGCCAATCAAAGAGCACAAGGAACAAGCACCCCCCTTCTCCAATCAATAGGAGCCCCTCCTTTCCCTGCTATTGTTGAAAGAAAATTACTTACATTGACCTGTAGGAAGAAATACCAGGGCTGAGCTTGTCTGTGCTATACTGCCATCTAGTGATGCAAAGAGGTCACTACATGAAACTTTAGGCTGTGAGGTGGATTCTCAGAATAGAAGGGAAATATATCATGTTTGTCTGGACTGTTAGGGCAGCAACTTAATGTTAGACAAGACTTATAATATCCAATCTAGTGGGAGTGTTTTATTATAATTTATATAGAGACATATAGTATATTTACATGGATGTTCTGTAAGTGTGAGACACTGTTGTCAGTAGTTTTGTGATGGATTTTAGGGGGGCAGTGTGGGGGATGTTTTTCACAAAGCTGAAGACATTAGGTGGTGCAACATCCCTGCCAACGCATAAACAAGGTGGTAGTTACAAATAGCACCCACTCAATGTCAGGAGCTGTTAGGGAAACTGATAATTTCTTTTAGAGGTCTCAAAGTTCTGGAGAACTTTGTAAGGCAAGAGTTAACAATGCTAAATGTTATTGTCCAATTATGTTTCTTGTGATACTTTAAGGCAAGCTGGAAGCTGATTGAATAGTGCTATCACCTGACCAAGGGAGTATATAAACCTCTGGTGGGCGAGAGCACATGGTCCTGTCAGTGCTGCAACAGCCAGTGTCCTAATACCAGGAATCACAGGTGCCTTGGGCCATTGCCTAGCACACAGGGCAAGTCAGGAGACTTAAGCCCCAGAGCTGAGATCAACCACCCAGACTAAGCTCCATTTCTACCAGCCCAGCCTGAAGCTACTACCAGGCTGCATGTAACCTTCCTGTGCACCAGCTCTCCATGACTCTTCCAGCTTGCCGAATCTCCTGCTATCGTTTGGCCATTGCCTGCTGTAGAATAAAGAACTGTAAGTAGATTTGCACAACGTTGCCTCCATCTAACGGGCTCCCCAATCCATCACGCAGGGATTCATCCTAAAGATACCTCAGGGGTTTCCCCAGGGAGAGACCAATGCATCAGCCTCTCCCTCCATCTTTCTTGCACACACCACCTGCTGGAGACATGCTAGGCTGTAGGATAGCCCTCAGGTTCCCATAACAAGCACTGTGACCACAGTGTACCCAAGGCCGCACTAGCCAGCCACTCCGGTATTCTGGGCTCCGGCTGCCTCCAGGCCCCAAGAAAAGGCTAAGCCCCGATGGGGGATGTTGCAGGGCACTACAGCAATGTAAAGTCATGCCTCAAATAAGTCATAATGAAGTACTCCTCCCGAGCATATAGTAAGTCTCTAATTCTACCTGTTTCTGGTCAGTACTGTTGAACACAAGTGCTATGCATTTGTAGAGCGTTGGAGACAAAACCTGTATGTCTGTGCTGCTCTGCATTCTGTGTAGGACCCAGGTGATGAGTGATGACGGCATCGCACAGCCCTAATTGTGAGCCACCAGAGGAGCCGGGAGAAGATTGAGGCACGATAGAAACAGAACAGGCAGGTACGTGTTACCTTTATTATTTTATTGACACCTCATTCACATACATTTTATGTACTGTATATGATTAAACGATAATGGGGATGTATATACATTGGGGGGATGTACATAAACTGAGGGGGCTGCATATAAACAGACAGGGGCGGAGAGGGAATTTACAGTGGTCCTGGAAAAAACTGTAAAAGTGGCCCCATTCTGTGATGTGCATGGAGTTACTAAACTCCACACAAACAGTTATTAGATGGTCTAAAAAAACATGTACAGCGCAGAGAAAGAGACTCCTACTGTCTCCCTTGTACAGGAATAATGGTTCTTTTTTAAAAGAACACAACTTAATACTGCCTTATATATACAAAACAACTAAAATACCTTATCCTATACCCTATACCCTAATAAACAAGAATGTAACTTCTATAATACTGCATTTTATGTACAAGAATAAAACTACTATAATACTGCCCCCTATGTACAGGAATACAACTACTATAATACTGCCCCCTATGTACAAGAATATAACTACTATAATACTGCCCCCTATGCACAAGAATATAACTACTATATTACTGCCCGTATGTACAAGAATACGACCTCATATAATACTGCCCCCTATGTACAAGAATACAACTACTATCATACTGCCCCCTATGTACAAGAATACAACTACTATCATACTGCCCCCTATGTACAAGAATACAACTACTATCATACTGCCCCCTATGTACAAGAATATAACTACTATAATACTGCCCCCTATGTACAGGAATATAACTACTATAATACTGCCCCCTATGTACAAGAATATAACTATTATCATACTGCCCCCTATGTATAGGAATATAACTACTATAATACTGCCCCCTATGTACAAAAATAAAACTACTATAATACTGCCCCCTATGTACAGGAATACAACTACTATAATACTGCCCCCTATGCACAAGAATATAACTACTATATTACTGCCCGTATGTACAAGAATACGACCTCATATAATACTGCCCCCTATGTACAAGAATACAACTACTATCATACTGCCCCCTATGTACAAGAATACAACTACTATCATACTGCCCCCTATGTAAAAGAATATAACTACTATAATACTGCCCCCTATGTACAGGAATATAACTACTATAATACTGCCCCCTATGTACAAGAATATAACTATTATCATACTGCCCCCTATGTATAGGAATATAACTACTATAATACTGCCCCCTATGTACAAGAATATGACTACTATAATCCTACCTCCTAGAGGTGAGGTTGTGTGTGGTGTGTGCTCTTGACCCTCCTCATGTCTGTGCACCCAAACCATCTGGAGCTGCACCCCGACCAGCACAGCAGGGGAAGGAGACCGCACGGGAGCTGCAGATGGCGGAGGAGATACCGACCCTGGTAAGGAGGATGGGGGAGCTGACTAACCGTAAGAAAATGCTGCAGATGCAAATTGACTGTATGTATTCATTTAGAACTGCGCACCCTGAGAGCAGTACCCTGTATAACACCAAGCTGCAGGGACTAAGCATAGAGCTGGCACAGGTGGAACACAGATTATCAAGCTTGCAAGCTTCTCATTCCAGAAGGGACAGACACCAGATCAGCCGCAGAGCTCTGCAGCAGTCCCAGAGCAGGTGCATGGACCTGTAGTACCACAAGTCCCAGCAGTGTCTGTTGATGGTGAACTTTCATCTATGGGTCAAGGTGATGCGGTGACCCAGGAGAACTCTAATGTGCTTGAGACTGGGGACACTGTTGGACATTCGCTGTAACTGAGGGGTCGGGAGACGGAGGGGACCCTCAGTCTATTTGGGAGGTACAGCCACCGGGGGATAACATAGAGGTGGATGGGGGCCAGGGGGTTGTACAAGATAATGTGTGTGACTTCCCCCCTTTAACATCGAGCCCCCTAGTAGAGTCAGGTTCCTCTAGATTAGACCCTCCCCCCCAATACCCGTAGTGAGCCATGTCAGGAACCTCCTAAAAACGCCTGGAGCCACGGTGCTCCCGCCTTCGCCTCCGGCGCACACTACTTCGGGCAGGCGTTTAAGAGGAGGAACGTGGTGCGCTTTAAGATCAGAGGCGCAAAGGAAGATCTCCCAGATAGGAGGTTTGTGGTGCCGGATCTCCTGTGTCGCCAGATGGGGTTTTCCCCAGATGATATCCTGGCGGTCATCAACCTGCCATTCAGACAGGGCTATGATGTCAGCTTTAAGCTTATGTCCAGTCTGGATAGGTTTTGGGATAAATTCCCCCGGCTTAGGGACACTGACGGCTGGAATACGTTTATTTTTGTCCCCATATCTAGGCCAGATACTGTGGTGGTAAATATAATCTTCTGGAACGAGTCTGTTCCCACTCAGGACATTCTAGTGTGGCTCAGACGCCATTGTGATCTGGTGTATGACCTCACTAAGAACAGAGACAGTGATGGCATCTGGACTGGAGGGTGGAAGGTTCTAGTGAAACTGCGCCAATATAACAACATTACCCTGCACCTCCCCAACTCCTTCTATATAGGGAGAGAGAAAGGCGTATGCTTCTATCCCGGGCAGCCACGGAAGTGCTTTAGGTGCAGTAAGATCGGTCACGTGGCCAAAGTATGCACAGTGGCAAAATGTAACCTGTGTGGGGAGGTCGGCCATCTCAGTGCCACCTGTGAGACGGTCCGATGTAACCTCTGCGGAGAGATGGGCCACCCGCACAAGGATTGCCCGGAGGCCTGGCATAACATCACCAGGGACTTTTCAGATGATGAAATGGTGCAGGAGGCAGACGCCTTAGAGGAGGAGGCCCTGGTGTCGGGGCAAATTCTGATCAGGCGGGAGGTACAGCAGGGCTCAGGTGAGACAGTACCAGAACCTCAGCAGTCAGACAGCAATCAGGGGAGTATGGAGATGGTCACTCGGGGCCAGCCTCAGGCAGCCACCTCTGTAACAACATCTGAATTTGAGGAGTCAAAAAAGAACAAGAGGAAAAAAAAAGATAAATCCTCTCGTAAACCTGAGGAAGATTGTAATTTAGGCCCAAAAACCAGGAGAAAGTCCAGTGGTGATGCCGGGGTCATGGTCCTATCTAACAGATCTGTCAGAGTCAGATAGGGATTATGAGAGAGAGTTGCAGCGCATTCAAAATGAGTGTGAACCGGATACAGGGGATCCTCCAACTAAAAAGAAGCCCCCTCCTGTAGATACCGCTGAGGAGTCAGACATGGAGACTGGTGGTGTACAGGGGGAGGATGACTCTGACATATGATGATGGGGGTCGCTGCTCTGCTTTTTCTGGTTATGATGGCTGGGTTCTCTCTAAAAGTTGCTTCTAGCAATGTCAAAAGCATTAAAGTAAGAAGGACTAGACACGCTGTGTATGATCACCTGAGATATCTGGACGCTGATGTCATCTTCCTGTAGGAGACCCGTCTGACCACCTTAGGGCATCTCCGTGAGGCTGAGCGTGAGTGGTGGTCTGGTCCTTCTTACTGGTCACTGGCTGTGGAGCCGTACGCCGGGGTCGCCACACTGTTTAACACCACAGACGTGACGGTGCACAGGCTGACGGAGGTCGCTATGGGGAGGTGCCTGGTGCTAGAGGTGACCATCCATGGTAGGGGGCTCCGGCTGATCAACATCTATGGCCCACAGACAGTGACAGAGAGAATCCAGCTGTTCAATGAGGTACGGCAGTATCTATTTACCTCAATCCCTGTAATAATGGCGGGCGACTTTAATGTTACCATGACATCAGGTCACAGGTCCTCAGGCAGAGCAGTGGTCAGAGACTCCAGGGTCCTACAGAGCATAATATCACAGGCAAACCTATGTGATGTATTTAGCTTGGACGGGAGGAAACCTATGTACACCTACACATGTGCTGACAGGCATAGCAGAATTGATATGGCTTTTGTGAGTCCCTCAGAGACTGTTAGTGGGATGAACGAGAGAGTTGTACCATATTCTGACCATCTGGCCTTATTATTTTGTATGGGAGCCTCTAACCGCTAGGACATTGGTCGGGGGTTATGGAGGCTCAATTCCAGCATCCTGGATGATGCCAATGTCCAGAATTGTATCCACTCCCTTTTTCAGGACCAGCTCCAGAGAGTAGACTTCTATGACAACATGTCTGACTAGTGGGAGAACGTCAAGGAGGAGATCAGGTCCCTCTTAAAGAGACTGTCAGTGATGAAGGGTAAGAGTAAGTACAGCCAGTATCTCAAGCTGCGCAAAGAATTGAAGTCACTGTATTCGGCGGGTGGGGATGACAAACAAAAGATTGACCGACTGAAGTCTGAAATAAAGCAGTATCAGTACAGCCGCTACACGTCCCTGGTGATAGAAAGAGACTACGGAAAATTGGGCGTTCCTGATACGTATGAAAATTGCCGGGAATGTGTGGTCAATAAATCAATCACAGGTCTCACTGACTCCCTGGGAGTTTTGCAGGAATCTCGGGAGGGTATCCTGGGGGTGGTGAGATCCTACTATGCTGAATTATTTCAGAAGAAGGTTTTGGATAAAGACAAAATGGCTCAATTCTTGGAGGCAACTCCAGGTCCTGACACTAGAGATTTGGATTTTTCTCCTTTGACAGCAGAAATAACAGAGGAGGAGGTTAAAGAGGCCATTGATAAGTTACATCTGAAGAAGGCACCAGGTCCAGATGGTATAACAGCTGAATTCTATAAAAAGTTCAGAGACCTCTTAGCCCCGATCCTTGTGGATGTTTTTACCAATTGTCTAGAAAATTACCTGTTGCCTCCATCCATGAGAGTGTCCTCCCTTATTCTGCTGTCTAAAGGGAAAGAGCCTAGTGACATCAAGAACTGGAGGCCGATCGCCCTCTTTAATGTCGAGAGGAAGATTTTGGCAAAAATTCTATTTTCTAGGTTAGTCTGTTTGTCCCCGGCACTGTTGGCAGGCTCTCAGTACGGCACAGTAAAAGGGCGGAACATCTCTGGAGCAGTCATCTCGATTAGAGAGATGTTTGAGAGATGTAAAGCCCTGAGGTGTGGGAGATATGTTGTAGGTCTGGACCAGGCTAAAGCCTTTGACAGGGTTGACCACGATTATCTATGGGCCACTTTGTCAAAGTACGGAGAGGCGAAGAGCTTTCCTCTTATCAATGGTTGGCAGGGGGACACCTTCAGAGTAGAGGCGGGAATGCGACAGGGCTGCCCCCTGAGTCCACTGCTGTATGTGTTTGCCATAGACTTGTTTCTGCGATCACTGCAGCGGTGTGACTTTCGGGGGGTGCCGGTCCCCCATTGCTTGCCTTTGAATGTAGTCGCCTACGCGGATGATGTGACTGTGGTGATATCTGAGCCTCATGAGGTGGAGATGTTATCTGCAGCCATCAGAAGTTACTCGGAGGCCTCCGGCTCTCTGGTCAACCTTGAGAAGAGTCAAGCTTTCTGGACATTGGATACTGCTCCTGGCTTTGATCTGCCACAGTTCGCCAAGGCCTCCACCCATATTAAGATCCTTGGGGTTAAATTCGGAAGGGAAGATAATGCCAAACTAAATTGGGAAGAGAAGTTGGAAACCGGAAATGCAAAGGTTCAGCGATGGAAGAACTGGAGGCTGACCTATAGAGAAAGGGTTACTCTGCTGAAGACTTACCTGGTCCCTGTCTTCCTCTACGTCTCTGTCATCTTTCCTTTGCCAGAATCTTTCTTCGCTATGCTCTTTAGCCTGTTCTTCCAGCTTTTATGGGGGAACAGGTTGAACCCAGTAAAAAGAGGGATCACCTACCTGCAGAGGAGAGAGGGTGGGCTGGATATGTTAAATCCAAGGGTTTTCTTTGACTCCATGTTTCTGAAAGTTAATTTTGTTTTCCTGGACTCAAACAATAGTCTCCTGTGGGTAAGTAGTGTCAGGGACTGGATATTGCCTTTTGCAGAGTCTTGGGTGCGAGGCGGCAGTCTCAAGAGGGGCCGATGGACTCCTGGCTTCCTCCCCCAGTATCTGCAGTATGGTCTCAGGTGCATGAAAAAGTGGAGGCTAGACAAGACATTATTGGAGAGTAAGACCAGGAAGGAGCTGTATATCAATATCTGTAGGACCTTCTATACTGTTCGGCCAGCTCTGAGGGACTGCACAACGGCAACCCTGCAGGAGAGTCTGAAGCTCCTCAATAGTCCTAGGCTCCCTGCAAAGCTCTTTGATATTGCCTGGTTATCCTTAAATGGGAGGCTCTTTGTCAGGGGAAATTTAAAATTCTTGAGTCTCTCTGAGCGTTTGTGCCCCTTGGGATGTCAACAGGAGGAGACCATGGAGCATTTTATTACTGAGTGCCCGGGAGGGAGGCAGATATGGCAGGAGGTGTCCCACAGACTCGGAATATCAAGACTGCAGTCTCTGACCTACCCGGACATAATTTATGGGGTGACACCACAGGTATCCGGCATAGACCGAGGGACCATGTACCTGATCATCAGTAAAATCAAATACTATCACTGGCACACCAGGACCAGAGTGTCTGCACACAGCGAGTCCTTCCAGCCCATGAACGCTGTAACCCAAATACTATCAGAGCTGAGGTGGATACGATCCATAGAGGTTAACAAAACAGGTAATAATGTTAAGTTATGGAGGAACATATGTCTGGGGTAATTGATCTGAATTGAATTGAAGTAATTATGTTAATTTCCACATTTTTCTTTTTACCAGTGATGGACTTTTTGAGTTAAGATTATTATGAATTTATTATTTTCTGATCTGTATGATATGTGTTAAATAATTGTCTGTTCATTCTGATGAGAATGTATTGTAATATTTTCTGTTTGTTTATACTAATAAAAATTGCCCCCTATATACAAGAATATAGCTACTATAATACTGCTCCTATGTACAAGATATAACTACTATAATACTGCCCTCTATGTACAAGAATATAACTACTACAATACTTCCCCTATGTATAAGAATATAGCTACTATAATACTGCTCCTATAAACAAGGATATAACTACTTTAATACTGTTCCCTATGTACAAGAATATAAATACTATAATACTGCCCCCTATGTACAGGAATATAACTACTATAATACTGCCCCCTATGTACAGGAATATAACTACTATAATACTGCCCCCTATGTACAAGAATATAACTACTATAACACTGCCCCCCTATGTACAAGAATATAACTAATATAATACTGCCCCCTATGTACAAGAATATAACTACTATAATACTGGCCCCTATGTGCAAGAATATAACTACTATAATACTGCCTCCTATGTACAAGAATATAACTACTTTAATACTGCCCCCTATGTACAAGAATATAACTACTATAATACTGCCCTCTATGTACAAGTATATAACTACTATAATACTGCCCTCATGTACAGGAATATAACTAATATAATACTGCCCCCTATGTACAGGAATATAACTACTATAATACTGCTCCCTATGTACAAGAATATAACTACTATAATACTGCCCCCTATGTACAAGAATATAACTGCTTTAACACTGCCCCCTATGTGCAAGAATATAACTACTATAACACTGCCCCCTATGTACAGGAATATAACTACTAAAATACTGCCCCCTATGTACAAGAATACAACTGCTATAATGCTGCCCCTGCGTACAAGAATTTAACTACTATAATACTGTCCCCTGTGTACAAGAATTTAACTACTATAATACTGTCCCCCTATGTAAAAGAATATAACTACTATAATACTGCCCCCTATATACAAGAATATAACTACTATAATACTGCTTCCTATGTACAAGAATAAAACTACTATCATACTGCCCCTATGTACAAGAATATAACAACTATAATACTGCCCCATGTGTACAAGAATCTAACTACTATAATACTGCCCCCTATGTACAAGAATATTACTACTGTAATACTGCCTCCTATGTACAAGAATATAACTATTATCATATTGCCTCCTATGTGCAAGAATATAACTACTATAATACTGCCCCCTATGTACAAGAATAGAACTACTATAATACTGCCCGCTATGTAGAATGAAAGTGAAGCCAGATCCCAGCCCGGCCAGCATGTTGTGCGGATAATGAAGCAGCAGAGTACAGGTCAGGCAGCAGGTGCACATCACCCGACCTCTGCACCCAGGAAGAGAGACAGACCCTGCAAGAAAATCTGCAGCAAAAACGAGGTTGTATCCGGTATGACCTGCACAGGCCGCACAAAATCTACAGCAAAGCTCCAAAGTGTCTCTGCAAAGTTTGACCCGGCCTCAGTCTCAGGACCAGCCATTACAAGCAGCAAACCTGGGAAGCCAAGGCAGGAGATGGTTACACCCAAACAGCCTGGAGAACTACCCAGACCAGCACAGCAGCTGAAGGAGACCACACATGCACCTGAGCCGCAGATGGCTGAGGAGATCCCAGCACTGGTAAGGAGGAAGGGGGAGCTGAGTCACCACAAGCAGATGCTGCAGAAGCAGATAGACTGTCTCTATAGACTGAAGACCGCGCACCCAGAGAGTAGTGACCTGTACAATTCTAAGCTGCAGGCACTGAGTAAAGAGCTTGCTGTGGTGCTGAGGGACATGGACTGTGCCCTGGAGAAGATGGGGCCCCTGGCAGAGTCACATAACAACAGGGAGTGCTTTGCCCAGCAGAAGCAAGTTTCTTGTTTGAGAAGGGACAGACACGAGAGCAGCCGTAGACCCCCGCAGCAGTCCCTGATAAAAAAAAAACTGTAGTACCACAGGTCCCAGCAGAGACTGTGCAGCAGCAGGAGAGTGAACTTCCATCCATGTGTCACCATTGTGACCTAGAAGAACTATGCTGTTGTGACAGAGACTGGGGACATTGCTGGACATCTTGATGTAGCTGAGGGGTCGGGGATGGAGGGAACCTTCAGTCTGTCTGGGATGTTCAGCCACCGGTGGATAACTTAGAGGTGGATTGGGGGCTGAGGGTTGTACAGGATAATGTTTGTGACTTTCCCCCCTCTAACATCAAGCCCCTCAAATGAGTCAGATCCCTCTAGAGCAGACCCTTCCCCAGGTAACCAGAGTGAGTCCCGTCAGGAGCCTTCCAGAAATACCTGGAGATGCGGCGCTCCCTGTTTATAATGTGATATATAATGTCCCTGTGTCATGATCTATGTATGCTATGTAAATTGAATGTACTACTTTAAGGTTCAAGCCCTGCTAGGTTGGGAGGTAGAACCTGTATATGTAGGAGTTACCTAATACTATGATTGTCAGGGCAGAGTATATAAGCAAGGGACCACCCCTAGACATGTGCTCAGTTGGTATGACCAAGACAGTGAGGAGAGCGTCAGCCTGACACAGCAGCAGGAGCTTGACCACAGGCAAAATCCCATCATCTGCAGCTCACAGAGGTGGAGAAAGATAACCCCATAACCAAGGTGAGAGATTAAGGATCCCCCAAGTCACATTGTCTCCAGGAGCAGCTTGATCAATGTCCCAGTATAGAGGCCACGGCCTACAAAAAGGAGACCATAGAGAAGCCAGAGGAGCTTAGGCCAGATGTAAGGGTCCAGAGAAGATAGAGAGCATTCCCACAGGAACAGGGGAGTGCAGCAAGTGACAGTTTGGGGCTTGGATCTTAAAGGTACAGGACTATATCTGAACAAGTGTAAGCTTGGATGGACATTTGTAAGCTTGAATTAAAGCCGTGAGCTGGCCTGTTGGATCACCGCTCCTGCCTCCTGGTGCTTATTTTAACATCAAAGGCACCCCGATTCAATACCGATAAACCAGGAGATTATTAGCCGTGTGTTTGCCCAGGGGGTTACACCAATCCATGCCCTCCTTCCAATGCTACAGCGAGCCCCACATCAGCCAGCAGACTACATAGATTGGTGGGATTAACCCGCTAGCCACTGTGACCCTACAGCTAGCAAGCCACCCTTAAAAGCAGACCGCCACTCAGGGTACCCTCCATCCTAAAGTCTCTGCGTGAGCTGCTACAGTGCCCGTCTCAGCTGCCACCTCATGTAAAAGGGGTTCTTGCATCCGGCCTGCTGACTGTCTCCCATGGGCAAAAGAGTGGTTCCGCTCGCTGCACAGAGGCACCAAGGATGACCTCCCAGATAGGAGATTTGTGGTGCGGGATCTCCTGTGCCACGAGATGGGGTTCACGCCGGATGACATCCTGGCGCTTATCAACCTGCCAGACAGACAGGGCTATGATGTCAGCTTTAAGCTCATGTCTAGTCTGTATAGGTTCTGGGATAAATTCCCCCTGATGGCTGTAATAAGTTTAAGTTTGTCTCCATTTCCAAGCCAGATACCGTGGTGGTTAATATAATATTCTGGAACAAGTCAGTTCCTCCCCAGGATATACTGGTGTGGCTCAAGCGCCCTTGTGATCTGGTGTCTGACCTCACTAAGAACAGAGACTCTGACAGTATCTGTACTGGAGGGTGGAAGGTTCTGGTGAAGCTAAGGCAGTACATAAACATCACCCTACTTCTACCCAACTCCTTCTACATAGGTAGAGAGAAAGGCGTCTGCTTCTCTCCCAGGCAACCATGGAAGTGCTTCGGATGTGGTAAGATCGGTCACGTGGCCAAAATATGTACAGTCTTGAAATATCTACAATCTTTGTGGGCAGGTCGGCCATCTCAGCACCCACTGTGAGACGGTCAAATGTAATCTGTGCGGAGAAATGGGCCACCCACACAAGGATTGCCCGGAAGCCTGGGATAACATCGCCAGAGGCTTCTCTGATAATGAGATGGTGCCGGAGGCATATGCCTTAGAGGAGGAGTCCTTGGTGTCAGGGCAACTTCTGACTAGGCGGGAGATACACTAAGGTACGGGTGATACGAGTACCTCAGCTTTCAGACAGTGCTCAGGGAAATATGGAGGTTATCACCCAGGATCAGCCTCAGGCCGCCACCTCTGTTTCACCAGGTGAATATGAGAAGGTGAAAAAGAACAAAAGATAGAAAAAAGATAAATCCTCCCGTAAACCTGAGGAAAACTGTAACTTAGGCCCTAAAGCAAGGAGGAAAGCCAGTGGTGATGCAGGAGTCATGGTCCTTTCCAACCGGTTTGATACTCTGTTAGAGTCGGATGGTGATTATGAGCAAGAGCTTCAACCTATTGATAATGAGTGTTAGGCGGACATAGGGGACCCCCCAACTAAAAAGAAGACCCCTTCTGTAGACATCGCTGTAGAGATATGGAGACAGGTGGTAGACAGGGGGACTATAACTCATGATGATGGGATCACTGCTCTTCTTTTACTTGTTGTAATAGCTGGGTTCTCTCTAAAAATTACTTCTAGAAATTTTAACAGCATTAAAGTGAGAAGGACTAGACATGATGTGTATGACCACCTGAGATATCTGGACGCCCATGTCATCTTCCTGCAGGAGACCCGTCTGACCACCTTAGGGCATTTAAATGAGGCTGAGCATCAGTGGCGGTTTGTTCCATCTTACTGGCCTTGGAGCCGTACACCGGAGTCGCCACACTGTTTAACACCACTAACGTGACAGTGCACAGACTGACTGAGATCGCTATGGGGATGTTCCTGGTGCTGGAAGTGACCATCCATGGTAGGCAGCTCCTGATGATTAATATCTATGGCGCACAGACAGTGACAGAGAATCCAGCTGTTTAATGAGGTGAAGCAATATCTTTTTACCTCTATCCCTGTGATAATGGCTGGCGACTTTAATGTTACCATGACATCAGGTGACAGGTCCTCTGGTAGAGCAGTGATCCGAGACTCCAAAGTCCTACATAACATTGTATCACAAGCCAGGCTGTGTGATGTATTACCCCTGGATGGTAGATCACCTAAATACACATACTCCTGTGCTGACAGGCATACCAGGAAGGACATGGCATTTGTGAGTCCTTCAGAGAATGTTATTGTTTTGCATGGGAGCCTCTAACTATTCTGATATTGGTCGGGGACTATGGAGGCTTAATTCCAGCATCCTAGATGATGTCTAAGTCCAAAATTGTATCCACTCCCTTTTTTAGGACCAGCTCCAGAGACAAGACTTCTATGACAACATATCTGACTGGTGGGAGGATGTCAAGGAGGAGATTGAGTCTCTCTTAAAGAGACTGTTAGTTAAGAAGGGTAAGAGAAAGTACAGCCAGTATCTCAAACTGGGTAAAGGATTGGAATCACTGTATTCGGTGGATGGGGAAGACAAACATAAAATTGACCGGCTGAAGTCTGAAATAAAGCAGTATCAGTACACGTACCTGGTAATTCAGCGACATTACAGGAAACAAGGTGCTCCTGATCCCTATGAAAATTGGCGGGAACATGTGGCCAAAAAAATCGATCAAAGGTATCACTGACTCCCAGGGTGTTTTGCAGGCATCTCAGGACGGAATCCTGGGGGAAAATAAGATCATACTATGCTGAATTATTACAGAAAAAGGTTTTGGATTAAGATAAAATGAGTTGGAATCAATTCCAAGCCCTGATACTAAGGATTTGGAGCTCATAGAAGCCATTGATAAGTTGCCAATCACCCTCTTGAATGTCGACAGGAAGATTCTGGCAAAAAATTTTCTAGGTTAGTCTGTTTATCCCCGACACTGTTGGCAGGCTGTCAGTACGGCATAGTTAAAGGGCGGAACATCTTTGGAGCAGTCATCGCGATAGAGAGATGTTTGAGAGATGTAAAGCTCTGAGGTGTGGTAGATATGATGTAGGTCTGGACCAGGCTAGGTATGGTATTATGGAACAATTTATAGATTGGCTGAGAACTTTGTATAGAGAGGCGAAGAGCTTTCCTCTGATCACCGGTTGGAAGATTGACACTTTTGAAGTAGAGGCGGGGGTGAGACAGGGCTTCCCCTTGAGTCCTCTGCTGTATGTGTTTACCATAGACTTGTTTCTGGGATCACTGCAGTGGTGTGATTTTCAGGGGTGCCTGTCCCCCATAGCTTGCCTTTGAAGGTAGTTGCCTATGCAAATGATGTGACTGTGGTAATATCTGAGCCTCCTGAGGTGGAGATATTATCTGCAGCCATCAGAAGTTACTCAGAGGCCTCTGGGTCTCTGGTCAATCTTGAGAACAGTCAATCTCCACCCATATTAAGCCACGTTCTCCACCCATATTAAGATCCTCAGGGTCTGTCAGGATAAGTGGTAGTTGATCCTCTGTACCACCGTAGATGATGGGGTAAGCAGACACCTGGGACCGGAGTCTAAGTGGTACCTGGTTTACACCAGAGACAGCCGCAAAGCAGGTTGGACTTTTTGCGGCATGGTACCAGCAGGTTGTTGCACAGGCGCGACTTTGTCAATGGTGATGGCAAAGGCGAAGTACAGAATCATAAGGAAAACTCGGGGTCGGGGACAGGCATGAGGTCGAGACAGGCAGCACAGGATCGGAGGCGGGGACATAGCAGTAGGTCAGGACAGGCAGCACAGTATTAGAAACAATAACGGAACCAGGGTCCCAACGGAATTTGGGGCGGCTTGTCAGCGCCAATTATCGGCGTGCTGGCCCTCTAAATGTCATAAAGCCAGTGCGTGCACATCCCGGCATCCTAGGGAGTCAACACTGGATCGAGGCGATGTGAGTGAATCATCGGGGTCCGGGGCAGCGGAGAGGACCATGGGTGCGCCTGCGACCCGGGACAAGGGTGGCACGAGCACCTGTGACAGTAGCCCCCTTTGGCCTCCCTCTTTTCTTGGACTGGAGAAATTTCTGCAGAAGGCCACGGTCCAAGATGTTATCTTCTGGTGCCCAGGATCTTTCCTCTGGCCCGAACCCCTTCCAGTCGACAAGGAAGAACAGCTTCCCTCTAACCATCTTCATATCCAGGACCTCCTTTACCTCGAAGACTTTGGTGGAATCAGCCTCAGGAGCAGGGGGAGTCTCTTGCCAAGAGAAGCGGTTTAGGATGACTGGCTTCAAGAGAGAGACGTGGAAGGAGTTTGGGATGCGCATGGAGGGAGGAAGGCAAAGCTTATACTGCAAAGAATTGATGCGCTTCAGTACTTCAAATGAACCTAGAAATAAGAGACCAAGTTTAAACCTGGGAATCTTCAAACGGACGTTCCTAGAAGACAGCCATAGTTTGTCACCTGGGGAAAAGACTGGAGGGGATCTGCGTTTTTTTTTGTCCGTCTGGGTTTTGGTGTGGGTGGATGCCCGGAGTAAAGACTGACATTTTTGCTCCCAGATGGATCTGAGGTCCCGAACCAATTGCTCTATGGCAGGAAAATCAGAGCTCTCAGCAACAGGGAGAGGTAGACAAGGATGTTGTCCATACACAATAAAAAAATGGATTCAGAGTCCAGAGAGTTGTAGGGGAATTCCGCCCCTGGCAGCAGGGTGGACCAGTCATACTGTCGGGCGGAGACAAAATGACAGAGATAGTAGCCTAGGGTCTGATTAACCCTCTCAACTTGTCCATTGGACTGCAGATGGTATGCAGATGAGAAGTCCAGCTTCAGCTGTAGTTGATTGCAGTGGGATCGCCAGAAAGGGGAAAGAAACTGGATCCCATAGTCCAAGACAATGTGCAAGGGAAGTCCATGAAACTGGAAGATGTGCAGGAAGAACAGGCTGGCAAGGCGTGGAGCCAACAGCATACCTGGCAGAGGAACAAAGTGGGACATCTTGGAGAACCGGTCGGTTACCACCCAGATGACAGTATTACCCGATGAAGATGGATGATCGGTGATAAATTCCATTGCCACGTGAATCCACGGGCAGCTGGGTATTGGTAACAGTAGAAGAAGACCAGCAGGTTTAAGACGAGATGGCTTGTTTTGGGCACAGGTTAATCCCCATAATCATCCTTAACCAGATGTGGCCACCAGTAGAAACGGGAAATGAGCGCAACAGAGCAATGCACCACAGGGTGCGAAGCCGCACAAGAACAATGTTTCCAGGTCGGAATCCTTTTCCGAAGGGCAGGTCGGACATAAGTCTTGTCAGGAGGAAGTTGCCAAAGGTCCACTGGAGCAGCAAGAACCAGCCATTCAGGAGAAACAATATGTCTGGGAGCAGGATCCTCCACAGCACAAGAGAGCACATTGGCCTTAACATTCTTCTCTGCAGAACGGAAATATATCAGGAAGCTGAAACAGGAGAAAAAGAGAGACCAACGAGATGCTGGGCAGTCTGGAGGTACAGGAGGTTTTTTGTGATCAGTAAAGATACTGACTGAATGAAGAGCACCCTTGAGAAAATAATGCCATTCTTCCAAAGCAAGTTTAATAACCAGAAGCTCACAATCACCAATAGAGTAGTTCCTTTCTGCCGCTGAAAAGGTCTTGTAGAAGAACTCACAGGTGAGAGCTTGGCCTTTGGGCCTCTTCTGGGTGAGGACGGCTTCAGCACCAATGGATGAGGCGTCAACCTTGGGAACAATTTCTCAGTATCAGGCTGGGTGAGAACGGGAGAAGATGAAGGCAGACTTCAGCTTAGTGAAAGCTTCTTCAGCTGCTGGAGGCCAGAGCTTATGGTTGTTGTTCTTCTTGGTCAGTGCCACAATGGGAGATACCAGGGAGGAGAAATGAGGAATAAACTGTTGGTCGTAATTGGCGAAGCCCAGGAAACTCTGGATGGCTCAAAGTCCCACTGGACGCGGCCACTGCGGTACTTTTCTGATGGAATTGGCATTTTCATGCTTAGCCTATAGGCAATTGTCCCTTAGGTGGCTGAGAATTTACTGTATATGAGCCCAAAGGGACTCACTGTTCGCGGAGAACACCAGGTTATCGTCTAGATAGACCAAGACACAGATATAAGTAAGTCTCTGAATATGTTGTTGACAAACTCCAAGAAAACCGCTGGTGCATTACAGAGTCCAAAGGGCATAACAAGATATTCGAAGTGCCCATCTCGAGTATTGAAGTTGTTTTTCCATTCATCACCTTCATGTATGTGGATGGGGTTATATGCCCCTCGCAGGTCCAACTTGGTGAAAACCTTGGCACCAGGTAGACGATCAAACGGTTCCGTGATCAGGGGTAGTGGGTAGCGGTTTTTCACTGTGACCTTATTGAGACCACGGTAATTGATACACGGAGGGAGAGAACCATCCTTCTTGGCCACAAAGAAGAATCCCACACTGGCAGGGGATGAAGACTTGCATATAAATCCCTTCTGCAGGTTATCCTTTACATAAGCCGACATTGCCTCATTTTCGGGAACAGTTAGGGGATACACTGGACCCTTGGAGGAGATGCGCCCGGAATCACGTCTATTGGACAGTCATAGGGTCAGTGTGGCGGCAGAGTCTCTTCTTGCTTCTCTGAAAAGACATCAGCAAAGTCCTTGTAAGAAGCTGGAAGACCTGCCGGAGGTTTGGTGGACCCCGAAGAGACCGTGATGGACACAGGATGAGGAACAACCATACAACGAGACTGGCACTCTGGTCCCCAACGAAAAATCTCCCCCATCTTCCAGTTAAGCATGGGTGCGTGGAGCTGCAACCATGGAAGGCCCAAGAGAATAGAAGACATGGATCGGGGTAGCACATTAAAATACAGTTTCTCCTTGTGTAGCGCTCCAACTTGCAGGAACAGAGGCTCTGTGCGGATTTGGCCACTGACAGGGGCGATGACCAGCGGCTTCTCGAGATGGACCACAGAGAAATTATGTTGGGAGACCAGAGCTGCATCCATGAAGTTTCCTGCAGAGCCGGAATGCAAGAGGGCAGGTTCCTCAATGACGGATCGGAATTCACCAAGGAACTTAGTGAGAGTAGCCGTGAACGGATTGTTCCTGTCCCAGAGGGGAGTAGCCCATGCCCAAAGCCCAGGGATTTGACTAAGCCCATCTATATACAAAAAATAAAGATTGGAGCCAAGGGTAGCTCTAGGTTTCAGTAGGCACCTGCGTGACAGAGCATCAGTGGACCCTTTTGCAATGAATTTATGTGAAACATATTTTACTTAAAGTTCATAAACTAAAACAGTCCCCTGTTCCCTAAAATATTCTTTAGTTTATCATACCAAACAGCCCCCTCATGGTTATTTTATATGTGTCCCTCACCCCCCCCCCCCCCATGGATTCCTTATATATAGCCTTAAACGGGCCCCCCAGCAGCTCTGGGGCCTGGAACTTACCCAGGTATGCCCAGTGCTGGAGCCGGCCCATATATATATGAATGATATGCAACATCCTCCACCGGGGCCTAGCCTTTTCTCGGAGCCTGGAGGCAGCTGGGGCCCAGAATACCGGAGTGGCTGGCGGAAGGTGCAGCTTTGTCCTGGGCAGGCCCGGCGCCAGCACCCGGCTAACCCGGGCAAGTGCCGGGGCCCCGGGGTACTGGATGGGCCAACTCGGGTCCCTGGATCTCCCCGGCTCAGCAGGACATCTGCCCCGCTGCCCGGGAGATTCCTTCCCTCTCTCATCGCGATCTGTGTCTTCCGGACACAGATTGCGATGAGAACATGTGCAGTCACTCACTGCTTTCCCCTGCAGGAGCTGCTGCATCTGGGGCTGAAGGACCTGTGATGACCTGGGAAAGCAGTGACCACACAGAGAGACCTGCATCAGTGAGGTGAGGGGGAGACTTACAGGGGCCAGGAAATATACAGGAAGAGGGGGGGGGCAGTGTGTATAAAGGAAGAGGGTGGTGCAGTGTGTATATAGGAGGAGGGGGGGCAGTGTGTATACAGGGGGGGCACTATGTATACAGGGGGGGGGCAGTGTGTATACAGGGGGGGCAGTGTGTATACAGGGGGGGCAGTGTATATACAGGGGGCACTATGTATACAGGGGGAGGGAGGGCAGTGTGTATACAGGGGGGGCACTATGTATACAGGGGGAGGGAGGGCAGTGTGTATACAGGGGGGCACTATGTATACAGGGGGAGGGAGGGCAGTGTGTATACAGGGGGGGCAGTGTGTATACAGGGGGGGCACTATGTATACAGGAGGAGGGGGGTCAGTGTGTATACAGGGGGAAGGGGGGCAGTGTGTATACAGGGGGGGGCACTCTGTATACAGGGGGGGGCACTGTGTATACAGGGGGGGCAGTGTGTATACAGGGGGGGCACTATGTATACAGGGGGAGGGCAGTGTGTATACAGGGGGAGGGCAGTGTGTATACAGGGGGGGCAGTGTGTATACAGGGGGGGCACTGTGTATACAGGGGGAGGGGGGGCAGTGTGTATACAGGGGGGGCAGTGTGTATACAGGGGGGGCAGTGTGTATACAGGGGGGGCACTATGTATACAGGAGGAGGAGGGTCAGTGTGTATATAGGGGGAGGGGGGGCAGTGTGTATACAGGAGGGGGGATGTGTACACAGGGATGGGGGGGCAGTGTGTCCATGCGGGGGAGGGGGGGGCAGTGTGACTACTGGCGGCCCATAAAGGGGCCCACTAGAGCTCTGTCGCCCAGGGGCCCACTAAAACCTGGAGCCGGCCCTGGTCCTGGGTGTTCTGTGTGTAGCACTGAAGGTGTGGTCCCACTATCTCTCTGGTCACTGACAGTCTGCAAGGTATGTTCTCTAGGAGAGCTGTTGGTAAAGAGGTCACCTCTCTGGTAAAAGGTGGCTGGTAAGACCTTGTGCTCTAAGAGGTTTCTGGAACTCAAGAGGCCTTGCGCCTTCCTGTCCAGGAGTTTTGTCATTCCCTGGTCAGGTGGTGGCTTACTCTCCAATCACACTCCAGTTCACATGAAGGAATACAATTGGATGATAACTTTAGCATAGTTAACCCTTGCCTGCTCAAGCAGGATCTACAGCTGTTAACCCCTGATGACCAGGTCTAGAACCTTCCTAGAGGGTTCGCGACTCCCTCTGTCAGCTCTTAACCTATATTCTGTTCTCATCAAAAAGACTCGAAATTGCTTTCATGTGTATTAGTGCGCTTTATTTTTCTTTTGTATTTATTTGTATTGCAGCCATAGGAATGTGCGGCGACCTATCACATGTTACTGTTTCTCCACATGATGGCAGCAGAACTCCGCAGCATCCAGCAAAGAAATCTCCACCTGCCGCCTCTACTTATCCTTGTGTATTACATCTCGTATGTCACATTTTAAATTATGAACACAAAATTTTATGTATGTGGATTTTGACAGAAGATTTCCGTGTCGTAATGCACAAAGTAATATCCGCAGCTGTTACCACGGGTGCCCAGCTATCAGGTAATGTCAGGCTTCCACCAAAATGGCACGGGCTGATGTAAAATGTGTGCTCATCTGATCTGTGGTAAGATGGTGCCATAGGGGGTCATCCTATCCTTTATCTGAGCACAGCACATAAGTCCCAATTATTCTAAAATTTTAAGCTCATTACTTCCACTTTTGTAATCGCCTCCTAACTCCACCCCCTAGTGTGTCCACGCAGTTAAGTGTACCATAAGAAAACACATACTTTCTCATAGAAAAGTCACAGGGAACATCTATGATCATATAAAGAGATGATGCTAAGGGGTTACACTGTGATAAGTTCTCTTCCAGGCAAGGTCAGAACCTGAGAGGGTTGAGTTGTACCAAGGCCCCGGAGACTATAAAGTGTCCCGTCCAATATACAGTATATAGAGAGATCATTGTAATAATGAAACAGCGCCGGGAAATAGGGAAAGGTGTTGCCGGAGAGGAGCTGTCGTGCCCCCGTAGACAAACAGGGGTACAGCTCCGACGGATTGCGAAGTGGGAGAATGGGAGGGTTCAGAGGAGATGAGTAAAGCTTTATTTTTTTAGAAAGTCCTCCACAGCTCGTCTGCTGAATTTTTCTGATAGTCAGACAACTCCTTTAAAGTTGCTACTTTCGTTTCGAAAACATGGAGCTATTCAAATGGTCAACACATAGAGACTGTCCTAAACATGTACTTACTAGTAAGCTAAAAGAGACGTGGTTTTCCTTATTCCATCCTGGAAAACTTTGCATATTTTCCCAGAATCCCCCTAGTGGAGCATCCATGGCTATAAGACTCCACACGCCTACACGGCGGCCTTAATTGGCAGTCTCCGTAAGGATAACACTTACTTCCCGACCCTAAACATGTACTACTGAGACCTTATTCACACATCTGCATCTACATTTTGGACCACTGTTCATCCATTACAATGTCCGTTTATTTTTTCATCAGTTCATCAGTTTTATGTCTGTGATTTTTTTATCCATCCAGTTCTTTGGTTTCCATTTCCGTCTTAAAGGAAACCTACCAGTTTTAAAGTGTTTAAATGCTTTAGTAATCTTTATATAAGAAGTAGCTTCACCGCACGGTGGTACTCGCTCGGCGCACCATGTGCGCGACCATGCGTGCGCCTGAAAAGGAAGTGGTAGCGTGCATGGTGCACCGAGCGCGTACCACCGTGCGGTGAAGCTATAAAGCTATAAAAATTACTAAAGCGTTTAAACACTTTAAAACTGATTAAGAACATAGCGAAGATAAGCGCCGGCACCAGCTCACCCTGAGCTAGTGCACAGAATTTCCTGCTTAGACGCCCTTTCAGAAGTGGTAGGTTTCCTTTAAGTAACATGAAAATAAGTATCATAAAATTACCACCTGCTTCTCAGAATTAAAAAAATACAATGGACAGACACAGAAATGTACTGGATGTGGAATATGTGTGAATACGTGAATAAATTCTTATAGTCAACAAGCCAGGTATAAAGGTAAATCTAGAAGAAGAAAAGATGGCCTCCAGAAGGAATCTTCCCTGTTAAAGTGAAGTCTTTTTTATGAAAGTTTTTTTATGATCCAAGGGAAGATATTTACTTCTGCAGCAAACAAAAAATGTGGTAAAAAATTCTTAGCTCCATTATTAAATTCATGCTGGTACAAAGATACAATCCAATAACAGCGTAAAATATAGGCAAACCTACACGTTTCAGGCCTTTACATCTGGCCCTTTTTTGTTTGCGCATTTTTAGATGATAAAAGGCTCCAGTATCCTCTAACGTATTGATTAAAAAAATGCCTTTGTTGTGCATCTGAAGAATTCTACTACTATTAACTGTTTCTTTAACATCACCTGAGTCCCTACCAGAAGCAAAATGATCTTCCTGATGACATGTTCCCTTAAAACTTGACCTACTGAACTACTACTACTTAACTGAACTACTAATCCAATGTGCATGTTACTGATGTAATTCTTACCTGATGATACAAATAATTAATAAATCACTCTAATTAAATATTTTTAATAAAGATTTTTATACAAAAAAATAATATAATACGATCGACAAAATGATAAAAAAATAATAATAATAAATAGCACCAAAAGATTTATTTCAGTGAAGCAGTTTTGTATGATCCCCTTCGTAACTTCCTTTCTCCCACATGATATTCTAGAACAAACTTGCTAGTTTTTGGGTCATTATTAGACCTAATAGTGACATATATGTACTTACTGTCCACCGTACTACAAGAACCTTCCCAGTAACCATCCTTACTGAGGACCAAAGGGAAAAATTCCTTTCCCTTCACACTCACTTCATCAACATCAGGAATCCGAAGCTTGAAGGAGACAGTCTTGTTCTCAGGTAGAAGACCTTCTAGTGGCTCGAAAAGTTCCCATTGCACATCCCAGTCCTCATAAGCTAATGGGAATGGCGGCCATTTTACTGTTGGGTTGTTGCATATAATGAGGTAGTTACACTGGTGTTTGTATACATTACTGTTTTCATGTTTGACATTTACATGCAGCACATAGGTTCCTGACCGTGGAAGATGGACCTTTATCTGCACTTTTCCATCTGTTACCATGTGGAAGACATGTCTTTGGGTCATCTCTGGAGTCATCTGTACTTCATCTGAGTGTAGAGTAGGAAAAATACTAAGTTCCCGCATGAGTAAGAAACTGATAGTGAAACAACCATCCTCTGAATGAATGACAGGGTCAGGGTGTGAAGGCTCCATGAGACCAGCCTTCCCAGTATCTGGATTTGGTCCTACAGGATTATGAAGATTTGAAGGGTAAGGCGGCCATTTTACCTTTGGATTTGAGCAGGTAACTAGATAGTTGCAGATGTAGCCTACAGAGCCATCAAATATCTGTAGAACGAAAGATCCTGAGCCTGGGAGTCGAACATTAAGCTCTAGTTTATAATTCTTTAGGTTTTGGATAACATACATAGCATTGGGTTCAATCTCCATGTCTTCAGACTTTAGACTTACTGTGGTGTTCAATATCCGATCAGTTGAAAAACTAAGAGTAAAGCTTCCATCTTCTGTATGAACAATAGGATCTGTATGTGAAGGCTCAAGCAGTCCAGCCATTTCTGTGTCTTGACTGGGACCAACTGGGTTATGGAGTATACTTGGATAGGGTGGCCATTTGACTTGAAGGTTTGAGCAATGCAATAGGTAATTGCAAATATATCTATTATTACTATCAAATATCTGGAATACATAAGAACCAGAGTGTGGAAGACGGATAAGGAATTCAACTTTATGCTTTTCTGTCCTCTGTATAACATGGTAGAGGATGATCTGCATTTTGTCAGACTTCAGGCTGCTGCTAAGTTTTACAAAGTCATTGAGTTTGAAGCTTATGGTATAACATCCATCTTCTGTATGGATAATGGGATCCAGGTGAGAAGGTTGAGACAGGCCAGCCTTTACTGTGTCATGGTTCGGGCCAACAGGGTTACGTAATAAAGCAGGAAACGGTGGACATTTGACCTTAGGGTTGGAACATATTATGAGATAGTTGCAGAGATACCCCACAACGCTATCAAATATTTGGAGAACATAATGACCAGCTTGCGGGAGATGAACACTAAAGTCCACTTTATGATCTTGTACTGCTTGTATGACGTGATAAAAAATGTTTTTTCCTTCATCAGATTTGAGACTGGCTGTAAGTTTTAACTCCTTCTCCATAGTAAAGCTTATGGTACAGCACCCATCCTGTGTATAAATGACCGCTTTATCATGGGAAGGAGAATGAAGCCCGGATTGCTCTGACAACCAACTTGGTCCAACTGGGTTACTGAGACATTTAGGAATTTTCATCTTGTTGTCAACAGTTTTGCAGTCTATCCTATAATCCACCACCATCTGGTAGGCCTCCTTTGTATCTTTTGTCTTTGCAAAAATTTGTAAAATCTGTTGTCCAGTTTTTTGAGGGTAAATATCAAACTTGGCTTCATGATTTATGACTCTAAACAGGCCGGGATCTTCTGTTTCTTGTAGACTAAAGAGGAATAACAGGTTACCCGTGCTCTCCATAGTGATTGATGCTTTCCCTTTGTCTGGAAAAAACATACACACAGTTACTGAAATAACATAGACATGCCTAAAAATCATAACCAAGGGTTATCTGGAGAATCCGGAAATGTTTTGACAAATATACGTGATGTTGGCTACTTTCCTGGAGCACACGTGTATATACAAAATACAATAATTTTCCACCTCAGTTTGAGGAGCTAAAAAATAGAAGCAAATAGACTTTTGCCTGCAATTGAAAGTTTTTTTAAGCATTGTCCTGCTGAGTGAAAAGCTTCCATGTGGAAACAATCTCTATACCATCACTATCTATGGAGAATGTTTACCTGTTTCTATAACAGCAGTTTCTGGATGAGAAGAAATCAGCCCTAAGCTGTAGAAGTGGCTTCTGTGGTGAACACTTTGCTCAAACTGCTTCTGGGACACTTCTGGCTCCAGTAATTGTAGATTTGTTTTCTTGGGGTAGTGATCGCCAATAAAGAGGGCAGGATGTGTTAGGAAGTAGAACTCATTGTACCTTGAAGGAGAAAGAAAATGCACCGTTAGTGTAGAGTTTGACCAAAATACGTTGGTGTTTTGGAGACTCTGCCCAAGAATGAGAAGTGGAACAATTCAGTTCAACCCAATTAGCAAAGGGGCCTTTTACCCATTTACTCATTATCCTCGTTCATTACCAGAATGGGCTCCTGCACATGAGTTTCTTACTGCTCCATACAGTTGTGCCAAGTCATAATACTGCACATTTAGACCTTGACGGAGACCTACTGTACTAATGGAAATTATCCAAGGAACACATGCTATTGTCTCTTCTTATGTCTCATCTCATAAAACCTAATTTTTGGATCAAAAAAAAAAATAAACATCCTACTTACTTGAAAATGAATTTGCTTATGTTCTCATCAACATGACCAGCCCCCCATGCGGTGTCCACCATGTGCCATCGTCCTTCCAAATATACCATATTCCAGGTGTGGTGCGAGTCCACTGATGTTGTCTGTCCAGGCTTAGATGATGATCCCTTGCAGAAGCCGCTAACAGATTGGCATTGAACACCAACAAGTCTATTGGAGAAACATTATTTTATAAAAATGTGTTCTGAGTGTCAGCATAGGAGTAAAATCTTATAGTTAGATATGCTTGCTAGTAAATATATTAGTTTAATTCATATGATTATACAGTTAAGTCTTCAATGCTGTACCTTTGTATTACTAGTTAAAGACACAACACACATGTACATGTGTATGTGCTGTTTGGTAAGAGAATGATTAAAGTTTATGTACACATTTGAATATAGAAAATATTTCGTCAAATGTAATGCAAATCATCAAAATTTGCAAAAGCGAGAATAACCTATGTGCCACATATACCTACATGTGTGTAATTATAGGTATATGAATAAAAACTCAGCCTGTGTATTGCGATGCTACATACATACTATAATAGGAAGTATCCAGTGTCGGACTGGGAAACCTTGGGCCCACCAGTAACATCTGATCTTGGGGCCCACCAGAGCTATTTAAATAATCTATTCATATAATCATATAAATACATAGGATAGTTGAGATGCTCTATGATAAATATATGTATACATTACAGAGAGGGTATCTTGTCCAGCACTACTTATGCAGAGCCTGGGGGCCCACCTAACTCAGGGGCCCAATGGTGGATCCACCTGTTCACCTATGGGCCAGTCCAAGCCTGGAAGTATGAGACTCCAACTACATAGGCACTGTTTGTAGTCTGTTACCATGTAGAAATTTACTATGTATATGCAGAAGAGATATATATGGAGAATAGTACAGAGGATTTATTTTTTCTTTTAAAAAAATGAAATTTTTACATATAGGATCATTACATATACCCTGAGCAGGGGTTGTGTCATTCATGATATTTATCCCCTATCTACAGGACAGGGAATGTATATATGATCTCGGAGGGACTCTGCTGTTGGACTCTCAACAATCAGCAGAACAGGGAATTGCAAGTGCCCCTTATCCGCTCCATAGAACAGGAACTTCTGTGTTTTGGTTATGTTGTAAGTCCTGTGCTCCATTAACTTTTTTGGTACTTCCAGACGGTTACCAGGATGTACCAATCCTGGAAGTCCTGATAAGAACTATTGACAGGGGAA
Organism: Engystomops pustulosus; assembly: GCF_040894005.1. NCBI lineage: Eukaryota > Metazoa > Chordata > Amphibia > Anura > Leptodactylidae > Engystomops > Engystomops pustulosus. The sequence goes on along the minus strand of NC_092413.1, from coordinate 189,874,758 downwards.
CCCCTGTAGATAGGAAATTAATCTAATTAATGACACAACCCCTTTAAGGCTATGGCTATATGCATCTGTAGCTCCTCCCACTCATAGTGCCTTACGGCCGCACAATTTTTCAGGTAAGATAATTCAGCCATTGGGCTTTATGGGTTGGCTGCTGCACTTTCTTCCAGAGTCTGCATTGGCAATGAGTCAATTGATGCCTCCACATGATGAATATCCTCACTATAAACATCACCTGCACATGTGCTCGAAGAGCGAGGCGTATCCTGCACAAACACCTTTCTTGTTTCTAAACACATCTTCTGGGTCAGAGGGTACCAGGTCCTTATTCTTTAATCCTGCTGTGTCATACTCTAAGACAAACCAGAAAGAAAGAAAAAAAGAAATGAATTGATGAAATGAAAGAACATCCTCTTGTTTTGTATTTTATAGTCAAAAACTGAAGGAGCAGACCTTCATGTGAGCAGATGTGCGCCGTGAGCCGCAAGCTGGATTCAGAAGGAGGAGGTGATCTCTGCTCACCCTTTCCTTCTCCATAGGCAGATATGAGGTTGTTCCACAAATCCAAACAGTAATAGGACCTACCCAGTTTTTTGCAGCAGGCCACACTGCTCGGACATGATGATGTGAGATACAATTTGTTAACAGCACTGTGCCCATGCATATTGCACTTCTATAGCGGCCGTGAACTAGCTGCCATTTTTGCGGCTAGCTCACAGCTACCATCTACGGACATGGGAGTGGAGCCTTACCCTTTCATTTTCTTTGTAAGGTTGAAAAAATAAATTCATCCATCATGTTCAACCTATAAATCCTACATTATGTTGATCCAGTGGGAGGCAACAATTGCTGCACTTTACATTTCCTTTCTAGCCCCCACGGTTGCTGAGATATCAGTCCTTGAATCTGACCATCGTAATCTTCTCTACTGTTAGAAAGGAGGTGCCGGAGCAAAAGAGGAGGGGGTGCGTGTTATGTGAATCTTCTCTGAAACTGAGACCCTCCTCCTGACTTCCTACTCTGACACCCTCCTCCTCTGCTCCAGCGTCTCCTCTCTGGCAGTGGAGAGGATTTCAATAGTCAGATAGTGGGACTGATATCTTAGCAACCGTTGGGGCTAGAAATAAAAGTTCCACGGAATCCCCTGAAATTAGATTAATCATTGTGTAGGTATCTTAGATTACAAGTATGTCTTAGGTGTATTGTGGATATCAGATTTCTTATACAGACTCTTTCTAGAGACTCTTTTGGCAAAAGAGGTGTTAATCCCTAGAGTGCAAATACTTTTTGACATAAAAGTTAAAAAAAAAAAAGTTGCAATCAGTGTTTCCTGCCCCACTGTGGGACCAGTGTGGATTTGTCCCTAAATTTGTACTTTTTCATATTTAATTAATCCATCTATCACATATGGATTCACAGAGTAAGTCTGGAGGAAGGGATGCAAGCAAAATTTGGAGTGGGTTAGCAAAAAGTCACAAATTTGGCAAACATTTAGAAACTGATGTTATTGCAAAATACAAGCGGCCATGTTCTTATATTTGGGATAGGCACATACCTATATGATGACATATCCATGTCCAGATAACTCTTGTCTTCTTCAAGTCAGTGTTGGCGTCACATGTAAGTTCCTTTACTACTTGTTCCAAGGTCACTCCAGTCACCTATAGGGATGATGACGGAGATAATGTAACTTGCATAACAAAATTTACATTACGCATAGTACCCTGACAGCTGGATGTTATAGTGATGCTACATAGAACACTATGATGGCTTTGTACCTACATAGTATAAATTATTACATCTGACATTATTATTTACAATTCACACAATTACAAATTACTTATATAGCTTCTGATAAAACAAGGTCATTGTTTATACCTTGGTGGCATGAAGATCCAATTTCTCAAATTCACTTAAGTCGACCTCTAGGGATTTTAAGTTTGATTTATCCCAAGGATAGGCTGTGTAAGGCAAGGACAGCAAATGGTTAACAAACTCCAATATTAGCAAATGCACTTGCATGATAATAGTGCAGATCGGAACACATTTTATGGGCATGTGTGTAGATAATAATTTATAAAAACTAAATATTTACTAAATGTTTGGATAATGAATCAAAATATATACACCACAGAAAATCCATCACAGATTTTAAGAACACAAAGTGATTCCTGGGTAATATGTGGGTCTTAGGAATCAACAATCACATTCATTCATATATGTTAAATAATGATTGTCTTACTGTAGGTTGATGTTGGGATGTCCGCATTGTTCTGAATGGGATCTGTACAAAAAAGACACAGACACAATCATGTCAGAAATTCTTGTATAAATATTGAATGTGTCACCAAGTAAATATAATCCTATTGACCAGATGCAACCGATCCAATCCATACTGGCAAAGAAATCAAACCCTACATGTCCATAAATTATGTTATGTGTGAGGGTGCGGTCACACGTCGCGTTTACCACATGCGTATAAAAAACGCATTGCAATAGCTGAAGAGTGATTTGCCTAATTAAACAGCTGTTAACACCTGTGTTTACAAAACGCAACAGTTAACGCATTGTTAACACATGCATTAACGCAAGCATTAACATTTGCGTTTTGGAAACGCAAGTGTTAACAGCTGTTTAAGTAGGCAAATCACTCTTCAGCTATTCCAATGCGTTTTTAAACGTTTATAAAGTACTGAGCACACTTCCTGAAAGAAATATGGCTCCTGTGTAATAATCTAGTGGCATTCAGGGGCGTGTTACCAGGGGCCTAGGGATGGAGGGGCAGAGAATCAATTGTATGTGTCCAAGACATGTTCAACATCCCCCACCGTGGCATTTCTTCATTGGCTATAGACAGAATACCGGAGTAGCCTGCTTATGCTGCCTTGAACATGCTATGGTCACGATGCTTGGTATTGAGACCGGAGGACTGAATTACAGCTTGGCAGATCTCCAGCAAGTGGTGCGTGCAAGAAAAGTGGAGGGAGAGGTTGATGGAATAGGTGTGTCCCCCCCCCCCTCCCCCGGGGCAACCCCTGAGGGGGATATAGGGGGTATATAGCCCATGATCCAGGGATCACACAGTGGCACGTGGCGCAAATCAACTAATAGATCTTTATTGGAACTTCAACAGCAGGCAACAGTCTAACATCAGCAACAGGTTCAGCAGGCTGGAAAGCTGGAAGGAGTTCAGGTCCGCAGGAAGGGTTGCTCACAGCCTGGTTAACAGCTTCAAGCTGGGCTGTAAAAGATGGAGACGAGTCCAGATGGTGGACCTCTGCTCTGGAACTTAGTCTCCTGACTGCATCAAGGTGCAGGCAGCTGGCCTGTGACACCTTTACTTCCTGGTAGTGTGTCTGGATGGCAGAAATGGGGGGGGCGTGCCATCGGACAATCCAAATGATTCGGACTGAGTGCGGGATTTAACTTTCAAATTGTGTTGCAAGATCAAGCACTTACATGCACCAGGAAGAGGAAGGTGAACTCTGTCGGACTTGAGCGGGGAAGCTACACATGCGGAATATCAGCCGCACAATCTTAGTGAATCGCAGCAGAGAACATTATCGTCAGACAATAAATGCACTTTCGGGGAATTCCTCTGGACGGGTAAGTAAATGTGCCCCTATATGATGTCATTAGGCAGCGAAACTGCTGCATTATACTGTGTGCACTGGCAGAACACGGACTGAAGTAACGCTGCTTGCGCTGCTGTACAGGAAGAGAAAAGAGGAAGCCATGTGGCACCAGGGTGCCGGAGGTTGGTACTGAGTTTATTTATTTTCTTAATATGAAGAGGGGCCCTTCTGCTGTATTTATTAGTGAGGGGGCTGTGCTGGGCATGTCATTAGCAAGGTGGCTGTTATGGACATAGAAGCTCTGGTAACATCCCCCAAAGCCCTTCAGGATCATTAACAACATTTTAAAAGTTGATTTTAGAAGGAAAGAGGCCATGTATAACAAATATAAGAAGATTGCCACAGTCACCGTGCCTGGAGTAGGGGTCTCTGGTTTATCATGATGGATTTTGATGGTAGATTTCCTTTAAACACGGCACCCAACCATGTGGAATATAGCAGAGAAAGGATGGTGATCAGAGATAAATGTGATTCTGACCTTTAGCCCCTAAGATTGGAGAGATTACTTTCACTTGCAGTTCTGTGTTCCTGGAAGCTCTGAGTCTCTTGAAACCTCCCAGCCTTACAGATAGCTGTTACTATTGAACCCTGCCTTCCTATAGATAAGTGTTTAGGCTTGCACAATCCCTTTTAGTGACTGTCCACAGTGAATAGTACAGTATACTATGCAGGCTTTAGCTTTCTGTCTTCAACTATCGGCTTTGCTGTGTGGCCTGGAATGGTATAGCAGAGCCATCTCATTATCGGTGAGTGTGGGCAAGCTTATTAAAACCTTCATATCTTAATATGATGCAGGTAAATATATTATTTACTCTTATATCCTATATAATACCACCCTTATGTCTCTGTAACAATTTGGTATTGTTATCAGTGAAATACTTTAGTGAAGATATACATGTAATATAATAGAAACAGGGAAGTGGTAGAGGGCCCTACACCAGTTGAGTGGGAATCAAATTTCAATAAACCCCCCTCCATTAGTGGTTCAGTCAATCGGGGCTAAGCTCTAGTAATCTGGCCTGTGTTCCTGGTTTTATGTTTTTGTTACAGCCCTTTTAGCTGGTGCTTTGTATCTTTGCTTGCTGTGCACCGCTAATCGGTTGGAGTTCCAGATGTTGGCCACACAACAATCTGATTTGGATGACTTAGCCTAAGTATAGGTAATCAATATCTTTAACTAGGGAACCCCCTTAAGAAACCCTGGTCTATAAGATATAGTCAGATAGTAAAGAGAAGGAAGTGTTATTTGATTTTTTTTTAATGGAGCAGTTTTTTTCTCTTTTATTAGTCTCTGTGGGTGTGCAGACAATAACCACGGGCTGTTTGCTTTCTGATTACTCACCAGCGCTGTGATTACTTTTCTTTCGCTTGATTTCTTGCTTGTCCTTGTAAAAGCTTCTGCTTCCTTATAAAGAGGGAAAACACTGATAAATTCCGGTGACAGATTTTCGGTTTCGAACACATACTTTGCATACCGGCTCTCTTATCTGAGAAGACCACCTCTCATCACGCACATTTTGAGGGGGGTTTTACTGTATAAATTATTAAAGCAAATATGACTAAATAATGTTACATGTAGAATGTAACAGTATTTAGTATTTAACCCCTTACTGACTAGACCTTAAATCCTACACATTGATGTAAGAGCCATGACTTCAGATATTTAATGTAATACCTTACAAAATTGAGCAATTTTTATTTTGGGACACATAGGGCTAGTTATTTAATTTAAATGTTAAAACATATCCATCATTTCAGATGCATCTTGATATTATGTGGGGGAGCATTTTTATAATATACGTCCTTAAGAAATTTTGCTTAGTTTGTAAAGAAACAGGCTGCAAAGTCCCCCTTAGTTACAATGTTACTTCTACATTGCTATGGAAAAGACTGATCTTTTTCTGCTCTTTTCCTACACAGTTGTGAATGTTAATCCTTTCTGCTCTCTCCCTGGCTGTAGTATGCTGTGAGCAGTGTTTTAAAAGATCAAACTAAAAGGGAAGGGATTTACCCCTGCACTTTTATCTTGATCTTTGCTCATAGCATACTACAGCCATGGAGATAACATAAAGCTGTGTAACAAACAGGGGAGGTGAGAGAGACCGTCTTTAATCTTGTAGACAGATTTGCCATAGCCACATAGAAGTTACATTGGAACTAAGGGGAACTTTGTAGTCTGTTTCTTTACATAATAAGCAGAATTCCTTAATGAAGTAGATTAGAAAAATGTTAACAACACTCCCTACCACATAATAAAAAAAATCAAATGATGGTTACTTACAAATAATATATTATAATAATAATTGATCTTTGATGGGGTTATAGAGTTTTCATTTATTTTAGAGAGCTCAATTTTTTCTGAGAAATAATATATAATTAACGGGGGGGGGGGGTAATGTTTAAAATTGGTTGCTGGATGTAGTGTCAACCACGCTCTCTTTCACTCACTCCACTTGGCATGGTGGTAGTGGCATAAAGGGTAAAATAATCGCAATGCCTGCTGGGTTGCAAAAAACTGGTATACAAGCCTTGATAAATGTTTGCCAATTAATTTAATTTTGTGTTTTTCTATATTTAAGAATAATTCAGTGGGGGGGGGGGGGTTCTTATAAAGTCAGTATGTTGCATATATTATAATGTTTAAAAGGGAACTGTAAATATATTCATTTATTTCATGGCCACAGTATATACATTATATAATAGGGGACATCATATTTCTTATAATATATTTGTTGTATATGAGGGGCACGGTGTTGTTGTAAGGGATAAATATTATTTAGGAGCACAGTGCTTTTATCCAGTGGAATCTATACTGCAAGTGACTGTGGAACGCAGTGTGGAACATGTGCTGCACAGAGTTACAGGCATCTGGGGGCAAATTCAGCAGTGATAACTCTTGGACAGAAGAATCCATCATAAAGTTTTATACCCAAAGGGGCCATTCCTGACTGGTAGGTTACTACATGCCATTACTACCTGTCAATACTGTAGTCACTGAATAATCTTCTACATTTTGGGACAATGATAAGCATGTGTTATGGTAAAACTGTAATATGTGCACTTGGAGTAGGGGGAAGCCCACAAGATTTGCCTGTATGGGGCTCCAAAGTTCCTTATGGAAGCCCTGCCCCCATGACCAGCCCTAGGTTAAGATCTTCCTTCTGATTTACAGTAAGTAATAAGTCATTTTCTTTGGTGTTTATACACAATGGAGGATGGAGAATTTATTTGGATGTGTTTATCCTGTGATTTTCCTATTAACATTATCATAGCAAGTGTATTAAATGACTTCCTTACCATAATACTTACCTGGTTTAACTGTTTGTTTACCATTCTCTACACTGGAAGAGACTGTTTCATCCTCCACGATCACTACAAAAAAGAAGAGCAGGTGTCATACAAGAGTAAAACCAACAACCTGTTCAGCTTCGAGGTTAGAATTTCTCTACTGATCATTAATGACATTTTTCCCAGTTCTAAACTTAAAATGTGGTCCGTCCCTTTAATGGCTTCTATTTACAGTCCACCTCTCCTTCACCTTTGAAACCTCTCAGGGTGGAATGATCGGAATGTTTTGTAAATGAAAGAAGGATAAGTCCACATTTCATCACAGCAATCATTAACCCATTCTTCACCTTTATGCCATAGTTAAAGTTTTCTTTTGGTTCTTTTAAGGGGGTTTTCCTAATAATTATATATTCCTTATTCACAGGATAGGTGATAATTGTCTTATAGCTGGGCATCAGACTCACTGCAATTCATTAGAACAGGGGCCTGCAAGTTCCCACATGTCCTCCAGGAGCCGTTGCTCAACCAAAACCTGATTCACTTCTATGTGACATTCGTGATAGCTTTCTCCACCAATCCCAGTAAAGTGTATGGGGAACTTGTGAATGGAATTAAAGGGGTTGTCTGACTTAATTAAAGCTCTGAGGGTGAGCTGGGAGAGCTGTTAAAAAATAACCTTATACTTACCTCCTATACACTCCAGCTTTCCTAAGTTGGGGTTCATCTGAGCTGTGCCCCTGTTTGCTTACTGGGACTCGGCACCTCCGCTCTGTCTACTTTGATGGCCTGGCACACCCACCCATTGGACAACTCTAAACTCCAAAGTCTCCAAATTGGGTTGTCTTCTCTTGGACCTTTGGGGTCTACTATTGGGTTAGAGCCTGGGCACAACTAATGATCTACTGGTACAACTTTAAATGCATGGGATGAAATTTCATAAAATATACTTGTAGCGATCAAGAAATAATTTATTATTTACATTTATTTAACCCTTAGCGGCAACAGTTAAAAACCAGTGGCACTTAGGAACCACCCTGTGACGACATCTGGGAGCAATGGTCCATCTCCATGACAGCCCTGGGTCTTTGTAAGACCTGAGGCTGTATGTTTTATGGCCATTGTATGTGCCAGTGGCTGTACTGTAGTATATCAGTTTATGGTAGGATCAATCAGATAACCAAGGGCTAAACTACCCTGGGGGGGAGGGGTTGAAAAATAGTGAAGAAAAAGTGAAAAAAGAAATAATTGAAAAAAAAGAAATAATCAAATCAAAACATGTTAGGTATCGTCACGTCCCACAAAATGTCTGATTTATCAAAATATAATAACAGTTATTCCCGGCGTTGAACTCTGTAATGAAATATAGCGCCCGAATGTTGAAACGCTTCTTTTCAACATTTTGCAACAAATAAAAAATTTTATAAAAACTGATCAAAAGGTTGTACAGTCCTCAACATGATAGCAATGCAAAAGTCAGCTCATCTTGCAAAAATGACGTGTAACACAGCTCCATACAACGCAGTAAGCAAAAGTTATTAGCCCCAGAAGATGGCGAAATGAAGATTTTATTTGCACAGAAGGTTTATATTTTTTTAAAATGTTATAAAACACATTAAAACCTATATAAATTTAATATCCCTTTAATCATATCGACCCGAAGAATAAAGAAGACAAGTCAGGTCAAACCATGCCCACAAGAAAATGGGGCAAATACATTTTTTCACCAATTTCACTGCATTTGGTAATTATTTCCTGCTTCCGGCATGGATAATTAAATACCGTCACTATGAAGTTCAATTTATTATTCAGCTCTTTACATGGAAAAATAAAAATGCTGGTGAGTATAAAATGAAAACACAAAATTAAAAAAGGGCCTGGTAGTTAAGGGGGTTAATAGTGAGGCAACTGCTAATTGCTGGAGGTCACAGCGGAGAAATCCCAAGTGCTTAATGACCAACAACCAACCGCTGTGTCATAGAAAAAAGAAAGTCCCCAAAGGTCTATTCTGGCCTTTGAGGGACATTAAGTAAAAATAAAGTGAAAAATAAGAAATAAAAAACCCATAAAAATACCCCCAAAATGTCTTTGCCTCTCTAGTAACGAACGTCACCCTAAACGACGCCCAGTTACAATAAAATAGTCTTGTTATATATCAAACTTTGTGGCATAAAATACCAAACACTATTGTAATGTTTGCTTTACTGTATTACAGTAACAAATAAAAATAGCTAAAATGTAAGAAAACGTAACTAACATAACAGTTTTTTTAAAGACTCCTGTATTTCTACTGAAAAAAATGTCGCAAAAATCATGTTGCTAGTTTTAAAAAAACGTGTTGGGCTTCCTTGTTTGAAATTGGACATGTGTGTTTTTTTTAATCATACTAACTATGCCACTATGTAGCTATAAAAAAGGTTACTTTTTATTTTTAGTTTACTGTTTAGTGGGAATTTTTGTTCATGTAACACAACTTCAGTTTCCCTATACAGTAAACCGGGAGATTCTTGGTTACTCTGGTTCTATGCAAATACTGTATATAATGCTTAGTGTTATGTTAGGATGTAGCATAATGTGGGTCTCACACACCTACATGCTTCTGCTGCTACTATCTCATCTGGAGACAATCTCTTTTGTGGGCTTTTTTTTAATGTTTAAAAATGGTTTAAAAATAAAAATATTGACAGTTGTATTATTTAAACTTTAATTTCCATATAAGTAATTAAAAAAAAATATCAAAAGGTAAAAAAAAATTCCCATTGCTTCTTTGCACCCTTTAGCCACTTTTTTTTCAAATTCCTTTATTGAAGGCTAAATGATGGGCCACTTTTTTTTTTTAAAGAAGTGGGCAGAGCCAAATTGGAGTTGAGGTGGTCTCGGGAAGGACCGCTTACACCCAATAGATTTACTATAACTTGGATCTGATTATACCTTCTCTCACATTTGTTGTTACAAGATTTTATCATATTCATACATTTCTCTTAAATATATCAATATGTATATAAATGTTTTATAGCCATTTATAGATGTAAGTATATAACAAAACATAGTTTCTTTCATACCATTGTTATGGGGAGACATGCTTGTTCTTACATCCGCGGTGGTAACATTTGTTTCTTCTGTATAAGAGAGATATGGAATATGAATAGAACGGACAGTTATGGTATTAATATTTACTGCCATCTAGAGTGCAGAACATGAATCTAAAGCTTGACCAAAAAATTTATGACAATTCAGTGAGTTTTGCAAAGTGTTGGTGTTCTACAATTTAATAGGTATGTAGCTACAATACAGCGGGGCACATTTAGTCGGACTGTTCATGTTCTTCATGACTAAAACGGCTTGGACAGATATCTAAGAAGTGTATGTGCTGTGATTGTGGGTTGCACACTACCCTTTTGTGGCGGGGATGCTCTGTCCTCCATGCAAAACAAATTAGGGCCCGTGTTGAAGGATGGTCCGACTGATTTGGACCAAGTGCACCCCAAAAAAGTTGGTGAACTCTGTTGGACCAGTGCGGAGAAGCGATAGATTCATGACTTCTGGCGCACAATATTAGTGAATCGCCGCACACAGCATTATACACATTGGGGCTCATTTACTAAGGGTCCGCGGAGCGCATTTTCGACGGGTTTCCCAATGATTTCCGAGTTGCACCGCATTTAACAGGGGTTTTTGTCGCACGCGATCGGATTTTGGCATATCGGCGCCGTCTTTCACGCGACACAAATTGGGGGCATGGCCGTCGGACGATCCAATGGAAGCGACGGATGCAGGAAATCAGGCGGACGAGCTACGTGAATCATGCCGGACTTCATCTTCGTCGGATCGTCCAGATCAGGGATCGCGACAGGACCGAGTAAGTAGATTTGCCCCATTCTGTGAACTCTGGTGACCTGGTAAGTAAATATGCCCCAATATGTATGTAGATGGATATGAGATAGGTTAGTAGATAGAGTAACATAGTCATCAAAGAAGAAGAAAAGTTTATAGTTCAGGCACAACATTGAGGCAGATTTACTTACCGGGTCCATTCGCGATCCAGCGGAGCGTTCTCTGCGTAGCATTCGGGTCCGCCCGACATTCACTAAGGTAGTTCCCCCGATGTCCACTAGGTGTCTCTGCTGCGCTGAAGTCCATCGGAATGCACTGAACTTCACCGTCCTACCCTGGGTGCAGGTAAACGCGTGTCAAGCGACCCTTTTTTTTTAAAAAAATCCTGCGGTTTTTCTGAATCCATCAGGTTTTTTACGGCCATGCCCCCCGATTTCCATTGCGTGCATGCCGGCGCCGGTGCGCCACAATCCGATCGTGTGCAATTCAGGGAAAATCTGCGCAAAACGGAAATATTCGGATAACCCGTCGGAAAAACGTGATTCGGGCCCTTAGTAAATGACCCCCAATGTCTACCTCCTCTTCTTCACTCATATTATAATTCTACAAGATGTTTAGCTCTATTATATGTAACTGATTGGGACATTTTTATCATATCATATAATTATATTACTTACCAAAATCTCTTCCCTCTGATTCATGTTTTTTTAGACCTAGATTTCAATTATAAACAAATATTAATAGGGTGCATGAAGACAGATGCATCCATTATAGTTGCATTTGGCAACAATATAAGTGCAAATAAACTTTTAACAAAAATTACATACAAACGAATATTCCAGCTTTTAGCAGTGTGTATTAATCAGCTTTCCTTCCTGTCATGTCCTTCCCTTCACATAGACAGCCAGTAGATAAGGAGAAATTGATAAAGTTTCTAATGACTTAACTCCCCACTAACAATCATTGAATAGACTTATCTCCTGATCAAATGAAATGTTCTCTAGGTATGTAAGGAGATAATATTCAGTCTCCTATCCATATCCATCTGCTGTGACTTAAAGGTGTTAACCACTATTAAGAAATTTTACCAGGGTAAGTGCAAGACCATAATAGGGTCACCTATATTATACTTACCCTGTTAAATTTTCTCTGTAGTCTGTGGAAGTCATGTAACCAGCTGGCTTTGGGGCAATGCATTAAGACAGTGATGGCGAATCTTTTGGAGACAGAGTGCGCAAACTACAACCAAAACCCACTTATTTACCGTGAAGTGCCAACATGGTATTTTAAGCAGTAACTTATTGCTACCTGTTCAGCCACATCTTTGCCGCCTGAGGCAAACAATACAGTTGAAAGAAGGATGGCAAATTCAGACTCTCGTTGTAGCTTCTCTCCAGGGTCTCTCTGTATAGGAAGAATGCTTGGTGCAGCAGGATGACCTCCAAAGATAATGCAGTTTTATCCACACCTTCTCTCGCAGTTAAAAACAGCCAATGAAGTGTCGCTTTAAAATAGCGCTAAGAGCAGCATCTCTTAAGTTGCCTGGGACTTGGTCCTTTTTGGTAAACTCTGTCCTGGGGTGATGATCTGAGTGCCCACAGAAATGGCTCCAAGTGCCACCTCTGGCGCCCGTGCCATAGGTTCGCCACCACTGCATTAGGACATGTGCATGCCCCTCCAACCACTGATATGGGAGTGGTTATCACAGTGGAGGTGGGCATACAGTAATGACTGCATGGCCCCCTTCATCTACCAGAAGCCATTAGGGCCCGGGACATCACAGGTAGTTATAAGTCCTGCTGCCAGTAGGTCACATGTCCCACATCTCCTGCAGACTACAGAGAAATTTCACAAGGGTAGGATATGGGTTATCCAATTAGAGACTTAAACTAACCATGATAAAGTTTTTCATTAGCGGTCAACCCGTATTATCAGAGTATTTATCTATTCCACAAGAGGACCTAACACCACCTCCATCAACACCAACTTTTTGCAGCCTTTAGTGTCACCACACCTTTTATTGGTGTTATTTTGACACCCAATATGCTTATAAGGCAATTAGATCGTTGAACCTAGAATTGACTTACAAATGCTGCTGCAAAATACTGTGTGGAATACTCAGTGTCAGACTTTTTTTTATCAAATCTTATGAAATAGACCCAAGTAGTCTCCAAGTTGGGTTGTCTTCTGGTGGACCTGTGGGGTCTAATATTGGGTTAGAGCCTGGGCCCACCCAATGATCTACTGGTTCTCTGGGGGGGCGGGGCACAGTCAAATACTGAGAATAATGCTACATAGATATACCCCCTGCATACATACCCTAGTTGGTTTGAGTCACAAAACGTTATTGACACTGGCATCTAGGTGAAGGTGTTAGAAAAACCGCCTCAACCCTGACAAAAGTGAGCTTTGATCATTGCTTTAAATACCTTCGGAGTTATTTATATCTATGCACCTTTTACTGCAGAGTTATAAATCATTGGCATGGCTCTCATCGTAACACACTTCACAAAGTAGAGTATGTCCTACTCCAATCTAATACACAAGGGTCAATGACCAGGCAGACCCAAGAGATCCTTCACCTTCTTAAGACAATCTAAAGTTGTTCAGGTCACTTCCTTATCTGTTCATCAATTAATTATGTGATCTTTTAGTTGTACATTTATTTCTTATCACTGAAGGGGCCAGAACATTCTTGAGACCACCACAAGAACATTTTGGACACTGCCTCCAATGCCGTGAAAGCTATACACATGTACCATATTTTTCGGACGCACAAAGGCGCACCAAAAATCTTTTGATTTTCTCCGAAATCAAAGGTGTGCCTTATAGTCCAGTGCACTTTATATGTGAACTGTACTTACAGACAACAGCTGCCTTGAACTGTGCACAGGTCTGCCACCTGCTGGTCATTCATCCTTATAATCAGGTGCGCCTTATAATCTGGTGCGCCTTATATTCCAAAAAATGCAGTACAAAGAAATCCTCTCTGATATTAGGATCAGTTCTTATCCCTTCTGTAGGAGTGTCTCCCTAACCAGAATGATGGATCTCATCGGATAGAGATTTTGCAGTTATATTACTCGCTAGCATATCAAATAAGTTCATTTCGATCTTGTTCAATAGCAAATCTGTTATATTTGCCATTATTACATGAGATTAAAATTGATCATACAATGGAATACAGAGAAAGACACACATCTACCATGCTCTAGGTAAGATGTCCATACAATCCTATCAATTACTTTCGGACAAGTAGGGAGGATTTTTTTTTTTTAAATTGCCATGCCAGGGTTGTCCTTAATGTCCAATCAAATCTCCCTGAGACTATGTACAGTAATACACAGATACAAGACAGTATTAAACATGTAAAGGAGTAGTACTTACACAGGCAGTACACACACAAGTAGAACGGAAGTAGAGGAAAGCAGAGAATCGCCAACAATATCCTTTGCCAGTGATTGAGTCGGTGGTGCGGTGCCATGATGCATTTCAGCCAATGTGATACTCTGTATGTGCCTTGTTCTTGCTGTTTGCTGTGTTACTGACTGCATGAACTTTAAACTGCAATGTGCATAAAACCTCACAGATACGAGATCTACATGACGCACTGTCAACACAATCCCTACTTGAACGTGAGTTTGGGTGTGCTCACATGCCCTTTGACAAAACACCTTATTTCCTCCCCTGTACTGCCTTACATAGTAGACTGATAATACACACAAGAACTGGAGCTGAAAACATAACGTCTCCCTCTTCTCAGATCTACACTGGTAATTGTTCTGTTTTAAAGCAAATGCCTGAAGACCTTTGTGGGCAGGATTGTTCTACTGACCTTAGAAATGTCATAAACTTCAAGCCAACTAGTCAGAAGTAGAAAGAGAAAAAACAGTGTGTAGTCTGAAAACCTTGATATACTACCTAGAAGACTATGGGATAGCTGCCAGGGAAGACTGCCAAGTATTGCTATGGGCTTCCGTGATAAAACTGAAAACTTTTTTGCTCTACTGCCTAAAGAGACTCTCCACCCAGGATACTAACAAAACTTTACTGTACTTAAGTATAAATAGTCAATGTATCCCCTTCCGTGCCCCTGTTCTGCTCCAGGTGCCTTTGTGTGTTACTCACCTCCTCCATCATGTCTCTCCTAAAATAACAGCTTACTATTACAGGGAAGTTGTAAGTCACAGACACATTGCAACTACAACTTACAGACAGTTTCCCTGAGATTTGTGTTTAGAAAAAAATTAGCATCAAATATGTTTGTATGTGCCGTGTTTTGGATACCCGGTAGAAGTCAGCAACCATTTACGAGTCCAACCCTCAAGCTCTCATGTCAAGGTAGAGAAGGATGTCCCGGCCCTAGACTCACCCACAACCCCTGTCCCCTACTTAAAGGGGTTATCCGGGTTTAAAAAATTTCTTATGGCCGGGCTGGGGAGGGCTAGTTAAACATAATAAACATGGACTTACCTCCTCCGGCGCCGCTGATGTCCCGCGCAGCGGTCCCTTCGATCCGTGCCCCTGTTTGTTTACAGGGGCACGGAAGCCGCGCACAGGGAGCTTCCGGTCCGCGTTGTGGACGGCTCCTCCCATCCGTCCCTATCTCTCAGCGTTATAAGCGCTGGGAGATGGCGCGCATGGGAGCTTCCGGCCGTCCTGTGCGCACTTGTAAATGAAACCGGCGCACAGAGAAGACCGGCCGCGGCGCGGGACATCGGCAGCACCGGAGGAGGTAAGTACATGTTTATTGTGTTTAAATAGCCCTCCCCAGCCCGGCCATAAGAAATTTTTTAAACCCGGATAACCCCTTTAACAAGACTTGCAAACCCAATTGGTTAGGGGCTTCTTGTCAACCAGCCCTACACTGACGGAGTGCAAAAAAAAAACACACACACAGAATGACAGATAAAAGATAACAGAACTGGATCATATCCAAGGCGGCAAAGCAGAAAATCAGGTGATACAGACGTGGTTTTTATGTACTCATACACGCAGTGTGAAGTATTATACTTTTTATACCGATTGTGTAAAACATTTGGAAATAAAACTGGTGAATGTGCGTCATCCTCTAAGCAAAAAAATCCAGTACAGTATGCTATGACACTAGCAAATAAAAAGGTGTTGTAAAACCAGGCTAATCTGGCACCCGCACGTCTGGAATGTCAACTAGTGGAACGCAACAAAAAGCAATTGTTCAGAACCATCAGAAAAGATCCAAACACTGGAACACAGAAAAACATATTACTGCAAGTCTTACTCTTGCACCTTATTGCTCTCAGTTTTTCTTGCAGGTCACTATTCCCAGTATTAGAGTCAGAAATTTGAAATGCCTCACATTTTTTTTAAATACATTTGATGTTTATTTTCTACTCTATTCTCTTATTCTCTATGAACTTAAGGCAGTGATGGCCAACCTTTTGGAGATAGAGTACCCAATGTACAACCAAAACCTATTTATATGTCGCAAAGTGCCAACAAGACAATTTAAGCAGTAACTTATTAATCCTTGCTGTGTCACAGGTTTCTATCATATTGGCGTCCTGAGTTCACCAATACAATAGAAAGATGATGGAGAAATTTGAAAATCCCCTGAAGAAGAAGAATCAGGAGCGCCAACAATAATCTGTTTCTATCCACACCTTCCTGCAGTAACCCCCCTGGCAACCAAGGATGTCACTATAAAATGGCAAATCCCGGGCTGTAATGGACCACAGGAGGAAGCCTTGAGTCCCATCTGGCAAACTCTGTGTTAGGGTGAAGGCCTGGGTGCCCACAGAAAGGGCTCTGAGTGCCACCTCTAGCACCCATGCCATAGCTTCGCCACCACTGACTTAAGGTGTAGATGAAGGATTGTACACCAATCACTGAAATGCTGGTGCGTGCCCCCTCTAGCGGGATCTGCTCTTCTCTTATCTTATTATGTCCTTGTTTTTAAGAAAAAAAATGGATTTAATAATTATGCAAATGAGCAGGGCATTAAAAGATAAAAGAAGAGCAGATCCTGCCAGAGGGGGTGCACATCAGTATGTCAGTGTGCTTGGTTTACCATCCTTCATCCTGGTGGTAGATGTCCTTTTAGGGATAATGAGAACATTGGGGCATATTTATAAAGGTTTTACAAATATATTGGGGCAGATTTATCAAGTTGCCCATGGCAACCAATCACAGCTCAGATTTCATTTTACCAGTGCTCATAAATATTTGAAAAGGGAGCTGTGATTGGTTGCCATGGGCAACTAGAAATATTCTGACTTTCAGACACTTGATAAATCTGCCCCAATGTGTTACATATTTTGTTCCTAAAATAAAATAAACCTACACAAAATTGAGCAATAATTACTGTTTTGGTTAGTACACCTACCATACAAAAAATATTAAAGATAGCACATCCTGCAGAAACCAAGCACTAATAAGGCTCAGCTCCATCAAATGATAAATGCATGAATTCAAGCACGACACCACAGACGGGGTCACTCTGCTCACTTTTGTTCACCGTTTTCGGGATTACACGGCTTGCACAGGTATTTAAGAAGTGTCTGCGCTTGGATTTTAGCGCATGTGACCCTTTTGTTGCGCTGGCCTCCATGCGACACATACAGTATTGGGAGGTGTGCAGTTGGACGATCCAACTGATTCAGACTGAGCGTAGGATTTAATTTTCAAATTGTGTTAAAAGCCGTAGGTGTATAGCCTTGGGGCTACTGACTGCTGGCAGGATTGGGGTCATGTGGAGGTGAATGGGTTCATCCCCTGAAAGAGGTTGGTTAATTGACTATCGTGGGCTACGTGACTGCGGGCAGGCTAATGGTAGCCACTCCTGGAAGTCCGGGCTTAGGCTTTAAGAAAGGACTGGTGATCCCACTCACCCTCTTTCCTGTTTTTTTCCCCCTCCCTCCCTCCCTTTATTAATGAAAAGATAGTGAAATGTCACAGCTGGCGTTTTTTTGTAGTTGGGGGTGAGAATGACATTTCAGGTGCCCTTAATCTGGTAATTAATTAATTAATTAATTAATTAAGGTTATATTATAGTTAATAAAATTGATACTCTCTGGGTACGGTCACACGTTGCAGTTAAAACTGCATCGCAATTAGTTTTGATGTGGTTTTAGGTGCAGTTTTGTCAATTTTACAGGTGTTACAGGTAAGCCTTTGTTGCAATATGCAGCAAAGACTTACCGGCTATGGAGAGGGCTCGGTCCGCGATTACTGCATTTAACCCCGTAACGGAAAATAGCACCCAGAATCAAAAATGGCACTTTATTGCCATCTTGAGAAATATAAAAAAATCAATAAAAAGTGATCAAAAGGTCATACAGTCCTAAAAATGATAACAATGAAAACGACATCAAAAGTCGTAAAAAAAATTTTTTTTGTACAGGAGGTTTTAATTTTTGCAAATGTATGAAAACATTATAAAACCTATACAAATTTGGTATCCCCATGATTGCACCAACCCAAAGAATAAAGTAGACGTGTCATTTTGGGCGCACAGTGAAAGTCATAAAATTCAAGCTCACAAGAAAACATGTTTTTTCACCATTTTCACTGTATTTGGAATGTTTTCCCCGCTTTCCAGTAAACGACATGGAAAATTAAATACCATCACTATGAAGTTCAATTTGTTACGCAGAAAATAAGCCATCACAGAGTTTTTTATGTGGAAAAATGTAAAAAGTTATAGATTTTTGAAGGTGGGGAGTGAAAAATGGAAGTGAAAAACTAAAATGGCCAGGTCGTTAAGGGGTTAAGTATGGCCTAAGTGGCTTCAGGAATTCCCCCATTATGTTTTGGAGACTGAAATACTTGACTTGTTTCATAAAGAAAAGTAGAAAAACCAAATAACTTTCATTTAGTTCCAATGAAGCAAAAGACAAATTGTCAAAATTGATTTCATGGGGCAAAAGGACAAAAACAAAAGTGGATCCAGTAATGGTTCAAAAGGTATAAAAAGTTTCTACATCTGTTTTTATGACCCAAAATGCCAAAATAACCAAAAATGCCATTGGTCTTACAACATTGTCGTATAATGGAGAGGATAGCCCTGCCCAGATTATTGTCACCCAAGTACAGCAGATGGAACCAATGGATGTCAGTCCTCATTCGCAAAGACCATATTAAGTACCTCATGTGGTATGTGAAAGTATAAATTATAGAGATAAAAAAAATTACAAATTTAAAAAAATCTTTATTACATTTTATATAAATTAAATGCTTTGAGTATTAAGTAAAGCTTCAAATTAACAGAACATTGTGGACTAGGTATATAATGTTTGAGCTCAATGACTTATTTCATATTTTAGGAGATACTGCCAAGTACAGGCAGTCCCCGGGTTACATACAAGATAGGGTCTGGAGGTTTGTTCTTAAGTTGAATTTGTATGTAAGTCGAAACTGTATATTTTATAATGGAAGTTCTAGACAATTTTTTTTCTTTTGCCCCAGTGACAATTGGAGTTTCAAAATTTTTGGTGTAATTGGACCAAGAATTATCAATAAAGCTTCATTACAGACACCTTACAGCTGATCATTGCAGTCTGGGACTATAGTAACATCCAGAGAGCTTCATCAGAGGTCACAGTGGGCAGAGGGGTCTGTCTGTAACTATGGGTTGTCTGTAAGTCGGGTGTCCTTAAGTAGGGGACCGTCTGTATTAGGATCATTAGACTGGATCATGACAAAAAGTTCTTTCCTATCACCTGTATTGCAGGTCCCTTGCCAGTAACCACTGCCTGAATATGTCAGAGGAACACGTTTTGCCCCTTCAATAAAAACTTTAGTCACATCAGGAATCTGAAGCTGAAAGGGGACATCAGTGTTTCTTGGAAGAACGCCTTCTAGAGGTTGGACTAGATCACAGTTTTTGCCCCATGGATTATATTTCATAGGAAATTTATGCCAATTTGTATAGGGGTTGTCACATATGATGAGATAGTTACATAGGTAGCTGTATGAAGAACTTTTACTTCCTTCTGGTTGGATGTAAATCTTCAGAACATATGTTCCTTTGCGTGGCAGTTGAACCTTCATCTCTACTTTGTCCTCTATGTGGCTTATGAAGACGTGTCTATTCTCCATATCTGATGTCATTTCTATGTCATCAGAGACTAAACTACACGAAAAGTTTAAGTTTCTGGTTGTTGTAAAGCTGATGGTGCAGCGTCCATCCGTTGTAGCAATGACTGGTTCAGGGTGTGATGGTTCCACAAGTCCCTCCTCTTCCGTCAGCCAACTTGGACCAACAGGATTGTGGAGGCATTTGGGGATTTTCACAGTATTGTCTACAGCTGTGCAAATTATTTTGTAGGTCAAAACCCCAGTATAATTCTTTGTAGAACCTGGCTCCATGGCGTAGATGAGCAGCTCATGTTCTCCAGGCTCCTGAAGGTAAACATCAAGCGCCATCCCACAGTTAAGCAATTTCATTATTCCACTCTTTACTCCATTAACATCAAAGGTGAATTCTATATTTTGTCGACTCTCAACGACTATAGAAACTGATCCATTTTCTGAAAGAAAAACAGAATAAAATAATTCAATTTGCCCTAAAACGTTTGGTATATATAGTTGAGGATAAAAAAAAATTAATTCTACAATATAGTAAAACATAGAATAGTAAAGTATATCATTATTAAACCATAAGATCTCAATCACACAAGTATATTATAGGTTGTCTATGGGGGGAAATAAAGTAGTTCTTTATCTATTTGATGTTATATATGTATGTTTTGTTAAATGCTAGATTATGGACTTATTCTCCCATTGGTGCTTGCATGAAGATGTTTAGATGGTTAAAACATCCCATTTTGTACAGGAGGACTTTAATGTGGTGATATGAGCTGTCACTATGAGCTGTGCATTTGGGAACAAACACCGACACTAGCTGCCATCAGTGCCCATTGTGTGGCAGTTCCTGGGGCAGAAGAGAGGGGGGAGCATCAGATATCAGGAGGTGTCTAACCTGGGGTCTGAATATTTGTGTCTCTCGTCTAAGCTATAAATTTAATGATCTAGTCTAGAATCTGATTCAATAAATGGTCGAGACTTCTGCAACTTATTCATTTTAAGATGTTTAAAGGAATCCTTAGCTAAATCTTTTCAGGACAACCCTCTTTTTTTGCTGGTGAACTGGACAATTAAGGTTTTATGTTGACCTCTACAAATTTCCCTTGCAGTCTCATAATATTGTTGTCTAAGGTTGTCCAGAGTTGCTCTCCACAATGGCTTTCTATTCCATTAAATGAGAATAAAATTCTTATAATAAATTCATAATGTAGGGTCAAGGTGTCCTCCCTTTTGATCTTCTCATCTTCTCCCATGGTTCCTCCAATTACTACCCTGTTTCCCCTAAAATAAGACAGTGTCTTATATTAATTTTTGCTCCTAAAGAGGCACTAGGTCTTATTTTCAGAGGATGTCTTATTTTTCCATGAACAAGAATTTACATTTATGATTGAACAAAAAATCAACTTCTCTAACATCCTTATAACTCTCCAATCTCTCATGTTTAGTAAAAGCACTTTACTTCAATGCTTCAATGACTGCCGCTAGGTCTTATTTTCAGGGAAGGCCTTATATTTCTAAGCCTGAACAATATTGTACTAGGTCTTATTTTCGGAGATGTCTTATTTTAGGGGAAACAGGGTACATTTCCTTCCTTGCTCAATAATAGACCAATAGAAAGCAAGGGGTGTGTCTTATACTACCAAATGAACACTCTGCTTTTTGTAGTCTTATATACTACCTCTGTTCTTAGATGGAAAAGTTTTGAGAAGAGAGAGTATCTCAATCTACCCAAATACAGTGGACATACTATAGAGTAGTCTAAGAGACTTGTAGACATGTAAAATGAAGGGACAAGAGCAAAATAAAATATAAAAACAAAATCATTGACAAGGAGGATATTTCAGAATAACTAGGAAAACCATATCCTAGATCAGTGGTGGCGAACCTATGGCATAGCCCCAGGACATAGTTCACTGCGGAAAGTTGAGAAGGTGTTGAAAGAAGTGCATTATCTTTGGAGATCCTCCTGCCGGACTCACCTTTCTTACTGTACAGAGTGGCCTTAGAGAGAAGCTACAATGATAATCTGCTCTCCTGCTTTCAACTGCATTGGTGCCCACAGGTGGTCAATACAATTGAAAGATGGGGAAGAACAGGTAGAAAAAAGTTACTGCTTAAAATTCCATGTTGGCACTTCACGGTAAATAAGTGGATTTTGGTTGTAGTTTGAGCACTTTGGGGGATATTTATCATACGCCCCGCCGCTGCAAATTCGCAACCCGATACATCAAGAGGCATCTGCCTCTTGATGTATCGGGCTGCCAGCAGCGCAGCATCTATCCTACGCCAGGCAGGGCCTGGCGTAGAAAAAAACGCAGCCGTCGACTTTTCACATATGAAAAGTCGCCGGCAGCAGCGAGTGCGCAGGCGCGGGGACAGTAACGCCCCGCGCCGGCCCACTCCTGTCCGGCCGCGTCCCCCGCTGGCGTGAAGGTGGCGGATTGGGGAAAATAATCGCAAAAGCTAGTAATAAGCTAGCATTTGCGATTATTTCTGGGCCTCTGCGCCACTGGCGGTGCTCAGAGGTCCTGATAAATATGCCCCTATGTCTCTAAAAGGTTCACTATCACTGTCATAGATGGTCAAAGAATCCTTGAATGCACAGAGGTGAACATATGGAAGATCTTGTATTGGTGACTTCTGAACCACTGGCCATATTGGGCATATTGGGCATATTGGGTATATTGGGCAGCATTGCTATCATTGGTAGTACAATATTGTACAGTGTGGCCCCATCTTCCCTGGAATAAGCTTCTCTTCTTTGCACTGGTCACTAAATCTACTTACCTGAATGTATAGTTCCTGTTTCTGGCTGCACAGATAACAGACCATAGTTATAGAAGTTTCCTCCGCGAAACACAAGTTCTTCAAATTGTTTTTGTGACATCATTGGCTGTAATAACTGGCATTCTGCTTTATCTGGGAAGTGGTCTCCAATGAAGAGAGCAGGATGGGTCAAAAAATAAAATTCATTGTACCTGAGGAGTAGAGAATAAGAAAATGATATTAAAAATAATAAAGTGAGTACCATATCTATAGAAAGTGGGGGTAACACCTAGCCCCTACACTGATCAGCTGGGCACAGAAGTTTGGCTAGCTCAGATGTCAGTGACTACATCGGTTATTGGTCACAGCTGTGTCCCATATCCATAAAAGCCATAACCTTTTTATTTTTCCATATATGTGGCTGTATGAGGGCCTGCTTTTAGAAAAACTAGTTGTACTTTTGGGGATACTATAAACTATAGACTGAATTTAATAAACTTAGTGGTTAGCATTACAGCCTTGCAGCGCTGGGGTTCTGGGTTCAAGTCCCAGGATCAACATCTGCAAAGAGTTTGTATGTTCTCTCCGTGTTTGCGTGGGTTTCCTCCGGGTCCACTGGTTTCCTCCCACACTCCAAAACATACTGGTAGGTTGATTAGATTGCGAGCCCCATGGGGACAGGGACTGATTTGGCAAGTTCTGTGCAGCGCTGCTTAATCTGTGTGCGCTACGTAAAGAATAATTATTGTTATAAACGCTTTCTTGAGAGGATGAAAAAAAACACCAATTATGGCAGATTATTTTTTCATTTTGCATTTTGTTTGCCGTTTACTGAATGTCACAAATTACAGAGCATGTTATGTTACCTTTGATGTTATGATTCCAAAAAATATATTTCCTCATATATATATATTGTTTTCTAAGGTTATTCAATGAAGTAGTGCAAAATTAATAGGATTTTACATTGCCAACTTGTTAAGGTCATTTAGTATGAGCAGTTTTTTTTGCATTTTTTTCGGATAATTTTTTGGGGATAAGTTAGTATGGAGCTTTTTTTACATCATGGAATGGTTTTAAAGGGGATTTGGATTTTTAATGATATTTTATCTAATAATGACATTGTTGGCATGGCCTGTGTCATACTAAGGAGCAGCTGGGGGCTGCAGACAGAGGAAGCTGCCGGAGCACTGGAACACAATGGGCTGTGCTTTAAAGGGTAGTTTTTTATACTAAGGGGGGGGGGGTGCTGCAGAGAGGGGATGCGGGCTATTTTACTAAGTGGTGTGTTGGGCTACTTTATTAAGGGGGATGCTGGGCTTCTTTACTAAGAGGGGTGCTGGAATACTTTACTAATGGGGTTTATGGGCTACTTTACTAAGGGGGAATGTTGGGCTATTTTACTAAAGGGGGATACTTTACTAAGTGGTGTGATGGGCTACTTTACTAAGGGGGATACTGGGCTACTTTACTAAGGGGGGGTGCTGTGCTATTTTACTAAGCAGGAAGCTAGGCTACTTTACTAAGGGGGAATGTTTGGCTACTTTACTAAAGGGGGTGGTGGGCTACTACACTAAGGCTGTGGTGGGCTACTACGCTAAGGGGGTGCTGGGCTACTACACTAAGGGGGTGCTAGGCTACTACACTAAGGGGGATGCTGGGATATTACACTAAGGGGGTGCTGGGCTACTACACTAAGGGGGTGCTGGGCTACTACACTAAGGGGGGCGCTTGGCTACTTTACTAAGGGGAACCCTGGGCTTCTTTTTAAAGCAGGATTCTAAGCTACTTTGCTAAGGGGGAATGTTGGGTTATTTTACTAAAGTGCATGCTGGGCTACTTTATTAAGGTGGATACTTGGCTTCTCTACTAAAATGGGTGCTGTACTACTTTACAAAGGGGGTGTTGGTATATATTTATACAGGAGACTGATCTGCTGCTTTTTAAAAGTGGTGCTGCGCCAAATCCATGATGCCACTAGTAGAAGTCAGAGCCACCGGTCAGACGGAATGGACAGGAAGGGAAGTATTTATCAGGACTTATATGACACAAAACTGGCGTAAAAGCCCTAAAATAGTCGCATATACTTGCATAACGCTAGCACTTTCAATTAGTTACTTCAATTTTCTAGGAGAAACTCGGTGCTCACTTGGGTGCCCCCCCCCTCCCATCCTATGCTTAACCCCTAGCTATGCTTCTGCTCAGACTGGGCAGTATTTTAGGGTTTTAATAGTGGTAATAACAATATTGGGATAGTAGAAAACTAATACTAATAGATAACAAAAATATGTGTGGATTGGAATGGGAAAGAGACAGCTCTGATTTGTTTTTACTGCATTCTATATGTTATCTTTATTTGACCAGCCCATAACATTACAACATAACAGGGAGTTAAGATAAAACTGTAACTATTTGTGATGTCAGAAATGGAGAGTACAATACAACTCAAATACTCACTCAAATGTGAACTTGCTTCTATCTGAGCCAGTGTGGCCGGCTCCCCATGTACTGTCCAGCAGATGCCAGCGCTTGTCCAGGTAAACCATGTTCCATGCATGATTGGACTCACCGGGTATCTTCTGTCCCACTCTGTATCCTGCCCCCTTTCCGTAGCCATTGACAGATTCACATTTTATGCCTGCACGGCTGCACAAAAAATGGCACTTTATAAAACACTAATGCATTTATCTCCTACTACTGGAAACATTACAGCAGATTTAGTAAGCCGTTTAAACAGACCCTAAAATACTACTCCCCACGGGTAGGGAATCACGGTAAATATCCGTCTTTCATCCACTCTTTTATGCACAATCTCCTCCATTTACCTATAATAAATCGTCTCTGAATTCAAATGAGCTGAAAAGACTCATGTTTTACCTGATATGAATGCCTTTGAGTGCCAATATATTTTGGACTCTATAGAACTTTTTGGTATCATGTTAAAGATAAGCGTTTGCTCTTTCAATTGCATCAGGCTTTAGATACATACACTTAAACAATAGACGGGAATTGGATTTTTATCTGCAGCTCACATTTCCAACTTTGTCTTTCCTACCTGTCTTTAGTTTTGGTAATGTAACTCGCCTAAAGAATACCTAAAGAATAGTTCTAGGTACTATAGAACCCAATAAAGGGGTCGTCTGAAGTAATACTCCACCTGCAGAATCTAAATGTGTCACCGTACCGCTCCCGAAAGGTGCCATGCGCCCATTGCCGGGGGCATATATATGTCGGCCGTATATATGTGTCCCCCATATGGCTGTGTGAATGCAGCCTATTTCTTATATTACCATGTAAAGCACATGCACTAGTACATATAATAAATCACCTGCACAAATCCTGAAACAGACCGGAGTATCCAGCACAAACTCCTTTCCCGCTTCTCAGAACTTCTTCAGGATTGGATGATCTCTTGGCTACATCTTTTAGGCCTTCTATGTCATATTCTAGGGGGAAATGAATAGAATTTTAGAATATTAATGCTTTCAGGTAAAAAACATCTTCATTATCGAAACTGGAAACAGAAAATGCCCCCATCACAAAGTGATAACAAGGTGAATCATAAAAATCACACAAAAAAAACAAAAGCAAAACTAAACTAAAAAGATGTGTGGGATAATAGACTACTTGGTGTCGAGAATTATTACAATAACTTATATTTGGTTTGTTACTGCAATCACCTCTTATAGCTCCAGTCTAGCCCTATAAATGTGGGAAGATAATACTTAGAGATGAGCGGACCTGAACTTCCTGTTCAGGTTCGGGTGCATCCCATGTAACCCAACCATAATGCCGGATTGGCTGGCTAACAGCCAATTCGGCAAATGAATGCCCCTAGCTACCAGCCATGGCTATGATTGACCAAGGGGACACCCCTGACCAATCACAGCCATAGCTAGGTGCTAAGAGCGTTATTATGCATATGCTCCGGAATCTGAATGGGAAGTTCAGGTCCGCACATCTCTATATCTAATATATAAGCCTCACACCTATATATCATTCCTACCTTCTCCCAGTATGAATAGGTAAAGTACCCACCTGACCCCATACATTCACTTTCCCTCCCAACCCTGACATCTCCGTTCTGGTGGAGCAGTCAGCGACTGATAATTCTTTCTCCAAAAAAAAAAATGATCAGCTTTAATTCTTCAATGTAACATTCCTTAGATATGATGATTTGTGTCACCTGACACTTTATATTGTTATTTGTACCATTATTTACTTACCTATATGATGGCAGATCCATATCCAGATAGCCCGAACTTTCTCCAAGTCTGTATGGGCCTTATGGATTAGGAGATTTGTTAAATGATCCAGAGATTTATTAGCTGGCAACTAATATAATTAAAAAAAACTTTAGGTCAGAAAACATATATAGGAAATACAGATGAGCTACCCTGCTGTGTGCATAGTGTTAAGCCATATTCCCATATTATTTACAATGAGGTTGTTTCTGCAGATTAATGGCTTAATGCAAATGCTAATGATGTAAGGAGAGAGCTGTGTTATACAGTGTTAGACAACTCTTGCTGGAGGACAGCTACTGATTGCTAAAGGGAACCTGTCATCAGAAAGGGGCCTAATAAACCACTACCAGTATATTGTCATATACTAAACATCCTAAACATGTCTAGATCATGTTTCTCTCATGCCTCAGTGTAATGGTATCATCCAGAAAATCAGCTCTGAAGTTAGATGTAAGTTGGATGTATAAAGTCAGGAAGGCGAAGAGTTTAACACCGAAGTCAAGTTCTCCCTGCTTTTAAACATCTCCTCATGCACTTCAGGAGATCAGATCAATGACTTTCCTAGATGCAGGACCACCAATTACAGTGAAGGGGGTGTTCTAGGGCAGGGAAAGTTTAACTTCAGTCTTAAACTCTCCACCTCTTTGACTTCATAAAAACAATTTGCATCTTACTTCAAAGTTGATTTTCTGGATGGTGGCACCACACCAGGCCATAGAAGAAACATCACCTAGATTTGGTGGATTTGGTCATACTTGGTGAACTTGAGTGCCCACAGAAATGGCTCCGAGTGCCACTTCTGGCACCCGTGCCATAGGTTCGCCACCACTGACCTAGAAGCTGGACCATGTGTCATCTGCTTGACAACATACTGGAAGTGGTTTATTAGCACAATTTTTGATGACAGGTTCCCTTTAACCACTTACTGTAGATGTTGTGGTCAATTTTGACTATGGCATCTAAAGGGTCGCAGTGTAATAGCGCCACCACTTTTAAACTGGTTGCCACCCTCCATAGTGTAAATGCAGGTATCGACCAGGACTAAAAGAGGCCCCCATTTTATTTGTTGCTACTGCGCCCCATATGCCCTAACAGACAATTAAAACTGAGGCAATAATTACCTTTGCTGCATATTCATCCAAATGTTTAAACATCTCTAAATCTATCTGTAAAGATTTCAGACTAGATTTATCCCAGGGGTAAGCTGCAGGAGAAAAGGTGCTTATTAATACTAGTAAAAAGCTAAACATGAAGTAAAATAATGAAGCAAAAAACATGGAGGTACAGTATAAGCTCAAAGAAAAAAATATCCATCATGATAAACCAGGGGCACTTTATCACAGATCCAGGCACCGTGACTGTGATGATCTTATATTTTAATTCCTTTTAAAATAAACTTTCAAAAGTATGCTAATGAATCTCAGGAGCTCTAGTGTTCCTTATCAGAGCCCCTCAGTGATGTCTTCTCACTGGATGTCACAAGGAGCAGAGCAGGTCTCCCCTTAACCTGCTGGGAGGAGGGGTGGGAAGGGGGATGGTAACATGTTGTGCTCATTGTTACAGCCTGTGACATTGCAGCACTGAGGGGCTCTAGAAACACGCACCAGAGTCACTCAGGCTCATTAGCATAATTTTAAAAGTTTGACTTAGAAGGAAGGAGGCCGTGGATAACAAATATTAGAAGATCACGGTGCCTGGATCTATAAGTAAGTGTCCCTAGTTTATCATGATGGGTTTTGATGGTAGATTTTCTTTATAGCAGCTTATTTTTCTAATACAGGCAGTCCCTGACTTACAGATGACTTCTAGTTACAGACAGACCTCTTTGCCCATTGTGACCTCTGGTGAAGTTCTCTGTATATTAGTAATTTGCTGAACTTTAACCCGAGGCTGCAATGGTCAACCTAAGAGTTATCAAATGAGTCTGCAATGAAGTTTAATTGTTGATCCTTGTTCCCAAAATTATAAAGATTCTGTTGTTACAGGGATGAAAAAATACTTGCAAGTTCCACTTACAAAATATACCAGGTCCGACAAATTCAACTTAAGAACAAACCTATGGAACTTGTCTTGTACGTAACCGTATTACGTATTAAAATGAATTGGTATTGTACTATAGGTTGACAAATGTTGACAAAAAAATTTTGAGCATGTTTTACATATCTAATTGGTGGCTTCTGTGTATGATGTAGCTGATTTATAGGTTTTTGTACAGGCTTCAAACGGGCCTTGGGAGCTAAAGTATAAATCCATATAACACTGATCTGTATTGCCGGCTTTACTGTGGATGGACGGTCTTGTTATAACTTGTTGCCACATGTTGCCCCCCCCCTGTCTTTAGTAAAATCATCAATATGTTGTACAAAGTTCCACACACAATGAAAAATTTGTAGCATTAACTAACAGTGTGACAACATGGCAATACAGTGCCCCCCTTCTGTGGTCTAACTACTGTTCACCACCATACACATTAAAGAGGTATTCTCATCTGGGCATTGATATTTAATTTGATTCACCTGTCATTTCTTCAATTGGATGTTATTAAAAGACATGTACCTGTGTTAAGATAATTTGCCACAACTAGCCATGTTTTCCCTTAGAAGCAAGATTTTTTTCCTTGGATACGATCTCCGTTGCTGCAATCATTGCACAAAGAAGCCAATAGTTTTTGCATATGAAATCTCCGGGAGTCACTGATTGTCTGACAGCCGTCCTGTTGTAATGAACGCTGAACCCAGATTCTCAGGCAGGACTGAATAGCATATGTCTGGCCTCCACTGCCAGGGCACTGGGTGGTTGTATCCAAGGACAGTTCTAAGGGAAAACATGGCTACATGTAATTTTTTTTCAATAACATCCAATTGAAGAAATGTATATATATGGCAGATGAATTAAACTAATGTGAATGTCCAGGTGAGAATACTCCTTAAAATATAACACACTCTCCAGTGTCTGAATAGTCCTAAAAAAAATAATACCATAAAACCAACATACCGTGAGCACAAATATCTACAAAAATGTCAGAAACTAGTAAACGATTTGTAAAATGTCTATATAATACTAGTGTACATGTAACATGGTCCAAAGTCTTGTTGCTGGTGATATCCTGTATGGTGACATATACTGTGATCTGGTGTCATTCGTAAGACACAAAAAAAGGATTTAGAAAAAACAATTTTTAAGAAATAATCTATTCAACTAAACGTTTACATTTTACACATATATATAGTTTTATAGATATTTTTACATTAATCTCTTACTGAAAATGAAGCCGTTATTTCCAGCTGTTTTCTGTATGTCGTGTGCTTTTCTTTCCTCTCTCTCGATGTGTACTAAGGATAAGAAGATGTAGGGACATTACTTACACCCTATAATACAACCAGGCAGTCATTGCCTTGATGTGCTCCCAGTCTTTATTCACGTGACATAATAATAAGACTATATTACAGAGATTTGTCAATGCCTTATTCATCTGGTGTCTCCTGCTTGAAAGAAATTCAGTAGAAATCTAATAATAAGGAATAATGTGGGTTTAAAAGGTGGAAACATTTCATTCCTGTTCTTTACACGTGTTATAAATATAGAAACTGATTGAGCAGAATATCGGAGCAGACTAGAGATAGGTAAGTGGATTTGGATATATTTACATTTCTATACTTGCCATGACCTCAGAGCCAAGCGATAGCCAAGAGACTACATAACTAACTAAATTTCAGTTGAGGGGGATAAATTGGCCTGGGGTAATTAAAATAACTCTATCCCTAACTAGATAATTCCCATCCATTAAAATTCATGTAAATTCATCTTTTTAGACTCAATTAAAAGACATCCATCACCATTTTCTCGGTGGTAGACTGTCCCATATGCTACCCTCGGTACCTTATGCTCTCTATGAAGCCGCTTTGCGCTTCCTCCAGGGCCCCCGTGGTATGGAGAAAATAAACTTTTAGAACTATTGAAATGAGGCGGAGGCGCTCAGGGTATCGTCCAACGAGTGCCTCCGGGCTCCTCCGAAGGCTAATTTATGCACCCCCCCCAACTCATTCATATGCACCACTCCCAGCTTCCCACCCGGTCAGGCGTATTGAGAGGTTTGACCCCTATATTTATGTGTGAGACCAGATCACAGAGTCGGTCACAAGTTAAACCGGACTAGATTTCATGTACCGTTCCTCCATAAAGTGGACAAAATAATTCTGTAATAATAATCTTTATTTATATAGCGCCATGAAATTCCGTAGCGCTTTACAAAACATCTTATAACAGGATACCAGGGATAATGTGTTAAACCCAAGCGAATATGTACCATATGATATCATAGCATCATAGCATGCCCAACTAGTATCCAAGTAGGAATTATCAAGATGAACGCAAGAAAGACATTAAAAAGGTCCATTCAACCATCTAGATGGCACTTTTGAACCCTCCACTGTCCTCCTATATCTTTTTTACAATATGGCACCCAAAATTGAATACATCTATGATGTAGCTTCACAAGGGTTTTATAGATTTTTAATATTTCATTGGGATCACAAGTTGTATGACTTCTTATACATTCTAATTTTGTATTTGCTTTGCAGCTCCTGATTGACAGCGAGTAGTTCTGCTTAGTTTACTTGTAGATTAGAGATGAGCGAATCAAATGAAAAAGTGGAATTTGATCAGAATTTTCTGAAAAATTTGAATCCGAATTTCTTCGCTCTGTGTCGTAGCAAATTCTCGAGACCGACATCTTTCATGAAGATTTCCTTCATGACCTTGATCTTGTCCTCGTCCAGGAGGGTAGTTATTCCCAGAAAAGGTTTCAGTAGGTCGGATAGGGTTTCCACACCCTCTCTGTCTCACCACGGAATCACAAACTTGTCCCATTTCTCTCACCAGTCCATGCTCAGGATCCGTGGACTTGGTGATAGAAATGGAATACCCAGAGAATAGACTTAACGGCAATAATAGGGCGATTCCTGGGATCTGTGGCATGACCAAGAGGTAGTGGAAGACTTATTTATCTTCCCAAAGCCCTTTCTAGCATGGCCTGGTACCTTGGCTCTCAGAAAGTAACTGCCCTCCTGTACTGCTAACTTGCATAGAGGACCTCCAGCCAAAATGCCAGAAAGGGTGTTGTCTGGCGGAGGCTTTCTGAGAACCGCAGCTCTTGTTCTCCACTACTAGGATGAACCAGGAAGCCATGGCTGGTTTTCTGGAACCCTAACTTTTTGAGAGTCTGCCAGGTCTTTTTAGAAACTCTGCCATGACCAAGGCAAGGCAAGGACTCAAAGACGATAGTCCCAGCTTCCAGAACCTCACAGTTTGGACTGATTTGGTTCAGACCCAACTTGCTCATCTCTACTGGTAACTTCTACATGGTTTTTGATGTCTTCCTTTTAGTTGAATAAAATGTCTTAATACTGTATGATTATGGAACCTGGGTTAATTACTTTACATTTATCAAAATTAAATTGAAATATTTTAAAATGTTTAGAATTCTCATTATAAAATGGAATTCCAAAGCCGGAACAGAAGTTGGGTCTGGGGGCTGATCACTTATGTATATCCTGCATAAAAAAATTCTGCAGTTGTTCTACTGATCTTTTATTCAAGCACAGGATACAATGTGATAGAAACCAACAAGCTTCTGCACCTCTACTAGAGGCTGTAACCTTAATGATTATATACCCCTTTAAGCGACAGTAACTGGCTGTGCTGTGCTTCCAAGGGAAATATTGAAAGCATAAAAATGTATCTGTGACCTCTTAAAGTTTGTGAACCCCAGATATGTAGCAGTTAATAGCCACTCACCATTGTGCTTTTCAGTTTCTATATCTTTCCCCTGATATTGACCTGAAGAAGGTAAAAATATATAAGACTGTAATAAATACAATACTTTCATATCTCCTGCCATATAAGTAACTGGCACTGACACAAAAGAACTGACAGTTCATTGTATATATGACCAAATATGTTGACCTTGAGCTTAAGCGGCACTTAATCAGCAATTCTTTCTACTTGTTCAAATATGGAATTCCTCCAGCTTTTAAAATGGAATAAATCAGCACAATAACATTACAATCATGTGTCTTTTATAAATAGATTTTTAAATATTTCTGTATTTTCTGGTTGCAATTCACGTACATCCACACAATACATTGCTGAAGCTCCCTCTAGTGGAATTAATAAAAAATGTTCCATTGTTTTTTAAAAAATTCCTAATTTCCTTTATTATAAAATAATAAAAAATGTTACCCCCCCCCCAACCAAAAAAAATCAGCAATTAATTAAACAATTCACATAAAGACCAGGGTTTTGTGGACAGATTTCATATGAAATTTTCTCTGACTTTGAAATAGTTGGCCAATTCTCTTTTAGAAGAGGGCTACAACACAATATATTACTTTATCTAAGATTGAAATTTCCAATGCAAATCTATGCATTATCACACCACTGAATAGTAATTTTAAACTTTATACTTCTCAACATACAAAAACACTACAGGAATACAAAAAAATTGAATAAATGTGATATCAGTAAATGTAAAGGCTGTAATGTACAAATCGTGTCATATCTGTGCCAGCATCATCCTTGGTCAACAAGGTGTGGCTGTGGAGGCACTGATTTACTCTGTTCTGTCTGGATACTGAACTGTTACTTCCTAACAATTAAGTACCACACCCTGTAGTCTCCTTTCTGGTTCACTAAAGCCCCTTCTACACTGGCGTTTTTTACGCGCGAGTTCTGCGCGTGCATTTGACGCGCAGAACTTGCATTTCACTCTGTCCCATTGTATTCAATGGCTCTTTCTTCATTAGCGTTGGTTTTCACGTGCGTGCTTGTGTTCGTTTGCACGCGCGTCAAAATCGCAGCATGCTCTATTTTTGCGAGTCACGCGCGTTTTTCACGCCCCATTCAAGTCTATGGAGATGCATCAAGAACGCATTGCACTCGCAATCATTGCAAGTGCAATGCGAGTGCAATACGTTTTAAACGTAAGGGTTGCTAGGTGACCAGAATAACAGTATTTCCCCTGCTCGCGAACGATCATTTAATTAAAAAAACACAATGAAGAACAGTGAAGAATAGAATAAAAACAGTGAACACAGTGAACACAGGATCATTTAAGAGAAAAACACAGTGCAGAACACAGTGCAGAATAGATTACAGATGTTCGGCACATCTGCTTACTTGTCGGGAGATACGCGCGGAACGGTGCGCCCAAAATAGCATGTGAAGAACAATATATATGTGTGAAGAACACATTGCAGATGTATTTAAACATCTGCAATGTGTTCTTCACACACATATATATTGTTCTTCACATACTATTTTGGGCGCACCGTTCCGCGCGTATCTCCCGACAAGTAAGCAGATGTGCCGAACATCTGTAATCTATTCTTCACTGTGTTCTGCACTGTGTTTTTCTCTTAAATGATCCTGTGTTCACTGTGTTCACTGTTTTTATTCTATTCTTCACTGTTCTTCACATCTGCTAACTTGTCGGGAGATAATATACACGGGGAACAGTGAAGAATAGATCGCAGATGTTTGCAACTTATCAGAAGACATTATTTTTCAATTAAATAACCCATTTTAATCCCAAACCATGGTCCCTTTGAAAAATGCTTGATTCTCCCATTGACTCGCGCGTGAAAAATGCGCCGAAAACGCAAAAAAAACGCTAACAACACGCGCGTGAAAAACGCAAAAATGCTAATTACTCCAAGGAAAAATGGAACAAAAACGCAGCCAAAAACGGCAGTTTTTCATGCATTGCACCCTGACGTGAAACGCAACGCTAGTGTGGAAGGGGCCTAACAGTTGCAATGATGGAAAGAATCCTTATCCTATCCACATCTGAACCTGGATTCTGACATCATGTAAAAGATCCTGAGAATTTATCCTCAGTGCTATTTATAGTTCATGCTTGACCAAGCTTGTGTGTAGTCTTTGCTCTTATATCTGGTATCTTCTGACCCTATGACTTGTATTCCTTAATCTTTTAATTTGGTACTACGTAGTCCTCTAGGTTTTTGACTCTCTCGCTCTGACTACTCTTCTTATTTATTTGCCTTTTGTCCTTGTCTGTTGTCATCACTTATTGTTAAGCAGGGACTGTCACCCAGTTTTTGGCAACTGCCTAGGGTGGTTCAAGTAAGTAGGTAAGGACCATCTGGTGGGTTCATCTTTAGGGCTCAAAGCCTTTGTCCGCTTTTCTGTTCCCAGTCAGCCCTATCTGGCAACATAGTTGATAGCAACTTATTTACAAAGACACTGACCAACGTAAAGTTTTTGGTAGTAAAAATACTAATTTCTTCTCTGCTCTTATTATATCATCTGACATGCTCATAGGTTTCTTAGTATGTAGTTAATATAACAATCTCTGATATCATATGGCGGTTGACAAGTTGACTTACTATTACGTGTGATGATCGTCTCTGGGGTCATCTCATCATCGGGGTGCTGAAATCCTTAAATATAAAAGACAATATAAGGATAATAACTGGAAATGAAATTACTACTAATCATTGTATTTGAATAAATCCAGATATGACATTCTGGACCCCATTAAGATATATGGGAATTAGCTATTAAACTTCACAAACACCTTCAGACCACACAGGGTCTGGGGAGCACAGGAAGTGAGATAGAGTTGTCCACACAACCTCCGGTATTGCACAACACTCGCCCACAGCCCTGAACAGCTGACCGTCCCCTTTCACTCGTCTCAGTGAAATGGAGCCCTGTCAAGCATGGTCATTTCTGCAACCGGCTCGGTCTGTAATGGGATAATATGACACTTTCAGATTATTCTTGCCTCCTTGATGTGATCTTATATTGCAATAATCCCCCAGGACAAGAACAATGACCAAGGGGCTGATTTGTTTTTATTGGTGGAGTAGAAACCTTCCCCCCATACCTAGATGGTTCCAGTAATGCCTCCTGCCTGGATCAGCTCCTACAGCTTTGGATGAGTTCTAACTTCTCAATGGGAAATTGGAGGTCATAGGACAATGGTTCAGTTGCCATCAAACCTGACTGGATCTCTAGTGTCTTTTGAGAGACACACTTTCTATGCTCCCATTAAGAGTTCTGCATATCCCCTAATCCGAGGCCTTCAAAATAGAGTGAGACCCGGGTGCCTTATTATCCCTGATGCCCAGCAATGTATTTGGAATCTAGCTGGGATGGCCCATAATTCCATAACTGGGATATGAACTTATTGGTCATATAACCTTTTGTAGTTCTGGAGAGAATTCTTGGTTCTGATGAAACAACTCTAGTGTAAAATGGATCCAACCCTGCATGGTGTTAATTACCCAATCCAGCTTGTATCCAGGATAAGGCTAAGGGAGGTGAGGGATAGTTGTGAAAAGACCTGACATGTGCACCTTATTAATAATTATTCATTAATAATAATTAAACATTTACCGGTAATTCACTGAAGCTATGCCGATTTTTTATTTTTTTTTTGTAGAACTTAATTCAGATCCAAATCTAAATTATACAAACCAATGTGGCTTTAATTGTCCTGGAAATTGGTGTATAACCAAGTCCCTTAAGAACTTTTTTTTAAATAAAAAGCTTGTTTGTTTATTATTTACAAATTCAGTCATTTTCAGTTTTCCAAAATATTATAATAACTAAAGCTAAGGACTAATTGGAAGTGGTACAAATGAATATTAACATATTTCGGCTTCTCCTAAGGGATTTTCCCATCCTTAGTAATGTGCATACGGTACCTTCATTATTGAATGAGGATTTGCTTTGCATTTGTAGCCTGGCTTTCTTAACTTCATTTTCATGATCTAAAAGAGAAAATTCCCTTTTTTTATTATTCCACATATAATAGTCCAGAATGTGGTGGATATTCATCATACCAGATAGAAAGTGCTTGTTAATTGTTTATATGTTCTCTTACATATATACATTTAGTATGTTGGCCACAACCTGTATTGTGGGGTAAACATTCCCCCATTTTGCTAACCATGTATTTACTATGCAGAAATTTTTTCCATGGAAAATTGGAATAAAATTGCCACACACAAAGCTGATAGCAACATATTTACAAACACCTGATTGAGGTGAATATTCTTGAGCAAATGATCTTGCAAATGCAAATGTGATGAAATATTATTTTTTCACATTGCATTGATTGTAAGCAGGGCCGGCGCTAGCACTGGGAAAATCCGGGCTAATTCCGGGGCCCAGAGCTGCTGAGGGGGCCCACATAAGGCTGTGCATAAGGAGCCCATAGGGGTGAGGGGGGCATTATATAAAATAACCATCAGGGGGCTCCATATAAAATAACCATGAGGGGACTTTATATACAATAACCATGAGGGGGCTGTATATAAAATAACCATTAGGGGGCTTTATATAAAATAACCATGAGGGTGCTGTTTGGTATTATACACTAGGGAACAGGAGACTGTTTTAGTTTCTGAATTTTTAATGCCGCCACATGAGTTCACTGCAAAGGGGCCCACTGAGGCTCTATCGCCCAGGGGCCTACTGAAACCTGGAGCTGACCCTAATTGTAAGATCACTTAAAAGCTGAAAAAGTGTAAAGATATTCTATAAATTTTGGTAAGAAGCAAGAACGGCAAAAGAAGGCAGTAAGACAGAATGAAAGAAAGCTAGAAGGCAGCAAGTTGACTTACCAGAATGATTACTGATCCTCTTCTGTTTGAGGTCTTCATCATGGTGCTGGAAGGCTTAGAGATAAAAGACCATATAAAAAATATATTAGAAATAAATGTCACTGGTGTCATATTACTTTGATTAAGGACAGATAAAACTATATATTATTATCATTAAACCAGGAAAACACTTCACACTAAATAGAGTTTATTAAAGGGGTTTTCTCACAAAGGCAAGATCCACGGGATAGGGCCTAACTTAGTGATCAGTGGGGGTCTGAGTGCCGACCGACCCCTCGCCGCTCCTCAGAGTAATGGAGCAGACGTCCGAACATGAGCTTTCTGCTCCACCAATCTCTATGAAGCTGACGAAGATCGCCGAGCCACTGAGGAGTGGCGAGGGGTCGGTTGCACCCCTCGTTTCCACTGATCAGCAGTTTAGACTCTATCCCGTGGATACGGCCTAACTTGCCTTTGTGGGAAAACCCCTTTAAGAATCTGTGGTAAGTTCTTACCTTTATTCGTGAATGATGATTTGCTTTGATCTTGTGGCCGGCTGTTTTTAGCTTCATTGTCACGATCTTAAAGAGAAAATTAATTGTTTTACTGTGTAATTGTATCGGCATTACACCCAAAATAGTTCAGATCTCAAGTTCATTTATGGTACAGTATAGAAACCTTGACATACATAACCACAAGGAGCAACATGACTATCATTTACCAGTCTCTTCAATGGTGACTAACTGCTCAGTGAATTAACCATTAAAGGAAATCTTTATTAAAGGAAATACCATCAAAATCCAGTCTGATAAATCAGGCACACTTTCTCATAGATCCTGGCACTGTGACCTGAAGGGCTCTAGGGGGTGTTTCCATAGCCCGTCTATGCTTCAGCTTCACATGCTGTTACAATGAGCAGAACATGTCTCTCCCTCATTCCTCTGCATGTGTAATCAAGCAGCTGAAGGATGTGCAGGTGGAGGGGAGACCTGCTCTGCTATTTGTAACAGCATGTGAAGCTACAGCATAGAACGACTATGGAACCACCTGAGCCTTTTGGTTTCATTAGGATAATTCCCTACATGGCCCAAAACTTCCTGCAAAATTTTGCTCTTAAAAAAGTTGCCACCCTCCTGGAGTCCTGACTTGGGAATGAAGAGGGGTGGCTGGTGAAACCTGGTTCTCCCACTCGTAGACATCCGCCAAGGGCACAGTCCAGGACCTGCTTTTTGAGAACTTCCTAGTCTTAAAATTTGTGCTGAAATTTTGGTGCTATCTCTACAAAGCAGCAAGCTGTGCCGGAAAGGCCTCCTGCCGGTCTCTCTTAACTTTGGTAACACAAAATTACTTTGGTATAACCAAGAAATTCAGGTACTTGTGGAATCAAATTTTTCATGAAATTCTGATTGTATTCCCGATCATCCAATTCGATTTGCTCATCTCTATTTATGTGGAATATTGTACATAATCTGTGGAATACGGTGTAACAAATCAAGCAAAAGGGGGCGTGTAACCCCCTGTGCTAAGTAGAATGTATAACGTGTCAGTAGTAATGTCCATACCTCTATCAGTGACAGATGATTTTCTTCGGTTCGGTTGTCTGACTTTCGTTTCTTCATCTTTATGATCTGATAGAGGAAGTTCACTCTGTTAATATGTGACTTATAGAATGACACAATAGTCCAGCTCTTAGGGGATACTTATGATATCTCATGAATCGGCAGAGATGGACCTGTTTATAGTTCATATCTTCTTTCTTTTCCTTTAAGAAACGCGGACAACGTCATGATGTTATGGGAACAGTGAGTTTTATTGCTGGGCTGAGGCAATTGTAAATGTAACCTTTGTCATTATGGGTTTTATGAGTTCATAGATACAAAAGCAACTAATTTCCAGTATCGTGTTTTCCGCATTTTCCAGTGTAATTCATTTGCAGACAGGGGTGTTATATATACAAGCGGTCCCCAAATTACAGACGACCCCTAGTTACTGAGGGACCTCTATGTCCACTATGAAGTCTCTGAATGTTACTATAGACCCAGGCTGCAATGATCCCCTGTAAGGTGTCTGTAATGAAGTTTTATTGATAATCCTTGGTCCCATTACAGCAAAACATTTTGAAATTCCAATTGTCATTGGGGCAAAAAAAAAAAAAATTGTCTGGAGCTACGATTATAAAATATACAGTTTCGACTTACATACAAATTCAACTTAAGAACAAACCTAAACAAACCTATCCTGTAACCCGGAGACTGCTTATACATTATAGTTGGATGGAACTGTAAAGAATTGGCATTGGGGCCTGGCAGTCTCAAGTTATGCCTCTGATTGTGGATTATGGAGAACACAAATAACAGTAAAAAGCCCAATATACCTACCTCATCACATCTCCCCATAGGGTGGATTTTCACAAATGTTCATTACTTTATGAAAGGGGCTGTCCACTTCCAGCAAATAATTTGGGGCTAATAATCCAAAGGCAAATATGTCCTTGGGGGAGTAAATCTGGGAGAGTCCCTTGTTAAGAAGGACCTGGGTGACTAGTAGATCATAGATTAAATAACAGCATGCAATGTCAATCAGCTGCCTCTAAAGCCAGTAGGATCTTGTCAAGTATCAAAAGTGGTATGGACTCTCGGGATAGGGATGTAATATTACCACTGTACACGGCATTGGTTTGGCCTCACCTGGAATATGCTGTCCAGTTCTGGGCTCTGGTCCATAAAATGGATGCCCTGAAGCTGGAGAGGGTTCAATGAAGAGCCACAAAAATGATAGGGGGTATGGAGGGTCTTAGTTATGAGGAAAGATTAAAACAACTAGATTTATTTAGGCTACATTCAAACTACAGTATGGGGGACATATATACGGCCGACGTATATACGGCCGATATACGTCCCCCATACACTTCTATGGGCTCACGGCCCTGTACGGGAGCGGCACGGTTCAGCACACGTGCGGCACCGTACCGCTCCGTAGCCCGGGGAAAGATAGGACATGTCCTATCTTTCCCCGTATTACGGCGCCGTGCGCCATTAATTCCTACGGAGAGGGGCGGGGGGAGCTGCGCTCACCTCCTCCTCTCCCCGCGCTGCCATGTGCCTGCCGTGCTACGGTGCGGAGGGCTCACGGCAGTGTGAATTTAGCCTTAGTCTGTAAAAAAGACGACTAAGAGGGGAAAAAAATATGGTGGTAAGTTGTTTCAGATTAAATCAAATCAAAAGACGAGGGGGCACTGTCTCCGTCTGGAGAAAACAAGGTTTAATCACCAGAAGCGACATGGATTTTATACTTTGATAACTGTCAATCTGTGGAATAGCCTGCCTCTGGCGCTGGTCACAGCAGGGCAGCAGAGAGCTTCAAGAAGGGTCTAGATGCCTTTTTACACCTAAATAATATTGATGATTATGTTGTATAGAATTAGTTCCCTTAAATCTCTTCCTCATCCAATTCCTTCCCTTCCTTGGTTGAACTTGATGGACAAGTGTCTTTTTTCAACCATATAAACTATGACTTGTCACTAGAGATGAGCGAGCACTAAAATGCTCGGGTACTCGTTATTCGAGACAAACTTTTCCCGATGCTCGAGTGCTCGTTTCGAGTAACGAGCCCCATTGAAGTCAATGGGAGACTCGAGCATTTTTCAAGGGGACCAAGGCTCTGCACAGGGAAGCTTGGCCAAACACCTGGGAACCTCAGAAAAGGATGGAAACACCACGGAAATGGACAGGAAACAGCAGGGGCAGCATGCATGGATGCCTCTGAGGCTGCTTAAATGCACCATTATGCCAAAATTATGGGCAACAGCATGGCCATGACAGAGTGACAGAATGAAGCTAGATAGCATCTAAAACATCCAATAATTGACCCTGACACTATAGGGGACGGCATGCAGAGGCAGCGGCAGCAGCGGAAGGCTAGAGAGTGGCATGGCGACATACCCTAAATGGACTCAGGCTTCAAACCAATGGGTAGCAGAGAGGAACCAAAGGAGGTGAGCAAGAAGCGCTCAAATAATATCGGTACATGATAAAAGTTTGCCAGTATATTTTGTGGATTACACAGCAGGGTGGCGACAAAGTTAACATGGAAGCCATGAAAACAATCCAAAATTCTGCCTGACACAGCTCGTTTGATAAGGGGACGATGTATGGAGGCAGTGAACTAGTAGTAGATTAAAGGTGCTGCAGTTAAAACTATGTTAGTTGGTTCTTGGCATGGAGCTGGCGCTCCGCTGCCAGGCGAGCTTTCGCCAATCCAAGCCCCTGTCTCTAGGCTACTCCCCAAACAGCACTTCTAAGAACCTTTCGGATAAGATCAAGTGTAGTAGCGTTCTTATAAGTTTGGGATATGGCGGGTGAGGGGAATGTAAACATCTGCGCAAGAAGCGCTGAAATAATATCCGTAAATGAAAAAAGTTTTCCAGTATATTTTGTGGCTTACACAGCAGGGTGGCGACAAAGTTAACAAGTTTGATGTGGAATGCCCTGCAATAGCTCTTGGGCGGTGTGCCTTTTATCACCTAGGCTCAGCAGTTTGAGCACCGCCTGCTGTCGCTTAGCAACGGCACTGCTGCTGTGCCTAGAGCTACCGACTGATGGCGCCATGCCCACGGATGGTAATTCGGAGGAGGAGGAGGTGGAGGAGGGGTGGGAGGATTTGGAGGTATAGTAGGCCTTTGAGACCTGGACCGAGGTAGGCCCCGCAATCCTCTGCGTCGGCAGTATATGACCAGCCCCAGGGTCAGACTCGGTCCCAGCCTGCACCAAGTTAAGTGTAGTAGCGTTCTTATAAGTTTGGGATATGGCGGGTGAGGGGAATGTAAACAGATGCGCAAGAAGCGCATGATGCGCATGGAGCTGGCGCTCCGCTGCTAGGCGAGCTTTCGCCAATCCAAGCCCCTGTCTCTAGGCTACTCCCCAAACAGCACTTCTAAGAACCTTTTGTATAAGATCAAGTGTAGTAGCGTTCTTATAAGTTTAGGATATGGCGGGTGAGGGGAATGTAAACAGATGCGCAAGAAGCGCTGAAATAATATCCGTAAATGGTAAAAGTTTGCCAGTGTATTTTGTGGATAACACAGCAGGGTGGCGACAAAGTTAACAACTTTGATGTGGAATCCATGAAAACAACCCAAATTTCGGCCTGACAAACCTCGTTTGATAAAGGGACGATGTATGGAGGCAGCTATATGGACGACTTTTGGAGGTAGCAATGGAGACAACGTGTGGAGGCTGCTATGGAGACAATTCAATTTGGATAGTGCCTGTATGTGGCAGTCCAAAAAAATTTTCAAACCAGAGGAGCAGGTAGGTGGTCCTCCAGAAAAATGGAATAGATTGAGTGCCTGTATGTGGCAGTCCAAAAAATTTTTCAAACCAGAGGAGCAGGTAGGTGGCCCTCCAGAAAAATGGAATAGATTGAGTGCCTGTATGTGGCAGTCCAAAAAAGTTTTCAAACCAGAGGAGCAGGTAGGTGGCCCTCCAGAAAAATGGAATAGATTGAGTGCCTGTATGTGGCAGTCCAAAAAAGTTTTTAAACCAGAGGAGCAGGTAGGTGGCCCTCCAGAAAAATGGAATAGATTGAGTGCCTGTATGTGGCAGTCCAAAAAAGTTTTTAAACCAGAGGAGCAGGTAGGTGGCCCTCCAGAAAAATGGAATAGATTGAGTGCCTGTATGTGGCAGTCCCAAAAAATTGTTTAAAACAGAGGACCGGAAAGGTGGCCCTCCAGAAAAATTGAATAGATTGAGTGCCTGTATGTGGCACTCCCAAAAATTGTTTAAAACAGAGGACCGTGTCGGTGGCCCTCCAGAAAAATTAAATGCATAAAGTACTATACCTAGAGCCAGTGGGCCCTGTCAAAAAACAGCCAGTTTCCTCTGCTTTACTGTAGAAAGAGGAGGAGAAGGAGGAAAATGAGGAGGAGGAGGAGTGGATAAATTATTCAGGTTGAGCTTCCTTCACCTGCTGGAGATTTGAAATTAGGAGAAATCCATGCTTTATTCATCTTGATAAGCGTCAGCCTGTCAGCGCTGTCAGTCGACAGGCGTGTACGCTTATCGGTGATGATGCCACCAGCTGCACTGAAAACCCGCTCTGACAAGACGCTAGCGGCAGGGCAGGCAAGAACCTCCAAGGCGTAGAGCGCCAGTTCGTGCCACATGTCCAGCTTTGAAACCCAGTAGTTGTAGGGAGCTGTGTGATCATTTAGGACGATGGTATGGTCAGCTACGTACTCCCTCACCATCTTTCTGTAAAGATCAGCCCTACTCTGCCGAGACTGGGGACAGGTGACAGTGTCTTGCTGGGGTGACATAAAGCTGGCAAAAGCCTTGTAAAGCGTACCCTTGCCAGTGCTGGACAAGCTGCCTGCTCGCCTACTCTCCCTCGCTACTTGTCCCGCAGAACTACGCACTCTGCCGCTAGCGCTGTCAGAAGGGAAATACTGTTTCAGCTTGTGCACCAG
The DNA here is from genome assembly GCF_040894005.1 of Engystomops pustulosus. Lineage (NCBI taxonomy): Eukaryota > Metazoa > Chordata > Amphibia > Anura > Leptodactylidae > Engystomops > Engystomops pustulosus. The sequence goes on along the minus strand of NC_092413.1, from coordinate 189,830,834 downwards.
GGCCTGCTGGTATTCATGCATTCTCACACTCCTTTCCTCTCCATGGATGAGAGTGGAAAGATTTTGCTTGTACCGTGGGTCCAGGAGAGTGAACACCCAGTAATCGGTGCTGGAATAAATTCTTTGAACGCGAGGGTCACGGGATAGGCAGCCTAGCATGAAATCTGCCATATGCGCCAGAGTACCAACGCGTAAGAATTCACTCCCCTCACTGGCCTGACTGTCCATTTCCTCCTCCTCCAACTCCTCCAACTCCTCTTCTTCTGCCCATACACGCTCAACAGTGTAGGACTCAACAATGGTCCCCTCTTGTGTCTCGCCAACATTCTCCTCCTCTTCCTCCTCATCCTCCTCCACCTCCTCCGATATGCGCTGAGAAACAGACCTAAGGGTGCTTTGGCTATCAACAAGGGAATCTTCTTCCCCTGTCTCTTGTGAGGAGCGCAAAGCTTCCGACTTCATGCTGACCAGAGAGTTTTTCAACAGGCCAAGCAGCGGGATGGTGAGGCTGATGATGGCGGCATCGCCACTGACCATCTGTGTTGACTCCTCAAAGTTACTCAGCACCTGACAGATATCAGACATCCACGTCCACTCCTCATTGTAGACTTGAGGAAGCTGACTGACCTGACTACCAGTTCTGGTGGAAGTTGACATCTGGCAGTCTACAATCGCTCGGCGCTGCTGGTAAACTCTGGATAACATGGTCAGTGTTGAATTCCACCTCGTGGGCACGTCGCACAACAGTCGGTGAGCGGGCAGTTGGAGGCGGCGCTGCGCTGCCCTGAGAGTGGCAGCATCTGTGCTGGACTTCCTGAAATGCGCACAGATGCGGCGCACCTTCGTGAGCAAATCAGACAGATTGGGGTATGTCTTGAGGAAACGCTGAACTATCAGATTTAACACATGGGCCAGGCATGGCACATGTGTCAGTCTGCCGAGTTGCAGAGCCGCCACCAGGTTACGGCCGTTGTCACACACAACCATGCCTGGCTTCAGGTTCAGCGGTGCCAGCCACAGATCAGTCTGCGCCGTGATGCCCTGTAATAGTTCTTGGGCGGTGTGCCTTTTATCGCCTAGGCTCAGCAGTTTGAGCACCACCTGCTGTCGCTTAGCGACGGCACTGCTGCTGTGCCTAGAGCTACCGACTGATGGCGCCATGCCCACGGATGGTCGTTCGGAGGAGGAGGTGGAGGAGGGGTGGGAGGAGGAGGAGGCATAGTAGGCCTCAAACACCTGGACCGAGGTAGGCCCCGCAATCCTCGGCGTCGGCAGTATATGACCAGCCGCAGGGTCACACTCGGTCCCAGCCTCCACCAAGTTAACCCAATGTGCCGTCAGAGATATATAGTGGCCCTGCCCGGCAGCACTCGTCCACGTGTCCGTGGTCAGGTGGACCTTGTCAGAAACGGCGTTGGTCAGGGCACGGATTATGTTGTCTGACACGTGCTGGTGCAGGGCTGGGACGGCACATCGGGAAAAGTAGTGGCGGCTGGGGACCGAATACCGAGGGGCGGCCGCCGCCATGAGGCTGTGAAAGGCCTCGGTCTCTACTAGCCTATAGGGCAGCATCTCCAGGCTTAGCAATCTGGAGATGTGCACATTAAGGGCTTGGGCGTGCGGGTGGGTTGCACTATATTTGCGTTTCCGCTCCAGCGTCTGGGGTATGGAGAGCTGAACGCTGGTGGATGCTGTGGAGGATCGTGGAGGTGACGATGGGGTTTTTGTGGCAGGGTCCTGGGCAGGGGGCTGACTATCAGCTGACACAGGGGAAGGAGCAGTGGTGTGCACGGCCGGAGGTGAACGCGCTTGTTGCCACTGAGTGGGGTGTTTAGCATTCATATGCCTGCGCATACTGGTGGTAGTTAAGCTAGTAGTGGTGGAACCCCTGCTGATCCTGGTTTGGCAAATGTGGCACACCACAGTCCGTCGGTCATCCGGTGTTTCCTTAAAGAACCTCCAGACTTCTGAAAATCTAGCCCTCGCCGCAGGAGCCCTCGCCACGGGAGCTTCACTAGTTGACACATTTGGCGCTGATGCACCAGCTCTGGCCCTGCCTCTCCGTCTGGCCCCACCACTGCCTCTTCCAACCTGTTCTGGTCGAGGACTCTCCTCCGTCTCAGAAGCACTGTGTTCACCCGGCCTCTCAACCCAGCTTGGGTCTGTCACCTCATCATCCTCCGATCCCTCAGTCTGCTCCCCCCTCGGACTTCCTGCCCTGACAACAACTTCCCCACTGTCTGACAACCGTGTCTCCTCATCGTCGGACACCTCTTTACACACTTCTTCCACTACGTCAACAAGGTCATCATCACCCACAGACTGCGACTGGTGGAAAACCTGGGCATCGGAAAATTGCTCATCAGCAACCGGACAAGTGGTTTGTGACTGTGGGAAGGGTCCAGAAAACAGTTCCTCAGAGTATGCCGGTTCAAATGGCAAATTTTGCTGGGAGGGGGCAGACTGGGGGGGAGGAGGCTGAGGTGCAGGAGCTGGAGGAGTGCCGATTTCGGTGACATGGGTGGACTGCGTGGAAGACTGACTGGTGGACAAATTGCTCGAAGCATTGTCGGCAATCCACGACATCACCTGTTCGCACTGTTCTGGCCTCAACAGTGCTCTACCACGATTCCCAGTAACTTCAGACATGTACCTAGGGAGTGTAGCTCTGCGGCGTTCCCCTGCTCCCTCATAAGCAGGTGGTGTCTCACCCCGCCCAGGACCACGGCCTCTGACCCCTGCAGTAGTTGGACGCCCACGTCCCCGCCCTCGTCCTCTACCCCTAGCCCTCGGGTTAAACATTTTGAAAATGAGAGTTATAACTTGTATTTTTTTTTTAACTTTTTGTTTTTTTTTTGTTTTTTCTTTGTGTTTTTTAGTTTTTAAAACCAAACGATGCTATCCTATTGCTATGGCTATTTTCTAGCCAAGTATTACAGCACACTGCTATGCCAGATGAGATGACGCTGAGTTATGAAAAAAATAAACGTAAAATAAAAAAGGAAATGGCAGACTGTGCCTAGTTGAAATACAACCCCGGGCCCTAATAAATTTTCCCACTTCGGTCTTTGCGATGGATATGTGCGTCACTAAAACACAGTGGTCGCAAGTCTGACTCCAAATTGCTCCCAATTTGATAGTAGATGCACTGCAGCAAGTACAGCCACCAGCAGATCAACCAGAAATCAAATATATATAACGCTACTGTAGGCGTAATTAAGACGTTTGTATTCTCCTATGGCTATTTTCTAGCCAAGTATTACAGCACACTACTATGCCAGATGAGATGACGCTGAGTTATGAAAAAAATAAACGTAAAATAAAAAGAAACTGGCAGACTGTGCCTAATTGAAATACAACCCCGGGCCCTAATAAATTTTCCCACTTCGGTCTTTGCGATGGATATGTGCGTCACTAAAACACAGTGGTCGCAAGTCTGACTCCAAATTGCTCCCAATTTGATAGTAGATGCACTGCAGCAAGTACAGCCACCAGCAGATCAACCAGAAATCAAATATATATAACGCTACTGTAGGCGTAATTAAGACGTTTGTATTCTCCTATGGCTATTTTCTAGCCAAGTATTACAGCACACTACTATGCCAGATGAGATGACGCTGAGTTATGAAAAAAATAAACGTAAAATAAAAAGAAACTGGCAGACTGTGCCTAATTGAAATACAACCCCGGGCCCTAATAAATTTTCCCACTTCGGTCTTTGCGATGGATATGTGCGTCACTAAAACACAGTGGTCGCAAGTCTGACTCCAAATTGCTCCCAATTTGATAGTAGATGCACTGCAGCAAGTACAGCCACCAGCAGATCAACCAGAAATCAAATATATATAACGCTACTGTAGGCGTAATTAAGACGTTTGTATTCTCCTATGGCTATTTTCTAGCCAAGTATTACAGCACACTACTATGCCAGATGAGATGACGCTGAGTTATGAAAAAAATAAACGTAAAATAAAAAGAAACTGGCAGACTGTGCCTAATTGAAATACAACCCCGGGCCCTAATAAATTTTCCCACTTCGGTCTTTGCGATGGATATGTGCGTCACTAAAACACAGTGGTCGCAAGTCTGACTCCAAATTGCTCCCAATTTGATAGTAGATGCACTGCAGCAAGTACAGCCACCAGCAGATCAACCAGAAATCAAATATATATAACGCTACTGTAGGCGTAATTAAGACGTTTGTATTCTCCTATGGCTATTTTCTAGCCAAGTATTACAGCACACTACTATGCCAGATGAGATGACGCTGAGTTATGAAAAAAATAAACGTAAAATAAAAAGAAACTGGCAGACTGTGCCTAATTGAAATACAACCCCGGGCCCTAATAAATTTTCCCACTTCGGTCTTTGCGATGGATATGTGCGTCACTAAAACACAGTGGTCGCAAGTCTGACTCCAAATTGCTCCCAATTTGATAGTAGATGCACTGCAGCAAGTACAGCCACCAGCAGATCAACCAGAAATCAAATATATATAACGCTACTGTAGGCGTAATTAAGACGTTTGTATTCTCCTATGGCTATTTTCTAGCCAAGTATTACAGCACACTACTATGCCAGATGAGATGACGCTGAGTTATGAAAAAAATAAACGTAAAATAAAAAGAAACTGGCAGACTGTGCCTAATTGAAATACAACTCCGGGCCCTAATAAATTTTCCCACTTCGGTCTTTGCGATGGATATGTGCGTCCCTAAAACACAGTGGTCGCAAGTCTGACTCCAAATTGCTCCCAATTTGATAGAAGATGCACTGCAGCAAGTACAGCCACCAGCAGATCAACCAGAAATCAAATATATATAACGCTACTGTAGGCGTAATTAAGACGTTTGTATTCTCCTATGGCTATTTTCTAGCCAAGTATTACAGCACACTACTATGCCAGATGAGATGACGCTGAGTTATGAAAAAAATAAACGTAAAATAAAAAGAAACTGGCAGACTGTGCCTAATTGAAATACAACCCCGGGCCCTAATAAATTTTCCCACTTCGGTCTTTGCGATGGATATGTGCGTCACTAAAACACAGTGGTCGCAAGTCTGACTCCAAATTGCTCCCAATTTGATAGTAGATGCACTGCAGCAAGTACAGCCACCAGCAGATCAACCAGAAATCAAATATATATAACGCTACTGTAGGCGTAATTAAGACGTTTGTATTCTCCTATGGCTATTTTCTAGCCAAGTATTACAGCACACTACTATGCCAGATGAGATGACGCTGAGTTATGAAAAAAATAAACGTAAAATAAAAAGAAACTGGCAGACTGTGCCTAATTCTACTCAAACCCCTAATAAATTTTCCCACTTTGGTGTTTGAGGTGGATATGTGTGTCACTAAGAGCTAAACACAACGGTAGCAAGTCCCCCTGCTAATTCCTCACAATATGGTACTAGCTGCAAATAAAAAAAAATAAAATTTATAACGTTATTGTAGCCCTAAGAAGGGCTGTTGGGTTCTTGTAGAATCACTCCTGCCTAACAGTAAGCTAATAGAACACCCTAACGCTTTCCCTGAGCAGCAGCAGCTCTCTCCCTAGCGGCATCCAGACAGAGAATGATCCGAGCAGCGCGGGCAGCGGCTAGTCTATCCCAGGGTCACCTGATCTGGCCAGCCAACCACTGCTATCTACGTGTAAGGGTACCACGTCATGCTGGGTGGAGTGCAGAGTCTCCTGGCTTGTGATTGGCTCTGTTTCTGGCCGCCAAAAAGCAAAACGGCGGGAGCTGCCATTTTCTCGAGCGGGCGAAATACTCGTCCGAGCAACGAGCAGTTACGAGTACGCTAATGCTCGATCGAGCATCAAGCTCGGACGAGTATGTTCGCTCATCTCTACTTGTCACCAGATTTTGTGCAATGAAAAGTAATGTAATTTTCCTACATACTTTGTGTAAACCTCATGGTTTTCTAGATCTCTGTTTTCTGTCCTGCTATGTTTTCTTCCAATGGATAGAAATCTGGCCATGGTCATGTGATGTCACACCTATGCACGAGCCGTTATATCACAGAGAGTGATCAGAGTCTTGTTATACCCACATGTCCATCAGCAGATTCCTATACGCTGGAAGTAAACATACTGGGGCAGATTTATCAAGCTGTCTGAAAGTCAGAATATTCCTAGTTGCCCATGGCAACTAATAACAGCTCAGCTTTCATGTTACCAGTTCTCATGAATATTTTAAAGGGGAGCTGTGATTGGCTACCATGATCAACTAGGAATATTCTACCTTTCAGACAGCTTGATAAATCGTCCCCAGAATCCTTCTATAGCAGGACAGCAAGCAGAGATCTAGACAATCGTGAGGAATTGATATAGAAAGTATATTGTAAAATTGTATAACGTTTCATTACAGAGAAAACAATAACAATTATTTGCTCAAAGTGGACAATCCCTTTAATAAACCGTATTAGTGCTAATGTGCTCGATAACATTGTCATACGGTAGATTTTTATTGCTGGTACGGTAATTCTACACACATTTGGATAGATAGGCACATCATACTTGCGGGGCCTGTTAGTATATACATTAATAAGGTAAATTGTATTTGTTTAGGTGTCAGTATATAACATTTTATTTTCTGATAACGCACCATTGCCGCGTCTGTTTTCCTCCACATCTTCTGTTTTCTTCTTATCTTTAAGACCTTTAAATACATAACAGAAGAGAAGATTATTTGAATTAATATCATATAATATATATCTATACCAGTAAGACTGGATAATACTAGTGGATGTACAGGAGATGTGGGGAACCGATGGATGTACACGTATGCAATGAGGAAAAATAATCATTTTACAAAATCAAGACCTTTCTATTAGTAAGACTGAACTAAAGACCTAATTGACCTGCATGTATAAAGAATTGTGTATCAGAGATATCAATGTGCTGAAAAAAACCAACTCAGCTTCTACTTGACTGTATAAAAAAATAAACTTGTATACTTACCCTCCCGCACTCACCCCTGGTGTCCTCTTCTCCTGCATCTCTGGCTTCCCGGCCTTGTGGGCAGAGACAGGGAGAAGATGAGCTCCAAGGAGAACAGGACACCTGGGGTGAGCGCCAGGGGTAAGTGCTAAGTTTATTATTTATAAGGGGGCTCTGCTGCTGGACATTTAAGAGGGGCTCTGCTGCTGAGCATTTAAGGGGGGGCTGGTAAAATTAGGTACCTCATTTATACCTGGGTCGTTTTTTTTTCTCAAGTTTATACTGTGTATATACTGCTGAACTTTAATATTTTGCATACAATCAAATCAGGGGTGTAACTACAGTGGTAACAGCCATAGCTGCTGCTGTGGGGCCCGCAGTGTCAAGGGGCCCTGGAATCCAACCTGACACACTAAAGAATTGGAGAATGAGCCTGCCACAAGTACCATATCACGGGTCGCAGGCGCACCCATGTGCCTCCCTGTGCCTCCTCTTGCATGCGGAAGCCCTGCTTACCTGTCCACGTTCCACCGGCGGTCTCCTCACTCCTTTCTGTGATTTAACCCCCTCCGGACGGGTCCCAGTGCATGGAGAGGGCTCACGGGCTGAGCCCTCTCCATAGCCAGCAAGTCTTTGCTGCATATTGCAGAAAAGGCTTACCGGTAACACCCGCGAACGGTGCCGCGGGTGTTTTCACCTCGATCGCCTCCGGCAACGCTGCCGACGGCTTCAAAAAGAAGTCACCGGGAAGTCACGGGGAGAGGCGATCCGTCGCCATGGTATCCTTTGGTGTTCCAAATACCCGAGGCTACTTCGTTTTAACCCATGCTTTACAATGTGCTAATTGCACATTGTAATGAATGGGGAGTAAAATCCACATATGCTGCCATAATGTAGTATGGCAGTATATGATAGGATGAATCAGACTACCTAGGGTTAGAGTACCCTAGGGAGTCTGAAAAATAGTAAAATTAAAAAAAAAATAAAAGAAAGTAAAAAAAAAAAAAATTATAATAAAAAACCCAAAAAATTCTAATCACCCCCTTTCCCTAGAACTGATATAAATATAAATAAAGAGTAAAAATCATAAACACATTAGGCATCGCCGCATCCAAAAATGTCCGATCTATCAAAATATAATAACGGTTTTTCACTGCGTTTAACCCCGTAACGGAAAATAGCGTCCAAAGTCGAAAATAGCATTTTTTTGCCATTTTGAAAAATATAAAAAAATTAATAAAAAGTGATCAAAAGGTCGCACAGTCCCAAAAATTATGAAAACGCAAAATTCACAAAAAATTACACTACCTACAGCTCCGTACATCAAAGTATGAAAAAGTTATTGGCGCCAGAAGATGGCAAAATCAAAGAAAAAATTTTTGTAGAGGAGGTTTTAATTTTTTTAAATGTATGAAAACATTATAAAACCTATACAAATTTGGAATCCGTGATCGTACCAAGCCAAAGAATAAAGTACACATATCATTTGGGACGCAGAGTGAAAGCTGTAAAATCCAAACCCACAAGAAAACATTGCAAAAACTGTTTTTTCACCATTTTCACTGCATTTGGAATTTTTTTTCCCCACTTCCCAGCACACGCCATGGAATATTAAATACAGTCACTATGAAGTGCAATGTGTTACGCAGAAAATAAGCCATCACACAGCTCTTTATGTGGAAAAATAAAAAAGTCATAGATTTTTGAAGCTGGTGAGTGAAGAATGGAAGTGAAAAAAACTAAAAAAGGCCAAGTCGTTGAGGGGTTAATGGGCCAGTGCACTGACAATTTGCACTGACCGGCCACCTTTCCTGTTAAATTCCCAGCCCCTTCCTGTGTCCCCTGCCTGATCTTTGGATCTCGTGCCATTAGGAAAGCTTGTTCCTGTATGCTCCTTGCTAGTATTGAGATTTCCTGTTGTGCCCCTGCTTCCGTTACTGACTACCTTCCTCTTTTGCTCTGTCCCTGACCTTGATCCTGTGTTGCTTGTCTTCACCTCCTGCCTGTCCTTGACCACGATTGTGCCTCACGACTTCGCTTTGGTCACCACCACGGACAAAGTCGTGCCTGTGGATCAACCTGGGGGTACCACGCCAGAGCAAGTCCAACCCCCTTTGCGGTGGGTTCTGGTGAAAACCCGGGTAGCACTTAGACTCCTCTCCCAGGTGTCGGCTTACACCATCATCCACGGTGGTTCAGTGGGTCCACTACCACCGATCCTGACAGAAAACCATTATGTACAATGTACAGCATAATATGTATATCATAATATGTTTATAACTGTGAAGTCGTCTACAGTACACAGAAAAGACATTTTGGGGGAGGGAATGGCAGGACTAGGAATCTCTTATCTCTAACTTCCTGCCATCTACTTCCCCAATGTGGTCTATAGTTACTGGGACAGATATGTTCTCTTAACCACCTTGGGATACAAAGACTGCCTGGAGAAAAGGGGGCCCATTCAGAGGTCTGCTGTGGGACCAGCCTCTCCTAGTTACGCCCCTGACTGAAATGAATGGTGTATAGTATACAGTATCACGTTAAAGGTCACAGGTAAAAAGGTTAAAGGTAATATTTGCTACAGCTATAAAAATACAATACTCATGGAATATAATTGCTCCCACTTACTGTACAGTAGAATCATGTATCATGGGATGGAATAGACTCTAAAACTGGTCTAGCAGGGATTCTTTATTTTTTGTATACCCTGTATTTTTCTTCTTCTTATTATATCTGACATACTTTTACTTTTTATATACTGTGCTGTAAGTCTTCAGGTACTGCCAGTGTCATTGTGGCTCCTCTATGGCTTGTACTGTGGAAGAAGGAGCACTGTGGTACTGTATTTCTATCATATTACCTTACTATATTGCCTGGATATTACCCATTACTAACTTAATGTTTCTAATTATGGCGCCCTACCCTGCCCACTCTGTTTCAGTCCCGTCTAATCTACATCATATTCAATAGCAATAGGAAGCTCTGCTCTTTCTATATCAATAGTCTGCAGCTTCTGTTTGTGGATGGAAGCAGGCAGGAGGGTGTGATGTCAATTTTTAAAGAGAAAAACAGATGGAAAGCAGCAGCAAAGTGTCCCAGAAACTTAAAAGTGAGTGAGGCTGTAATGAGTAGGACTTATATCATGCCGCCTCATTTGAATTACTGCACAATGCCGCCTAAGGCCAAAGGCTCAGCTTGCGGCAGGGCATAACATTTTTGTCCTTTAAAGTGTTAAATGACTATGCAGCTGCTAGAAACTTTTGGCAGAGCCAATCTGATGCCACAAGCACACTGGCAAAGCCTGGGCAGTTTGTTTTGGTATGAGCCAATAGAGCCTGCCAATCGGTCACTGTGTTTACAACAGGCTTTGTATCTGGATTTAAAGGCATTTAATGACTTCTTCCATCTAAAGGCTCTTGGCTGCCATGGCTACCACTACTTCTTCAATCTTACCAGGGTTGCTTTTGGTTGGTAGAAACAAAACTGAAACTAAAACCAAGCTCCAAATGTTGTGGTCACGTTTTCCCGTAGCATCTGAGAGGTTACATTTGTGTGATCTGCCACCAGGTAACTGTGGTGGAAAGGATCAGAAATGCGCTATGGTTTTCACTCAGATTTTGTGCAGCTGCCATATAAAGTAATGATATCCACAGTAAATATACAGTGGATGATTAAACTAATCTAATTGGTTGAAACGTGGTCTCCAGCAAAACTTACTTGAAATAAACTATGGACAAGCCATTTCCAGCTAAATTCTGTGAAGTGGAAACACTGGGGAAGGTTAATTACTTTTGGGGAAAGCAAAACTTAATTTGTTACTCATAGCAACCAATCCCACTGCAGTTTTAATGTAATACCATACTTTAAAAATGAAAGCTGTGCTGTGATTGGTTGCAATGGGCAATATAGACAGTTACATGAATCTTTCCTACTCTGAAGGTGGCTTCATGTGTAGAATATAAGTTGTAGTTATATTGGGCCTCTAGGATGACATACAGAACAGATGATCTTGGAGGTCCTATTTACAATAGGAAGTGTATTAGAAATGTATGGCCTTGCTTGTGGATAGGAGAGGAAAGTCTATATTTAGAGAACCCATAATATATAGAGATATACACTCACCGGCCACTTTATTAGGTACACCTGTCCAACTGCTCGTTAACACTTAATTTCTAATCAGCCAATCACATGGCGGCAACTCAGTGCATTTAGGCAAGTAGACATGGTCAAGACAATCTCCTGCAGTTCAAACCGAGCATCAGTATGGGGAAGAAAGGTGATTTGATTGCCTTTGAACATGGCATGGTTGTTGGTGCCAGAAGGGCTGGTCTGAGTATTTCAGAAACTGCTGATCTACTGGGATTTTCACGCACAACCATCTCTAGGGTTTACAGAGAATGGTCCGAAAAATAAAAAACATCCAGTGAGCGGCAGTTCTGTGGGCGGAAATGCCTTGTTGATGCCAGAGGTCAGAGGAGAATGGGCAGACTGGTTCGAGCTGATAGAAAGGCAACAGTGACTCAAATCGCCACCCGTTACAACCAAGGTAGGCAGAAGAGCATCTCTGAACGCACAGTATGTCGAACTTTGAGGCAGATGGGCTACAGCAGCAGAAGACCACACCGGGTGCCACTCCTTTCAGCTAAGAACAGGAAACTGAGGCTACAATCTGCACAAGCTCATTGAAATTGGACAGTATAAGATTGGAAAAACGTTGCCTGGTCTGATGAGTCTCGATTTCTGCTGCGACATTTGGATGGTAGGGTCAGAATTTGGCGTCAACAACATGAAAGCATGGATCCATCCTGCCTTGTATCAACGGTTCAGGCTGGTGGTGGTGGTGTCATGGTGTGGGGAATATTTTCTTGGCACTCTTTGGGCCCCTTGGTACCAATTGAGCATCGTTGCAACGCCACAGCCTACCTGAGTATTGTTGCTGACCATGTCCATCCCTTTATGACCACAATGTACCCAACATCTGATGGCTACTTTCAGCAGGATAATGCGCCATGTCATAAAGCTGGAATCATCTCAGACTGGTTTCTTGAACATGACAATGAGGTCACTGTACTCAAATGGCCTCCACAGTCACCAGATCTCAATCCAATAGAGCATCTTTGGGATGTGGTGGAACGGGAGATTCGCATCATGGATGTGCAGCCGACAAATCTGCGGCAACTATGTGATGCCATCATGTCAATATGGACCAAAATCTCTGAGGAATGCTTCCAGCACCTTGTTGAATCTATGCCACGAAGAATTGAGGCAGTTCTGAAGGCAAAAGGGGGTCCAACCCGTTACTAGCATGGTGTACCTAATAAAGTGGCCGGTGAGTGTATATAATATATAGACATATATATAGACATGTTGAGACATACCATAATATAGAAGTAAATGGTCGGCATATTGTACACATATACATTTGTTCTTCTTGATTTACATCAAACTTAATTATGGAGCTATTTCAAAACTATTTTACAACATGCAACATCACAAACCCATTGACCAGATGACATTTACAATCCAACAAGTGTGTGGTTGATGAACATTGAGACCTATAGGTAATCACTTTGTGAAGGAATATCAAGAAACAATATTGTTTCGAAAAGCTGATCATCCCGAATCACACATATCTATCCAGCCAAGAGGAAAGTAACTGGAGAAGACAACTATAATAGTTTCTATCTTATACCTTCTCATAGAATATAATGTATTATAGAGGAGTGAGAGACCTTGTACTCACATAGGTAGTAGACGCACAGGTAGAAAGGCAATAGTGGAAAGCAGAAGACTCCAAGTAATACCCTCTGCCATGGCTCCAAACGTTCATGAAGTGCAGCCATTGTATCTCCGAGCTTGAGTGAAAAAGCTTCCGTATTTATGTCTGAGCTGATACGGACTTTACACCAGAAGTGACAGCAATCACTTATCCTAGATGCTCCTTATTGATACAATGCAAATTACAGAGAGACTCCAAGGTGACAGTATGTGACCTTTGACTAAAGCAACTACTTCCTATTTTACAGCTACTATTACTCTGCTACAAATAGGAGTCTTACAACAGTAAAATAAACAAGACTTACCTTGAAGGAAGTTCCAGTTGAAATGGAGGTATTTCTACAGATGAGTAATGGCACAAGGAAATAATTTTCAAATGACATTACTGGCAGTCCCCGGGTTATGGGACGATGGGTTCTGTAGGCTCTGTACCTGTAGATGAATTTCTATGTAAGTAAAAACAGGTATTTTTTATAGATGTGGGGTTTTATGAGAATAAGAATGAACAATAAAACTTTCCTTGCAGATACTTTGCATAACTTGTATGTTGACTATTGTAGCTCCAGAGAACTTCATCAGAGGTTACAATGACCTCATCAGAGGTCCTCTGGAGGTTGGGTGTCCTTAAGTCTGGGATTGATGATGCAGTGACCTGTTCAGTGTAGAAATGCCTGGTAATGGTCTTCTATGTAGTAACTACAACTCGCATTGGTTTAAAGGGGCACTGCTTCTGTATCAGGGGCTCGAAAGTTACTGGGGCACATTTACTTACCTGGTCCTGTCGTGATCCAGAGGCGCCTTCTCCGACAAGGATTCGGGTCTTCCGGCGATTCCCTAAGGTTGTACGCCCGATGTCCACCAGGTGTCGCTGTTGCGCCGAGGTCCACCGGAGTTCACCAACCCATTCCTGGTGCATGTGAGTGATTGATTTTGCGACACAATTTGTTTTTTAAATTCAGCCGTTTTCCCGGAAATCCGATCGCGTTCGCCAAAATCCCAGCGGAATACGGCGCAAAACGGAAAAAGTCATTAAACCCGACGAACGAGCCCTTAGTAAATGAGCCCCACTGTGTAGCAGCAATAGGGGCCATCACTGCTGTACAGGAGGAATTGTATAGGAGGAATTGTGATGGCATCACTACTGATGAAACGAAAGCACGAGCGTGGGGGAAATGGAAATGGAAGGAGACCGAAAAATTTTGCTCATAGCTGTCGCTAAGTGTGCCAGAGCAAGAAGGTGCCTCCCACCCCCACCCCCCCACCCGGATTTATTAGGAGGCTCCGATAAAAATTTGCCAGGTGGTGGCACTGCGCTGCGATCAAGGTCGGCTCTAGGTGTCCGTAGGCCCCTGGTCAACAAAGCCTCAGAAGGCCCCTTTACAGTAAACTCACATATTGACCTCGAAACTTCTGAAACTTAAATAGTCTACTGTTCCCTAAAATATTCCCTAGTTTATCATACCAAACAGCTCATGGTTATTTTATATACAACCCCCTCGTTGGTATTTTATATAAAGCTCCCCCCCCCTCCCAAGCCCATGGATTCCTTATGAATAGCCTTATGTGGGCCCCTCAGCAGCTCTGGGCCCTGGCACTTACCCATGTATGACCAGTGCTTGCGCCGGCCCTGGCTGCGACGGCAGGACAGTTCTACAACAGTTCAGCCTGACGTAGAGTTGCCCCATAGTTTGTGCCCTTTCAGGGGATGAGCAGGCAAGGTAGAGAAACACCAGGCACTGGGACACTGATCCACCGACCCCCCCACACCCTTCAGATCCCTTCTAGCCCAATTGGTGTAGAAGTGTCTTAATGCTGAAAATAGGTGCAATTCCTAGCTGGGCATATTATATAGGACCTGCCAACTCTACTATTGCGATCATTTTATAAAGTATTTTTTTTCCATATTTAAGGTTTTATGCAGAGAAATGTACATAATATCTTACACTTCACAATTTTTCAATAAATAACAATAAAGGATTATATCACATTATACCTTTACCCCACCCCCGCTCACCCTCAACTAATAACTTCCCGCTAATCGAATCTCGTATCACTCTAGAAAAGCCTTCGCTTTACAGGCCCCCACCCCAAAAAAAGTATTGACATTCCAAAATAAATAACTTTTCTTATAACTACTTTGTTTTCCTTATTTGTAATTAGTTTTCCAATTCTGGGAGGTGTCCTGCACTGTATAATATTGTCACCCATGATTGGACAGCATTAGACACTGCAAGACAACCCCCCTCAACATACACCGACCTCCAACCACACCATCTCCACAAAGTTGTGTTACAATGTATTTGCAAATCCGGAATTAGATGTGATAACAGACGGACCTTTTGGAGAGAAGATAATTTATCCATGTAGATTGGGCTGCTCTGCTAGAAGAAGCTTCACTGTATAATTTTGTACCAGCAGATGGCACAGAGCAGTCACCTTCACTCATTGACCATTTACAGCGCAGGGCAATGTTTTATTTCTAAATATCTGCATATAAACAGCTTATTCTACTCTACAGCTTCTACCCCCACACACCGGGGCAGATTTACTTACCCGGTCCCTTTGCAATCCTGCGGTGCGTTGTCCGACGAGGATTCAGGTCCGGCGCGATTCACTAAGATCGTGCGCCCGAGTTCCTGCATCCGTCGCTTCTGCGCCGAGGTCCGCCGGAGTTCACCTGCTTCTTCCTGGTGCATGTGAGTGCTTGGTCTTGCGACAGAATTCCGTTTTTAAATTGCGCAGTTTATCCGAATCCAACGGCCACGCGCCCCCCCCCCATTTCTGTTGCATGCAAGCCGGCACCGGTGCGCCACAATCCGATCGCGTGCGCCAAAAACCTGAGGAAATTCGGTGCAAAACAGAAATAATCACGAAACCCGAAAGTGCGGTGTTCGGACCCTTAATAAATGTGCCCCATCGTGTTGCATTGTGCTGCTATTTTATCCATTGCAGTCAGTTGCCGCTCAGACAACTGTCCTCAATGTTCTCTCTAAAGTTTGTTGTGTGACGTAATTATATTACAATGGAAAAAGCCAGGGTACAGATTAATCATATTATGACTTCAGATATCCATTATGAAAAAACAGGGGTACTTACTCATAGATCCAGGCACTGTGACTGTGGTAAACTTCTTATAGTTGTTATCCATTTCCTCCTTCCTTTTAAAATCAGCGAAATTTATGCTAATGAGTCATAAGGGCTATGGTGGGCATTTACAGAGCCCATCTGTGCTGATACTTCACTGGCTGTTACACATCCACTCCCTCCTCCCTCAGCACTTCCCCCTCTCTCTGCCTGAAGTAATCTCACTGCAGCAGAGGAAGATTCATCACACAGCGGGAGAAGTAAGAGCTTCTGCACAGTCTAATAGACTGTGAAGTAGCAGCACGGAGGGGCTCTGGTAACATCCCCAGGAGCCCTTCCAGCTCATTAGCATAATTGTAAAAGTTGAATCAGGACATTAATATAATTTTTATTTAGGAGAATGCTGCTAATCCCATGGATAGAGTCATGAGTCGAACATGTATAAAGATATATAAAAGGTACTGTGCAGGGAGGGGGTCGCTGATGACAGGTTCTTTAATACGACACCAGAAGTATGTTTCTAGATGCTATAGAAGTGAAGATTGGGGCATCTGGAGTAACAATTCCCCTCCAACCTTTAAACTTGTCTCATCTCAGACAAAATACAAAAAAAAACCGTGGAGGAGATTTTTAAGGATAAACGGGAAATTTCACAGGGAGTTCTAGAAAAGACATTTCATACATGTCATGAGGATTTTAGTCATTTTATAGAGTCATATCTAGTGATTGTCCCTTTAACCTAGAATATTCCTTATTGACATTTCTGACATTGGCTGCATCTATGCTGCCCACACAGTCACGATGCCAGCTACTGCCAGGACCTTGTGTGCCAGGACAGGCTTAGCAAAGAACATCATGAGAAATTATTAATGCATTAGATTCCAAAATCAACAAATACCAACCCAGATAGGGGTCTTTCTAGGTGGTCTTAGGTCCGGCTACAGTAAATACAATGTTGTAATAATGCTGAGCATTAATGTATTTTGGTTGTATTGGTTACATACAGATTGACCAAAAATAACATGTGTCACATAATAATAATTCCTTTATTTATATAGCGCACACAGATTAGGCAGCGCTGCACAGAACTTGCCAAATCAGTCCCTGTCCCTAAAGGGGCTCACAATCTAATCAACCTACCGGTATGTTTTGGAGTGTGGGAATTTCTGTTGGGTTTTCCAACTATTTCCGATTTGTGCCGCATTTAACAGGAGTTTTTGGCGCACATGATCGGATTTTGGCGCAATGGCACCGACTTTCATGCAACACAAATCGGGGGGTGGGGTGTGGCCGACTGATTCGGACTAAGCGCGGGATTTAAAATTCAAATTGTGTTGCAAAATATGCACTCACATACACCGGGAAGAAGAAGGGGAACTCCGGCGAACCTCAGCGGGAAAGCGACATATGCAGGATATTGGGTGCACAATCTTAGTGAATCGCACCGGACTTCACCCTCGTCAGACAACGCACCTCAGGGATCACTACAGGACCGGGTAAGTAAATGTGCCCCAAAATGTTGCACGTGACACAAATGTGTCTCGGGCCCTTCTTAAATATCTGTGCAAGCAGTTTGCACCTAAGGGAACGTGCAAAGTCTGACAGAAAATTGGCGCAAGGTCCTTAGTAAATTGTGTCTTGTTTGCCCGTTCTGTCCTGAGTTCTGTGTTAATGTGGTTTGATTGTTTAATTTTCCAGATTTTCTGGTTTTCCTTTTTAACTTTTTGTTCCCTACAATGGGTATTAATGTGCCGACTACTTTTGAGCACAATTGGAGATTGACTGCCTACACTGGATAGTTCCATGGCACCTCTTGGGTGATAACTTTATGCCTCTGGTTGCATTATGTGACATTATTAGAGAGTATTAGTCATGTTAGTACTCCACATGTTATTGCATATTTTGTTAACCAATTGTCTTTATATAATGTATTGTATCGTGCATATTGTATGATATTGGGGCAGATTTACTTACCCGGTCCATTCGCGTTCCAGCGGTGGGTTCTCCGACGCTGATTCGGGTCTTCTGGCGATTCACTAAGGTAGTGTGCCCGATGTCCACCAGGTATCACTGCTGAGCTGAAGTCCATCGGAGTTCACTGGAGTTCGCCAAGCTATCCTGGGTGCACGTAAGAGCGTGTCAAGCTTCACATTTGTTTTATATATTCTGCGGTTTGTGACACAATCCGATCGCCTGCGCCAAAAAACCAGGGCAATTCGGCGCAAATCGGTAATTTTCGGGAGACCCGACAAAAAACTCGATTCGGGCCCTTAGTAAATAACCCCCAATGACCCCCATTTTTTCTTTGAATTTTTTTTTTATACATTTACAGTTTGCAATTCCTATTGCTGACTTTTAAGGCAAATTCACAGAATATGTCATCAAATTCTTATACTGTAGATGTAGATCCTACCTCTGGAACCTGAACCTAGCTCAATAATGAGACATCCTTGGCCCTATCCTGTCTGCATTCAGTGGCTTGAAGTGAAAAGGGTTTTCCAACAAACCAAAGTTAGGCCTTATTCACGGGATCAGTGGATCTCAGTGCTTACACCCCCACAGATTGCGAAAATGCGTTGCTCGGCGATCTCCGTCAGCTCCATAGAGATTAATGGAGCAGATCGATCATCACGGCTGTCTGCTCCATTAGTCTGACGGAGCGACGGGGGGTCTGAAGGACCCCTTGTTGTCGCGACTTGTGGGGGTCTCAGCACTAAGACCCCCACTGATCAGTTATCCAGTGGATAGGGCCTAACTTTCGTTTGTTGAAAAACCCCTTTCAGGTGATTGGGAATGACAGAAAAGTAGTCATGTACATAGTATTCCAAACAATAAATAGAGGAAAATATTATTCACTTCCTTTAAGCACGTTGGTCAGAGTTTTTGGTCACAATGGTAGACGTCAACCCTTTTTGATGATTCTTGCGTAGTATTTCTGGAAAGCCTATTTCAACCTATTAGCAAGGCCATGAGGCGATTTGAGTATCTTACCTCAGGCTGCACCATGTGCAGCAAGATGAGGAGCAGCATCAGGGGAGCAGTCACCCGCTACAATGCAGAACACTTGAAAATAGTGTTTCTTCACACCAAATGTCAGCATGGGTGTGAGACTTCATGGAGAACCCACATACTAAAGAAATAACCCGCTATATTACTACTGGATGGGGTAAAGGGGGCACCATTCTATAGTTCACCTAAGGAAACAGAAAGTTCAGGTTCACTCCTGCCTATTAGAAATAGTTAGGTTATTTCTTGTTTATTGCTTTCAGTGACAAGTAATAGATTATGAAATTACTTAGTTATAACAGGATCCATTATAGGCAGAGAAATCAGTAAGAAAGCACAAGCAGAAATCAGATGCATTCAGCTGCCGAGAAGTTCCACAAAGAACAATGTCCATGTTGTGTTCCAAAAGTTTCTTTTTCTTAATGCTCGCCATTCTCTGCACTGAGGATTTTTCTCATCCATCTGTCCAGCTACATTCTCTCTTTTCAGCTCCCATTGGTAGAAATGTTGAAAGCAGAAGCTAATGGGAACAGCTGAGGCATTAATGACATATCTCCTGCAAGTATCAGCAGAGAAGGAATTCATAGACACGCCGGCTGCTACCGTATAACGGCCATAATACCGTATATATAATATATGTGTGTGGTGACAAAACCTGGATTTACTAGATATCAATCTGTAACTCATAGGGAGAGATCCATCACCACCTTGTCTGGTTTCTTGTACTGCTTTATGAAACTTTTCGGACTTTTCGGTTTGTAATTTTTAGTTGAGAAGAAAAAAGTTCCAACTGAGACAAAAAAGTCTCCAGCAGGAGTACAAGAAACCAGACAACGTGGTGATAGATCCCCCCCATAGTGTTTACCATGTATGATACTCAAATATTTTTTGTCATAATAATTCACTATATTATCTGTTCAGGAATGGATTCATATATATATATATATATATATATATATATATATATATATATATATATATATGTATATATATATATATATATATATATATATACACACACACTCGAGTATAAGTATAACTTGTTGTGACAACAAGATGACATCATAATCAGAAGATTTATCCATGGATACAGGCTCACATACCATAAGGTCTATTAAAGGTCTATGTTCCAGCAGAAGTTGTTCAGATGTCATCCAGACTTAGGAGCCAGTGGGGGAGATTAGTTATGCCTCGCTTGCCTGTTTTCTTCCATTAAAGCTACATAAGTTTTCCCATCACCTTCAGTTTCCCTGTTTCTCCAACCTGCATGCCACTTTGGGAATGTCAGGGATTGGGTCAAGCCGGCGTGGCTGGAAGAGTATGACAAAAATGTCCGCCAGTGGACCTAGTATTAGGCCAGAAATGGCATTGAAGCATCTAAGTAGATACTGGTTCCAGAGCTGATGGGGTCAATTTAAAATTCCAGTCTTAATAAATTACCCCCAACAAATTCAATGGGGGAAATCCTTTTGCACCAGAATTCTGGTATATCTGTCTCTAAATGGCCTTCTTCACATCTATCAAGGCTTTTAGACCTTTTTTTTTAATAACTTTTCTGACTAGTACAACTACAGCAGCTTTGCCTCCAAAAAAGGGTTGTGGGTTCTGGAAATGGCCATGGTCGGACGAAAAAAATAAAAATAAAGAGCAAGCATCACATTGTGGCTCACAGTTTAGACAAACAAAAAGTCTTAAGTTGAATTTGATGATTGTTTGAATTTGAGTCTTATTTGTATTGTGAATTGTTATTATTAATAAAGAATAAAAAAAGTGGAATTTGACGGTCTTACACTGCACCAGAATTTATCATGATAGTGATAAATCTGGAGCAGCAAAAGAAAAGTGTTTTCTAGCTCTAGACCGGCAGAACCTAAAACACATTGTTAAATCCACCCCAATTTCTTACACCCTCAACATTTATTATAGATGTGCTAATGTTCTCCATAAGTAACTGGTTACATTTGACAAAATAGAAAAGAGATAAGTCCTGAGGGGCAATGGATATACATAAGATGTTGGTGAAATATCTAGAATGTCTCCTGTCTATGTAGAGGAAAGAAAGTTAACTTATGAAAACAAAGGATCAGACATATTTTATTTGCATTAGAGCCTCCTGCCTCCAATAGTAGGATTGTCATGAGGTCAACGCACACAATGAATCATCTGACAAAATTGCCAGGATTGACCAACTTTGCTCCATTGTATTCTATTAGCACAGATAAGATGTGTTACAAGAACTTACAGTTGCTAAAGTATGTCAATAAATGAAATGACTTCCTTTATCAGCAGTTCTTCATTCCCACTTGATTCCCACATACATGTTTGCTTGTGTTTTCAATGGAAAGAGGCAAAAAAGACCCTGCAAGTGCCAGCTGATCTCCAAGAAGGAGCCATGCTAAAATTCATCATGTCCAAAACTTCCTCCCCTCAGACATCAAAGTTTGTGATTCAGTTTTTGATGTCCAAAACTGTAGAGTGAAGCAAGTCTCTATTATATGTTCTCACCCATCATGATATTATCCTCACGAGCTCCCACCTGCAGCCCCAGGATCCGATGAGTGTTCAGAAGCTCCCATGCCTATAACATAGTCGGCTTGTTTTTTCCAAAATAATTAGGCTTTTCCAACTTTTCTGTAATATTTACAGATGCAATGATGATGAACTTGACAGGTCTTTATCTTGTTGTAACTTTTTCCATGATATAGATGACAACAAGTGGGTAATAGGGTGAAACTGTACAACCAGAAAATTTCCCCAAAGACCCAGGCTCTCACTCAATAATAGCTTCAAAGGGTCTATGGACCAGTACAAGGCATTCAGATGTCAACCAGACTTTGGAGCTGTTGGGGGAGTTTCATTATGCCTTCTCAGCCTCGTTTTTGGAACATAAATATTGCACCCCCACCAGTTTCCAAACCCGCATGCCACTTTGGACATTTCAGGATGGTCGGGGACATGAACACCCTCAACCGCCACATTTACTTTAATCTTCGGATGCTGGAAAACTGGTGGAGACTACAAAAAATTAGAAATGTAAAACACAATAGGGGAAATGTTTTAATCCATTTGCCCTACAATTTTAGGTATTTGCCTTGTGCCACATTTATCAAGGTTTTTAGATTTTTTTGGGCATTTCTCCGAGCTCTGAAAAAAGTTAAGTAAACATTTGCAGCAAACTTGAACTTGACCTTTTTTTCAATTGACTTCTATGGCTTGCATTGGTTGATACTGTGATGCAGAGTGTTCTTACAGTCTGTACATCTGTATGTGGACCTTCAGAAATTTCTTAAGATAATGATTGAAATGATTGTAATCTAAGATAATGATAATGAAACTAAAACAGATGTTAGACCATAAATTGTAGGAAAGGTATGGCAACATATGTCCATCAACCACTTTATGATGGCCTCGTACTAGTGGTCCATACACATTTTGGTGCTTTCTTAAGAAATGTTCAAAGGCATTAACATTCACATACACTACTTGGATATCACCGGTGTGATGCTCATGACAGATTTAGCGTTCATTTGTTTGGGGATATTTCAATTCATGGACATCGGAATAACTTACAATCACCATGTTGATACAGAATACAAAGTTAAGTCCACTTATTGTGGATCAACGTTTATCCATGATAAATGCACTCATTCTGCCTTACAAATATCAGCTCCTCTAAGGCAATGCAGGCCCATGACTACAAGGTTCCTTGTAATAAACATCCCTGTGCCGATCTTCCCCATGTAAGGGCAGTCATTAGCTGCAGAAAGACACAGCGGCTCGAAGGCTGGAGGAGCATCAGAGATTAGAAGCAGGTGGGGGGTGTTTATGCTGACAGAAAACTGATAGATCTTGACCTATGTTTATGCCATCTGGAATGAAGATGTCAGGTCATGGGTTCTTATCTGAGAGAAGGGTAACTGAGCCTGGAGAAAAGTCACACTTTCAGGTCTGTCATCTGTGCGGGGGCAGGAAGAGATGAGAGCTGTGTATGCGGATCCCAAAGGTGCTAATCCACATGTCAGCAACATGAGAGGACATGGATGAGAACCTGACCTCAGCAGTTGGACTCAGAAGAGAAAATCTCTGATGATGAGACTCTAAGAAGATCCCATTAATTGTGTTTTCTTAAAAACCAAATCCAGAGACATCCAGGAAAAGTAGATGTTTGGTTGATCTTGGAGTAATCTTGGTTTACATTTTCTAGTTATTATGAAAACCTAATATTATCAGTTTTATTATTGTCCCTATTATTATCATCATTTTGGTTGTTGTTAAAGAGGACCTGTCACGCTGAAAATGGGCACCAGGAGCTGCTTACTAAAGTAGAAGAAGGTGAACTCCGGTGGACCTGAGTGGGGAAGCGACACATGCAGGACATCGGGCGCATGATCTTAGTGAATGGTGGCACAGTGCATTATCGTTGGACAATGCACTTTAGGTGAACTTCGCGGGACCGGGTAAGTATATCTGCCCCAGTAAATTAAACATGCTGCCTGGGATCTTAAAATAATTAAGGGGTAGTCCATTTTAGCTCATGTTTTTAGTAATGTGTGTGTGCGAGTGTGGAGGGCAGAATATTAAATAATTTACCAATATGCAGTGGGTACAGAAATTATTCAGACCCCTTTAAATTTTTCACTCTTTGATTCATTGTATTTATGTACACTCTAAACTCATCTTGACAGAAAAAAACTGAAATGTAGATATTTTTGCTAATTTATTGAACATGAAAAACTGAAATATCACATGGTCATAAGTATTCAGCCCCTTTGCTCTGACATCATATTTAACTTTCCTTCCTCTTTGCGAAGTTTCTACTACTTAATTGGAGTCCAGTTTTGTTTAATTAAACTGATTGGACTTGAGAATGAAAGACACACACCTGTCTACATAAGACACCTTTCTATATAAGCTCACAGTGTATGCCAGAGGACATGAGAATCATGAGGTTGAAGGAACTGCCCAAGGAGCTCATAGACAGAATTGTAGCTAGGCACATCTGGCCAAGGTTACAGAAATATTTCTGGAGCACTGAAAACACCTAAGAGCACAGTGGTCTCCATAATCCGTAAATGGGAGAAATTTGGGACAACCACAACTCTTCCTTGAGCTGGCTGTCCAGCCAAACTAAGCAATCGTGGGAAAAGAGCCTTGGTGAGTGAGAAGACGAACCCCAAAATCACTTGGGCTAAGCTTCAGGTTTGCAGTACAGAGAAGGTAGAAAGTTCTACAAAGTCAAATATCACTGCCGCCCTTCACCAGATGGGGCTTTATGGTAGAGTGTGCCGACAGAAGCCACTCCTTCTGTACAAGACATATGAAAGTGACAGTTTGCAAAAAAACACATGAAAAATAAGAATCTCTGGTCTGATGAGACGAATATTGAACTTTTTGGTGTTAATTCTAAGAGGTATGTGCAGAGAAAAGCAGACACCGATCATCACCTGCCAAATACATTCCCAACAGGGAAACATGGTGGTTACTGGGCTCACCTTCCAAAAAGACAACAACCCTAAGGACACAGCTAAAATAACACAACAGAGGCTTCAGAACAACTCTATGGCCATTCCTGACTTACCCAGCCAGAGCCCGGACATAAACCCAATGAAGCAATCTTGGTGGATGACAAAAAAAAAACATTATGACAAAAAGTTAAAAGGATGAATAGTACCCGCCTTAGTTCTAATATGTAAGTATAATGTCCGATCTTTTGTTTAGCCCTGTGTCTCACGATTTAAAAGTTTGCGCTTCAATGCCGGTCCATGTAAAACCATCAGTTTGTTTTTCATGGAAATCCCTAAAGTGTTTGTAAATGGAGGAAATGTTGGTTGAATTATTGCTTATGTCAGATACATGTTGTTGGCTCTATAGCTGCTTCTACTCAATACTGAGAAAAGGGTCTGAATATTTATGAGCAAGTGATATTTCAGTTATTCTTGTTTAATAAATGAGCAAAAATATCTATTTCAGTTTTTTCTGTCAAGATGGGGGGGCAGAGTGTACATTAATGAGCAAAAAATAACTTTTTTTAGCTTAACAATTGTTTGCAGTGAAACTGTGAAAAATTTTAAGTGTCCTGAATACTTTCCGTGCCCACTGTACATCTATTAAAAGTTGATATATAAAGTGATGCTTTCTGTCTTTTATTTTATCAGCCAGAGATTCCTGACCATAAAATGGCCGCAGATGGAGGGTCATGTGATATCCAACTGTCCATAAACAATTGCCCTGCCAGGACCTTAATCTTATAGTAATGAATACTATCATCAGGTCCTGGCAGCACGATTGTTCATGGACAGACAGAGATCACATGACCCTCCATCTGCGGCCATTTTATGGACAGGAATGTCCGGCTGATGAGGTAAAAGAAATAGTATACTTAATAGATGTATATTGGTAAATGACCTATCATGCTGTCCACCACAAGGTGTGGCAGTAGTTGGGACAGGAGTGTCAGCTTCTGTAAACAGAGGCCAGCAGTGACGCGAGGCAACGCAGGAGAAAGGAAGCACCGGAGAAGGTGAGTATAATGAGTTTATTGTTTTATAGCCCCTCCCCATTTATTCATTTATTAAGATACAGGAAAACACCTTTAAAAATCGGAACCTATTTTGGACATCAGTAATGTGCTTGATGGAGGAGAGCAGGGTAGGTGCATATACATATAGGGATATATGTATCTCTAATGTTTCCATTTGTGATTATGAATATGGTTTTGCTATTTCTTTGATATATCTTAAATGTAAAACTTAAGCACATGAAACAGATCTGTGACTGACCCCTCATGTGACTGCCCTTCCCAAATTCTATTTGTGGTATTATTGGAAACCACAAGTTTATTCGAGTTGAGTGATTAATGTAACTAGACATTGATACCCCTCATACTAATGGTCTGAACAGAGTGACAGATATTTGTCTTCTCCCCTCATTTACTAAACAGACGGTGTTCCTGGCTCAGTGAGAAGATGACTCAAGTGTGATAGCGAATTTTAGCAATCTAGTCGGTTGTCGAAGACGGACTCAGATAGTGACCAAGGTAAATGGGAATGTATTGACCACATAATCCATATTATATACAGAAGGCTTCTTTGAATAGGTCCACTATGTTATAGCCAAATAGCCAGATGCATAAAAACTTTTAAAAACTTTAACTTTTGGTTTATTAATTTTTTTTTATTTTGTTTTTCGGGGGGAGATTTTTAGTTTTTATTTTCAGTCTTGAAATAATTTCCTATTGTTGGCAACTAGACGGAGATTTAGCTGTATACCATGTTAATGCACAAGGAACACGGCTCATAGGGGAGTCATTTGGGAGCCAACTCCAATCTCCCAGGTTGAAGTACTGAATAGACCTTTGATGACATCAGTCGGAATCTGGTTGATGCAGTGTTACATATAAAGATGTCTCTGTACTGTTTTGCATATCTGTAATGATCTGCAGCACCCAACATCATGTACTGCCTCTTCTTCTTTAAAAACTTGTTCTCCTGCTTTCAGGAGAACAAGAACAAGACGATCCACTCTCAGCATCCACCAGCATTAACCATGTACAAAACATTTGCGTACTGTGATGTTTACTCTTGTGGTCCGTAAATATAAAAAAAAATATTCTCAGATGTTTTACATTTTAGAAAAACACAAAAAAATGTGCAATAAGTTGCTCATTAATGGAAATTAAATAAAATGAAATGATATTATGTTTGGTTACACGTAATGGGTAGGAAGAAGGAACCGATCAGTATTATAAAAGCTTCCCTCTCCAGTGTGATTTAGAAACCTCTGTACAGTGTAACATCATATGTGAAAAACCATTAACAGATCATTAAATGGGGAGAAATATTTATTGAAACTTTGTCAAAATTATCAGCCAGCCTTAACCTGATATATGGTTTGGCACACTATTTAAATTCATTACATTTCTGAAAAGTGTGTCAGTCTGGCTTTATTGGGTTTGTAGCATACATTAAAATACACCGGACACTTTGTTACTATAATACAATGCGAAACTTCAGTGGAAAGACCCCACATGACCAGATAAGATTTGGAGAGCTAGGTCCCAGTGTAATACTCCTCTTTCCAATTCCTTTAGCTTTCCTATTACATTGCTTCTAGTATGTGCTAAAATTCATGTTTCATGGTTAGAAACTCATGTAATCTGAATTCTTATCAGACTGACCATTTATTACCTTAAAGAAAATCTAACATTTGATTTGATGCATTATGAAGCAAACATACCTTGAGACTGCTGTAGCTACACTGATGCAGGTTCATATCTTGTTTAATCCCAGTGCTGAGTGGTTTTGCTGAAAAAACATATAACATTAAGGACCTTGGGAAAGTTGGGTCAGACTGGCTGACATAAACACATTACACATGGGAGCTTAGGTCAGTCAAGACATGACTAGTCAACCTGTGCTGGATCACTCATACACAGCAGCTGGAGGATGGTGCAGCAATTGATTATTCTGTCTGGCAGGAAGAGAAGTGATTGCATCATCCTCTCCTGCAAAGAAAAACTCACATACTAGGAGAAGCGCTGAACCAAGCACTGAAGGAGCCATAGAAGCAAGACAGCTTCTTTATCATAATGTTATATCTGTTTTATCAGCAAAACCACTCAGCTCAGGGATTAACCAAGATATTATCCTGCATCATTGTAGCTACAGCAGTCTCTAGGTATGTTTGCTTCATAATCCATCAAATCAAATGTTAGGTTTCCTTTAAATGTGTGTTACACCAGGACGTACACACTAAACGTGTTCACAAACTTTTGCCTCCATCTGATATGTCCCATGCACTAGGACACAACGGATGAAAAAACGCGGTAGGCTTTGTCTTTCCATCCTGCTTCCTCATGTAGACTGATGTATATACTCGAGGCCTTAATAGCTCATGAGGGAAAGAATGCAACACTATCTGTTCCCGGCCTCTGCTGAGCAAACATTCTGTGAAGTCTCCAGTGATGTCACTGTCCATATAAGGGCAGCACATTGCTTGGGAAACACCCTGAATATCTGCAGCAGCCAGTCATAGACCATTGTCTTTTCTCAGAATGTTCCTCATACTTCTTTTTTGAAAAAAAAAAAACGTAAGTGTTTAAAAAAAAAATGCCTGGATGAGTAATGAACGCAATGGGGGACATTAATCATTAGGCTGGCTCTTTGTGATAGTTATATGTCTGTCTAAGTCATACTTATTAGAGTGGAGTGGGACCTCTATGCAGTGTATCAGTTTTTGTTTTTTTTTTAATAATCACTATATGAGTAAAAAATTGCAAGCACATACACCTACAGGAGAGTAATCACCAATGCGATTTAAAAAAACATCGCAATTCATAAAACATCTACGCAATTTATAAAACATTGAACTAGTAAGTAGTGGTTCTATGTTTAAGGCGACTATTTCCAGATAATTTATTTAAACAAAAAAAAAGTGCAAAAAGTGTCCCATTGCAATTTGTTTGGCCAATTTTTTATGCCAAAAAATCAAGAAAACCCTATGATAAATCTCCCCTAATCTCTTTTACAAATGACACCTATTTTTGTTAAATAAGAAGTAATCTCAATGAAAACTGATTTTACCAATGCAGTACCCATTTGTTTCAGTAAAAACAATCAATTCTATAGAAGGACAACAAGCAGAGACCTAGAAATTGATACAGAATTTATACATAAAGTATAATGAAGAATTGTATAGCTTTTCCTTACACAAACCATATCAACTATTCTCTGAAAGTGGACAGCACCATTAACATCTCACCAATAATCCTATAGAACCTCAACTTTGTGACCAAACAAACGACGAGTAACCACCAGAATTATAGTGTAAAGACTCTAGGAAACCAATTTTTCTCAGCTTTTAGGAACTCTGTTGGATGGAGATTAAGAGTAAATGAGACTATCATCAGGTACTATCCAAACAATTGCCCAACTACATTATGAATGTGATTGGTCTACCGCAACAATCAAGGTTCTTGATCCTCAATCTAGTGAACTCCTGCTATATATATATATATATATATATATATATATATATATATATATATACCTTCCCACTTTTAGGTGTTTTGATGCCATTTTTCTAGTCGCTGCAAAACTCCTTGAGTGCAAGGACATATATACAGGTTGTATGCATACATTTTTTAAGCCAAAACCTAGAAGACAAATCAACTTTTGGCTTTAGCTTTAAAAAAGGAAAAAAATGAATGACAAAATTCTTAGTCCCTCAATGTGTCCATGAATTTTAACATGTGTGCACAATATCCTATATGGAGAGCTCCAGCGGGGTCGAGGCATGTATAGCTGTATATAAACACTGACTTGTTTGCCTGACTATATAGTTCTACTTTTTATCTGTACAGTTTTACAGTGGATTTGCAAGTGCTAGCGAGGGGTATATATAGAGAGATAGAGATAAACCCCGTGTCTCTGTGCTCAGTGGCTATAGAAAGGAATCCTTTTACTTAACGTTCCTAAGGTCCAGTTACAGTCTCATTCCAGCCCTCCTCCACTGTAGATTTCTCTTTATGGAAGTTTGGCTCTTGGGCAGGAAATGTTTTGGCTAGATCAGATTCATTACTGAGCTAGTGCAGAGGTCGAGCACTGTCCTCAATTACTGGGATGACCCTTTTTGTGGGCAGACATGGTGAAATGTTTGCAAATATTGGTACGCACTGGTATTTGCCAGGTTCTTAGACGGAATGCTGCCAATTCTATCTAGGATGGTGTGAAAGCTAGTAGCAGCCCATCGCCGTCAATGAAGGGTTAACTCTGGGTAACCCATCTATCCTTAGGCACTCGAGCTGGAATCTGGTATCTGCTAATTGGTCCCTTTAGGGGCCTCTCTGTGACATGATTGGTGGCGTTGTGTTTATGCGTTAACGAAAACAAGCAACAAATTTCAGTAATGTTGACACAGCGACGGGGCAGGTTATTTGGTGTATTTACTAGCGGGCAGGAGCTCTAATGAGCGTTCATTCAATTATCACATAAACAGCCATGGCGAGATTTATATAGAACATTACTACAGACATCAATACGTTATCAGCAGCTAATATTAGATTTTATATCCCACCCAGTGCAGTTGCTCAGACAATTTTTTTTTCCTAAAAGTATTGGTTCCT
This sequence comes from Engystomops pustulosus, assembly GCF_040894005.1. NCBI lineage: Eukaryota > Metazoa > Chordata > Amphibia > Anura > Leptodactylidae > Engystomops > Engystomops pustulosus. The sequence continues at coordinate 189,800,897 of NC_092413.1, read as the reverse complement.
CTCATACTGGAACTTCAATATATAAAGATTTGTAATGTTCATTGGATATCCTCAATATTAGATTGGTGCAACTTCACTACATGACAACCTGTTACCTCTTCCCAGCCGGCAGAGACTTGGGATACTGAACCAATCTGAATGTTGATGCTGTGACCAAACCTTTCCTTGACCATGAGCTTGACTTTTAATGGTTAAAGGGGTATTCTAGAATATGAACGTTTGATACAAAAACCCATGATGATATAAATAAATGAATATAACAAAAGTCAATGTCATTAGTCACAAAATGGAGCTTAAATAGTTAGATTTTACAATTCTCAAAATGTTATGGGCTCTCTAAAGTAGGCAAAGTTATCAACAAGATGGCTGGCACTGGAAACTACAAGTCCCATGATCCTTTATTTCTCAGTAACCCCTCCTCCCTCTTATGCTCTGCTCCCTGTCACGCACGGGGGTGCGGGAAGAGTCTCTGAGGGCAGAGTCTGTGGACCCTCTGGACCACCGCGGAGGTTGGTATGGGACCTGCAGTGGCAGCCAAGGCAACGGAATGCGGGAAACAGTCACAACTTGAGGTGACAGCAGGAACGCAGAGGAGCACTGGTAACACTGGTACAGAGTGAAGTCACCACTGGGCTGGAACCCTGGACGGCACAGCAGGAGCACAGTCATATGGGAACGGACCACAGGATATGGATCACAGGAGACAGACCACAGGATACAGAGCACCGGACACGGATCACAGGATATGGACCAGAGGACACGGACCACAGAATACGGACCACCGGAAAAGGACCACAGGACACGGACCACAGGTACGGACCACGGAACACAGACCACAGAATATGGACCAAAGGACAAGGACCACAGGCTATGGACCACCGGACACAGACCACAGGATATGGACCACGGGACATGGACCACAGGATATTGACCACGGGACATGGACCACAGGATACGGACCACCAGACACAGACCACAGGATATGGACCACATGACACGTACCACAGGAAACTACACACAGTGGGGGTCATTTACTAAGGGCCCGATTTGCGTTTTTGCGATGGGTTAACCAAATTTTTCTGTTTTGCGCCGACTTTCCCTGTATTGCCCCGGGATTTTGGCACACGCGTTCGGATTGTGGCGCATCGGCGCCGGCATGCACGTGTCAGAAATCGGGGGGCATGGCCGTAAAAAAAAACCTGACGGATTCGGAAAAACCGCCGCATTAAAAAAAAAAAAGTATCGCTCGACACACGCTTACCTTCACCCACGATGGCTCGGTGAACTTCAGTGCATTCCGATGCTCTTCAGCGCAGCAGCGACACCTAGTGGACGTCGGAGGAACTACCTTAGTGAATCCCGGCCAGACCCGAATCCACCGCAGAGAACGCGCCGCTGGATCGCGAATGGACTGGGTAAGTAAATCTGCCCCAGTAACTTTTAGATATCTTTTTACACGTGAGCCATCATTCTTCCAAAAAAAGACTTTTAGGGATGTCCTCGGTCACTAAAGATCCAGTTATGGAGGCCAGAGGGGAGCTCCAGCATACAGTCCAGCTACCTCCGCTTCCTAACTGCCGCTGACATTGTATGTCAGGCCTTCCTTAGGAATTAGGGAGTGTTGTAATGAGAGAGTTGAGAAAGAGATTTGGGGAGATTTATCAGAAGTCTCTTAGAGCAGAACCATTCTAGTTGCCCATGCCAACCAAAACTCAGCTTTCACCTTCCCACTGCTGTTTATAAAACTAAAGCTAAGTTCTGATTGGTTTCCATGGGCAACAAAAACAGTTTTACCCCAGAAACTAATAAATCTTCCCCATTAGCTGTGTGTGGCTTGCTGAGGAGAATTTCTGAGGGAGGGGGGAATGAGGGAGTTTGGCTGTATGTGACTCACTGAAGAGTATCACTGAGCGAGGTGTAAAAGGGAACTGATTTCCCCTCACACGGCCAACATCTCTCTCAACTTCCTCATTCCTGGGGGGAACAGCTTAGCAGTGTCAGTTAGGAGGCGGGGTAGCTTGACTGTATGCTGGAGCTCCCCTGCCTCTGTGACTGGATCTTTAGCAATAGAAGGTATCAACAGAAGTCATTTTTAGAAGAATGTTGGCTCTAACCCCATGGAAAAAGACATCAGTGAAATATGTATACAGACATCTAAAATGTTCTTTGTGTGGTTTCTGAGTCTTGGGGTTGCTGGTGACAAATTCCATTATATACAATACAAGTATCTGTAAGCATGAATTACACAGAAGGAGAACGTGCAATATTATTCAGACCTTAAAGTGTTTTTCTCAATTTGTTTTACCCTGGTACAATCGAAAATTCGAAAATTTCAGTAACATATGTGTTTAACATGAAAATCTGGAAAGTTTCACAGTGAAGGAGAATGTATGTATAATCCCCATCTCCAAATGGAAGATTAACTGTTTTAAGATCTTTTGTGATTTTAGGGTTCAGCAAGAAAGGGTTTACAAACAATATGGCAAATTTACTAGTTTGGTCTAAAGTTTGGACTAGAAATTTGTAAAAATGTGCTAGATGATAAATCGTTTGCATCTTTGGATTGTCTGATCTAACTTTATATATCCTTGTAGACATTTTTTTTTGTTGCAGAATTTCACATCTTTGGCAAAACCCTTTCCTTGTGAAACTATAATCCATCACATGAAGATCCACCCAACTGTTGGCACTATTATCTAAAAAAAATATATATAGTAATATAGTTTACCCCATCTATAATACCTGATATAGTAATGATTTTAGTCACTGTGGGTGTATGGAGTAAAAAACTGGAAGGGGAACGGAGAAAAGTAGCGCTACCTAGTGCAAGATTATCCTTGGTTGGTTGGAATTTGTCATTGGGTGAGATATGTACTGGAGACAGGCACAATGCTGGTGTTAGGCATGTATGGTGAGCATCCGCTGCCGCGTCTCCACCCTCACCCAAGGGTTGGGTAACAAGGGCGTGTAACAGATAGATAGGGTGGGTAGGTTACTGGTTGTAACTCCCTATGCAAAAAAAGAGCCGTCTGGATGGAGCTGGTATTCAAGGGTAAGGGTTTCTTTTATTCGGAAAAAACTTTTTGGACAACGCGTTTCGCACTATGCAAAGTGCTTCATCAGGTCTGGTACAATACACAATTAGATACTGTAAATAGTAAACTTGAAGTAAAATAAATTAATAGTATTCTGATAGATTAATAGTATTCTGATAGATTCTGATAGTAATGATTTTATTCTTGTTTGCATACTTACAACTACAGATGAGCGGATTTGACCTTTCCATTTGGGTTTGGAGTTCAGGTTCATCCAGTGCGACCCGGATATAATGCCTTATTGGTAGCCGAACAACCAACAAAGGCCCTACCAACTAGCCATGGTTATGACTGGCAAGGGGTATCTTGGCCAATCATAGCCATGGATAGTTGCTAGTGGCATTAATTTGCCAGATTGGCTGTTTGTCGGCCATCCAGAAATATGTCTGGCTCACACAGAAGACCTGAACGGAAAGTTCGGATCTGCTCATCTCTACTTACAATGCACTCATGCAACCCCCATGACCCTCTGTTTATTAATTGCTCTTAAAAACAACAATAGGTGACAATGTGATATGAAGACTTTGGCATTTTCACAATAAAGCTTAAAACCTGGAGAACCAGAGCCACTAAACACTGGTATCAGAGATACTGTATAGTCCGTAGCAGAAGTCATGCCTTACACTGCACTGAATATTCATTTTCACTGTCATGTATTCCTCAGTGTATCCATATTTTGGTAGGTCAGTCCAGTGTTGGACGGGATTGTTGCCAAAACGGCTTGGGATACAGTCAGAAGGATCAGACATGGTTTAGCAGACTGAGTATGTGGCATAGCACCTTAATTTTAGTATACTAGGGTTTCTGTGTCATGATGAGAGTGCTTCTAGACTTTAACTTATTAACTTGACCCAATCTATAATGAAATAAACCAAGAAATATTATCCTACTCCAGTCCTCATCCTTCCAGCATTCAACTTTCTTCAAAGAGAGCATCAGGTTTATCGTACTGCAATTATTAGAGATATCAAAGAGATATTATAGATCCCACAAGCTATTCAACTGTAATGGGAGGAAGAGACTTGTAAGTGTATACAGATATAAGCCTGTGTTTATGAGCACATACACAGAGGGACCCTGCACGTTATACCATCTGCAGATAGCATTGACTTGTGCTCTACATCTACAGTATCCACTGCTTCTTATATCATTACCCGCAATATTGCACCTGGTTTGTTTTTCTATTGCATTCAATAAAATATAATTTTTATATACAGTGTAAAGCAATTTTTGTTATACATTGGTAAACATTGGAGCAAGCCATCAAAGATACAGGAGATGTTTGTGTCATAGTATAAGTATCATAGACATAGGTTTGGTGTAAGATATAGTTTTAGTAGGGTCAGTCATTAAGAATTTGTTTCTATAAAAGCAATCACAGCATAGGAGAATAACATTGTGCATGGGAAAATATGGGAAGCATGTGCAACACCCCTGCCAAAGTATATAGGCAGTCGGGTAGTTGTGAATAGCGCCCTCTCCAGGTTAGGAGCTGTCAGAGGGAGTCATGAACCCTCTAGTAAGTTTCTAGCACTGGAAGATTATGTAATAGCAGCTGTAGTCTCTGCCTGGAAAGGCAATAGTTAAATTGGTGGAAGACGTTATCCAATTATGTGGCTGTATTGTAAACTGGGGTGTGATTGGAGTGGTGTTACCACCTGACCGGGGGGAGTATAAAACCCCTGTGCAGGGGGAGCACATGGTCCAAACCTCATGGTCTTAGCTGGTCTGTCTAAGCACATGGTCTGAGTGAAAAGAAAGAGTCATCCCAGGAACTAAGTCAGGAGACTCTAACCAGAGCTGCAGCTTCCACAGTTTGGATGCAGCTTCATCTCAATTATCCCAACCTGCATCTGCTATCAGGCTGGTGCTTTATTCCTGAGGACCAGTCTCCGCGACCACTCTAGTACCAGATTCTAGATCAGCTGTTTGACCGTTTAGACCTGTTGTTCAATAAAGAACCGTGAGTTGATTTGCACAACGTTGCCTCCGACTGATCCCTGGATACGGCTGTCACCACCATCAGGACTCTAGCCCATCTTTACCAGCCCAGCCTGAAGCTATTATCCATTATCCATCGCAACCATCTTCCTTCAGACCTGCACTCCGAATAGCTATCTCCTTCCATTTGAAGTTCTGCTGATGTTTAAGACTGTTACCTGCTGTTTCAATAAAGAAGTGTAAGTTATTCTGCACCAACATGCCTCCGAGTGATCCCTGGATTAGGCCATTCAACATCACGGGCTCCCCATCCTCCATCACCAGGGATCCTTACACATTAGGGGTCTCTCCAACCAGGTCCTCCATGTAAGATTTTGGCTTCCTAGAATGTGTAGGACAGAAACCTTGGGGAAACTTATACACCGTTCAAAACATTTCCCCTTGTTCTGTCACACCTTGTGGACTTCCGGAGGCTGGGGATCCAAGTACTCCAATGAAATTTTAAGAAAGGTTGTAAGTTCTGGAAACAGGCTCTTCATTGGATTGTTATTTAGTCCTGGGGAAAAACATCATCTTCACTATGAAAAACAAGAAAAAAATAGTTAACGGCTCATCCTCAGAAGGTAGTGGAGGTCTAGATTAGTTGTCCTGTGACATCTTCACTATGTATGGAAAGAATATGCATGAGATACAAATGTTTTATGCAAGTATGGAATAATAATAACTGAATAATTAGAAGAGCAGACTTGAAAAAGCCACAAGCATTAAATGGCATCCTACCACAGGATAGGGCCTAACTTACTGGGGATCCCATCACCGAGCCTCCTACCAATCAGCAAGTTAGGCCCTATCCACAGGATAAAACCTAACTGGCTGTCACTGGAGAACCCCTTTAAGGAGAGGTAACTGACAACAAATGATACAAAAAGTCAGTACAGGCAATACTCATATGCTAGCATATGATTTGTTGAAGACATTTCTGAGGATATCCTATTTATATACATGCAAAAGATGTTTTGTTGTTTTAAAAGCCTTAGACAAAAATCTAGATAGATAAATGGTTAGATAGACAGATATAAAGATAGGAAATAGACAAATTATAAGACATAGATAACTAGACAGATAGATGATCGATATGTAGACAAGAGATGAATGATAAAAATCTACACCGGGGAATTAAAGGAGCAATACTACAAAAGTCCACATACAGGGGGGGCCTTTAGGACAGGGGGCCCGGGACAAATGACCAGTTTGCCGCCCCCTAACGCCGGCCATGGATGAACCAGCGATGGTGAGATATCTAGGATCAAAATAGCCTTGAACTTTATCTGTCTATACAAAGATCCCATCAGGAAGGAGGAGATCATGTTCTTTCGAGGTGTTTTCTTGGTTTACATTAGCCTGAACATAATCTCTCAAGCCTATAGGTACACATATGCTATATCCTACATGTGACACAAGAAAACCTTTAATCCTTCTCAGTTGTTAACATTCTCCCTGGCGCACAGCCAAGAACAGCTGCACTGACAGATTTTCCTTTCGGATGGTTCGGGCAGATAATTTTAGACCAGCGTTTTGCCTCTTCCCGCTTCTGTTCCCACCTGCAGTGGACGGCTCTGTGTGAGTGCTGATTGTCTATGTAAACACCCTGGGATTCCTAGCTCTGTAAAAAGTGAAGGGCAAAATGGAAGTGACAAACTGTTTTGCTTGGGAGATAGCAAAAAGTTACAGGGTCAATGACTGTCCTCCTAATAGGACATCCAGGCTGGTGTTTAAAGATGGTTCCCTAAATTCTCTGTCAGTAAAAATAATATGTGACAGTGATACTAAAGACCTAATGTACTTTTCTACCTTTGATCACAATGGGGCACATTAACTTACCTGTCCGACGAAGTTCCCCGAAAGTGCCTTGTCCTACGATAATGCACTGTGCCGCAATTCACTAAGATTCACTGCACGTGTCGCTTCCCCGCTCAGGTCCGCCGGAGTTCACCTTCTTCTCCCTGGTGCATGTAAGTGCTTGATCTTGCGACACAATTTGAAAGTTAAATCCCGCACTCAGTCCAAATAAGTCGGATCGTCCAACGGCACGCCCCAAAATTTCTATGGCATGAAAAAATGCCAAAAAACTATTGTGTGTGACACAATGCCAGCGCAGACCCCTGTTAAATATCTGTCACAGCCATGCAAAACCCAAAAACGTTGGAAAGTCCTACGAAAGTGCGCACAGAAACCCCTAGTAAATAAGCCCCAATGTGTTGCTCACTGCCAGTATTGGTTTACAATCCTGAGATAAACTCTCTCATTTAGTTCTTTTGCTGGAAGGATGCCAATTGATCCAGGTGTCCAGTTGAAGTCTATGGTTCTTTTATTGTACCACATCCTGCTTGGCCACCAAAAGTCATGGGGATTTCTCATTGGTTCTAACTTCTGTTGCATCACAGGGGTTCAGAATAAACAAAATATTGCAACAAAGATCTAAATGTTATCCTGACATCACACTGCATGCTGGTAATGTAAACTATACTCTACAAGGACTCCCAGGTCTACAAGGACTCCGAGGATTATACATCCTAAGACATAAGTTTCATACAGATTGTGGGGCACATTTACTAAGGGTCCGCACACCTCATTTCCGTCAGGTTTCCCGACTATTTTGGCGCACGTGACTGGATTTTTTCATTCCACAGAAATCGGGGGGATTGGCCGTCACACAACCCGACTGATTCAGACTAAGCGCAGGATTTACAATTCAAATTGTGTCGCAAGAAAATGCACTCACATGCACCAGGAAGAAGAAGGTGAACTCCGGCGGACCTCAGCACAGAAAGCGACACATGAAGGATATCGGGCGCACGATCTTAGTGAATCACGCCGGACCCGATTCCTCGTCGGACAATGCACCTACGGGATCGCAACAGGACCAGGTAATTAATGTGCCCCTATATGTACATTGATCACTATATGTTAAAGTGTAACCATCATTTCAGATCATTTTTGATATTGCTCACCCCTCCCCTCTCCATAGGGGGTTAGAGTCTGCACCGCAAATCAGTGCGGGAATAGGACCTGCCCTATCTTTTACGGTGCACAATCCACGTCTACGAGCTACCTGTCATTTTTGCGGCGAGCTGACGTTTGTCATTGCGTATGTGCGCATGGAGCCTTAGTTTGTAGAGAAACGGACTGCTTAGTGCCCCTTAGTCAAAATGTAAATCTACGTTGCTGAGGCAAATCTGTCCAGAGGATTGAAGACAGGTCTCGCTCCTCTCCTGCTTGTTACACAGCTATGAGTGAGTGTTAACCCTTCCCGCTCTCTCCCTGGCTGTAGTATGCTATGAGCACTATATGCAAACATCAAGCTGAAAGTGAAGGGGTTAATCCTCCCTTCTCAGTGCAATATTTTTTAATGTATGAGTGGGGGGATGTTTAATTCTTGATATACCTAATAACAGGGGCCACTAAGCAACATAAATGCTCTCGGGAGCTTATATTGCATATCATTTATCATACCGGCACAAAATTCTACATTATTAATTATGCGGGGCCCTATCTTAAAATTCATAATTGGAACCCTATAATAATATAATATAATAAATTATGAAATCACTAAATTTTGTTACTTTGTATGGTGGTCCAAAAAATATGTATAGTTCATTAAATAATTGGGGGTTACTCTACATGATATTGATTTTGGGTGGGAGCAGTATGTAACGCAAATGAACTGGGGGCTCTGAATAGCTGGTTTGGACCAGGGAGTTGTATGTGTACAATTATTGATGGCGACATTGTTTAAAATGTAAATTATTTGGGGGCACTGTATATAATATACATTTTTCAAGTGGCTGTATATAATTGATTTGGGGGTGAAGCATATAATTTAATTGGAGGCTCTTTATATAATACAATTAACTCAAGGTGGAGGGTAGATAATATCATTTATGGAGTGGGGTCTGTATATATACATATTATTTAGAGTGTCTAGAATATATTATTTGTTTAGTAAGAATAAAATATATACAGTGTTGGACTGGGTTTCCTTAGGCCCACCAGGGAAAATACATTTAGGGGCCCATTCTTCATTATCCCCCAGAAAATATACTCTAGCAGACTCCAAATTGTGGTGTTTTCTGATGGACCTCTGGGGTTCAGTATTGAGCAGGGGCCCACCGGAGGATCCTCTGGTACTCTGTTGGGCCAGTCCGACACTTAATATATATTAATGTTTTGCTGGTCACAATGTACAATACTGGCAGTACCTGATTAAGTTCTTTATGTTTGTTCTTAAGGGGATATTCTCATCTGGACACTCACATTTAATTAAAATAATCTGCCATACATATACATTTCTTCAATGCATGTCATAAAAAAAATCTTCACATCAAAAAAAAAAAAATTCACATAAATGTTGCCATGCTGTCCATTAGAAGCAAGATAATTGTCCTTGGATACGACCACCCTGCACCCTTGCTTCGGTGGCCAGTCCTGCCTGACCACCTGGATTCAGCATTTATTGCCACAGGACGGCTGAGGGACGAGCAGTAACTCCCGAAGATTTAATATGCAGAAAATTTCTTTTGCAGTCACTCTCGCAAAGGTGGTTGTATACAAATTGCTACAGAACCGGATGTTGCTATGTTAAATATTATTTTTTTTTTATTTTTACAACAATCTAATGTTACCAAGAGACAACATGGCTACATTCATGGGGAATTATCTTCATACAGATACATTTTTGAAATAACGTCAAATTGAAGAAATGTGTTAGATTATGGCAGTATTTTTTTCTTCCCTGTGACCATAGGATTTGTCACTAAGATTGTGCGCCCAATTTCCTGCATGTGTCACTTCCCCGCTCAGGTCCGACAGAGTTCACCTTCTTCTTCCCGTTGTATGTAAGTGCATTTTCTTGTGACACAATTTATAAGTTAAATCCGTCGGATTGTCCGGCGGCCCGCACCCCGATTTCTGCGCATGAAAGCCGGCGCAATTGCACCAAAATCCGATCCCCTTCTAAATACCTGTCCCAGCCTTGCAATCCCCAAAAACGTCAGGAAGTCAGACGGAAATGTGATCCGCGGACCCTTAGTAAATAAGCCCCATTGCTTTTGAAAAAGTTCTTGAATCCCAGTTTGTACAAATTACTCTACCAGGGACCATTTTGAATAGTCCAAAAATACTCGAACCATAATGGCCCTTCTGTCTAGGACTCTTCTCATCTCTTTATAGAAACAATTTAGCTTGGCTTGACAACGTCTGCCCTTAGTAAAACCACGCTGGCTATCACTTATAGTATTATTTACTGTCACATAACAAGCATAACTCTATTAACACATTTGCCAATTGAGGCCAGCAGAAAGATTAGGCATTAACCCTTACACCATCCTGCACCCCTCAGGATTTCACCAGGGATGCTATGGCAATCCCTTCAAGAATATGATAAGCAGACCAGGTAGGACGTTGGCAAAGTGAGTATAATAGAAGATTAGGTTTGGTTGGTTCCAGTAATGGTGGAAAAATTTATTTTACAATTTTTTTGCATTTGGCTTTATTGTGCCATAGTGTGTATGAGCATATTATCATTTTCCAAAGACAATCTGCTATTATATCATCTGTGCTAAAGGTTTTTTCTTTTATGTTCCTAAAACAGAACAACCATTCTTGGAAGCCAACTTTCCTTGGTTTTGGTGGGAATCTACCTATGTCGATGTCCTTGGACACTTGAGATGAACACATCTTTTTCTGGAATTGTTGATTGCTATTGCACAAATTAGGAGCCCGGCTGTCTTTCACCCTTCTGGAAGTCACCTTACCCCCCTTCCCTCCATTATAATGTTGGACTTGAATCTTGTTAATATCCAATCCTCATAATGTTACCAATCATGTCAAAAATATTGCCAATATTTTTCACCCATTTTTCCAATCTATAAACTCCCATTTGAAAATATTATAAAATACAGACCAGATGCAAAGTCTCAGATCTTCTTAGACCAGAACAGTTATTTAATCTGTGTCTTTGTTATTGGCTGGTTTAGAACGTAACGCACCAGGACATACTATTACATCCTGGTGTTGCATGCAATGTATGGCGAGAGCTCATGGGTTGAGCTCGGTCTATACACAGCAGGTGTCGGCTCACCTAACATAGCCACAGATGGGCACTTCTCCCGCCCTCGTGATGTAATCAGAAGGCACCGACCGGTTCCCATGACAGCCTACAGTCTCGTAGATACTTATAGGCCTGCCATGGATAGTGATCTCTAATAGCCTGTCAGGTTATTAGAGATCAGCAGTAAAATGACTATAGACTGCAATACAGTAGTATTGCAGTTTATAGCATGAGCAATCAGACCCTTCAGGGTTAAATTACCCTAGAGGGCCTGAAATAAAAAATTTTAAAAAATGTAAAAAATTAAAAAAGTTAAAGTTAAATCACAACCTCTTTCCCTAGAACACATATAAAAATAAATAACCAGTAAAAATCATAGAAATGTTAAGTATCACCATATCCCAAAATGCCTTTCTATCAAAATATTGAAAAATTGAAAATAACACCCAAATATCTGAATCACATCACCATTTTTACACCATTATCAAACAGTCATATAGGTCGAAAATAGATATCAAATAAAATTACAGCGCATACCTATAAAAAATGACACTGTACACAGGTCTGAACACCAAAGTATGAAAAAGTTATTGGTCTCAGAATTTGGCAAAATGGCAATTTTTTTTTACAATAGATTAAAATTTTTTAAAATCTATGGTATCTTTGGTATCCCTGTGATAGTATCGACCCGAAGTATAAAGAGGAAGTGTCATTTGGAGCACAGAATAAAAGCCGTAAAAACAGAGCCCACAAATGTGTTTTTTGTCAATTCCATCACAGTAGGAATTTTTCCAGCTTTCCAGTACATGGCATGGAAAAATAAATGGCGCCGCTAAAAAGTACAATTTGTCCCGCAAATATCAAGCCCTCATACAGCTACATATATTAACAGAAAAATAATGAGGGAGTAAAAAACAGAAATGCAAAGCCAAAAAAGGGCTGAGTCCTGTAAGGGTTAATCTATCTGGGTTAGATAACAGTTTCATACCCTTAGTGTATTAAGAAGCTGTTAAGGACTTGTTTCGTTACAGGCTCTGCTGTGTTTGCAAACAAGCAATGACATTGGCACATAACAGATATTGAAAGGAGATGCAGACAGCAAACAAACACTGAGCCTTATGCATTAGCAATAAATTACAGGATAATTTTTAACCCACCTTTTTTTTTTCCTATTTTATGCATATTTTTTGATTTAGGGTTTAAAATTAAGTTTTTTAAAAAGAAATGTGTTAGATTGTTCTTAACCCCTACGGGACACAGCATCTTTTGGCCTAAAGGACGCAGCCCCATTTTTCAAATCTGGCCTGTGTCACTATAAGTGGTTATAGCGTGGGAACGCTGTGAGATATCCAGGGGATTTTGAGATTGTTTTCTCGTGACACATTGTACTTCAAATTAGTTTAAAAATTTGGATGAAATCTTTTGCGTTTAGTTATGAAAAAAAACTAAATTTGGCAAAAATTTTGAAAAATTCTTTATTTTCAACGTTCTAAATTCTCTACTTTTGATTCAGAAAGTCATAGCACCCAAATAAATTCATAACTTACATTTCCCAAATGTCTGCTTTATGTTGGCATGGTTTTTTAAGATTCCACATATTTTACTAGAATGTTATGAGGCTCAGAATTTGGGTGCCATTTTTCACATTTTTTGTAAAATCGCCAAAACCTGTATTTAGATGGACCTGCTCAACTTCTAATTGACACTGAGAGGCCTAAATAATAGCGAGACTCGTAAATTACCCCATTGTGGAAACTACACCCCTCAACATATGAAAAACCACTTTTAAGAAGTTTGTTAACCCTTTACGTGTTTTATAGGGGTTAAAACAAAATGGAGGTGGAGTCTGCAAATTGTAATATTTTTTCACAATACACTCATTTTGGGTGGAAAATTTTACATTTCTAATGGATAAAATGAAAAAAGGCTCCACAAAGTTTGATACGCAATTTCTCCCGAGTACACCGATACCCTACATGTGGTGGTAACCTGCTGTATGGGCGCACGGCCGGGCATAGGAGGGAAGGAGGCGCCATCCAGATCAGATTTGCTATGTCACATTGTACAGGCTATAATTTTTTTCTTTTTTTTATTGTGCACCTATAGGGGCTTATTTCTTTTGCCACATGAGATGCACTTTTCTAATACATAATTTTGGGGCATCTATAGCTAATTGGTGAGATTTAATTAACTCTTTGTTGGTGGAGGAAATGAAAATCATCAATTTTTAGGAAAATTTTTATGTGTTTTTTTTTTTGGCCGTTAACCATACCATGAAAATAGTATATTATTTTTATTCTTTGGGTCGCCACGTTTATGAAAATACTTCATTTATATATATTTTTTTATTTTTTCCCATTTTTACTGTATAAAAAGTAATTTGGCAAAATTGTTGTTAATTTTAGCATCACCGTCTTTCATATGCATAACTTTTTTATTTTTCACCTCAAAAATCTGTTTAAGGGCTTATTTTTTGCAAGAATGATAGCTCTTTTTAGTGGTCTTATTTTAGATTGCGTAACTTTTTAAAATCACTTTTTTAGAGCATTTTTAAAGGGCATTAATAAAAAATCATCTTTAGCAGAGAGAGTTTTTTTAGGTTGTTTTTTACAGGGTTCACTTTGCGGATCTAATAACGATTCTGTTTTATTATACAGATTGTTACGGACGCAGGGATACCAAATATGTGGGGGTTTTGTGTATTTTATTCAATTGTACTGAATAAAAACTAATTTGGAGAAAATCTTATTCATTTTAGCATCACCATCTTTTTATATGCATAACTTTTTTATTTTTTGGCAGATAAATCTTGTTAGGGGCTTATTTTTTGCGAGAACAGTTGTTCTTTTTAGTGGGCTTATTTTGGAGTGCATAACATTTTTTAAATCACTTTTTAGAGCATTTTTTATAGGGTATTAATTAAAAATTATCTTTTTTCGGAATGTTTTTTGCGTTTTTTTCCTCCGGCGTTTACCGTGCGGGTCCAGTAACGATTCTGTTTTATTATGCAGATTGTTACGGACGCGGCAATACCAAATATGCGGGTTTTTTTTGTGTTTTTATGTTTTTTATACTTTATTAAGTTTTTTTATGGGAAAGTGACATTTTAGGGGCTTATATTTTTATGTATTAATTTTTTATTTATTATAATGTGTAGTGTTAACTGTTTTTGCATATTTTTAATTATACATACTTGAACTTAAACCAGTGATGCTCTGATCACTGGTTTAAGTTCAATACACTGCTCTACAATACTATTTTATTGTAGAGCAGTGTAAACTGTCTGAGCAAGCTTGCGCATGCTCAGACAGTTTACAGCCAGACCCCGGAAGGGGTCTGGCTGCCATGGAGACCGGGCAGCTCCGGGGCACATGCCAGTCCTCGGAGCTGCCCGGAAGAGGATCGGATCCCCCGGTAAGCGGCACGGGGGATCCGATCCACAGCGCTAACACCGTTACACGCCGCGGTCATGTTTGACCGCGGCGTGTAAGGGGTTAACACCCGCGATCGGAGCCGGCTCCGATCGCGGGTGTTAGCGCAGGCTGTCAGCTGTACTAGACAGCTGACAGCCGCTGCTTCTGGTACCGGCTCCGTTCGTGAGCCGGTGCCAGAAGCAGGACGTTATAGAACGTCCCCGTGCGCTAAGCATCTAGCCCCGGGGACGTACTATAACGTCCAGGTGCGCCTAGGGGTTAATATTTCTAATATTCCTTATAAACAATAATACACACATTTTGGGATGTGGAGATACCTAACATGTTTATGATTTTGCTATTTATTTTTATATCAGTTCTAGTGAAGGGGGGGGGGATTTGAATTTTTAGTTTATTTTTTAAATTTATTTTTACTTTTATTTTTCCAGTTTTCAGAACCCTGGGTACTTTAACACTAGGTTGTCTGATTGATCTTACCACTTAGTGTCATGTTACAGTATGGCAGTATATGGACACTTTACACATCATTTATTACAATGTGCCACTGGTAAATTGTAATGGATGCTGTGAAACTTCCCAGCCACTGGTCTTATGAGGACCCGAGGCTGTCATGGTGACAGATTGTTTGTCCCTGATGAAGTCATGGGGAATGGCGACCTCAGCCAAAATGGTGGTGCCCAAACTTCACCAGCAGTGATCAGAGGATTAAAATCATCATTCGTAGGTGTTACTGGTGGGTGTTTGTTGCATATCGCAAACACCCACCTTGTATGGAGAGGACTCAGCCCTCTCCATATACCCACTGAGGACGTGTGATGTATAAATAGTGGTAGTTTATAAAACTTAATTTCAAATTACCAAGATCCCTGGCAGCAGCATGTGGTGGGTCCCAGGCGAAGCAGCTGTAGCAGCCTGTGTGCTTGTGTCTCAGTCTCCTCTCCTCCACACCTATAAAGCTCCCTCCCTCCCTCCTTACACACTTCCCGTAATGTGCACTGAGCAGACAGGAGAGGGAAGGAGATGGCGAGGAGTAGAGGAAGAATGCATAATGCGACACAAGCACAGCTCTTCCCCTTCCTGAGGTCACCACAAACTGCTGGAAGGGAGCCAGGTAATGTGAAATAAAGTTTTATAAGGTACTGTAATATACAAAATACTGGGTAAGACACATTAAAAATCAGCATAGCATAGGCTATAAGAGCCTGTCACCAACTAGTAATGACATTCCTGGTGATAGGTTCGTTTTAAGTTAATGATCTCCTAGGAGTGGTGGTAGATATGTCTAGCATCCATTGTAGCATAGTTCTCAGTACTGAGAGAAAGGGGAAGGATTGACAACATTTAGGGCGATCCACACATTAAGTGAGAGGCCTTCGGACCATCTTGGCTCCTAGACAAAGATGCAACGGTAACTACAGTGAGTCCTACAGTGACGCCATTGATTGTGATATATAATTTAATTGTACAGTTCTTTATAATATTTTGTAGATTTATACATTTTATCATCATTATTATTAATTACAGCTACTAGGATTAAGTAATTTTTTGTAACTATCAAGCAATGAACTATTCTTTCCCTTACCACATGTTCCACATATTGTTAGAGAACCAAGAGCACAAAAATAGCGGCTAATCTTCCTCCTGTAACCCCTTCCATCACAACAGTAATAACTATTTTATCTGGGATTAGCTCGGCAAACTATTTATAGACCGGCTAATTATAATTTAATAACATAGTTACTAGAGCACATTCATGGGGATAAAGATATGAAAGAACAATGGGCTGTCTTCAGAATAGTATCCTATATCACAGTGGTGGCGAACCTTTTAGAGACTGAGTCCCGCTTATTTATCGCAAAGTGCCAACGGAGAAATGTAATTTGTGATTTATACTCCCTTCTCTGTCACAGCTTTCATTGATACCAGCACCTGAGGACACCAATAAAGCAGAAAATAGTCCCAGGTAGCACTGTCACTTTAATATAGCCCTGTGCACAGTAAGTCCTGGGCTGTCTGGGACTGCAGGAAGATACCTGGAGTCATCTCTGGTGATGGCCTGGGTGCCCACAGAAAGGGCTCTGAGTGCCACCTCTGGCACCAGTGCCATAGGTTAGCCATCACTGCTATATCATGTGCCCTAAAGTAGGAAACTGACAGTCCTCTCTCTGGAGGCTTAAATCAATATGTAGAGATTTTCCACAGTCACCTGTAAAACTTTATTTAGATGCACAAAAGCAAAAATTCAAGGCGCTTTTAACTGCGTGCAGTAAATTCAATACACTAACCAAATAATAGTCAATGTAAAACTTGTAGGCGGTAAAGTCACGTAATTTCTGGTAATAGCCCTCTTCTCCATAAGTGACAAAAGTGAGGAGAACTTTGATGAAAGTTGTGGTCAAGTGTGTATAGTAGTGTTCCACTGAAAGTCTATAAAGCTGATAGAGATATTACAGGGTTTATGATTTCATGACAAGGGAAGGGTTTTCATCTGGCAGACTGTGTATCATAAATCGCAGTGTAGGAGATCTAAGTAGAGTCATCACAATTTTATCTGGGATCAGTGATCACGGATTCCACTATTTCAATAAAGATCTATAATACAATTAAATATCCTAATCTCATATCCACGACTATCCCACATAATAGAATACTTTTCGAAATTAACATTAAAGTGGATAGTCATTCCCGGATGGCTTGGGGTGGAGCTTAAATGTCTCAAAAATGTGGATGCAGATGTAAGTTGCCACCTGAGGTAGACCATAAGTGTTGATCATGCAAGGCCTACAAATTTGTCAACAAATCATTGACAAGCCATGTTACCAATGTGCAGTACTGGACATACAGTTTTATTAACTGCAGAATGCACTGGTTAGTTTACCTTACCTCTTGTAAGTGTGGGCCCAGTATATTGAGAAGACCAAATGTAATTTTTAAAGATGCATAATTGACCACAAGAAATGAGGACATGTGAGGGAATGTAAGGAATCCAGATCTGCTCATGTTTCAAGGAATTGAATGAATCAAGCTATATCCACATGGAAGAGATTGGGATAAAGCTATTCTCTGAAGAAGGTAGGTACATACAGTCTGCATACAGACAAAAACCTGGAGGTCTTGAAGACAAGATTTCCTTCCCTTGCCTCCTGCGACACTACTGGACTCACTACTGGTGTCCTCGTCGTGCAGGATCCAAATGTCCAATCCTATATCCAAGTAATGAATAAGTCATCTTTAGCGATACCAGAGATTGCATGTGATCCTGTGGTCCCTGGTCGATCAAAGGAGGGTCCACTTAATAGCCCCAATGATTTGACAAGAAATAATCCGCCATGCCTGATCATTTCAATGAAAATGATATAGCGGAATGGACCACCACTACAATTTGTCTACTAAAAAGTCACAAAAATATAAAAAGTCTGCACTGGTAATAATTGTAGAAAAGGAAAATATTTATTTAATCAAAAAGATTAAAAGGTGAAATCACTAGAAAAGATGCTAGGTAACGCGTTTCGGACCAAAAAGAGACATAGGGTGACATTAATCATAGTGGGGTCTCAGGTTCGCCTATTTTTGCGAATGGTTTGTTCTTCTTTTTGGCTTGTGATCTATGATGGATCTAGTTCTGCCTTAGTAAATGCACTTTGGAATTGTCTCATGTCTGATTCATTAGCGCCTAATTTTGCACCAAATTTGTCTCAAATTTTTACCCTGCCAAGTAAATCTCATTTGAGACTAATAATGGAACGAGATTCAAAAAAGGTGACAGAAAGTTCAGGGCTTCATTTTTACACAAAAAAAAGTCTCATTGTGATGTAACTGCAGGGACTAAAAGGTACAGATATTTAAAAAAAATGTCTCAAGCACAGGCCCCGAGATGGGGGAGGGAAGTGGGAGGAAAAAGGTAACACGGAGGCTATGATTTGGAATCGGGATCCAGTACACAGGGTAAGTGTGAATAGATGTTATAGTAGCAATAAGCAGTGTGTTTCTATATGAAAAAACATGATCGAATACTGATACTGAACATGAAATGTGTATAATGATTAATGTGGAATACAGGCAGTCCCCGGGTTATGTACAAGATAGGTTCTGTAGGTTTGTTCTTAAGTTGAATTTGTATGTAAGTCGGAACTGTATATTTTATAATTGTAACTCCAACCAAATTTGGTTTTTTTTGGTCTCTGTGACAATTGGATTTTAAAATGTTGGGTTGTCATTAGAACCAGGATTAATAATAAAACTTAACTACAGACACATTTAATAACGGTTACAGCTGATCATTGCAGCCTAAGGCCAAAGTACAATAAACTACCAAGATCCAGAGGTCCGTTTGTAACTAGTGGTTGTCTGTAAGTCCGGTGTTCTTAAGTAGGGGAGCGTCTGTACATAGACTGGTAGGGGAAAAAGATAAAAGGCAAGTGTGGAAAAAGTAAAAACATTACAATGTTATGATAAATAAATACACGTACAGGCGATCCCCTACTTAAGGACACCCGACTTACAGACAACCCATAGTTACAGACGGACCCCTCTGCCCACTGTGACCTCTGGTGAAGCTCTCTGGATGCTTACTATAGTCACAGACTGCAATGATCAGCTGTAAGGTGTCTGTAATGAAGCTTTATTGATAATCCTTGGTCCAATTACAGCAAAAATTTTGAAACTCCAAATGTCACTTGGACAAAAGAAAAAAATTTGTCTAGAACTTCCATTATAAAATATACAGTTTCGACTTACATACAAATTCAACTTAAGAACAAACCTCCAGATCCTATCTTGTATGTAACCTGGGGACTGCCTGTATATAAAATTGAAACATGTATGCATTTATTCAATGACTATTTTAGAAACGTGTCTCACATGTCATTTTATGATTTTATTATCATTTATTATTGTGATATAAGACCTTTTATGCACCAGACCATGAAAATAACCTCCCTCTTCCCCCCTCCCCTTGTTTTTATATACATTTATACATATGTTCCTCCTTCCTATTTTTATGATCCCCTAGTATCTACCCACTTGATAATGGAGTCATATTAGACCCCGAAACGCGTTGTGCTCCAAGATAACTAATAAAAATATCCTTTTATCGATCATCCTGTGAATGTGACTAATCCGTGTGCGCCTAACCATGACAAGTACCTACCCTGCTCTACCAATTACGCTTCCAGACCAGTTTGGCAACCGTGTCTCGACGACCCTTGTCCACAGGCAGCACCGGGAGACACCAACACCCAACCTTCTATACCTACATTAGAGTTGTGCCTAAAATAGCACAACCAAATCCGGTGAGCCTCTCTCCAATTTTCCTAACCATCACCACAGGTTACTACTCTACTACTCTATAAGCGCTATTTGGTCTTCCCTTGTTCGCCTTTCTATAATAAATAAATGTTATTTGATCGGAGGTGAAAGAACAATTTATAACATTTTTAGTACATAAACATAAGATTATTTCTATAATTCAATACCCTTTGGAACACGGGTTTCTAACAACATGATCCAGAAGGCTTCACATATGTGCAGTTTTTTGGTCCGATCTCCTCCCCGCTTATTGATAGAGACCTGTTCTATCACTGTGACCCTCGTGTTTTGTGTGGACCCCCCATGGAGATCGTGGAAATGTTTTCATGCCCCAGATACATTGCGAGACCTAACTATGTTGTTAGGGTTAGCTCCACTTATGTGTTCCGCTATGCAAGTTTTTAATTTACATATGGTGCATCCCACGTATTGAAGTTTTCACATTATCATGTAAATTATACGGACAGATCCACAATTGACATATTTGGTTATTTGGAATTGGTAACATAAGATCCAAAGGAGGAATTTTGTAACACATAACAACACACATTTCCCTTATACAGTATCCTAACCATGTGATGTGGATGACACCTATCAGCTTTCAAAGAAGTGCTACAGTAGTGGGTTTACAATATAATCTAGTAAAAACCTTGGCTTGTTGTGTGTTGCCCTCCAAGTAAATGTCAAGAAAGGGAATACCTTGTGATCAGTGATTATAAGTAAACCTTAAATTGTGGTCTTTATTATTAATGTACTGTATGCCACACCATACCAGGAGACTGTTATCGATGTATCTACCATACCATTGTAGGTACTGAAAAGAGGTATGTTTCCTCCCAAGTTGCCATGTAAAGATTGTTAAGAGTGGGGGAGAATCTGGTGCCCATGGGGCATCCCATCTATTTTAAGAAAAAATGGCTGTCAAACATAAAGAAATTACAGGCAGTCCCCAGGTTACGTTCAAGATAGGTTCCAGAGGTTTGTTCTTAAGTTGTATTTGTATGTAAGTCGAAACCGTATATTTTATAATTGTAGATCCCGACAAAAAATTATTTTTTCCCCAATGACAATTGGAGTTTAAACATTTTTTGCTGTAATGGGACCAAGGATTATCAATAAAGCTTCATTACAGACACCTTACAGCTGATCAGTGCAGCCTGGGACTATAATAAAGCATTTAGAGAGATTCACCAGAAGTGACAGCGGGCAGAGGGGTCCGTCTGTAACTAGGTTCATCTGTTAGTCGGGGGTCCTTAAGTAGGGGACCGCCTGTATTACATAACAAAAAACAAAGTACACCCACATAATCCTGTAGAATAGGAGAAAATGTGCTATACTTATTAAGTTGTGTGGCTACAGCCCTGAATTCACCCCCATGGGGCATGGAGGTGCACAGGGCTGCAACATTGCCTGTGAGCCAAGCTGTTTTACGGTTTTACTGTCTCTGATGTAACCTGGGAGTCTGATGACAAAGGGTTGCAATGAAGTGTCCAGCCATGATCCCAATTTTTCAAACAGTGATCCCATTCCTGACACTATGGGATGAAATTTGGGTGGGAAATCCTCCTTATGGGTCTTGGGCATCAGATAAAAATTAGGACAGATAGGGTTAAGAGGAATCAGAGAATCTGCAGTGGCTTGGTCAAAGTAGGACACCTAGTAGGACACCTTCTTCTACTAATTTCCGTAGAGCTAGATATATTTTGTTTGTTGGATCTCCTTAAAGTTTCAAATGGGTGTCCAGATTGTTGCCTTGTCAGAGGGTAGTATAACTATATGTGTATTCTTTCCTTGATAGTAAGATTAGACTGTGACATATTATTTTTGTCAGATTCATTGTATAATTGTTTGAGATGCCGTTCCACCAGTTGCTGATATGTATCCATTTCTGGTGTTCTAGAGTCAGTAGGGTAGAAGGTAGGATTCTTACTTTGTATTAGTTTAGAAGCATTTTGAAACTGGTGTTTAAAATTTAAACATACATATCTCTGTTCTTGTAGAGCCATAAGTTGACAAACATTTGTGCAGGTTGCAAAGTCCATGTTATATCAAATGGATTAATTCCTAAGGCGTTGACTTAGGACCTGTGCTTCCGGCTAAGGCCGTCCATTTAAAGTTGATCAGTGTGTTTGTACTACAAGGTATGAGTAAGGACTATGTCCGAAACGCGTTGCCTAGTATCTTTTCCAATGATGTCACTTTTTAATCTTTGAAGTAAATATTTTCCTTTTCTACAATTATTGCCAGTGCAGACTTTTTATATTTTTGTGAATTTTTTGAATACTTACCTTTTTCCCTTTGGAGGTTAGGAATTATTTATTTGAGATTATAGCCCAAATATAGCTGTTGCTGCCTATGGTTACCCAGACTTGGCTATTACTCTGCCTCTTCATCATGTGCATATCAGATATCACACCACAATGCCCAACTGGGAATTTTTTCACTGAGAACATCCAACCGGCAACACATCTGAGGGGACTGTAAAAAAACAATAAACTTCTTATACAGGCAGTCCTCGAATTAGGTACAAGATAGGTTCCATAGCTTTGTTCTTAAGTTGAATTTGTATGCAAGTCAAAACTTTATATTTTCGAATTGTAGATCCAGACAAAAAAAATTTTTGCCCCAGTGACAATTGTAGTTTACATTTTTTTTGCTGTAATTGGACCAATGAATATCAATAAAGCTTCATTACAGACACCTTACAGCTGATCATAGCAGTCTGGGACTATGGTAACATCCAGAGAGCTTCACCGGAGGTCACAATGGGCAGAAGAGTCCGTCTTTAACTAGTGGTGGTCTGTAAGTCGAGTGTCCTTAAGTAGGGGACCGCCTGTACTTACTTATTTCTATGCTAATGATGGATCTGGTACAGATCTGATTTGGGTACCATATACATTTTATTATCATCTTTATAAAAAACTGTGAAGGGCAAAACATCCATGACCCCCAAGGTGAAAACACTGACTTTTATTTTTTAGATTTATATTATAACTTGCATGAAAGGAGAGCCCCAGGTAGATTTTTTTCCCCTGAGTCCTATTGACCGGATATCTTCAACTCTTGGATAGCAGCGATCGCTCTCATTCCCCGGTATAGATGCCCAGTCGTGTAGAGTCATGAACACTGACACGAGTATAAGCTGACTAGAGAGGACGGCCATTCTTTGGATGCTCTGCTGGGATGTTTTGTAACTTCCTGGATTATTTGTCTCTGGGCCCTGAGTAATTTTGGATCTCACTGTTGCCGGATAAAGCCCTAAGGCCTTGTCAGACTGTAGTACTGTCTCTCTATGCAGTGGTGAACATTGAGGCTTCATCATAGCAGTCACATGGAGAATAGGTTTATTTATATCCCAATTTACGCCATAACCATTTTCCATCTTACTTTTTGCACTGCTTTTAATGGAGATAATAGGAAGTATGGCAGAGGTTTAGGCATAGCATTGCCCGTTGGCCTAAAAAGATTTTGTGGGCTTATGGTTGAATGATGAATGATCATGTTACGTCCCAGCTGAAGGGTATTTAACCCCTTTTATCCGTTGAAGTTATTATCCATTGAATTGAAAAAGACTGAAGACGATGCCAGGGCCAATATCAGTGCAATTATGCCAGGAATGCATGTCTTTCTTACTGTAGGGTGCTGATCACACTATGTCCTTCATCCTATTTCTATTTTTCTGTGGCATTAGATATTTTTGTAAATGAGTACCTTATATACATCTTATTAACTAAAGATTTCTATGATTTATTTATCTGATATCAGACACACCATTCCGGACAAAAATACAATCCCAGTTTTGTTCTTCACCACAAACAGAATAAGTAAAAGAAAATTAGCCTAAAATAAAGTTTTCCCTTGGCGCCTGTCCCGAGGGCTCTCTTCAACAAGCTGGTGTTGAGCCAGAGAAGGCTGGCACATAATGCAGAACAGGTGTGCAAACTGCTGCTAAACCATGTCCCAGGGAAAACGAGAGGAAACCCCATCCGCAGGGGGTCTCAGCTATCAGAGTAACTGAGTACAGAGTCCTCAGGGTCCCCTTTCTCCAGGGTGCTAATGGAAAGCTGGACGCCGGAGCCAGAATTTGTTAGCGTTGGCTCTGTAGGGAGGGGGTAGGAGAGAGGACTGGGAAGTAAAAGCTGGAGTTTGTTGCTGATTGTCCTGCAGAAAGACTGCCCAGGCACTGCACTAGCTGCTCCTCATCTGTCCATACAGCGCTCGCAGCTATGGAGATAAGACAGGACTATAATTCATTACGCATAAATCTGCTGCTTATAGTGCAATCCCAGGACAAGCAGACTGAACAGAACCAGGATCCGGAGCCTGATCAGCAACCGCAAGGTACATGCATGTATATGCAGCTCTGCTAACCACATCTCTGCATGAACTAAGAAACGACAACACAACACTGACACCACTGCCCAAGAAGCCATCTTTGATATGGGCAAAGGGGCACTTATTCGGGAAAGGGTCTTTCCACCTATTGAGTCACTCCTTCACCCTCAGACTGTAACTCACTCCTATTGTTTCCATATGACTGTGTTATTATTTTGTAATCTTTTATTATATTCGTATATGTAACCCCATGATTTGTAAAGCACTACGGAATATGATAAATAATATAAAGATTATTATATATATATTATCATTACTATATAAAAATTATTATTATAATACTTTATAATCAGTATGTATATGTATATATTAGAATAAAAAATACTATATCTATCTATATATATATATATATATATAAGGCTATATTCACACTGCCGTTGCCCGCCCGTACCGTACCGTAGCAGGCAACGGCAGTGTACGGGGAGAGGAGGAGGAGGTGAGCGCAGCTCACCCCCGCCCCCCTCCATAGGAATTAATGGCGCGCGGTGCCGTACTACGGGAAAAGATAGGACAGGTCTTATCTTTTTCCGGGTACGGAGCGGTACGGTGCCGCACGTGTGCAGCACCGTACCGCTCCCGTAGGGCGCCGTGCGCCCATTGACGTCTATGGAGGACGTATGTCGGCCGTATATACGTCCTCCATACGTCAGTGTGAATGTAGACTAAGAAGTAGCAGCACTCTGTGGTTCCAATTTCAAAAAAAGAGGAGAACTTTATTGAACAAGTGTATATATACACATTTTATCTATATATTTATTTAAACTGTACAGTAGTCAAGCAGATATACGGTATATAAAAATACAATACATGTAAGTACAATGCACTATACGGTTATAATAAGGTTTCAGATCTGGATCATTTGTTTTTTTTTATGTAAGAAAATGTATTATTTTATAATTCCATATAACCTGCAGTTCTAATAATTTTGAAAAGTTTAAAGCATCTCATGCTTCAGAGCACGACACTAAATCCAGCTACTCAAACAGGAATTTGGTGACAATTTGTGGAGGAACAATATTATGAGCATCCGTGTCCAGCTAAGTATTAATATCTGTCATTGTAATATATGTTTACATGACATACACATGTAGCAGAGGTAGGCCGTGTCAGTGTAGCAGAGCTTTTGATTTGACAAGGATGTGTGGTTTCTCATAGAGCTGCAGGCAAATAACTGGAGTTATGTTATCATAGTGATCAGTGTATGGAGGGGCAGTGGCATCACACTCAGCTTTGCTTGTGGTTACTGAGAGAATAGTTTTTTTTTATAGAGCATAAGCTCTAATCTTTGTCTAAGGGATAATACACACAGCCGGGCCGGGAATGATGGACTGTGCCGTGCTCTGTTTTACAGGCCAGCCACATTATGGGTCCCTTATTCTGCACTTAAAATCAGATGATGCACTGACCCCGGAATTCTGTCCCCGGCTTGTGGTCGGTTTGTTAAACAAGGCATGGACCATCATTTACAGACCGACCACAGCCCCTGCACACTGGAACAACAGTGGATTTCACACAAGGAGTTGTGGATGGAAAATTCACCACAGAATACAATTATTATGATTAACAAAAGTGCAGAATTTTTCCTTGCCAAAATTGAGTTGATTCTCAGATGTGAATTTTCATCTATGAACTTATGTCTGAAGTTTACTGTATCACTGTATATCCATGATTAGTGTGGATTACATTACCGATCACTGTGAATGGGTAGAGGACTTTTTGCACCTGTCTGCAGTTGCCATCTTTCTGTGGACATGGTTTTAGAGGAGGGAGCTACTAAATTATTACATAGTCCCATCTCTGGAACTGTGGTCAGTCCCCAAGTCTTCTTGAGTAAGGGAAGCTTCCCTCTGTGGATCTTCAGATCAGTTACAGTATTAGAGACTTTCGTGGACTTTAAGAAAATCAAAACCTTTCTGTCTATTTATTGTGACATAAACTGATAGAGGTCACTGGAGCGTTCTGAACTGCAAAAATCTTTTTACTGTTTTATTTTAGTTTTTAAAGCCTGTTATCTCTGCCGTGTAGTCCAGCGCTGTATCTCTGCCTCCTGTCAGCGAGTGTATCACGCTGCTTATGGCAAGCAGATGCAAAGCAATTCCTGGCAGCCAACTTAGACAAAGATCTTGTGACCTTTGTCACCGATCTATCACAGTGGCCCTAGCTATTACTGTCTGCCTGTGTGTTTACCTCGCTTTACCAACTGCACTTGCCTTTTATCTTGCCCATCAGATTTGATGTCTTTCAGCCTTTTTCGATTAGACCTCTGGATCTCTGATGAAAAGTAGGAGAATTCACTTGAATGTTGCACTTTATTGTAGTTTGCTTTCACCGTTCCACTTTATAATGGTGACCTACCCAGCATTGTGGACCTGCAAGTACAGGGCTCAGCTTCTGTGAAGTATGCTCTCATAAGCTGTGATTTCTAAAGACGGTGTTACAACACAGTGGCCAGTCTATGATTGCAGTTTGGTTTTGGTGTTGCTGCACCTTATTGTAGTTTGCTTTCACCATTCCACTTTATCATGGTGACCTACCCAGCATTGTGGACCTGTAAGTTCAGGGCTCAGCAGATGCTTCTGTGGAGTATGCTCTCATAAGCTGTGTTTTCTAAAGCCGGTGTTTCAAAACTGTGGTCAGTCCATGATTGCAGTTTGGTGATACTGTTGTGCTGGGAAGCAGGGACTCCTTTTATTACATATCATTATGATGCTCGGAGTCCCATTGTCAGGCACTTTGGTCGGTCCATGAAATCCTGCCAGGATGCAGGCTGCTTTTCACAGACTCATCACGGTTATATGCTGCCAACCTAATAAAGAATGAAGTTAATGAATAAAAAGACCTGTTCTGCCATGCTAAGGAGTAGATTAGGTGGCAGCGAGAATAGAGAGCCAGAAGGATGATGAGCATTTAGGACTGCAGAATAAGGCAACACATAATCCTTTCTATTAGTTAGCCAGTGTAAACTTAGACTAGATGGTCTTAAAATACACCAGATTTATCATAGCTGCTGATGCAGGAGGATGAATATGATGCAGTTTTAAAATAACTATGTCTATGTTTATATCACCTATTAGTTGTTTTACTTTGTGCCAAAATTTTGCAAGGTTTTTTTGGTAGCCTATTAACCTGTATATATTAGGAGGAATTTATCATACGCCAGTGCACGGCCCCCCCTGTCCATGCATATACAACAAGAGGTTTAAACCTTTGCACGGCTGGACAAAAGTATCCCAGGCCAACATGGCGTAGGTTTGTGAAAAACCTGCAAACAAATCTTTGTGGATTCTTAGAAAGTGCACAGGCACGAGGCATGAACACCCTGTGACGGTCCACTCTGATGGCGACCACACCCCTCCGCACCCACATGGCAAGGAGGTGGCATAATCACAAGAAGGTGGCGGAGAAGCACTGAAAAATATCCCCCATAGTTCTGGATAGATGCGACATATGCACTATAAGATCATTTCACTTTGTAATATATACACTCTGTTACTATTTGTTGTGTTATTCTGGTTTATAAAAGTTCTTTTCTCTTTATATGTAAATTAACTCAAAATCAGCCTATTTAAAATAGGAGGCATATGGGTGTTTTTTTTAATTTTAAATAGACGCATGATGGAGGGGTTTCCCGAGGGTGGGACATGGTGACATGAACTAATGAATTAACTAGTAGAGACAAAAGAAAAAACATATGGCAGCGCCCAGCACGATGTTAGAGAAGAAAGAAGAAGGGCGCAGAAGCCTAAAGACAAGCCGCGCTGACATCGGGGAAGCAGCGCTGCACGTCGGGGCCACCGGAGGGTGAGTATATAAGTTTATTTTCTTTTAAGTATATATATATATATATATGTATGTGTATTGACTCGTGTATAAGCCGAGGGGACGTTTTTCAGCACAGTTTTTGTGCTGAAAAACTCGGCTTATACACGAGTATATACGGTACATATTTGTACATACATGTGAGCTATAACCACACATAGTATATAAACACCTTATATACATAAATACTGTACCATGCATTACATATGCACACATGTAGGGCATATACAACATTGCATATACACGCATACAGCATATACATCCGAAATACATACCCCTGATGTTGGGGCCCCCTGACACTGTGGTCCCCATAGCAGCTGCTATGGCTGCTATCACTATAGTTACGCCCCTGGATAGACAGTGTCCAATTGTTTTGAATATTGGGGCACTTTGTAAAACAAAGAATCCTCCTGGGATCAGCTTTAAGAAAATCCGTCCTTTATTATTAAAAGCTTAGCACTGCATACAAGGTGACTGACAGACAGAATAATGCTTTTTGGCAATTTATGTAACATTGAACACACAAGTAGTTCCTGAATCTGGACACAAAATGAAATACTGTGTATAGGGCTCAAAATATATTGTGGGAAAAGGCCATAATTATGGAAGACGAAAGGCAAGTGGATTTTCCATCTTCAAAAATCTGTCCTAGTGGTAGCACACAGGAAGAGACTGTGGTATTTCAGAGACCTATGGAAGAGTCATTGTCCTTAAAGGGAACCTGTCATCAACAATTGGCCTATTAAACCACTACAAAAATATTGTCAAGTAGCATAACACCATCTAGTTTTTGTTTCTTTGATGGTCCAGTGTGGTGACATCATCCAGAAAATCACCTGAGATGTAAAGTGAGATGTAAATTGGTTGTGTAAAGTCAAGGAAGAGGAGAGTTTAAAACTGAAGTCAAGCTCTAAACGCCTCTTTCTCTGTGATTGAAATCATACATCAGACTTCAGAAGATCTGGTTAAGGATGTCTCTGGATACAGGACCATCAATTGCAGTGAAGGGGGCTTTCTGAGGAAGAGAGAGCTTGACTTCAGTGTTAAACTCTCCGCCTCCTTGACTTTATACAACCAATGTACATATCACTTCAAAGTAGATTTCCTGGATGATGCCGCTGCACTGGTTCATTAAAGAAACATGATCTGAAAGATCCTCATCTGCTTCACAACATACTGGTAGTGGTTTATTAGGTCAATTTCTGCTGACAGGTTCCCTGTAACAAAGTAGGCTTTGAGTTAATGGGAAATACTAACTTCAACTTAAATGATCATTTACTTTTCATCAAACTTTGCCTAAATCAATAGTGAGGGTAAATACAAGACATTTCTTTTGAGACTAAAACGGTTCTTTCTCAGAATTATCACAGTGGGGCAGATTTACTTACCCGGTCCTGTCGCGATCCCGTGGTGCGTTGTCTGACGAGGATTCGGGTCTGGTGCAATTCTCATAGCTTGTGCGCACAAGTTCCTGCATCTGTCGCTTCTGTGCTGAGTTCCTCCAGGAGTTCACCTGCTTCTTTACGGTGCTTGTAAGTGCGTGTCTTGCGACACATTTCTATTTGTTAAATCCTGTGCATTGTCCGACGGCCTGCCCACCGATTTATGTTGCGTGCAAGCCGGCGCTGATGCGCCAAAATTCGATCACATGCGCCAAAATCCTGGGGCACTTCGGCGCAAAACAGAAATCGTCGAGAAACCCGATGAAAATGCGTCTGCCGGACCCTTAGTAAATGTGCCCCAGTGTCTTATGCTGGACTCTAAATTTGATATATTCCATGTTGTCATTATTTTTTTTTTTACATATTCTATTCAGTCTTCATTGCGTGTACCATATCCACATAGACAGACAGCTATAAATACTATTGTTAGGCTCTGCCTGACATAGAAATAAATGCAGCCTGCAAATTTTCACATATAAAAATTGCATGCTGCAGTGAGTGTGTAGGCGCAGGGACAGTAACGCCCCAGGCTGGCCCACTCCTCGCCAGCTCCACCCACCTCCTGCTAGCCGCGCCCCCCTTCACACCCTTCCATGCCCCCCTGGCATGAAGGTGGCGGATTGGGGAAAATAGTCCCAAGTGCTATGAATACTCACATGGCGCAGAAGCCCTAATAAATATCCCCCATTGAGTTCAGTGGACCCATGCACATGCTCATGTTTCAGGTGGATCTGTGTGGAATTTGTAGAAAACTCAGAGCAGGTCCTATCCTGGGATTGCGGTCTCAAAGAAGTTTACATAAACTCAAAAACAAAAGATGGCACAGTCATTTTTGATGATCAGATAACACAATCGTGTGACCCGTTAAGAAGTTGGGACATTTGTCAACCTAATGTTTTATTTTTCACAAAAACAAATTAGGTGTGTATTGTTTTTGCGGACACATGGCTCAGTAACAGATTACACACTATTGACACATGAACCAGTAAAATGGATGATGGATCCATTATTGGCATTCCGAGAACAGGATACTTTGTGGGCGTGTAGCCTAACTGTGTTGTGACTTCATCTGTCACCAGAAAATTACCAATTGAGTAAAGCAAGCTTTTATGTTCAACCTAAATTTGAAGACTTTTTGGTGATGCTTGTCTTAAGTTTTTGATGTCCTGATCTCTACTATAAAATCTTAAAACACTTCCTGGTATTCAGTGATCTTTTGGTTATAGATTGCATATCCGGTTCAGAGTGGGGACACACCGGATGCAATTGCTTTGTGTTAGCTGTTACAAAATGGCTGATTTACAGTCACAGCATAATGGATTTACACAAATCTCATCCACGTGCACTTTAGGTTTTGAATCAATAATTAACATGTTGCCTTGGACGTTAGGTGTCTATAGCAGATATTTGTGGTTGGGCAGCCCATGGGCGGATTAAAACTGGCATGGGCCCAGGGCAGTATGAATATTATGACCTCTACAAGTCTGGGATTTTACTTCTTGGAGAATGGAGGATGCGTCCCTTCTCCCTTTCAATCTGTGGTTTCAGGACCTTTGGGGGACCTGTGTATTGAGAGCAGGAATCAATGAACAACAATTTCACGGGTAAAGATCCATTTCAGTATCTGGTGGATGGCATTGCGCCCCTAGAAGGCTTGGGTCTTGGACTACTACACTAACTGTCTATAGTATAATCCATCACTGGGGCACCCCTCCACATAAGATTGAACATCAAAAGGCTGTAATGCACATATTTGCATTTCTGTGGCATCTTGGATACAGTGTATCCAGGCAGTGTTAAACGTGTAAGGATTGCCACCCATTGGCAGGCTACACCAGATAATTATACAATATCCAGTACAGGTACATCCTGGCAACTTGTCTTCTTGAACACAATCACAAATATTTATGCTGGAAGTAGTGAACTGCTAAACAACCTTCACTTACTACTAGCCAACTAGTCTGGGCTGCTGGGCCCCTCTGGCACCTTAGGCCCCATAGCAGCCGCTCTGCTGATACAGTGGTAGTTATGCCCATGTGCGCTGAGGATTCTTCTTGGGGATTCTTACCTTGACAATGCAGACTCCACTGCAGCAGAATCTCCAAATTCTCTATGGTTTTGTATCTGCATGGCAGCAGTAACTATAATAAATGCTACCCAGATAGTTTATGAGAAGATTGCTGGGCTGTAATGAATAAATTGAGAAGATATCTCAGCAGCTTTTTTCCCAATTACTGTATGCATTACAATCCGGTGATTAACAAGGATATTATGTACAGTGAAAGTGTCCAAGTCACAGGTCCCATTAATCCCGTTTTAGCTTCAGAACTTAATTTTTTGGCAAGATGAAGGCAATAAGACACCATTTATTTCTGGATACAATGGTGACCTGAATCCAAGGTCAAGTTCTGTCATTCATGGTTTTACTAACTATCTTTCAGCTATATACTTCAGAGAAAGAGATGCATAATGATACTGCCAGGACTTACATAGTATGTAGTCACTTAGTTTCTGTATTGTACGTTGTATGCACACACCAATGATATCTGGTTACCATCTTTTTTTTTTTAACTAGAGCAACCCTCTATCATAAACCCTCTTGCTGGGAGACACATCATCAGTAGCTATGAAAGTGAAGGTAAGCCACACTTTGATATGATGGTTTATTACTAGTATCTCAGGATCTTACATGGGAATCCACCAAGTAATCATCCACAATATTGTAGACTGTTGTAATGAGGGAACTAGGAACAAAAAAATGGACAAGATGCAAGTACAATTTGCGTGGGCAAACATAGTACAAAATCACAAGACAGTGGAATAGTAAAAACACGAGCCAAAGGTCAGGATACTAGAAAAACTGAGATCAGAGTCACGAGTCTTTAAACCTCTTTTGTCATCTCAGAGCCTCGGCTTCAATAGTATTTTGGCCAGAACTCAGCGATCTGGAATACAAAGTGAGTAGGTCTGTAGTGTGAGAAGCTATCACACTAATCACAACAGGTTTAGTGATGATGAACCAGAGCTCATGTTACAGCTAAGAGATGGGTGTGGTGGTAATCAATCTAAACAGCATAGCCAGCTTAAACCCATGTTCACACTTCAGATGTTTACAAGACACAAAAATACAAATCAGCGCCTCCCTGTAATGACATGGACAGAGGAAGTTGCTGATATAGATGTTGCAACTGTATCTGGACACCTGGAACTGGAGGGCTTCATATAATGAGCATTGCTTCCTCCATGATTATTCATTTATGAGGAGGTACTTACTAAGTTCATGACAATCAATGATCAGGTTGCATCAGGGTGCAACTTTTGTTGAAATATGTCCAGTGCTGTATCCTTCATGCCCCATTTCTAAAAGCCATGCCATAATGTAAATGTGCTGGTAGACAGCACACTATAGTAGCATTAGTTACTCAACCATTGATTACCCTTTGTCATAATTTGTAAATGTGCCTTGAGAGCAAGAGCTCTGAAAATTAAAATCTGCCCTGCACACAGTCAATTCCAGTTACAGGGAAAACTGCAGCACTTCCTCAATGGTATTTTCATATTTTTTATGCTGCAGCTTTAATATTTAAATGTTTCATTGTTTTGCATAAGGAAGCCAAGTTCGTGTTGAAATTCATCCCAAAAATAGTCAACCACATCTCTTCAACAGACCACCTGTCCCTAAAGGTAAGTGCATATATTTTATACATTCATCTTTCAGCAGCCACCAGTAGAGGGAGCTAAATATATAGGTTTATACAGACCTGCGTTGAAAAAGCGCAGAAAGCAGTGCATGTCCATCAGACATCTAGTAAAGTTGGGTGACAAATTCTCTGTTTACTGTAATGTTGGTCTTTTTAACATAAAACTTTGTACATTAAGGCAACTAATGATTGAAAAGGAAGGATATATTATATCAACATAGAGAACTGAGGAGCTGAACTGCAATAGGAATGCTGCCAATACACTACGGCTTACAAGGTTACATAAAAGCTTGACTGTCATGTGAGAATGTACTGGAACACGTTGCATATATCTTGCAGATGTTACAGTTCCTACCTGGAACGGCAGCAGATGGGAGCAGATGTCACAGCCTAGTGCCAAAGACTTTTATGGTAAGGTGGACTCTCCAAAAAGTTGAGATTGAATATACTTAGAACTGAAATCCAAAATATCCATTTAAATGTCACTCAAAAGTAATGCAAAAGTTTTACAATCATCAGAATAACCTCAATACTATCTTAATGTGGACATGTCTACGACAATTGGGGCACCAAGCCATGTTTGCCAAATTGCTCTATATCACTTCTGTCTGTGGCCACAATGAACAAGAAACATACAAATTTGGGTATCCGGAGAGGGGTCTGGTGAACCACTTTGGACTCATTCCTGGTGCTACTGCGAGAGTTGCTTCAATAAAGCCGAAGAAGTACACTTGGCAAAGTGAAGCCGGGGTGTACTACACTAGCTTCCTGACCAACTTCGTAGACATCGGAAGCAGTAGAGCCACATAAGGTTAAGAGTTGATATAGGGCTATAGACAGAGGTGATATATGGTGGTTTGGGACACTAGATGGTGGATGGTTCAATGGTTCCTCAAACCAACTTTTTGTCCTAAAAAATGTCCTAAATAATTGTAGAGGTTGTGATAGTTCCACTTATTGCTGTAAGGAACTTGAAGTCAAAACAATACAACAGATGAAAGATTATAAAGAGAATTTTTTACTATTCATAAACTGTACAGTAAGTAGGAAAAGAAAAAAAATACAAAAAAAATTATTCCCTGCACTTTGAGGGTGTTTTAGAGATGAGAAGAATTGGACATGATGGCAGGGGCATGTGTAATCGCTAGGCTCAATTGTTGGGATACGATAAGATTCTCGTAAGAATCACTGAAACATGTATTGTAGGTTCTATGATGGTTGCTGTAACCTTGCAAATTTACTAAAAGTAATTTTCTAAGTTCAACCTTAGAAAATTAAAGTGTATCTCCAGTTATACAGAAAGTGTTTTACAATGCAGGATTGTGCCCTGTTTTTGAATTGAAAAACTGAGTTAAGTAAATATTCAGAAAAGTCAGATTTATTTATTGGAAACCTCTATAAGTATGCTTCACTAAAAAATAATATTTTATTAGTTTACCCCTGGGACAAATCCTGCCTCAAGTCAATGCCTGTCAACTTGAAGAACTTTGAGAAACTGGATGCATATGCTGTTCAGGTAGGGAGAATAGGAGATCTTCTTTTAAGGTCTGTTAAGGTCTACTGAAGTCAATTCTATGGTCTCCATGATTTTTTTCTGCGTGTTTCACTTGTTGGATGAATTTCCCACCCTAAAAACCAATCCCGGCATGTGCGGCATCGAGTAGATGGACCTCTCCAGTCTAGATAGACTAGAGTATGCAATTTTCCCTCAACTAGACATGGGGAGCGGCCTCATTTACAGAAGTCATTGCAATAAATCACAAAATATTTGCCTGGAAGATTTGGAGGGCTGACATTAGACAGGGTGGGAGACATCAATCATGCTTCACTGCGTAACTAGATGGAGCTGCTCCCTGGCCTGTGACTACTTAGAGGGGCATTTCCATTTAATTTAATTCATCTGCCATGTATAAACATTTCTTCAATTACATGTTATTTTAAAAAATGTTTCTGTGTGAAGATAATTTCCCACAAATGTGGCAATGTTGTCCATTACAAAGAGGTTAGTTATTCTTGGATACCACCATCCCCGCACTCTGGCAGCGGTGGCCAGGTATGCACTATTGAGAAGCCCAACCACCTGGATTCACAGGACAGGACAGTTATAGGACATGCAGTAATTCACAGACATTTCATATGAAAAAAAACTATTTGTTTCCTCGTACAATTGCTCTAGCAGCGGTTGTATCCAAGGACAACAATCTGATTTCCAAGGGACAACATGGCTACATTTATGGTAAATTATCTTCAAACATGTATATTTTTTAATAACATCCAATTGAATAAATGTATATCTATGGCAGATGAATTAACTTAAATGTGAATGTCCAGATGTGAATATCCCTTTAAGGTAAATCTGCATATGTCATTATTTATAAAGCAGCATAAATTCCATGGTGCTGTATATACAGTAAGGGGTTCATATACGTTATATTAAGATGAGAACAAAGGCGAGTACAAAATATAAAAAATAAAGAGATCTGGAACAAGTGGAAACTATTTGTGAGGGTGGATGGGGGCGCGAGGTGAGGGAGCAGAGCACTGCAGGTATTGGGTGTTCTAGGCAATCCTGAACAGATAGATTTTCAGGTTACGTTTGGAAGGTGATCTGACACTTTTTGGTAGATGGATCCAGAGTATGGGGGATGCACGGGAGAAAACCTGGAAATGGTTGTGAGAAGAGCGGATGATAATAGAGTGAAGCTGAAGGTCCAGTGAGGAACAGAGATTACCTGTGGGACGGAATTGGCTGATTAGGTCAGAGCTATATTTTGGGGACTGGTTGTGGACGGCTTTGTAGTTCATGGTTAGTATTTTAAATTGAATTTGTTGTACAACGTGTAACCAGTGGAGAGACTGGCAGAGAGGAGAGGCAGAGGAGGAGCGAGGAGACAGATGGATTAGCCAGGCAGAAGAGATTAGGATAGATTGGAGGGCCTTAAAGAGTTAGGTGGGAGACCACAGAAAATAATTTTGCAGTAATCTAAGTGGGAAATGAAGAGGGTGTGGACTAGCAACTTTGTGGACTCTGGGGTTGAGGAAGGATCGGAGGTTGCATGTATCGAATTATAGTTCTAAATCTCGGGTTCTAAATTTAATGGATAAAAGCTATTTAATATATGTGCTCCTTATATCACTGTCTCTGATTGTAGGTGGTTAAACCGAATACAGTGGAAGAGCTGGTAAGATTACTGCTAAAGATGGCACGCACTGACTTGGAAAAGGTCCGTGCCATCTGGATGTGGATCTGTCACCACATAGGTGAGAAGACCTTCCCATAATCCATTCCATAATATACAATAATATATATATACTAATAATATCATGAGAAACGGTACAGCCACTTTATGAAGTGTGAATTGTTTAAAATCTTAGAGCATTATCCAGAAAACTTGTTCTTAGAAGATTTTAAAATTAAGTAAATAAACCCTCAGGACAACACAATAGATTTCACCATTTACTTACTTTACTTTTCAATGTTTACCTTTTAAAGAACTAACAGGCCAAAATGAGGAACCAGTATGTGAAAAATGAAGAACCCCATTTACAGTTTTCAGAGGAATTGAGGGTAATTAGAAGTCAGGTGCCGCTAATCAAATGCATTTTGTTAACTGACCATTAGGAAGTGTGACCACTTCTATAAAAGCAGAAGTTTTGGCAGACTGCTGGTCTAAAGCATTCAGAAATGTTTTAAAACAATACCAAGGAGTAAAGATCAGACTAATTATATGCTGTATGCTGATATAACCATTAAATATATATTATATCTCATGCAGAGTATGACTTAGAGGCTCTGGAAGATAAGTCAAAGTGGTGTGGTGACCCTAATCAGATCCTGCTCACAGGAAAAGGAGCCTGTGAGGGATACGCAAGCCTTTTAGAGACCATGTGCAGGTAAGAGACATTAAAGGAAACCTACCATGAGGATTCTACTATCAGAAGTAGATCTGATTGTAGATTCCTCCTGCTGCCTCTGCCCAAATCTTAAATTTAATAATCCTGGAACATAACATAACTTGTTAAAAACTTTATTTTAGTAATATATAAATTAACTGGAGGGGCTACTGGGCGTGTACTGGTTTGGCTGAGCCCTGAGAGCTAAGGTTTCTCCACACCGCAGCAGACTCTGCAGTTAATTTACATATTACTAAAATTAAGTTTTTAACAAATTATGTTATGTTCCAGGATTATTAAATTACAGATTAGGGAAGAGGCAGGCAGGAGGAATCTACCATAATATCTACTTCTGATAATAGAATCCTCATGGTAGGTTTCCTTTAAGTTCTACTGATAGTCTACTGAAACATCCCAACAAATGTTTATGCATAATTAGTCATAGTCTGTTTCTCAGCTATTTCTATGTACATTGGGGGAAATTTTTAAAACTGGTGTTTTTAATTCCCCCTGTTGTCGTTCTGCAGTCCGTATCAACAAAGAGTCTCCGACCTCTTAGTAAATATGGGCACAATATCCGCCATGTCAGACCTGCTAAGACCAGGTCTGATCTGGCCGCGCTTTCTGCTATAATTTATTGGCGGTATCTATAGTCAATGCAGTGGGTTAGTAGTCCACAGCCCGGCCCGTCCACGGACTACACCAACATGCCCAAAGTGGTGTACGGTTCTGAGAAGCCAGAAGACTAGTGTGACGGGAGAGATTTATGTGCCGCCTCCACCAGAAAACTGGTGGAGCAAAGTAGCAGAAGAGTTTTATTTGATGACTATAAGAATTGTGGGATGTTAAAAAGATATAATGAAATAATAATAATAATAAAAGATATACTGTTAAAATATAATACAGATGAAGAATAAACTATTTCTTCTAATGATTGATAGCAATCAATGGTATATTCAAACTCTGTGTTCCAGTATATCAGTCCAACAGATGTTCCAAAATAGATTCCTCTATAGACAGAATTTGTGTTTGCTTGGGTTTCCTCCGAGTCCTCCGGTTTCCTCCCACATTCCAAAACATACTGGTAGGTTGATTAGGTTGTAAGGTCCATGGACACAGGGACTGATTTGGCAAGTTCTGTGCAGCGCTGCGTAATCTGTGTGCGCTATATGAATAAATGATTATTATTAATTCCTCTATGAACCAATAACGTTGTGTGAAAAAGTCTTTCTGGATATAATTGCTCTATAGACAAAATGTCTAGTATATCCAAAGAGACTTTTGTATCTAAATAGACAAAATGTCTATAGAGGAACTATATCCTAAAAGACTTTTTCACACAACGTTATTGGTTCATAAAGGAATTAATAATAATAATTCCTTTATTTCTATAGTGCACACAGATTACGCAGCGCAGCACAGAACTTTCCATATCAGTCCCTGTCCCCATGGGGCTCACAATCTAATCATCCCACCATTATGTTTTGGAGTGTAAGAGGAAACCCAAGCAAACACAAATTCTGCCTATAGAGGAATCTACTGTATATACTTGAGTATAAGCCGACCCGAGTATAAGCCGAGGCCCCTAATTTTACCACAAAATACTGGGAAAACCTATTGACTTGAGTATAAGCCGAGGGTGGGAAATGCCTTGGCCACAGCCTCCCCAGTATATAGCCAGCCAGCCCCTGCCCCAGTGTATATAGCCAGCCAGCCAGCCCCTGCCCCAGTGTATATAGCCAGCCAGACCCTGCCCCAGTATATATAGCCTGCCAGCCCCTGCCCCAGTGTATATAGCCTGCCAGCCCCTGCCCCAGTGTATATAGCCTGCCAGACCCTGCCCCAGTGTATATAGCCTGCCGCCACTGCCAGACAGATCGCACAAAAGATATACAGGGGTCGCCGGAAAGGTGAGTTTAGATATATTTATTGTTTTGACTCGAGTATAAGCCGAGTTTGGGTTTTTCAACACATTTTTTGTGCTGAAAAACTAGGCTTATACTCGAGTATATAAGGTATTTTGGAACATATGTTGGACTGATATACTGGAACACGGAGTTTGAATATACCATTGATTGCTATCAATTGTTTATACTTC
Source organism: Engystomops pustulosus (assembly GCF_040894005.1). Taxonomy (NCBI): domain Eukaryota; kingdom Metazoa; phylum Chordata; class Amphibia; order Anura; family Leptodactylidae; genus Engystomops; species Engystomops pustulosus. The sequence continues at coordinate 189,761,662 of NC_092413.1, read as the reverse complement.
ATTTGTATTATATTTTATTTGTGTAAATATCCAGCGGTATATCTTTTATTATTTTTATGTCATTATATCTTTTTAATATCCCACAATTCTTATAGTCATCAAATACAACATTTTTATTGACTCGTAATTTACCGATACTACTTTATATAAGGAGTTGAGGAAACACAGTGTTTTTTTCCCATTCTTTGTCTTAGTTACCCAAGACAGTTTATGAGCACAGCTGCAGATCCCATTTGAGGTGGATTACCTATTGAGTGGCCCCATTAAAATAGTTTCTTTCAAAGTAGCACAAGAGGCGGGGCTTTCCTCGCGCCATCTAGGAAAACTTATTTTTATATTTCCCAGAATCTCTCAGTGGAGCATCAATGGTCCCCGAATTGTTATAAGAATCTGAGTCCTAAAGATCTATGATAATTATTGTCTACAATTTATAAGATATCTGCTATTTGCTAGAGGTTGTAAATTTAGTATCTGGCGGTGCTACATTTTGTGATATTGTAATTTTTGTGATATCCTTGTGGTCATAGAATCCTTGAAATTAAAGGCGATGCATTAAGTAAACCTAGGCGCTCATGTATAAATGAGGTAAAGCAACAAATACATAGACTTATGGCACTTGCCATTCTCTCCAGACTTGCAGGCATAAAGTGCATAAAAATTGGTGGCTTCTCAAAGGGCCATTGCTACGATTTAGGCCAGACGTTTTCAGATGAAACAAACCATGCCTGGAATGCAGTTTATCTAAACAAGAAGTGGCATCTTCTAGACTCTACATGGGGAGCAGGACTAGCAGACAGCAGTAATAATAAGTTTAACTTTCGGTAAGTAGAAATATGTGCTAATGACATACTAAATGAAATTCTAATGTTTGGGTTTAAGGTCATGCCAAAATATGCTGCTAAAAAGGCTTCTACATTGGAAATGTATTTTATCCAATTATTCAACTCTGCTTGTTAAAGGGAACCTGTCATCAGGAACCTAATTTTCACTAAAGACAGGTTGCAGAAGCCCATCACACCCTGCAGTGCAAAAATGCCTCTCTGCCTTTTATAAGCATTTGCATTACAGTATAATTGTGTGTTATAACTCATACTTCAGCCCCTCCTACTCATATTTGCTGCTGGCAAAGTCATTTACATGGCTAAGCCATGGCACAGGGATCTGCAATTTTGGTGAGGATCGACACCCCCTAAAAGAGGTTATTTGTAGCGATGATACTACCCAAAATGCCAGCATGTTGCTTCCAGCAAGCTTGTGGCTGCGGCATTTAAATGCTGGTTGGGGGGGGGGGGCGCAGTTTAATACAGGATTTTAAAATTTGGGTTCGGCTGAGCCTAGATTTTACAGGTCCACTTATCACTTCTCCCACACTAATAGTAGTGCTGTGTAGGGACCTTTAATAAGATCAAAAGCACAGAGATAATAATTTAATTATGGAAATACAAATCATCCACTGCAACGGGAATCCCTTGCCTGATTTTTCCTACAGAGAGCTAAAAAGGGTGGTAAAGCACAGTGATTCCAGAGACCCAGAGCACGTCTCAGGAACTCAGAGCACTCTTTAGGGATTTCCTTTTTAGAAATCTTGATCCGCTGATAACCGGTTGATTGCTAGGGTGTTTTTTTGGGGGGGAAAATATTCTCTAGAAAATCCTCTAGCTACTTCCACACATAATTTTCTAACTGAATACTTAGTTCTAAAATCAGACAACTGAATTTAGAATTGACTTCCCTCAGCTCCCCTAGCACCAGACTAGTTGGGAGGCACCTACACAAATGCGATGATTGCTGGTTCTTCTGAAATTGGTGGGTATAGTTAATATTGATCGAATATGTATTGTCAGAAGAATGGTTACAAACATAGGCACTCACTTATGTCACATTTTGTCTATTTTTAGCTTTCAAACTGTTGAAAGACTATGTATGTGCTTTACTTAAGCTAGGGGGACAACAAGTTTCTTAATTTATTTTTATTATTTTGCAGGTACAATGAGTTTTATTTCCTGACTCATCCGGCCTTGTTCATAGAAGAACATTTCCCTGACAACCAGAACTGGCAACTATTACAAGTTCCACTTTCACTCAAACAGTTTGAGGGGAATGTATGTCACAAGAGCAGCTTCTACAATGCTGGCCTGATAGCATCCTATCCAGAGACTCTGCAAGTGGAGACTGGTATAGCAATTCATTTAAACACTTCTATTTGCCCTGTTTGACTGAAATTTGATGTTTTTGACAGAATGGGAGCAGACACTTGGTCGGCAGATAGGTTGCTATTATGTTATAGGCTTGATACCATCTCTTTAGACATGTTAGATACTCACTTCTTGGTTGGCATACTTGAGACCAGTTTTTGCACCAGAATTTTGGTCACTCCATCTTTGTATCTTTTTGTATTGTAAAAAGTGTGTGTTTTGCAAATCTCTTCATATGGCCAATGATGTTATTTTCAATCTCTTACAGTTAACGGAAAGGCAACATTTTCCATCGAGGGGCATTTCCCAGCTCTTTTTTCCTTCACCCTAAATAAAACGGAGAAGCCAGGTCTTCTGACCCTCACAAAACATGGAATGCAGCTGGAGGTGTATCCACAAGAAACTGGCAGACATCGACTGGAACTTTATACCAAACCTTTTGAAAGTACAAAGGACATGTATGAAAGTATTGTAGAATATATAATCATCTGTGGATCTGTAGATCCTGTATTCAAGATTCCGAGGGAATTAGATATCGTGGTTGGCCCAAGTTGGCTGACAGACAAGAAGGGGTTTCTGCAGCTCACGGCCCGCGACCCAGTGATTAACACCCCGGATGGTCGTTGTACTATCGGTTTCACATTGGCCAGAAGAATTGTTGTGATTGCAACGCTGCATGGTGATCGCATCAAACTGGGAGATGAGAGGAGATATGTCCTGCAAACCCTTCGGGGAAACAGAGTCGAGTTTAGGATCCATTTACCCCAACAAGGCCATTATGCCTTAAAACTACACAGTTCCACTGGCCAAGGAAAATTTGAGTGCTTTTGTAATTATCTCATCATATGTACAAATCCAGATGTTGCATGGCCACTCTTCCCCAAAAAGCTGCAGAACCCAGTTGGCCCGACTGCCCTAATGGAAAAGAAAGGCCTTCTGCAACCATCTTGTCGTGATCCAATTATTTATTCTTCAAATGGGCATCTAAGTATTTCATTCACAATAAAAGATAATATAAAGATTCTGACAGCGCTTCTAAGTGATGATGCATCGCTAAGTGACAGTGGGGGAAAGCGCCATGTGACCCAAGTGCAGAGAGGACAGCACTTGGAACTACAAGTCCGTCTACCCCAGGCAGGATCTTATGTTCTTCAGATATTTGCAGACAATACAGCCTCTCCTTCCGCCTTTGAATATATCTGTAATTACTTGATTTGTTGTTCCAGTATAGACACCTTCAGCACTGAGGCACCGGTTATACCACACATACCGGTGGGTTCCAGCAGTACAACAGATAAAAAAGGTTTCATCCAACCATCACAGTTGGGGCAAGTGATAAACAGCCCAGATGGACGCTGCTCTTTAAGTTTTTCACTGGATAGGGATATGAGCTGCTTAGCGACCTTACACTCAGATGATAACAAATGGAATAGCCAAATGGAGAGAAGATACATTCTGCAAAATCAGAAACAGCGGCAGGTTGAGTTCTTCATCCAGCTCCCCAAATGTGGTTCCTATGAGTTAAGAGTTTATGCAGATAACAAATTTCAGCCTGGAAACTACGAGCTTGTATGTAGTTATCTCATATCATGTTCAAATCCAAAAGTAGCATGGCCACCATTCCCCGATATACTACAAAACCCTGTTGGGCCTACACCATTATCTGAGAAAAAAGGCCTCCTCCAGCCATCCCAAACAGAGCCCATTATCCACTCGAATGATGGACGGTGCTCTCTGTCTTTCACTCTTAAGAAAGAGATGGGTATATTTGCCAGATTACAGTCAGAAGGCGTTCTACTGACAGAGGAGGGTGAAAGGAGACATGTTCTACAATTCCAAAGACAGAACAGAGTGGAATTTCACATACAGCTGCCACAAGCAGGGACATATGTCCTGAAGATTTACACTGAATCAGAACAAGGCAGCTTTAAGTTTGCTTGCAATTATCTAATATCTTGTGTTAATGCTCAAGTGAAATGGCCTTTGCTACCACTTGAGCTAAGCAACCCTGCAGGCCCAAGTTATTTGTCTGATAAAAAAGGACTTCTTCGTCCATCCCACCTGGATCCTGTCATTCAAACCGATGATGGCCGTTGTTGTGTCAGCTTTGCTTTGGATGATAAAATTGAAGTGATGGCTACCCTTCACTCCGACGACATCACATCAGAGGAAGCAAGAAGAAGGTCAATTTTCCAACTGGAGAAGGAAGGTCGGGTTGAATTTGAGATCCAGCTTCCCAAAGCCGGTAACTACATCCTAAAGATCTGCACCAAGAAGAAGACAGACCTAAGTAATGTTTACGACTATGCCAGCAATTACCTCTTATGCTGCTCCAATACAAAAATAAGGTGGCCATTCTTTCCAATGAGATATAGTGCTTGGAATACAAATTACGAGCTGCTGGAGCCACGGACTGGTATCCTGCCAGCCAACAGTGAGGTTAAGTTCAGGATTAAGGCCAAGGGATTGGCAGCCGTGGTCGTCAAAGGCAAGAACTTTTGGCCTCTGACATTAAGTCGAGATGGTTTCTGGGAAGGCGTCGGTAGCACAGCTGGAAGCAAGGACATTCAAGTGCTAGTGACAAATAATCTGAACAAGAATTATGCCCTGGTGCTTAGTTATCAGGTGAAGGGTGCAGTCCATCAGCGTTTAATAGAAAGCTCATATTCCTCGTAACTTTGCAAGTCGGAAACTCCCTTCCAATGCAGCAGCTCCCTTACAATATGAATCATCTTAATGAGAACACTTGTCAGAGGTGCTAAAACCAGATATGGATGATCAGCTACATTGAAAGCTTTGTGTGTGTGCCATATTAATGCACTCCATCATGATTTCATCTCACGGTTAGAGCTGTTGTGGCGTTTTTACTTAGATGATCTTACAACGTTCTCTCTATAAGAGCCATATTTTCGAGGTGCTTTGATAAGCAGTTTATTCTCAATGATGAGACTGTATATATTATCATTTGTCTACTGTTAGTGCTTTATATGTGAGTGACAGGGCCATAGTACTGTATAATATATGGTTGTGTCATACCACTGTGAACTTAATACTGTATAGGAGCTGAATCGGACGCCGCTTTCAATGATTGGTGCCTTAAAGGGAACCTACCACCACAAATCTACCTATAAAGGTAGATTGGGTGGTAGGTGGATCATTGGGACGTGAGGATAGCCCTTTTAAGGGCTAATCCTCACGTCCCTGCACTTTTTTGAGAACTTTAATTTGATATTTATTCAAATGTACTTATGTGGCTACCGGGGCGTGGAGTAGCCGCTTATGAGATTACACGAGGCGGCTACTCCACGCCCCGGTAGCCACTTTACTCCTCCTACTCACCCATCTTCGGCGCGCAGCTCCGCGCAGCTGCGCGCCCTCGTCCGGCGAGCCTGCCGTCTGCGCATGCGCAGAAGAGCAGGCCCGCGCCTGTTTCGGAGTTGTGACCGCGCAGGCGCGGGCCTGCTCTTCTGCGCATGCGCAGACGGCAGGCTCGCCGGACGAGGGCGCGCAGCTGCGCGCCGAAGATGGGTGAGTAGGAGGAGTAAAGTGGCTACCGGGGCGTGGAGTAGCCGCCTCGTGTAATCTCATAAGCGGCTACTCCACGCCCCGGTAGCCACATAAGTACATTTGAATAAATATCAAATTAAAGTTCTCAAAAAAGTGCAGGGACGTGAGGATTAGCCCTTAAAAGGGCTATCCTCACGTCCCAATGATCCACCTACCACCCAATCTACCTTTATAGGTAGATTTGTGGTGGTAGGTGCCCTTTAACCTCCAGGTCAATTTTTGAAGTTCAGTTATGCTCGTCTTTCAATGACAATTTTGGAACAGCTTACATATAACAATTTTCCTTTTATCAAAACATGCAAGACTTCAACTGGATTGTTTTATCAATTACATGTGTTTTGTTTATAGAATTAGCTCACAAATGACTAAAAATGTGAAAGTATAAGCATTGTTGCAATGTTTTCCGTTAAAGGTTTCTTATGATAAGTGGTAAAATTGAATTAACCTTCAACTTCAGCTACAGAGGGTGCATGCTCTGGCTTTCTGCAGCTACTTTACCATTCTGCCTTCGGATGTCACACTGGAGAGGGGTAGACTTCAAAAGGCTACATCTTCTGAACGATGGCACTAAGAAACACAGTTATAGTTTCATATGATAGAGGGGAATCTGCCCTGTAAAAGTTAGTGGGTCATGATTGGAGAGTTGTGTATAAAAATCACATTTTTAACTGCAACTTTAACAATGGATATATCCGATTACGTAGCACCTAGAAACACAACCCCCTCTTAAATATGACACCAGAACTAGGTATTTAGCTGCCACGGTTCCAAAGATATAACTGTAAGTCATTGGCCAGTGTCATGACGTTTATGTACATGTTATATGAACAGGGATTGTGCAATTAGGATGTATATAGCTTTATGGCAGACATGGAGGGCATAAGGTGTTATTGTTGCTTACCATGTACACTTACATGGGACAATCATAGGGCTTTCCTGATTCCTGGAGGGGTGGAAGGTCAAGCAAAAGAACATGAATACAGCACAGCAGTAGTCCTCCAAGGTGACTGTCTCTTTATTTCAACAAGTTTAAATCTATATAACTGGATAGTTATTGCATTTATGACTTAAAACTAGTCCTTAGTTGGAGGTGCAATAAAAGCTTAAAGGGAACCTACCACCACAAATCTACCTATAAAGGTAGATCGGGTTGTAGGTGGATCAATGGGACGTGAGGATAGCCCTTTTAAGGGCTAATCCTCACGTCCCCGCACTATTTTAGCAACTTTTATTAGACTTTTATGCAAATTTTATTATGCGGCTACTGGGGCGTGGAGTAGCCGCATCTTAGGTTACATGGCCCGGCTACTCCACGCCCCGGTAGCCTCTTTTCCCCTCCTACTCACCATCTTCGGCGCGCAGCTGCTCGTAGCTGCGCACCCACGTCCGACGATCCTGCAGTCTGCGCATGCAGGCGCGGGCCAGCTGTTCTGCGCATGCGCAGACTGCAGGATCGTCGGACGAGGGCACGCAGCTACGAGGAGCAGCGTGCCGAAGATGGTGAGTAGGAGGGGAAAAGAGGCTACCGGGGCGTGGAGTAGCCGCTCCATGTAACCTACTCCACACCCCAGTAGCCGCATAATAAAATTTGCATAAAAGTCTAATAAAAGTTGCTAAAAAAGTGCGGGACGTGAGGATTAGCCCTTAAAAGGGCTATCCTCACGTCCCATTGATCCACCTACCACCCGATCTACCTTTATAGGTAGATTTGTGGTGGTAGGTTCCCTTTAAAGAACTGGGAAGTTTTTCTTTCCTTAAATCAATAGCTCTTAGGATGTAGAACAGCTCTGCCTATTAGCTTTGTTACCTACAGTACTGACCAAAGGTTTGGACACACCTTCTCCTTCAAAGAGTTTCCTGCATTTTCATGACTATATAAACTGTAGATTCACACTGAGAGCATCAAAACTATGAATTAACACATGGAGAATTATATACTTATAGGGGTATTCTCATCTGGGCACTCACATTCTGTTTCATTAATCTGCCATATATAAACATTTCTTCAATTAGATGTTATTAAAAAAAGATAGAAGAAGATAATTTCTCATAAATGTAGTGATATCGTCCCTTAGAAAACAGACTGACTCCTTGGGTACGGCCACCTCTGCTGGAGGGATTACACAACGAAACAAAAGGTTTTTGTATATGAAATGTCCATGAGTTACTGCAGGTCCCACAGCCGTCCTGTGGTAATCCAGGTGGTCAGGCAGGATTCAATAGCGCATGTCTGGCCACTGCTACCAAAATGTGAGGTGGTCATATCCAGGGAAGCTCTCTCATTTCTAAAGGACAACATTACTGCATTTATGAGAAATTATCTTCACACAGGAACATTTTTTTAAAATAACATCCAATTGATGAAATGTTTACATAAGGTAAATGAATTCAATTTAATGTAAATGCCCAGATGGGAATATTCCTTTAACAAAAAAAGTGTGAAACAACTGAAATTTGTCTTGTATTCCAGGTTCTTCAAAGTAGACACCTTTTGCTTTGATTACTGCTTTGCACACTCTTGGCATTGACCTGATGAGCTTCAAGAGGTAGTCACCTGAAATGGTCTTCCAACAGTCTTGAAGGAGTTCCCAGAGATGTTTAGCACTTGTTGGCCCTTTTGCCTTCACTCCGCAGTCCAGTTCACCCCAAACCATCTGGTGTAGCACCCCATCACTTTCCTTCTTGGTCAAACAGCCCTTAAACAGCCTGGAGGTGTGTTTGGGGTTGTTGCCCTGTTAAAAAATAAATGATGGTCCAACTAAACGCAAACTGGATGGAATAGCAGCCACTGCAGGATGCTGTGGTAACCATGCTGGTGGAGTATACCTTCAATTTTGAATAAATCCCCAACAACGTCATCAGCAAACACCCCCAAACCCCCCCCCCCCCCCCACCATCACACCTCCTCCTCTATGATTTCCGGTGGGAACTTTTCTGCATCGCAAAGACACAGTGCTTCTCAAATTTGGACTCATCAGACCAAAGCACTGATTTCCACTGGTCTAATGTCCATTCCTTGTGTTCTTTAGCCCAAGCAAGTCTCTTCTGCCTGTTGCCTGTCCTTAGCAGTGGATTCCTAGCAGCGATGTCACCATAAAGGCTGCTGCACACAGTCTCCTCTTACCAGTTGTTGTAGAGATGTGTCTGCTGCTAGACCTCTATGCGGCAGTGACCTGGTCTCTAATCTGAGCTGCTGTTACCCTGCAATTTCTGAGGCTGGTGACTCGGGTGAACTTATCCTCCGCAGTGGAGGTGACTCTTGGTCTTCCTTTCCTGGGGCAGGACTGTGAGACATTTTTTTTGTAACTTCACTTGGGGACACTTTCAAAGTTTTTCCAATTTTTCGTACAGACGGACCTTCATTTCTTAAAGTAATGGTGGCCACTCGTTTTTCTTTACTGCTGCTCCCTGCTCACAGGGAATGGGGTCATGTGACAGAGCCCTCTCTGTGTATGTAGCAGAGCTCAGTGTGTACAGTGCTGTGGATACACATGTCTCCTGCGCAGAATAGTTTAGTACAAGATCTCCCCTATTCACTATCAGTCCTCCATCCCAGTCTGTGATTCTCATGCTGATCCCCTCCCCCAGCCTGTACTCAGCTCTGTGCAGACAAGCTATTAACCCTTAGTGTTCACACAGCATAGGCTATATACTTCATGTAACTGTTTCACTACTAATTTCCACCACAAATTACATGTTCCCTGCTCCTCCATGTGATGGAAGCTGCCAGGCTGTCACCATATACATCCTATATGTGCACTGTACGGTGTTCAGTGGATTCACCTGTAGAAATCTTGCTGGTTTTACTAAATGAGAGAACACAAGGTATCATGGCTTCAGGGCAGGTACAGGAAGAGGTTAGACTTCACTGAGAAAGATTTTTGTCAAAGACTTTCAAAACAGAAAATGCCATATGTATTTTTTTAAAGTGGGAATCACATATGAGAATTTGGTAAAATTATTATAATTTTACAGTTACGCTTTAAAGGGAACCTGTCAGGACAATTTGAGACACTAAACCACCCGCAGTTCCTTATGGATCAGTGGTTTGTGTTCCAAATTGTCTCGGTTTTTTCCTCCATGTGCACAAAAAACAGGAAAAATGTAAATACTTACTGTCCATAAGGACTTGCGGGTGGTTTAGTGTCTCAAATTACCCAGACAGTTTCCCTTTAAGCATTTAAGACACCTTCAACGCATTTTGAATAAGGACTAGTATCAACGTGTTAACGACCTTGCTAAGTTAATTATAACCTGTTATAATAAAGAGACAATCACCTAAGAGGACTATTGCTGTGCTGGATTCATGTCCTTTTCCCTTTACCTTCCACCCCTCCAGAAATTAATACAGTGGGGCGGGAGGGGGTGTCAGGGCTGGTGACTGTTTCTTTGTATTGAATTAAAAAAATATTACATAAAAATAAAAGGTAATTGTTTGTCTTACCTCTTCTACTTCTTGTACGTCTTTCATCTCAAACCACTGCTTCTCAAACAGCGCCATTGATACTTATAGGGTAAATTCATAGTGTCACAATACAACCGCCTTTCCTTACTACATTATTGGCTTCAACAAGTCAATCCCCACCAATAAATGTATAATGGAGGGGGCTCTACCACAACAATAGAGCTACTTACTTACTCCAAGAATTCTGTAAAGGAGATTTTGAAAAGAGCAACATTTACATAAAATGATACGTAAAGGGGTTGTCCGGAAGTTGAAAAACTTGACTGCGTTCTTCCAAAAACAGCTCCTCTCCTGACCATGGTGTGTGCTGATCTTGCAGCTTAGTTGTACAGAGATGAACAAAGCTTAGTTTCAATTGCAGTATATGGTAGGAACAATCAGATCCCCTAGGGTTAAAGTATCCCAGAGGCTCTGCTAATAAAAGTAAATGTAAAAAATGTAAAAAAAATAATGCGCTAGAACTGATTTAAAAATAAACTAAAATATCACACAAACATTATAGGTATCAACACATCTCAAAATTCCTGATCTATCGAAATATTAAAGCGTTTTTGCCGGCGGTGAACCCAGTAACGTAAAATAGTGCCCAATTGATCAAATCATCACTTTTTTTGCTATGTTGCAACTTATACATATTGAAACACAAAAGTGATCAAAAGATTGTACAATCCAAAAAATGGTAGAAATGAAAACGTCATCTCGTCCTGCAAAGAATGACACCACACACTGGTCAGTTCACCCAGGTATGAAAAAGTTATTTGCATCAGAATTTTGCAAAATTAAGCAGCTGTAGTTTTTTTTTTTTTTTATTAATCTATTAAAATCTAATAAAGCCTATTTAATTTTGGTATTCCATTGATAGTACCAACCCAGAGAATAAACGGAATGTGCATTAGAGTTCACAATGAAAACCTTAAAAATAACGCCCACAAGAATCTAACACAAATGCCTTTTTTTTTGTGAATTTCACTTGTAGGCAGCAAGGGGTTACTTACATGTTTTTTTTGGTTTATATAATTAGCAGACTAATGACCAAACACATTGAAAAATGAAATCATCCAAGTTCCACATAAACAGGATCTGAATGTATAAATTAACATTTATTTTAAATCCATAAATTGAACAAAAGACAATTATAAGTTTGTATAAAAATACATTATTAAAACAAACATGTTTTTATCTATGTTCTGATAAATTAATAATTGGGGCATGTGTACAGAAAATATACAAAAACAAACAGAAAATGTTGAAAATATTTATAAAAACCGGCCAGATGATTTCAGCTTACAGCAGGATATGGCCAGGGGAGAGAAGCTGAACTCTTCTGTATAGAGATTTATAGGATTCCAAGCAGGATTTCTGGGTAAAGAACAGATTAAACCTTGAGGGGTCTCCCAGGAGAGATATCCGGTGCACGGAGAGGGTAATCCGGACTATCACGGTTTTACCCGGAGAGCTGCCTACACTTTACATCATATACTTTTACTTCATATTCCATACAAAAGATAAATCCAAATTTAAACAGATTGTGTACCTGTCTAAATTTGTATTTATCTTTTGTATGAAATATGAATAAGAATATAAGCAAGAAAAGTAAATTAAGCGTCAGCGTCGGTGTAAGCCGATGTATGTGCGGATGTATGTGCTCTGCCGCTCCATTCATTGACTATGTGGGTGCTGGCAGTGCTATCTATTCCATACAATAGATTGGAGCAGGGTGCATACACGGCCTGCCCCTGCACCCACTAGTGAGAAAGGGATCCTCATTCTCTGGATCTCAGTGGTCCTGTTCTCCTGTTAGGTGGGCATCACAGCAATTGGATCCACACGGTATAACTGAATCCTAAATTCAGGATAACCCCTTTAACAGGTCATTTGACAAACAACTTTCAAAGGTCTTATATTGCAAAATGCTGTATCCATCACAATATCCTGTTACTTGGATATTGCTGGTGGTGGATTGTGGTACTAAATCCTCACAACAGGTTTCCTTTAAAAGGGAATCTTATGAAATTATAGAATAATGACATATAATAAGACATATTTACACGGATGCACCTAAACACATGCAAGCGGCTTCAAATTCCCCTACAGTAAGGTAGGTAGTAGAATTCTTAAATATTTACATTAGAAATATCTGATTTATTAAAAAAAAAATATATATATATATCATAAAACACAGATATTACAATAATATATATTCAGGGGGCTGGGACTTTTGGAAGCAATGCAAAAAAGTTTTTGTACATCTTTGGGTTTTCTCCACAAGAAATAATCCTGAAATGTCAACTAGTCAGTTGCACCCAGGTGGGTGTCTAGTTAGAAGGTCCTACAATGGAGAACAAGTAGCTCTGGTTTCCCCTTGCATGGGAATGCTAAACCTCATTTGTCTTGAGATCAAAGATAAGAAGAGGAAGTTAAGGAAAAACTACATCAGGCAGTGACATTACTAGGTACATAAGAGCACAACATGTGCAGGACTTCTAGTGGGATGGTCCTCAATATGCACAGAAATATTAAATACATCTGTTTCTCAGAACACTGCCCCCATCCAGGTTGCTGTAAGAGGTAGTTTATGGGAAAGCTTTCCCTGTTATGTTCTCAGTACATGAGCTCACAAGCCTTTCTGTTGTCATACAGCTTCTTCCGTCAACACTTATAACATTTTCCCCTTGTAAAAGATTGTAAAAGTGACTCATCAGCAACATCCTGTGGATGTTTTAAGAAACTGCATTTCTATCTACTACACTAGTGGCTCTTCAGTTCTTGTAATACCACAATTCCCCCGAATGCTGTGACATCTGGAGAACAATGGGGGGCATTTATTGTGCACCTTGCCCCTCCGATACATCAGAAGGCTCCGGTCTACTGAGATATCCGGTGGCCACTTGTAGTGCGTACAATTCTATTCCAGGCCATGCTCGGCGTAGAATTCTGCTATTACCAGCGACCATTCATTACCCCCTCCACCCCCCGGGGGAGGAAATAATCGCAATTCCTGGTGGTTTGCAAGTAATTGCAATTATTTCATGGCCTGTACATGAAAACTGACCTAAAAGCCTTGATAAATCTCCCCTAATGACTGCATGCGGCTGGTAGTAGTAGTTCTGCAACAACTGGAGAGCCATGACAGGGGCAGGAGACAATATCCTGTCATCTCATGTTGGTGAAGTGCTGTACTGTCCGCTGACTTTCTTGTTTTAACTCTTCGATGTGAGAGTCCAGCCGCTGAATAAGATCCTGTGACCGGAGCTCTTCCTCCTGAAGAAATCTCGACGCTATGTTGTTTGGAGGGGTGGAAGGTGGCAAGGGGAGCTGCAAAAGAGGTACATGGAAGAATTAGGCAATGGATATAGACCTACATCAAATTAATTGGAGATGTACTATCAGTATAGGAAGAGGAAATCTGCAGGCGTGGAAAGAGTTTTGGGGACTTCTATTAAAGGCGTATCCTCCGGACAGACTGGTGGGGCTGTGAATCGCTCCTGTGTTCCTTTACCGCAGCATTTAAGCGAGTGTTGCAGGCTGTGTGGGGATTACCAGGGACAGTCAAAAAAATTAAAAGAGCAAAATAGACACTTTTGTCACTATTGTTCTAGCTCAGAGGACAATGTTATAAAGAAACTATGGGAAGTATCAGTATAGGATTCATCTCCTCACCTGTGACTCTTGGTGGGAATCTTCAGTATTCCCATGAATAACCTTGCAGAGCTCAGAGGACACAGACTCCAGAGAACTCGTCCTACTTAAGCCTTGCAGGACACCGGCAGCTTCCTGTGTAGAGTGTCGGGTTTGCCGAAGTTCCTCATATTGCTGGGAAACTTCATTTAGACGTTCATTCAGCTTCTTCAGTTCCTCCTCATGTCTGCCTAACAGCTCTTGTGTCCTCCTACAGAACAACAAAGAATGCTGAGTGTCAGTCCTCAAGGTACACCCAAAAAAATCTGGGTCAAAATGCACCTTATTGATTTCAATGGGAAACAGTCAGGCATCATGACTAACAATCCATGCAGTATCCACTAAAAATGTGAGACTTGAAAACTCCATTGGGAAACTAGCGTGAACTCTGCATCAAACATTCCCATTTGAACTCACCTTATGGAGCCCTGCACAAAATCATAGAATTATCTGTGTGCTATCCCCTGGCTCATCGGGGCTCATAAGGATTGTGAGCCCACTACCAAAGCCTCAAATTCGGAGCAGAGAGTACCTGACACGCTAATCACACATGCCGGCACGCGATTACACACATTCAGGTGCAGGTAGCCAAAGGTTGTGTTCACATGTAGTTTCTGGCAAAGATTTTAAAGTGTTTTGCACTTAAAACTCTCCCATTAACATCAGTGGGAACACATGTCATCTCTTCATACCTGGACCTCAAGCAGTGAAGAAGTAACCTGTCAAGCATTGGTCAGGATTCCATAAGGATTCTGTACCACTTTATAAATAATAACAATGGATATCAATAACATGTTTAAAATTATTGGGTTTTCATAATATATCTTTATTAGAGAACATTACACGTGTATTACTGTATATAATCTATACAATAGAGGTGGTTGTCTTATGGTATAAGTGTATGAGACATTACTATAATGAACAAAAATAAAAATGCATTGCAAATGCAATAGCAATTACAGGGCATGCTGTAATTGTCAAAAACTACGTTCACAAGTTTTTGATACTGGGCATTACATGGGAGTTGTAGAAATAAAGATGTAAGATGAAATGTTGCAGCTTCTTTACCTCTCCACCGCACTCTGGATATCAGACTGTCTACTGTGCAGGACAAGCTCCAGATTTCTCCTGGCCTGTGACAGTTCTTTCTGCAGCCTCTCATTTTCACACTCCAGATTATCTAATGCCTGACAATGACAGAGACATATGGTAAAAATACAGAACATATCTGAACTATAAAAAGGTCTATTCTATTCTTGATTTCTTCCATTATTCAGTGAGATAGGGTAACCCAGTTATACCAGTGCCTACACATACACATTTGGACAAAACTGTTGGTGCACCTCGTTTAATGAAAACATACCCTACAATGGTCACAGATGTAACTTGAATCTGACAAAAGTAAAAATAAATTATGTTTTTTAAAAGAAGAACAAATGAAAGGCAAACATTGCTTTTCAACCATGCTTTAGCACAGTGATTTTCAACCTTTTTTGAGCCGCGGCACACTTTTTATACTTAGAAAATCCTGGGGCACACCACCAACCAAAATAGCACAAAATGACACTAAAACAGTCATAAAAGGCTTCCCTTTACTAATAAAAAACAACTAGCGCCCTCCCTTTACTAATAAAAACCTCTTGCGGCCTCCCTTTACTAATAAAAACCTCTAGCGGCCTCCCTTTACTAATAAAAACCTCTAGCGGCCTCCCTTTACTAATAAAAACCTCTAGCGGCCTCCCTTTACTAATAAAAACCTCTAGCGGCCTCCCTTTACTAATAAAAACCTCTAGCGGCCTCCCTTTACTAATTAAAAGCCCCTAGCGGCATCCCTTTACTAATCAAGAACCCCTAGCGGCCTCCCTTTACTAATCAAGAGCCCCTAGCGGCCTCCCTTTACTAATCAAGAGCCTCTAGCGGCCTCCCTTTACTAATCAAGAGCACCTAGCGGCCTCCCTTTACTAATCAAGAGCCCCTAGCGGCCTCCCTTTACTAATCAAGAGCCTCTAGCGGCCTCCCTTTACTAATCAAGAGCACCTAGCGGCCTCCCTTTACTAATCAAGAGCCCCTAGCGGCCTCCCTTTACTAATTAAAAGACCCTAGCGGCCTCCCTTTACTAATCAAGAGCCCCTAGCGGCCTCCCTTTACTAATCAAGAGCACCTAGCGGCCTCCCTTTACTAATCAAGAGCCCCTAGCGGCCTCCCTTTACTAATTAAAAGACCCTAGCGGCCTCCCTTTACTAATTAAAAGACCCTAGCGGCCTCCCTTTACTAATTAAAAGACCCTAGCGGCCTCCCTTTACTAATCAAGAGCCCCTAGCGGCCTCCCTTTACTAATTAAAAGACCCTAGCGGCCTCCCTTTACTAGTCAAGAGCCCCTAGCGGCCTCCCTTTACTAAATAAAAAGCCCCAGAGGCCCCCCTTTACTAATTAAAAGGCCCTAGAGGCCCCCCTTAACTAATACAAAAGCCCCAGCCAGTATATACACTCATGCAGCATGCATATACAGATTTATATATACACCCTTCTAAAAATATAAAAAGTACATACATTTGCTGGCAGTGTGCTGGCAACGTTGGGCCACAGATGAGAAAGACTTGGCGGCTGCGGGTGGGATGGGCGGGCCTAACGTCCGTGGCCGGAACGGGTGCTGCGCGCCACAGATGAAAAGTGGCCGGCGGCTATAGGTGGAAAAGCGGAGTGGCCGGCGGCCTATGGGATTAGCGCGCCGACCTGCTGCGAATGAGAAGGACGGGCAGCAGCCCGGGATGGAGGGGGCGGCGGCTGCAGATGTATAGCATACCAGGCCGCAGAGGGAACGAGCGCGCAAGGCAGGAACAGGTGGGCCGGGCCGCGGAACGGAGGGGCCGGGCAGCCGCTGATGTGAAGGGCGGGCCCAGCCGAAGATCACATGGGTGGGCGGCTGCACATGTAAAGGGCGGGCCTGGCCACAGATGACATGGGGAGGCCGGGCTGTCGCGGATGAAGAAGGCAGGTCTGGCGCGGCGCCCCCGGATTAGATGGGCGGGCGGCCATTCAGGCCCCCTGTTGTTACGCCTCTGGGAGCCGGCTAGGAGAGGTATGATGGGGGGGGGGGGGAGGCTCTCCTCCTGCAGTCACAGGCAGCCAGGACGTGTCAGCACATTGTACAGTGACACGTCCTAGCTGAAAATGCCGCCCTTCACAACCAGCAGGAGGCGTGCACAGGGGCTCCCCGCAGCACACTCAACCATGTGTCGCGGCACACAGGTTGAAAATCACTGCTTTAGCAGAATGTTTCCCAAAACACACAGCCAAAAACACCCAAGAATTGCAAAGAGGAAAACACTGGACTATTCTGAAGTAGCTTCTATAAGTTCTGACCTAAATAATAATAATAATAATAATAATACTTTATTATCCCAAGCGGGAACTTAAAGTGTCACCTCTGCAATACATCAAATTGACAGAACATCACATATATGAAAAGAACACATATACAATAAAACAGAGTAAAAACACCAATACACATAAGTAAATTTCACCCGATATTCAATAAATAGTTACTTAAATAAATTATAAAAGTAATAAAATAGAACCCATTTTTCCAATAGTCTTATTTTCTAAAACATTCCTATTTTCCCCCCAATTGCGGCATTTGACAGCACGAGAGCGGCCGGTATAAACGTCTTTTTAAATCTCTCCGACCTGCACCGCAAGAGAATAAAACGGGAGCTAAAACCACTAATCTGTGCCTGCAGCACGCCATACATTGGATGATCACTGTTATTTCTAATTTTTTCCAATTTCCTTATTATCCTGCATTGTACAAGTTTCTCCCATCTATCAAATTGCAGACCTATTATCGAGGAGGCTTTCTTAATTATTTTATCCATCTTTTGACAGTTCCTACTAGAAATACTGTTGCCCCAGGCCACTAGGGCAAATGCAAATGCACTCACCATAACCGTATTATAAAAACCGACCAACATAGTCCTCGGGATGTCAAATGCCCTTAGTCTACGTAAAAAGAATAGATTACTATTAGCATGTCTGGAGACCTTTTCTATATGCTCATGCCAGCTTAATTTATTGTCAATGATCACGCCCAGATATTTATAGCTACCAACCTGCTCCACTTCAGTCCCTGCTATATTAAGTGGTTTTGGCATAACGCACTTTTTTCTTGAAAAATCTATAACCAATTCTTTCGTCTTGTTTACGTTTAATACGAGACCATTTGAGCTGCACCATTCGGTAAACGAATTCACTGACTCTCGGTATTCACCGTCATCCCCCTCTGTGATACAGCCCACCATTACCGAATCATCCGAGTATTTCTGAAGAAAACAGGACGAATCATTTTTCCTAAAGTCCGAAGTGTATAAAATAAACAAAAAAGGAGCTAAGACAGTACCCTGAGGGGCCCCCGTACTGCACACCACCTCATCAGACCATATGTCACCCAACCTAACCCTCTGTGGTCTGCAGCGCAGATAAGTCATCAGCCATTTGATCATGGTTGGTTCTATCTGCATAACCTGCAGCTTCGACTCTAGCAATGCTGGAATAATCGTGTTAAATGCGCTGCTGAAGTCAAAAAAAGTCAAGCGTACCTCTGTTTTGGGGGATTCAAGATGAGCACATGCTCTATGTAACAGGTTGACTAATGCATCATCTACCCCCAGCCCACAACGATATGCAAATTGTAGTGGGTCTACGAAATCCTTCACTACACTAGATAAGTACCGCATAACCAGTCTTTCTAAGATTTTCATGACCACCGGGGTCAGCGCTATTGGTCTGTAATCGTTTAACGTTTTCGGTCGAGGGACTTTATTCACAGGAACTATGACCGAAGTTTTCCATAAGGTCGGCACTATTCCACATTGTAGGCTCATATTAAATAAATGTGTAAAAACCTCACCTAGCTCTCTACAGCACGTTTTCAGGACCCTGTTGTCCAACATATCTGGGCCTCCAGCTTTACTAGATTTTATCCGTCCTAATTCTAGTACCACATCCTCGACTTTAATCGGTGGCATCATCTCCCGTTTTCCTCCCTCGCAGTGTTCCCCCTTTAGATTTACATCATCCCATACAATACTTCCCGACACTATGGAATTACTCATATCATCAAAACGATTAAAAAAATTATTCAATTCATTGGCCTTCTCTATATCCCCCACTGCCCCTTCAGGTATACCGGTGATTAGTTTTAAACCCTTCCAGACCGCCTTTGTATTCTGCTCAGACAGCTTATTTTCTAGTCAATTTTTATATGCAGCTTTGCACTCTCGGATTTTATTTTTCACATCCTTCAATAGGCTTCTATAGGAGTCCTCATCCCCAGTCAAGAAAGCCCGCCTCTTCAACCCCAACAATTTCTTAAGTTCTCCGGTCATCCAAGGTTTATTATTTGCAAATATTTTGACCCTTTTTTCTGGCACTATACTGTCTACGCAAAACCTGATATAGTCAGTGACCAAGTTAACACCCAGGTTTACATCACCCTGAGCTTCACCACATAACAGCTCCCAATCCGTAGTTGCAAAACAACATTGCAGTTCCTCTTCCACCGACCCTGACCATTTACGTACCACTATCTCCTTGGGAGGGAGTCTTTTTAGGACCGGGCGATATCGCGGTTTAAGAAAAATCAAATTATGGTCAGAATTTCCCAAGGGCGGGAGTGTCACAGATTTGTAAGCATCAGTAGTGTTAGCATAGAATAAATCAAGTATATGTTCTCCTCTAGTCGGCCTAGTCACATACTGTGTTAGATTTGACCATATACCCGCTTTCCTGACATGGTTGAAGTCCCCAGTTATGATTAGTAAAGCATCACTATATCTGCCTTGTAGTTCACCAACCACATCCTGAATTACTGCGAGTGCCGTATCATAATTGGCATAACCATATTCAGCATAAACCATATTCAGCATCTTTGGAAGGAGACGAAACATGCCGTCTGGAAAAGGAACCTTCACACCCCAGACAACTGGGGTATTTTGCTCACGAAGAGTGGTCCACAATTCCTGTTGGGAGGTGCAGAAGTCTCATTGAGAGTGCAGCGATTGCCTCAAAAGGTTGTGCAACAAGATATTAAAGGAACCATCATTTTTGTCCAGGCCAAGCAATGCCTTTCATTTGTTCATTTTCATAAAAATTTAATTTATTTATACTTTAGTCAGATTCATGTTATTTCTGCGACGATTGTGGTTATTTGTTTTTTGATAAAATGAGGGCGACCAATAATTTCTTTTCCATGTGTGTAAATATGTACTAGTGGCAAACCTTTTAGAGATCGAGGGCCCAAAATGAGACCCAAAACACAGTAGCTTTTCCCAAAAAGCCAACACGGCAATTTAGGCAGCAACAAACCTATTTCTAAGTTTTTGAGCTCCAATCCGACCCTGTCCACACCTTCTCACTCTTCGGACAGGACCAGGCAGCACAGGATGGGTCACGTTAAAGGGGTTTTCCCATCTGGGCATTTATATTTAATTAAATTCATTTGCCATATGTAAACATTTCTTCAATTGGATGTTATTAAAAAAAATGTTCCCGTGTGAAGATAATTTCTCGTAAATGTAGTGATATGGTCCCTTAGAAACCAGATGGCTTCCTCGGATACGACCACCTCACACTCTGGCAGCTGTGGCCAGACATGCACTATTGAGTCCTGCCTGACCGCCTGGATTCAGCAATCATTACCACAGGACGGCTGTAGGACCTGCAGTAACTACCGGACATTTTATATACAAAAACCTTTTGTTTCTTTGTGCACTCAATCCATCAGAGGTGGCCGTATCTGAGGAAGCCATCTCGTTTCTAAGGGACAACAAGGCAACATTTATGAGAAATTATCTTCACACAGGAACATTTTTTTTAGTAACATCCAATTGAAGAAATGTTTACATCTGGCAGATTAATGAAACTGAATGTGAGTGCCCAGACGAGAATACCCCTTTAAAATAGCAGGGCACTATTTGGACTGTCTGAGACTGCAGAGAGACAGGCCACGTTCCAACAGAGAGGTCTCTGAGTGCCATAGGTTCACCACCGCTGTACTAGTGTCTTGTCTTCTTACCAGCTGCACATCAGGTTCTTGTTTCTCCAAAATTTGAGTCAGTTTTTGATTTTCCTCTTGTAAGGATCTCAGGGCTGCCAGTGAAACCTTAGCAAAAGAATAATGCGCTTTACTTTAGCATGAAACAACATGTCAAAGAGATGAGGATTTATTATTATTACAATGGGAAAGACAATAATTTAGTAACAGACATGTAAGGGCATCTGATGGGTCCTCCTAAAGCCAGTAGTCTTTCATTAGCAAGTTTGGTCCAACAAACTCGTTTCGTGCACTTGGGGGATTTACCCCAGATCAAACCCGAAAACACTGAACTGAATGGAAATGCTGGTATCAGTTCAGTTGCTCTACGTTTGGTCCAGTAAATCCCTCAAGCACTGCTTCACCAAAATCCCTCATGAGCAATGGACTTAACACAAAAATATAAGCAATCATAGTTACAGATGAATACAAAGAAAAAACAAAGCACTAACAAACCCGGAATGTTTCATGTTAAACTCCATAGTTCTAGCACTTACTTTATGCTCTGCCGCTTCTCTCTCTGCTCTCTCTCGCTCAGCCTGGACCTTGCGCTCCCAGTCTTTGGCATTACAGCTAGAGGAAGCCATGCCAATGTCTTTCTGGTGCAGCTCCTGTGTCAGCTGAGAAACCTCCTTCTTCATCCCATCTAGGACACTGCTGTAGGAAAGTTCAGCCTGGGTAAGCTGGCTCTTTAACTGCGGAAAGATTAAAATGCAAAGTGTAATAAAAGCTAAAAGGAAAAAGTGATTGCAAAATACATTTTTTTCTGTCCCAAACTAAGCTATAATTAAAAGGGTAATTCTGGGTTACAGAACGTTCGAATCATGGACTGAGCTGCAACACCAAGCATGGCCACTATACAAGCTACGTTGTGGTCTCTTCATTTTACAGCATCCTGAAGCATTTGAGATAATAATATATAATAATAGACATTCGATTAGAGATACGAAGAATTATCTGATATGTATATCAGCTTCCCAGCTTTTCATATCCTATAGCAGTTGTCAGGAAAGGCTAAAGCGTAATGCCAAAGTTCTAATGATTTTACCAAAATCATGCAAATATGCACCTTTTCTTTCCAAAGTTATGGTTCTGTTCTGAAAGTGAATCTCTCTCACAAGTGGTGAAGTGGGAGGAGACTAACCTCTTCCTATACCTGCCCTGAAGTGGAGTCCAATTCACTCTGCCCGCAGATCTCATTACACCTTGTGTTCTCTCATTTAGTAAATTAGCAGTAAAACCTTTAATATACCTACAGGTAAATAAACTGAACACTACTAGCCTGGCACATGTAATAAGTGGTAGAAAATCAGTAGTAAAGCAGTTACATGAAGTGTATAGCCTGTGCTGTGCGAGAATTAAGAGTTAATAGCTTCCCTGCACAAAATCTGGAGTACAAGGTGGGGGAGGGGTCCAGCATGAGGTGCAGAGGGATAGACAAAGTTCTGTTGAATCACAGCCTGGGATGGAGGGACTGATAGGGAACATGAGAGATTTAGTACATTAACTATTCAGTGTAGGAGACATCTGTATCCACAGTCCTGAACACATCCAGCCCTGCTGCATACACAGTGAGAGCCCTGTCCCATGACCTCCCCCTTTTCTCCTCAGTAAGAAGGGAACTGCAGCCACCCCCCACCTGTACATCTGTAGATTTTGTAAATTTGTTTACAGGACAGATTCACAGGGCTTGTCAGCACGGACAGGGAAAGTAGCTACTTCAGGACTGAGCTAAACTGAGGAGGATAGCAGAATTATAATATGCTGCATTTCATGAGTGTATTCACATTAATGGACATCTACCAGTAGTTTAGACCATACAAAACTACAGGCGGTGTATATCTGTATAATAATACCTTTATGTGTGTGGTTAGTAGCAACAGGATTGTGAAAAATGCATTTATATTCCATGATTATAGCTGAATTATGCAATGTCCTCACACTGCTGTGCTCTTAGGTCTGTTCATTGGACCGCTCCCCTGTTCTCACCTCTTCCTTGAGTAAAGTTGTAAAAGGCTTTTGGTTAAATTCTATCGCAGTCACACAGATCAGAAGGGAGGGAACTGTGGAGCTATCCAATACACAGAGCACAACAGTGTGAGGACATGTGAAGAAGCTACAATCCTGGAATATAAATCCTGGGATTTGTTCAATTAGAAGAATAACCTTGAAAAGTCAACATATTGCCTCAATGTGTAAAACTTATCATAATATCCTTTCTAGAAGAAGAGTCAACGTAAAAAAAAAAATATGACTTACTCTTTTAATCTCAGTCCAGCATTTCTTATGCTCCTCCTCTATTAGATGTCGGGATTCAGCCATGACCTTCAGTTCTTGCGTCAACTGTTGACCCTGGAGCGTCAGTGACTGGACATGGTCCTCCAAGCGGGTCACTTCCTCCTGCAGCCTCTGCTCATTCAGACGACTAATGGAGAGCTGAGAGCGCAGCACTTCCATCTGGGTGTGTCCATCTGAGAGTCTTGTCTGCTTTAGTCTTTCTTCTAGTGACCTGCAATCAGTATAGAAGAAATATATTAAAGGGGTTTTCCCATCTAGACCTTTTATGATGTATCCACAGGATAAGTGAACCCTCATTCGTGAGATAGGTGCAGATCCCAGAGGTCCTGCTTGTGGGGACCCTCGGGTTTGTATGCATATAGATAGCCTAGCGGCAATAAATCACCGTTTAATATTTTGATGTGCAGGCCAGATCTTTTCCCCTGTATTTAAAAGATAATTCCAGGTTATGTAATAAATAGTCTAGAAATGGAAACCTCTTTTAAGTAAATCTACTAACAAAATACATCATGATAAATCAGGGGAACTTACTCCAGATCCAAGCACCAGCACAAAAGTGCTCTGGTGGTGTTACCAGATCCCTTCTGTTCTATTTACAGGTCTTCCCCTCAGCACTTCATCAGCCCTCCCCCAGTGCTCCTGCACAGTGTAACAGCATAGAGAGGCTCCGGTAACAACCCCAGAGCGCGTCTAGCTTATTAGCGGCTTTTTAAAGAAAATGATTTTAGAAATAATGCGACCATGTATAACACATATAAGAAGATCACCACAGTCACGGTGCCTGGATCTATGAGCAAGTGTCCCTGGTTTATTACGATGGATTTTTGATGGTAGATTTCCTGTGTTTTGTTTAGGGAGTCACCGTGGTGAAAATGAAAACTTACATAATGTTTCATAAAATGCTGGTTTTCTAATCATCAGTTCTGATCACACTTGTCTATGATACAACACTAGGGGGCTAAATAGCAGTGAAAGCCATTCTAGCAGTATAGTGGTAATGTACAGGGTGCTTACCTACACAAACATTTTCCTAAAGTATTTCCCTATTGTACAGAATAAGTCTATACATTTATGATCCCAATCGCAGCTTCCACCAGGAGTGTAGATGCTTTCTGGATTCTTTTATACATTGCATTTAGTAATAATTAGAGATGAGTGAGTATACTCGTTCAAGCTTGATGCTTGTTCGAGTATTAGCGTATTCGAAACGGCTAGTTGCTCGGACGAGTATTTCCCTTGCTCGAGATCGAGCATTTACTTAAGAAAACACAGTGAACAACAGTGAAGAATAGAATGAAAACAGTGAACACAGTAAACACAGGATCATTTAAAGAGAACCTACCACCACGATTCTACCTATAAAGGTAGATCGGGTGGTAGGTGGATGTAAGGGACGAGAGGATAGCTCTTTTTAGAGCACCCTCGTCCGACAAGCCGGCTACTGCGCAGAACGCCATCATGACGGACGAGGGCGCGCAGCTACGAGGAGCTGCGCGCCGCACGCAACAGGGTAGGAGGAGTAATGTGGCTACTGGGGCGTGGAGTAGCCGCGCTGTGTAGCCTCGTGCCCGGCTACTCCACGCCCCAATAGCCGAATAACGAAATTTACATATTAGCTCAATAAAGTGTACCAAAAGTTAGCGGGGACGTGAGGATTAGCTCTAAAAAGAGCTATCCTCACGTCCCTTACATCCACCTACCACCCAAACTACCTTTATAGGTAGAATCGTGGTGGTAGGTTCCCTTTAAGTGAACACATTGAAAAAACATTGAAGAATACATTGCAGATGTTTCCATACATCTGCTAACTTATCGGAAGACATGCGTGCCGAATGGTGTTCTTCACAATAGTATGTGAAGAACAATGGGGCAGATTTATCAAGCAGTCTGAAAGTCAGAATATTTCCAATTGCCCATGGCAACCAATCACAGCTCCCCTTTAAAATATTCATGAGCACTGGTGAAATCAAAGCCGAGCTGTGATTGGTTGCCATGGGCAACTGGAAATATTCTGACTTTCAGACTGCTTGATAAATCTGCCCCAATATGTGTGAAGAAATATCTGCAATGTATCCTTCACACATATTGTTCTTCACATACTATTGTGAAGAACATCGTTCTGCACTCGTGTCTTCGGATAAGTTAGCAGATGTACGGAACATCTGCAATGTGTTCTTTCAGTGAAAAATTCTCGAGTCTCCCATTGACTTCAATGGAGTTCGTTATTCGAGACGAGCACTCGAGCATCGGGAAAAGTTTGTCTCGAATAACGAGTACTCAAGCATTTTAGTGCTCGCTCATCTCTAGTAATGATGCATTCTCTTTATATATACAAAACTAGGGAATAGGTTTTAAATCCATGACACCTCTTTTATGAGAAGACTGAGTATACCTTTAGTGTGCAATCACATTTTTTTCAGATGCAGTTTTTCAAGCCAAAAGCAGGTGTGGATCATAATGGGTGAGAACATATAATTGGGAGATACTGCTCCTCTTCTTTTTTTCACTCCACTCCTGGAAAAACTGCATCTGAAAAAAATTGACCGTGTGGACACACACTTAGGCACATCTGTGACCATTTAAGACGAAAGCTGGAGCCATGAACTAGGCAAAAACGGACAACCACAAAAGACAACTGTACAACAATGTGGCGGGCGCTGCGTTGCTGTGCAATTTTCACCTGATGCTGTTCTCTCTGTCCCTCAGCTGATCACTCACTCTCAGCACTTCTCTATGAAGCTCATCTTTCTGAGCTTTCGACCCTTCCAGGAAGTCCGTGTGAGCCTGTATGGTCGCCCTCAGCTCTGCCTTCTCCTCCTGCAGGACCTATTGAGGGAAAGGAGATAATGACATTAGTGGAACTGCAGTAACCCATCACAGCCACTATACAGAATACAGAGCTGTGCAGCTGAGCATTGGTAGTGAGGGGTGGGGGGAGAGATGCAAGGCCCTGACTGATCCAGTCTTATAAACTGATTAAATGGCTATTCCCACTCGAAACATGTATACCATAAATACCATATGATGGTGTGATTACACCTTTAGTTGCTAACAGTAACATAAAAAGAAAGGTTGCCACAAACTGGAAGGATGTTCTCTATTGAAATAATAATTGGTTTAAAAGGAACCTGTATGGGCTATTTGGGAAACCAAACCACCAACAGGTTCTTATGGACCGGTGGTTTAGTGTCCAAAATCACTATGTAAAAAAAATAAGAAAAAATCCCCTTACTTGTTCCAATTAGTGCGTTGCTGCAAGTGAAGCTGGTGTAGGAAACCCTGGCTTTGCTGCACAAGAACAGTAGGTGTGGCGCATGCACAAGAAGCCGGGACATTATCCCAGCTTCACTTGCCGCTTCATTAGATCTTTAGATGTGAGTTGGGTGTGTCTCATTGGACTCACATATAATAAGTATTAAAGTGTTTTTTTTTTAATGGTTTGTTTGCATTTTTCTCCATGTACCGCTGTCATACAGGTTGATTTGGGACCCTAAACCCAGTTGGTAGATGGTTTAAGGTCTCAAATCAATAGAAAATACCAGCATTTATTTTTACAGAACACAAATCCCACCTTAATTGCCTGCCGCGCTTGCTCCAGTTCACGCTCTGCCCTCTCTCGTCCTGACGTAGATGACTCCAGCTGTAATTTTAGACTCTCAAGTTCTTCTTCTTTGGCACCAAGACTGTCATTAGCACGTAGCAGCCTGCCACTGAGGTGCTGGAGCTCAGAGCGGCCGGCCAGGCTGGTTTGTTCCAACATATGTTTTCGGTTCTGAGACTCTTCCTGATGGGTAACAAAGATAATTTTACAGAATTTTACAAATTAACATAATACAGTCACCAGCAAAAAAAATATCAGTCCTTTAAAATATGAATTCCATCCACTATACTATGTATATAATGTAAATAACTGAATAGCAGTCAGTGATCATTATTACAGTCCCCTCTGTGAACCGAATAGAAGCACAATGCTCCATCCACTTCTATGGGACTGAACCACAAAAGTGAGTGGAGTGGTGGTCATGCATGCAATCTCGTCCACCTGGAAATTTGTGTTAACCTTCCCCTACCTATCAGGTAGATAAAGGATTATTGTTTATAGCTTTATATTGCTCCCCTTAAAGGGAACCTGTCACCAGGAGACCCATTTTTAGCACTCCCCCAGTCCCCACAGAGCATAGTACATGCACTGCCAAAGTGTTTTTGTAATAAAAATAGGTTTTACAGAAAAAAAGATGTTATATTGTACCTTTCATTAGCATCTGCTGTGTGACTAGGCAGTTGCCAATTGGGAGGGACTGGAAAGGAGCAGTTCCCCACCACCCTTGGGAACCATGTGACCTTTTCAAATATATGAATAACTCCCCACACTCGGGATTGGCTGTAGAGGAGCAGGGGGCGTCGCTAAGCCCAGTGATGGGTGTTTTCATATATTTGAAAAGGTCACATGTTTCCCAAGGGTGGGGGGGGGGGTGACTGCTCCTTTCCAGCCCCTCCCAATAGGCAACTGCCTAGTCACCCAGCAGATGCTAATGAAAGGTACAATATAACATCTTTTTTTCTGTAAAACCTATTTTTAATACAAAAACACTTTGGCAGTGTATGTACTATGCTCTGTGGGAACTGGGGGAGTGCTAAAAATGGGTCTGCTGGTGACAGGTTCCCTTTAAGGACCCAGTTCATTTTCCCCTTAAAGGGAACCTGTCACCACATTTGCACATATACAGCCAGTGACAGGTTATTATAGAGCCCTAATAACTGACACCCCACACATCCACATAAATCAACTTTATCTTATATTACCTGGAATCAGAGGGGGGGTGTCCTGCTTGACTGGCTCCTTCCATCAAGTCCTCTCTATGCCTTATGCCTCCTTTACTATTCAGCAGTTCATGTCATGTGACCACAAGAAGTCACAGCAGCCTCCATGGACTTCTACTCCTCTCCATCCTCCATGAAGGCTGCTGTGATTTCATGTGATCAGATATATACATATCTGATATATACATACATATACACATACATATCTGATATATATCTGATATATATACAGTTTGCTATTGTTAAGAGGCTGAAGGACCTGAGATGACTTCACTCTGGTCACATGACATGAACTGCTGAATAGTAAGGAGGCATAAGGTATGGAGAAAACTAGATGGGAGGGGCCGGTCAAGCAGGACACGCCCCTTCTGATTCCAAGTAATACAAGATAAAGTTGATTTATGTGGACGTGTGGTGTGTGAGTCAGTCCAAAAAATTGGGAAAACTTTGAAAGTGTCCCCATTAGACCAGTGGAAACCGGTGCTTTGGTCTGATGAGTCCAAATTTGAGATCTTTGGTTCTAACCACTGTGTATTTGTGCGACGCAGAAAAGGTGAACGAATGGGCTCTACATACCCAGTTCCCACCGTGAAGCATGGAGGAGGAGGGGAGATGGTGTGGGGGGGCTTTACTCATGACACTGTTGGGGATTTATTCAAAATAACTGAACCAGCATGGTGACCACAGCATCTTACAGTGGCTGCTATTCCATCAGGTTTGTGTTAAGATGAACCATCATTTATTTTTCAACAGGATAATGACCCCAAACACACCTCCAGGCTGTGTAAGGGCTATTTGACCAAGAAGGAGAGCGATGGGGTGCTACACCAGTGACCTGCCTCCCCATTCACGAAACATGAACCCAATCAAGATGGTTTGGGGTGAGCTGGACGTAGAGTGAAGGCAAAAGGGCCAACAAGTGCTAAACATCTCTGGGAACTCCTTTAAGTCTGATGGAGGGCCATTTCAGGTGACTACCTCTTGAAGCTCATGAAGTGAATGCCAAGATTGTGCAAAGCAGTAATCAAAGCAAAAGGTGGCTACTATGAAGAACCTAGACATATTTTCAGTTGTTTCACACTTTTTATAGTATATAATTCAACATGTGTTAATTCATAGAGAGACAGCAAGCTTTTCTCTAAAGAGAATACAAAGCCAGCCATCCAAAATAATTAAATGCCACCAATTCTCTGTTGTCCATGTGACATGGGAGGAATCTGTCTTATGACCTATAAAAAATTCTGCTCTATTACTGCGAAACACCATTAAATGTTGTCAGGAATATTTATCTCTGCAATAAAAAAAGCGTACATGTACTAAAGGAGAAACAATGAATAACAGTAGTTCGTTATCTTATTTCTCAAGATCTGACAAATTAAGATAATTATAGCCGCAATATGTTAAAGGAACACTCCAGTCGTAGCCAAGTCATTGAATAATACATGGTGCACAGCCCGAAGGGAGGAGCATGACTCATTTCATTGTATTCCTAGAATTTTGCTAGAACTTGGAGTCATGCTCCTCCTTCCATGACCTGCACAAGGTACAATTTAATACATGCTGTAACTGGAGAGTTCCTTTACGATCCTTTACTCTGCTGCCATGTACCTGATATTTTTCAGTTTGTTCAGCCAAAGTCCTACGCTGAGCTTCCAGTGCAGCCACTTGCTGCTGATATAGAAGACGCTGCTTCTCCCAATCCAGAGACTTTTGGCGAAACTCCTGTAGAAAAACATATATTCAGTTTAATAGTAGAGCCAGCTGTAAACAATATGGTCGGTCTGTGAAATCTGATCAACACATTTTCTGTGATTCATGGACCAACCATGGTGCAGAAGATGGGTCTCATGTCAGGCATCATAGCGACATATGATACAAGGAGTCCCTGCACTGCTGCCGTGTCGCTGATCACCATGTAATTTCATGGTGGCTGCTTCATGCTAACCTCATCAGTATTTTGGTGTCTAAAGGTTTCTGAAAGGCCTTCATGGTGGTGCTCCGTGTGCATATCTCAGCAAGACGTGATAACATTAAAAAAAAAAAAAAAAAAACCTTTCTAGGGGAAAGTTTACCTCGAGTCTACGCGTCAGCCGGGTGACCTCTGTGCGGTCATCTTCACTGCTGCTCTTCATCTCCAGCCTATGGTGCCTTCTCTGTACTTTTTCATATGTTTTTTTCAATCTACTCAACTAAAACAAAAAAATGTATAAAGTGCATTATTTCCTAAAAATATCCTTCTCCCAGCAGAGGACTATTTATTGTTATTTGTCAGATTATAGGTAAGCACGCGGACGTGTGCCGTGATCTGCAAGACAGGAGGAGAGCGCTGCTCACCCTTCCCCTCTCCATAGCCAGCTGAGCGCCTGTGATGCAAGTCAGGGCAGGAATAGGACCTGCCCTATCTTTTGTGGTAGAACTACCCGGCTAGGATAAAGTGTTGTGAGACGCAATGGGGGTCATTTATTAAGGGCCCAATTTGCGGTTTTACGGCTGGTTACCTGAATTTTTCTGTTTTGCGCCGATTTTCCCTGAATTGCCCCGGTAATTTTGGCGCACTCGATCGGATTGTGACACATCGGCGCCGGCATGCACGTGACCGAAATCGGGGGGTGTGGCCGAACGAAAACCCGACAGATTTGTAAAAAACGCTGCATTAAAAAAAAAAAAAAAAAGTGTTGCTGGACACATACCTTCACCCAGCAATGGATTGTGAACTCCGGCGGACCTCGGCGGACTTCAGCGCAGCAGTGACACCTGGTGGACGTCGGAGGAACTGCCTTATTGAATTGCCGGATGACCCGAATCCACCGCAGAGAACGCGCCGCTGGATCGCAAAAGGACCGGGTAGGTAAATCTGCCCCAATGTATTCGTGCACATTGCAAGGCTGTGGCAGACGTGAGCTAGCCGTGTGAATTACACTAAAACTGTAAATAATATATAATGTTGATATGGAGCTAAAAGTAAAACTATAACATACCTCTTCCTGGAAGCGTGCCAGCTGGGACTCGTACTCCATGGTCTTACTGCGATTGGATTCCTCTTGCTCTGCCAGCTGCTTTCTCAGGGACCGAATCTATAAAAGTGTTTAACACGAATGGTAAGTGTAAAACAAACAAAAAAAAGGAACAAGGAACAAATCCTTTCCTCTTGCTTTTTTTGACCTCCGTTGTAAGGATGCATATGAGAGGATGTCACTGTCCTTATATGGAGTCTTCCTTGGGCATGCATTTGTCCCCCATGGCCTCTGCTGAGCGTACACATCACTCAGCAGGATGGAAAAATGTAGCTTTATCTTTCCATCTTGTGTTTTCCCCACAGTATATAATGTATATTGTGCAGAAACAAAGGATTCCTCCACCTACCAGTATAACTATATTTTCAGTGTATACAGTGATTGCTCTCCTGGTGTATATCCCAAGTATATGACAAAAAAAGCCATGCGAATATAGCCTCACACAGCCACTGTATAATGATATGCTGATATGGAGACTAGTCTGCACCTACAAGGCCACACATATTCTCAAGAAGGACAAGCTTATATTGCAGAGCATTGCACCTAGAAGGCCACTGGTCGACGTTCTGTGTAATGGCTGAGAGAGTCCTATTATGCAGTGAATTGATGCACTTATTTCTGCTCTATAAATACAAAGCAGCTTTATACAATCAGTACATCCACACTAGACATATTCTGAAGTTGAAAAGTTCACAACTGCTTTACAGTAAAACTAAAATATTTTATTTTACAGTTTGGATGGGATCAGTTCATTAAAGGGGTTGTCCGAGTTTAAAAAAAAAAATATATGTGGCCGGGAGCGGGGTTACTAAAACAATAAAGCTGTACTTACCTCCCGGTGCCCTCCCGTATCCAGCGCTGCAGTCGCTCCGGTCCGGGGGCCATGTAAACAAACATGGCCGCCGGAGCAGCGCTGGATTCAGCTTCCGGCCGGATGCGACAACCTTCCGGTCCCCATACACAATGCTGTGTATAGGGACGGATAGGCGTACCCGGCCACGGCCGCCCGGAAGCTGAGTCCAGCGCTGCTCCGGCGGCCATGTTTGTTTACATGGCGCCCGGACCGGAGCAACAGCAGCGCTGGATACGGGAGGGCACCGGGAGGTAAGTACAGCTTTATTGTTTTAGTAACCCCGCTCCCGGCCACATATATTTTTTTTTTTTTAAACTCGGACAACCCCTTTAAGTGTCCACTCGGCTGCTAGATTTCCATCCTTAAACCATGGGCAAAAAAAAAAATAAAAAATTGCCACATATTACTGTTGTGCCAGTACAGACGGATTACAGGCGGTCCCCTACTTAAGGACACCCGACTTACAGACAACCCATAGTTACAGACAGACCCCTCTGACCTCTGGGGAAGCTCTCTGGATGTTACTATAGTCCCAGACTGCAATGATCCCCTGTAAGGTGTCTGTAATGAAGCTTTATTGATAATCCTTGGTTCCCATTACAGCAAAAAATGTTGAAACTTCAATTGTCCCTGGGGCCAAAATTTTTTTTGTCTGGATCTACAATTATAAAATATACAGTTTCCACTTACATACAAATTCAACTTAAGAACAAACCTCCGGACCCTATCTTGTACGTAACCTTTACTGCCTGTACTTTGTGTCACATTGTCGGTGCAATCTTTGGACGTCACATGAGATCCTACCTCTTGGTTCAGCCGTTCTTCTCGTGTTCTCGCTGTGCTGAGCTCCTGATCCCGGAGCTGGAGTAGTGTGTTCAGGGTTTCGGTATGGGCTTCCCACTCTGATTTCTTGTGCTCCAACATGATATCAATCTGTCTCATAAGTTCTTGCAATTCGGCTTCACAGGAGCCAAACAGTGTTCTGATAAAAAAAAGCACATATAAAACGGGATTGTGCACATGAATAAGAGGTATTCCTAAAAGGAAACTTACTGACTATCTGCCAGGGAAAACACTGACTAACTATTTTCGCATCTCTCTTGAAGACCTTATGGACACAACCCGCCAGTGGACATTTGGTTGGTGCATTTGAGGTCTTACACACCAAAGACAGTAGGAAAAGACTGGTTGAGTCTCCTAGCAAACTCAGGAGAAATAGATCCTGCTTTATGATATGTGTCTCAAGCAGTGGCTTCTTTTACGGCACTGCAGGAAACACAACCCTGGACATGAGGCCATACATAGATGTGGGTACATGTTCTAGGCACAAAGGTGTCTTGTGCACGAGGTGTTAGTTCCACGATATGGTATGTCACAATGTGGCTCTCACAGTGGGAGGTGTATTAGTGTGTCATTATACCAGTGCAGAGTAGATCTAGAGATCTCCGTTGCACCACATTTATCACCGTGTCTGATGCTGGATGATGAATCTGGTGCAGTGTAAGACTGGTGAGTTGTAGTTTGCACCTCCTAGTAGTTGGTGTAGTTTACTGCACCAGACTATTGAATTTGGTGGCACACAGGCCATTTCTATACCGAAAAATGGTCTAAAAACGTCAATAGATGTGGTGCATGGCATTGCAGGTGCAACTTGCTGCGGCTTTCTGTTGTAGACAGAATGATACATCTCCAGTATCTCACCGCACGGTGACCTGGCCGAGTGCGGAAGAATAAGGAAAGCATTATCCCTAATCCCCCCTACACCTAGTCAGCGGAGCTGCAATAGTAATCATAGCCACTATAATATGACAGTCACTTGCTGCCTACACCAATAGGCTCCAAGAAAGCCACTAGTCTTCTACTATCCGGAGGCATCATGCAAGAATACATGTGCTGAAAAGTAGATGCCAAGCCCATGGTTGATACATACTAATACAGTGACACACGTGAAGGGCACCTATGAAGAAAGCACAATACACTTCAATATCTTCATTGTCACATCATACTCACCCCATCTTCTTCTTCTGCATTCCTTGTAATAACGCCTCCATCTCATTCATTGGAAGCCTGCAGCAAGCAAAACATATACATATGATAAGTACAGAGCCAAATTAGGGTTGATGGGGGCCCCTGGCAGAGACCCCCCCACCCCCCCAAAATGTAGAATACATACACATCTTCCTGCTCACTATCAACTAAACCCCCAGTAATACATCAACTTACAGCGGTCAACCCCCCTGGTAATACATCTACATACAGCCGCCAACCCTCCCCCCAGTAATACATCTACATACAGCCGCCAACCCTCCCCCCAGTAATACATTTACATACAGCTGCAAACCCAGCGGTAATGCATCTACATACAGCCGCCTCACCCCCTAATAATACTTCTACATACAGCCGCCAACCCCCAGGTAATACATCTACATACAGGAGCCTCACCTCCTAATAATACTTCTACATACAGCCGCCTCACCCCCTAATAATACATCTACATACAGCCGCCAACCCCCAGGTAATACATCTACATACAGGAGCCTCACCTCCTAATAATACTTCTACATACAGCCGCCTCACCCCCTAATAATACTTCTACATACAGCCGCCAACCCCCAGATAATACATCTACATACAGCCGCTAACCCCTCCAGTAATACATCTACATACAGCCGCCTCACCCCCTAATAATACTTCTACATACAGCCGCCAACCCCCAGGTAATACATCTACATACAGCCGCTAACCCCTCCAGTAATACATCTATATACAGCCGCCAATCCGCCAGTAACACATCTACATACAGCCGCCTCATCCCCAGTAATACATCTACATACAGCCACCAACCTCCCAGTAATATATCTACATAAAGCCGACTCATCCCCAGTAATACATCTACATACAGCCGCCAACCCCCCAGTAATACATCTACATACAGCCGCTAACCCCTCCAGTAATACATCTATATACAGCTGGCTCACCCCCAAGTAATACATCTACATACAGAAGCTTCACCCCCCCAGTAATATTTCTACATACAGCCCCCAACCCACAAAGTAATACATCTACATACAGCCGCCAACCCCCCAGTAATACATCTACATACAGCCGCTAACCCCTCCAGTAATACATCTATATACAGCTGGCTCACCCCCAAGTAATACATCTACATACAGAAGCTTCACCCCCCCCAGTAATATATCTACATACAGCCCCCTACCCACAAAGTAATACATCTACATACAGCCGCCAACCCACAAAGTAATACATCTACATACAGAAGCTTCACTCCACAGTAATACATCTACATACAGCCCCCAACCTCTCAGTAATGCATCTATATACAGCCGCCAGCCCCCAGTAATACATCAATATACAACTCAGTCCCCACCAAACACGCAGTGTTATGTAGCATATACCTTAGTCTGGGGGTAATAGTCCTTCCAGAGATACAGTATATAAGGCATGCTGGGGGTAATAATCCTTCCAGAGATACAGTATATAAGGCATGCTGGGGGTAATAGTCCATCCAAAAACACAGTATATAAGGTATGCTGGGGGTAATAGTCCCTCCAGAGATACAGTATATAAGGCATGCTGGGGGTAATAGTCCTTCCAGAGATACAGTATATAAAGCATGCTGGGGGTAATACTCCTTCCAGAGATACAGTATATAAGGTATGGTGGGGGTAATAGTCCTTCCAGAGATACAGTATATAAGGTATGCTGGGGGTAATAGTCCTTCCAGAGATACAGTATATAAGTCATGCTGGGGGTAATAGTCCATCTAGACTAAAGATATAGTATAAAAGGGATGCTGGGGGTAATAGTCCTTCCAGAGATACAGTATATAAGGCATGCTGGGGGTAATAGTCCTTCCAGAGATACAGTATATAAGGTATGCTGGGGGTAATAGTCCTTCCGGAGATACAGTATATAAGTCATGCTGGGGGTAATAGTCCTTCCAGAGATACAGTATATAAGGAATGCTGGGGGTAATAGCCCTTCCAGAGATACAGTATATAAGGCATGCTGGGGGTAATAGTCCTTCCAGAGATACAGCCTATAAGGCATGCTGGGGGTAATAGTCCTTCCAGAAACACAGTATGTAAGTTATGCTGGGGGTAATAGTCCTTCAAGAGATACAGTATATAAGGCATGCTGGGGGTAATAGTCCTTCCAGAGATACAGTACATAAGGCATGCTGGGGGTAATAGTCCTTCCAGAGATACAGTATATAAGGTATGCTGGGGGTAATAGTCCTTCCAGAGATACAGTATATAAGTCATGCTGGGGGTAAAAGTCCATCTAGACTAAAGATATAGTATAAAAGGGATGCTGGGGGTAATAGTCCTTCCAGAGATACAGTATATAAGGCATGCTGGGGGTAATAGTCCTTCCAGAGATACAGTATATAAGGTATGCTGGGGGTAATAGTCCTTCCGGAGATACAGTATATAAGTCATGCTGGGGGTAATAGTCCTTCCAGAGATACAGTATATAAGGCATGCTGGGGGTAATAGCCCTTCCAGAGATACAGTATATAAGGCATGCTGGGGGTAATAGTCCTTCCAGAGATACAGTACATAAGGCATGCTGGGGGTAATAGCCCTTCCAGAGATACAGTATATAAGGCATGCTGGGGGTAATAGCCCTTCCAGAGATACAGTATATAAGGCATGCTGGGGGTAATAGTCCTTCCAGAAACACAGTATATAAGTTATGCTGGGGGTAATAGTCCTTCAAGAGATACAGTATATAAGGCATGCTGGGGGTAATAGTCCTTCCAGAGATACAGTACATAAGGCATGCTGGGGGTAATAGTCCTTCCAGAGATACAGTATATAAGGCATGCTGGGGGTCATAGTCCATCCAGAGATACAGTATACAAGGTATGCTGGGGGTAATAGCCCTTCAAGAGATACAGTATATAAGGCATGCTGGGGGTAATAGTCCATCCAGAGATACAGTATATAAGGTATGCTGGGGGTAATAGTCCTTCCAGAGATACAGTGTATAAGGTATACTGGGGGTAATAGTCCTTCCAGAAACACAGTATATAAGGCATGCTGGGGGTAATAGTCCATCCAGAGATACAGTATACAAGGTATGCTGGGGGTAATAGCCCTTCAAGAGATACAGTATATAAGGCATGCTGGGGGTAATAGTCCATCCAGATATACAGTATATAAGGTATGCTGGGGGTAATAGTCCTTCCAGAGATACAGTATATAAGGTATGCTGGGGGTAATAGTCCCTCCAGAGATACAGTATATAAGGCATGCTGGGGGTAATAGTCCTTCCAGAGATACAGTATATAAGGCATGCTGGGGGTAATAGTCCTTCAAGAAACATAGTATATAAGGCATGCTGCGGGTAACAGTCCTTCCAGAGATACAGTATATAAGGCATGCTGGGGGTAATAGTCCCTCCAGAGATACAGTATATAAGGCATGCTGCGGGTAACAGTCCTTCCAGAGATACAGTATATAAGGCATGCTGGGGGTAACAGTCCTTCCAGAGATACAGTATATAAGGCATGCTGGGGGTAATAGTCCCTCCAGAGATACAGTATATAAGGCATGCTGGGGGTAATAGTCCTTCAAGAGATACAGTATATAAGGCATGCTGGGGGTAATAGTCCTTCCAGAGATACAGTATATAAGGCATGCTGGGGGTAATAGTCCTTCCAGAAACACAGTATATAAGGCATGCTGGGGGTAATAGTCCTTCCAGAGATACAGTATATAAGGTATGCTGGGGGTAATAGTCCCTCCAGAGATACAGTATATAAGGCATGCTGGGGGTAATAGTCCTTCAAGAGATACAGTATATAAGGTATGCTGGGGGTAATAGTCCTTCCAGAGATACAGTATATAAGGCATGCTGGGGGTAATAGTCCCTCCAGAGCTACAGTATATATGGCATGCTGGGGGTAATAGTCCTTCCAAAAACACAGTATAAAAGGTATGTTGGGGGTAATAGTCCCTCCAGAGATACAGTACATAAGGCATGCTGGGGGTAATAGTCCTTCCAGAGATACAGTACATAAGGTATGCTGGGGGTAATAGTCCTTCCAGAGATACAGTATATAAGGCATGCTGGGGGTAATAGTCCTTCCAGAGATACAGTATATAAGGCATGCTGGGGGGAATAGTCCTTCCAGAGATACAGTATATAAGGTATGCTGGGGGTAATAGTCCTTCCAGAGATACAGTATATAAGGCATGCTGGGGGGAATAGTCCTTCCAGAGATACAGTATATAAGGTATGCTGGGGGTAATAGTCCTTCCAGAGATACAGTATATAAGGCATGCTGGGGGTAATAGTCCTTCCAGAGATACAGTATATAAGGTATGCTGGGGGTAATAGTCCTTCCAAAAACACAGTATATAAGGTATGTTGGGGGTAATAGTCCTTCCAAAGATACAGTATATAAGGCATGTTGGGGGTAATAGTCCTTCCAAAAACACAGTATATAAGGCATGCTGGGGGTAATAGTCCTTCCAAAGATACAGTATATAAGGTATGTTGGGGGTAATAGTCCCTCCTGAGATACAGTATATAAGGCATGCTGGGGGTAATAGTCCTTCAAGAGATACAGTATATAAGGCATGCTGGGGGTAATAGTCCTTCCAGAGATACAGTATATAAGGCATGCTGGGGGTAATAGTCCTTCCAGAAACACAGTATATAAGGCATGTTGGGGGTAATAGTCCTTCAAGAGATACAGTATATAAGGCATGCTGGGGGTAATAGTCCTTCCAGAAACACAGTATATAAGGCATGTTGGGGGTAATAGTCCTTCAAGAGATACAGTATATAAGGCATGCTGGGGGTAATAGTCCTTCCAGAGATACAGTATATAAGGTATGCTGGGGGTAATAGTCCCTCCAGAGATACAGTATATAAGGCATGCTGGGGGTAATAGTCCTTCCAGAGATACAGTATATAAGGTATGCAGGGGGTAATAGTCCTTCCAGAGATACAGTATATAAGGCATGCTGGGGGTAATAGTCCCTCCAGAGCTACAGTATATAAGGCATGCTGGGGGTAATTGTCCTTCCAAAAACACAGTATAAAAGGTATGTTGGGGGTAATAGTCCCTCCAGAGATACAGTACATAAGGCATGCTGGGGGTAATAGTCCTTCCAGAGATACAGTATATAAGGCATGCTGGGGGTAATAGTCCCTCCTGAGATACAGTATATAAGGCACGCTGAGGGTAATAGTCCTTCCAAAAACACAGTATATAAGGTATGTTGGGGGTAATAGTCCTTCAAGAGATACAGTATATAAGGCATGCTAGGGGTAATAGTCCTTCCAGAGATACAGTACATAAGGCATGCTGGGGGTAATAGTCCTTGCAGTAACACAGTATATAAGGCATGCTGGGGGTAATAGTCCTTCCAGATATACAGTATATAAGGCATGCTGGGGGTAATAGTCCTTCCAGTGATACAGTATATAAGGTATGCTGGGGGTAATAGTCCCTCCAGAGATACAGTATATAAGGCATGCTGGGGGTAATAGTCCCTCCAGAGATACAGTATATAAGGTATTCTGGGGGTAATAGTCCTTCCAGATATACAGTATATAAGGCATGCTGGGGGTAATAGTCCTTCAAGAGATACAGTATATAAGGCATGCTGGGGGTAATAGTTCTTCCAGAGATACAGTATATAAGGCATGCTGGGGGTAATAGTCCCTCCTGAGATACAGTATATAAGGTATGCTGGGGGTAAAAGTCCTTCCAGAGATACAGTATATAAGGTATGCTGGGGGTAATAGTCCTTCCAAAAACACAGTATATAAGGTATGTTGGGGGTAATAGTCCTTCAAGAGATACAGTATATAAGGCATGCTGGGGGTAATAGTCCTTCCAGAGATACAGTATATAAGGCATGCTGGGGGTAATAGTCCTTCCAGATATACAGTATATAAGGAATGCTGGGGGTAATAGTCCTTCCAGAGATACAGTATATAAGGCATGCTGGGGGTAATAGTCCTTCCAAAAACACAGTATATAAGTTATCCTGGGGGTAATAGTCCTTCAAGAGATACAGTATATAAGGCATGCTGGGGGTAATAGTCCTTCCAGAGATACAGTATATAAGGCATGCTGGGGGTAATAGTCCTTCCGGAGATACAGTAAATAAGGCATGCTGGGGGTAATAGTCCCTCCTGAGATACAGTATATAAGGCATGCTGGGGGTAATAGTCCCTCCAGAGATACAGTATATAAGGTATGCTGGGGGTAATAGTCCTTCCAGAGATACAGTATATAAGGCATGCTGGGGGTAATAGTCCTTCCAAAAACACAGTATATAAGGTATGCTGGGGGTAATAGTCCTTCCAAAGATACAGTACATAAAGCATGCTGGGGGTAATAGTCCTTCCAAAAACACAGTATATAAGTTATCCTGGGGGTAATAGTCCTTCAAGAGATACAGTATATAAGGCATGCTGGGGGTAATAGTCCTTCCAGAGATACAGTATATAAGGCATGCTGGGGTAATAGTCCTTCCGGAGATACAGTAAATAAGGCATGCTGGGGGTAATAGTCCCTCCTGAGATACAGTATATAAGGCATGCTGGGGGAAATAGTCCCTCCAGAGATACAGTATATAAGGTATGCTGGGGGTAATAGTCCTTCCAGAGATACAGTATATAAGGCATGCTGGGGGTAATAGTCCTTCCAGAGATACAGTGTATAAGGTATGCTGGGGGTAATAGTCCTTCCAAAAACACAGTATATAAGGTATGCTGGGGGTAATAGTCCTTCCAAAAACACAGTATATAAGGTATGCTGGGGGTAATAGTCCTTCCAGAGATACAGTATATAAGGTATGCTGGGGGTAATAGTCCTTTCAAAAACACAGTATATAAGGCATGCTGGGGGTAATAGTCCTTCCAGAGATACAGTATATAAGGGATGCTGGGGGTAATAGTCCTTCAAGAGATACAGTATATAAGGGATGCTGGGGTAATAGTCCCTCCTGAGATACAGTACATAAGGTATGCTGGGGGTAATAGTCCTTCCAGATATACAGTATATAAGGCATGCTGGGGGAAATAGTCCCTCCAGAGATACAGTATATAAGGCATGCTGGGGGTAATAGTCCTTCCAGAGATACAGTATATAAGGCATGCTGGGGGTAATAGTCCTTCCAGAGATACAGTATATAAGACATGCTGAGGGTAATAGTCCTTCCAGAAACACAGTATATAAGACATGCTGAGGGTAATAGTCCTTCCAGAGATACAGTATATAAGGCATGCTGGGGGTAATAGTCCTTCCAGAGATACAGTATATAAGGCATGCTGGGGGTAATAGTCCTTCCAGAGATACAGTATATAAGGTATGCTGGGGGTAATAGTCCTTCTAGAAAGACAATATATAAGGCATGCTGGGGGTAATAGTCCTTCTAGAAACACAGTATATAAGTTATGCTGGGGGTAATAGTCCTTCCAGAGATACAGTATATAAGGCATGCTGGGGGTAATAGTCCCTCCTGAGATACAGTATATAAGGCATGCTGGGGGTAATAGTCCTTCCAGAGATACAGTATATAAGGCATGCTGGGGGTAATAGTCCCTCCTGAGATACAGTATATAAGGTATGCTGGGGGTAATAGTCCTTCCAGAGATACAGTATATAAGGCATGCTGGGGGTAATAGTCCTTCCAGAGATACAGTATATAAGGCATGCTGGGGGTAATAGTCCCTCCAGAGCTACAGTATATAAGGTATTCTGGGGGTAATAGTCCTTCCAGAGATACAGTATATAAGGCATGCTGGGGGTAATAGTCCTTCCAGAGATACAGTATACAAGGTATGCTGGGGGTAATAGTCCTTCCAGAAACACAGTATATAAGGCATGCTGGGGGTAATAGTCCCTCCTGAGATACAGTATATAAGGCATGCTGGGGGTAATAGTCCTTCCAGAGATACAGTATATAAGGCATGCTGGGGGTAATAGTCCTCGCAGAAACACAGTATATAAGGTATGCTGGGGGTAATAGTCCTTCCAGAGATACTGTATATAAGGCATGCTGGGGGTAATAGTCCTTCCAGAGATACAGTATATAAGGTATGCTGGGGGTAATAGTCCTTCCAGAGATACAGTATATAAGGTATGTTGGGGGTAATAGTCCCTCCAGAGATACAGTATATAAGGCATGCTGGGGGTAATAGTCCTTCCAGTGATACAGTATACAAGGTATGCTGGGGGTAATAGTCCTTCCAGAAACACAGTATATAAGGCATGCTGGGGGTAATAGTCCTTCCAGAGATACAGTATACAAGGTATGCTGGGGGTAATAGTCCTTCCAGAAACACAGTATACAAGGTATGCTGGGGGTAATAGTCCTTCCAGAGATACAGTATATAAGGTATGCTGGGGGTAATAGTCCTTCCAAAAACACAGTATATAAGTTATGCTGGGGGTAATAGTCCTTCCAGAGATACAGTATATAAGGCATGCTGGGGGTAATAGTCCCTCCTGAGATACAGTATATAAGGCATGCTGGGGGTAATAGTCCCTCCAGAGCTACAGTATATAAGGTATGCTGGGGGTAATAGTCCTTCCAGAGATACAGTATATAAGGCATGCTGGGGGTAATAGTCCTTCCAGAAACACAGTATATAAGGCATGCTGGGGGTAATAGTCCCTCCAGAGATACAGTATATAAGGCATGCTGGGGGTAATAGTCCCTCCTGAGATACAGTATATAAGGCATGCTGGGGGTAATAGTCCCTCCTGAGATACAGTATATAAGGCATGCTGGGGGTAATAGTCCCTCCTGAGATACAGTATATAAGGCATGCTGGGGGTAATAGTCCCTCCTGAGATACAGTATATAAGGCATGCTGGGGGTAATAGTCCCTCCAGAGCTACAGTATATAAGGCATGCTGGGGGTAATAGTCCTTCCAGAGATACAGTATATAAGGCATGCTGAGGGTAATAGTCCTTCCAAAAACACAGTATATAAGGTATGTTGGGGGTAATAGTCCCTCCTGAGATACAGTATATAAGGCATGCTGGGGGTAATAGTCCCTCCTGAGATACAGTATATAAGGCATGCTGGGGGTAATAGTCCTTCCAGATATACAGTATATAAGGCATGCTGGGGGTAATAGTCCTTCCAGAGACACAGTATATAAGGAATGCTGGGGGTAATAGTCCTTCCAGAGATACAGTATATAAGGCATGCTGGGGGTAATAGTCCTCGCAGAAACACAGTATATAAGGGATGTTGGGGGTAATAGTCCCTCCAGAGATACAGTACATAAGGAATGCTGGGGGTAATAGTCCTTAAAGTGATACAGTATATAAGGCATGCTGGGGGTAATAGTCCTTCCAGACATACATTATATAAGGCATGCTGGGGGTAATAGTCCTTCCAGAGATACATTATATAAGGTATGCTGGGGGTAATAGTCCTTCCAGAGATACAGTATGTAAGGCATGCTGGGGTTAATAGTCCTTCCAGAGATACAGTATATAAGGCATGCTGGGGGTAATAGTCCTTCCAGAGATACAAGGTATATAATGTATGCTGGGGGTAATAGTCCTTATAGAAAAATAGTATATAAGGTATGCTGGGGGTAATAGTCCTTCCAGAGATACAGTATATAAGGTATGCTGGGGGTAATAGTCCTTCCAGAAACACAGTATATAAGGCATGCTGGGGGTAATAGTCCCTCCAGAGATACAGTATATAAGGTATGCTGGGGGTAATAGTCCCTCCAGAGATACAGTATATAAGGTATGCTGGGGGTAATAGTCCTTCCAGAGATACAGTATATAAGGTATGCTGAGGGTAATAGTCCTTCCAGAGATACAGTATATAAGGCATGCTGGGGGTAATAGTCCTTCCAGAAACACAGTATATAAGGCATGCTGGGGGTAATAGTCCCTCCTTAGATACAGTATATAAGGCATGCTGGGGGTAATAGTCCCTCCTTAGATACAGTACATAAGGCATGCTGGGGGTAATAGTCCCTTCTGAGATACAGTATATAAGGCATGCTGGGGGT
The DNA here is from genome assembly GCF_040894005.1 of Engystomops pustulosus. Taxonomy (NCBI): domain Eukaryota; kingdom Metazoa; phylum Chordata; class Amphibia; order Anura; family Leptodactylidae; genus Engystomops; species Engystomops pustulosus. Next base: position 189,717,641 of record NC_092413.1, on the reverse strand, counting down.
AATAGTCCCTCCTGAGATACAGTATATAAGGCATGCTGGGGGTAATAGTCCCTCCAGAGATACAGTATATAAGGTATGCTGGGGGTAATAGTCCTTCCAGAGATACAGTATATAAGGCATGCTGGGGGTAATAGTCCTTCCAAAAACACAGTATATAAGGTATGCTGGGGGTAATAGTCCTTCCAAAGATACAGTACATAAAGCATGCTGGGGGTAATAGTCCTTCAAAAACACAGTATATAAGTTATCCTGGGGGTAATAGTCCTTCAAGAGATACAGTATATAAGGCATGCTGGGGGTAATAGTCCCTCCTGAGATACAGTATATAAGGCATGCTGGGGTAATAGTCCCTCCAGAGATACAGTATATAAGGCATGCTGGGGGTAATAGTCCTTCCAGAGATACAGCCTATAAGGTATGCTGGGGGTAATAGTCCTTCCAGAGATACAGTATATAAGGTATGCTGGGGGTAATAGTCCCTCCTGAGATACAGTATATAAGGCATGCTGGGGGTAATAGTCCTTCCAGATATACAGTATATAAGGCATGCTGGGGGTAATAGTCCTTCCAGAGACACAGTATATAAGGAATGCTGGGGGTAATAGTCCTTCCAGAGACACAGTATATAAGGCATGCTGGGGGTAATAGTCCTTAAAGTGATACAGTATACAAGGTATGCTGGGGGTAATAGTCCTTCCAGAAACACAGTATATAAGGCATGCTGGGGGTTATTGTCCTTCCAGAGATACAGTATATAAGGCATGCTGGGGGTAATAGTCCTTCCAGAGATACATTATATAAGGCATGCTGGGGGTAATAGTCCTTCCAGAGATACAGTATATAAGGCATGCTGGGGGTAATAGTCCTTCCAGAGATACATTATATAAGGCATGCTGGGGGTAATAGTCCTTTCAGAGATACAGTATATAAGGCATGCTGGGGGTAATAGTCCTTCCAGAGATACAAGGATGTAATGTATGCTGGGGGTAATAGTCCTTATAGAAAAATAGTATATAAGGTATGCTGGGGGTAATAGTCCTTCCAGAGATACAGTATATAAGGCATGCTGGGGGTAATAGTCCTTCCAGAGATACAGTATATAAGGTATGCTGGGGGAAATAGTCCTTCCAGAGATACAGTATATAAGGCATGCTGGGGGTAATAGTCCTTCCAGAGATACAGTATATAAGGCATGCTGGGGGTAATAGTCCTTCCAGAGATACAAGGTATGTAATGTATGCTGGGGGTAATAGTCCTTATAGAAAAATAGTATATAAGGTATGCTGGGGGTAATAGTCCTTCCAGAGATACAGTATATAAGGTATGCTGGGGGTAATAGTCCTTCCAGAAACACAGTAAATAAGGCATGCTGGGGGTAATAGTCCCTCCAGAGATACAGTATATAAGGTATGCTGGGGGTAATAGTCCTTCCAGAGATACAGTATATAAGGTATGCTGAGGGTAATAGTCCTTCCAGAAACACAGTATATAAGGCATGCTGGGGGTAATAGTCCCTCCTTAGATACAGTACATAAGGCATGCTGGGGGTAATAGTCCCTTCTGAGATACAGTATATAAGGCATGCTGGGGGTAATAGTCCCTCCAGAGATACAGTATATAAGGTATGCTGGGGGTAATAGTCCTTCCAGAGATACAGTATATAAGGCATGCTGGGGGTAATAGTCCTTCCAAAAACACAGTATATAAGGTATGCTGGGGGTAATAGTCCTTCCAAAGATACAGTACATAAAGCATGCTGGGGGTAATAGTCCTTCCAAAAACACAGTATATAAGTTATCCTGGGGGTAATAGTCCTTCAAGAGATACAGTATATAAGGCATGCTGGGGGTAATAGTCCTTCTAGAGATACAGTATATAAGGCATGCTGGGGGTAATAGTCCTTCCGGAGATACAGTAAATAAGGTATGCTGGGGGTAATAGTCCTTCCAGAGATACAGTATATAAGGCATGCTGGGGGTAATAGTCCTTCCAGATATACAGTATATAAGGCATGCTGGGGGTAATAGTCCTTCCAGATATACAGTATATAAGGCATGCTGGGGGTAATAGTCCTTCCAGAGATACAGTATATAAGGCATGCTGGGGGTAATAGTCCTTCCAGAGATACAGTATATAAGGCATGCTGGGGGTAATAGTCCTTCCAGAAACACAGTATATAAGGGATGCTGGGGGTAATAGTCCTTCCAGAGATACAGTATATAAGGCATGCTGGGGGTAATAGTCCTTCCAGAGATACAGTATATAAGGCATGCTGGGGGTAATAGTCCTTCCAGAAACACAGTATATAAGGCATGCTGAGGGTAATAGTCCTTCCAGAGATACAGTATATAAGGCATGCTGGGGGTAATAGTCCTTCCAGAGATACAGTATATGAGTCATGCTGGGGGTAATAGTCCCTCCAGAGATACAGTATATAAGGGATGCTGGGGGTAATAGTCCTTCCAGAGATACAGTATATAAGGCATGCTGGGGGTAATAGTCCTTCCAGATATACAGTATATAAGGCATGCTGGGGGTAATAGTCCTTCCAGAAACACAGTATACAAGGTATAATGGGGGTAATAGTCCTTCCAGAAACACAGTATACAAGGTATAATGGGGGTAATAGTCCCTCCAGAGATACAGTATATAAGGCATGCTGGGGGTAATAGTCCCTCCTGAGATACAGTATATAAGGCATGCTGGGGGTAATAGTCCCTCCAGAGATACAGTATATAAGGTATGCTGGGGGTAATTGTCCTTCCAGAGATACAGTATATAAGGCATGCTGGGGGTAATAGTCCCTCCTGAGATACAGTATATAAGGCATGCTGGGGGTAATAGTCCTTCCAGAGATACAGTATATAAGGTATGTTGGGGGTAATAGTCCTTCCAGAGATACAGTATATAAGGTATGTTGGGGGTAATAGTCCCTCCAGAGATACAGTATATAAGGCATGCTGGGGGTAATAGTCCTTCCAGATATACAGTATATAAGGCATGCTGGGGGTAATAGTCCTTCTAGAAAGACAATACATAAGGCATGCTGGGGCTAATAGTCCTTCTAGAAACACAGTATATAAGGCATGCTGGGGGTAATAGTCCTTCCAGAAACACAGTATATAAGGCATGCTGGGGGTAATAGTCCCTCCTGAGATACAGTATATAAGGCATGCTGGGGGTAATAGTCCCTCCAGAGATACAGTATATAAGGCATGCTGGGGGTTATAGTCCTTCTAGAGATACAGTATATAAGGTATGCTGGGGGTAATAGTCCTTCCAGAAACACAGTATATAAGGCATGATGGGGGTAATAGTCCCTCCTGAGATACAGTATATAAGGCATGCTGGGGGTAATAGTCCTTCCAGAGATACAGTATATAAGGTATGCTGGGGGTAATAGTCCTTCCAGAAACACAGTATATAAGGCATGCTGGGGGTAATAGTCCCTCCAGAGATACAGTATATAAGGTATGCTGGGGGTAATAGTCCTTCCAGAGATACAGTATATAAGGTATGCTGAGGGTAATAGTCCTTCCAGAGATACAGTATATAAGGCATGCTGGGGGTAATAGTCCTTCCAGAAACACAGTATATAAGGCATGCTGGGGGTAATAGTCCTTCCAGAGATACAGTATATAAGGCATGCTGGGGGTAATAGTCCCTCCTTAGATACAGTACATAAGGTATGCTGGGGGTAATAGTCCCTCCTTAGATACAGTACATAAGGTATGCTGGGGGTAATAGTCCCTCCTGAGATACAGTATATAAGGCATGCTGGGGGTAATAGTCCCTCCAGAGATACAGTATATAAGGTATGCTGGGGGTAATAGTCCTTCCAGAGATACAGTATATAAGGCATGCTGGGGGTAATAGTCCTTCCAAAAACACAGTATATAAGGTATGCTGGGGGTAATAGTCCTTCCAAAGATACAGTACATAAAGCATGCTGGGGGTAATAGTCCCTCCAAAAACACAGTATATAAGTTATCCTGGGGGTAATAGTCCTTCAAGAGATACAGTATATAAGGCATGCTGGGGGTAATAGTCCTTCCAGAGATACAGTATATAAGGTATGCTGAGGGTAATAGTCCTTCCAGAGATACAGTATATAAGGCATGCTGGGGGTAATAGTCCTTCCAGAAACACAGTATATAAGGCATGCTGGGGGTAATAGTCCCTCCTGAGATACAGTATATAAGGCATGCTGGGGGTAATAGTCCCTCCAGAGATACAGTATATAAGGCATGCTGGGGGTTATAGTCCTTCTAGAGATACAGTATACAAGGTATGCTGGGGGTAATAGTCCTTCCAGAAACACAGTATATAAGGCATGATGGGGGTAATAGTCCCTCCTGAGATACAGTATATAAGGCATGCTGGGGGTAATAGTCCTTCCAGAGATACAGTATATAAGGTATGTTGGGGGTAATAGTCCCTCCAGAGATACAAGGTATATAATGTATGCTGGGGGTAATAGTCCTTATAGAAAAATAGTATATAAGGTATGCTGGGGGTAATAGTCCTTCCAGAGATACAGTATATAAGGTATGCTGGGGGTAATAGTCCTTCCTGAGATACAGTATATAAGGTATGCTGGGGGTAATAGTCCTTCCAGAGATACAGTATATAAGGCATGCTGGGGGTAATAGTCCTTCCAGAAACACAGTATATAAGGCATGCTGGGGGTAATAGTCCTTCCAGAGATACAGTATATAAGGCATGCTGGGGGTAATAGTCCTTCCAGAAACACAGTATATAAGGCATGCTGGGGGTAATAGTCCCTCCAGAGATACAGTATATAACACATGCTGGGGGTAATAGTCCTTCCAGAGATACAGTATATAAGGTATGCTGAGGGTAATAGTCCTTCCAGAGATACAGTATATAAGGCATGCTGGGGGTAATAGTCCTTCCAGAAACACAGTATATAAGGCATGCTGGGGGTAATAGTCCTTCCAGAGATACAGTATATAAGGCATGCTGGGGGTAATAGTCCCTCCTTAGATACAGTACATAAGGTATGCTGGGGGTAATAGTCCCTCCTGAGATACAGTATATAAGGCATGCTGGGGGTAATAGTCCCTCCAGAGATACAGTATATAAGGTATGCTGGGGGTAATAGTCCTTCCAGAGATACAGTATATAAGGCATGCTGGGGGTAATAGTCCTTCCAAAAACACAGTATATAAGGTATGCTGGGGGTAATAGTCCTTCCAAAGATACAGTACATAAAGCATGCTGGGGGTAATAGTCCCTCCAAAAACACAGTATATAAGTTATCCTGGGGGTAATAGTCCCTCCTGAGATACAGTATATAAGGCATGCTGGGGGTAATAGTCCCTCCAGAGCTACAGAATATAAGGTATGCTGGGGGTAATAGTCCTTCCAGAGATACAGTATATAAGGCATGCTGGGGTAATAGTCCTTCCAGAGATACAGTATATAAGGCATGCTGGGGGTAATAGTCCTTCCAGAGATACAGCCTATAAGGTATGCTGGGGGTAATAGTCCTTCCAGAGATACAGTATATAAGGCATACTGGGGGTAATAGTCCCTCCTGAGATACAGTATATAAGGCATGCTGGGGGTAATAGTCCTTCCAGAGACACAGTATATAAGGAATGCTGGGGGTAATAGTCCTTCCAGAGATACAGTATATAAGGAATGCTGGGGGTAATAGTCCTTAAAGTGATACAGTATACAAGGTATGCTGGGGGTAATAGTCCTTCCAGAAACACAGTATATAAGGCATGCTGGGGGTAATAGTCCTTCCAGAGATACAGTATATAAGGTATGCTGGGGGTAATAGTCCTTCCAGAGATACAGTATATAAGGCATGCTGGGGGTAATAGTCCTTCCAGAGATACAGTATATAAGGCATGCTGGGGGTAATAGTCCTTCCAGAGATACAGTATATAAGGCATGCTGGGGGTAATAGTCCTTCCAGAGATACATTATATAAGGCATGCTGGGGGTAATAGTCCTTCCAGAGATACAGTATATAAGGCATGCTGGGGGTAATAGTCCTTCCAGAGATACAGTATATAAGGCATGCTGGGGGTAATAGTCCTTCCAGAGATACAAGGATGTAATGTATGCTGGGGGTAATAGTCCTTATAGAAAAATAGTATATAAGGTATGCTGGGGGTAATAGTCCTTCCAGAGATACAGTATATAAGGCATGCTGGGGGTAATAGTCCTTCCAGATATACAGTATATAAGGCATGCTGGGGGTAATAGTCCTTCCAGAGACACAGTATATAAGGAATGCTGGGGGTAATAGTCCTTCCAGAGACACAGTATATAAGGAATGCTGGGGGTAATAGTCCTTCCAGAGATACAGTATATAAGGCATGCTGGGGGTAATAGTCCTTCCAGAGACACAGTATATAAGGAATGCTGGGGGTAATAGTCCTTCCAGAGATACAGTATATAAGGCATGTTGGGGGTAATAGTCCTTCCAGAGATACAGTATATAAGGCATGCTGGGGGTAATAGTCCTTCCAGAGATACATTATATAAGGCATGCTGGGGGTAATAGTCCTTCCAGAGATACAGTATATAAGGCATGCTGGGGGTAATAGTCCTTCCAGAGATACAGTATATAAGGCATGCTGGGGGTAATAGTCCTTCCAGAGATACAAGGATGTAATGTATGCTGGGGGTAATAGTCCTTATAGAAAAATAGTATATAAGGTATGCTGGGGGTAATAGTCCTTCCAGAGATACAGTATATAAGGCATGCTGGGGGTAATAGTCCTTCCAGAGATACAGTATATAAGGCATGCTGGGGGTAATAGTCCTTCCAGAGATACAGTATATAAGGCATGCTGGGGGTAATAGTCCTTCCAGAAACACAGTATATAAGGCATGCTGGGGGTAATAGTCCTTCCAGAGATACAGTATATAAGGCATGCTGGGGGTAATAGTCCTTCCAGAGATACAGTATATAAGGTATGCTGAGGGTAATAGTCCTTCCAGAGATACAGTATATAAGGCATGCTGGGGGTAATAGTCCTTCCAGAAACACAGTATATAAGGCATGCTGGGGGTAATAGTCCCTCCTTAGATACAGTACATAAGGCATGCTGGGGGTAATAGTCCCTTCTGAGATACAGTATATAAGGCATGCTGGGGGTAATAGTCCCTCCTGAGATACAGTATATAAGGCATGCTGGGGGTAATAGTCCCTCCAGAGATACAGTATATAAGGTATGCTGGGGGTAATAGTCCTTCCAGAGATACAGTATATAAGGTATGCTGGGGGTAATAGTCCTTCCAGAGATACAGTATATAAGGCATGCTGGGGGTAATAGTCCCTCCTGAGATACAGTATATAAGGCATGCTGGGGGTAATAGTCCCTCCAGAGATACAGTATATAAGGTATGCTGGGGGTAATAGTCCTTCAAGAGATACAGTATATAAGGTATGCTGGGGGTAATAGTCCTTCCAAAGATACAGTACATAAAGCATGCTGGGGGTAATAGTCCTTCCAAAAACACAGTACATAAGGGATGCTGGGGGTAATAGTCTTTCCAGAGATACAGTATATAAGGCATGCTGGGGGTAATAGTCCTTCCAGAGATACAGTATATAAGGGATGCTGGGGGTAATAGTCCTTCCAGAGATACAGTATATAAGGCATGCTGGGGGTAATAGTCCTTCCAGAGATACAGTATATAAGGCATGCTGGGGGTAATAGTCCTTCCAGAGATACAGTATATAAGGTATGCTGGGGGTAATAGTCCTTCCAGAAACACAGTATATAAGGGATGCTGGGGGTAATAGTCCTTCCAGAGATACAGTATATAAGGCATGCTGGGGGTAATAGTCCTTCCAGAGATACAGTATATGAGTCATGCTGGGGGTAATAGTCCCTCCAGAGATACAGTATATAAGGGATGCTGGGGGTAATAGTCCTTCCAGAGATACAGTATATAAGGCATGCTGGGGGTAATAGTCCTTCCAGATATACAGTATATAAGGCATGCTGGGGGTAATAGTCCTTCCAGAGATACAGTATATAAGGCATGCTGGGGGTAATAGTCCTTCCAGAGATACAGTATATAAGGCATGCTGGGGGTAATAGTCCTTCCAGAAACACAGTATACAAGGTATAATGGGGGTAATAGTCCCTCCAGAGATACAGTATATAAGGAATGCTGGGGGTAATAGTCCCTCCTGAGATACAGTATATAAGGCATGCTGGGGGTAATAGTCCCTCCAGAGATACAGTGTATAAGGTATGCTGGGGGTAATAGTCCTTCCAGAGATACAGTATATAAGGCATGCTGGGGGTAATAGTCCTTCCAGAGATACAGTATATAAGGCATGCTGGGGGTAATTGTCCTTCCAGAGATACAGTATATAAGGCATGCTGGGGGTAATAGTCCCTCCTGAGATACAGTATATAAGGTATGCTGGGGGTAATAGTCCTTCCAGAGATACAGTATATAAGGTATGCTGGGGGTAATAGTCCCTCCAGAGATACAGTATATAAGGCATGCTGGGGGTAATAGTCCTTCCAGATATACAGTATATAAGGCATGCTGGGGGTAATAGTCCTTCTAGAAAGACAATACATAAGGCATGCTGGGGGTAATAGTCCTTCTAGAAACACAGTATATAAGGCATGCTGGGGGTAATAGTCCCTCCAGAGATACAGTATATAAGGCATGCTGGGGGTAATAGTCCTTCCAGATATACAGTATATAAGGCATGCTGGGGGTAATAGTCCTTCTAGAAACACAGTATATAAGGCATGCTGGGGTTAATAGTCCTTCCAGAAACACAGTATATAAGGCATGCTGGGGGTAATAGTCCCTCCAGAGATACAGTATATAAGGCATGCTGGGGGTAATAGTCCTCCCAGAGATACAGTATATAAGGCATGCTGGGGGTAATAGTCCTTCCAGAGATACAGTATATAAGGCATGCTGGGGGTAATAGTCCTTCCAGAGATACAGTATATAAGGCATGCTGGGGGTTATAGTCCTTCCAGAGATACAGTATATAAGGCATGCTGGGGGTAATAGTCCTTCCAGAGATACAGTATATAAGGCATGCTGGGGGTAATAGTCCTTCCAGAAACACAGTATATAAGGCATGCTGGGGGTAATAGTCCCTCCAGAGATACAGTATACAAGGTATGCTGGGGGTAATAGTCCTTCTAGAAACACAGTATATAAGGCATGCTGGGGGTAATAGTCCTTCTAGAAAGACAATACATAAGGCATGCTGGGGGTAATAGTCCTTCTAGAAACACAGTATATAAGGCATGCTGGGGGTAATAGTCCTTCCAGAAACACAGTATATAAGGAATGCTGGGGGTAATAGTCCTTCCAGAGATACAGTATATAAGGCATGCTGGGGGTAATAGTCCTTCCAGAAACACAGTATACAAGGTATAATGGGGGTAATAGTCCCTCCAGAGATACAGTATATAAGGAATGCTGGGGGTAATAGTCCCTCCTGAGATACAGTATATAAGGCATGCTGGGGGTAATAGTCCCTCCAGAGATACAGTATATAAGGCATGCTGGGGGTAATAGTCCTTCCAGAGATACAGTATATAAGGCATGCTGGGGTAATAGTCCTTCCGGAGATACAGTAAATAAGGCATGCTGGGGGTAATAGTCCCTCCTGAGATACAGTATATAAGGCATGCTGGGGGTAATAGTCCCTCCAGAGATACAGTATATAAGGTATGCTGGGGGTAATAGTCCTTCCAGAGATACAGTATATAAGGCATGCTGGGGGTAATAGTCCTTCCAAAAACACAGTATATAAGGCATGCTGGGGGTAATAGTCCTTCCAAAGATACAGTACATAAAGCATGCTGGGGGTAATAGTCCTTCCAAAAACACAGTATATAAGTTATCCTGGGGGTAATAGTCCTTCAAGAGATACAGTATATAAGGCATGCTGGGGGTAATAGTCCTTCCAGAGATACAGTATATAAGGCATGCTGGGGGTAATAGTCCTTCCGGAGATACAGTAAATAAGGTAGGCTGGGGGTAATAGTCCTTCCAGATATACAGTATATAAGGCATGCTGGGGGTAAAAGTCCTTCCAGAGATACAGTATATAAGACATGCTGAGGGTAATAGTCCTTCCAGAAACACAGTATATAAGACATGCTGAGGGTAATAGTCCTTCCAGAGATACAGTATATAAGGCATGCTGGGGGTAATAGTCCTTCCAGAGATACAGTATATAAGGCATGCTGGGGGTAATAGTCCTTCCAGAGATACAGTATATAAGGCATGCTGAGGGTAATAGTCCTTCCAGAAACACAGTATATAAGGCATGCTGGGGGTAATAGTCCTTCCAGAGATACAGTATATAAGGCATGCTGGGGGTAATAGTCCTTCTAGAGATACAGTATATAAGGTATGCTGGGGGTAATAGTCCTTCCAGTGATACAGTATATAAGGGATGCTGGGGGTAATAGTCCTTCCAGAGATACAGTATATAAGGCATGCTGGGGGTAATAGTCCTTCCAGATATACAGTATATAAGGCATGCTGGGGGTAATAGTCCTTCCAGAGATACAGTATATAAGGCATGCTGGGGGTAATAGTCCTTCCAGAGATACAGTATATAAGGCATGCTGGGGGTAATAGTCCTTCCAGAAACACAGTATACAAGGTATAATGGGGGTAATAGTCCCTCCAGAGATACAGTATATAAGGAATGCTGGGGGTAATAGTCCCTCCTGAGATACAGTATATAAGGCATGCTGGGGGTAATAGTCCCTCCAGAGATACAGTGTATAAGGTATGCTGGGGGTAATAGTCCTTCCAGAGATACAGTATATAAGGTATGCTGGGGGTAATAGTCCTTCCAGAGATACAAGGTATATAATGTATGCTGGGGGTCAGAGGTCGCACTAACATTTTTCCAGAAGGGTAAAAATACTCCTCTCACCATTTTTGAGGAGTATTTTTACCCGAGGAGGAGTATGAAAATTTCACACTCACACAGCACACACTACACTCACACACTGCGCACACAGCACACACTACACACTACGCACACAGCACACACTACACTCACACACTGCGCACACTACACTCACACACTGCGCACACAGCACACACTACACTCACACACAGCACACACTACACTCACACACTGCGCACACAGCACACACTACACTCACACACAGCACACACTACACTCACACACTGCGCACACAGCACACACTACGCACACAGCACACACTACATTCACACACTGCGTACACAGCACACACTACACTCACACACTGCGCACACAGCACTCACACACTGCGCACACTTCACACACTGCGCACACAGCACACACTACACTCACACACTGCGCACACAGCACACACTACACTCACACACTGCGCACACAGCACACACTACACTCACACACTGCGCACACAGCACACACTACACTCACACACTGCGCACACAGCACACACTACACGCGCACACAGCACACACTACACGCGCACACAGCACACACTACACTCACACACTGCGCACACAGCACACACTACACGCGCACACAGCACACACTACACGCGCACACTGCGCACACAGCACACACTACACTCACACACTGCGCACACAGCACACACTACACTCACACACTGCGCACACAGCACACACTACACTCACACACTGCGCACACAGCACACACTACACTCACACACTGCGCACACAGCACACACTACACGCGCACACAGCACACACTACACTCACACACTGCGCACACAGCACACACTACACTCACACACTGCGCACACAGCACACACTACGCACACAGCACACACTGCGCACACAGCACACACTACGCACACAGCACACACTACGCACACAGCACACACTACACTCACACACTGCGCACACAGCACACACTACACTCACACACTGCGCACACAGCACACACTACACTCACACACTGCGCACACAGCACACACTACACTCACACACTGCGCACACAGCACACACTACACACACAGCACACACTACACACACAGCACACACTACGCACACAGCACACACTACACTCACACACTGCTCACACAGCACACACTACACTCACACACTGCGCACACAGCACACACTACACTCACACACTGCGCACACAGCACACACTACGCACACAGCACACACTACACACACTACACACTACACACACAGCACACACTACGCACACAGCACACACTACACTCACACACTGCGCACACAGCACACACTACACTCACACACTGCGCACACAGCACACACTACACTCACACACTGCGCACACTACACTCACACACTGCGCACACTACACTCACACACTGCGCACACAGCACACACTACACTCACACACTGCGCACACAGCACACACTACACTCACAGCACACACTACACTCACAGCACACACTACACTCACTACACTCACACACTGCGCACACAGCACACACTACACTCACACACTGCGCACACAGCACACACTACACTCACACACTGCGCACACTGCGCACACACTACACTCACACACTGCGCACACAGCACACACTACACTCACACACTGCGCACACAGCACACACTACACTCACACACTGCGCACACAGCACACACTACACTCACACACTGCGCACACAGCACACACTACACTCACACACTGCGCACACAGCACACACTACACTCACACACTGCGCACACAGCACACACTACACTCACACACTGCGCACACAGCACACACTACACACTACACTCACACACTGCGCACACAGCACACACTACACTCACACACTGCGCACACAGCACACACTACACACAGAACACTACACTCACTGCACACACAGAACATTACACTCACACTGCACACACAGAACATTACACTACACGGCACACACAGAACATTACACTACACTGCACACACAGAACATTACACTAGACTGCACACAGAACATTACACTACACTGCACACACAGAACATTACACTACACTGCACACACAGAACATTACACTAGACTGCACACACAGAACATTACACTAGACTGCACACACAGAACATTACACTAGACTGCACACACAGAACACTACACTAGACTGCACACACAGAACACTACACTACACTGCACACACAGAACACTACACCTACAATCACACACTCACCCGTCCGGATCTGCGGGCAGGTAGAGATGGAGCAGGACAGGGAGCAGCAGCCCCGCTGTCCACAGGTATCGCGGGGCCTGCGCTCTCGCTCCGGAGCGCTGCTGACACAGATCACTGTGTCAAGTGTCGCGCTGAGCGGTCCGGCGCGCGCTGTGATCGCGCGACAATTACCTCTTTTGCAGCGCGCGCCGAGCCGCCCAGCCTGCGCGCTGCAAGGAATAATTGCCAAGCGTAACTTTACGCATGGCAATTATTTTGGGGGGTAATGGCGCCTCATCACGCGTCTATGACGCGTGGTGAGGCGTTAATGCGACCTCTGCTGGGGGTAATAGTCCTTCTAGAAAAATAGTATATTAGGCATGCTGGGGGTAATTGTCCTTCCAGAGATACAGTATATAAGGCATGCTGGGGGTAATAGTCCCTCCAGAGATACAGTATATAAGGTATGCTGGGGGTAATAGTCCTTCCAGAGATACAGTATATAAGGTATGCTGGGGGTAATAGTCCTTCCAGAGATACAGTATATAAGGCATGCTGGGGGTAATAGTCCTTCCAGAGATACAGTATATAAGGTATGTTGGGGGTAATAGTCCCTCCAGAGATACAGTATATAAGGCATGCTGGGGGTAATAGTCCTTCCAGATATACAGTATATAAGGCATGCTGGGGGTAATAGTCCTTCTAGAAAGACAATACATAAGGCATGCTGGGGGTAATAGTCCTTCTAGAAACACAGTATATAAGGTATGCTGGGGGTAATAGTCCCTCCAGAGATACAGTATATAAGGCATGCTGGGGGTTATAGTCCTTCTAGAGATACAGTATACAAGGTATGCTGGGGGTAATAGTCCTTCCAGAAACACAGTATATAAGGCATGATGGGGGTAATAGTCCCTCCTGAGATACAGTATATAAGGCATGCTGGGGGTAATAGTCCTTCCAGAGATACAGTATATAAGGTATGTTGGGGGTAATAGTCCCTCCAGAGATACAGTATATAAGGCATGCTGGGGGTAATAGTCCTTCCAGATATACAGTATATAAGGCATGCTGGGGGTAATAGTCCTTCCAGAGATACAGTATATAAGGCATGCTGGGGGTAATAGTCCTTCCAGTGATACAGTATATAAGGTATGCTGGGGGTAATAGTCCTCCCAGAGATACAGTATATAAGGCATGCTGGGGGTAATAGTCCTTCTAGAAAGACAATACATAAGGCATGCTGGGGGTAATAGTCCTTCTAGAAACACAGTATATAAGGTATGTTGGGGGTAATAGTCCCTCCAGAGATACAGTATATAAGGCATGCTGGGGGTAATAGTCCTTCCAAAAACACAGTATATAAGGTATGTTGGGGGTAATAGTCCCTCCAGAGATACAGTATATAAGGCATGCTGGGGGTAATAGTCCTTCCAGATATACAGTATATAAGGCATGCTGGGGGTAATAGTCCTTCCAAAAACACAGTATATAAGGTATGCTGGGGATAATAGTCCCTCCTGAGATACAGTATATAAGGCATGCTGGGGGTAATAGTCCTTCCAGATATACAGTATATAAGGCATGCTGGGGGTAATAGTCCTTCCAGAGACACAGTATATAAGGAATGCTGGGGGTAATAGTCCTTCCAGAGATACAGTATATAAGGCATGCTGGGGGTAATAGTCCTCGCAGAAACACAGTATATAAGGTATGCTGGGGGTAATAGTCCTTCCAGAGATACAGTATATAAGGCATGCTGGGGGTAATAGTCCTTCCAGATATACAGTATATAAGGCATGCTGGGGGTAATAGTCCTTCCAGAGACACAGTATATAAGGAATGCTGGGGGTAATAGTCCTTCCAGAGATACAGTATATAAGGCATGCTGGGGGTAATAGTCCTCGCAGAAACACAGTATATAAGGTATGCTGGGGGTAATAGTCCTTCCAGAGATACTGTATATAAGGTATGTTGGGGGTAATAGTCCCTCCAGAGATACAGTACATAAGGAATGCTGGGGGTAATAGTCCTCCCAGAAACACAGTATATAAGGTATGCTGGGGGTAATAGTCCTTCCAGAGATACAGTATATAAGGTATGCTGGGGGTAATAGTCCTTCCAGTGATACAGTATACAAGGTATGCTGGGGGTAATAGTCCTTCCAGAAACACAGTATATAAGGCATGCTGGGGGTAATAGTCCTTCCAGAGATACAGTATATAAGGCATGCTGGGGGTAATAGTCCTTCCAGAGACACAAAATACAAGGTATGCTGGGGGTAATAGTCCCTCCAGAGCTACAGTATATAAGGTATGCTGGGGGTAATAGTCCTTCCAGAGATACAGTATATAAGGCATGCTGGGGGTAATAGTCCTTCCAGAAACACAGTATATAAGGCATGCTGGGGGTAATAGTCCCTCCTGAGATACAGTATATAAGGCATGCTGGGGGTAATAGTCCCTCCAGAGCTACAGTATATAAGGCATGCTGGGGGTAATAGTCCTTCCAGAAACACAGTATATAAGTTATGCTGGGGGTAATAGTCCTTCCAGAGATACATAATATAAGGCATGCTGGGGGTAATAGTCCCTCCTGAGATACAGTATATAAGGCATGCTGGGGGTAATAGTCCCTCCAGAGCTACAGTATATAAGGTATGCTGGGGGTAATAGTCCCTCCAGAGATACAGTATATAAGGCATGCTGGGGGTAATAGTCCTTCCAGAAACACAGTATATAAGGCATGCTGGGGGTAATAGTCCCTCCAGAGATACAGTATATAAGGCATGCTGGGTAAATAGTCCCTCCTGAGATACAGTATATAAGGCATGCTGGGGGTAATAGTCCCTCCAGAGCTACAGTATATAAGGCATGCTGGGGGTAATAGTCCCTCCAGAGCTACAGTATATAAGGCATGCTGGGGGTAATAGTCCTTCCAGAAACACAGTATATAAGACATGCTGGGGGTAATAGTCCCTCTTGAGATACAGTATATAAGACATGCTGGGGGTAATAGTCCCTCCTGAGATACAGTATATAAGGCATGCTGGGGGTAATAGTCCCTCCTGAGACACAGTATATAAGGCATGCTGGGGGTAATAGTCCCTCCTGAGATACAGTATATAAGGCATGCTGGGGGTAATAGTCCTTCCAGATATACAGTATATAAGGAATGCTGGGGGTAATAGTCCTTCCAGAGACACAGTATATAAGGTATGCTGGGGGTAATAGTCCTTCCAGAGACACAGTATATAAGGAATGCTGGGGGTAATAGTCCTTCCAGAGATACAGTATATAAGGCATGCTGGGGGTAATAGTCCTCGCAGAAACACAGTATATAAGGAATGCTGGGGGTAATAGTCCTTCCAGAGATACAGTATATAAGGTATGTTGGGGGTAATAGTCCCTCCAGAGATACAGTACATAAGGAATGCTGGGGGTAATAGTCCTTAAAGTGATACAGTATACAAGGTATGCTGGGGGTAATAGTCCTTCCAGAAACACAGTATATAAGGCATGCTGGGGGTAATAGTCCTTCCAGAGATACAGCCTATAAGGTATGCTGGGGGTAATAGTCCTTCCAGAGATACATTATATAAGGCATGCTGGGGGTAATAGTCCTTCCAGAGATACAGTATATAAGGCATGCTGGGGGTAATAGTCCTTCCAGAGATACAGTATATAAGGCATGCTGGGGGTAATAGTCCTTCCAGAGATACAGTATATAAGGTATGCTGGGGGTAATAGTCCTTCCAGAGATACAGTATACAAGGTATGTTGGGGGTAATAGTCCTTCCAGAGATACAGTATATAAGGCATGCTGGGGGTAATAGTCCTTCCAGAAACACAGTATATAAGGCATGCTGGGGGTAATAGTCCCTCCAGAGATACAGTATATAAGGTATGCTGGGGGTAATAGTCCTTCCAGAGATACAGTATATAAGGTATGCTGGGGGTAATAGTCCTTCCAGAGATACAGTATATAAGGCATGCTGGGGGTAATAGTCCTTCCAGAAACACAGTATATAAGGCAAGCTGGGGGTAATAGTCCCTCCTTAGATACAGTACATAAGGCATGCTGGGGGTAATAGTCCCTTCTGAGATACAGTATATAAGGCATGCTGGGGGTAATAGTCCCTCCTGAGATACAGTACATAAGGCATGCTGGGGGTAATAGTCCCTTCTGAGATACAGTATATAAGGCATGCTGGGGGTAATAGTCCCTCCTGAGATACAGTATATAAGGTATGCTGGGGGTAATAGTCCTTCCAGAGATACAGTATATAAGGCATGCTGGGGGTAATAGTCTTTCTAGAGATATAGTATATACGGTATGCTAGGGGTAATAGTCCCTCCAGAGATACAGTATATAAGGCATGCTGGGGGGAATAGTCCTTCCAGAGATACAGTATATAAGACATGCTGAGGGTAATAGTCCTTCCAGAAACACAGTATATAAGGGATGCTGGGGGTAATAGTCCTTCCAGAGATACAGTATATAAGGCATGCTGGGGGTAATAGTCCTTCCAGAGATACAGTATATAAGGCATGCGGGGGGTAATAGTCCTTCCAGAGATACAGTATATAAGGCATGCTGAGGGTAATAGTCCTTCTAGAAACACAGTATATAAGGGATGCTGGGGGTAATAGTCCTTCCAGAGATACAGTATATAAGGCATGCTGGGGGTAATAGTCCTTCCAGAAACACAGTATATAAGGCATGCTGGGGGTAATAGTCCTTCCAGAAACACAGTATATAAGGTATGTTGGGGGTAATAGTCCCTCCAGAGATACAGTATATGAGTCATGCTGGGGGTAATAGTCCCTCCAGAGATACAGTATATAAGGTATGCTGGGGGTAATAGTCCTTCCAGAGATACAGTATATAAGGCATGCTGGGGGTAATAGTCCTTCCAGATATACAGTATATAAGGCATGCTGGGGGTAATAGTCCTTCCAGAAACACAGTATACAAGGTATAATGGGGGTAATAGTCCCTCCAGAGATACAGTATATAAGGAATGCTGGGGGTAATAGTCCCTCCTGAGATACAGTATATAAGGCATGCTGGGGGTAATAGTCCCTCCTGAGATACAGTATATAAGGCATGCTGGGGGTAATAGTCCTTCCAGAAACACAGTATATAAGGTATGCTGGGGGTAATAGTCCTTCCAGAAACAAAGTATATAAGGCATGCTGGGGGTAATAGTCCTTCCAGAGATACAGTATATAAGGTATGCTGGGGGTAATAGTCCTTCCAGAGATACAGTATATAAGGTATGCTGGGGGTAATAGTCCTTCCAGAGATACAAGGTATATAATGTATGCTGGGGGTAATAGTCCTTCTAGAAAAATAGTATATTAGGCATGCTGGGGGTAATTGTCCTTCCAGAGATACAGTATATAAGGCATGCTGGGGGTAATAGTCCTTCCAGAGATACAGTATATAAGGCATGCTGGGGGTAATAGCCCTTCCAGAGATACAGTATATAAGGTATGCTGGGGGTAATAGTCCTTCCAGAGATACAGTATATAAGGCATGCTGGGGGTAATAGTCCTTCCAGAGATACAGTATATAAGGCATGCTGGGGGTAATAGTCCCTCCAGAGATACAGTATATAAGGCATGCTGGGGGTAATAGTCCTTCCAGATATACAGTACATAAGGCATGCTGGGGGTAATAGTCCCTCCAGAGATACAGTATATAAGGCATGCTGGGGGTAATAGTCCTTCCAGAGATACAGTATATAAGGCATGCTGGGGGTAATAGTCCCTCCAGAGATACAGTATATAAGGCATGCTGGGGGTAATAGTCCTTCCAGAGATACAGTATATAAGGTATGTTGGGGGTAATAGTCCCTCCAGAGATACAGTATATAAGGCATGCTGGGGGTAATAGTCCTTCCAGATATACAGTATATAAGGCATGCTGGGGGTAATAGTCCTTCTAGAAAGACAATACATAAGGCATGCTGGGGGTAATAGTCCTTCTAGAAACACAGTATATAAGGTATGCTGGGGGTAATAGTCCTTCCAGAAACACAGTATATAAGGCATGCTGGGGGTAATAGTCCCTCCTGAGATACAGTATATAAGGTATGCTGGGGGTAATAGTCCCTCCAGAGATACAGTATATAAGGCATGCTGGGGGTAATAGTCCTTCCAGAAACACAGTATATAAGGCATGCTGGGGGTAATAGTCCCTCATGAGATACAGTATATAAGGTATGCTGGGGGTAATAGTCCCTCCAGAGATACAGTATATAAGGCATGCTGGGGGTAATAGTCCCTCCTGAGATACAGTATATAAGGCATGCTGGGGGTAATAGTCCTTCCAGAGATACAGTATATAATGTATGCTGGGCGTAATAGTCCCTCCGGAGATACAGTATATAAGGTATGCTTGGGGTAATAATCCTTCCAGAGATACAGTATATAAGGTATGCTGGGGGTAATAGTCCTTCCAGAGATACAGTATATAAGGCATGCTGGGGGTAATAGTCCTTCCAGAGATACAGTATATAAGGCATGCTGGGGGTAATAGTCCTTCCAGAGATACAGTATATAAGGCATGCTGGGGGTAATAGTCCTTCTAGAGATACAGTATACAAGGTATGCTGGGGGTAATAGTCCTTCCAGAAACACAGTATATAAGGCATGATGGGGGTAATAGTCCCTCCTGAGATACAGTATATAAGGCATGCTGGGGGTAATAGTCCTTCCAGAGATACAGTATATAAGGTATGTTGGGGGTAATAGTCCCTCCAGAGATACAGTATATAAGGCATGCTGGGGGTAATAGTCCTTCCAGAGATACAGTATATAAGGCACGCTGAGGGTAATAGTCCTTCTAGAGATACAGTATATAAGGCATGCTGGGGGTAATAGTCCTTCCAGATATACAGTATATAAGGCATGCTGGGGGTAATAGTCCTTCCAGAGATACAGTATATAAGGCATGCTGGGGGTAATAGTCCTTCCAGTAATACAGTATATAAGGTATGCTGGGGGTAATAGTCCTCCCAGAGATACAGTATATAAGGTATGCTGGGGGTAATAGTCCTTCCAGAGATACAGTATATAAGGCATGCTGGGGGTAATAGTCCTTCCAGTGATACAGAATATAAGGCATGCTGGGGGTAATAGTCCTTCCAGAGATACAGTATATAAGGTATGCTGGGGGTAATAGTCCTTCCAGTGATACAGTATATAAGGCATGCTGGGGGTAATAGTCCTTCCAGAAACACAGTATATAAGGCATGCTGGGGGTAATAGTCCTTCTAGAAAGACAATACATAAGGCATGCTGGGGGTAATAGTCCTTCCAGAAACACAGTATATAAGGCATGCTGGGGGTAATAGTCCCTCCTTAGATACAGTACATAAGGCATGCTGGGGGTAATAGTCCCTTCTGAGATACAGTATATAAGGCATGCTGGGGGTAATAGTCCCTCCTGAGATACAGTATATAAGGCATGCTGGGGGTAATAGTCCCTCCAGAGATACAGTATATAAGGTATGCTGGGGGTAATAGTCCCTCCAAAAATACAGTATATAAGGCATGCTGGGGGTAATTGTCCTTCCAGAAACACAGTATATAAGGCATGCTGGGGGTAATAGTCCCTCCTGAGATACAGTATATAAGACATGCTGAGGGTAATAGTCCTTCCGGAGATACAGTAAATAAGGCATGCTGGGGGTAATAGTCCTTCCAGAGATACAGTATATAAGGCATGCTGGGGGTAATAGTCCTTCCAGAGATACAGTATATAAGACATGCTGAGGGTAATAGTCCTTCCAGAAACACAGTATATAAGGGATGCTGGGGGTAATAGTCCTTCCAGAGATACAGTATATAAGGCATGCTGGGGGTAATAGTCCTTCCAGAGATACAGTATATAAGGCATGCGGGGGGTAATAGTCCTTCCAGAGATACAGTATATAAGGCATGCTGAGGGTAATAGTCCTTCTAGAAACACAGTATATAAGGGATGCTGGGGGTAATAGTCCTTCCAGAGATACAGTATATAAGGCATGCTGGGGGTAATAGTCCTTCCAGAAACACAGTATATAAGGCATGCTGGGGGTAATAGTCCTTCCAGAAACACAGTATATAAGGTATGTTGGGGGTAATAGTCCCTCCAGAGATACAGTATATGAGTCATGCTGGGGGTAATAGTCCCTCCAGAGATACAGTATATAAGGTATGCTGGGGGTAATAGTCCTTCCAGAGATACAGTATATAAGGCATGCTGGGGGTAATAGTCCTTCCAGATATACAGTATATAAGGCATGCTGGGGGTAATAGTCCTTCCAGAAACACAGTATACAAGGTATAATGGGGGTAATAGTCCCTCCAGAGATACAGTATATAAGGAATGCTGGGGGTAATAGTCCCTCCTGAGATACAGTATATAAGGCATGCTGGGGGTAATAGTCCCTCCTGAGATACAGTATATAAGGCATGCTGGGGGTAATAGTCCTTCCAGAAACACAGTATATAAGGTATGCTGGGGGTAATAGTCCTTCCAGAAACAAAGTATATAAGGCATGCTGGGGGTAATAGTCCTTCCAGAGATACAGTATATAAGGTATGCTGGGGGTAATAGTCCTTCCAGAGATACAGTATATAAGGTATGCTGGGGGTAATAGTCCTTCCAGAGATACAAGGTATATAATGTATGCTGGGGGTAATAGTCCTTCTAGAAAAATAGTATATTAGGCATGCTGGGGGTAATTGTCCTTCCAGAGATACAGTATATAAGGCATGCTGGGGGTAATAGTCCTTCCAGAGATACAGTATATAAGGCATGCTGGGGGTAATAGCCCTTCCAGAGATACAGTATATAAGGTATGCTGGGGGTAATAGTCCTTCCAGAGATACAGTATATAAGGCATGCTGGGGGTAATAGTCCTTCCAGAGATACAGTATATAAGGCATGCTGGGGGTAATAGTCCCTCCAGAGATACAGTATATAAGGCATGCTGGGGGTAATAGTCCTTCCAGATATACAGTACATAAGGCATGCTGGGGGTAATAGTCCCTCCAGAGATACAGTATATAAGGCATGCTGGGGGTAATAGTCCTTCCAGAGATACAGTATATAAGGCATGCTGGGGGTAATAGTCCCTCCAGAGATACAGTATATAAGGCATGCTGGGGGTAATAGTCCTTCCAGAGATACAGTATATAAGGTATGTTGGGGGTAATAGTCCCTCCAGAGATACAGTATATAAGGCATGCTGGGGGTAATAGTCCTTCCAGATATACAGTATATAAGGCATGCTGGGGGTAATAGTCCTTCTAGAAAGACAATACATAAGGCATGCTGGGGGTAATAGTCCTTCTAGAAACACAGTATATAAGGTATGCTGGGGGTAATAGTCCTTCCAGAAACACAGTATATAAGGCATGCTGGGGGTAATAGTCCCTCCTGAGATACAGTATATAAGGTATGCTGGGGGTAATAGTCCCTCCAGAGATACAGTATATAAGGCATGCTGGGGGTAATAGTCCTTCCAGAAACACAGTATATAAGGCATGCTGGGGGTAATAGTCCCTCATGAGATACAGTATATAAGGTATGCTGGGGGTAATAGTCCCTCCAGAGATACAGTATATAAGGCATGCTGGGGGTAATAGTCCCTCCTGAGATACAGTATATAAGGCATGCTGGGGGTAATAGTCCTTCCAGAGATACAGTATATAATGTATGCTGGGCGTAATAGTCCCTCCGGAGATACAGTATATAAGGTATGCTTGGGGTAATAATCCTTCCAGAGATACAGTATATAAGGTATGCTGGGGGTAATAGTCCTTCCAGAGATACAGTATATAAGGCATGCTGGGGGTAATAGTCCTTCCAGAGATACAGTATATAAGGCATGCTGGGGGTAATAGTCCTTCCAGAGATACAGTATATAAGGCATGCTGGGGGTAATAGTCCTTCTAGAGATACAGTATACAAGGTATGCTGGGGGTAATAGTCCTTCCAGAAACACAGTATATAAGGCATGATGGGGGTAATAGTCCCTCCTGAGATACAGTATATAAGGCATGCTGGGGGTAATAGTCCTTCCAGAGATACAGTATATAAGGTATGTTGGGGGTAATAGTCCCTCCAGAGATACAGTATATAAGGCATGCTGGGGGTAATAGTCCTTCCAGAGATACAGTATATAAGGCACGCTGAGGGTAATAGTCCTTCTAGAGATACAGTATATAAGGCATGCTGGGGGTAATAGTCCTTCCAGATATACAGTATATAAGGCATGCTGGGGGTAATAGTCCTTCCAGAGATACAGTATATAAGGCATGCTGGGGGTAATAGTCCTTCCAGTAATACAGTATATAAGGTATGCTGGGGGTAATAGTCCTCCCAGAGATACAGTATATAAGGTATGCTGGGGGTAATAGTCCTTCCAGAGATACAGTATATAAGGCATGCTGGGGGTAATAGTCCTTCCAGTGATACAGTATATAAGGCATGCTGGGGGTAATAGTCCTTCCAGAGATACAGTATATAAGGTATGCTGGGGGTAATAGTCCTTCCAGTGATACAGTATATAAGGCATGCTGGGGGTAATAGTCCTTCCAGAAACACAGTATATAAGGCATGCTGGGGGTAATAGTCCTTCTAGAAAGACAATACATAAGGCATGCTGGGGGTAATAGTCCTTCCAGAAACACAGTATATAAGGCATGCTGGGGGTAATAGTCCCTCCTTAGATACAGTACATAAGGCATGCTGGGGGTAATAGTCCCTTCTGAGATACAGTATATAAGGCATGCTGGGGGTAATAGTCCCTCCTGAGATACAGTATATAAGGCATGCTGGGGGTAATAGTCCCTCCAGAGATACAGTATATAAGGTATGCTGGGGGTAATAGTCCCTCCAAAAATACAGTATATAAGGCATGCTGGGGGTAATTGTCCTTCCAGAAACACAGTATATAAGGCATGCTGGGGGTAATAGTCCCTCCTGAGATACAGTATATAAGACATGCTGAGGGTAATAGTCCTTCCGGAGATACAGTAAATAAGGCATGCTGGGGGTAATAGTCCTTCCAGAGATACAGTATATAAGGCATGCTGGGGGTAATAGTCCTTCCAGAGATACAGTATATAAGGCATGCTGAGGGTAATAGTCCTTCCAGAGATACAGTACATAAGGCATGCTGGGGGTAATAGTCCTTCCAGAGATACAGTATATAAGACATGCTGAGGGTAATAGTCCTTCCAGAAACACAGTATATAAGGGATGATGGGGGTAATAGTCCTTCCAGAGATACAGTATATAAGGCATGCTGGGGGTAATAGTCCTTCCAGAGATACAGTATATAAGGCATGCTGGGGGTAATAGTCCTTCCAGAGATACAGTATATAAGGCATGCTGAGGGTAATAGTCCTTCCAGAAACACAGTATATAAGGGATGCTGGGGGTAATAGTCCTTCCAGAGATACAGTATATAAGGCATGCTGGGGGTAATAGTCCTTCCAGAAACACAGTATATAAGGCATGCTGGGGGTAATAGTCCTTCCAAAAACACAGTATATAAGGTATGTTGGGGGTAATAGTCCCTCCAGAGATACAGTATATGAGTCATGCTGGGGGTAATAGTCCCTCCAGAGATACAGTATATAAGGGATGCTGGGGGTAATAGTCCTTCCAGAAACACAGTATACAAGGTATAATGGGGGTAATAGTCCCTCCAGAGATACAGTATATAAGGAATGCTGGGGGTAATAGTCCCTCCTGAGATACAGTATATAAGGCATGCTGGGGGTAATAGCCCTTCCAGAGATACAGTATATAAGGCATGCTGGGGGTAATAGTCCTTCCAGAGATACAGTATATAAGGCATGCTGGGGGTAATAGTCCCTCCAGAGATACAGTATATAAGGCATGCTGGGGGTAATAGTCCTTCCAGAGATACAGTTTATAAGGTATGTTGGGGGTAATAGTCCCTCCAGAGATACAGTATATAAGGCATGCTGGGGGTAATAGTCCTTCCAGATATACAGTATATAAGGCATGCTGGGGGTAATAGTCCTTCTAGAAAGACAATACATAAGGCATGCTGGGGGTAATAGTCCTTCTAGAAACACAGTATATAAGGCATGCTGGGGGTAATAGTCCTTCCAGAAACACAGTATATAAGGCATGCTGGGGGTAATAGTCCCTCCTTAGATACAGTACATAAGGCATGCTGGGGGTAATAGTCCCTCCTGAGATACAGTATATAAGGCATGCTGGGGGTAATAGTCCCTCCAGAGATACAGTATATAAGGCATGCTGGGGGTAATAGTCCTTCCAGAAACACAGTATATAAGGCATGCTGGGGGTAATAGTCCCTCCTGAGATACAGTATATAAGGTATGCTGGGGGTAATAGTCCCTCCAGAGATACAGTATATAAGGTATGCTGGGGGTAATAGTCCCTCCAGAGATACAGTATATAAGGTATGCTTGGGGTAATAATCCTTCCAGAGATACAGTATATAAGGCATGCTGGGGGTAATAGTCCTTCTAGAAATACAGTATACAAGGTATGCTGGGGGTAATAGTCCTTCCAGAAACACAGTATATAAGGCATGCTGGGGGTAATAGTCCCTCCAGAGATACAGTATATAAGGCATGCTGGGGGTAATAGTCCCTCCTGAGATACAGTATATAAGGCATGCTGGGGGTAATAGTCCCTCCAGAGATACAGTATATAAGGTATGCTGGGGGTAATAGTCCTTCCAAAGATACAGTATACAAGGCATGCTGAGGGTAATAGTCCTTCCAGATATAGAGTATATAAGGGATGCTGGGGGTAATAGTCCTTCCAGAGATACAGTATACAAGGTATGCTGGGGGTAATAGTCCTTCCAGAAACACAGTATATAAGGCATGCTGGGGGTAATAGTCCTTCCAGAGATACAGTATATAAGGTATGCTGGGGGTAACAGTCCTTCCAGAGATACAGTATATAAGGCATGCTGGGGGTAATAGTCCTTCCAGAGATACAGTATATAAGGCATGCTGGGGGTAATAGTCCTTCCAGAGATACAGTATATAAGGCATGCTGGGGGTAATAGTCCTTCCAGAGATACAGTATATAAGGCATGCTGGGGGTAATAGTCCTTCCAGAGATACAGTATATAAGGCATGCTGGGGGTAATAGTCCCTCCAGAGATACATTATATAAGGCATGCTGGGGGTAATAGTCCTTCCAGAGATACAGTATATAAGGTATGCTGGGGGTAATAGTCCTTCCAGAGATACAGTATATAAGGTATGCTGGGGGTAATAGTCCTTCCAGAGATACATTATATAAGGTATGCTGGGGGTAATAGTCCTTCCAGAGATACAGTATATAAGGCATGCTGGGGGTAATAGTCCTTCCGGAGATACAGTATATAAGGTATGCTGGGGGTAAAAGTTCTTTAAGAGATACAGTATATAAGGTATGCTGGGGGTATTAATCCTTCCAGAGATACAGTATATAAGGTATGCTGGGGGTAATAGTCCTTCCAGAGATACAGTATATAAGGGATGCTGGGCGTAATAGTCCTTCCAGAGATACAGTATATAAGGCATGCTGGGGGTAATAGTCCTTCCAGAGATACAGTATATAAGGTATGCTGGGGGTAATAGTCCTTCCAGAGATACAGTATATAAGGGATGCTGGGGGTAATAGTCCTTCCAAAAACACAGTATATAAGGTATGTTGGGGGTAATAGTCCCTCCAGAGATACAGTAGATAAGGTATGCTGGGGGTAATAGTCCCTCCAGAGATACAGTATATAAGGTATGCTGGGGGTAATAGTCCTTCCAGATATACAGTATATAAGGCATGCTGGGGGTAATAGTCCTTCCAGAAACACAGTATATAAGGTATAATGGGGGTAATAGTCCCTCCAGAGATACAGTATATAAGGAATGCTGGGGGTAATAGTCCCTCCTGAGATACAGTATATAAGGCATGCTGGGGGTAATAGTCCTTCCAGAGATACAGTACATAAAGCATGCTAGGGGTAATAGTCCTTCCAGAAACACAGTATATAAGGCATGCTGGGGGTAATAGTCCCTCCTGAGATACAGTATATAAGGCATGCTGGGGGTAATAGTCCTTCCAGAGATACAGTATATAAGGCATGCTGGGGGTAATAGTCCCTCCAGAGATACAGTATATAAGGGATGCTGGGGGTAATAGTCCCTCCAGAGATACAGTATATAAGGCATGCTGGGGGTAATAGTCCCTCCAGAGATACAGTATATAAGGCATGCTGGGGGTAATAGTCCTTCCAGATATACAGTATATAAGGCATGCTGGGGGTAATAGTCCTTCCAGAGATACAGTATATAAGGCATGCTGAGGGTAATAGTCCTTCCAAAAACACAGTATATAAGTCATGCTGGGGGTAATAGTCCTTCTAGAGATACAGTATAAAAGGGATGCTGGGGGTAATAGTCCCTCCAGAGATACAGTATATAAGGCATGCTGGGGGTAATAGTCCCTCCAGAGATACAGTATATAAGGCATGCAGGGGGTAATAGTCCTTCCAGATATACAGTATATAAGGCATGCTGGGGGTAATAGTCCTTCCAGAGATACAGTATATAAGGCATGCTGGGGGTAATAGTCCTCGCAGAAACACAGTATATAAGGCATGCTGGGGGTAATAGTCCTTCCAGAGATACAGTATATAAGGCATGCTGGGGGTAATAGTCCATCTAGACTAGAGATATAGTATATAAGGTATGTTGGGGGTAATAGTCCTTCCAAAGATACAGTATATAATGTATGCTGGGGGTAATAGTCCTTCCAGAAACACAGTATATAAGGCATGCTGGGGGTAATAGTCCTTCCAGAAACACAGTATATAAGGTATGCTGGGGGTAATAGTCCTTCCAGAAACACAGTATATAAGGTATGCTGGGGGTAATAGTCCTTCCAGAGATACAGTATATAAGGCATGCTGGGGGTAATAGTCCTTCCTGAGATACAGTATATAAGGCATGCTGGGGGTAATAGTCCTTCCAAAGATACAGTATATAATGTATGCTGGGGGTAATAGTCCTTCCAGAAACACAGTATATAAGGTATGCTGGGGGTAATAGTCCTTCCTGAGATACAGTATATAAGGCATGCTGGGGGTAATAGTCCTTCCAGAAACACAGTATATAAGGCATGCTGGGGGTAATAGTCCCTCCTGAGATACAGTATATAATGTATGCTGGGGGTAATAGTCCTTCCAAATATACAGTATATAAGGCATGCTGGGGGTAATAGTCCCTCCAGAGATACAGTATATAAGGTATGCTGGGGGTAATAGTCCTTCCAGAGATACAGTATATAAGGCATGCTGGGGGTAATAGTCCTTCCAGAGATACAGTATATAAGGCATGCTGGGGGTAATAGTCCTTCCAGATATACAGTATATAAGGTATGCTGGGGGTAATAGTCCTTCCAGAGATACAGTATATAAGGCATGCTGGGGGTAATAGTCCTTCCAGAGATACAGTATATAAGGCATGCTGGGGGTAATAGTCCCTCCTGAAATACAGTATATAAGGCATGCTGGGGGTAATAGTCCCTCCAGAGATACAGTATATAAGGTATGCTGGGGGTAATAGTCCCTCCAGAGATACAGTATACAAGGTATGCTGGGGGTAATAGTCCTTCCAAAAACACAGTATATAAGGTATGCTGGGGGTAATAGTCCTTCCAGAGATACAAAGTATAAGGCATGCTGGGGGTAATAGTCCTTCCAGAGATACAGTATATAAGGTATGCTGGGGGTAATAGTCCCTCCAGAGATACAGTATATAAGGTATGCTGGGGGTAATAGTCCCTCCAGAGATACAGTATATAAGGCATGCTGGGGGTAACAGTCCTTCCAGAGATACAGTATATAAGGCATGCTGGGGGTAATAGTCCTTCCAAAAACACAGTATATAAGGTATGTTGGGGGTAATAGTCCCTCCAGATATACAGTATATAAGGTATGTTGGGGGTAATAGTCCTTCCAGAGATACAGTATATAATGTATTCTGGGGGTAATAGTCCTTCCAAAAACACAGTATATAAGGCATGCTGGGGGTAATAGTCCTTCCAGAGATACAGTATATAAGGCATGCTGGGGGTAATAGTCCCTCCTGAGATACAGTATATAAGGTATGCTGGGGGTAATAGTCCTTCCAGAAACACAGTATATAAGGCATGCTGGGGGTAATAGTCCCTCCTGAGATACAGTATATAAGGCATGCTGGGGGTAATAGTCCTTCCAGAAACACAGTATATAAGGTATGCTGGGGGTAATAGTCCTTCCAGAGATACAGTATATAAGGCATGCTGGGGGTAATAGTCCTTCCAGTGATACAGTATATAAGGCATGCTGGGGGTAATAGTCCTTCCAGAGATACAGTATATAAGGCATGCTGGGGGTAATAGTCCTCGCAGAAACACAGTATATAAGGCATGCTGGGGGTAATAGTCCTTCCAGAGATACAGTATATAAGGCATGCTGGGGGTAATAGTCCATCTAGACTAGAGATATAGTATATAAGGCATGCTGGGGGTAATAGTCCTTCCAGAGATACAGTATATAAGGTATGCTGGGGGTAATAATCCTTCCAGAGATACAGTATATAAGGCATGCTGGGGGTAATAGTCCCTCCAGAGATACAGTATATAAGGTATGCTGGGGGTAATAGTCCTTCCAGAGATACAGTATATAAGGTATGCTGGGGGTAATAGTCCTTCCAAAAACACAGTATATAAGGTATGCTGGGGGTAATAGTCCTTCAAGAGATACAGTATATAAGGCATGCTGGGGGTAATAGTCCTTCCAGAGATATAGTACATAAAGCATGCTGGGGGTAATAGTCCTTCCAGTGATACAGTATATAAGGCATGCTGGGGGTAATAGTCCTTCCAGTGATACAGTATATAAGGCATGCTGGGGGTAATAGTCCTTCCAGTGATACAGTATATAAGGTATGCTGGGGGTAATAGTCCTTCCAGAGATACAGTATATAAGGTATGTTGGGGGTAATAGTCCTTCCAAAGATACAGTATATAAGGCATGCTGGGGGTAATAGTCCTTCCAGAGATACAGTATATAAGGCATGCTGGGGGTAATAGTCCTTCCAGAAACACAGTATATAAGGCATGCTGGGGGTAATAGTCCCTCCCGAGATACAGTATATAAGGCATGCTGGGGGTAATAGTCCTTCCAAAAACACAGTATATAAGGTATGTTGGGGGTAATAGTCCTTCCAGAGATACAGTATATAAGGCATGCTGGGGGTAATAGTCCCTCCAGAGATACAGTAAATAAGGCATGCTGGGGGTAATAGTCCTTCCAGAGATACAGTATATAAGGCATGCTGGGGGTAATAGTCCTCGCAGAAACACAGTATATAAGGCATGCTGGGGGTAATAGTCCTTCCAGAGATACAGTATATAAGGCATGCTGGGGGTAATAGTCCTTCTAGAGATACAGTATATAAGGCATGCTGGGGGTAATAGTCCTTCCAGAGATACAGTGTATAAGGCATGCTGGGGGTAATAGTCCTTCCAGATATACAGTATATAAGGCATGCTGGGGGTAATAGTCCCTCCAGAGATACAGTATATAATGTATGCTGGGGGTAATAGTCCTTCCAGATATACAGTATATAAGGCATGCTGGGGGTAACAGTCCCTCCAGAGATACAGTATATAAGGCATGCTGGGGGTAATAGCCCTTCCAGAGATACAGTATATAAGGCATGCAGGGGGTAATAGTCCTTCCAGATTTACAGTATATAAGGCATGCTGGGGGTAATAGTCCCTCCAGAGATACAGTATATAAGGCATGCTGGGGGCAATAGTCCCTCCAGAGATACAGTATATAAGGCATGCTGGGGGTAATAGTCCCTCCAGAGATACAGTATATAAGGCATGCTGGGGGTAATAGTCTTTCTAGAGATATAGTACATACGGTATGCTAGGGGAAATAGTCCTTCCAGAGATACAGTATATAAGGCATGCTGGGGGTAATAGTCCTTCCAGAGATACAGTATATAAGGCATGCTGGGGGTAATAGTCCATCTAGACTAGAGATATAGTATATAAGGCATGCTGGGGGTAATAGTCCTTCCAGAGATACAGTATATAAGGTATGCTGGGGGTAATAATCCTTCCAGAGATACAGTATATAAGGCATGCTGGGGGTAATAGTCCCTCCAGAGATACAGTATATAAGGTATGCTGGGGGTAATAGTCCTTCCAGAGATACAGTATATAAGGTATGCTGGGGGTAATAGTCCTTCAAGAGATACAGTATATAAGGCATGCTGGGGGTAATAGTCCTTCCAGAGATATAGTACATAAAGCATGCTGGGGGTAATAGTCCTTCCAGTGATACAGTATATAAGGCATGCTGGGGGTAATAGTCCTTCCAGTGATACAGTATATAAGGCATGCTGGGGGTAATAGTCCTTCCAGTGATACAGTATATAAGGTATGCTGGGGTAATAGTCCTTCCAGAGATACAGTATATAAGGTATGTTGGGGGTAATAGTCCTTCCAGAGATACAGTATATAAGGCATGCTGGGGGTAATAGTCCTTCCAGAGATACAGTATATAAGGCATGCTGGGGGTAATAGTCCTTCCAGAAACACAGTATATAAGGCATGCTGGGGGTAATAGTCCTTCCAGAGATACAGTATATAAGGCATGCTGGGGGTAATAGTCCTTCCAAAAACACAGTATATAAGGTATGTTGGGGGTAATAGTCCTTCCAGAGATACAGTATATAAGGCATGCTGGGGGTAATAGTCCCTCCAGAGATACAGTAAATAAGGCATGCTGGGGGTAATAGTCCTTCCAGAGATACAGTATATAAGGCATGCTGGGGGTAATAGTCCTCGCAGAAACACAGTATATAAGGCATGCTGGGGGTAATAGTCCTTCCAGAGATACAGTATATAAGGCATGCTGGGGGTAATAGTCCTTCTAGAGATACAGTATATAAGGCATGCTGGGGGTAATAGTCCTTCCAGAGATACAGTGTATAAGGCATGCTGGGGGTAACAGTCCCTCCAGAGATACAGTATATAAGGCATGCTGGGGGTAATAGTCCTTCCAGATATACAGTATATAAGGCATGCTGGGGGTAATAGTCCCTCCAGAGATACAGTATATAATGTATGCTGGGGGTAATAGTCCTTCCAGATATACAGTATATAAGGCATGCTGGGGGTAACAGTCCCTCCAGAGATACAGTATATAAGGTATGCTGGGGGTAATAGCCCTTCCAGAGATACAGTATATAAGGCATGCAGGGGGTAATAGTCCTTCCAGATTTACAGTATATAAGGCATGCTGGGGGTAATAGTCCCTCCAGAGATACAGTATATAAGGCATGCTGGGGGCAATAGTCCCTCCAGAGATACAGTATATAAGGCATGCTGGGGGTAATAGTCCCTCCAGAGATACAGTATATAAGGCATGCTGGGGGTAATAGTCTTTCTAGAGATACAGTATATAAGGCATGCTGGGGGTAATAGTCCTTCTAGAGATACGGTGTATAAGGTATGCTGGGGGTAATAGTCCTTCCAGAGATACAGTATATAAGGTATGCTGGGGGTAATAGTCCTTCCAGAGATACAGTATATAAGGTATGCTGGGGGTAATAGTCCTTCCAGAGATACAGTATATAAGGTATGCTGGGGGTAATAGTCCCTCCAGAAACACAGTATATAAGGTATGCTGGGGGTAATAGTCCTTCCAGAGATACAGTATATAAGACATGCTGGGGGTAATAGTCCTTCCAGAAACACAGTATATAAGGCATGCTGGGGGTAATAGTCCTTCCAGAGATACAGTATATAAGGTATGCTGGGGGTAATAGTCCTTCCAGAGATACAGTATATAAGACATGCTGGGGGTAATAGTCCTTCCAGAGATACAGTATATAAGGTATGCTGGGGGTAATAGTCCTTCCAGAGATACAGTATATAAGACATGCTGGGGGTAATAGTCCTTCCAGAGATATAGTATATAAGGCATGCTGGGGGTAATAGTCCCTCCTGAGATACAGTATATAAGGCATGCTGGGGGTAATAGTCCTTCCAGAAACACAGTATATAAGGTATGTTGGGGGTAATAGTCCTTCCAGAGATACAGTATATAAGGCATGCTGGGGGTAATAGTCCTTCCAGAGATACAGTATATAAGGCATGCTGGGGGTAATAGTCCTTCCAAAGATACAGTATATAATGTATGCTGGGGGTAATAGTCCTTCCAGAAACACAGTATATAAGGTATGCTGGGGGTAATAGTCCTTCCTGAGATACAGTATATAAGGCATGCTGGGGGTAATAGTCCTTCCTGAGATACAGTATATAAGGCATGCTGGGGGTAATAGTCCTTCCAAAGATACAGTATATAATGTATGCTGGGGGTAATAGTCCTTCCAGAAACACAGTATATAAGGTATGCTGGGGGTAATAGTCCTTCCTGAGATACAGTATATAAGGCATGCT
Organism: Engystomops pustulosus; assembly: GCF_040894005.1. NCBI lineage: Eukaryota > Metazoa > Chordata > Amphibia > Anura > Leptodactylidae > Engystomops > Engystomops pustulosus. The sequence continues at coordinate 189,683,990 of NC_092413.1, read as the reverse complement.
GGGGGTAATAGTCCTTCCAAAGATACAGTATATAATGTATGCTGGGGGTAATAGTCCTTCCAGAAACACAGTATATAAGGTATGCTGGGGGTAATAGTCCTTCCTGAGATACAGTATATAAGGCATGCTGGGGGTAATAGTCCTTCCAGAAACACAGTATATAAGGCATGCTGGGGGTAATAGTCCCTCCTGAGATACAGTATATAATGTATGCTGGGGGTAATAGTCCTTCCAAATATACAGTATATAAGGCATGCTGGGGGTAATAGTCCCTCCAGAGATACAGTATATAAGGTATGCTGGGGGTAATAGTCCTTCCAGAGATACAGTATATAAGGCATGCTGGGGGTAATAGTCCTTCCAGAGATACAGTATATAAGGCATGCTGGGGGTAATAGTCCTTCCAGATATACAGTATATAAGGTATGCTGGGGGTAATAGTCCTTCCAGAGATACAGTATATAAGGCATGCTGGGGGTAATAGTCCTTCCAGAGATACAGTATATAAGGCATGCTGGGGGTAATAGTCCCTCCTGAAATACAGTATATAAGGCATGCTGGGGGTAATAGTCCCTCCAGAGATACAGTATATAAGGTATGCTGGGGGTAATAGTCCCTCCAGAGATACAGTATACAAGGTATGCTGGGGGTAATAGTCCTTCCAAAAACACAGTATATAAGGTATGCTGGGGGTAATAGTCCTTCCAGAGATACAAAGTATAAGGCATGCTGGGGGTAATAGTCCTTCCAGAGATACAGTATATAAGGTATGCTGGGGGTAATAGTCCCTCCAGAGATACAGTATATAAGGTATGCTGGGGGTAATAGTCCCTCCAGAGATACAGTATATAAGGCATGCTGGGGGTAACAGTCCTTCCAGAGATACAGTATATAAGGCATGCTGGGGGTAATAGTCCTTCCAAAAACACAGTATATAAGGTATGTTGGGGGTAATAGTCCCTCCAGATATACAGTATATAAGGTATGTTGGGGGTAATAGTCCTTCCAGAGATACAGTATATAATGTATTCTGGGGGTAATAGTCCTTCCAAAAACACAGTATATAAGGCATGCTGGGGGTAATAGTCCTTCCAGAGATACAGTATATAAGGCATGCTGGGGGTAATAGTCCCTCCTGAGATACAGTATATAAGGTATGCTGGGGGTAATAGTCCTTCCAGAAACACAGTATATAAGGCATGCTGGGGGTAATAGTCCCTCCTGAGATACAGTATATAAGGCATGCTGGGGGTAATAGTCCTTCCAGAAACACAGTATATAAGGTATGCTGGGGGTAATAGTCCTTCCAGAGATACAGTATATAAGGCATGCTGGAGGTAATAGTCCTTCCAGTGATACAGTATATAAGGCATGCTGGGGGTAATAGTCCTTCCAGAGATACAGTATATAAGGCATGCTGGGGGTAATAGTCCTCGCAGAAACACAGTATATAAGGCATGCTGGGGGTAATAGTCCTTCCAGAGATACAGTATATAAGGCATGCTGGGGGTAATAGTCCATCTAGACTAGAGATATAGTATATAAGGCATGCTGGGGGTAATAGTCCTTCCAGAGATACAGTATATAAGGTATGCTGGGGGTAATAATCCTTCCAGAGATACAGTATATAAGGCATGCTGGGGGTAATAGTCCCTCCAGAGATACAGTATATAAGGTATGCTGGGGGTAATAGTCCTTCCAGAGATACAGTATATAAGGTATGCTGGGGGTAATAGTCCTTCCAAAAACACAGTATATAAGGTATGCTGGGGGTAATAGTCCTTCAAGAGATACAGTATATAAGGCATGCTGGGGGTAATAGTCCTTCCAGAGATATAGTACATAAAGCATGCTGGGGGTAATAGTCCTTCCAGTGATACAGTATATAAGGCATGCTGGGGGTAATAGTCCTTCCAGTGATACAGTATATAAGGCATGCTGGGGGTAATAGTCCTTCCAGTGATACAGTATATAAGGTATGCTGGGGGTAATAGTCCTTCCAGAGATACAGTATATAAGGTATGTTGGGGGTAATAGTCCTTCCAGAGATACAGTATATAAGGCATGCTGGGGGTAATAGTCCTTCCAGAGATACAGTATATAAGGCATGCTGGGGGTAATAGTCCTTCCAGAAACACAGTATATAAGGCATGCTGGGGGTAATAGTCCCTCCCGAGATACAGTATATAAGGCATGCTGGGGGTAATAGTCCTTCCAAAAACACAGTATATAAGGTATGTTGGGGGTAATAGTCCTTCCAGAGATACAGTATATAAGGCATGCTGGGGGTAATAGTCCCTCCAGAGATACAGTAAATAAGGCATGCTGGGGGTAATAGTCCTTCCAGAGATACAGTATATAAGGCATGCTGGGGGTAATAGTCCTCGCAGAAACACAGTATATAAGGCATGCTGGGGGTAATAGTCCTTCCAGAGATACAGTATATAAGGCATGCTGGGGGTAATAGTCCTTCTAGAGATACAGTATATAAGGCATGCTGGGGGTAATAGTCCTTCCAGAGATACAGTGTATAAGGCATGCTGGGGGTAATAGTCCTTCCAGATATACAGTATATAAGGCATGCTGGGGGTAATAGTCCCTCCAGAGATACAGTATATAATGTATGCTGGGGGTAATAGTCCTTCCAGATATACAGTATATAAGGCATGCTGGGGGTAACAGTCCCTCCAGAGATACAGTATATAAGGCATGCTGGGGGTAATAGCCCTTCCAGAGATACAGTATATAAGGCATGCAGGGGGTAATAGTCCTTCCAGATTTACAGTATATAAGGCATGCTGGGGGTAATAGTCCCTCCAGAGATACAGTATATAAGGCATGCTGGGGGCAATAGTCCCTCCAGAGATACAGTATATAAGGCATGCTGGGGGTAATAGTCCCTCCAGAGATACAGTATATAAGGCATGCTGGGGGTAATAGTCTTTCTAGAGATATAGTACATACGGTATGCTAGGGGAAATAGTCCTTCCAGAGATACAGTATATAAGGCATGCTGGGGGTAATAGTCCTTCCAGAGATACAGTATATAAGGCATGCTGGGGGTAATAGTCCATCTAGACTAGAGATATAGTATATAAGGCATGCTGGGGGTAATAGTCCTTCCAGAGATACAGTATATAAGGTATGCTGGGGGTAATAATCCTTCCAGAGATACAGTATATAAGGCATGCTGGGGGTAATAGTCCCTCCAGAGATACAGTATATAAGGTATGCTGGGGGTAATAGTCCTTCCAGAGATACAGTATATAAGGTATGCTGGGGGTAATAGTCCTTCAAGAGATACAGTATATAAGGCATGCTGGGGGTAATAGTCCTTCCAGAGATATAGTACATAAAGCATGCTGGGGGTAATAGTCCTTCCAGTGATACAGTATATAAGGCATGCTGGGGGTAATAGTCCTTCCAGTGATACAGTATATAAGGCATGCTGGGGGTAATAGTCCTTCCAGTGATACAGTATATAAGGTATGCTGGGGTAATAGTCCTTCCAGAGATACAGTATATAAGGTATGTTGGGGGTAATAGTCCTTCCAGAGATACAGTATATAAGGCATGCTGGGGGTAATAGTCCTTCCAGAGATACAGTATATAAGGCATGCTGGGGGTAATAGTCCTTCCAGAAACACAGTATATAAGGCATGCTGGGGGTAATAGTCCTTCCAGAGATACAGTATATAAGGCATGCTGGGGGTAATAGTCCTTCCAAAAACACAGTATATAAGGTATGTTGGGGGTAATAGTCCTTCCAGAGATACAGTATATAAGGCATGCTGGGGGTAATAGTCCCTCCAGAGATACAGTAAATAAGGCATGCTGGGGGTAATAGTCCTTCCAGAGATACAGTATATAAGGCATGCTGGGGGTAATAGTCCTCGCAGAAACACAGTATATAAGGCATGCTGGGGGTAATAGTCCTTCCAGAGATACAGTATATAAGGCATGCTGGGGGTAATAGTCCTTCTAGAGATACAGTATATAAGGCATGCTGGGGGTAATAGTCCTTCCAGAGATACAGTGTATAAGGCATGCTGGGGGTAACAGTCCCTCCAGAGATACAGTATATAAGGCATGCTGGGGGTAATAGTCCTTCCAGATATACAGTATATAAGGCATGCTGGGGGTAATAGTCCCTCCAGAGATACAGTATATAATGTATGCTGGGGGTAATAGTCCTTCCAGATATACAGTATATAAGGCATGCTGGGGGTAACAGTCCCTCCAGAGATACAGTATATAAGGTATGCTGGGGGTAATAGCCCTTCCAGAGATACAGTATATAAGGCATGCAGGGGGTAATAGTCCTTCCAGATTTACAGTATATAAGGCATGCTGGGGGTAATAGTCCCTCCAGAGATACAGTATATAAGGCATGCTGGGGGCAATAGTCCCTCCAGAGATACAGTATATAAGGCATGCTGGGGGTAATAGTCCCTCCAGAGATACAGTATATAAGGCATGCTGGGGGTAATAGTCTTTCTAGAGATACAGTATATAAGGCATGCTGGGGGTAATAGTCCTTCTAGAGATACGGTGTATAAGGTATGCTGGGGGTAATAGTCCTTCCAGAGATACAGTATATAAGGTATGCTGGGGGTAATAGTCCTTCCAGAGATACAGTATATAAGGTATGCTGGGGGTAATAGTCCTTCCAGAGATACAGTATATAAGGTATGCTGGGGGTAATGGTCCTTCCAGAGATACAGTATATAAGACATGCTGGGGGTAATAGTCCTTCCAGAAACACAGTATATAAGGCATGCTGGGGGTAATAGTCCTTCCAGAGATACAGTATATAAGGTATGCTGGGGGTAATAGTCCTTCCAGAGATACAGTATATAAGACATGCTGGGGGTAATAGTCCTTCCAGAGATACAGTATATAAGGTATGCTGGGGGTAATAGTCCTTCCAGAGATACAGTATATAAGACATGCTGGGGGTAATAGTCCTTCCAGAGATATAGTATATAAGGCATGCTGGGGGTAATAGTCCCTCCTGAGATACAGTATATAAGGCATGCTGGGGGTAATAGTCCTTCCAGAAACACAGTATATAAGGTATGTTGGGGGTAATAGTCCTTCCAGAGATACAGTATATAAGGCATGCTGGGGGTAATAGTCCTTCCAGAGATACAGTATATAAGGCATGCTGGGGGTAATAATCCTTCCAAAAACACAGTATATAAGGTATGTTGGGGGTAATAGTCCTTCCAGAGATACAGTATATAATGTATGCTGGGGGTAATAGTCCTTCCAGAAACACAGTATATAAGGCATGCTGGGGGTAATAGTCCTTCCAGAAACACAGTATATAAGGTATGCTGGGGGTAATAGTCCTTCCAGAAACACAGTATATAAGGTATGCTGGGGGTAATAGTCCTTCCAGAGATACAGTATATAAGGTATGCTGGGGGTAATAGTCCTTCCAGAGATACAGTATATAAGGCATGCTGGGGGTAATAATCCTTCCAAAAACACAGTATATAAGGTATGTTGGGGGTAATAGTCCTTCCAGAGATACAGTATATAATGTATGCTGGGGGTAATAGTCCTTCCAGAAACACAGTATATAAGGCATGCTGGGGGTAATAGTCCTTCCAGAAACACAGTATATAAGGTATGCTGGGGGTAATAGTCCTTCCAGAAACACAGTATATAAGGTATGCTGGGGGTAATAGTCCTTCCTGAGATACAGTATATAAGGCATGCTGGGGGTAATAATCCTTCCAGAGATACAGTATATAAGGCATGCTGGGGGTAATAGTCCTTCCAGAAACACAGTATATAAGGCATGCTGGGGGTAATAGTCCCTCCTGAGATACAGTATATAATGTATGCTGGGGGTAATAGTCCTTCCAGATATACAGTATATAAGGCATGCTGGGGGTAACAGTCCCTCCAGAGATACAGTATATAAGGTATGCTGGGGGTAATAGCCCTTCCAGAGATACAGTATATAAGGCATGCAGGGGGTAATAGTCCTTCCAGATTTACAGTATATAAGGCATGCTGGGGGTAATAGTCCCTCCAGAGATACAGTATATAAGGCATGCTGGGGGCAATAGTCCCTCCAGAGATACAGTATATAAGGCATGCTGGGGGTAATAGTCCCTCCAGAGATACAGTATATAAGGCATGCTGGGGGTAATAGTCTTTCTAGAGATACAGTATATAAGGCATGCTGGGGGTAATAGTCCTTCTAGAGATACGGTGTATAAGGTATGCTGGGGGTAATAGTCCTTCCAGAGATACAGTATATAAGGTATGCTGGGGGTAATAGTCCTTCCAGAGATACAGTATATAAGGTATGCTGGGGGTAATAGTCCTTCCAGAGATACAGTATATAAGGTATGCTGGGGGTAATGGTCCTTCCAGAGATACAGTATATAAGACATGCTGGGGGTAATAGTCCTTCCAGAAACACAGTATATAAGGCATGCTGGGGGTAATAGTCCTTCCAGAGATACAGTATATAAGGTATGCTGGGGGTAATAGTCCTTCCAGAGATACAGTATATAAGACATGCTGGGGGTAATAGTCCTTCCAGAGATACAGTATATAAGGTATGCTGGGGGTAATAGTCCTTCCAGAGATACAGTATATAAGACATGCTGGGGGTAATAGTCCTTCCAGAGATATAGTATATAAGGCATGCTGGGGGTAATAGTCCCTCCTGAGATACAGTATATAAGGCATGCTGGGGGTAATAGTCCTTCCAGAAACACAGTATATAAGGTATGTTGGGGGTAATAGTCCTTCCAGAGATACAGTATATAAGGCATGCTGGGGGTAATAGTCCTTCCAGAGATACAGTATATAAGGCATGCTGGGGGTAATAATCCTTCCAAAAACACAGTATATAAGGTATGTTGGGGGTAATAGTCCTTCCAGAGATACAGTATATAATGTATGCTGGGGGTAATAGTCCTTCCAGAAACACAGTATATAAGGCATGCTGGGGGTAATAGTCCTTCCAGAAACACAGTATATAAGGTATGCTGGGGGTAATAGTCCTTCCAGAAACACAGTATATAAGGTATGCTGGGGGTAATAGTCCTTCCAGAGATACAGTATATAAGGTATGCTGGGGGTAATAGTCCTTCCAGAGATACAGTATATAAGGCATGCTGGGGGTAATAATCCTTCCAAAAACACAGTATATAAGGTATGTTGGGGGTAATAGTCCTTCCAGAGATACAGTATATAATGTATGCTGGGGGTAATAGTCCTTCCAGAAACACAGTATATAAGGCATGCTGGGGGTAATAGTCCTTCCAGAAACACAGTATATAAGGTATGCTGGGGGTAATAGTCCTTCCAGAAACACAGTATATAAGGTATGCTGGGGGTAATAGTCCTTCCTGAGATACAGTATATAAGGCATGCTGGGGGTAATAATCCTTCCAGAGATACAGTATATAAGGCATGCTGGGGGTAATAGTCCTTCCAGAAACACAGTATATAAGGCATGCTGGGGGTAATAGTCCCTCCTGAGATACAGTATATAATGTATGCTGGGGGTAATAGTCCTTCCAAATATACAGTATATAAGGCATGCTGGGGGTAATAGTCCCTCCAGAGATACAGTATATAAGGTATGCTGGGGGTAATAGTCCTTCCAGAGATACAGTATATAAGGCATGCTGGGGGTAATAGTCCTTCCAGAGATACAGTATATAAGGTATGCTGGGGGTAATAGTCCCTCCTGAAATACAGTATATAAGGCATGCTGGGGGTAATAGTCCCTCCAGAGATACAGTATATAAGGTATGCTGGGGGTAATAGTCCTTCCAGAGATACAGTATATAAGGCATGCTGGGGGTAATAGTCCCTCCAGAGATACAGTATACAAGGTATGCTGGGGGTAATAGTCCTTCCAAAAACACAGTATATAAGGTATGCTGGGGGTAATAGTCCTTCCAGAGATACAGTATATAAGGTATGCTGGGGGTAATAGTCCTTCCAGAGATACAAAGTATAAGGCATGCTGGGGGTAATAGTCCTTCCAGAGATACAGTATATAAGGTATGCTGGGGGTAATAGTCCCTCCAGAGATACAGTATATAAGGCATGCTGGGGGTAATAGTCCCTCCAGAGATACAGTATATAAGGCATGCTGGGGGTAACAGTCCTTCCAGAGATACAGTATATAAGGTATGCTGGGGGTAATAGTCCTTCCAGAGATACAGTATATAAGGCATGCTGGGGGTAATAGTCCCTCCAGAGATACAGTATATAAGGCATGCTGGGGGTAACAGTCCTTCCAGAGATACAGTATATAAGGCATGCTGGGGGTAATAGTCCTTCCAAAAACACAGTATATAAGGTATGTTGGGGGTAATAGTCCCTCCAGATATACAGTATATAAGGTATGTTGGGGGTAATAGTCCTTCCAGAGATACAGTATATAATGTATTCTGGGGGTAATAGTCCTTCCAAAAACACAGTATATAAGGCATGCTGGGGGTAATAGTCCCTCCTGAGATACAGTATATAAGGCATGCTGGGGGTAATAGTCCTTCCAGAAACACAGTATATAAGGTATGCTGGGGGTAATAGTCCTTCCAGAGATACAGTATATAAGGCATGCTGGGGGTAATAGTCCTTCCAGTGATACAGTATATAAGGCATGCTGGGGGTAATAGTCCTTCCAGAGATACAGTATTTAAGGTATGCTGGGGGTAATAGTCCTTCCAGATATACAGTATATAAGGCATGCTGGGGGTAATAGTCCCTCCTGAGATACAGTATATAAGGTATGCTGGGGGTAATAGTCCTTCCAGAAACACAGTATATAAGGCATGCTGGGGGTAATAGTCCCTCCTGAGATACAGTATATAAGGCATGCTGGGGGTAATAGTCCTTCCAGAAACACAGTATATAAGGTATGCTGGGGGTAATAGTCCTTCCAGAGATACAGTATATAAGGCATGCTGGGGGTAATAGTCCTTCCAGTGATACAGTATATAAGGCATGCTGGGGGTAATAGTCCTTCCAGAGATACAGTATTTAAGGTATGCTGGGGGTAATAGTCCTTCCAGATATACAGTATATAAGGCATGCTGGGGGTAATAGTCCCTCCTGAGATACAGTATATAAGGTATGCTGGGGGTAATAGTCCTTCCAGAAACACAGTATATAAGGCATGCTGGGGGTAATAGTCCCTCCTGAGATACAGTATATAAGGCATGCTGGGGGTAATAGTCCTTCCAGAAACACAGTATATAAGGTATGCTGGGGGTAATAGTCCTTCCAGAGATACAGTATATAAGGCATGCTGGGGGTAATAGTCCTTCCAGTGATACAGTATATAAGGCATGCTGGGGGTAATAGTCCTTCCAGAGATACAGTATTTAAGGTATGCTGGGGGTAATAGTCCTTCCAGATATACAGTATATAAGGCATGCTGGGGGTAATAGTCCTTCCAGAGATACAGTATATAAGGCATGCTGGGGGTAATAGTCCTTCCAGTGATACAGTACATAAGGCATGCTGGGGGTAATAGTCCTTCCAGAGATACAGTATATAAGGCATGCTGGGGGTAATAGTTCTTCCAGAGATACAGTATATAAGGGATGCTGGGGGTAATAGTCCTTCTAGAGATACAGTATATAAGGGATGCTGGGGGTAATAGTCCTTCCAGAGATACAGTATATAAGGCATGCTGGGGGTAATAGTCCTTCCAGAGATACAGTATATAAGTCATGCTGGTGGTAATAGTCCTTCCAGAGATACAGTATATAATGTATGCTGGGCGTAATAGTCCCTCCGGAGATACAGTATATAAGGGATGCTGGGGGTAATAGTCCTTCCAGAGATACAGTAAGAGGGTTTCTTGTAATACACAGTATTTCTCACTCCTGCCTTCTGTCTGTTCATACAGTAGAGTAGACGATACGCCGCACATACCTGACTCCTCTCCCTCTGCCGGTGATCTCCCGGTAATATCTTCGCCGTTCAAAATACTGGAACTGCTTTCAAAACAATCCAGCAAGTGTCCGCGAATGCCGCCATTTTGCTGGCGACCAGAACCTAGCGATATCTATGTGTGTATTGCGGTCAAAATGGCGCCCGCTGGGGAGCGCGCCCGGGGGATGTACAGGACGCTCTAGTGGTGGGACTGAGGATGGCGCGCTAAAAAGGGGGAGTGGCGAAGAGTATATGCTGTACAATATAGGGAATGTTGGAAACGGAGAGTATAAGGGGAGACAAGTTATATAACTGAAGAAACAGTGGGGGATTGGCTAGTGGTTTAGGTGGAGGGCAGAGTGTAATGAGTGGTCACAAGAGCTTACCATCTATGCCATGCTGTTTGTGTTTAGTACAGAAATATATTACACATAATGTGCTGGAGCCATGTGCAGGACCTTCTACCTGTGTGAAAAAGACAAAAAAAATAAACGGATTATTGACTTTTCACTGTAAAGAATAAAAAAGAAAGTCGTCATTTCCACAAAATAAAATAAATTTGTGGGTTTTTATTTAAAGGACATGTAACACAAGATAACCGGAGGCCGAGTGTCCTAAATACACTTACTGAATCATCCCCCTCCTGTAGAGCAGTGATTTTCAACCTGTGTGCCGCGGCACACTAGTGTGCCGCGACACAAGGTTGAGTGTGCCGCGGGGGAAAGTTGCCCGAACTAGGCTGCCCCGGTGTCGAGCTGCCGCCGCGCACCCGTATTTCTGCCCCATACTTACCTTCAAGTCCCACGTCGGCGATCCGCCCGTCTTCTGTAGCTCCTGTACCGCGCGGCCCATGTCACGTGACTGACGCGACCTGACGTCAGGTAGCGTAAGTCACGTGACCAGAGGCGCGCGGTGCAGGAGCTACAGAAGGTGAGCGGATCGCCATTAGGAGTGAAGGAGACGTCAAGAAGACATCAAGGGTAAGTATATAGGGTTATTATTTGTATAAGGAAGGTAGCTAGGGTTTTTTTTTTTTATTAGTAAAGGTAGGCTGGGGCTTTTTATTTGTTAAGGGGGGGCCTCTAGGGCCTTTTAATTAGTAAAGGGGGGCCTCTAGGGCCTTTTAATTAGTAAAGGGGGGGCTCTAGGGCCTTTTAATTAGTAAAGGGGGGCTCTAGGGCCTTTTAAATAGTAAAGGGGGGCCTCTAGGGCCTATTAATTTGTAATGGGAGACCGCTAGGGCCTTTTTATTAGTAAAGGGAGGCTGCTAGGGGCTCTTGATTAGTAAAGGGAGGCCGCCAGGGGCTTTTTATTAGTAAAGGGAGGCATCTAGGGGCTTTTTATTAGTAAAGGGAGGCCGCCAGGGGCTTTTTATTAGTAAAGGGAGGCAGCTAGGGCCTTTTTATTAGTAAAGGGAGGCTGCTAGGGCCTTTTTATTAGTAAAGGGAGGCAGCTAGGGGCTTTTTATTAGTAAAGGGAGGCCGCTAGGGTCTTTTTATTAGTAAAGGGAGGCAGCTAGGGGCTTTTTATTAGTAAAGGGAGGCAGCTAGGGCCTTTTTATTAGTAAAGGGAGGCAGCCAGGGGCTTTTTATTAGTAAAGGGAGGCAGCTAGGGCCTTTTTATTAGTAAAGGGAGGCAGCTAGGGGCTTTTTATTAGTAAAGGGAGGCAGCTAGGGCCTTTTTATTAGTAAAGGGAGGCAGCCAGGGGCTTTTTATTAGTAAAGGGAGGCAGCCAGGGGCTTTTTATTAGTAAAGGGAGGCAGCTAGGGCCTTTTTATTAGTAAAGGGAGGCCTTTTATGACTGTTTTAGTGTCATTTTGTGCTATTTTGGTTGGTGGTGTGCCCCAGGATTTTCTGGTAAAGGGAGGCCGCTAGGGGTTTTTTATTAGTAAAGGGAGGCATCTAGGGGCTTTTTATTAGTAAAGGGAGGCATCTAGGGGCTTTTTATTAGTAAAGGGAGGCATCTAGGGGCTTTTTATTAGTAAAGGGAGGCAGCTAGGGGCTTTTTATTAGTAAAGGGAGGCATCTAGGGCCTTTTTATTAGTAAAGGGAGGCCGCCAGGGGCTTTTTATTAGTAAAGGGAGGCAGCCAGGGGCTTTTTATTAGTAAAGGGAGGCAGCTAGGGCCTTTTTATTAGTAAAGGGAGGCAGCTAGGGCCTTTTTATTAGTAAAGGGAGGCCTTTTATGACTGTTTTAGTGTCATTTTGTGCTATTTTGGTTGGTGGTGTGCCCCAGGATTTTCTAAGTATAAAAAGTGTGCCGCGGCTCAAAAAAGGTTGAAAATCACTGGTATAAAGAACCTAGCCAGCGTTCACATGGAGAGGACTGATGACGGATCTACAGATCTGAAACACATAACCCATCATTTTTATTTTTCATAAATATCATAATATCATAAATTCCATATCATTAGCAAAAACTCCTCTTGTTTTTTATCTACAGTATATATATTTTATTTTTTAACAAAAATCATTTAATCTGCCCTCATCTAGGAGGGCAGAAGAGCCTATTCAGACAGTCAGGTGGCTGTGTCATAATATACAAGACATACTATATTTGGGTATATTTGCAGGGCAACCACTTGTCTGCCTATGGAGGGAGGAGGGGTGAGGAGCCCTCACCCGTCCCACCTCCTCCTCCCAGTCCTGTGCTCGGTCAGGATCCTGTCCGGGGCAACCAAATGGCTGTCTGAATGTACCCTAACACTTCTATATTCACTGGGAAGGAGCCTTTTCAAAATAGTGGTATAATTGTGTTCTTGCTATAGAAAAAAAATTGTCTTATTGTAGGGACCCATCTGAATGAGGTCGCCGTGAAGTGGTAGATGGGTTCACACAATTCCAGCAAATTGTGTGCAAGGAACCTCTGGATTCTAAGATTAAAGGGGTGTTCTGGCTTGTGTTTGTCCATTATGGGAAATTTATAAATGGATATTCATCGACATTAACCAGTTTTAGGGCAAAACTTTAGATTTTGTTTTGTGTGTGTTATATTGACTGCTTAACATATTTTCAAAAAAGTGAAAGCAGCTTTCTAGTAACAGGTAGCAACTGTCACGGGTGCCCCTGCAATCCCCATCTTGGATCACAGGCGCACCCTTGTCCCTCTCCGCGTTCCCGGTCCTGTCACGGCTGCTCGATGCGCACGTCCCTGCTCCTTAGGGCGGTCGCGCCGGCACTTGCAGATTTAAAGGACCAGCACACCGCTGATTGGCGCTGGCCAGTTCCCGGGATTCCATTCAACCAGCTTCTCCCAGCAGCCCCTGCCGGATCTTCATGCTATTGCCGATGAGAAAGCCGTTCCCTGTGCCTCGTGCTTGTGTTTTGATTTCAATAAGCCCGCTTTGTGGCAAGCTCTGGTGAAGACCGGGTGCCACTTAGATTCCGGTCCCAGGTGTTGGCTTGTGTCATCATCCGTGGTGGTCCAGGGGGTTCACTAACCCCGAGCCTTGACAGCAACATTGGCTTAATTTATTACAAGGAGCACAAAGGCATTGATGAATGCTCTCCATTACCAACACTATCAAGACCTATATTATATTTTTTTGAAAACTTTAGAACAAAGAAAACAAATCAAATCTGTGTCTTGTACGAATAAATACAATATAAGGGGGATTTAGGTATAGACAGATAAAGTGTGCACCTATAGATACTATAAGTCCTTCTTAACAAACATCCATCAATGAGAACAACCCATCAGTGGTAAGAAAAATTAGTATTTTCTGTAAATGTCTTGCGGTAAGAGTTAATGGGGGACATTTATCATTTACCAACGCATGGTGAAGATCCCGCCCCTCTGGATACATTAGAAGACTTGAGTGTCTCTGAAGGGCGAGCTGTGTAGGGTACAATTGTAAATGTGTTCTACTATGCAGCAACTGTTTGGCATGAACGATCGCTGGATGTAGCGAATGCACAGATGCGAGGCAGGAAAATCCGCATTAGACCACTCCGTCTCACCCCCACTGCATGGAGACGGTGTAATGGGGTTGATAACAGAAATGCCCGATGTTTGGCTCGGCTTTGCAATTATTTCAGGGCTTGTACACCATAAAAATGACCTACAAGTCTTGATGAATGTCCACCATTGTCTCTGCTACTGGTGATTCTATCTTATGCTTGTGTCTTTGTCTGTGAACTGCTATGTAAAGTAATTTCTTGCTGGGATAAAGTTGTGTAGTTTAGCAAGTGGTGCAACATTTTGCCGTCTGTGTCGCAGAATTAAAGGACATCTACCACCAGATTAATGGTGGTAGAGTGTCCTGAATAGGCTGCTCGTTATGTCTAGGGGATGGGGGACTGTGTTTTACATCACTAACATCGCTAACATCCGCGGTCACTCATTCCACAGATCGCGGGTGGTAACCTCTTCTTTGCCGCAAAGTCACCGGCGGCACTGAAAGCATGGCGGCGCATGGGCGCCGACATTTTTCTTCCGATCGTCACTCTCCTGAACGTCAGTGGGGGGCGGCAATCGGTTGCCATGACAGCCTCGGGTCTTAGTGAGACCCGAGGCTGAATGGCTTCTGCCTATTCATTACAATGAGCCAGTGCCTCATTGTAATGTATAGTGTGCAGAAATGACATATACTGCAATACAGTAGTATTGCAGTATATGGTAGGAACATTCAGACTATCTAGGGTTAATGTACCCTAGATGGCCTAAGAAATAGTGAAAAAAAGGAAAAAAAATATTAAAAAATGTAAAAAAATTAATAAAATATTAAAAATTCAAATCACCCCCTTTCCCAAGAACTGATATAAAACATAATACAGTAAAAATCACAAACACATTAGATATCATCGCGTCCCAAAATGCCCATTCTATAAAAATATTAAATCGGCTATTGATGGCGGTGACATACGAGACGGGAAATGGCGCCCAAATGTCCGAAACGCGACTTTTACACCTTTTTACATGACATAAAAATTGTCATTAAAAGTGATCAAAATGTCACCAAGTCCTCAAAATGGTAGCAATGAAAACTTCAGCTCATTTTGCAAAAATTACACATCCCCCAGCTGTGTACACCAAAGTCTGAAAAAGTTATTAGCGTCAGAAGATGGCAAATTTTTTTTTTCCTTTTTCGTACACATTAGTTTAAAACGCAATAAAACCTGTATAAATTTGGTATCACCACGATCGTACCGAACCAAAGACTAAAGCTGAGGTGTTATTTGGAGCGCAGAGTGAAAGTCGTAAAAACTGAGCCCACAAGAACGTGACGCACATGCAGGTTTTTTTTTTTCAATTTTTCCACATTTGAAATTTTTTTCCTGCTTCCCAGTACACGGCATGTTATAATAAATAACATCATGGGAAAGTAAAATTTGTTACACACAAAATAAGCCCTCACACAGGTCTGTACACGTAAAAATTAAAAAGTTATGGATTTTTGAAGGTGGAGAGTGAGAAATGAGCGAAAATACCCTGCATCCTTAATGGGTTAAAGATGTCAGAAAACTTGTAAAACACAGTCCCTCATCCTCTACAGCAGTGATTTTCAACCTTTTTTGAGCCGCGGCACACTTTTTATACTTAGAAAATCCTGGGGCACACCACCAACCAAAATAGCACAAAATGACACTAAAACAGTCATAAAAGGCCTCCCTTTACTAATAAAAAGGCCCTAGCTGCCTCCCTTTACTAATAAAAAGGCCCTAGCTGCCTCCCTTTACTAATAAAAAGCCCCTGGCGGCCTCCCTTTACTAATAAAAAGCCCCTGGCGGCCTCCCTTTACTAATAAAAAGCCCCTGGCTGCCTCCCTTTACTAATAAAAAGCCCCTGGCTGCCTCCCTTTACTAATAAAAAGCCCCTGGCGGCCTCCCTTTACTAATAAAAAGGCCCTAGCTGCCTCCCTTTACTAATAAAAAGCCCCTGGCTGCCTCCCTTTACTAATAAAAAGCCCCTGGCGGCCTCCCTTTACTAATAAAAAGGCCCTAGATGCCTCCCTTTACTAATAAAAAGCCCCTGGCTGCCTCCCTTTACTAATAAAAAGCCCCTGGCGGCCTCCCTTTACTAATAAAAAGGCCCTAGATGCCTCCCTTTACTAATAAAAAGCCCCTAGATGCCTCCCTTTACTAATAAAAAGCCCCTAGCTGCCTCCCTTTACTAATAAAAAGCCCCTAGATGCCTCCCTTTACTAATAAAAAGCCCCTAGATGCCTCCCTTTACTAATAAAAAGCCCCTAGCGGCCTCCCTTTACTAATAAAAAGCCCCTGGCTGCCTCCCTTTACTAATAAAAAGACCCTAGCTGCCTCCCTTTACTAATAAAAAGCCCCTGGCGGCCTCCCTTTACTAATAAAAAGGCCCTAGCGGCCTCCCTTTACTAATAAAAAGCCCCTAGCTGCCTCCCTTTACTAATAAAAAGGCCCTAGCAGCCTCCCTTTACTAATAAAAAGGCCCTAGCTGCCTCCCTTTACTAATAAAAAGCCCCTGGCGGCCTCCCTTTACTAATAAAAAGGCCCTAGCAGCCTCCCTTTACTAATAAAAAGGCCCTAGCTGCCTCCCTTTACTAATAAAAAGCCCCTGGCTGCCTCCCTTTACTAATAAAAAGCCCCTAGATGCCTCCCTTTACTAATAAAAAGCCCCTGGCGGCCTCCCTTTACTAATCAAGAGCCCCTAGCAGCCTCCCTTTACTAATAAAAAGGCCCTAGCGGTCTCCCATTACAAATTAATAGGCCCTAGAGGCCCCCCTTTACTATTTAAAAGGCCCTAGAGCCCCCCTTTACTAATTAAAAGGCCCTAGAGCCCCCCCTTTACTAATTAAAAGGCCCTAGAGGCCCCCCTTTACTAATTAAAAGGCCCTAGAGGCCCCCCTTTACTAATAAAAAGCCCCAGCCTACCTTTACTAATAAAAAAAAAAACCCTAGCTACCTTCCTTATACAAATAATAACCCTATATACTTACCCTTGATGTCTTCTTCCGCGTACCTTCACTCCTAATGGCGATCCGCTCACCTTCTGTAGCTCCTGCACCGCGCGCCTCTGGTCACGTGACTTACGCGACCTGACGTCAGGTCGCGTCAGTCACGTGACATGGGCCGCGCGGTACAGGAGCTACAGAAGACGGCGGATCGGCGACGTGGGACTTGGAGGTAAGTATGGGGCAGAAATACGGGTGCGCGGCGGCAGCTCGACACCGGGGCAGCCTAGTTCGGGCAACTTTCCCCCGCGGCACACTCAACCTTGTGTCGCGGCACACTAGTGTGCCGCGGCACACAGGTTGAAAATCACTGCTTTATACCTTGTAAGGGGTATCAATAAACTTTATCAGTATAAAAGAATAGGAGCAGTAAACAATATGTGTTTGTCCATAAAGTGTTAACGGGAACCTGTCACCAGAACGCTGTTTTTAGGTTCTCCCACGTCCCCACAGTCAATACCAAGCATATCCAAAAAAAGTTTTCATCAGATATCTGGCTTGACAATAACTTTTATAAAACTTTACCTGGCCCCCTGCCTAGTGGTCCCATGGGCGTGGTCATCGTTTCTCAAAGTAAGTGCTCCCCTCCACAAACAGCTCGTCTTCCTTGATTTTGAATTAAAAAACCCTCCCACCTCCCTCCGCTACATTGCTTCTTGCTCCGCCTCTCTGCATACTCTTGCAGACC
This sequence comes from Engystomops pustulosus, assembly GCF_040894005.1. Lineage (NCBI taxonomy): Eukaryota > Metazoa > Chordata > Amphibia > Anura > Leptodactylidae > Engystomops > Engystomops pustulosus. The sequence continues at coordinate 189,666,450 of NC_092413.1, read as the reverse complement.
TGTTCATTCAACTCATTGAGCACAGGGTTTCGGCGGCTACGCAACTCCCTACGAAGTGTGCTTAACCCGGCATATGTGCAGATAGAGTGGAGACCGCCAGCGCTTCTCCACTCCTATCTGCGCATGTCCGCGATCTAATTCGGACAGCGCAAGCACTAGAATCGCTTGCTCGGTTTGCCAGAGTATGCAGGGAGGCGGAGGCATGAAGCAATGTAGCGGAGGGAGGTGGGAGATTTTTTAAATTCAAAATCGAGGAGGACGATCACGCCCAGGGGACGATTAGGCAGGGAGCCAGGTAAAGTTTTATAAAAGTTATTGTTTGAAAGAAACAAGCCAGAAATCTGATGAAAACTGTTTTCGGATATGCTTGGTATTGACGTAGGAGGACGTAGGAGAACCTAAAAACAGTGTTCTGGTGACAGGTTCCCTTCAACCCCTTAAGGACGCAGGGTTTTTTCGCTCATTTCTCGCTCTCCATAACTTTTTCATTTTACGTGTACAGACCTGTGTGAGGGCTTATTTTGTGCGTAACAAATTTTACTTTCCCGTAATGTTATTTATTTTAATATGCCATGTACTGCAAAGCTGAAAACAAATTCCAAATGTGGAATTGTGGGCTCAGTTTTTACGACTTTGGCTGTGCACTCAAAATAACACCTCAGCTTTATTCTTTGGTTCGGTGCATTCGCGGAGAAACCAAATTTATATATGTTTTATTGTGTTTTAATACATTGTCAAAAATTAAACGAATGTGTACAAAAAAGAAAAAAAACATTTTGCCATCTTCTGAAGCTAATAACTTTTTGGCGCACGGAGCTGTGTGAAGTGTAATTTTTTGCGAAATGAGCTGACCTTTACATTGCTACCGTTTTGAGGTCTGTGCGACATTTTGATCATTTTTTATTCCATTTTTTATGTGATGTAAAAAGATTTTGATAGATCGGGCATTTTGGGACGCGGCGATACCTAATGGGGGACATTTACATAAAGTGTCGGTGTCTGCATTGGCTTTGTTACCGACCTGCTCTCGGTAAGAAGACGCACATTTAATATTGTGGAGCTGTGCAGATTCATTTCTGGCGCCGAGACCATTTTCTGTCCCTGGGACCAAAATCTGTCCCGAGAACCAGAAATGTGTCCAGCAGTCAGAGAACAGGCAACAGTGCAATAGCACTGTTTTGTGTCCCTGCTAGACCAAATTTCTTTTGGTCTACTTTACGCCAGTTTACAGCGTCCAAAAATGGCTGTGACACATATTAATTGTGTCTGAGTTTCCACTCCGCCAAAGCCACGCCCCTTTTCAGAGAAGAGTCGGAGCAGACGGAAAAAGTCATTTTTTTCTGTCCCCGACAGCTAATAAATAGGTAGGAGAGCAGAATATGCGGTGAAAGCGCCACAAAACTGGCGGAAACACCATAGTAAATGTCCCCCAATGTGTTTGTGATTTTTACTGTTTATTATGTTTTATATCAGTTCTAGGGAAAGGGGGGTTATTTGAATTTTTAATATTTTATTAATTTTTTTTATTTTTTAAACTTTATTTTTTCTTTTTTTTTCCACTATTTCTTAGACCATCTAGGGTACATTAACCCTAGATGGTCAGATCGCTCCTACCATATACTGCAATACTTCTGTATTGCAATATATGGCATTTTTGCAGCTCATTCATTACAATGAGCCACAGGCTCATTGTAACAAATCTGCAGATGCCAGATAGCCTCGTGTCAAATGAAGACCCGAGGCTACTATGGCAACCAATCGATGACGTTCGGGGGCGCGGCGATCGGAATAAAGATGGTGGCGCCCCTGCGCTGCCGTCTTTTAAATGCCGGCGGCAACGAAAGTGTTAATAGCCGCGATCGGTGCAAGCACCGACTGCGGTTATTAGCGGTGGGGGCAGGCTCGGACTGGGGCACCGGAGGACCGGTGAATCCTCCGGTGGGCCCCCGATACCACTGCTACGGCAGGGGCCTTCATCCCCACCTGAGGCCCCTGCCAGTGACAGCATTGGTACTCGATGCGGCCATATGCGGCCGCTCGAGTACCATCACTGATGCAACTCAGCGGTCAATGGTGATGCCATTTACTTTAACCGGCGACCGCTGAGCACAGGCTGTGCATGCAGCCGGGAACTTTTCCCAGCGCACGTTGCACCCTGACCCCTGGTGCGCGGCAGCGGGGTGATGCACTCGCGCTGCCGCACGGCGTCTAGATACTGTCAGTCCCAGTCCAGAGGAGAGAAGAAAAGCGGAGGACGCGGGAGCACTGCTACAGGTGAGTGAGGTTTATTATTTTATTTTAACTATTCACACTCCGGTGGAGCAGTGTATGTGAGGACTAAAAATTAGAAGGGCGTCACTACTAGACTGAATATCTATAATAAGGGGGCCCATTGTACAGTAGGATTGTATATAGAATAGTAAAGGGTCACTACAGGACTAAATATTAAGGAGATGGGGGTGGCATTGCAGTACTTTACATTATAAGAGAAGCCATTACAGGACTGTTTACAATAAGGGGTCATTAAAGGAATATATATGTAAAGTATAGGTTTAGTAGTACTGTGATGTGCCCATCTATACAGGATAGGAGTAGTAGTACTGTGATGTGCCCATCTATACAGGATAGGAGTAGTAGTACTGTGCTGTATCCATACACACAGGATAGGAGTAGTAGTACTGTGCTGTGCCCATATATACAGGATAGGAAGCGTAGTACTGTTCTGTGCCTATATATACAGGATAGGAGTAGTAATACTGTGCTGTGCCCATATATACAGCAGAGGAGGAATAGTACTGTGCTGTGCCCATATATACAGGATAGGAGTAGTAGTACTGTGCTGTATCCATACACACAGAATAGGAGTAGTAGTACTGTGCTGTGCCCATATATACAGGATAGGAAGCGTAGTACTGTTCTGTGCCTATATATACAGGATAGGAGTAGTAATACTGTGCTGTGCCCATATATACAGCAGAGGAGGAATAGTACTGTGCTGTGCCCATATATACAGTATATTAGGAGTAGTACTGTGCTGTATCCATACACACAGGATAGGAGTAGTAGTACTGTGCTGTATCCATATATACAGGATAGGAGTAGTAGTCCTGTGCTGTGCCCATATATACAGTATATTAGGAGTAGTACTGTGCTGTATCCATACACACAGGATAGGAGTAGTAGTACTGTGCTGTGCCCATATATACAGGATAGGAGTAGTAGTATTGTGCTGTGCTCATATATATAGGATAGGAGTAGTAGTACTGTTCTCTACACATATATACAGGATAGGAGTAGTAGTACTGTGCTGTACCCATATATACAGGATAGGAGTAGTAGTACTGTGATGTGCCCATCTATACAGGATAGGAGTAGTAGTACTGTGCTGTATGCATACACACAGGATAGGAGTAGTAGTACTGTGCTGTGCCCATATATACAGAATAGGAGTAGTAGTACTGTGCTCATATATACTGGATAAGAGTAGTAGTACTGTGCTGTGCCCATATATACAGGATAGGAGTAGTAGTACTGTGCTGTGCCCATATATACAGGATAGGAGTAGTAGTACTGTGCTGTACCCATATATACAGGATAGGAGTAGTAGTACTGTGCTGTACCCATATATACAGGATAGGAGTAGTAGTACTGTGCTGTGACCATATATACAGGATAGGAGTAGTAGTACTGTGATGTGCCCATATATACAGGATAGGAGTAGTAGTACTTTGCTATGCCCATATATACAGGAGAGGAGTAGTAGTACTGTGCTGTGCCCATATATACAGGATAAGAGTAGTAGTACTGTTCTCTACCCATATATACAGGATAGGGGTAGTAGTACTGTGCTGTGCTCATATATACAGGATAGGAGTAGTAGTACTGTTCTCTACCCATATATACAGGATAGGGGTAGTAGTACTGTGCTGTACCCATATATACAGGATAGGAGTAGTAGTACTGTGCTGTACCCATATATACAGGATAGGAGGAGTAGTACTGTGCTGTACCCATATATACAGGATAGGAGTAGTAGTACTGTGATGTGCCCATATATACAGGATAGGAGTAATAGTACTGTGATGTGCCCATATATACAGGATAGGAGTAGTAGTACTTTGCTATGCCCATATATACAGGAGAGGAGTAGTAGTACTGTGCTGTGCCCATATATACAGGATAGGAGTAGTAGTACTGTGACCATATATACAGGATAGGAGTAGTAGTACTGTGCTGTGCTCATATATACAGGATAGGAGTAGTAGTATTGTGCTGTGCTCATATATACAGGATAGGAGTAGTAGTACTGTTCTCTACCCATATATACACAAAAGGAGTATAAAATTTATTAAAACCTTTATATAAAATATTTGATAAGAGGGGCACTAAATATAAGAGGAATAACTAGGGAGAGCATTATATAAAACATAATACGGTAAGTAGGAGCACTGTAAGACTTTGTAGTTAAAATGATTAATCAGAAATTATATGCTGTATAATGTAATAACTTATGGGAATGAATGATGTCCAATTTAAATTATTAGGTGTATAATGGCTATAGTGTATATTGTAATATACTGAAAAGTCACAATGTAATATTTGATTTCTGGAGAGGGCGCAATATGGTTTTGTTATGGGGGTATATTTGATATTTGTGGGGGGCACAATTTGGTCAGTTGTGATGGGTAAATATTATTTAGGATATATTTTATATTGTTATCCAGGTGACATTGTGCTGTAGTGACGGTGATATTTTTAGTTGCACAGTGTGGAGATGTGCCACACACAGATGAAGATATCTGGAGGAAAATTCTCCAGTGATGAGTAAAAACAAGGAGAAGTCGTTGTGCAGTTCAGCACCCAAAGGAGAAGACGTGTGACATGTGAGGTACTGAATCCCACTTCTGAGTCTGGTAACTGTAATTACTGACTATCTAGACGATTTCGATAATGTCAGTTGCTAGTCTTCTTTATGTGGTGCAGTGAGAATACGCAGGAGATGAAGGGTTATTGTTCGTTATTCTTATTGGTAAGTTAGTGCCACGCACTGACGCTTACATCCCTAATATTTTTGCCCTGGTATAAAATCACCAATGATGAAATAGTGCTGAAACACTGTGAATTAGGGAATATTTCTAGGTAGCGGCATGGTGGGCCCCCAGAATCAATTTCTCTGGTGGGCCCCAGGCACCCCAGTCCGACCCTGGGTGGGGGTTTGCTGCAATATGCAACAACCCACACCTTTGTATGAAGAGGACTCAGCCCGGGAGCCTTCTTCATACATTCCCTATACCTCTGCGCTTTAGAGCTATGGCGCAGAGCGTTAAGGGGTTAAAACTGACATGTATTTTAGGGTTGTCATCACTCTGATTGTAGAGACTTTGTAACAATTATAAATAAATAAACACTTAGATGTGGAAGGTGACTATAAATGGTTTTTTGTGGCCACTAGATGGCAGTATGTATTGTTAGATGCAGTAGATGTATTATGTGCTTACAATGGGGAATATTTACCAAAGGCTTTGCGCCAGTTAGACTTTTCCTTTTCTTTTCAGTGCAAACTGCTTGCACAGCTATTTAAGAAGCATCTGAGACACATTTCTGGTGCACGTGATACAATTGTGGCGCACCCTGCATTTTACGCAGGCAAACATATTTTTAGTGCATTTTGCACTATTATTGCTATTGCTCTCTAGATATAGAAGGAATAAGTAAGGTAGTAAAAACTTTATAAATTAAAGGGGAAAGGGGTATATTAATGTCAGAGTATGATGTATGATTACAAAGGGTATTTATGAAGTGGCTGGTGGTACTAATGAATGGTAAATCTGTGTGCTGTGTAGAGCAGGCCCCCACAGTGGACTCCACACATAAATCAAGGTAAGTCACAATAGCCATTAAATGAAGACCTAATGTACTTGGAATACTGTATTATGAATTTATTAGTAGGTATATACTAGGTATACTTTGTGACAACTGCTGAGGCTTGGAGGGGTAACAGCAAGAAAGCAGGCGGGATGGATCACAACTGGAGAAAGAGCTTGCCAAGGCAGACCACGCATCAAAGAAAAGGTAAGTACAATTAGGGTGATAATAGCCAGTGGATTGGCCAGTAAGTGTAGATTATCTAATAAATTACTAGAATGAACATAACGGGGCACATTTACTAAGAATGTAGGAAACTGCACTAAAAGTGCTCTGCATATATGTATAATGCTCGGTGCAACAGATTCATTAAGAACGTGCCCCAGAAATCATGAATCAGTCGCTTTCCTGCACTGGTCCGATAAGAGTTCCCCAACTTTTTTGTGGTGTACCTTTAAAATAGGGCGTATGACAAACTTTGCATGTTAAATCTGGTGCATGGTCTGACTGAGCACTGGAACACCACCTAATCTGTTTTGCAGGGAGGCCAGTGCAGCTGCATCACAAAACGGTTGCGTGCGACACATTTTGGGTGCAGACTCTTCTCAAATATCTGTGCAGGCAGTTTCCACTAGAAAGAACTTGCAAAGTCCGTCAGAAAACTGTCGCAAAGCCCTTAGTAAATGTGCCCATAATGTGTTAATGTAGTATAGTTTCATTGGGGGATATTTATCATACGTACGATAGCACGCCACTGCATTTTCGCAGCGCGATACAACAGGATGCTTTAGCCTCTTGATGTATCGGGTAGGGTCATGTGTAGCGTTTATTTCTACGCCAGGCCCTGCCAGGCGTAGAAATAAATGCAGTCGGCAAATTATCACATGTGAAAAGTCGCTGGGGACAGTTATGCCCTGCACCGGGCCACTCCCGGCCATCCGCGCCCCCCCCCCCCCTTCACGCAATAAGCTAGCATTTCGATTATTTCAGGGGGACTTGGCGCAGAAGCCCTGATAAATATGCCCCATTGAGTTCATTTAGGCCATTGGGTTTTAGAGTTGATAATTTATAAATTCTGCAGATTTCTCTTTTTTTGAGGATTTGGAAATGAGTACTGACCGGAATATTATCAATTGACATGATCCCTTTCTTTTTATAAAGTGTATCCGGATGTTTCTTGGCGCAATGTCTAGACAGCCTGTGGTTTCATTTTTTAGATTTGACGTTGCACCTATGTTGGTTAAGTCTGCAGTGTAATAGCTGGGTTGTCTTACCAACATATTGGGGCCCATTTACTTACCCGTTCCGCGGAGTTCACAGAAAGTGCATTGTCTGACGAGAATGCACTGTGCTGTGATTCACTAAGATTGTGCGCCCGATATCCTGCATGTGTCGCTTCCCCGCTCAGGTCCGACAGAGTTCACCTTCTTCTTCCTGGTGTATGTAAGTGCTTGATCTTGCGACAGAATTTGAAACTTAAATCCCGCGCTGAGTCCGAATCAGTCGGATGGTCCTACAGCACGCCCCCCGATTTCTGTCGCATGGAAGACAGCGCAATCCGATCGCGTGTGACACAATCCCAGCGCAAACCCCTGTCAAAGCTGCGTAAATCCCAAAAACCGTGAACAGTCTGACGAAAGTGCGATCCACGACCCTTACTAAATAAGCCCCAATGTTTTTCACATTCACAATCAATTAGGAATATGACATACTCACTATAGCATGTGAGATGGGGTTTAATGTTGAACAGAGTTGCTTAGAGATTTATCTTAAACACTGTCAAGCTGGGGACACTTTGTAAGTAAAATAAAACCCTTCTTGGCTGCTTTGGTTCCCAGAACTTGGGCACCTCAGTGTAATATGAAATACAGTACATTAGTATATCCTAGTATATCTTGTGTCCCTTTAATTTTATATATTTCCAGACAACTCCTTTAAAACATGCAAAAATGCTAACACGGGGAAAAACCACTCTGCAACTTACTAGAATGACTGAACCCCTTTGCCATTGTGCACTAAAGAGCTGACATAAGGAGATTTGCGCGGCTCAGCAGTATCAGCGCAGTCCTGCATAGTCACATGCACAGCTGTTCCTGCCGCTAAGCTGCTGGGTAAGTACAATGTGCTTACATTAGCACGGCTCTGATTATTAATTCCCGCAGTGTAACTGATAATGTTACTTTTCATGGCCTGCCAAGAGATAGTGAAACTTTTAGCGTTCATATTTGGTGAGTGCACGGTTTAGCTGCCAGGTATTACTTATCATCAGACTGTTTGAAGCTTAGGATCAGCAACACAACATGAGATTAAATGTAATGACAAATGTATTTGGAAAGTATTTTAACCCGCTGTGCTAATAGTATAGAGGAAATGACTAGAGAAGGTTAAATTACTGCTCAGGGTCCAATATGCAAGGAATACGTCTCGTGTTCTCGGTGGTATGATCAGCGCTTCCTCACTTACTTTCATCTTATCATATATGTGGATGTGAGTTGTTATACATTCCATAACTAATATGTAACGTATAAGCACATGTTCTCCTGCACAACATATCACAGACTACATTTAGAATTAACATAAAAACTTAAAAATGAAACATTTGTACAATTCAGTAGCACAAGAACAGATACATCTTAAAGAGAACTTTTTCTTTTGCCGCTCAGAATATACAATTGGTACAGAAAGTATTCAGACCCCTTTAAATTTTTCACTTTTTGTATCATCGCAGCCATTTGGTAAGATCTGGTCTTTTGTTGCTCATTAATATACACTCTGCACCCATCTTGTCAGAGAAAAACAGAAATGTAGATATTTTTGCTAATTTATTAAACAAGAAAAACTGAAATATCACATGGTGATAAGTATTCAGCCCCTTTGCTCAGTGTTGAGTAGAAGCAGCTTTGGAGCAGGTGCAGCCAGGAGTCTTCTTGGGAATGGTGCAACAACACCTGGATTTGGGGATCCTCTGCCTCTTCCTTGCAGATCCTCTCCAGTTCCCCCAGGTTGGATGTTGAATGTTGGTGGGCAGATATTTTTAAGTTTCTCCAGAGATGATAAATTGAGTTTAGGTCTGGGCTCCGGGTGGGCCAGTCTGGAATGGTCACAGAGATGTTCTCTGCTGTGTAATTTTAGCTGTGTGCTTTGGGTCATTGTCTTGTTGGAAGGCCAATCTGTCAGATTGGTGAAGTCAGGCTGTTAGCTCCTACTCAGAACCACCTCTCTGACAGTAAAGAACCTGATTAGTATAGTTTAAGTACTCAAGCTGGGAGGTAGTAGAGTGTCCTAAATTGCCCTGACAGGTTCCCTGCAAGCTTTGACCTCTTTTCTGGATACTGGTTAATAGAAGAGATGTCTTGGAGTTGCAAAATATACAAACAAGAGCAAATATGGAGACAGTAGGAAATTAAAGAGGTTGTCCACTTTGTGCAAATAAATGTGATTGAATCAATCCTTCACGGTTTTCTAGATCTCTGCTTGCTGTCATTCTATTGGAAATGTCATTGTTTACTTGTTAAAAGCTGTGGATAAAAGCTGTTCCTTGGTCTTGTGATGTCACACAGGTGCATGGCTCGTTATATCCCCTGTCATGTGATGGCAAACAGAGGCACAGCTCGTTATTTCTCTGGTCGTGTGATGTCACACAGGTGCACGGCTCATTATATCTCTGGTCATGTGATGTCACACAGGTGCACGGCTCATTATACACCTGGTCATATGATGTAACACAGGTGCACGGCTCATTATATCCCTGGTCATGTCATGTCACACAGGTACATGGTTCGTTGTATCCCTGTTTATGTGATGTCACACAGGTGCACTGTTTGTTATATCCCTGCTCATGTGATGTCACACAGGTTCATGGCTCATTATAACCCTGGTCATGTAATGTCACACAGGAGTATGGCTCGTTATATCCCTGGTCATGTGATGTCACACAGGTGCACAGCTTGTCAGACTAATCAGTGTGACATAACAAGCCGTAAACCTGTGTGACATCAGTCCTCCACAGCGATCTCTGGTCTGTGGTTTAATGTGTGTCTAGTGGGGGTATTGCCCTGATGGAAGATAGTGCCTGCCAGATCTCTCCTTATGATATTTCCTACATGACAGAGAACAGTTTTTTATCCACAGGAAGTAAACAATGGAAGCTTCTTATAGAATGACAGCAAGCGTATAAGAAAATTGTTTAACTTTTCATCTTACAAACAATAACATTTATCTGTGGAAAGTGACAACGCCTTTGAAATATAGTTATAAATGTAAATTACATACTTAAAATATGGGGAAAAAGATAAGGGGCATTCTCTCCTGGAGATAAAAGCTTCAGTCTACAGGGATTTTTATACTATTTGATCTGTGACTCTATAGAATAGGCTGCCTCATGATCTAACCACAGCAGGAACAGCAGAAGGCTACAGGAAATGTCTTCTTACAGCAGAGTAACACTAATAATCATTAAATCCTTTTTTTTTGCTTGAATAGTTAATACTGTATTGTTCTACCTATATCCTTCACTTCATCCCCTTTTATCCTCCTCAATAACTATGGGACACGACCTATTACATAGGATTGCAGTGTATTTCCTAAATCCGCGGACTGTGACCTGGTGAGAATGTGCACATGACGTCAAACTCTACAGATGTGTATAATACTTGTGAGTTCTACAGACAGGACAAAACATTCTTATCTGCTGAGGAACCTCAGGTATGTGTGTGACATTTGTACGTAACCTCACACATTGACGTCCGGACAAGTAGTTGTATTACATATTCTTATCAGCTCCCTGTTGATTTTGCTATTGGAATTGCTAAGGGATAAGGGACACAGAAGAATTTTTGGAGACAACATATTACACTTGCATACCTACACCCTTGTATAGGAAAAGGTAAAAGTTTTAATTTTTATTCCCATTTTCTTTCCTATTACCATGTTTGGCAGTTAATGGTGGCCAGTGGTTGTTGTTTTTTTCTTAGGATAATTATATAAAGTTAGTGCTGCAGAAGTTATAAGGTACTTTTTGACTTCTTCAAATTACAGTATAACATGGTGTGTGCGGACTGACCACCAGAGGGCATCTGAAGTCTACTCAATTGTCAACTGCTTTTTACTATAAGCAGAACATTATTAAAGGAAACCTGCCATCAGGATCATGGATTATAAACCAAATACACTTACATGCTGGTGTGTGCCCACTTTATCAGGATCTGCTCTTCTTTTAACTTCTTATGCCCTTGATTTTCAATAAAATATGCTTTAAAAACTATGCAAATGAACCTAAGGGGCTCCAGGCACCATTAAAGGACATCTACCACCAGGATGAAGTATTATAAATCAAGCACACTTACATGCTGGTGTGTGCCCCCTATGTCAGGTTCTGCTTTTCTAGTAACATCTTATGCCCTTGGTATTAGGAAATAAAGGTTTTGAAAGTTATGCAAATGATCCTGAGGGGCTCCAGGCTCCATTGACATCAATGGAACCAGGAGCCCCTCAGGTTCACTTGCATAATATTTTAAACCTTTTCTCTGTAAAAACCAGGCCCTAAGAAGCTAAAAGAAGAGCAGAACCTGACAGAGGGGGAACACACCAGCATGTACTGTAAGTGTGCTTGATTTACAACTCTTTATCCTTGTGGTAGCTGTCCTTTAACTTCTATGGAGCGTGGAGCCCCTCAGGCTCATTGTGAATCCTTTTTACGTCAAAACAAAGGCACAAAAAGCTTAAAGAAGAGCGCATCCTGACAAAAAGGGCACACACCAGCGTGTAAATGTACTTGGTTTATAATTCATAATCCTGATGGTAGATGTCCTTTAAGGTCCGTACAAGATTTCTCTTTTGCTATATATTCAAAATCATGTATCTGACTTGTAATAAGGCAGAAAATGTAATATTCTGTTCTGTTTCCTGAAAAATAGTTGTAAATTAAACTTCAAAGGAAGTGTAATGTCAAAGTTGGGGGCTCTTTCGCAGCATTGGGTGACTTTTGGGGGCTGATGTCTTGCTCCTCTGATTGGTCTGGTTTTGTCACCTTGAGAATAATTATAATTCCTTTAGCGCACACAGATTACGCTCCGCTGCACAGAGCTTGCCAAATCGGTCCCTGTCTCCAATGGGGCTCATGATCTAATCAACCTACCAGTATGTTTTTTGGAGTGTGGGAGGAAACCAGAGGACCTGGAGGAAACCCATGCAAATATGTTCAGTGAACATACCAATTCTTTGCAGATGCTGAGCCTGGGACTTAGACCCAGGTCCCCAGCGCTGCAAGGCTGTAATGCTAACCACTAAACCATCATGCTGCCCTCGATATTCCCATCATACACCCCTTTACATTGGCTTTAAATATAACATCCTTATAGGCTTAGGCCCAATAATGGGTAAATATGTTGTTGGTGAAGTCACTGTTGATTACTTTCATAGTATAAAAACTTTTATTGAAAGGTTCTTATCCAGTAAGAGAAAGCCCTGGGCAGTGCTGCAAGCATTAAGAAAAAAATTGTACTTTATGTCTCTGGTTTTATTCAAGAATTTTAGAATGGCATAAGAAAAATTTGCAATAAATAAAGTGATATTTCCGACCTAACCTTCAAATGACTGATCATGAATGTACACTGGAGAGCAAAATTAGAGAACAATGTATAATCACTTGATTGTTTAGAAAAAAATGTCTTCTCCATTGATCAACATTTCATAGAATTTTTGTAAGGGGTTATACCATGCCATTAGAACAGCAAAATTACCAAAGTATTTCAGCATAAAAACTTTTATTTCCAAAAAAAAAACATGCTGATCATAATTAGAGAACAGCAATGTCTGAGGCAAAGAGACAGATTATAATTACATTTTCTGAAGATTACAGCAGTCACCAATCAGTAGGTGTAGTGCACAGGCCTTTGCTATGAATTACTTCAGCACATCTACTGGTCCAAGACATCAGTAGTATCACAGATAATAATAATAATAATTCCTTTATTTATATAGCGCACACGGATTACGCAGCGCTGCACAGAGCTTGCCAAATCGGTCCCTGTCCCCAATGGGGCTCACAATCTAATCAACCTACCAGTATGTTTTTGGAGTGTGGGAGGAAACCGGAGGACCTGTAGGAAACCCACGCAAACACGGAGAGAACATACAAACTCTTTGCAGATGTTGACCTTGGGACATGAACTCAGGTTCCTAGCGCTGCAAGGCTGTAATGCTAACCACTAAGCCACCATGCGGCCCTATAATTTAATCTGCTTGTATTTTGTTCCACTCTTCTTCCAGTCTCTTTCATAGTTCTCTGACTGTTGTGGGTTTTTTGGTCATAACTTGGTCACCAAGGATTTTCCAGTGGTTTTCTATTGGGATTAGATCAGGACTTTGGGCTGACCGTTTCATTGTTATAATGTTTTCCGTTTCAAGGAGCAACTTTACCCGTTTTGCTGTGTGACACGGGGTATTGACCTGCATAAAATTGCTGGCTAATTGAGTGAATAACTCAAGGAAGGAGCCACGTGTTGTTGAAGATGGTTCTGATACATACTTGCATTCACTCTGGCATGCAGCTGTATGAGAGGTCCAACTCCTGCTTCAGAAAACATTGCCCACATTATGACACTTCCTCCACCACCTTTCACTGACTTCTTTACACACTTTGGGTTCAGTTTTTTCCCAGTTTGTTGAGAAACATAATGGGGCACATTTACTTACCTGGTCCATTCGCGTTCCAGCGGCGGCTTCTCTGACGAGCGTTCGGGTCTTCCGGCGATTCATGAAGGTCCTGCACCCGATGTCCACCAGGTGGCACTGCTGTGCCGAAGTCCGCCGAGGTGCCCCGGAGTTCATCGTCTTCATCATAGTGCATGTGAGTATGGCCCGTGCGAACATTTTTTTTTTTTTTAAATGCAGCGTTTTTTTCCGAATCCATCGGGTTACCGTTAGACCACGCCCCCCGGTTTCCGTCGTGTGCATGCCAGCGCCGATGCGCCACAAACCGATTGCGTGCCCCAAAATCCCGGGGCAATTCAGGAAAAAACAGCGCAAATCGGAAATATTCGGGTAACACGTAGGGAAAACGCAAATCGGGCCCTTAGTAAATGGCCCCCAATGTTTCCCATCAGTCCCAAATGGATTAAACTTGCTTTCAAATGAACTGTGGACCACTTCTCTGTACATATAACATGATCCTCAGCAAAAGTGAGTCCAGTCTTTTGATTCTTTCTGCTAATGAGAAGTTTGGTCACTGCAGAGTGGGTTTTCAGTCCAAATGCTCTTAAATGTGGAGACACTCTATGACGAGACAAATCCTTACCCTGTTCAGTGCTGAACTGGTGAGCAATTCCAGCTGCAGTGTTAAAACAATTACCCGTGGCGATTCTCCATATTATCCTTTCCTCTCTTGCACTTGTCTTTTGAGGGAGACAGTCTTCTTGGGGGACTGTAGTTTATGATGCTTTAAATATGCAATGTTCTAGAAATCACAGGCTTGGGATAATCAACTACTCATTCTCCCTCTCATAGGGTCACCTCTTTGGCCTTTATCTGGACAACCTGCTGCTGGGGGTTTCAGTCACTGTGGAACGGCACAACATTTTTGAAGTGAAAACTTGAAAGTTCAGCTACCAGTTAAATAGTGTTTATCAGATAATTAAGGAAATTAGCATCAGGTGCCAGATTAACACCAATAACTTGCAAGTATCTGGAAGTGTTCACTAATTTTGTTCAGTGTCTTTTATGGTGACCTAATTTCCATTTTTAGTCTGTGCTTTAGAATATACTGACCCTTTAAGGGGTTTCCCCTGGAATACAAGTTAGGCCCTATCCACAGCGATCTCTGTAAGCTCCATTGAGTCATTCGCGGCCATGTGCTCCATTACTCTCCGGGGGCGACGAGGGGTCTGACGGAGGTACGTGGGACCACATCAGACCCCTCGTTTTTGTGATCTGTGCGGATTTCATCACTGAGATCCCCGCTGATCAGCAAGTTAGGTCCTACCCCAGTGGTGGCGAACCTATGGCATGGGTGCCAGAGGTGGCACTCAGAGCCCTCTTTATGGGCACCCGTGCTATCACCCCACGGCAGACTCCGCCAGACATAACTCAAGACCTCTTGCAGTCCTAACCAGCCCAGGACCCCAAAAGGAAGCTACAATGATAACCAAAGCTTTTTCTCCTTATTTCTACTGTATTGGCTTCCTCAGGTGCCTAAACAATTTAAACATGTGACAGAGCAGGGAGTAATAAGTTACTGTTTAAAATTGTCGCATCGGCACTGTGCAAAAAGTATGTGGGTTTTGGATGTAGTTTGGGCACTCGGTGTCTAAAAGGTTTGCCATCACTGTCCTACCCTGTGGATAGGGCCTAACTTGAATTCGTGGAAAAACTCTTTAAGGGTCAGTTCACACGTGACCTTTAGGGGATGTGTTTTTATGCGCATGCGCTCTGTTTTACATGTTACAATGTGTTTGTCTGGTTTGAAAGTGTGTGCTGCTTACACTTTCAGCAATGAAGAAAAACAGTTTAATAGCAGCTAAACGCATGTTACCATGTAAAATGCATGAGAGCACACCCTGAAGGGAACCTGTCATCTCATTAAGCTATGTGCATGACTACCTTCAATGCCTTTCCACTTGTATTACTATATATGAGAGATTGTTTTTAAACCTTCGCCAGTTCTCTTGACATCTCTCAGGGAACGCATACTGTGCCAGGGGCCTGGGCCAGCTGAAGTCATTTTTATTTCATTCCTCTTGCCAATTACGTAATTATGCAATACTCTTTTTGTCTCCCTCTGTCAATAAAAATGTGTAATAAAGATTGTTTTCTTCCTCAACCGAAAAATCTTGTAAAATATGTACTGCAGTTAAACATACGCTTACATAGTGGGGCAGCATGTGTTGGGATTGAATCATGGGGTTAAATTTAGCTTGTAAACAACATTGTGGTGGTCTGCTGGCACTATTTTGGGAAAATAATTTCATTTATGTGACCAACACTTTACCCGAAGACTTGCGTGTACATTTATTCTTCTTAGGTTTCCTTAGAGAGAGCAGAGATGTAGCAAGGGGGTTGAACAGGATAGGGGATAACATGCTGATGGTGAGGGTCCGACTGCTGGGACCTCACCAATCACAAAAACTGAGAGAACAGGAGTGCAATGCTCACTAATGGATGAAGCAGCAGGTGGAGCATACATCTTGCCTCTCCATTCAATAGTATGGGAGTGACATAAATTGACAAGCACAGCATTCAGGTATCCTTGGGAAATCATTTACTATTTGAGTGTCAGATATAATCAAATTCTGTACACTTCCTTACTATACTAAAGAATGGAGCATCAAGACATATGCTCAACCTGTCTATCCACCCATTAGTAAGAACGGGAACCCCATTCTCTGGATACTGATTGGTGGGGGTTCCAGCAGTTATCCCCTAAGATGCAAACTTGGTATAGCCCCTGTAAAGGAAATCTACCACCAGGATGAGGGATTGTAAACCAAGCACACTTACATACTGGTGTGTGCCCCCTCTGTCAGGATCTGCTCTTCTTTTAGCTTCTTATGCCCTGGTTTTTACAAAAAAAAAGGCTTATAAAATTATGCAAATGAGCCTGGGGGACTCTGGGCTCCATAAATGTTAATGGATAATTGCGTAATTTGAAAGCCTTTTCTTCTTAAAAACAAGGGCATAAGAAGCTTAAAGAGAACCTGTCACCAGGGACCTCATTTTCACTAAACATTGCAAATATTTCTTTCTGCTTTCTCTAAGCATTTGCATTACAATATAATTGTGTGTTATAACTCACCTTTCAACCTGCACCACAGAACCCACCGTGTAGTCCGAGGGGTTGGGCTTTGGTTTGGATGCATTTCAAAAAACAAAATGTGACTTGTCTGTGCTGCAGACTCCTCAGCTCTTGGCCCCCATTTTTGTGGTCCTGTACAGCTCCTCCCTCTCCCTCTGATGTCAGCTCGCCAGGATGTGAACTCTGTGAAGGAGAAGGAGGGAGGAGCTGTGTAGGAGCACAAGGGTGGGGGCTGAGAGATGAGGAGTCTGCAGCACAGAAGTCATGTGTTGTTTTTTTAAATGCATCCAAACCCCTTGGACTCCACAGCGGATTCTGTCAGAGTGCAAGGTAAGTTATAACACACAATTAAATTGTAATGCAAATACTTAGAGAAAGCAGAAATATATATTTACAATGCAGCTGTACTGGGCTTTTGCAACCTGTCTTTAGTCAGGTGAGGTCCCTGCTGACAGGTTCCCTATAAAGAAGAGCAGATTCTGGCAGAAGGGGCACACACCAGTATGATCTTGGCTTACAATCCTTCATCCTGGTGGTAGTTGTCCTTTAAGCAAAGTTGTAAACATACATTATTACCAAAGTTTTACAAAAAGTTTACAATCAGAATACAGACTCATGTAATGTATGGATGCAAAACATTACCAGTAAGAGCTGTATTAGCCGATGGCCATTGGTTCCGACGCATAATTATGGACCCACAAGCTAAATGATGACATTTTATTAACAATACATCCAATAGAAGATTCTTAGGCCATTGTAGACGGTAGATGAACGCTCAGTATTCTAAAGGGGTATCATTGGCCCACCATAGATGCTGTTACCTGCTACTTAAAAGTGTATTCCCACAAAGACAAAATTCTTAAATATGGCAAAATAATACATCCTGTAATTTAATGTTATTAACAAAATTGTGGCATTTTACAGATACATTTCTGACCTGTCTCTATCAGTACTGCTGCTGTGCTATTTGTTTGCCCATGGATCAGACCATAAACTCAGTCTGACTATGGTCAGACAGGTCTTCCTGTATCGTCAGATTCCTTTCACATGAATGTGCATCTCCTGTACTGCAGGAGCAGTGAGGTGGGGGAGGAAACTGTGCAAAGGAGACCTGCCCTACAAACAAAGTAAGAGTATTGATCCGAGATGAGGGGAGGCAACGCTGCATATGTGAGTGATTGGTTGAATAGCATAGCTGAATGTGACACTATGTCCACATGACTCTGATTTGTCTCATCTCTCTTTTTCTGTGTCAGCAATTAGTAAAATCTTGTACCTGTACCATGATAATCTAAGCACATTGTCAGCACACAGAAACAAGAGACAGGAACCTCTCATGCAGGAGTACAGTACAGGGATCAGGAAGTGGCTGCTCACCTATTGGACCTAAGGGAGAGTCTCCTTGGGCTAGAGTCTGTGAGGGGATGATGGTACTAGCCGCAACCTGGGACCGGAGTCTAAGTGGCCCCTGGTCTTCGCCAGAGCCTGTCGCAAAGCGGGATTTTCCTGCTGCGTCGGGGAGCCACCAGGTCGTTCCACAGGTACGACTAGGCCCGCCGTTGCAGCCAAGGTAGAGAAGGAGGAAACCGGACACAGGGAAGGCAGGACCTCTTATTGGCAGGACCTCGGGATGACCACCGGGATACAGGACCGCCACAGGAGTACAGGACCGCCACAGGAGTACAGGACCGCCACAGGAACACAGGACTGCCATAGGAACACAGAACCGACACAGGAACACAGGAAAACACGGAAGCGTCTGGAAACGAACAGGTAACACGGAAGCTTCTGGAAATGCACAGGAGGGACACATGAGGCTTTCACTTCAGTAGGAATGACTTCAAGATCCATCAGTGAGTGAAGGGAGGTGCCCAATTATAAGGGCAAGCCGGATTATAAGGGCAAGCCGGATTAGCGAGCGCCAATTAGGGGGACGCTGGCCCTTTAAATCCAAAAGAGACAGCGCGCATGCGCCCTAGAGGCACGCACGCAGCAGGCACGTGGACACGAGAGTCAGAGTCTGGGGACGGGGTAGGCGCTTAGCGGACCACGGGTGCACCCGCGATCCACGACATGGATCGCGGGGGCACCCGTGACACCGCCCACAGAGCTGAATCTTACAGTGAGCAACTGATGCAGGGATAGGAGCAAAAGCAGCAAAGAAACAGTAATATTCCAAAGCGGTGAAAGTTATCTTTATTATGTTAGCATCACTAAGGGATTAAGATTTGAGAATTTTCTTCCATGGGCAAACCCTCTTAAAATAAGAGTATAAACCAGCAAAAAGAAACAATACAATTTGGAAATCTGCAGTGCAAAAAAATAGAAATCTAGTAACAAAGTGCTGTCACATAGGCCATCAATATTCTTGGAAAACCCCTTTAAATAATTTGTTATTTTCTACCAATCTATTTCCTTTTATGCAAATTGGCACCCTTACAGTGTAACTTCGATCATACCATATAAGAATACAATAGCAGAGGGGGCACTGCTCTACACCAAGGAATCTGTCGGAATACTTGGTTCTATATTCCATTCTAACTCATTTGTTACATTGTTCTCATTCTTGGCTGTATAAGTGAAGTACATACCGTAATATATTACATTGCTTAAGTCCTAGAGCCAGAGGGCAAAATTAAAAATGCGTATTTGGCCCCTAGGGAGTTATGCAATACTATTTTTACAATTACTATCCACTGTATCTTATATAAACAATATAATTTTTTTGTTTTATTGACAAAACATAGGTCCTAGGATAATAAAACTGAGTTCATATCAGGAAATGTGACACAATGCTCTGCAATCTCATCAGCGGTATTGGCATGGCCTTGCTGCCAACACCTTCAAGTATCTTATCAGGACACTCTGCTGCTACATTGCTGTCTTTACGACGGTCACGCACTGTCCTGGTTTGGCACTAGCCATCAACGTCATGTTTACTGAATTCCGTTCCATATGAAAAAGACTTCAACATATAAAAGTAAGGGAAAACCATGCAATGAACTAGTAATGGGCGAGGGATTTGCACATTTAACCAGAATCGGAAACTTGAGACATTTTCTGTTTAAAATCACATAAGTTACATGAGTCATAACATAATTTACCATAAAGTATGCCAATGCAGCTCATTTGGGGTCTCAATTTGCCCTATTTCTTTACTCATGTGTTGTATGATATTTATTGGTCTCATAGCAGACAACCAATGGAGCAAATGTTCCCAATTTAAGAGATGTAGTATTAGAGAGTATAGTGACCCCATCTCCTTACCTATATGTCCTTGCTCAGAGTTTACAACCATGTTACACTACTTTTACCCTACTTTTACCTCAAAGGAAGCCTACCAAAACTGATCTACCTATTAAGGTTCCTCTAATGTACAGTAGTATAGCCCTTTTTAGGGCTAATTCTTTTGTGGTCCAGAACTTTTATAAATTTTAATTCCCTCAATATGCAAATTTCCTAAAGTGACTACTGGGGCGTGGAGTAGCCGAAGCTGAGGCTACACGGCGCGGCTACTCCACACGGCACCGACTACTAATGCATCTTCAACGCGCAGTTCCAAGGAGCTGTGTGCACTCGTCTGCGAAGCCGGGTTCTGTGCATGCGCAGTAGCTTCTGCTTCAGAACCAAGACTGCGCAGCCAGCGGCCTGTGTTCTGCACTTGCGCAGAACCCAGCTTCTCAGACGGGTGAGCACAGCTCCTCGTAGCTGTACGCTGAAGATGCATTGGTAGGTGGAATGCAAGAGGCTACCGGGGTGTGGAGTAGCCGCACCGTGTAGCCTCTGCTCCAGCTACTCCACACCCCAGTAGCCTCTTTAGGAAATTTGCATACTGGGGGAATTAAAATTTATAAAAGTTCAAGTCCACGAAAGAATTAGCCCTAAAAATGGCTATACTACTTTACATTAGAGGAACCTGCCACCGGATCTACCTTAATAGGTAGATCCGTGGTGGTAGGTTTCCTTTAACATGTTAAATAGGACCAAACATAAGGGTTTTTGGCTCACAAGGATTTTGGGCCACCTTCTTTACCTGCCACCCAGATTTGTGATGCACTTGGACTAGGGGACCGCAAAAAAAAGCTCCTATTGTTTCATATGACTGTTATAACTCAATAATGTCTTTGTTATTTGTATGTTTCCCAGAATCTTTAAAGTGCGATGGAACCTGATGGTGCTATATAAATAAAGATTATTATTATCCCAGTGTGACTCTTCTCCACCACTGTGACTCCTTTCTGAGACTCATTTGCATACAGCAGTCAAAGTTTTTTACATCATAATGCTGAGTCTTGCAGAATAAACAATGAAATCATTGTAAATCTATAACTGTTCTGCATTAGTGGTGATTTGTGGGTCTAAATCCTTATAACAGGTTTCCTTTAAAGTGAACCTGTCCGTAGATTTTACCCCATAAAACTATCAGCCCCCTCATATAGGCTAAGAAATGTCCTTTCTATAATTCCCTTTTTAATGTGAAATATTGATAACTAACCTATTGTATCTTTTAGATCTTTTAAATCTCTTTCAGAGGTAGATGAGGATACGGCTGAAAATGTAAGCTGCGTCCTTTTGTCTTTAGCTAGCTGCACCAACAATTCTTTAGATCACCAAAACCATGTCTGTAGGTGCTATAAAACTAAAGATAAGAACATTTGAAAATATGTTCACCCTGCAGCCTCTACACTTGACTCTCTGCTCATTTTCATATGAATTTGGTGGAGATTTTATATAGGTAATAGGGGTTATTTAACACAAAATAGGTAATTGTAGAAGGGAAATTTCATACAATGAAGGGGCTTGTAGTTTATTTAGGAAATTCATGTCCCTAGAGTGGCGTCAACTCCCTCTCCCACGCTCCCAGCTCACACTCGGTGAGGGCATGTATAATAAGCAGCCCGGAGCGCCGGACATCTTGTCCCGGCACTCTGGGCTGCTAATTATAAGTTTCTTTTTTTAGGCGATCCCGGCGTGTCAAGCTTAGAGAAGATAAGTGCCCAAATCTATGTGAAGAGGAGTGCAGGTAAGTATTTTCAGCCTATGTGCGCTTATCTATAATGGTAGATTTCTTTTAATAATGTAAATGGCCTTTTTCATTTGTAAGTGTTAGTGTCTAAGAGAAGTAAAAGTGGTGTTATACTAAAAGTAAACATTCCAGGCGCCTGAAGAATGTAGAAATATTATAGAAAGATGGGAGATATGTGGAGAATTTCAGCCGGTATGTAAGTAACCCACTCCCTGCCAAAATTGGTGTAGCAAGGAACTTCACTTCTTCTAGAGATTGCCAACTATGCTATTTGCTTTTTAAGCTGTTTATTTAAATTGGCCATTTTAACCACCCAAAATGTCAGAGCTGGACTCCTACATTCACGGTAGACACTTTATACCTCTGAAAAACATGTAGGAAAAAGTTATGCTGCTTAGAAATGATATATGGAAACCATGACAAAATCTTCGTGTTGTTCAAGCGGTAAAAAATATAATGTATCTCTTCTTAGACTGAAACCGATCTGACTGCTCTAACCCTTGAGGATCAACGATTATATACAGGAGAAATGGTATACTGCTACAATGTATAACATATCATGAGTCCTTCAGAGCAGGTGAGGTGCACAGAGCAGATTCTGAGACCTTTAAAGGGAACCTGACATTAGCATCACACATTCCTATAGGCTTTTTAATACTAATTTCCAATCTGTTCTTTTCAATAATATTACTGGTTCCACTCACTTTTAAAAGTCCCTGTCAGCAAATTGCATTGATTCATGGGGGTGTCTATTACAAGGCTGAAATCATCACCATTATCTGCTCTCTGCTCTTCTAGATCTTCCTCTTTCCTACCTCCTCCCTCCCTCATGCAACCTTTAGCTGACCCTGTGCTCCAAGATGTCTGCGGGATAATGATAACGATGACGATGACACCAGGAACAGTGACTCCATGCAGTTTTATGGCAGGAAGCCAGGAACGATTTTTGTTAATTATAAAAGCAGATTATGGAATAGTATTAGAAAGGCTATGGGAACCTGTCATTAGGTGAAATGTGTGTCCTGATGACAGGTTTCCTTTAAATGGTTTCTGTATCACTTTATATGGTTTATTGGTAAAGCCTGTGATCACTGAATTAAGTATTTATGAGACAAGAATGTACAACACCTGTTCATTCACAAATTGTGAAAAATAGGTGGGAAAAAAGCAGAACTTATGATAATGACAGAGTTAAGGGCACTGGCAGAGCAAGAACTATACAGACCCTGTTCTTCTACTATGCACAGTACCGCACTGGATATCGACGTCACAATGTTGGCAGCACAATAAATCACCACGTTGGCGGTGCTGGCCACTTTACTGTAGGAAACACTCACCTGGAGAAATCAGAGAAAAGGTAGGTAAATTTCTAAATAAATTTTTAAATTTGAAGAGAAGTCTTCTATGAATGGAGGCATAGAGGAGGAATGTGTTGAGTATGGTGGAATCAGGGGAGCCTGCCTGCAGATGGTCATTTATTGGGTGGTGGCCGCTGCTGGACATTTTACTGAGTGGAGGCCGCTGCTGGACTTTCTACTGAGTGGAGGTTGCTGCTGGACATTTTATTGAGCGGAGGCTGCTGCTGGACATTTTATTTAGTGGAAACCACTGCTGGACATTTTACTGAGTGGAGGCCACTGCTGGACATTTTACTGAGTGGAGGCCACTGCTGGACATTTTATTGAGTGGAGGCCACTGCTGGACATTTTATTGAGTGGAGGCCACTGCTGGACATTTTATTGAGTGGAGGCCACTGCTGGACATTTTATTGAGTGGAGGCCACTGCTGGACATTTTATTGAGTGGAGGCCACTGCTGGACATTTTATTGAGTGGAGGCCACTGCTGGACATTTTATTGAGTGGAGGCCACTGCTGGACATTTTATTGAGTGGACGCCACTGCTGGACATTTTTTTTTTATCAAAACATCTTTATTGTGATTTTTTACAATTTTTTTAACAAACAGTCTATGACACAAAAGACCAAGGCAATAAAACATTAGAACAACCCAGCCCCTCCACCCCCACCCTTTGCCCTATAGCAGACGGGTTAAGGTTTAATTTGTGTTTGTACCAAGGGACCGCTTAACTAGACCATGTAAATCTTACTAGAGAGCGGTTAACCTTAAACCATTATAATTCAAGAGTATTAGGAAAACCCCACAGTGAGAAGGCCAAAGACAGCACAGTATCCATCTTTATGTTACTAACAACATCATTTGATAGCGAGAACTTTTCGTAAATCTGTCAGTGCTTTGTTTGGTAATCCCGCCGTAGCCAGCCACCTACCCCATATCTTATACATTTTTTTGGGACATTTCCTTTTTAAATACATCCCCCATTCCAACTAAATACACCCCCCATTCCAACTGCTGGGCATTTTATTCACTGGAGGCTGCTGCTGGTTGATAGATAGTATGTTAATAACGGAGGCTGCTGTTGGACACTACGTATTAGGTGTATGAGTATGGTGCTGTGAGTATATGTCAGTGTAGTATATAGGTGTATTTTCAAGAGTAATGTTCAGGACAGGGTTTGCAGCGTGATTTTAGGTGTATGGGGGCTCCAATCCAAAGCCTTTTATTTAGCCACCAATATCACACGATCACCAACTGATAAGAAGTTAGCCATGTTGAATTTTTTTGGCCATTAATTAGACAAGAACTTTTCTTAAAAGAATGTTCCCAGAAACGGTATAACCAGTTTTGACAAGTTTAACAAGCAATTTGATGTAAAATCTGTATAACTGCATCTGAAAACCAAATCCAGATGATCATTCATGCATCTAATGTGTATGTCCCCTAAAGTTTTCTCATGTGTAATCAAAGTAAAAACATAATATAAAGAAGACACTCAATGCACAAGTTTGAAACTATTCTCTGGAATGTATGAAGGATCTTGAAGACGGTTTCCTGCATTGTTTAATGGCTTATATTCATGAACCCATTGTGAGAAAAACAATAGGCAGGAATGGTGAGAAGTGCCAGGAAGCCAAACACAAAGACCATTGATTTTAGGTGCAGTACACACAATATTTGTTATGAATGGAAACTATGGAGGAAATTTATCATACGTCAGCGCTCGTGCGCCGGTTTATGATGGAAGCCACGCCCACACCTCCATGCCATGCTCCAGTACAGTAAGAGAACAGGGCTGAAAGGTAATATTAAATACCTTTGCCATGATGTTATTTCAAGATGTAAGTTTCAAAAGTAAGTACGAGTGGAAATATGTATAAAATACACCTAGGTGACATTATAGAGAGTATGGGTACCATGGATATGCTTAGAATTGTTTGTGTGATATAGATATATTGATGATCTATCCTCAGGATAGGTCACCATTAAAAAAGTTTTAGGTCTGACACCCCAACCTGCCACCCTTGCACCCCTACTCCTTTCCAACTTGCAGTAATCTGGACCAGCCACATCACAGAGAATAGAACAGTGCCTCCATGTAAGTGAAGAGCAGATCACTAGGGGTAATACGCAGGATCATAACTTAATGGAGTCCAGAGGGAGGCATAGAGGAGGCATTGGTTAAGTATGGTGGAATCAGGGGAGGCTGCCTACTGATGTTTATTTATTGAGTGGAGACTACTTCTGGGCATTTTACCATGTGGAGGCCGCTACTGGTCATTTTATCATGTGGAGGCAGCTGCTGGTCATTTTACCATATGGAGGCCGCTGCTGGTCATTTTACTGAGTGAAGGCTGCTGCTGGTCATTTTACTAAGTGGATGTAGCTGCTGGACTTTTTACTGAGTGGAGGCCGCTGCTGGACTTTTTACTAAGTGGAGGCCGCTGCTGGACTTTTTACTGAGTGGAGGCTGCAGGCAATTTTATTACGAATACCATTCCTGCCCAGGACCACCAGGTATGCCATTTTTAACCACTTTAGACCTGTAAGACTTAAAGTGTATTACCCTAGATCACCAAGGATATTATCAATAACCTCTTTCCAACCCTAGATCACCATTGATATTACCAATAACCTCTTTACTACCCTAGATCACCAATATTACCAATAACCCCTTTATTACCCTAGATCACAAAAAACTTCAGATGAAATCTTCACAGTAAATATATTACTGGTAATAATATTTATATAATAATAATATTGGTAATAAGATTTCATCTGAAGTTTTTTTTAAAGGACACATGTAGCTGTGCCCAAACCTACATTTCCTAGTGTCGATAGTGAATTGAATAGATACAGTTGTTCTGTGTTCCATAATGAGAATGACTGCAGTCAACTTTGTGGAGTTTAATCAAAACTAAACAAATATTAAAATGTACTTTATTGGATTGTGGTTTGTTTGTGTCCTAAACGGGTTAATAGTGAACGCATGGGATGGTATTTTAATGTATCCCATATGTGCTCCTTATGTACACATACCAGTGACAAGAATGCTGGGGACACGCAGAGCCAGGGAAAACCTGGCTTATTACATGCGTAATATTATAAACCAACAACCCAGCAGTAAATGAAACACCGTCCCAAGAGCCATTTATTAATTTCTTCTGTTTATTATGTTTTGAAATATTTTCTCCTTCCACCCTCCCCCCCCCCTCCCTTCTCCTTCTCTGGCGTTCGAGGTATTACGAAGTGAATCTGGGCCCATGTCCAGCACGAGTGGAATTTGGATCTCCATAGTAACTGTATTTTGGGATGGCAACAAACATTGGTGGAAATGAATGCTTGAAATTCATGAGCAGGTCTCTGAGGGCCTGGAAAAGGCAAGAGGAATTTAAAAATAGGATTGAAGAACGGAGAGGAGGGAGAAGAAATGTACCAAAAGTGCCCGAGAGGAAAGGAGAAGAGCAAGCAGTGAGAGCCCAACACCAACTTTATTATAACCAGAACTACGTTCCGCATATGGATTCCTTTCTTCCAAGTAATTATACTATTTTTTGGGCCATATTATAAGAGCTTGTACACTTTGAAGAATCCTTTCATATATTTTATATGGATGTTTTTGATGATGGTCAAAAATGTTAGCTTGCATCTGGAAGGTCCCACTTCTGTCCACTGGCAAAAAGGTCTCAGAATAAGACGCATTCACCCAATGTCCCAACTAGATTCTACTCAAATCAGTGGATTAGAGTTTAAACGGTAGCCTGGGGCCCAAACCTTCTAGAGGGCCCATAGTCACCCACCAAATTTTATTCTAAGAGAGACCTTCACTCATGAAATCCTCATACACCTGTTCCTGCTCTTAATACACATGTACACAAGAGCCATTTCAGGCCCTTTCAAGGTCCTCCAAAGGTTCTGAAACCACAGATTAAAAAGAGGCAGAAGGGGCACATCCTCAATTCCCCATTAAGCTGATTCCAGTACCAGATGTAGGTAGGGATTTCCAGATTTGTAGGGGCTATAATACACATACAGCCCAGGGCCCATGGCAGCCCGAACCCCCCCTGACTAGAAACTGTGGAGAAATCAAAGGCACCAGTGCTAAATTTCAGCACCAATGCGGTAGAAATGAAGCATTATGTGTTGAGGACATGTGGGACCATGGTGGCCCTCTGAAGCTGTCTTCTTTTTAGACACTCTACACTGGATAAAAGAGTAACCCTTCTGAATTTTTTAATTGTAATTTTTTTTTTTTAACTCTAAATGCATTTAAAGGGGTTTTCCCACGAACAAAAGTTACTTCACTATGCACAGCACTGCCTTTCTCCTCCGAGTAACTGCTGCAGTCTTCTAACAAAAGCTGCTAATTCATGGAGGAGGGGCTGTGCTCTGAATCCAGCTACAATTCTAGAATATAAATTATTTTTACAGTCCTGCTGCATGGTCAAATTTGCTGACAGATTCCCTTAAAGGGGTTTTCCCACAAACAAAAGTTAGGCCCTATCCCGATAGGGCCTAACTTGCTGATCAGTGGGGGTCTCAGTGGTGAGGTCCACAGAGATCACGAAAAAGAGGGGTCTCGTCGCTTCATCAGACTAAAGGAGCAGACGGCCGCACACGACCGTTCCTCTACATTAATCTGTATGGAGTTGACGGAGATCTGGGGAGCACGGCCCTTGGCAATTTCTGTCAGCCCCATAGAGATTAATGGAGGGGAACGGTCGTGTGCGGCCGTCTGCTCCTTTAGTCTGACAGAGAGACAAGGGGTCCGAGAGAGGTACGTGGGATGCCATTGGAGCCCTCGTTTTCATTAACTGTGGGGGTCTCATCACTGAGACCTCCATTGATCAGCAAGTTAGGCCCTAACCCTTGGATAGGGCCTAACTTTTGTTTGTGGGAAAACCCCTTTAAGGGAATCTGTCAGCAAATTTGACCATGCAGCAGGACTGTAAAAATAATTTATATTCTAGAATTGTAGCTGGATTGAGAGCACAGCCCCTCCTCCATGAATTAGCAGCTTTTGTTAGAAGACTGCAGCAGTTACTCGGAGGGGAGAGGCAGTGCTGTGCATAGTGAAGAGACCTCACACACCAACGTGCTGCGAGTCCAGCTACAATCCTGAAATATAAAGTAATTTTTCACAGTCCTGCTGCTACTAACAATACACACAAAAGTATGCTCACACAGATCACCTTGGCCAATATCAATGTCTGCAGAATTCTATGGCCTAAACTGCTGACAACTTTACTTAAGATTTACTCATTTTTTCAGCAGTAATCCAGTACAAGGGCTCCTAGTTTCTGCTATAAAGCTGGTTTAATTGCAAGGTGCCATTTCATGCTTACTGGCCTGATGGTTCTTTCTGTGTTGCATCAATCTAGTGACTACACATTGTCACCATGGGCTGTTGTCATCCACATAATACAACACACAATGGCCTAAAACACACAATGGCCCGAATTTACTAAAGCCCCTGTGCCAGTTTTCTGTAAGACCTTGCACGTTCTTTCATGTGCACATGTATTTAAGAAGAATCTGAGACACATTTCTGGGGCACGCTGCACTATACCAGACGCCACACAAAATTCTGCACTGAAGGAGGCGTTCCTGTCGGAGCTTGCGGCACTTTTTAACATGCAAAGTCCGACAGAATTGTGTTGCACACCCCAAAATGGGCGCCAGAAATCCTGAATGTGGCGCCCCCTGCACACTCCACAGGCAAACTGCACCTAGTACAGACTGCACTGTTCTTAGTAATTGTGCCCCAATAACTGCACTTCTCTGCTCCCTCACCTCGTGTCTCCATATACCCTCCCATATACACTGTTAGCCCGCATGGACAGGGTCCTCCTCTTACTTGTTTCAGCTCTCTGGAATCTTCCATTGTACTTGCAATTGTTCTTGTCTTAATGTCTGTGAATCCCTTGGAATTAATAATTAATAATAATAATAATAAAATGGAATATTTCTTAAAGGAGTTGTTCACTCATATTTTTACAATTGATACAATTTACCAATACAGTCAGTAGATTTGTTCTTAAGTTGAATTTCTATGTAAGTTTGAACTGTATATTTTATAATTAAACCCCAGCCAATTTTTTTTTTTGGTCTCTATGACAATTAGATTTTAAAAAATGTTGGATTGTCATAAAGAACAGGATTAATAATAAAGCTTGTTTGCAGCACCTTTGATAACTGTTATAGCTGTTTATTGTATCCTACAGTAAATTACCGTACAGTAAATTACCAACATCCACAGGTCCGTTTGTAACTAGGGGTCGTCTGTAAGTCGTTCTTAAGTAGGGGACCGCCTGTATACTTTCTTTATTAATGCCTCACAGTTTTATAGAACTCTGCTTGCTGTCATTCTATAGAACGTTTCATTGTTTACGTCCTCTGGATAGAAATCTGTCCTTTGTCATAATAATAATAATCTTTATTTATATAGAGCCATATAGAGCCAGCGCTTTACAAATCATAGGGGACATATACAAAGATTATATTCAACACAGGGTACAAACAGTCATATGGAACAATATGAGTGAGCTCACAAGAGCTTACAGTCTATCAAGAGGAAACGGGACACAAGAGCTTATAGTCATGTGATGTCACACAGGTGCACGGCTCATTAGTATCACAGAGACTAATTATAGCTGTGTTACATCACATGACCAGAAACAGCTATTATCAACAGGAAGTAAACAATGAAACTTACTGTTGAAGGACAGCAAGCAGAGATCTAGAAAACAGTGAGAAATTGATATAGAAATTATATTGGAAAATTGTATCAATTGTACAAATATCATAGTATAACCCCTTTAAGGAATATGCCATTCAAAAAAATGGAATGACTTTTTTTTTCATGGACACGTTACAAATTCCCTCTAATTGAGGCCCAATCTTTATGTATCTGATCAGATTAACCCTTCAATATTGAATGTACTATACTATGGGATCTTATATATCTATGGGGTCTTATATGTCGGATTCTTCCATAGTCACACACAACGATCGTACTACATTTGTTTCTGGCCTGTAATTTGTTAGGTGTATGATAGGAGAGCAGAAAACAGGTTTGATTAGCTCTACTATGATACATTAGTCATTGCTGTACTGCATAATCCCTATTTCAGTCAATTCTGAAGGCACTAATGGAGGTTGGGAGACAACAGCAGACAGAAATTTTAATCTTAGGAAAAGAACTTGTTTGGACAATGTATGAGGTTCATGCAACATTTTTTCTGAATGATGCAAAGTATTCACAATTGTAACAGTAGGGGGCGCTAGTGTACTTATCCACTGGACTCCTATATCACATACAGGGGATAGTGCTACATTTCTTGGTGGATTCTATGTTATTCTAAGGGATCACAGTGTTTCAGCTTAGTGGACAGCTCAGATTTTTGCCATGTTATTGTTGTTTTATTCATTTTGGTTCTGATGGCATCAAAAAGAACTCATGGAATTAAATCCTAAAGCTACATTCACCTATAGTATTCTATATTCAGTGCTTACTCAGATCCAATCACAGGTAAATGTGGAAACCCAGTATAAAATTCCCTTTGTTATCTTGGTTCCCTTTTAGCTATTCCAAGTCACTGTCCCCGCGTCGGCCAACTCGCTTTGGGCGGCTTTTCACATGCGCTGCATTTACTTCTATGCAAGGAGCTGCAGCTCCCTGCCTGATACAGCAGCGGAAGCCTCTTGATGTATCGGGCTGCGATGCAGTGGCGGGGCTATTATATGCGGGTGCACTATTGCCGGCGTATGATAAATATTGCCCACAGTCTCTGCCGGTTTCTGCCCACCCTAGTGGCGGGTCGGAGAGAGCGAGATTCATGTGAATTCTCCGCCAGGAAACTTTATCAGATACTAGTTATAGAGAAATTGGGGGGGGGGAGGTATTGTTTGGCTCTGGAGAACATGGAGAGTCTATGATGAGTAGTACAATACTGTATGAACGCTGTGTCATGTCTACAGTCTACAGACATTAGATCGCTAACAACTAAAGGCTCATTGTAAAACAGCAATCTCCCCCTATCCTGCCTATATACATGCATGCTCTGCCCATTTTAAATGATAAGAGGAGATAAAGTAGGTGCTAGGGGTATCAAGGGATCGTTCTCATCTCCTTATTACCCTGAGATCTACCCATGGGTAGTCAAGAGGTCCCTGTACACATTAGGTCATTGGCTCGTCCTGCTTATTTTGGTTTGGTGACATCTTACATACATATTTATGGGGGAGATTTATCATAAGTCTCTGAGTGCAGAATTGTTCTAGTTGCCCAATGCAACCAATCAGAGCTCAGCTTTCATTTTCCCACAGCTGTTTATAATTGTCGTTCTGTACTGCAGAGTCTTACAGGTCCACAATATAGGCCGTGTGTGATACAGAATGCCACAGAGATAATGCTAACCCTCACCTGTTACCATTCAGCCACTATGCTTTTTTTATTTATTTATTTATTTCCGTTTGTCCTGAAGAATGAAGAATTTCTCATCTGGCTTTGTGCATGATACGGATTTTGGCCATAAAGGAATAGATTTCTGCAACAAGCCCAAATTCTCATTGTTGGTATAAGGTGTTTGTGCTGATATACTTAGTCTTTGCGAATGTGGTGTTGGCCAAACATCGGAACTTTGATCTTGTCTCTTCAAAGGACATTGTTCTAAAAGTGTTCAGATTCAACTTTTCTTCAAGAAAGAATAGACTTTCTCTTGGCAGCCTTTCCATACAAACTATAACTATTCATTCTTTGTCTAATGGTACTTTCATGAACTTTAACTTTCAATGTGGTAACCGAGTCCTGTAGAGTCTTAGAAACAGCTTTTGGCTTATTTTACTATCTCTCTGTGCAATGCCTGATCTTACCTTGGGTGAATTGGTGGAACATCCACTCCTCTGGTGAAGGTAGTTATGATTCACAGAATCAAAAAGTTTTTTAAAAGTTGTATTACAGGCAGTCCCGGGTTACATAAAAGAGAGGTTCTTTTGATTTGTACTGGAATATGTCTGTAAGTCGGAACTGTATATTTTATAATTGTAACATTTTTTTTTTCAGTCAGCTGTTTGCTGTCGTAAGAACAAGGATTATCAATAAAATTTAAGTGATGACGCTTACAGCAGATCAAAAGCATCCAGAAAGCTTGACCAGAAGTGACAGTGGACAAAGAGGTCCGTCTGTAACTAGGGATTTGTCACGGGTGTCCCCGCGATCCATGTTGCGGATCG
Organism: Engystomops pustulosus; assembly: GCF_040894005.1. Lineage (NCBI taxonomy): Eukaryota > Metazoa > Chordata > Amphibia > Anura > Leptodactylidae > Engystomops > Engystomops pustulosus. The sequence goes on along the minus strand of NC_092413.1, from coordinate 189,634,180 downwards.
CGGGGGCACCCGTGCTCCGCTGTCCTGCCCTGCTCCCCCTCCTCTTCACTCACCTCTCCAGGCTCTGCTCTGGTCCCGGCGTGTGGTCCGCGAGTCTCCTTCCTTCCCGGCCGGACACTCCTGCTGTTAGAGCACGGGCGCGTCTCTTCAAGAATTTAATGGGCCAGCGTCCTCCTTATTGGCGCTGGCATTCGTGGTCCTGCCTGCCATCCATGGTCCTGCCTGCCATCCATGGTCCTGCCTGCCATCCGTGGCCCCCGTGTCGCTACCTTGGCTGCCGCCGCGGGCCTAGTCGCACCCGCGGAGCAACCTGGTGACTCTCGCCGCAGCAAGACCATCCCGCTTTGCGGCGGGCTCTGGCGAAGACCAGGAGTTCACTTAGACTCCGCTCCCGGGTGCGGCTAAGGTTGTTATCTCCCGCGGTGGTCCAGAGAGTCTACTGTCTATTCCCCCGAGATCGTGACAGGATTGTCTGTAAGTCGGGTTTCCTTAAGTCAGGGACGACCTGTACCAAATTGGAAGACCCCCTTAGAACCAGTTTTTTCATATTGTTGTGACATTTAAAAATGTGGTATATCTGGTATAACTAAAGAATATAATACAATATTATATACCTCTCTATGTAGCTACATAACTATCTTTAGCCTTCCCCCTTTTTAAGCACTATGAGGGGGGAATTTATCAAGGTTTGTAAACCCAGAAACTGAAACCTGAAATACTATTGCACAATTCTAATGCATGCACCGAGTGGGCCCGGGGCACAGAGCGATAGCACTAGCTATGGCCAATGCCAGGAACTGGCATAGGTTTTAGTGCAATTATATGCCAAGCAGAACCTGGCATAAAACTGACCCACCGCAAACCAGCCTCTGGAAAAATCGGGAAACCAGAGGGGCACATTTACTTACCCGGTCACCAGAGTCCACCAAAAGTGCATTGTCCGACGATAATGCCCTGTGTCGTGATTCACTAAGATCGTGCGCCCGATATCCTGCATGTGTCGCTTCCCGCTTAGGTCAGAGTTCACCATATTTTTAGTGGTGCATATAAGTGCATTGTCTTGCGACACAATTTGAAAGTTAAATCCCGCACTCAGTCCGAATCAGTTGGACTGTCCGACAGTGTGCCCCCAATTTGTGTTGCGTGGAAACCAGAGCAGCTGCGCCAAAAAAAGGATTGCATGCGACACAATCGCAGCGGGCACATTCCGAAAAAAGTGTGTCGCAAAGTTGCGCAAAGCCTAAGTAAATGTACCCTAGAGTCTCTACATGCATCCGGAGGGGCTGGGCTTACAGCATGTGCTGACGTATCATGCATGCTTGTTCTTTTTGGAAGTTACGGTAAGTTTTTCTCGTATACTCTGGAAGCACTTAGAAGCACACACACTTAGGGCTATTTCAGGTGACCCTGGTCTGTCTGTGAATTGCAAACCATGCAGTGTCCTTTTTTACGGGCCGACCAGACGAATGCAGAGTACGGGACTCCTCATACTGATATATAATAGAGCTAGTTGCTTCTTCCTCATGGATCAGCACCACTGATCTGTATGTTGGCTTGGCTGTTTTGCGGGATGAAAGGACTCTCTGTATCATATATTATTATGAGTCCCATCCATGGCACTCCGGTCAGTCCGTGAAATAGCTCACTGTGCGGCCCATCACTCATAGTCCAACTATGGACCTCTGAAATTATCCTTACCTATAGATCATTAGCATATAGGCATATATTTGGTTATATTATATATATTGTTGTTTCTAAATTGAAAAGCAGAATTGACACTTTTCAGTATAGCTGGATCCGGCATAAACAACTTTTTATTTTATTTTTTTACAATCAGAGTCAATGACCCTATTAATCTATCTATGCGTTCAGTTACATACATCTGGGGCATACATTAAGCAGGATGCCATGCCAATCCCCTGAATGGTAATTCTACTTTCCTCGTCCATAATAAACATATGCATTAACATTCCCTGGAAAAACATAAACCATCACATCCCAGACTATAAGAACGAGCAGCAGCGCCCATCAATATGTATGATGCCTTCTAATAAGCGGCCAGGATTAGGAATTCTGCCAGGAACCGTCACACTTAACGCTGCGCTGCTTTTCTCTGCTGTTTTATGGGGTTAAAAAGAAATTCTTCACATAAGGCTACCGCATAACTTAAGTCCAAAAATTGCATCCAGGCCTCAGCCGTGGATAATGGGCCTATAAAACTGGTTTAGCAATGCTGTAATGGATCTCCGTGCTGTTCTGCAGAGTAACATATTTTTCTTTGACATTCCAATAACTCTCCTTCTCGCATGAGGCCTCTCCAGTTACACCTTTACATTCCCTTTCTGGATCTTCCCGTCACCACTTCCTATTGAAGGAAATTCCATAATGCGATCACTCTTTGGATAACGAGGGCCTTGTTTCCAGGCCACTAATGACCACAATCGTCATGTTCTTCATGATGGATGTACTGTACGTCATCTATGTGGATATAACCTAGATACATGTCTATGAATTGCAGATTTGGAGTTTGACTCCTCTTTCTTTTCCAGCAGTGAGGCCTAGACGGGCTAAAAAACAGTGGAATTTCTCACCAGTACTTGAAAATATGTAGATCAAAGGATTATACAAGTACAGAATCACTTCCCCCTTTGTAAAATTCCTGAAATGCCACAGAGTTAGCCTTGTCTCTTATCTACCATGACCACAAGGCTGATTTCCTCCTATAAAGTTCTTGAGAAATGCTGACATTAAAGTAGGAGAACTCACTTATTTCACCTCTTGCAAATCCTATGTCGTTTTTCTGTATCCCAATATATCATATTCAAGACATAAATGTATTGTGTAGGTGAATACTCTACTTTAAAATGTTTTAAGAATGGACATACACATATTTATGGGTATAGCAGTGTAAAATATCGTCATAGACTGGGCTCCATAATTATTGTATGGCACTTGCTTCTCAATCACAACTGGACCCTAGAAGAACAAGTACTATGGCTTACTTTCTTTTATGGACCATCCACTGCAGTAATGTGTTTCCAGCCCAAAGGGAATGAAGAGAGATGTTCTGCACTATGAAGGACCTGATCCATGGTCAATGGATGTGTATTAGATATCTAATAATTATTATTATAATCCTTCTTCCCTGGTTAGAGATGCCGGGACTATTATTCAAAGTGCTAATGTAGCACCATCAGTTGAGAGACAACCCAACTTTGTTCTATATCTAATATGTGCCCTATCTTTTGGGTGTCTGCCCTTTTGGTCTCTACTTGAAGGCGTCCCATGTCCCTCCAAGGTATTCTTGCTCTTCCTTCACTGTAGTTCAACTTTAAAAGGAATCTCTTAGTTGATCATGAAAAACCACTGATAGTGCCAGCCTTAAAGACCCCTATACTATTGAGGGTTGGGTCGGTGCTTGGGAGGCAGTGACTTAGTTTTAGGTGCAGTGACTCCTGTGCCCCCCCCCTTTGATTGCAAAACAGGGGGGCCCCAGCAATACATTTCCACTAACCCCCCCCCCCCCCCCCAGGATGGCCTTGTCAAACTGGGGATTGGGAAAATGTAGATTGTGTTGTGTGACCTCTACCAAGAAGCTACCACAATCCTTGTTTGTTTAATGTTAGACTTAAAATTGTTATTGTAGAATAGAGAAACCATAGTTTTCTCTTGCATTTCCCCCCGATGTATATACACACTTTGTTTGGCCATACTTGTGGAGAGGGAGGGTAGGAGGCTACTGCCAGACTTTCTGGTTGTGGCTTACCTCCCTGAGAAGCCAACATGCCCACCATTTTTGTCCACGGAACATCTGCTATTTTGTAGTCAGAAGACCCCATACACATTACATGGTCCTTGGATGGGAATGGGATTACTCCTTGAAAACACATTTACAATAGATGGCATTGAGTATTCAAGTCTTTGGGGATTTTTGGTTTGAAGTTTTACGATCACTTATTTTCATCTAGAGCCTCCAAACAGAAACGTGACATTTTTTTTATTGATTTAAAAGGGTTTGACTCCCTAAATTACTTCTAAGTAGTCTTGAAAGCTTTTCAGCTGGCCAATAAAATGTATCAAAGACTGAGTACTGAATTTTTGTCAACCTTAACTTGAGATTAGGTCCAACTGATAATGGAAGGTGTTTGTGGATTAAATTTCTTCTCTCGTGACCACTGCAGGAGAAATATTACTTGTCCCCAATGAAAATGACTCCTCCAGTACAGGGATTGGAATTGGTGTGAGGACATAAGGCTTCATACCTTGCCTCCATACAGCCTCCTGAAGGTTTGCATTTCATTTGCATATAGAAAGTAATGTTTTCAGACAATAAATTCAACAAACACCACTCCTTATATACACAGGTTTAGTACACTGCAAAGAAAACAAGATAAAATGCCATAGATGACACGGATTCCAGAGGTGTCCATATCGGTAAAACATTAGCTAAAACCAAATATCTTGTAGTTATCAGACTGATCATTCCTCAGATAGTACGTTCCAGACACAAACCTGGCAACAAGTTCCAATGAAGCACCTTATGTACTGTACATACTGTAAAGCCCTTTGTCTTATTTGTGGTGTTGCTATAAAACTAGTGCGTTCAGGCAGAAGCTGGTGAGCTATCGACTTCCATCTAGAATGTAATAGGTTAACAGGCTTTTCACTTTATAAAAAAAAAAAAAACAAGAGCGAGAAAAAATTTCAGATAAAGTTGCCAAAACAAACATGAGTCTCTGGATGGAAATGCCTGCAATATTTTTACAGTATACACAGCACTCGGGCACACAGAGTAAGGCAGGCAGCCAGTGTAGCCTCTTATGGCACACGTGAGCAGTCACTTGGGGTATCCATCTTACACGTGTGGTCAGAGCACACAGTGTGCCTGGAATAACTTGTGTTCTACATACATTTCTATCTTTTGGCAGTGCGGACTGTGTCCTAGGAGACCAATGGGTGGTATAGATACAAATAGTCAAGGGTATTGTAATACAGAGTCAGACAGAGTGTCCCCATAACAGTGTCCTGCCCAAAATCACTGCCCAACATCATGTAATCTATATGAAGTCATATAGAGCCAAGCTATCTGAAACAACCTCGGGGCAACTTCTCCTTGAATACAGCATGATATCTTTGTCAACTATCTTCCTTTCCTCTTTATTTACCCGAGAGTGATCGGGTAAATGATCACCATTTCACTTGTTCCCAATCATTGCCGAGGAACAGAGATTAATTTGACATCAATGACATCTTGGGATGTTGTGGGATAGCATCACTAATCTTCTAGGGGATCTATCTATCTATCTATCTATCTATCTATCTATCTATCTATCTATCTATCTGTCAATCATATATCTATCCCATCTAAAGTTGAAGTAAGTGTAGGCAGGTTTCATGGCTTGGTGAAGGTGGTTCACACCAAAACGTTGCCAATGTTTTAATAAACTTTACCCTTTGGAATTTTGGAGTGCTGCCTAAACTTTCTTCAACTTTACTACTGAGGGATTTTGCCAGGATCTATTGAGGTTTCTCTCCACTGTGCGGACTTGGTTTTCTTTTTTCTTTATCTATCTATCTTTTCATCTATCTATCTATCTATCTATCTATCACGAAAGGTAAGCAGCACTCCAAAGACATCCAATGTAAAGTGAAGCAATGGTTACATTGGATGTCTTTGGAGTGCTGCTTACCTTTCGTGATATATGTTTGGAGGACCTAAGGCATGGTTCTAGTGAGCTTGCACCCGCCATTATCTCATGCGTTTGTGTGCTGTTTGGACTTTATCTATCTATCTATCTATCTAACTATTTAATACAGAATCAGACAATTGGCATCCATGATAAACCAGGGACACTTCCTCATAGATTCAGGTACTGTGACTGTGATAATCTGCTACACTGTGCAGGATCAGATCTTCTCCTCCCCCCTGCTCCCTCAACCACCCCTTTTCCTCTGCCTACTGTTATCGCACACTGTAGAAAACCCTCCTGCACAGTATAGCAGCCTGTGAAACTACAGCATAGAGTAACGCACCCCTCAGAGCCCTTCTGACTCATTAGCATAATTTTAAAAGTTGATTTTATAAGGAATGAATCCACGGGTAACAAATATAAGCAAATTATCACAGTCACAGTGGCTGGATCTATGAGTAAGTGTCCCTGGTTTATTGTGCTTGATTACAGTGGTAGAGTTCCTTTAAGGGGAGCTAAATTTGTACATGTATTAAAGGGAACTTGTTATCAGCAATTTGCCTAATTATCCACTACCAAGATAATGTCAGGCAGCATAACACCATCTGGTGTTTGTATCTTTCATGGTCCAGTGTGGTGACATTATCCAGAAAATCAACTTTGAAGTTAGGTGTATATGGGTTATAAAGTCAAGGAGGAGGAGAGTTCTCTGAATCCTCCTCCTCAAAGTTTGAAATCATGCATCAGAGTTCAGGAGATCTGGATAGTGATGTCTGGATGAAGGACCACCAATTACAATGAAGGGGGATTTCTGAGGAAATTTCTGTCTTTATAGAACCAATTTACATCCCACCTAAAAAGTAGATTTTCTGGATAATGCCACCTCACTGGTTCATGAAAAAAAAATCATCTGGAACGTGTGTCATCTGCTTGACACCATACTGGTAGTGGATTATTAGGTCAATTTGTGCTGACAGGTTCCCTTTAAAATATATCTACATACGTCTTTGTATATGAATTATAGATGACAGGTCTGGTAGTGGCTTATCTCCTCAAATGCAAAAGGATCAATCAATTGAAAATCTATCCAACCCAACAACTCCAGAGGTGACAGAGAGATGGTAGAGCCCTATAAACATTAGAATGTAGCCTAATCCCACCCAAATCAGCAATGTCAGCCTGTACACCCTACATTTAAAGCATATGGCTAGTTTAAGGTGGGCACCTTTGTGCAGCGTAACTTCCATAGATCAGTCATTTTTTAATTTCTAAGAATGTTTGGTAAGAAGTAATATGTCCCTTTATAACTCATACAGGGTCAACCAAAAATACTTAGCAAAAGTTAAATATACTGTGTTATGAAGTTGTGAGACAGATTTACCATTCAGGGCTTGGAAAGGTTAAGTCACAACCTTCATGAGAAGCATCACTTTGGTTGTAAGCCAAATTTTCTATAAACAGATGCAACTAAGAAAAGGCTGGAGCGGATATTTTTTAACATGAAAGAGAGTCAAAGACTTATATTTACCCATGATTATTTTTTTTCCAAAGGAAACCCTCTGTAAGGGATAGTGTGTGGACGTGTGCTATCTCCTTGATGAAAGTGACTTGAGTTGACCAACATCTTGTAGAAGTATTCGGTTATAACATTGTTAAACTTGGAAGATTTCCTGTTTGCGTCACATGTTATTTGTGAATTCTAGTGAACGCACATTTAGCTGGAATTTCTTTGAGGATAACAATGAAGGGAAGCTTATCACAGTGAGGATGGCTCTGAATATGAAAGTATCAGCATTCCTCAGTTTCTTGTCCTGAAAGACATGCAATTGTTTGTTTAGTGTAAGTCAATGGTCTCACAGAGTGCGTTCCCCAAAGCAAAATTCTTATGACAAAGCTTTGCTTTCCAGGAATGTAGAGCTGGATAGATGGGCTATTCCCATTGTTCACAAAGACCTCACTGTCCTTCAGTCTAGGGATTGTTGGCTCCTTTTATCCTGCTACGCCATAATCTGCCCAAACCTTACATGGTAGGGTCACAGATTCCATAGTTTGGCTGATGAGGTCGTACAAGCTCAATACAGTCTCATTCTTCAATAAATCTGTACATAAAAGGAGTTGTCTTATATACATGACTATCCACTATCCCTACTAAGGAGGCTCGAAACCCACTCACTCCAAACCACAGTTCTCACAAGTTTAACCATTCATTCCAGTGAACATCACATGTACTTTGTGGCAACTATTGCAGGAGTAGATATACATTTTTCAAGAAGAAATGTATCAAGAGTTGTATTTTCTATGGCATTCTTCATTTCCCCTGCACCCAAGTAAACTTAAGATTAAGAGGTTCATGGGCCAGAATCCTAATTCTACAAGGAGCTGACCTAGATTTGAGTGATTATTTACACCAAAAGTGTGAGAAGCCATGTCCAGTTCTGCTAAGGACTAATTCACCTGGAAGTGGTCCGACCATAGATTATGAACCACGTGCTGGCCAAATTTATGGACTGGCCATGGTGCAGAAGACAGGACTTCCATCATAGTGATGTATGATCTGAGTCCCTGCAAAACAGCAGCGCCAAACAGCGTCCGGTCCTCTGTATTTTTTCATGGTCTATCGTTTACACTTTTTGCTCAAAAAGTAACAACATTTTGCCATGAAAACAGCCAAGATTTGTCACTTTTCTCTTACATTTTTCATCAGAAACTGGTATAAAAAAAGTGATACATTCACAATATATATAACAGCTGATTGGCTTTGGTTCCTCGCTTTATTAGGAAGTTTTCCGGATCAGATGAACCCCTTACGGAACAGCTATTTTTTGATTGAAAAAGTTAACAGCCCAAAGTGTGTGCCTGTTTTCCCAGATGAGAGGTTCTGTAGACAGTCAGACTGTCTCTATGGATCTGAGATATAAGGGACAGAAATCCAATGTTTATGGCCAGTTTGTGGCACTTGCTGATTGTGTACTGTACACAATAAAGCCATTGACTGGCTGTATGGACATGTATGTGGGTAAACAAACAGAGACTTGCTCTTGAGTAACAGATGCTGCATATCTAATGATGTCTCGTGTACCTGATGTCTCGTAAACCAGATAATGGCTGGGTGACAACCAATGTGAAAACCGACAATTTCACTATAATCCATAATGATTCTATGGTTGATCATGGCTTCCATTGGTTTCCATATAACCCTACATATGGAGTGTGCCACCCTACATCATACCCTCCATCTATATATATACCATTAGGGTTTAGAAATGTCTCTTATGTACTTCTTTTGAAATGTACATGAACCCCTTTTTGATGGTAAAGCACCACGGAATTTAGAGGGCTCTATAAACAATAATAATATAATGTTACAGCAATAATTTCCTACTAATACATTAAGATCACTGGTTTACCCAATATTAAGAAACATACACTCTAAATAAATATGTTGGATTCTTCAAGAATAATTTAGGAAAAAATTATTTCTAGCAATGTCTTTCCATCTAAATAGATTCCAAGAGTAACTTGGAATAACATTGTTCACGAAGGACAATCTTTCTAAAAATTCTTATTTTTCCAGACACCTTCTTCCGTAACTTTCGCATTTGTAGACTGATTTATTATACTAGTATTGTTTAGACACAACCTGTTAACCTCCATTGTTATCGCATGACATATATTCTTAACCGAGAGCGTATGAGGTATTTTCCACCATCACTAATGTATATTACAGGGCTACTTCTGGGGCATTGTAACTAATAGACGTAGTTATAATATACATATAATAAGAATTTTAGAATTCAGATTGAAGAACTACTTACAGACACATGAGTACGAGGGGTTGATGACATTTACAAGATGGATGGTAAAAGGCAGGAAATACATGTGAATGCAACTTCCTAATGTCGGGGTCTTGCAAGGCAGTTTTTCATCACATTGTTTAGGATGTGTTAATGTCATATATTTGTTACGTGTCCTGTGCTGTAATAATTTCGCCAAGGTGGTGAAACCTGAAATGCCAAAACTGCTGTAAATTTTTAACTTCCTTTTTGTTACATCCCCCAGATGGTCACATAGAGAAACTTACTATCAGTTCCCCTTAAAAGATGGTAGCTGTCTGCAGGGGATTTCATATATATGTTTAATTAAAATAAAACTTATTTAAAGTGCAGTAATATATATCATATATATATATATATATATATATATATATATATATATATATTGCAGTTAAATTTTTTGTATAATTATTAGTATAATGTATTGCAGTATACTTTCACTGGAGCGTGGACAGGTAAGTCAGCCTGCCGTAGCCGCGATGGGGGACAAATGGGTACACAGGTGCGCCTGTGACTTGAGACATGGGTCGCAGGAGCACCTGTGACAGTACCCCCTTCCCTTCGGCCTCCCCTTCTGCTTGGCATGAAGAAATCTTTGAAGAACCCTGCGGTCCAAGATGTTGTCTTCGGGTTCCCAAGATCTCTCCTCTGGCCCGAACCCCTTCCATTTGATAAGAAAGAACCAAGGGCCAAGTTTGTAGCTGGGAATCTTTAGCCGGACAAATCTGGAGGACAGACACACTTTATCACAAGGAGAGAAGACTGGAGGAGACCGGTGTTACTTGTCAGCCTGGGTTTTGGTGCGGGGAGTTTGCTCCAAGATGAATATAAGGTCTTGTAACAATTCTTCCACGGCAGGAACATCAGAACGCACGGAAAGAGGAAGAGGTGGGCGTGGATGTCGTCCATAGACAATAAAGAAGGGAGCGGCACCGGCAGATTCAGAGTCCAAAGAATTATAGGAGAACTCCGGCCAAGGTAACAGAATGGACCAGTCATCCTGTGGAGCGGAAACAAAGTGCCGTAGATAGCAGCCCAGAGTGTGATTGACTCTCTCTACTTGACTGCGGATGATAGGCGAGGTAAAGTCCAGCTTTACTTGAAGTTGGTTGCATAAGGAACGCCAGAACCTGGAAACAAACTGGACCCCTTGGTCCAAGACAATGTGCAGTGGAAGTCCATGAAGCCGGAAGCTGTGGAGAAAGAACAGGCTGGCAAAACGAGGAGCTGACGGAGACCAGGTAGGGGAATGAAGTGGGACATTTTAGAGAAACGGTCTGTGACCACCGAGATGACAGTATTACCGGAAGATGGCAGAAGATCCGTAAAAAAGTCCATGGCCACGTGACCCAGCTGGGTATAGGCAGTGGCAGGAGCAGACCTGCTGGCTTGAGACATGAAGACTGATTTCGGGCACAGGAAGAGCAGGATCTCACAAAGTCTCATACATCCTTGACCAGACCTTGCCACCAGTAGAAATGAGAGATGAAAGCGACAGATCTCTGCACCTCAGGGTGCCAGCCACACGAGAGCAGGTCGGACATAGGACTTGCCAGGAGGAATTTGCCGTGGATCCACAGGCGAGACCACAACAAGCCATTCAGGAGGAACGATATGTCAAGGAGCTGGTTCATTCCCAATTATATCGAAGGCACAAGAGAGGGCATCGGCTTTGACAGACATAGATCAGACATAGATCAGGAAGTTAAAGTGAGAAGAAGAGGGACCAACAAGCCTGTCGTGGATTGAGACGCTGAGCAGTCTGGAGATATAGGAGATTCTTGTGATCAGTATATATACAGACCAAATGACTAGATACTTTCCAGAAGATAACGCCATTCTTCCAAGACAAACTTTATGGCCAGAAGCTCCAAACGAAAGGAGGAGAAGGAAAGACCAGAAAAGCGATAATTTGGTGAAGACCTTGGCTCCTCATAAGCAGTCAAATAGTTTTGTGATTAGAGGTATTGGGTAGCAGTTCTTCATCATAATTTTGTTAAGTCATTAGTCTATGCATGGATGGAGTAAACCATCCTTCTTGGCCACAAAGGAAAACTCAGAACGGGCAGGAGTATAGGACTTGCATATGAACCCCTTCTGCAGATTCTCTTCACATAGGCTGACATAGCTGCTGTTTCAGGCAAGGAAATTGGGTACACCAGACTCACTGGAGGAGATGTACCCGGAAACAGGTCTATAGGGCAGTCGTAGAGATGATGCGGTGGGAGAGTCTCCACTTGCTCCTCCTAGAAGACATCAGCAAGTCCATATATGAAGTGGGAAGACCCACCAGAGGCTTGGAGGATAACCGAGAAGACACGATGGACACAGGTTGAAGTGCCATCAGACAGTGTGACGAGAGTCTTTCCGACTTGCAGGCACAGGGGCTTGGTGGGGTACCGGACAGGATCGCAGAGGATCTGCCCACTGACTGATGAGATGACCAGAAACTTCTTAAGTCAGACCACAGGAAGATAATGCTGGGAGGCCAGGACAGCAGAAGTTCCCTGCAGAACCAGAATCCAGGAAGGCAGAAGCTCTAAACTGGCTACTTGTTCCAGTGCTCTGTAGGATAGATATGTTCAGGCATGGAGAAGCTTTGCTCTCACCTAGGGATGCTTCTCCCAGGAACCGTAGGTGTATGCGTTTCATGGACGCTGTGGGCAGAGTGGACAAGTCCCAAGAAAGTGCTCCGGGCTGGCACAGTAGAGACACAAATTCTCCTGTTGTCGTCTGGAGCACTCTTGGGGTGTCAGATGAGCTTTATACACCTTCATGACCTCCTCTGCAGCAGACAAGGAGGATGGCTGTGGTGGTCTTTGAAAGTCTGGAGCCAAGCGGGGCAGTCAACGGGTCCTGATCTGTGCTTGTTCATGATGCTGCTCTTCCATATGCTCAGAGAACCGGAGGTCACTCAGAGAAGACGGCAGGTCCCGTATGGACAGGGCGTCTTTGATTTGACTAGCCAGTTCTTTCTTAAAGGTGGTGACCAAGGCCGCTTCTTTCCAAGAAATCATGAAGGCAAGAATGCAAAATTGAACTGCGTAGTCGCCAACTGACAAGTCCCCTTGATGTAAGTTCAGCTGGGCGGTTTCAGCAGAAGATGCCCGGGCTGGTTCCTCAAAGACGGAGCATAATTCAGCAAGGAATATGGTGAGATTGGTCGAAACCGGGTCGTTCCTGTCCCAGAGAGGGGTGAGCTATGCCAGGGATTTCCTGGAGAGTAGACTGCCACCTTAGACCTTTCAGTGGCAAAAAGTTTAGGCATCAGCTTGATGTGCAGTGATCACTGGGTGACGAATCCCCTGCACAACTTGGCGATTTTGTCATACTTGGAGGCCATGGACTAACGTAGTCTGGGTTCTGCAGAAGACAATTTAGCCGCTGTAGCGAAAGGTGCCGCAGGAACTGGACGCTGCTGCTGGGCCACCAATAACTGCTCCATAATGGAGGTAAGCTGGTTCAGTTGCTGGCCCTGCACAACAATGTGCCCGGACTGCTGAGCCAAAATGGTGGTGAGGTCAGCCAGTTTGGGTAGAGAACCTTGGCGGGATCAATGGCCTGATCGTACTGTCAGGGTCAGTGGTGGTGGACCCACTGAACCATCACGAGCGATGACGTAAGCCAACAGCTGGGAGCGGAGTCTAAGTGGCACCCATTATTCACCAGAGCCCGCCGCAAAGCGAGTCGGTCTTGCTGTGGCGAGAAACCACCAGGTTGCTCCACAGGGGCAACTTTGCTAGTGATAGTGGCCAAGGCAAGGTACAGAATCGGCAGGCAGGGGGTCAGGACAGGTGGCACATGATCGGGTTTGGGGATGTAGCAGAAGGTCAATACAGGCGGCAAAGAATCAAGGTCAAGAACAGAAACAGAGGTCACAACAGATAATCAAAGGAGTCGCAATAGGAAGTTTTCTCTAAGGCTATGAGGCACAAAGAGCTGTCAGTAGTTACAGAGGGAGGCCGGCTATTTATCAGGTCAGCCACCGGCTACCGCCAATTAATGGTGCACTGGCTCTTTCAATCTCCAGGCCAGCGCATGCGTGCCGTAGAAGGTGGGGCCGCTCGCCGGACCACGGCAGACACTGCTGGAGTGCTGACTGATATGTCCACTTGCTGTAGCCACGATGGGGGACACAGGGGTACACGGGTGCGCCTGCGATCCGGGACATGGGTTTCAGGAGGACCCGTGACACATACAATATAATCCATACATAAATACATGTTTTTAATATTTTTAATTTGGTGGAGGGGCAGTTTATGCTAAAATAGGGGCCATTGTATATATTTTAATAGAGGAGGAAGGCAGTTCTGTCTGTATCACCAGACTGTATATTCTGCCCAGTGAAATGATACTCCCATTCCTCACCATTTACATATTTATCATTCCTGCATTTTTTCTACTTATCTCTACTGTCCACAATCTTCATTGTCACTATGTGAACAATGTATAAATACTACACTTGTTTTCTGGGAGTTTTTCTAAAATGTTTCAGATTTTTTTTCGTTTATAGTAAATGAAACAAAGCCTTAGGCAATGCGCACAGAGGGCGCCAAGATCACAACCCATTGCCCCTATGGAGCTAAATATACAACCCTCAAAAAAATAAAATACTACATACTAGATCTCAATAAATGAAATATTCCAGTAGCAATTTTTATTCATATCATACTGTAATGGGTTGAGATGAGAACAATAAAAATGATCAATGAAAATCAAAATTTATATCCTATGGAGGTCTGGAGTTGGAATGATACTGAAAATCTAGGTGGAAATCAAATTTCAGGTTTATCTAAATTCAGTGGAAATACCTGAAGACAAGGAATTGAGCTCAGTAGTGTTTGTAGCCTCCACGTGCCTGTATGACCTCCCTACAAAATCTGGGCATGCTTTTGATGGGGCGGTAGATGTTCTCCTGAGGGATCTACTCTGAGACCTGGATTGAAGTATCAGTCTTCTCCTGAACAGTCTGTGATGCATCATCCCGTTGCATGGAGCGAGACCTGATGTCCTAGATGTGCTAAATTGGATTAAGGTCTTGGGGAATGGACAGACAAGTCCATAGCATCAATGGGTTCATTCAGAAACTGCTGACACACTACAGTCACCTGATGCCTAGCGCAGGGCCGATTCTAGCATATTTGCTGCCTGAGGCGAATATTAAAATGCTGCCCCCCCCCCCGCTCCCTGTTAAGTAAATCCTTAAACTTTACTAACAATTGACAACCCTACAGACAGCTCCCTGACACTGTGTGACTGACTACAGGATCTGAGAGGCATTAGTGGCATCTAGTACCTTATAGATGACAATCTCTTCCATCAGGAGGACTTTATTCCGGGTTCTCCAATCCATGACGTATCGCGGCTGAATTCACGGCCAGATAGCTTCAGCTCCGTGCAGCATCTCCACCCGGCGTCCCTAAAAATACCACAGTCACTTACAGTATAAAGTCTCCTGGAAAACAACACTGTGCTCCTAAATAATATATACCCCTCACAACACAACTGACCGCACGCTACCCCACATATAACACATCCCTTCATTATATAGGGATAAAATCTATATACATATAATATACTGTATCCCATATACAGCCCCTGCAGCTAAGTAATATACTGTACCCGATATACAGCCCCCCCCCCAGCTTAGTAATATACTATATCCCATATACAGCCCCCCCAGCTTAGTAATATACTGTATCCCATATACAGCCCCCCCCCCCAGCTTAGTAATATACTGTATCCCATATACAGCCCCCCAGCTTAGTAATATACTGTATCCCATATACAGCCCCCCAGCTTAGTAATATACTGTATCCCATATACAGCCCCTGCAGCTAAGTAATATACTGTACCCGATATACAGCCCCCCCCAGCTTAGTAATATACTGTATCCCATATACAGCCCCCCCAGCTTAGTAATATACTGTACCCGATATACAGCCCCCCCCCAGCTTAGTAATATACTGTATCCCATATACAGCCCCACAGCTTAGTAATATACTGTATCCTATATATAGCCCCCGCAGCTTAGTAATATACTGTACCCGATATACAGCCCCCCCCCCCAGCTTAGTAATATACTGTATCCCATATACATCCCCCCAGCTTAGTAATATACTGTATCCCATATACATCCCCCCAGCTTAGTAATATACTGTATCCCATATACATCCCCCCAGCTTAGTGATATAGTGATATATAATATATACAGCACCTACCAGTATAAAATGATTCTGGCCCCATATAATATATATAGCATCCCCCCCCCAGTATAAAATAATTATAGCCCCAAATAATATCTATAGCATCCCCCCCCAGTATAAAATAATTATAGCCCCAAATAATATCTATAGCATCCCCCCCAGTATAAAATAAGTATAGCCCCAAATAATATATATAGCACCCCCCCCCCCAGTATAAAATAATTATAGCCCCAAATCCCCAAATAAAATATACAGAACCCCCCCACCCCTAGTATAAAATAATTCTGGCCCCATATAATATCTATAGCATCCCCCTAGTATTAAACAATCATAGCCCCAAATAATATATATATAGCATTCCCCCCAGTATAAAATAATTACGGTATAGCCCCAAATAATATAAATATATATTGCATCCCCCCCAGTAATAAAGAAATAATTATAGCCCCAAATAAAATAGCATTCCATGATCCCTCCCCCCCCCCCAGTTTAAAATAATTCTGGCCCCATATGATATATATAGCCCCCCCCCCCCCCCCCGCAGTATTAATTATTAGCCACAATTAATTAAATACATGAAAAATAATAAAAATCATACTCACCTGCAGGCAGCTGCTCTCTCGGCGCGGCTCCGGTGTTCATGCGGCTCTCCTGTGAGCCGCAATTCCGCACAGTGACACAGGCGGCATGCCGTCATGACGCCTGTGTCACTGCTTAGAACGGAGCGACGCAGCTGCCGGAAAGGCGCTGCGTCGCTCCGCATATAAATCGCGCCTATGTCTTAAAGAGACAGGCGCGATTTATTTAGCTGGTGGGTGATTCGGGCGTTAATGGACGCCCGAATCGCCCACTTTAGAGCGGCGAATTTCGCCGCCCTTTACAGGGACCCGCATTCTGCCGCCTGAAGCGAGATTTTCATCTCGCCTCATGGCAGATGCGGCCCTGGCCTAGCGTTATCATGCATCAGAAGGAACCCAGGGCCAACTGCATCTAAATATGGTTTCAGGATAGGTCTGAGGATCTCATCCCTCTGGGGCGGCACGGTGGCTGAGTGAGTAGCGCTTCTGCCTTGCAGCACTGGGGTCCTAGGTTCAAATCTGACCAAGGTCAACATCTGCAAAGAGTTTGTATGTTCTCTCCGTGTTTGTGTGGGTTTCCTCCGGGTACTCCAGTTTCCTCCCACACTCCAAAAACATACTGTTAGGTTGTTTAGATTGTGAGCCCCATGGGGACAGGGACCAATTTGACATGCTTTGTGCAGCGCTGCGTAATCTGTGTGCGCTATATAAATAAAGAATTATTATATTATTATTATTACCTATCGGAAGTAAGAGTATCTATTACAAGCCCAAATAAGTATTTTCCAGCCTGGAGGTATCCGGTATAGTTAGGCTTTATTTAAACATCTTACGAAACATCCAGAGTTACAAACTTTGAAAGGTCCACACGTTTCAGGCTATCTTCAGCCCTTAATCAGGACCTCTGTCGAGCACGTGGAGGGTTTAGCAGCCCCCCCAAAGAAATACCACCCAATACCATTACTGACCCACTGCCATGTCATGATGGTGGATGTTGCAGGCAGAAGAACATCCTCTACAGCAATGGTGGCAAACCTATGGCACAGGTGCCAGAGGTGACACTCAGAGCCCTTTCTGTGGGCACCCAAGCCTTCACCCCAACACAGAGTTTGCCAGACAGGACTCAGGGCTTCCTCCTGCAGTCCAATAGAGCCATGCTCAGCACCATTTTAAAGCACCATCCTTGGCTGCCAGGACTACAGGAGGAATGTGAAAGTGTGGATAGAGAGAGAATATTTTTGGAGCTCCTGCTCTTGGAACCCTGATTCTTCCTTTTCAGGGGACCCTCCACATGTTCTCTCTCACCCACAACAATGTCAAATCTTGTGTTACATTTCATGGTTTAAGTATAGCCTTTAATTTTTGAATGTGTGTAAAGATATCTTTCAACGGTAATCGTTACATCTCTGAGGCTCAATTTAGGTAACTAACTAGAGTGTGCATCAAGCCTAAGTCAATTCTGCTGTGCACTTCTCTCCATTCCTTGTCAAATCCCATCTCATAGTATGGAGGGAAGCCCAAGGGCTGCCTGTCAGATGTGATGAGATAAGAGAGCCACCTGCCCAGTGCATGGCCACCACAAGGAAGGTCACCTTCTCATCAGTGAGGAAGTGGGGACATACCTCATGGCTGAGTGATGTAAGGAGAGGGTGGAGGTGGCAGGATGCTCTCCTTACATCCTGAGCTCCAGGAAATTAGTCTCCAGCTAATGAAGCCTTATTGATCAGGCAGATCTTCAACAATTCATGAGGTTCAGCACAATATACAGATAAGAGCCACTTTATCACTGCTGAACCAGAACCCATTATTACAGACTGTATATCTAAGCATAGGGAGCAGTGGCCGTATCCATCATTGCAGATGTAGAAGTATTTCCATGTCCGGGGCTCAGTCCCAGAAAAGTTAATACCTTGGCAGCTGCTGACAATGCTGTAACAGTTGTAAACTGATCTAGTACTATAATTAGCTACAATTGGTCCATTTATTGATGATCTGTCATCATTATCAGATAAATATTTCCTTTTAGCTAGTCCAAAGTCTGATGTATTGATCTGAGCGCAGGATGTGTCAGAGGTTATCTATGAATCAAGAAGCCCAATGATGACCCACAATACGCCTGAGATATTTATTTGTCTACTGGTTTTACAGTGAACCTGTCGTGTTGAACAGCGTTTCACATTCAAGGCAGTATGACATAGAGCAGGAGGAGCTGAGCACATTGAAAATAGTGTCCTATCTGCAGGCAGTATGTTATAGAGCAGGAGGAGCTGAGCAGATTGTACATAGTAACATATCTGCAGGCAGCATGTTATAGAGCAGGAGGAGCTGAGCTGATTGTATATGATGTCTCATCTATGGCAGCACATTATAGAATAGGCATAGTTGAGCAGATTCTACATGTTGTCCATCTGCAAATAGCATGTTATAGAGCAGGGGGAGCTAACCATAGTGTACAATGTGTCCTATCTGCAGGCAGCATGTTATAGAGCAGGAGGAGCTTACCATAGGGTATAATGGGGCACATTTACTTACCCGGTCGTATCACGATCAAGGTGCGTTGTCCGACGAGGATGAAGTCCGGTGCGATTCACTAGGATTGTGTGCCCAATATCCTGCATGTGTCGCTTACCCGCTGAGGTCCGCCAGACCTTCTTTTTCCTGGTGTATGTAAGTGCTTGGCTTGCGACACTATAGTGTATAATGTGTCCTATCTGTAGACAGCATGTTACAGAGCAGAAGGAGCTAAGCATAGTGTACAATGTGTCCTATCTGCAGGCAGCATGTTATAGAACAGGAGAAGCTAAGCATGGTGTACTATGTGTGCTACATGTAAGCAGCATGTCACAGAGCAGGAGGAGATCACTATAGTCAGCATGTTACAGAGCAGGTGGAGCAAAGCATAGTGTACAATGTGTGAAATCTGCATTCAGGGCGGGATTAAGGGTGGTGGGGGCCCCTGGGCGCAAACTGGTGGGGGCCCTTCCAACAATGTTTTTGGAGGTATATAGCTTGCCAGCCCCCTGTAGTATATAGCCTGCCAGCCCCCTGTAGTATATAGCCAGCCAGCACCATGTAGTATACATCCTGCCAGCCCCCCTGTAGTATACAGCCTTCCAGCCCCCCTGTAGTATATAGCCTGCCAGCCTCCCTGTAGTATATAGCCAACCAGCCCCCCTGTAGTATGTAGCCTGCCAGCCCCCTGTAGTATGTAGCCTGCCAGACCCCTGTAGTATATAGCCTGCCAGAACCCTGTAGTATATAGCCTGCCAGAACCCTGTAGTATATAGCCTGCCAGAACCCTGTAGTATACAGCCACCAGCCCCTTGTAGTATAAAGCCACCAGCCCCCTGTAGTATACAGCCACCAGCCCCCTGTAGACTTTAGCCGCCAGTCCCCTGTAGAAAATGGCTATCTCGGCGATCTCCCCCAGCAAAGGCAGCTCACTGACACAGCTGTCATCCTAGACCCCTATGTGCGTTGAAGGCGGCCACTGCGCATTGAACAGAGACACAGTGCTGAGCTAAGTCGCTGACTGTCGGAAACTGGTGGGGGCCCCTTTAAAAGTGAAAGTGGTGGGGGCCCGGGGCTCGAGCCCCATGAGCCCCTCCTTTAATCCGGTCCTGTCTGCATTCATCATGTTATAGAGGAGGAGAGGCTAACTATAGTGTATAATATGTCCTTTCTTCAGAAAGCATGTTAGAGAGCAGGAGAAGCTAAGCATAGTGTACAATGTTTCCTATCTACAGGTAGCATGTTACAGAGCAGGGGGAGCTAACTATAGTGTATAATTTGTCCTATCTGCAGAATTTTTGTATGACTGTTTCTCTTTAAATACCAAAATTATTAGTTCTCTAATTAAGAACAGGACTTGTCCCTATCATCATGGAAATATTGGGTAAAGTGTGAAGAAGAGACCTCACAGATGCAATCTTCAGACGTGTGCGGTCCTTCCCTCACATCTAGTAATTGTATTGGAAACTCTCCCAGCTTTAGATTAAGAACTATTACAGGTATAATTAGGTTCTCCTGACATATTTCACGAGACTAGAAACTTCTCTTTTTACATTTACTAGTACAGTGGGACCACCCAGCCCAATAAATACTCTCAGTATAGATGTAGTCTCGCTCTGTGGATGGCCATTATGTGAGTATAATTATATTTTATGAGTCTGTAGAACGTGGCCAACTATTGTATCCTGTTCCTTAATAATCAATAGTCATCTAGTACCTAGAGGCAATTTCCCTTTTCATGCAATGGTTAAGAGCTCAAACATCAAAGTGCCTGCATTTTACTAGTTTTATTTTTGGATAATTACAATTAAGCTTTCAGATTTAAAGTCATAGGCCCACATTTATTAAAGTGTTTGCACCAGTTTTGTTCCACAGCCGCACTGTGTATGACAATTCTTAGAGAGGCCCCGCCCACACCCTGGGATTTTACACAGAGCAGCATAAAGAGTGATAGGAGCTAACACAGCAATACAACTGAGTAAAATTGTAAAGTAAAGTGTTAAAATGATCTTTATTGTGTTAACATCACTAGGGGATTGAAATGTGAGAATTTTCTTTCATGAGAAAACCCCTTTAAATTTGAACCTTTCACTCACATCTCCAGGACTTCTCCCAATTCCTTGGAATTCCCTACCCAGCTCTATCAATCTAATACCCACCCTCCAAAGTTTCAAGCATGCTCTTAAAACCCATCTCTTTAGGCAAAGCCTATCACACTTGCACACTAACCGCATGAAATTTCAACGTTACTAACCCATCCTGTTATCCAACATACACCGGATACCAAATCCAGGTTTTATTTATTATATTATTTTATTTTGTTCTATTCACTTATAAAGAATGGATGGACCATTATACAAGCTCTTATACCTCTTGTGTCACCCCTTCATCCTCATAGACTGTAAGCTCTTGTGTCACCCCCTCATCCTCATAGACTTTAAGCTCTTGTGTCACCCCCTCAACCCTTATCGACTGTAAGCTCTTGTGTCACCCCCTCATTCTCATAGACTGTAAGCTCCTGTGTCACCCCCTCATCCTCATAGACTGTAAGCTCTTGTGTCACCCCCTCATCCTCATAGACTGTAAGCTCTTGTGTCACCCCTCATCCTCATAGACTGTAAGCTCTTGTGTTACCCCCTCATCCTCATAGACTGTAAGCTCTTGTGTCCCCCCTCATCCCCATAGACTGTAAGCTCTTGTGTTACCTCCTCATCCTCATAGACTGTAAGCTCTTGTGTCACCCTCTCATCCTTATAGACTGAAGGCTCTTGTGTCACCCCCTCATCCTCATAGACTGTAAGCTCTTGTGTCACCCCCTCATCCTCATAGACTGTAAGCTCTTGTGTCACCTCCTCATCCTCATAGACTGTAAGCTATTGTGTCACCCCCTCATCCTCATAGACTGTAAGCTCTTGTGTCACCCCCTCATCCTCATAGCCTGTAAGCTCTTGTGTCACCCCCTCATACTCATAGACTGTAAGCTCTTGTGTCACCCTCTCATCCTCATAGACTGTAAGCTCTTTTGTTACCCCCTCATCCTCATAGACTGTAAGCTCTTCTGTCACCCCCTCATCCTCATAGACTGTAATCTCATGTGTCACCCCCTTATCCTCATAGTCTGTAAGCTCTTGTGAGCAGGGCCCTTACTCCTATTGTTCCATATGACTGTTTGTACTCTGTAATGTAGTATTATATTTGTATATGTCCCCTATGATATGTTTAGTGGTACGGAATATGATGGCGCTATATAAAAATGATTATTATTATTATTGGTGAAGACATTGCGCCAGTTTTGATGAATCTGGCGCCCCCTGCACACTCCACAGGCAAACTGCACATAGTATGGACTGCACTAGTTGGGATAAATGTGAGCCATAGATGTGCAGATCCACAACCACAAAAGTGGGTATTTTAGTGCAGCTTCTGGTTACATCTATTTTGGCCCCTCTTGGGACCCGAAGCAATTGCATGGGTTATGTTTTGGGGAAAAACCATCCCTGCTTACATAAGAAACACACCAATAGCCCAAAAATAGGAGATACCAGAATTACAATAACTCCTCTTATATTGTCAGGCCGCCTGCACAAGATGGAGAAATGCAAATATAATCAATAAGACATTGAGACAACTAGATGATAGATGTCCCTGACACTTGGCTGTGAAGTACAGTAGTATGTACAAGCATAACGTCAGTGGGAAACCAGTCTGGCACTGATCAGATCAGACATAGCTTTCAGCACCTATACAACTCCTGTTTCTAACTTCTTTCTCAAACTATTTTGTAGACAGAATCATCACATAGTTGGTAAGTTAAAGGGGTTGTCCACTTAAGCATATTCCAAAAAATTATTGAAATTGTTTGTGTAATGAAAAGTTATAAATTTTTCCAATATACTTTCTGTATCAATTCTTCATGGTTTCCAAGATCTCTGCTTGCTGTCATGCAACAGGAGGCCTCATTGTTTACTTCCTTTAGAAAAAAGGAAAAGGAAGCAGGACCGCTGTGGGGGGGGGGGGGGGGGGCAGTGTCTGGTGGAAAAAATGGAAAAGCGAGAGGCCACAATACGAGAGGATGAAGGACAGGAACCACAATATTCAGAAAATGGAAGGGGACAACAATATAAGGGATGGAGGACAGTGGGCTAAAGGAGGAGGCTGGATAACAAGAGGCCACAGTGGGAGGCTGGAGGACAGGAGGTGACTGGAGTACAGGAGGCCACAGTAAGGGGTTGGAGTACAGGAGGTCACAGGAGAAGGCTGGAGGACATGAGGCTACAATAGGAAGCTGGAGTACAAGAGGCCACAGGTGGAGGTTGGAGTACGGGAGGTCACAAGAGGAGGCTGGAGGGCAGGAGGCTACAAGAGGAGGCTGGAGGGCAGGAGGCCACAATATGAGGGAGGATAGGGTGACTTTTTGTCCCTCTTTCCCTTGCCCAAAAGTTGGAAGGTATGGATTATACCGCCCTGTCCTTCAGGAATGTCTTTATATAGACCAAAACATCACATGAATTTGGATTGCTATACTTTGTTCACTATCAATGCAGGAGTTTTTCTTTAAAGTGATGTTTATATATGGACCAGTACCCTACTTGAGCACCTGTAAGTACCTGGAGTTATGTTAGTCCCTTATGATATAATTTGCTTTGGTGGCCAAAGCCCTTTAAAGAGAACCTTTTTACCCCTATGAACTACTTGTCCCCTCAGGTAGGGTATGAAATGTCCTTTCTAGCACCCCCTCTTTTCTATGAAATCGCAACCACTTATATGTTAAAAAAAAATCTCCTTCTCTTATGCAAATTAGCCGAGAACAGTGATGTACTGCCTGAGAGGAGTCACTGGGAGAGAAGTGTCACTTCAAACACCCCTATCTAATGTTTAGAGTACTTTGAGTTTGGTGTAATATCCAAGATAAGAATCTCATCTTTCAGATTGCATTCAGGGAGCTACAGAACCAGAGATATAAGAGTAAAAGGAGGGATCTGCATTTCCAACAATGTCTAACTGTCCATATCTCTGTTTCTGTAATGATCTGAAAGATCAAGTTCTTATCTTTAATACAACACCAAAACATGGAAATGTGCAGGGAGTATAGGACCAAAGACAGGGGCTTCCAAAACGACTTTTCTGCCTCTAAGAGAGGCAAAATATGACTCTTCTCTGCTCATTATCGCATGGTATGTAGAAGGTTTTCTATAGGTAAATGGATGAAATTTCACATAAAGAAGAAATTGTAGAAATGACATTTTATACCGTACATGAAGATGCACTGCTAATAGATATAGGGGTTGTCCAAAAACACCTGACATTTATATGTGCTGGTTTTGCAGCTCTGCTGTATAAAGATGAATGGAGTTTAGTAGCATTACACATGATAAGAGGAGGAGCTGTTTGTGGAACAACTATGGAGCAACTATGTTTTTCAACCTCCAGACAACAAGTGGGGTAAAAGCTGGCGACACTATCCCTTTAAGATTGATCAGTGACCCTGCCCCTCTCCGTTATGTGACCGATATAAGTCTCAGAGTCAGCGTCGGACTGGCCCAGCGGAGCACCGGAGCATCCTTCGGTAGGCCCTGCTGCTCAAGGTGTAAAAGCTTCCTAGCAGGAAGCTCTGTTTAGAGGCCCCGCCTCTTCACTGCAGGATGTGTGAATGTAGGGGCCACTCAGCGCTCCACTGATTCACCTTATTATTTAGCACGGCAGGCTTAGAAAGTATAACTTCAGCAGTTCCAGGAATTCAGGCTGGTATGAAGTAGCTTCATCTTCCAGAAGTAGGAGGAGGGAAAGTAGGAGCCCAGGTGAGCAAATAGGAGCGGAGTCAGTAGCTCCCATTCATCACATAGTTGGTTGCATCGTGCAAGTGGCACATCACCCCCAGCAAAGGATAGACAGCGGGTTGCAAGATGGACTAAACATCGTGTCCACTTCACTAAGCTGCTGCAAGCTCCCCTCCCCCACCTCCTCACCCCCTGCACTCAGAGTCCGGAGTAAAAGTGAGAAGCTCTGCAGCCTCTGGTCAGCCTCAGCCATCCTGCTGGAGTGCAGGTATCTGTGTAAAACACAAGTGTGTAGTGTGCAAAGTGAAAAGTTTGTCTAATATAAACTCAGAGAGTGTTCATACACTTTCAATGCACTATTTGGATGCATATATGTGTAATAAATTGCTTGTAAGTAGATTTGTGTGTGCTTATGTATGTGTTATGAGAATATATTTGTACATACATATGTATATATCTGTACATATGCTACTATATATGTACAGTTTTCTTAAACTGTGCCTGTTGGGAATCGCTGCTCACCCCATTCCCTTCCCAGATGTGAGTCCAATGAGGTGCTTGCACAGTGAAGACAGAGTGCACTAAGCCGGGTGCTGAGACCTCTGGGATAACTGTTAGTATAAATGTTTGTTTTTTTAACGGATAGAAGACAGCGATTTGGGGTGCCAAACCACTAGTCCATAACGGATGTGGGTGGTTTAGAGTCCCAAGTTGATTGAGAGCGCATGTGTACTAAAATATGTGTGACTACATGTGGCACAAGTGTATTTATGTACCTGTGTTTAATGTGTGTGGCCATATGTACTGTACATTATGCATATGTCTGATTTTGTATTTACCAAGCTTGGGTACTGCCAGGGATGTGTCTTGTGTATTTCGTGCTAGATAGTAATATTGTATCACCTCTGTAAAATGTTCCATTACATACATTACATTGTGATGTATACTATGTTGTAACACATATTTTTTTCTATGGCAGTGACAAAATCTGCTGCCTAAGGGTCCGCATAGACATTGAGTTGGCCCTGAATTTAAAAATGGCAGTAAAGTGTAGAGAGAGAATAACACTAGTATTAGTCCAAATGGCACTAAAATATTTGGCTAATACAGTAGTAGTGGTTCATGAGTACATTGGTAGCATTGACACATACAAACAGTCCCAGGGTTACATACAAAATAGGTTCTTTAGGTTTGTTCTTAAGTAGAATTTTTATTCAAGTCAGAACTGTATATTTTATTCTTGTAGAATCAGACAAAATAAATTTTTGCCCAAGCGAATTGGATTTTCAAATATGTTGCTGTAATGGGACCAAGGATTATGAATAAAGCTTCATTACAGACACATTACAGCTGATCATTGCAGCCTGGGACTATAGTAACATCCAGAGAGCTTCACCAGAGGTCACAGTGGGCAGAGGGGTCCGTCTGTAACCAGGGGTTGTGCGTCCTTAAGTATTGGACAGCCTGTACTTAGCATTTGGTCTTTTATGTTAGGATTTTTTATTTCAATTGTTCTGCTCCCATCATAGAACAGAATAAGTGAAACTTCCAACTTTGACTTGAAACCAGCCTAAGGCTACATTCACACGACCGTATGGGGGACATATATACGGCCTATATACGTCTCCCATAGACGGCAATGGGCGCACGGCACCCTACGGGATCGGTACGGTGCAGCACACGTGCGGCACCATACCGCTCCGTACCCGGGAAAAAGATAGGACATGTCCTATCTTTTCCCGTAATACGGCGCCGTGCGCCATACATCCCTATGGAGAGGGGCGGGGGTGAGCTGCGCTTAGGCGGGCATACATCGGCGTTGCGGAGAGGAGCAGGGGATGAGCGCAGCTCACCCCCGCCCCTCTCTATAGGAATATACAGCTCACGGCTATCTTTCTACGGCTATAATGCGGTACGGTGCCGCACATGTGTGGCACCATACCGCTCCCGTACAGGGCCGTGAGCCTATAGAAGTGTATGGGGGACATATATACGTCCCCCATACATCTCTTTTACATGCACAGAGCACATACACTATTCTGAGTTATGAAATGCTTTTTCTGCACCATAGGAAGTATCATAGCTTGCCAAGTATCAAATGAATAACAGTGAATGGTGGGCCCTTTGAATTTATTTCTCTGGTGGGCCCAAGGTACCCCAGTCCGACACTGCTCAGAGTACATGCCGACTACTGGTCCTTTTCGGTACAAGTGATTGGTGAGTGACAGTAATAGAGTCCCAAGTAATGGGATATTTATCTCCTATCCTTTATATAGTTAATAAATAACAATTCTCTGAATACACCTTAAGGCTGGAGACACATGGGATAGTTGTTTGTGGACATTCTGAAACTGTGCTGCCCATTGTTTTCCTAAAAAGATAACAATATGCTATTTATTATATATGTCTATCCCCATTGACCAGCCGTAAAGCCAATGGAGCTCCATTCTTTCTATAGTGGCTGGCAGGGGAAACTGCAGCTTAGCACATAGATGTTCAGGTGTGTATTCTTTTATCTATATACATGTATATACCAATGATCATGCAAATCAGCTTGGATTTGCATGTTATGCTATTTATTTTTCCATGGAAACTTGTATGAGAAACTCTTGTTAAATTCTTTTATCAGTTTACTGTACATTACATGAGAAAGTATTTCATCCATTGCCGAAGGTGCTGACTACATTCTCAGGCTGAAACCTTCGCTCACCGGCTGCCGAATGTGTCATTAATGGATGTTCTAAAAAGTCTACAAACCTCTCAAGTCATAATATTGCCTCAAGCCTTAGCAGAAGGGTTATGTGAACTAATGAGGCCAAAGCCAACCTTCAATCACAAGTCATAGTTCTTAGCACTATTTTGGGTACGAGGGAGAGAGAAGTCATGTACTTAGCAACTTTTATAGAGCTGTCGCATAACAAAGGGCTACATAGTAGAAACATTGCAACCTGAAATATAGAGAGATTTATCTTCAAGTTTCTGAGGTAAAACTGTTCTAGTTGCCCATGGAAACCAATCAGAGCACAGCTTAAATTTTATAGATGGCTGTGGGAGAATGAAAGCTGAGCTCCGATTGGTTGCCATGGGCAACTAGAACAGTTCTGCTCTAAGAGACTTATGATATATTTCCCCAATAGTTTTTAGGCCCAATTTATAAGTTAAAGGTGTTCTCCAGTGACATACAAGTTAGTTCCTATCCACGGAATAAGGGCTATCTTACTCGGTGGGGTCTAAGTGATGGGAACAACGCAGACCAAAAGTAGGGGTTCCGATGTACCACACATGCGCCGCTGCTCTATTCATCTCTATGGCGCTGGCGGAGATTGCCAAGCGCTGCACTTTGCTCTATTCATCTCTGTGGCGCTGATAAAGATTGCAGTTGGCGCATAAGCAGGGTCGGATTAAGGGTGGTGGGGGCCCCTGGGCGCAAACTGGTGGGGGCCCTTCCAACAATGTTTTTGGAGGTATATAGCCTGTCAGCCCCTGTAGTATGTAGCCTGTAGTATGTAACCTGCCGGCCCCCTGTAGTATGTAGCCTGCCAGACCCCTGTAGTATATAGCCTGCCAGACCCCTGCAGTATACAGCCACCAGCTCCCTGTAGTATACAACCACCAGCCCCCTGTAGACTTTAGCTGTCAGTCCCCTGTAGAAAATGGTGATTTCGGCAATCTCCCCTATCGAAGGCAGCTGTGTCTCACTGATACAGCTGAAAGCCTAGACCCCTATGTGCACTGCGGGCGGCCACGGGCCGCTGCACATTGCACACAGAGACAGTCAGTGACTCAGCTGAGCTGAGTCGCTGACTGTCGGAAACTGGTAGGGGCCCCTTAAAAAGTGAAAGTGGTGGGGGCCCCGGGGCTCGAGCCCCAGGAGCCCCTCCTTTAATCCGGCCCTGTGCATAAGTGACCGGCTGCACTCTTTATCTCACAGTAAGACGGGGGTACAATGGACCCCTGTTCTCATTATTCGTGGGAATCCCATTACTGAGACTCCCACCCATCACCAAGTAAGTCCTTATACCAGTGATGGTGAACCTTTTAGAGCCTGAGTGCCCAAACCTCAACCAAAAGCCACCTATTTATTGCAAAGTGCCAGCGCAGCAATTTAAGCAGTAATTTATTTTTCTTTGTTCATTAACAACTTTCAATCCTTCAGCCTGCCAAGGACACCAACCCAGTTGAAAACAGGAGGGCAAATTCGACTATCATTGTAGGAAGATTCTGCAGGCAGATTCTTTGAGTTCTGTCTGGTGAACTTCATTCTGGGGTGATGGCCTGGGTGCCCACCCGTGCCATAGGTTTGCTACCCCTGCCCTATACTGTGGATAGGGGTTAACTTGTCTGTCACTGGATCAACCCTTTAAGAAAGAGTGAAAAAAAAAACTGTAGTCCCAAAAAAACCTACTTGCTCCGACAAATGTCCCTTGGTAATTGCTGCAGCAGCTATGGCGGTTCTTTTATCCCGTCCTATTACTAGTCACTGGTTTTACATATAAACACAGGGTTTGGAGCACATTTATCTAACGTGTATAACCATCTACATGATCTGTTCATATTGACCATGAATGCTGTTTTGACAGATTTGTTTTAAGGGATTCTCCCACCTTGCTGATATGATAGATGCTGACCCCGTGTCTGAGACCAGCAGGGGCGTAACTTTAAGGGGGGCAGAGGTTGCGATTGCACACGGGCCCAAGAGGTTTAGGAGGCCCTTATGGTGTCACTTTCCCATATGAGAAGACTATTACTATAAACCATACATTATAGTCGGGGGCCTGGCACAGACTTTGCACTGGGGCCCATCACCTTCTCGTTACGCCACTGGAGACCAGGACCTATATATTGAGAACTAGGGTCTGCTGCTCAACTTCCTACAGCAGGGCCGAAAGGCAGAGTTTGTTACACATGCGCAGACACTCTCCATTCTAATCTATAGGAACAATAAAAATAGCTGAATTTATAGACTCTGAATGGATTGCAGAGTAAAATCTCCATGCACCCGATCAGTAGGAAGGGGGGGCAGTTTACCCCTATACTCAAGATTATATAGATTGTAAATACACTAAGATGAGAAAACCCCTTTAACAAGTGTAGAAGCCGATGTTCTAGTGCCTTTGGAATCCATCATGCAACAGATCTGACATTGTTGTGGCTAAGAACTGAAGCTACAGCACAGATGTGAACAAGGCCCATTAGAAAATCATGGGTTAAACTTCAATGCTTTGATGTTGCGGTGAAGCAATTACTACAAAGCACATTTAGCATTATCCTTAGAGAATTTCTGATAACTTTTATATGCACTTCGATAAGTATCACAAACTTTTTCCAAAGGGCAAGAAAACTTCACAGCGTACGTGTGTATGTGTGTGTTGTACACACATGTATGTATATGTTTGTATGTGTCTTTCATTAAAAACATGGGAGAACAGTTTGTTCTTGGCATTTCAGGAATGAAAAAGGGAGGGGGACAAGAGATCGGAGCGAATCCCTTAGGGGAAACAAGAAACATTGGATATGGAGGAATGTCAGCTACGTTGTAGAGAATATCTGCAGCATGAAATAATTAGGAGCCTGTATACTTTCCAGGAGGTCTGAGCTGGATGTGGGCAGCAGGGGAAATATGGACGGATATAGTGATCTCATACTTGGGCGTATATTCTGTGACTTCCTAAAAAATGAGGCAGTATGGACTCATATGACTAGGCCCCATTGAGTTCTTCTTCGGTACCTACTAGAATTACCTTCAAAGTCAAATCAATGACAAATATATTAGGGCACATATTTCAACATGTCTGCAGATTCGTTATTTCTAAGTAGAAGGGGTTCACTGGCTCACAAAATCCATTGACCCATTGTCAGTTAATTAACATAGTCCCTCAATCATGTCCTGACCTAATTAGCTGGAAAATAGATTTGCTACAAAGAGTCTCTGTCTCTGGAGGACCCAGCATATCCATCCATTACGCGGACAGGACATTTATTTCGGTAGTCACAATGTAATGCTTCATGGACCCTGTGATAGTGCTGCAGGGAGATTACGTTCCCCATTTAGGACTGTCATCTTCTGCATGTACATTTTGCTATGTTTTAGCTGTTTTTGTGCCTTTTTTGCTATTTGCTCATATGAGGGACTTAATAGGAACTATGCCAAATTATGTTGCATGTATTGTTTTGCCATTTTTCAAGCAATTTCACCACTTTGCAGGACAAGCATCAAAAATTTGAGTCTGGTTAAATCGACTGTGTAGGGAGCGGCCTGGTGATGAACGAGGATTGGTCCCGATGGTTACATACAGGATTGGTTATTTAGGTTTGTACTTAAGTTGAATTTATATGTAAGTCAGAACAGAACATTTTATAATTGTAGCTCCGGACAAAAGTTTGGGTCTCTGGTTTGGGTGAAATTGCTAGACATGTTTCGAGATTCTTCGATGAGATGGTCATTGATTACTTCTCAGGATCCCTATAGTGTTACTCGAGGGGCAGTTTTCCTTCTTCTAATTCTAAATACTTTCCTAAACACGACCTCTGGTTTCCAAAACAATTGTCTCTTATGTTCTTCATCTCAGGCATGACTCTGAGTTGTGTGTTACATCACTTCTTGGGAATTCTTCATGTGTGCAGAAAAAAAATAACATTTCCAGATTTTTGCATGTTACCTCTGTGGGAATCTATGGAGCGTTGGGCACAAACATGAGACCTTTTCATTTTTGTTAGTCAAATGAGAATAAGTTAATGGGGCACATTTACTTACCCGGTCCTGTCGCGATCCCGTGGTGCGTTTTCTGACGAGGATTCGGGTCTGCCGCGATTCACTAAGATCGTGCGCAGATAGTATTCCTGCATCCGACGCTTCTGCGCCGAGGTCTGCCGGAGTTCACCTGCTTCTTCCCGGTGCTTGTAAGTGCCATGGCAATTCGGCACAAAATTGAAATCGTTGGGAAACCTCTGCGCTTTCCGGACCCTTAGTAAATGAGCCCCATTGTATGGAAATGTTATATTATGTTGGTGTAGTCTTAGGGCAAACTTTGGTATGATATAAATTTATAAACCTTTAAAAGCTAAAAAATTTAAATGCAAAATATATGTTACAGGTCAGCGATGTGAGACATTCGTTGGAGAATTTTATCAGTATGCAGCAAGCATCTATTGAGTTACTTCCTGTGTCATGACTGTGACAACAGTGGAAAACTCTAGCCAGGCTGTCCGTATTCTTTTTGAAATATTTTTAGCTTTAGTTTACATTCTGTGCTAGAAATAGCACCATGGAAATTTTCCAAAAATACTAAGTTTCGTTAAGGCTGAGTTTCAACATTTTTTTTCTATAAAGAATAACAAGATGGCGTTAGGTCAGATAATGTTTCAAAAGATTGGGTTACCTAAACTGGTTTTCTCACAAAGGACATTTATTATCAGTCCTTATGCTGTCACTGTGGATGTCTGGATGTCTACTCTATGTCATCCCTATAGGCTTTAAATAAAGTCTACCAGCAGTTTTGACCATACAAAGCTGCAAACAGTGCTGGTCCTGGAGATTTGTGCAAAATACTTTTGTGTGTTGCTATCAGAACCAGGACTATGAAAAAAAAAGCATTAATCTTCCAGGATTGTAGCTGGACTTGGATCATCCGGGGAGTCTTCACACACTGCCGTGTTCTTTGATCCCTTCATTTTAACTTTTCCTCAACCCCCTTACTCTTTTATAATATCCAAGCAGAAGCTACAGTGTCACAGGTGCTCCCGCGATCCCTGTCTCGGATTGCGGGCGCATCCGTGCACCCCCGTTTACCCCCGCTGCAGGCCGGTCAGTGAACTCACCTCTCCCGGCTCCTGCTCTTCCCCGGACTGCCGTGCGCGCGCGTCCCCGCCTCCTAGGGCGCGCGCGCGGCTCCTGCCGAAAATTTAAAGGGCCAGCGCACCGCTAATTGGTGCACTGGCTGAACCTCACCTTTAAGAATCCTGCCTCTTCCTGTGTCCCCTGCCGGATCTTTGTGCCTCATAGCCTTAGAGAAAGCTTCCTAGCGATTATTCCTGCGTTCCTGTGTATTCCTGCGTTCCTGTGTATTCCTGCGTTCCTGTGTGTTCCCGCTCCTGTGTGTTCCCGCTCCTGTGTCCTGTGTTACCCGAGTTCCTCCGTGTTGCTGTGTTCCCGTTCCCACCTGCCTGGACCTCCTGTTGCTGACCCCGGATTTGGACCTGACGTTGCATCTCTGCCGCCTGCCCTGACCCTGTGCCTGGACCTGTCTACGAGATTGTCATCCGCTAAGGTACCTCGACCTCGGCTGCCACCGTGGGCTAGTCACACCTGGGAACGACCTAGTGGTATCCTGCCGCAGCAAGTCCAACCCGCTTTGCGGCGGGCTCTGGTGAATACCAGGTGCCGCTAGGCTCCGGTTCCGGGTGTTGGCTAGTTACATCTCCCGCGGTGGTCCAGAGGATCCACTGATCCTAACAGTAAGATCCGGCCATGGATCCTGCCGAGGTTCCGCTTCCCACTCGACCAAACTTTGCCGCCATAGTGGTCCAGCAATCCCGGGAGATTGCCGCTCAACGCGAACAGCTGGATCAAGTCACCTCCATGCTGCAACAGCTGCTAGCCGCCCAGCAACAGCAACAGGTTCCCGTGTCTGCTCCCGTGGCTCCTGCAACTCCAGTCTGCCTTCCTGTTGCTGAACCACGACTACGGCTGTCTATGCCCAGCAAATTTGACGGAGACCCCAAACAGTGCAGGGGTTTTATTACTCAATGCTCCCTACAAATAGAACTTATGCCTTCGCAATTTGTCACGGAGCGTTCCAAGGTGGCATTTTTCGTCAGTCTTCTCTCTGGGAAGGCCCTGGCCTGGGCCACTCCTCTTTGGGACAGAGGCGACCCGGTCACGGCTACTCTTGCGGCTTTTCTGGCGGAGTTCCGGGCTGTTTTTGAGGAACCAGCACGGGCTTCTTCTGCCGAGACTGCGTTGTTGAATCTGCGCCAAGGCAACTCATCTGTGGGGGAGTATGCTGTTCAGTTCCGCACCCTGGCCTCTGAACTTGCCTGGAACGATGCAGCTCTCATCGCCACCTTTAAGAAAGGACTCTCGCCGCAGGTCAAAGATGCGCTGGCGGCTCGGGATCTACCGTCAACTCTGGGTGGTCTCATCACACTGGCCACTCGGATAGATGTCCGGTTTAAGGAACGCGCCGAGGAACTTCGCTCTGAGCATCCTCAAGCTCAGGTAAGACGTTTTCCTCGCCTCGCACCTGCCTTCCAAAGACCGCTGCAGCCTCTGCCTGTATCGTCTGCTGAGGAACCCATGCAGGTGGACAGAATACGGCTCTCTCTACAAGAGCGTTCCAGAAGACGACAGGAGAACCTATGTCTGTATTGTGCCAGTCCAGGGCACTTCATCGGGACTTGTCCTGTTCGTCCTCCATGTCCGGGAAACGCCAGCACCTAGGGCTCTTGGGAGAAGCGTCCCTAGGTGTGTGCAAAGCTTCTCCACGTCTGATTATTCCTGTGCTCCTCAGCGTAGACACCGGCACCCAGATTCAAGTTTCCGCTTTCCTGGATTCTGGCTCTACAGCGAACTTTATGGACGCAGCCCTGATCTCCCGGCATCATTTCCCAGTGGTTCGTCTTGAGAAACCATTGTCCATTGCCTCAGTCAGTGGCCAGATTCTTTCCGTGCCCATCCGGTTTCGCACGGAACCCCTGCTTCTGCAAGTTGGAGCCTTGCATAAAGAAAGACTTTCTTTTTTTGTACTACCCCAAAGCACTTCCACCCTCCTGTTGGGTCTCCCCTGGTTGCAGCAACATGCCCCTGTGCTGGACTGGTCCTCTGGGGAGATTCTCCGTTGGGGCCCGGCTTGTTCTTCTCATTGTATGGATGTCCCTCGTCCGCTCCCTGTCTGGACTTCCACCTTGTCTCCCAAGCCCCTGGAGGGGCTCCCCGCGCCATACTTGGATTTCGCAGATGTGTTCTCCAAAAAACAGGCAGAGACTCTTCCTCCACATCGTCCTTATGATTGCCCCATCGACTTGCTGCCCGGCTCTTCTCCTCCACGGGGTCGGGTGTACCCGCTCTCAGTACCCGAAACAGCCGCCATGTCTGAATATATTAAGGAAAATCTGCAAAGAGGTTTCATACGTAAATCCTCCTCTCCAGCTGGCGCAGGTTTCTTTTTTGTCACCAAGAAAGATGGCTCTCTTCGCCCCTGTATAGACTATCGCGGTCTTAACAAAGTCACCGTTAAGAATCGCTACCCCTTGCCGCTGATCACGGAGTTGTTTGATCGTCTACGGGGCGCGAGAGTCTTTACCAAGTTGGATCTTCGTGGTGCCTACAATCTTATTCGCATCAGGAAGGGTGACGAGTGGAAGACTGCCTTTAACACCCGTGATGGGCATTTTGAATATTTGGTTATGCCCTTTGGACTTTGCAATGCACCAGCCGTTTTCCAGGAATTTGTTAATGATATCTTCAGGGACTTATTGTACAGCTGTGTTGTGGTTTACCTGGATGACATCCTCGTGTTTTCTGCTGATCTCGAGTCCCATCAGTCCCATGTACGGCAAGTGCTCGGTCGCCTCAGGACTAACCATCTCTATGCCAAACTGGAAAAATGCCATTTTCATCAAAGGAGCCTTCCATTCCTTGGCTACATTATTTCCGACAGAGGCCTGCAGATGGATCCTGCTAAACTATCTGCAGTTCTTCAGTGGCCACGCCCAGTGGGACTGCGTGCTATCCAAAGATTCCTGGGCTTTGCCAATTATTATAGGCAATTCATTCCACATTTTTCTTCCCTGGTAGCTCCACTGGTGGCGCTAACAAAGAAAGGTGTCAATTCTCGTCTCTGGCCCCCCGCGGCTGAGGAGGCCTTCACGAGATTAAAGACGGCATTTTCCTCTGCATCTGTTCTTACCAGACCTGATACCGAGAAGCCATTCTTTCTGGAAGTCGATGCCTCTTCCGTAGGAGCTGGAGCGGTTCTTACCCAGAAGGGGCCTAGGGGCCGAACTCTCTCCTGTGGCTTCTTCTCCAAAACATTTTCCTCCGCAGAGAGAAATTATTCTATAGGGGATCGTGAGCTTCTGGCTATCAAGCTTGCCTTGGAGGAATGGCGTCATCTGCTGGAGGGAGCTCGATTTCCAGTCAGTATTTTCACGGACCACAAGAACCTCCAGTACCTGCAGACAGCTCAACGGTTGAACCCACGTCAAGCCCGGTGGTCCTTATTCTTTTCCCGTTTTGACTTCCAGATCCATTTTCGCCCAGCTGAGAAAAACATCAAGGCTGATGCCCTGTCACGTGCTTCCGATGTTATGGGGGAGGACTATGCTCCGAGACACATCATTCCTCCAGAGCGGCTTGTGCTGGCAGCGCCGGTGGACCTTCGGCAATTACCTCCTGGCAAGACTTATGTACGACCTGGACTTCGAAAGAGGATCCTGACCTGGGGACATTCTTCTCGAGTGGCTGGGCACCCTGGGGTGCAGCGCTCTGTGGCCCTGATTTCCCGTTTCTATTGGTGGCCTGATTTGGTCAAGGACGTTCGGGATTTTGTGCGGTCTTGTGCCTCTTGTGCTCGCAATAAGCCCTCACGACAAAAACCAGCTGGTCTTCTGTTGCCGTTACCCGTGCCTACCTGCCCGTGGTCTCACGTGGCTATGGACTTCATTACTGATCTGCCGCCATCATCTGGCAATACCGTTATCTGGGTGGTAACAGACCGCTTCTCTAAGATGTCCCATTTTGTCCCTCTGCCAGGTTTGCCTTCAGCTCCACGTCTTGCCAGTCTCTTCTTCCAGCACATCTTCCGGCTTCATGGCCTTCCCCGGCACATCGTTTCTGATCGAGGTGTTCAGTTCGTGTCCAAGTTCTGGAGATCTCTGTGCAATCAGCTGCAAGTGAAATTGGACTTTTCCTCTGCCTATCATCCTCAGTCCAACGGCCAAGTAGAGAGGGTGAATCAAACTTTGGGATGTTATCTCCGCCACTTTGTGTCCGCTCGTCAGGATGACTGGGCTTCTCTTTTACCATGGGCGGAGTTTTCCTACAATTCCCTGGACTCCACTTCTGCTGGTTCTGCTCCCTTCTTTATTAATTACGGACTGCACCCACGGCCTCCTCTTCCGTTACCTGTGTCTGCAGATGTTCCTGCTGTGGAGGACTTGGTACAGGATCTAAAAGCCATCTGGGAACAAGTCCGTACCTCATTGCTCCAAACCTCTGCCAAGACCAAGCATCAAGCGGACAAGAAACGTCGGCCTTTTCCTGTCTTAGCTCCTGGTGACAGGGTCTGGTTATCCTCAAGGTACGTCCGACTGAAGATCCCTGGCTACAAATTGGGACCCCGGTTCTTGGGTCCATTTGAAATCCTCAGTCGCATCAACCCGGTAGCCTACAAATTGCGGCTGCCTCCTAGCATGCGCATACCCAACTCCTTCCACGTTTCCCTCCTCAAGCCAGTCGTCTTAAACCGCTTCACCCAACAAGTTCCTCTCCCTCCGGCTCCACAAGCGGACTCTACTGATGTCTTCGAGGTGAAGGAGATCCTGGATACGAAGACAGTGAGAGGTAGGCGGTTGTTTCTGGTAGACTGGAAGGGATTTGGTCCTGAGGAGAGATCTTGGGAGCCAGAGGATAACATCTTGGACAAGAGCCTGCTCCAACGTTTTCTCAGGCCCAAGAAGAGAGGGAGGCCGAAGGGGGGGGGTACTGTCACGGGTGCTCCCGCGATCCCTGTCTCGGATCGCGGGCGCATCCGTGCACCCCCGTTTACCCCCGCTGCAGGCCGGTCAGTGAACTCACCTCTCCCGGCTCCTGCTCTTCCCCGGACTGCCGTGCGCGCGCGTCCCCGCCTCCTAGGGCGCGCGCGCGGCTCCTGCCGAAAATTTAAAGGGCCAGCGCACCGCTAATTGGTGCACTGGCTGAACCTCACCTTTAAGAATCCTGCCTCTTCCTGTGTCCCCTGCCGGATCTTTGTGCCTCATAGCCTTAGAGAAAGCTTCCTAGCGATTATTCCTGCGTTCCTGTGTATTCCTGCGTTCCTGTGTATTCCTGCGTTCCTGTGTATTCCTGCGTTCCTGTGTGTTCCCGCTCCTGTGTGTTCCCGCTCCTGTGTCCTGTGTTACCCGAGTTCCTCCGTGTTGCTGTGTTCCCGTTCCCACCTGCCTGGACCTCCTGTTGCTGACCCCGGATTTGGACCTGACGTTGCATCTCTGCCGCCTGCCCTGACCCTGTGCCTGGACCTGTCTACGAGATTGTCATCCGCTAAGGTACCTCGACCTCGGCTGCCACCGTGGGCTAGTCACACCTGGGAACGACCTAGTGGTATCCTGCCGCAGCAAGTCCAACCCGCTTTGCGGCGGGCTCTGGTGAATACCAGGTGCCGCTAGGCTCCGGTTCCGGGTGTTGGCTAGTTACATCTCCCGCGGTGGTCCAGAGGATCCACTGATCCTAACATACAGCACTTTCTTTGTACTTCAAACACTTTCACAATCAATGAATATAACAAATGTAATAAATATAAAGTAGATATTCGTGATTCATAAAATATTAAAATATTAAAACCTGACCTCTGCCTGGCTGTGATCGATATTTAACTTCCTATTTTGTGTCTGATATATTATTTTACTTGTGTATTTTACTTGGAAATAATAATTTGGGTACATGGCTTTCATGTTGGGTCTTTATGTGGAAATTTCCCCTAACTATAAGTTCCAGCTCTTTAAGAGGGATACATGTGTAGTTACATCATTTTGTTACTCTGTACCACTGGTCTTTTACACCGTTAGTCTTTTACTGATTACCTGCCATGTTTTAATATTTTTATGTTTTGTGAATCACAAAATTCTGTTATATTCATTGATAGTGACAGTGTTCGGTGTATAGCTCTTACTCAGATTAGAGGGGAGGGGCTGTGCGATGACCCCCCCCCCCCTCATAATAATAAACCTTTATTTGTAACTCTATATAATAAGATGCCCACCTTCCATATTGGAGGCTTTCCCAATGTATTTCAGTGCCATTTGGCACTTGGCATTTGGCACATTTTCTTTTATTATTGGATATATAGAAGAACCCAGCTCACACCTGTATTAGGGGTTTCTGTTACACTCTCCATTTTAGAGAGAGAGAGAGCGTAATGGAAATGAAAAACACAAGTTTAATGGAAAGTCTTCAGTTCACCTTCTTTTTCCCGTTGACTTAAATATATAGAAAAGCTTCATCTGTTATTCATAGCAGAAAAAGGATGCAGTCTACCACACAATTTTTTTCTCTATTTGATTGTAGAAGGGGGGGAACTTGTCTTAGTGTGAACTTAGGCTAACTGATTCTTTTGAATCACAAAGTAAAAACTAAAACCTAGCCCCTTACTCTCTCGGACAAGGAAATACTTCATGTTCCTGTTGTCCTCAAAGTGACACCCAAGTCTATCATCCTTTCTTTATTATTTTATCTAGCACTAATATATTTCTCAGCCCTGTATGTTTTTTAGCCACTTTTTCCATTGGGTTTCACAAACTGAATTCAATATTAACCAGTTAGTATGTTTTCGCACCGTATGAAAAACCATCTTGCTTTTTTTCTCCCCTGTGGCATAGAGAAGGTTATAAATACCATGTACTGTATGCAGGACCAAGCCCGTATAGACTGTGAAGCCCATGCCCCTTTCCCTAACCGTAGTGTGAACATGTGCGGGACTTCCCATTTTGACAGTCACCTCAATGTTAACAAACAAGAGTAGAGAAAAACCTCTTGAAGTTCATTCCACAGATGATAGGAAGGAGCAAGGACAAACAAACGCTGGGCCACCCTCAAGTGCAATGTCTGATCCACCTCCAGTTGGGTTATCTTGTTTTAGACTGTATATGGTCTTCCTTTATCCATATCACGCAACGGTGCCAAAACATTTATCTACAATATCAGACCATGAGATTGTTATGGAGTCATGCAATGGCCGACCCAAACGTAATGAGTGAGCTTAGACATCAGATAGAAGAAACGAGAGAAAGAAGTTACCAGTTATTTATGACTTGTGGATTCAGAATTCCTTGTTTTTACAAAGCAGCTTTGGATATGACCCATCTATTACTCGGAGAGTCACTTGAGTGGTCATGCATGCAGAATGAGCCTATTTATTTGTTGGTTTTGGCTTGCTGCCTCTTTTGGTTTTTAAGAAATGCAAAGACTGGAACTAATGAGCTGAATGCAATTCCTAGTGGACAGGAGATGGACAGGATTCTTTAGTGTGAAGCTCAGTGGATACATCACCTATCTGACAGAATGCAATAGTTTCTTGGTATTTCTAATCCCAGATTACATTTTTTTTGTCATACAACAGGAATTCCTAAAGTTTAAGACTGTCTTTGAGCATTAAGAAAAACAAATCATCTGACATAGTGAAACCAGTCAACTTACTAATGTGTATGGGGGCCTCCCTACTCTCCCCCCTAATGTAAAAGAAGAGAATGACAACAATACGATTTTGGATTTCAACATACTAATTCATTTGTACTCAGGAAAATATACTATAGGCAGATGAATCTGACCGTTTACTTCTCTAAAATATATGACCTCCTTAACGGAAATCAACTACGAAAATCAATCATAGATAAATCGGGGGCACTTACTCATAAATCCAGACACCATGCCTGTGGTAATCTTCTTATATATGTTATCCATAGCCTCCTTCAATTTAAAATCAACTTTTAAAATGATGCTTATGAGTCAGAAGGGCGGTTCCCAGAGCCCCTCCATGCTGTAGCTTCATAGGCTGTTAGAGTGTCCAAGAAGCACTTCCCTCCTCCCACTGTGTGCTGAAACTTACATCAAGCAGAAAAAGGGGGAAGTGCTGAGGGAGCATGGGGAGAGTGAGATAGTGAACAGCATGTGAATCTGCAGCACAGAGGGGCTCTGGGATCCTTCCCGTTAATCCTTCAGGCTAATTAGCATAATTTAAACAGTTGCTTTTAAAGGAAGGAGGCCATGGATACAAATACAGGAAGTCCCTGGGTTACATACAATATAGGTTCTTTGGGTTTATTTGCAAGTTGAAACAGGTATATTTTACAATTGTAACTTTAGACAGAGATAGTCATGTGATATTGTGTTGAAGTATTATGATTGGACTGATAGCAAGACATACATGGAAAAACAGTGAGCAAATACAAAAAATGAAGAGAGTTTGCATTGCAAAGTTATTGGAGCATGTACAAAGGAAATGCAGAGTGTGATGTAGAGTCAGGGGTACAAGGATGGAAAGGCTTATTTATCTCACTAGATGTCTTGGGCTCATCCGGTCTTCAGAACTGACATTAAAAGGATGAAAATTAGCATTTTAGACCCATTCATTTCATGAAATATAATAAATATGTATAGGTGCAATGTCCTCATCTGTTCTGCCAATGTCCTGGCACTTATTTTTTATTAAAATGGTGTAAGTAGTGTAAAAAATTTGAAGCAGAAAAGAAGAAGCAGAAAACTGTCAAAGAATCTTGGAGCACTCGTTCCTACTAATCCATCTGACTATATTATTCCTCTGTAATCTCTTATTATGTCTGTATACGCTACACTGTGGGCCCCCTCCCCACCGGTGTCCATTCCCACATTGATACATAACATTTTAAACAATTTATTTTGACTACTGCACATGCCCACTCAGTATATAGATAGCCCCTGCACGTGCCCACTCAGTATATAGATAGCCCCTGCATGTGCCCACTCAGTATATAGATAGCCCCTGCACGTGCCCACTCAGTATATAAATAGCCCCTGCACTTGCCCACTCAGTATAGAGATAGCCCCTGCACATGCCCACTCAGTATATAGATAGCCCCTGCACATGCCCACTCAGTATATAGATAGCCACTGCACACCCCCATTCAGTATATAGATAGCCCCTGTGTCACGGTTACACCCGCGATCCTCGGTACGGATTGAGGGTGTACCCGTGCCTGCTGCTGCGGTCCCCGCTCCCCCAGCTCTCACTTACCTCTCCAGGCTCCGGCCTGC
The DNA here is from genome assembly GCF_040894005.1 of Engystomops pustulosus. Lineage (NCBI taxonomy): Eukaryota > Metazoa > Chordata > Amphibia > Anura > Leptodactylidae > Engystomops > Engystomops pustulosus. Next base: position 189,592,583 of record NC_092413.1, on the reverse strand, counting down.
ACTCTTGCTCCCAGCGTGTAGGCCGCATGCTGTTTCCATGCAGTCGCGTGCTCCTGCCACTAGAGGGGGCGCGCCCAGACTTCTCCCAGCCTTAAAGGGCCAGCGTCCTGCTTATTGGCTCTTGCATTCCTGGCTCGGCTATATAGCCTGGCGACTCCCTGGCGACTCCCCTGCCGGATCTTCATGTCCTATTACTGAAGAGAAAGCCCTCTGTGTTCCCGAGCGTTTCCAGACGCCTCTGTGATTTCCGTGTTCCGTGGTGTTTCTGTGTTCCTGGTTTCCTGTGTTATTCCTGTGGCGGTCCTAGATTCCTGTGGCGGTCCTGCAATCCTGTGGCGGTCCTGCAATCCTGTGGCGGTCCTGCAATCCTGTGGAGGTCCTGCCAGCCGTCCTGTGGAGGTCCTGCCAGCCGTCCTGTGGAGGTCCTGCCAGCCGTCCTGTGGAGGTCCTGCCAGCCGTCCTGTGGAGGTCCTGCCAGCCGTCCTGTGGAGGTCCTGCCAGCCGTCCTGTGGAGGTCCTGCCAGCCGTCCTGTGGAGGTCCTGCCAGCCGTCCTGTGGTGGTCCTGCCTTCCCGTGGTCCTGCCTTCCCGTGGTCCTGCCTTCCCGTGGTCCTGCCTGCCTGCTTTCCCGTGGTCCTGCCTGCCTTCCCGTGGTCCTGCCTGCCTGCCTTCCCGTGGTCCTGCCTGCCTGCCTTCCCGTGGTCCTGCCTGCCTGCCTTCCCGTGGTCCTGCATGCCTGTCTTCCCGTGGTTCTGCCTGCCTTCCCGTGGTCCCCGTGTCCCTACCTTGGCTGCCACCGTGGGCCTAGTCGCACCCGCGGAGCGACCTGGTGACTCCCCGCCGCAGCAAGACCATCCCGCTTTGCGGCGGGCTCTGGCGAAGACCAGGAGTTCACTTAGACTCCGCTCCCGGGTGCGGCTAAGGTTGTTATCTCCCGCGGTGGTCCAGGGAGTCCACTCACTTAGTCCTAAGGGACTATTCCCCATAGACTGTGACAGTAAGATCCGGCCATGGACTTCGCCAAGGTCTTGTATGCTGCAAAAGCCATGGACTGTGTCGAGGATCCTTACCTGCTACTGGGTGACCTCCCTAGCACCATCGCTCGGCAGTCCCAAGAGATTGCTGTCCAAAAGGAACTCTTGGACAAACTTGCTGCCACTCTTCGGATGATTGCCTCCCAGCAGCAGGCTCCCTTGTCTCCTCCCGTTGCTCCAGTCACCCCGCAATGTTTTTTGGCAGTAGAGACTGGACCCGAAAATTTTTTACCGGACAAATTCGATGGCAACCCCAAATTGTGCCAGAGATTTATTTCCCAGTGCTCGCAGCACCTTGAACTGTTATCTTCCCAGTACCCCACCGAACGCTCTAAGGTGGCGTTCATCTACTGTCTGCTCTCTGGAGAGGCCCTGGCCTGGGCTACCCCCCTATTGGATAGTGGTGACCCGGACATGGTCTCCCATACCAAGTTCCTGGCTAAAATCCGGTCCAGGTTTGAACCACCTCAAGTCCGGCTACCTCGCCTGTCCAGCTTGGTCCCGGTGTCTCCACTGCTTCCCAGAGCTGCTCCAGCGGCGCCCAAGCCTCCGCAGCTTCCCAGAGCTGCTCCAGCGGCGCCCAAGCCTCCGCAGCTTCCCAGAGCTGCTCCAGCGGCGCCCAAGCCTCCGCAGCTTCCCAGAGCTGCTCCAGCGGCGCCCAAGCCTCCGCAGCTTCCCAGAGCTGCTCCAGCGGCGCCCAAGCCTCCGCAGCTTCCCAGAGCTGCTCCCGTGGCTCCACAGCTTCCCAGAGCTGCTCCCGTGGCTCCGCAGCTCCCCGCAGCTGCTCCAGTGGCTCCGCAGCTCCCCGCAGCTGCTCCAGTGGCTCCGCAGCTCCCCGCAGCTGCTCCAGTGGCTCCGCAGCTCCCCGCAGCTGCTCCAGTGGCTCCGCAGCTCCCCGCAGCTGCTCCAGTGGCTCCGCAGCTCCCCGCAGCTGCTCCAGTGGCTCCGCAGCTCCCCGCAGCTGCTCCAATGGCTCCGCAGCTCCCCGCAGCTGCTTCAGAGACTCTCCAGCCTCCGCAGCTCCCCGCAGCTGCTCCAGAGACTCTCCAGCCTCCGCAGCTCCCCGCAGCTGCTCCAGAGACTCTCCAGCCTCCGCAGCTTGTCAATGCTGCTCCAGAGACTCTCCAGCCTCCGCAGCTTGTCAATGCTGCTCCAGAGACTCTCCAGCCTCCGCAGCTTGTCAATGCTGCTCCAGAGACTCTCCAGCCTCCGCAGCTTGCCAATGCTGCTCCAGAGACTCTCCAGCCTCCGCAGCTTGCCAATGCTGCTCCAGTGTCTCCGCAGCTTGCCACGGCTGCTCCAGAGACTCTGCAGCTTGCCACGGCTGTTCCAGTGGCGCCCCAGACTCTGCAGCTTGCCACGGCTGTTCCAGTGGCGCCCCAGACTCTGCAGCTTGCCACGGCTGTTCCAGTGGCGCCCCAGACTCTGCAGCTTGCCACGGCTGTTCCAGTGGCGCCCCAGACTCTGCAGCTTGCCACGGCTGTTCCAGTGGCGCCCCAGACTCTGCAGCTTGCCACGGCTGTTCCAGTGGCGCCCCAGACTCTGCAGCTTGCCACGGCTGTTCCAGTGGCGCCCCAGACTCTGCAGCTTGCCACGGCTGCTCCAGTGGCGCCCCAGACTCTGCAGCTTGCCACGGCTGCTCCAGTGGCGCCCCAGACTCTGCAGCTTGCCACGGCTGCTCCAGTGGGGCCCCAGACTCTGCAGCTTGCCACGGCTGCTCCAGTGGTGCCCCAGACTCTGCAGCTTGCCACGGCTGCTCCAGTGGTGCCCCAGACTCTGCAGCTTGCCACGGCTGCTCCAGTGGTGCCCCAGACTCTGCAGCTTGCCACGGCTGCTCCAGTGGTGCCCCAGACTCTGCAGCTTGCCACGGCTGCTCCAGTGGTGCCCCAGACTCTGCAGCTTGCCACGGCTGCTCCAGTGGTGCCCCAGACTCTGCAGCTTGCCACGGCTGCTCCAGTGGTGCCCCAGACTCCGCAGCTTGCCACGGCTGCCCCAGAGACTCCGCAGCTTGCCACGGCTGCTCTGGCCTCCCCTGAGGCTGCTCCGGTGTGCCTAGAGCCGACCCAGCCTGCTTCCCAAGTCTTCCCGGTGCCTTCTCTCCTCATAAGGTGTCTCATCACCAAGAAGAATTGGAGGAGGCGAAGAAAGAAGAACAGCGGGCTGAAGAAGAAGAGAAGAGGGGCCCTAAGGGGGGGTACTGTCACGGTTACACCCGCGATCCTCGGTACGGATTGAGGGTGTACCCGTGCCTGCTGCTGCGGTCCCCGCTCCCCCAGCTCTCACTTACCTCTCCAGGCTCCGGCCTGCACTCTTGCTCCCAGCGTGTAGGCCGCATGCTGTTTCCATGCAGTCGCGTGCTCCTGCCACTAGAGGGGGCGCGCCCAGACTTCTCCCAGCCTTAAAGGGCCAGCGTCCTGCTTATTGGCTCTTGCATTCCTGGCTCGGCTACATAGCCTGGCGACTCCCAGCATCCCCTGCCGGATCTTCATGTCCTATTACTGAAGAGAAAGCCCTCTGTGTTCCCGAGCGTTTCCAGACGCCTCTGTGATTTCCGTGTTCCGTGGTGTTTCTGTGTTCCTGGTTTCCTGTGTTATTCCTGTGGCGGTCCTAGATTCCTGTGGCGGTCCTAGATTCCTGTGGCGGTCCTAGATTCCTGTGGCGGTCCTGCAATCCTGTGGCGGTCCTGCAATCCTGTGGCGGTCCTGCAATCCTGTGGCGGTCCTGCCAGCCGTCCTGTGGAGGTCCTGCCAGCCGTCCTGTGGAGGTCCTGCCAGCCGTCCTGTGGAGGTCCTGCCAGCCGTCCTGTGGTGGTCCTGCCTTCCCGTGGTCCTGCCTTCCCGTGGTCCTGCCTTCCCGTGGTCCTGCCTGCCTGCTTTCCCGTGGTCCTGCCTGCCTGCTTTCCCGTGGTCCTGCCTGCCTGCCTTCCCGTGGTCCTGCCTGCCTGCCTTCCCGTGGTCCTGCCTGCCTGCCTTCCCGTGGTCCTGCCTGCCTGCCTTCCCGTGGTCCTGCCTGCCTGCCTTCCCGTGGTTCTGCCTGCCTTCCCGTGGTCCCCGTGTCCCTACCTTGGCTGCCACCGTGGGCCTAGTCGCACCCGCGGAGCGACCTGGTGACTCCCCGCCGCAGCAAGACCATCCCGCTTTGCGGCGGGCTCTGGCGAAGACCAGGAGTTCACTTAGACTCCGCTCCCGGGTGCGGCTAAGGTTGTTATCTCCCGCGGTGGTCCAGGGAGTCCACTCACTTAGTCCTAAGGGACTATTCCCCATAGACTGTGACACCCTGCACATGCCCACTCAGTATATAGATAGTCCCTGCATGTGCCCATTCAGTATATAGATAGCCCCTGCACGTGCCCACTCAGTATATAGATAGCCCCTGCACGTGCCCACTCAGTATATAGATAGCCCCTGCACATGCCCACTCAGTATATAAATAGCCCCTGCACTTGCCCACTCAGTATATAAATAGCCCCTGCACTTGCCCACTCAGTATATAAATAGCCCCTGCACTTGCCCACTCAGTATATAGATAGCCCCTGCACATGCCCACTCAGTATATAAATAGCCCCTGCACGTGCCCACTCAGTATATAAATAGCCCCTGCACGTGCCCACTCAATATATAGATAGCCCCTGCACGTGCCCACTCAGTATATAAATAGCCCCTGCACGTGCCCACTCAGTATATAGATAGTCACACTAGTCCACAGTCAGCCCCCCCCCAGTTCACAGCAGATGCCCCTCTTTAATGAAATGTCCACCCTAGATTCCCCCCTTTAATGAAATGTCCTCCTAGATGGCCCCATTTATGAAATGTTTTCCCCAGATCCCCTTTTAATGAAATGTCCAACCCAGCTGCCCCCCTTAAATCAAATGTCCTGCCAGATGCCCCCTTTAATGAACTCTCCTGCCATACGCCCCCTTTTATGAAATGTCAACCCCAGATCCCCCCTTTAATGAAATGTCTTGCCAGATGCCACCTTTAATGAAAAGTCCTGTTGTATGCCCCCTTTAATGAATTGTCCCGCCAGATGACCCCTTTATAATGAACTTTCATCTTCTTCTCCTTGGCCCTGCTGCTTCATCTTCTCCTTGCGGCTCCGTCTTCTGACCCGGACGCATCACTATGATGCAGTGGTGAAGAGCAAAAGACGAAGCCCTGAGGAGAAGACGGAGCGCGAGGAGAAGACGGAGCTGTGGGTACTGTGAGCCCCTTGGGCCCCCCTTTTGTTAGGAAAATTGGGGGTTCCTTGAACACAGTCCAGTAGACCCCCATGTTGGCCCTGTGTATACGTACCCCATGATCTGTAAAGCACTGTGATATGTTTAATAATGAGTTTTTCACCTTATTCATACATCCGTTGCACCTGTGTAGCATCTATTTATTTTTAGAGACGTCCATGTAGCAGTGCATGATTATGACCATAAGTAAGACCTCACTAGATGAAACCTGTTGGTTTTCTTACCATTTCTGTTTGTTCCAATTTTACATGATAAAATAGAAATGAAGAAAGTGTTACTACAAGCTCAGCCAAGAGTGGCATCTCCTCTTTTCTCAAGCACACTAGGCTCTGGGGAAACGATAGCCTATAGAAATACATGGGGGCATGAGCTAGAAAATATGAAAAAATACCTTGTGTGCATTAATGATGGGCCTTTTGAAAGGTAGATCCTTACTAATTGTATGATAAAAGGAAAATTTTGTGTAACGGCACCAGTTGTGTGTCCAGCCATTGATGTCGTACCACGGTTGCCTTCGTTTGTAGTGATGTTGTGAATGAGAAACCAGAACGGTCAGGAAGAGTTTTCCTTATGGAGACTTTGCCAATTAAGGCCGCATTATAATCGTGTGGAGACTTATAGCCATTGATGTTCCACTACTGACTTTAGCAAAGAATCCAGTTTCAAATTGGGTTAGAATATGGATGACTAATGGTGAGCCCTGCCCCCACTTTTGGTCTAATGATCTGGGTAGCCATTGCATACTACTGAGGGACACTTGCAGCGCACTGATAAATTCAAGACCACATACCTTATATACTCGAGTATAAGCCTAGTTTTTCAGCACAAAATTTGTGCTCAAAAACTCTAACTCGGCTTATACTCGAGTCAACTAAAAAAATAAAGACAAAACTCACCTTTCTGATGTCACCCGTAGGTCCTCTTCTGTCTGAGACAGTCTGAGACAGAAGAGGACCTATGGGGGACGTCGGAAAGATGAGTACAGTGTTATTTTTTTTCCTACTACAGGGGTTGGGCAGGCTGTATGCTACAGGGGCTGGCAGACTATATACTGGGAGGCTGTAACCAATGCATTTCCCACCCTCGGCTTATACTCGAGTCAATAGGTTTTTTCCCAGTTTTTGTGTTGAAATTATGGGTCTCGGCTTATACTCGGGTCGGCTTATACTCGAGTATATACGGTATGTTGTATTTCATGGTTTCCATGAAATGTCTCAGCCAGATTACAACACTTTCTTGGCTTGCCGTCACCAGATTTGATGCCAATTTAACATTTATTGGATCAGCTGAGAAACCTTCACTTGAGACCTACAAGAGTGCAGGATCTATAGGCCCAACTGCAATATCTATGGGCAATTGTGGCACAGGATACTATACAGAACCAATATACCCAACCATACTTCATCTTGTATCCAGTATTGAGGGCCTAAAGTCACCTTCCAGTAGCGCAGTTTTCCTCCATAAACGTCGTCTTTCACTCTTATATTGTAACCGCTCACACATATCTTCATTACATTCACACAGAGAAAGTCTCGCTCCATTCCATCAACTCCAACTTCTTTTGTCATTAAGTTTATTATATTTTTGAATAAAGAGTAATGATTAAAGATGTTGCCCCGTTTGTATATTTACACCCTGCCACCTAATTATCAATGTCTTTGGTGTTCTTTCATCATGTGGCTTTTGCAAAGACCTAGACTGAGAATGATTTTGCTCTACTTCTGACTTGACTTTTGCTTACTTGGACTGACAGCTGTGCTGTCTGCTGCCTACCACTGACCTCTGACCTACCCCTGACCTGTGTCTGATGTCTTCTTGGTACATCTTGTGCCGCTGATACTTGTTGTTCTCATTGTTTCTTTGATTCAGAGAAACCATGTGTTGAAGACTTGGCCTAAGTGCCTTTGAATTTATTTTAGGAGTTGTCTAGTTAAGAAAAAAAAATTCTACAACCTAGGATATTTTGATTTAATAGGTTTAGTTCTATAGTCTAATTTTCAGAATAAAGAGTAGCTACAAAAATCATTTCCTACTCTGAAGGACCTGTCCTTTCCTGATGGACACAGACAAACCATTACTGTCACTGGACATTGCATAATGCTTACCATATATACTCAAGTATAAGCCGACCCAAGTATAAGCCGAGGCCCCTACCACAAAAACCTGGAAAAACCTATATTTTTTTTACTCGTGTATAAGCCGAGTTTGGGTTTTCAGCACATTTTTGTGCTGAAAAACTAGGCTTATACTCGAGTATATATGGTAATTCTTTCTTTGTTGGTGCTGCAGAAAAATTTACCACTTACTGTCAAGTTCCCTACAGATTAATAAAAGCTTACCACAGGTGGACTGGTTCCAGAGACATTTTTATCAAGGGATCCTCCTTCCAGGTAGGAATTGTCTAAAGAGGAAACCCTTTAAGCTTTATAGGAATAACGTCTTAGGTTAATTAAACAATATACAGGCAGTCCCCGGGTTACGTACAAAATAGGTTCTTTCGGTTTGTACTTAAGTTGAATTTGTATGCAAGTCAGAATAGGTGTATTTTATAATTGTGGCTCTAGAAGAAAAATATTTTCCCTGTGACAATTGGATTTTCAAAATTTTGTGCTGTCATGGGAACAAGAACTATCAATAAAACTTCTTTCCTGACGACTTAGAGCTGATCATTGTAGCCTGGGACTAAAGTAATAGCATCCAGAGACTTAGCCAGAGGTCACATTGGGCAGAGGGGTTCATCTGTAACTAAGGGTCATCTGTTAGTCGGGTGTCCTTAAATTAATAATTATGTCACCCCAATGATTCACTTTTTTGTATAATTTATATTGTTCTAAAATCTCATTATGTTCAAGTGTAAAATGACCCTAATTTTTGGAATAATAACTTATAACAGTAGATATATCAAAGGTGATAATCGTAGCAACCAAAAACAGGAGAATAATACATATCATGACCTTAAAGGGCATCATGACCTTAAAGAGGACCTGTCACCCAAAATAAATGTTCTAGGAGCACTTACTAAAGTAAGAGGCTCCCTAACTCCACCCCAGTAATAGCAGTGTTAAATCGCTAGCTTTATAGGAACATACCGATAAGCCAGGAAACACTGCAGTACATAGCCCTCCGAACACCGGATCAAGCATACAGTGGTCCAGCGTATTCATGAGGGGGCGGTCCGAGGAGGTGGTGACTGCAACATGGAGACTGGCAGTTACCGCCGATATATGGCATGGGATGGCCGAACCGGGGGAGAAGTTACAGAGAGGGAAGCCCACTCATGAATACGCCGGTACGCTGTAAGCTTGGTCCAGCGTTCTGAGGGCTATGTACTGTAGTGTTCTCTTGCTATATCGGTATGTTCCGATAAAGCTAGCAATTTAATCCTGCTGTTACTAGGGTAGCACTAGGGAGCTGCTTACTTTAGTAGGTGCCTCTAGAGCATTTATTTCTGGTGACAGGTCCACTTTAAAGGATTGTAAACCGAGCACAATGACATACTGGTGTTTGCCCCCTCTGGCAGGATCTGCTCTTCTTTTGCATTCTTGTGTCCTGTTTTAAAGGCTTTTAAAATTATGCAAATGAGTCTGCAGGGCTCCTGGCTCCATAGGTGTTAATGGGGCCTGGGGCGCCTTAAGCTCATTTGCATATTTTTTAAGCTTAAAAATCTTAAAAACAATGGTATGAGAAGATTAAAGAAGAGCAGATCCTGCTAGAGGGGGCACACACCAGTATGTCATTGTGCTTAGTTTACAATCCTTCATCCTGGTGGTAGATGTCCTTTAACATAGAAGTATACAGGCAGTCCCCGGGTTACATACAAGATAGGGTCTGTAGATTTGTTCTTAAGTTAAATTTGTATGTAAGTCGGAACTGTACATTTTATGATTGTAATCCCAGCCAGAACTTTTTGGATTTTAAAAATGTTGGATTGTCATAAGAATCAGGATTAACAATAAAGCTTTATTGCAGACACCTGTGATAACTGTTAGAGCTGATTATTGTAGCCTAGGGCTAAAGTACAATAAATAACCAATATCCAGAGGTCCGTTTGTAACTAGGGGTCGTATGTAAGTCGAGTGTTCTTAAGTAGGGGACCGCCTGTATTATCTATATTCCTTGTGCGTCTAGACTACTGCTAATCCCCAAAAATTATATAAATATATAAATTAACCCAATTATAGACATTTTACTTCACCTGGAATTGCTCTGTTGATATAACTCACCATAGTAGCCGGTACACGAAGCATAACCATATTTGTCATTGAGCGTGATTGGGTCGATCAATAAGTCTTCAGCACATATTATGAATGTTGTATATTTACCCTTCCAGTTTCCTGCACACCTGCCTCCTGTTAATTCCTCCTCTTTTGTTCTTTCATTCCGTCCTCCCCCTTTCTTCCAACCTAACCATCTGCTTCCTAAACAGCCAGCTGGGGTCCTTAGGTGTCTCCAGTCCCTTTGTAACCATAGCACAATGACTGGCCTGCACAATGCCGTGATAGATGAACCGGCTGCTTTACATTCCACACTTTGCATATTCCACACTAGTACCGAGGTGTCGCAGCCAAGAGAGGGGAACTAGGGATCTGGCCCCAGAAATAGTATTATACACCACAATATGCTACCACACAACACATCAATGCTATATGTACAAGCTGGGGCTGTATTATTTTCTTCATGCCATGTATTAGCTCCTGAGGAGCTTCTCTGGAACATGAAATATAGTGTAGAATTTATTTGTTTTACATTTAAAAGGAGTTTTTAAAAATTAGTACAAATAGTTACAATAGACTGACTAGATGACTGATCTGGTACAAAAAGAAGGAGGCCCCCGCCCATGAGGGCCTCCATATCTGTATGGCAGGATAGTAGGAGGCAATAGATGAAGGTACAGATTATCATATGGAAGCATGGAAGGTGGATTTTCAGGTTTTAGAGGGGTGGACATTAGGATGTGTTGGGATAGCGAATTCCACGCGATGGGAGAGACATGGGAGGTGTCTTAGAGATAAACAGCAGAAGATGGATCAAAGATTACCCACAGGAAGGTAGTTGGCAATGGAGAGGACAGGTTGTGGACTATCTTGTATGTCAACTATCAGAAGGATTTGAACTCCCCAAAACAGTCACAATGTAAAGTGCGGCTCTCTATATACCACACATATGTGTGCATTGATGATAAGTGAGACATGAAACCTTTTAAGGGGTGTCTCCAAGCTCCACAAGGCTCCCGATCCCCAGCTATAAACCCACTCGAAGGGACTCTGCCATGCCTAACATTAGACATGCATGCATATGTATACATGCATTAATCACTGATGTGTATGCTTAAAATTGGATTTGGCAGAGAACTTTAAGGAGAAGGGGCATGGTCAATGACTAGCCATGATAACAGTGGCATCGCGGCTCTGGTTTGTATGACATTTAGGGAGTCAATAGGAATCTGGGCAGTTTACAGCTTTGAAGATGCCCCCTTAAAAACTCCATATTTGCATGCCACTAACTACCAGATTCATGGGTGAAATTTCCTGTGTTTGGGGGAAAGGCATATACAAAGTCCTTTGTGACAATGTGATTGCTTCTGGGGGTAATCTTACCATCCTTGAGTTGGTAGAATGAAAAGGTCAATGTTGCAGTAATCCAGAAATGATGAGTAGTGAGTTGCTGGGATGGAACACCTGAATGTATTGAGCATCTGCTTCAAATCAAATAAATATATATATATAAACCCAGTAAGATTCTAGAATTTATTATTGAACTACAGAGTATTTATCTAGCTTAGGTTGGAGTAGTAACTTTGGTCATAGTTACGCAGTATGTATAAATAATAATAACAACGTATCACATAAGATATACGCATCATGGTGGTAGTCAGTGAAAGTACAGGACAAGCTTCTTCAAGGTCCAAGGAGACTTATTGGGGCACATTTAATAAGGACCTCGCTCCAGTTTTCTTTTGGACATTCCTTTAAGTGCAAACTGCTTGCACATGTATTTAAGAAGTGTTGACGTCACATATGTGTTGCACGCACGTGTTGGGCTTTCTGGTTCTCAGTTGGACCGTGCACAAGATTTAAAGTCTGTAAAGACAGAAGTGTGTTGCTTGCCCCAAAAAAAGTAGTGCACTCTGTCGGGCAGTACAGGGAGCGCCAGATTCATGAAGAACAAATGCCAGAAATCCTGAATCTGGCGCACCCAGCACAGTACACAGGCTAACTGCATATACTACAGACTGCACTGTTTTTAGTAAATGTGGGCCAGTGTCTCTCTCAAGGTTATACACAGTTAACTCCTTCTTGAATAACTTCACTAACAGAATAATATCTATAACAATGGGAGGAGAGAAATTGTCTGCCAAATCCATGACCAAATACACATTTGCACATTCTATGCCTTCTTATTTTTCATATGTATTTGAGAATAGATACTACTCCTTCCTGAAAGATCGGCTTCATTTTTCAAAAAAAAAAATAATCCATGTTGTCTAGAGACATCTAGAAGAGATCTAAGAAGAAGTAATTAAGAAGTCTCCTACAGCAGATCACACCATAAAAAGATATGGTAGACTGCAATGTCTTGGCTCAGTAGCCACGTGCCCTTGGGAATTATTTTAAAATGTTGGCATAAACACTTCTGGTGTAGTATAACGAGGACTGAGTGTGTCCTTCAAGGTCCTTGGATAACCTCATTTTTGTGTCAATCTAGCACCAAAAAAAATAAATTCATTGGTTAGAATGAGAGTGGATCATATGCCTTAAATGGTCCATCTGTTCGAGGAATGACACAAACAACACGAGGCAGAATATTAGAGCACATGACCTCGTCCTCACTCCAACCCACCTCCATTCTTCCTCTAGGCTATGGGATACAGACACTGTGTCAGGTATGAGCAGCAAACAAATTAGTTTGGAGCCACCAAGGAAGCAGATGTTGTTTTCTTGTTAGGTTGCCTGGAGTCGGTAACGGAGGCTTAGTCATATGTGAAATATTCAGCATTTTTGAAGTGTCATTCAGAATTAAAAGGATATAGGTAATAATTTTTGGGCCAGTCCTTCTGAAATCACAAAAATAATTGAAATCAGACATTGTATCTTTATTAAGATTCACGTCAAACATCTTTGCTGATAAAAATCGTGTAATTATTTGAGAACAAAATAAGGTATACCTGCTCAATGGAAATCAAAATCAACCAAATTAACCCAAAATTCATAATTTTGAAATAGTAGTGAGTATGACCCCTCAATTGTCTTTTGACGTTGTCTGGGCATGCTCCTGATGACCTGGAAGATGGTCTACTGACATTTCCCTGCATCAGGTGGAGCCAAGGTCCACTGGATTGGGCTAAGTTTTTGACAATGGATCTGAGGATACAACACTTGTATCTCATTGTAATTATAACCCCATCATTTGGAGGTTTGTGTGACTCTACTAAGCAGATACCTTCCAGACCATCTTTGACCCACTGCTAAATTGGTCATGGTGAATAATTTTGCTGAACGCATAACTTTTACCACGCCATCTCAAACGTTTTCACTTCTGCCACTTGTACCCAGTATGAACCTGCTTTTGGGCTGCACAGCGCTCCAGCACACACTTTCCACTACAAGATTTCACACTCATTTGTTAAAGTGTTTGCGCCAGTTTTCTGTCTGACTATGCACTGAACAGAGCATGCAAACTGCTTGCACATGTATTTATAAAGTGTCTGCGCAAGTTTTGTGGCAGCACTGTGTCTGCTGCGCCACAAAATTCTGCACCTAAAGGGCAGTTCCAGTGCTGATTCCGAGCATGCGCCAGATTTATTACTCGACAGAATTGTGTTGCACGCTCTATGTTAAAGGAGTATTCTGGGAATCAGCATAATTCATATACACATGGGTCTTTAAAATATAAGTTAATATGTATTTAGTTGTTATACAAAATTTTGCTCCCCTTTGCAGAAAAATGCTGTTGACATACTGTTGTAATGAAGAATTAAAATGCTAACGGCCCTTTAATTTCCTCCGTGCGGAGCAGACACAGGACAGAAGATGGCCGCTGGTCACATGTCCACATCACATGTCCTGCACCTGCCTGGGCAGGTCAGGTGATTACTGCTTTTTTGGCTGAAGTCGGTTGGTTGCGGCACATCCACCATGCCCAGTGATGGCAGTTATACATCATTACTATGATAACAGAGTAAGAAACCCTGTTAGATCATCACTGGGAGCAGAGCATAAGAGGGAGGAGGAGTTACTGAGAACTAAGGGATCATGGGTATTACTCCACCTACTTTAGTGAGGCCATAACATTTTGTGAATCATAAAATCAAACTTTTTAAGCTCCATTTTGTGACTAATGACATTGAGCTTTGTTACATTCATTTATTTATATCATCATAGGTTTTTGTATCAGACGTTCATATTCCCAGAATATCCCTTTAAAGTTGCACTAAAAAAAAGTCTGTGTACACTTCCTGAACAGTGCAGATTAATGAAGGACGTGCGCCAGTATTGAATAACCGACTCCACTCTGTATTTTAGAGAGGCAAAATGTGGGCCATAGTGTCCAATTTATGACATTTTAGTGAGAAATATCTAACCCCCCTCATGGTCATTTGTAGGGCTCTGGCAACCCCAACCTCATGTCCTTCTACATCCCTGTCTCACTCCAGCCTGTGTCCTGGGATCTGCGGCATCCAAATAAGACAGGGCTGGGAGACAGATGAAACCACGATGAGATGGACTACTTGTGCTAACTGAATCGGTTGCCTCCCGTAATGACAAGGACACTATCAAAACAAGAGAAGTCTCCGTCAGAAAGAGGAAGTAGAAAGGTCCCAACTCTAAATGCCGAGTGTATCCATGGACACATACCGGCAGGAGGGGGCATCCTTTTTGCCTCCATCTGTACAGTATACGTTGTATACTGTCTAAACCACAGGATGGAAAGACGCAGCAAGCTACTCTATCCATCCTGCTCTCTCCTGCTGGGCGACATATACACTCAGCAGAGGTCATTGGAGGCAATGGGGGATGGATTCAACATATTGCATATGTCCCCAAGGATTATGGATTATATGGGTAGCTGATGTTTTTCATGTCAAGAAATATGTAGGTAATACTCAAATCAGGTGTTAACTTTGCGTTCAATGGAAGGTGACGTGACGGTCCGATTATTCACCATATCATGTAGTGTATCTGTAACAAAAAGATAATTGTAAGGCTGATGTAATGGAACTAAGTGAATTATTCGGTTAAGTATTATTGTATAATGAAGCATGAGGAGTCCCAGTTTACTGTATTCCCCCAGGAATTCTGTAAATGGCAGGTGTGTCTATCATTATAGCAGGTGCATTTAAAGATTCCACCTGCCATCTCAATAGTTTTCCTTAAAACCTCTACACTGGGTGCGGTACTTAAGAAGACAGCTACTAATTCAGAAGATTTATATTGATAACCTTAAAGAAAATTTGTGGTGAATTAGGATATTTAAAGGGGTTGTTTATAAGGGATAACAAGGTGATTGTGATGGTCCAACTGCTGGGATTACCACTGATCCCAAAAACAGGACCCTCTGTAAATGAGAGAACGGGGATCCCATTCTCACTAATGGGTGGAGTGGATGGCTAAGCGTGCTTCCTGCCTCTCCATTCACTTACTATGTGAGTGGTGGAGATAGCAAAGCACCGTGCTTGGCCATACTATTGAATGGAGCGACACTGCCCATGCTCTTCCTGCCACTCCGCCCATTGGTGAGAACAGTATCCCTATGCTCCACATCATGGGGGTCCCGTCCTCCTGATTGGTGGGATCCCAGCAATCGGAGCCTCACCAATCACCTTGCTTTCCCCTATCATGTAGTTAGGAGATAACCTATATACTTACACCCCTGCCTCAGAGAGCAAGTACCGGAGCTTTCACTGAAACAATGCACAGGCCTTGGGAGCACCATTTATGTGCCCAATGAGGCTCATATGGCTTATCTTTAGGTATCTATAGTTGTATGTTTCCTGACACCTCTTAATATCATGCATAAAATAGTATACTATACTAAAAAGCTTATTCATTCTACAACTAGTGTTAGTGGAATCAAAGATCTCCTGTTTAGGCCTTAGGCTCCATGCACATTGCACTGACCGGGTGCCACAGTCCTCCATGGGGACCATGACTTGGCTACCAATTGTGCAGCCAAATCACAGCCACCATAACAGCATGAGGCCTTAAGTTGTATTAATGGCAGAAAACCATCATCACAATCACATAAGGTCTTGCACTTTTAGTACTGAACTGGATAGGGCCTTATTCACACATAGTAGATTTTAGCTCCATGTTCTATGCAGGTAACGTTTCACTCAATGTTATGGTGACGCTAATCCCAACGGATACATCATGACATGTTCAGAGGATTACACATTGAGTTCAGGGTCAGCTCCAGGTTTTAGCAGGCCCCACATGGGGGCATTAAAAATTTTCAAACTAAAACAGTCTCCGGTTCTCTAAAATATTCCCTAGTTTATCATACCAAACAGCCCCCTCATGGTTATTTTATATACAGCCCCCTCATGGTTATTTTATATACAGCCCCCTCATGGTTATTTTATATATAGCCCCCTCATGGTTATTTTATATGCAGCCCCCTCATGGTTATTTTATATATAGCCCCCTCATGGTTATTTTATATGCAGCCCCCTCATGGTTATTTTATATACAGCCTCCTCATGGTTATTTTATATGCAGCCCCCTCATGGTTATTTTATATGCAGCCCCCTCATGGTTATTTTATATGCAGCCCCCTCATGGTTATTTTATATACAGCCTCCTCATGGTTATTTTATATGCAGCCCCCTCATGGTTATTTTATATGCAGCCCCCTCATGGTTATTTTATATGCAGCCCCCTCATGGTTATTTTATATATAGCCTCCTCATGGTTATTTTATATACAGCCCCCTCATGGTTATTTTATATGCAGCCCCCTCATGGTTATTTTATATGCAGCCCCCTCATGGTTATTTTATATGCAGCCCCCTCATGGTTATTTTATATGCAGCCCCCTCATGGTTATTTTATATATAGCCCCCTCATGGTTATTTTATATGCAGCCCCCTCATGGTTATTTTATATGCAGCCCCCTCATGGTTATTTTATATGCAGCTCCTTTATATAACGACCCCCTCACTCCTAATAAATTTATTAGATACAGCATGATGTGCCCCTCCCCCCCAGCAGCCTTGGGCCCTGATTCACGTTACTACAAAATACCCCCCTCCATTGTTTCCATTTACATTACCCAAAGAGTTGTAATGTGACCTCCTCACACAGCATGATACCCTGTTTCCCCTAAAATAGGACTTCCCCTGAAAATAAGACCTAGTACAATTTTGTTCAGGCTTAGAAATATAAGGCCTCCCCTGAAAATGAGACCTAGTGGCAGTCATTGCAGTGGCTCCCCCCGCGCCATACATTAGTATTAGGAAATCTTTTAGATGCTGCAAGAGGTTGTGACATGGGGAAGAATTGCGGAATAAAATCACCGACTGTTGCAGGACAAATGCGCTACGAGCAGCTACATGGACATGAAGTGGTCATTTAAGGAAAGTTCTATTGCTAAACATGAGAGATTGAGGCCAAATATTCCAATAGTTCAGAGTTTGGAGAGTTATAAGGATGTTTTAGAAGTAGATTTTTTGTTCACCAATAAATGTAAATTCTTGTTCATGCAAAAATAAGGCATCCCCTGAAAATAAGACCTCGTGCCTCTTTAGGAGCAAAAATTAATATAAGACACTGTCTTATTTTTGGGGAAACATGGTATCTAGAAGGGCCTTCAGGTTACACGAGCTACTGTACATCACAGTTCGATGTGAACACATCTTGGCTGATTTTATCTTTATATAAAACATTTAAAAATCAATAATGTAGTCATCTTCTTAAACAAAATGATGTAACCTAACCTATTGCAGAACCTACTACAAACCATATACAGACACTTATTATAACAGAACTCCATAAACACCCTCTGAAGGACTTCATGATCCAGGTTGCTCTGCTAAACAACATTCTCTACATTGTGCACATATTGGGTCTTCTTCAGCCTCTCCACAGACATCCTCATATTCTGCTCACATGATGACTATGATGATTGCTGTGTGACAGTCCCCAGCAGGTGTCTTGGGAATGCCTGATGCTCTCCGTGACGGATATCTTGTTATCACTGGATCGAGTTAGTTCAAATTCTGGAAAGGTCCCAATGCTCTGTGGTAAAAGCTGGAGTAACCTTGTAATTCTATAATTTTTACAGATCCCATTATCCCTAAATCTCGTTATCAATACTTGTCCCTATTACTGTATTTGCTGATCACTGGATTATGTTAACAGTCAGGATTTCCAGGTGACACAGGATTAGAATTATCCAGGCTTTGTTAATAGCAGAAGAATTAAGTGTTAGACCCAAAGTTTTCCACCAACTTCATTAGATTAAAAAAGGCAATTAGTGATTGGTCAGCAAAATATTTAGCATTTTACATCTCCCCAAACTGGATGTACAGCCCCCACCCCAATTAGCTGCATTCCTGCCGTCTCCCTCTGATTGCACAAATTAGCTGATTACATACATTTACATAATACATGTTATCCCACCGCATCTTATTACAGGGCAACAAAGTAGGTAATTACAGGACGAGATATTGCGGCAGCTATACCTCAGCTGTTTTACAATGGAATTACTATTTCTGTTATGTAGGACGTCAGTGAATTCTTGGTCTCTAGGAGAAGACATAGCAAGCGCTTCACATAGGGGACATTCCTTATAATAATTTATTGTATCTCCATTATAGTTTCTGCTCCTCAGGGCTTTTTCACACTGGCGTCTATTTTTCATGTCCGTGCATCCGTGATTTTCACTGATGGCTTACTGAGCCATTGTTTTTCATGAGGTTTATTCACTTTGGCTTTTGTTTTCAGGGATCCGTTGTCTGTGGAAAAAAAATTTGAAACCTCTCCATTGTTTTTCATTGATGCTGATCACAGAAAGCAATGAAAGTTTATGCGGCACATTTACTTACCCGGTCCTGTCGCGATCCCAGATCCAGGCGGTCTGACGAAGATGAAGTCCGGCGCGATTCACCAAGATCGTGCGCCCGAGATCCTGCATGCGTCGCTTCCCCGCTGAGGTCCGTCGGAGTTCACCATCTTAAAGCCTTCAGTTATGTTTGAGGATGTGAAAAAAACGGCACAACGGAAGCGTCAGATACGTAATACAGAGGGAAATGTAAGCAAAACGCACTGGATGTGCAGCAGACACACAATTCCTACGCCATGGGTGAATCCAACCTTACTCTCACTCAGGGGGGAAAGGAAGGGGAATTTTACTCCACTGTGTTGACTTTTTTTTCACTGACCAATTGTTGCTCTGGTTATTTTGCCAAAAGTAGATTTGGTGAACATATTTTATGTAAAGTGTGTAAGTGTGGGAGACAGGATATAAGGTAATTTACCAATATACATCTACTAAAATTTTCTTGATATGTAAAGTGAAGCCTCCTGTCTTTCACCTCATCAGCCAGACATTCCTGTCCATAAAATGGCCGCAGATGGAGGGTCATGTGATCTCTAACTGTCCAAGAACAATCAACCTGCCAGGACCTTGATGTTATATTCATGAATACTATCATAAGGTCCTGGTAGGACATGGACAGACCCTCCATCTGCTGCCATTTTATGGGCAGGAAAGTCTCGCTGATGAGACATAAAGACAGGAGGCTTCGCTTTACATATAAAGAAAACGGAGCAGAACTATTAATAGATGTATATTGGTAAATTACCTAATATCCTAAACCCCCACACACACACACACACACACTTACACACATTACAAAAACATGAGTTAAGTGGCCAACCCTTTAAGTTTGGCCCAGTCAAGAGTGTCAAGATAAGGATGGGGTGTTCCGTAGAACTAGCTGTCGGTAGAGATGAGACAAAGGGGCAGATTTACTTACCCGGTACATTCGCGATCCTTCGGCGCATTCTCTGCGGTGGATTCGGGTCTTCCGGCGATTCACTTGCGCAGTTCCTCCGACGTCCACCAGGTGTCGCTGCTGCGCTGAAGTCCGCCGAGGCCCACCAGAGTTCACGATCCTATACTTGGTGAAGGTAAGCGTGTGTCCAGCGACACTTTTTTTTTTTTTAATGCGGCGGTTTTTCCAAATCCATCGGGTTTTCGTTTGGCCACGCCCCCCGATTTCCGTCGCGTGCATGCCGGCACTGATGCGCCACAATCTGATCGCGTGCGCCAAAAACCCGGGGCAATTCAGGAAAAATCAACGCAAATCGGAAATATTTGGGTAACACGTCGGGAAAACGCGAATCGGGCCCTTAGTAAATGACCCCCAATGTATCTGTTGAGCAGCATCTTATTAAAACTCTGGGTCTTAGTGGACTAGAGGGGCTTGTTTACTAATATCCATGGACAAATGGAACAACATGGGATTGGACCAATTCAATTCATACCCAAACATTTTTTGAAAAATTAATTAAAATCGAATCTTGGATAGTTTGCTAATCTCATGGTGTCGGCCTGTTGAACATCTATCCATGGTGTGAAAACTTCAAGCGCAGTAGTGTTTAATGGATAAGTGCAGCCTTCAAAATATATGCCCCCAGTACTCCCAGGCACATAAGTAGTAGTAGACCCTGGCCAACCACTATTTCTATGATGTCACTATTTCTGTGTGAGTTGAAGCTGATGAAGCTGTTTTTTTTTTTAACAAAAACATTCCAACTAACTAAAAAAAACACATAAAACACATAAAACAATATGCATCTTAAATATTTATATTCATGCTAGCCATAAAAAGAGTGGCATATATAGGAAGTTTCTCAAATTCCTACAAAACCATAGTTTTCCAAGTTGGACAGGAAAATTATAATTGTCATCTAATCATAAACACAGGGAAGTTACCCACCTCCTTAGAGCTCAATTTCCCAGTGAACCCTTGTTTTTCACGGGCCTCCTGATGGAGGAAACAACTGAGCCAAGGGAACACCAGATACACCTGATTGAGTACACGAGAACTAGAGAACAGCAGGACTGATGCGAGTGGTACAGACGGGCACCTAGGACAAGACCTCAGGAACACCAGAGTGAACTCCGCAACCGCCATTACACTTCCCTATGTGAGAAGACTATTACTATAACTAATACATTCAAGTTGGCGGCCTGGGTATAGGTTTCGAGTCCAATAGCCTCAAGTTACACCTACAAAGGTAATCCAACAAAGAATAAAAGGATCCAGTAGTTGAAGTCCATTACTTTTGTTCGAACCTCCCACTTGCGTCTCCAAGACATCTCTAGAACTGCACCCATTCTATAGAATTCTCTACCCTGGACTATCAGACTAACACTCAACCTCCAAAGTTTCAAACGTGCTCTTGAAACCCATCTCTTTAGGCAGCCTCCTCCCATCTGTTATCCAGCAACCAGCAGGAACCAAGCTTCTCTGCAGTCCCATTCACCCTGGACTTTGTATATAAAATGACGGCTGATGACTGGGTCAAGCGACAGCACTTCTATTTATTATATTATATTTTGTTCTATTCCCTTATAAAGGATGGCTGGACCATTATACAAGCTTTTTACCTCTTGTGTCACCCTCTCATCCTCATAGACTGTAAGCTCTTGTGTCACCCCCTCATCCTCATTGACTGTAAGCTCTTGTGACCAGGTACCTCACTCATTTTGTTCCATATAAATATTTGTGCTCTGTCGTGTTGAATTATATTTGTATTTGTCCCCTATGGTTTGTAAAGCGCTACGGAATATGATGGTGCTATATAAATAAAGATTATTATTAGGGAGACACGAAGGCGAAGAAGTATAGTATTGCCAAAGGAAGCAGAAAATAAAGGTTTGTGGGATAGAGACTGAGGAGTTGAGGGACAAGGACTTGGAGTTATAAAAGACCATGGCACAACACATCTCAATCTATGGCAAACACAGACACATGTGGCGGCCTTCTTGTTCCAAAAGGATGGATATTTTCTGTTAATCCTTCAATGTGCATCACATATAAGTGACAAGGATTTGGGTCCAGATGATGGCCTGGTGACACAGTCCTCATACATATATACATACATTCCACCATTTAAAGGAAATGTCCAGTCACCCTCCCCCTGTCTCCTAACAAAAGAGAGGTGCAAAATGACTTTGTTTAAGTACCACAGGGCCTGATTGTTACAGGCTGCTGATTCCCAATTAGCATGGAATGCTCATTGACTCTTCCTTTAGCTTGAATTGTAAGCTTCGCTGACCAGCATTCCTCTCTCCCACTGGGCTTTTATTACCTTTTCTATCAATCATTCAATACATTACTGTACCACGTGGCTTTGAAGGTGATAATAGCATAGAGGAGATTAATGGCTAAACCATCAGGACTATAGAGATGGACCCGGTATTAGTGGGAAAGGTATCTGGGGAGACCCTCTCAATGAATGATCAAACAAGTATAGCTCAACCCATACTACTACTACATAATAATAATAATAATCTTTATTTATAAAGCACCATCACATTCTGTAGCGTTTTACAAATCATAAAATACTACATTACAGCGTACAAACAGTCATATGGAACAATAGGAGCTAGGGCCCTGCTCACAAGAGCTTACAGTCTATGAGGATGAAGGGGGTGACACAAGAGCTTACAGTCTATGAGGATGAAGGGGGTGACACAAGAGCTTACAGTCTATGAGGATGAGGGGGTGACACAAGAGCTTACAGTCTATGAGGATGAGGGGGTGACACAAGAGCTTACAGTCTATGATGATGAGGGGGTAACACAAGAGCTTACAGTCTATGAGGATGGGGGAGTGACACAAGAGCTTACAGTCTATGAGGATGAGGGGGTGACACAAGAGCTTACAGTCTATGAGGATGAAGGGGGTGACACAAGAGCTTACAGTCTATGAGGATGAAGGGGGTGACACAAGAGCTTACAGTCTATGAGGATGACGATGAGGGGGTGACACAAGAGCTTACAGTTTATGAGGATGAGGGGTGACACAGGAGCTTACAGTCTATGAGGATGAGGAGGTGACACAAGAGCTTACAGTCGATCAGGGTGAGGGGGATACAAGAGCTTACAGTCTATGAGGATGAAGGGGGTGACACAAGAGCTTACAGTCTATGAGGATGAGGGGGTGACACAAGAGCTTACAGTCTATGAGGATGAAGCAATTACACAAGAGCTTACAGTCTATGAGACATTCACATTTGACATCTTTCATTTTATATCTTCTAAATTTTACACTTGGTTTTGACAATTTTTTACTTTACTCATAGCCAATAATGCAGAGCAACTGGTTGCATTTAGGGGTTTCGGTTGGAAGATTCCTTTTAGAACTCAGCACTAAACTCCTGATATTAGAAATTTCCTTTATTTTTTGTATGTCTTGTGAGACCATTGCAGCCCATGGAAATGGATCCGTATTAAAGTGGCAGCAGAAGGGATGGTAGGTAGCCTAATTGTACATCACTTCTCTCTCTGTGTTTCTGCTGGATTTACAAATCTGAACGTAGAAATGCTGAATAGATGTCCTGCATACAACTAAAGCTACAAGCAGGGCCGGCAACAGCACTGGGCATACCTGGGCAAGTGCCAGGGCCCAGAGCTGCTGGGGAGACCTCAATAAGGAATCCATGGGGTGAGGGGGGCTTTATATAAAATAACCATGAGGGGGCTGTTTGGTATGATAAACTAGGGAACATGAGATTGTTTTAGTTTCTGAATGTTTAATGCTGCCTGCAAAGGGGCCTACTGAGACTCTGTCGCATAGGGGCCTACTGAAACCTGTAGTCGACGCTGGCTACAAGCATACCCCTCTACCACAAAGAAGGGAAAGTTTGTAGGTTGTTTCACCCCTCCGATCTGCATAGGAATGGAGTGGCCATGCCACAGTAAGGGGACATGCTCTACCATTTGCAGTGTGGCCACTTGACTAGGTCACAGTGCGGTGGAACACGCCGCTGTCTACTATAGACCTCTATCGGGGCCGTAACTGTGGCCACTTCACAGCCCTTAAATACTGTATGGTTGTGTTCACTTAGCCTAAGTCTGTCAACCTCATGATCTAAACTTTGTCATTTATAGTGCTGGGACTTTGCATAAGACACTATTGTCCTCTCTTAAAAAGTCCAGCAGGGCAAGAACTCCCTGCATCACAGATGACCAAGCCTGGATCCCCACACAGTTTTCAGAATAACCACTACATGAACTTAGTTTGCTGGGCAGAACATGGACTCAGCCGTCCGATTGACCTTCTAAGTCTTCCTTTATCAGTATGCAGTATAAGCACTTCCGGTGGGTCACTTAAAGTAAATAACCAAGTTTTTGTAAAAGCTAGTGTCTATGTACATTATCAAACATTATTATTTTCTATGGTCTTCGTATCATTTTGATGGGTAACAGAACTATAAGCACCATTTTGGCTGGACTTCTAGTTCCGTAAAGTTTTCTGGTGTCCTAAACTTGTAACAAAAGTCTGGAGTATACTAGGTAAACGATTGCTGCACTCCCGAGTCACAGATCACAAATTTTAATGTATTTACGTTTTCATTGTAACATTTCCTGGAACGCACCCACCACTTCCTGCCGAAACACAGCACATTCCCGATGTCACATTCCAGCCACAAGTCATTTCTCTAATTCACATCTGAGCTGCTGGAAACATCAGGGGAAACATCATCTTTACTTTCGCTGTAGTAACTCCATTAGGTTCATCTCCTACTTCATTGTCCCTAAATAGTAGCATTTTTTTTCTAAATCTAAAAAAATACATTTTGAGTAACTTTATTTTAACTTTTATTTAACACATAAATCTCTTCTAGCTTATACAATCCGCATCCACACTGTGCTTTATGGCTGTCACCTTTATAGTTATCTCTACTGAACAAGAAAATACTTTTGTTTACAGTCTTGAACTTGACAAGAAAATTGTAAACCCACCTAAATCCTTAAATGACCACTAACTTTTCAATGGTGTAAATATAAGAACATTTTTAAGATATCTTATCAGAGCAAAGTGCCTCATTCTCCATATAGTTTGGCGCTTATCAACCTCTCTCCTAATCTGCTTTTCATGCTAAAACCTCTGTGGAATTCCATCTGTTGGTAAAATGGACAAAAGTTCACTCAGATTTTAGATTATATGGTACTTCTATACAGAGGGGGGAGGAGGAGTTAGTCACAATAACTTGGCTCCACCCCAGGAGCTCTGAGTGCACTGCAAATTAAAAGACGTAGGCCAACATGTATTAATAGTGGGGCAAACTGCACTACGTGAAGTATGCCGCATTATCATGCAGAGTGCACCCCATTCTTGTAGACCAGATCACAGTCTTTATGAATCAGGCGCACCCTGCGGGTGCCAAAAACGCTTGCACTTTATGCACCAGTTTTCTGGTGCACTCAGTTTAATGGGTGTGTGCTCTACAGTTATGTCATAATCCGACATAAATGTGGTGCACTTTGGGATTGCACACCAGAACACCCATATGGGTGCACAGTATTGCACTTCATAAATACAGGTGTAAGCAGTTTGTATCTATGTGCAGTCTATGCCAGATTACTGGTGCAGGCTGCTTAGTAAGTATGGTCCAATGCGTGGAAAGTGGCCTTCCATTACACTTTTGTTAAAATAGTTGAAGAAAGACGTTGACTGCTATTTGACAATGGAAGGGGAATAGAACCTGCCAAACACAGGTGTGAACAGAGCCCTAGCGCTGTGTACATCTATTGTACTACTTGTCTCTGAATAGGTTGTTGAAAGGAAAGGTAGCCTTTATATGCACCATGTACCTTACAAAGATGTTGGCTGAAGGAGCGTTCATCCTACAGCTATCTCAATATACATGCACGATTGCCCCTGACAGTGGTTTATCAGGATATACGGATCAAGCAGTGAATTTACATCTCCATCAAACCTCATCTTCTCCTGTATGTGGCATCGAAGAGATGATAAGCCACATTTTCATGGAAAATTGGGAGAACAGTCTCAAAGGTTTTCACTTTAGATGTGTATGACCAAAGATGATGTTATATTTCATCATTCCCTCAGGATAGGTAATTTATGTAAGATGAGTGAATGTCTAACCACAGAAGTGTCACCTGCTGGTGTGACTTGATCAGTAGAAGTTTGATGGGCTCCAAAAACAATGTCAAATATTAAAGGGGTTCTCCAGCGACGTACAACTTACACCCTATCCACAGGATAAGAGTTAGCTCGCTGATCAGTGGTGGTCTCAATGATCCGGTGTACCCCCATGAAGCAGCCATCAGTGCTGAATAGAGCAGCGGGCGCATGTAGAACCGGCTGCTCTCTTTATCTCGGGCTACATCAGGCGTACAACCTGTGGATAGGGGCTAACTTTTATGTCGCTGTATAAATCCTTTAATTATAACTCTTGTAAACTTAATAGAACCAGTATATATCACATTCCTGATCGTGATCGTGAATACCCTTCCGCCAACAAAAGTAAATCAACTCACCCAAAAAGAGGGTATCTCTTACGACCCAAACAATACCTGAATTTTAACTTCTCATGGTAACAAATGTCATCTATTGGTTAAAGATAAAGGTAGTACAATGAGTGAAGAGAGTTTATTCTATCCTTGAGTCCCAGGGCTACATCTAGTAACGAAATACGCAGCAAAATAAAGGACTACCCAAAACCAGAAAGGAAAATACCAAAATTCTTGGTCTCAATGACTTTTTAAACTAAAGAATAGTCTAAAACAGGGGAAAATGAAATGTGAGAGGGGAATGTCCTTATGTTTATGGTGACTTCTTACAGTGCGGCACAATGTAGGGTGTATAGATTGACAGCACGTACAATGCCACGTCTGGGAACGGTGCGCTGAGTTACATGTGTAATCTGATGTCTGTTTTGTTCTATTTCACAAGACAGGGTGGTGGGATTATTAGGAAATGACTGCATTCCTGACATTACCATACAGATAGCAGCACAATGAGGTGTGTGAGACGTGGTCAGGGTGGGGGGGACCGGAGCATGAGAAACAAAGTACATCCTGTCTGCTGTCTCTATAGTAATCCCAGGTTGAGAGGTCTATTTGATTATTTTGTAAAAATGTATAATTGCCTGGAAGAAGAACCTGAGAACTTTAGCTAAGGCTTCTGTCTTGATGATCTAGCGGAAAATGAAGAACCATCATTAAACTATTCATGATTTGGTCTGGAATGCTTGTCCAAAAATCTAATAATCCAGAAATACTGAGATATCATGTAAGAATCTCCAGTATTACAGGTGGCCAGATCTTCCACCAAATAGAAGAAAAAGTAAAGTATTTCCATGTACGCTAGAAATTATCATCTCAACTGCCAGGTGGCTTCTTGTATATATAGGGGCCTCCAGACAATCCTACACATGGTAAATGTCAACTATGATGGTCAAATTGTTTTGTCCGTAGAAATTAACCACTACGAGAAGTGTCCATGAGCAGCTTTTTATCCCTGAAATAAATCTACACACTTGCCAGACAAATCTTAGAGAGCTTCTCCATGTCTTTCTAGGAAAATTGAATATCATTTTATCAGAAATAAGCCCCATCAAAGACAAACAAAAAGCAATGTCCTCTAATAACATTTATTAAAAAGTTTAGTGTCCATTACATTAGCATCGAGTTACAGGAGTCATATTTTCAGATAATAACCAAAGAATTTTTATTACATATTGGAAATACTTTTGTTTCCAAAACCCCAGTAACTGCTTTGTGTAAATAGGGGGTTATACAAGGTAAGACCGGGCCAACAGAATTTATTTCTTTTCTGCACATACCACTATGGAAATGTTAATTATTTCCTGTTGTCTGGCATAGATACAAATATCTCTGATACATTCCACTTCTGAATGGGGCCCCCCTTCCCACTTAAAAAATATATGTATCTGTACACTCACACAAGCGGGTTACTCACACATTTATATATATATATATACACAAATTTATATACTTACGATATATACACACATACAGTTCTTCACTTATACACACATTTAGACACTCATACAGCATACATACACACACACAGCATACATATATCACAGATACACACACACATATACACCATATATACATCACATATATGTTTCATACATATTATACTGTACAATGTGCAGCACAATATGTATATAATGGTGCACATCCTCCATTCTTTAGTAAGTCGAATGATGGGGCCCCCTGACACTGCAGTCCCCATAACAGCTGCTTTGGCAGCTACCACTGTAGTTATATGAAAATTTGCATACTAGTAAAATAAAGTTTTCATAGGATTAGGGAAAGAAGTTTTATAGGATTAGGGAAAGATAATTTAGGACTTAGGTAGGAAACAAACATTGGATCTACCTTATTAGTTAGATTCCTGATTGTAGGTTAATAATATATGCAAAAGTAGACCTTACAAAAAAGGTCTAAAAAGAGCTTTGTGCCTATATAGATACAGACAATTTTTAGAAGTCATGTGTTACCCTCTACCTTCTCTTCTTGATAACATACAGTCAAAATTTGGTGGGAGGAGCATAAGGCAAAGGCATAAGGCAAAGTCAGTCAAACCCCTACTGGACCATGTGAAACCTTAGGCCCAGTTCACATATGCATTGGGGCTTTCTATTAGAAGAGCATAACGGAACAGTAAAACGGAAGGGAAACGGAAGATCTTTTGTTCTCCTTCCTTTCCTCATAGACATTGATCTACGGAATTACTGTATTCTTTTTTTTTTTATAGTGGAAAAATAAACGCGGGCTGCTGTACAATTTCTTTTCCGCTTTAAAAATGTAACATGGAACCTGCAGAATGGGTGTGAACATAGCCTAAGATGTAAAGGGACCCACATAAGCGCTGATGTTAAATTTTAACATCTGCCCTTCTGTGCACAGAGATGAAAAGCAGCAACTAGGTGTCCTAACAAATGACTCCTTCCTACCCAATCAGAATATGTGCACACTTACCCAAAAGGATGTATATAGCTGACAGCTGAATGAGAATGTGGCAAATAACTGAGGTCTGTGGTTAACTTAAAGAGGACCTGTCACCCATAAATTGTGCATAAATTGGGAATAAATTGGGCACTAGGAGCTGCTTACTATCTAACACTGCTATCTAACACTGCGGCAGAGTACTATGTTAAAGCCGGACCGCTCACCAAGCGGTCCAATGTATTCATGAGGGGGCGGGGGTTGGGGCGGGATTAGGGGCGGGGGTTGGGGCGGGATTAGGGGCGGTGACTGGCACATGATGCGCGGTAGTCACCGCTGGCCTATGATGTGAACGGGCGGTACGGAGAAGAGGCAGCGCCTCGGATCGCCCCCTCATGAATACATCGGACCGCTTTGTGAGCGGTCCGAGGTTTACATTGTACTCCGCTGCAGTGTCAGTGTTCACAACCTTTAAATTGTCAAATAAAGGAGCATAAATGACTAGGTATCTGCTTAAAATGATTCTTTATATGCTGGAGACTAGCGACCACATAAAAGCAGCCTATTAGTAGCTGGATAAACACTGCAATTATCATTTCATCTGGAGAAACTTCCTACAATTTGGAAGAAATATCCTTGATTTGGTGCCAGCCATGTAATTATTATTACCATAATTAATAGCACTGATTATCATAGGTTCTGACTAGGTCAGGTTACGACTATGGTCAGCGTTACACAGTGCAGCCATGCGTGCCATAAACTCCAAATGTTCCACGCTTCCAGGGCTTATCTGGTAACCCTAGCTGCACACAATAAGTGCAGGCCTCATCTGGAATCCTGCAAATCCACTTAGACTTTGTATTGTAGCAAAATACGTGACCACTTCAATTAACATAGGTCACTATGGCCGGGACATCATGTTGACCTCTTTCATGTCAAATATATTGATCTTCATCCATCGCTGAATTTCTGGCTGAGTGAAAATGGATTATGGGATTCCTGCTGCTTTATCCCCGAGTACGAGTAGTATATGATAGAGGAGGAGAAGAAGTACTTATAGCTTTATATGATGGGGTACAGGAGATCCTGGCATGATTCCGAGGAGAGGCCATGAGATTCCTTGTTACCTCATTCACACACATGGTGATTCAGGAGACAAGGTAGGCTCCCAATTCTGATGAAGTAGATAACTCTCCAAATGCAGTTCAATGCTGTGTTAACATGTAAAGACAAAGTTAGAATATAAGAACACAGACAGAGGCTACTGGAGCTAATAGTAAGTATTCTATTTCACTCCAATTTCCTTATTTACATCATTACTGGTTAGTATTGTCCTGATGCTTTTCTATACACTCCGGAACTAGTATTGCTCTTACAGGGAGGATTGACACATATAATGGTTGTGATGCTGTTTATCATAGTGAGTATTACAGTGATGCCACATCATAAAGGGGACTGTGACTGATGGGTTCCAGCCCAATCCACGCAAATAGTCGATATTTGGCGTTTTTCCTTCCTTACCCCACCAACTTGTCTTGAAAGGAGAGGAACCTGTTTGGCACTGATGCCAGGAAAATAACCTCCAGTGTTAACTGTACCTAACTTTTGGTAAATTATATCAGTGTGTGTCCAACGTAAGACCAGACTGTTGTTTTCCTGAGGGTAGTATCATCTAACATATAGGTAAAGGGGTTGTCCCAAGTGTTATTAATAGAGATGAGCGAACATGCTCGTCCGAGCTTGATGCTCGGTCGAGCATTAGGGTACTCGAAACTGCTCGTTACTCGGACGAATACTTCGCCCGCTCGAGAAAATGGCAGCTCCCGCCGTTTTGCTTTTTGGCGGCCAGAAACAGAGCCAATCACAAGCCAGGAGACTCTGCACTCCACCCAGCATGACGTGGTACCCTTACACGTCGATAGCAGTGGTTGGCTGGCCAGATCAGGTGACCCTGGGATAGACTAGCCGCTGGCCGCGCTGCTCGGATCATTCTGTCTCTGGATGCCGCTAGGGAGAGAGCTGCTGCTGGTCAGGGAAAGCGTTAGGGTGTTCTATTAGCTTACTGTTAGGCAGGAGTGATTCTCAAAGAACCCAACAGCCCTTCTTAGGGCTACAATAACGTTCTACTTTTTTTATTTTAATTTGCATCTTTTACCATTTTGTGAGGAATTAGCAGGGGGACTTGCTACCGCTGTGTTTAGCTCTTAGTGGCACACATATCCATAGCAAAGACCGAAGTGGCAAAATTCAGTAGGGGTTGGATTTCTATTAGGCAATAACTCAGTGTCATCTCATCTGGCATAGTAGTGTGCTTCCTTTGATACTTGGCTAGAAAATAGCCATAGGAGAATACAAACAGCTTCTTGAAGCCTACAGTAGCGTTCTATATATTTGATTTCTGGTTGATCTGCTGGTGGCTGTAGTTTCTGCAGTGCATGTACTTGCCAATTCTGAGCAATTTGTAGTGAGACTTGCGACCGCTGTGTTCTGCGCTTAGTGGCGCACATATCCATAGCAAAGGCCGAAGTGGCAAAATTCAGTAGGGGTTGGATTTCTATTAGGCAATAACTCAGTGTCATCTCATCTGGCATAGTAGTGTGCTTCCTTTGATACTTGGCTAGAAAATAGCCATAGGAGAATACAAACAGCTTCTTGAAGCCTACAGTAGCGTTCTATATATTTGATTTCTGGTTGATCTGCTGGTGGCTGTAGTTTCTGCAGTGCATGTACTTGCCAATTCTGAGCAATTTGTAGTGAGACTTGCGACCGCTGTGTTCTGCGCTTAGTGGCGCACATATCCATAGCAAAGGCCGAAGTGGCAAAATTCAGTAGGGGTTGGATTTCTATTAGGCAATAACTCAGTGTCATCTCATCTGGCATAGTAGTGTGCTTCCTTTGATACTTGGCTAGAAAATAGCCATAGCAATAGGATAGGATTGTTTGGTGCGATTATGCAGCCTCAGAGGCATCCATGCATGCTGCCCCTGCTGTTTCCTGTCCATTTCCGTGGTGTTTCCATCCTTTTCTGAGGTTCCCAGGTGTTTGGCCAAGCTTCCCTGTGCAGAGCCTTGGTCCCCTTGAAAAATGCTCGAGTCTCCCATTGACTTCAATGGGGTTCGTTATTCGAGACGAGCACTCGAGCATCGGGAAAAGTTCGTCTCGAATAACGAGTACCCGAGCATTTTAGTGTTCGCTCATCTCTAGTTATTAACTATCCACAGCAGGGGCATAACTAGGAGAGGCAGAGCCCCTTAGCAGGCTTCTGAATGGGTCGCCCCTTCCCACTTAAAAAATATACATATTTGTATACACATGTGAGTTACAATCACACATTTATACACTCATGCACACACATATAGAGCATATACTGAGACACACATACAGTGCTATATACAAACGGACAGCATAAATATATACACACCATATAAACAGACAACATTAGAGATACAGCATATATACATCTCATATAGGCAGAGCCGGATTAACCATGGCGCTCTTGGAGCACCAGCGCCAGGCTCCACGATCTGGATTGTCTTGGGGGGGGGGCCCCAACCCAGAGCTCCAGGGGCTCCACTGTTAATCTGGCTCTGCATATATGTTATAAACATATTATTCTGTACAATGTGCAGTATAATATGTATATAATGATGCACATCCTCCTGACATTACGGGCCCCATAGCAGCTGCTATTGCTGTAGTTTTACTTTTGATCCACAGGATAGGAGATAACGATGTGATTGCTAAGGGTCCGAAACGAGAACACATTCAATGTCTATGTGTGTGCCCAAGCTGTGTTTGGCAATTTTCAACGCTTCCATAGTATTGAATGAAGCGTCAGGACACATGCTCCACATACTGCTCCCTCAATTAGTGGAAACGTCAGCGTTTCCGTGAACTTTGGGGGTCTGACTGCACTGATTTAATTTATGTCCTGTCCACAAAATGTAGACTCTGGACTTGTGGCCTGGGCAATTTAGAATGTGGTAGCATTACAAAAAAGTATCCAGCGGATATGGGATAGCAACTCGATGCACTTATCCTACAGCCTTGTTGAACTGTATGAGCACCGGTTGCGCCGGTATTGTCTTGTTTAGTTTATATAACATTTGCTCTTCCCATATAACCTCCAGTAATGTATTATAAGAATTTTCTATTCTTATCTATATTATGATATGTATACATCTACAACTGTCCACACACAGTAAAACAAACCATCTATATAATTGATTTGCATGTCTGTGCTTCTTCCTCCATGTGAGTAGACGTAAGGAGGGGGAATGTGTGGAGAAGAGAAGGAGCAGATGGCAGATTCAGGTGGTTGGGAATTAATGACAAAACATCGTAGCAGACAGGCCCTCTCCTCACACTGATTAAATAAGGGGGATTTCTGCTCCGAGAGCCAGCTGGCAGGCAGATCGCAACACCCTCCAGCTAAAAACACACATTAATATGGACACATTAGGCAAATATTCTTAGCGGCCAAGTCCCCAGAGCCAAGATATGTTTTGGGGCTTCCATTAAATTGTTATGGCTTGTGTTCAGTTAACTCTTTGCATTCTTTCCAGATTTTTAGCTACTTTTAACCCTACTACTGCAAGTGCTTTCATTATTACTGTTCTGAAAATATAACTGAAAACTTTATGGTCTAACTTTTTAAACTTACTGTGGGTCCCTTTTACACCATACTCTTTTTTTGCTTTTAATAAATTCCTTAAAAAAAAACTTTACTCGTTTTGGCATACAGTAATCCTGTACAGTGGCCCATTGCCGCAGTATGGAGCCTCTGTGAGGCACAATACTCACTATGGCCCACATTTATTAATCAAGCTGTTTTCAGACAAAATTGGCACATAAATACATGTGAAAACTGCTTGCACATGTTTTGGGCCAGTTTTCTGTCTGACTTTGCACTGAAAAAAACATGCAAACTGCTTGTACATGTATTTATAAAGTGTCTGCACCAGTTTTGTGCCGTGGCTGCTCTGTGTCCGACAAGACAGAAAAAATGTGCACCCGAAGGAGAGTGTTACTGCTTACTCAGAGTTTGTGCCACATTTATTACTGACGTGTGCCACAAACAGTATCGACAAAGTGCACCAAAAAAAATGATGGCGCACACTTCCCAAGCAGTGCAGGGGGCGCCAGTTTAATGCAGAACTGGCGCCAGTTTTTATTAACCTGCCCCACTCTGCACACTACGCAGGCAAACTGCACATAGTACAGACTGCACTAGTTTTGATAACTGTGGCCTTTTATGTCACCAGTTTTGTGTCGCGACTGCACTGTGACCGGCGAAAAACACTAAACTGCGTACATAAATGGGTGTTTAAGGTGCATTAGCTCAATTATGTCAGAGAGTCTGATATAATTGTGGCACATGTCTGTTAAACTGTGTGCACCAGAAAAACATACTGGTGCACTTGTATTAAGCACTTTGGATGCACCAGAATATTGGAGACCATGTGCTAGCCTTCAATAATTCAGCGCACTTTACAGGCTAGTGAGGCAAACTGCACACAGGGGGGCACATTTACTTACCCGTCCCGTCGCCATCCCCGAGGCGCGTTGTCCGACGAGGATTTGGAACTGCCGCGATTCACTAAGATCGTGCGTCCAATTTCCTGCATGTGTCGCTTCCCCTCTCTGGTCCGCAGGAGTCCACGTTCTTCTTCCCACTGCATGTAAGTGCATGACTTGCGATACAATTTTGAATGCTTAATCCCACGCTTAGTCTGAATCAGTCGGGTTTCCAACAGCCACACCCCCCGATTTGCATTGCATGAAAGCCGACGCAATTGTGCCAAAATCCGATTGCGTGCGTCAAAAAACCCCAGTTAAATGCGGCGCAAAATGGAAAAAGTCGGGAAACCCGATTAAAATGTGGTCCGTGGACCCTTGGTATATGTGCCCCAGTGCCTCACTATTTATAAATGTGGGCCAATATCTTCATCTGTGACACCAATTCTGGGCAAAATGGGCTGATAGCAGACAATGTGCACCTTGCTCATCTCCATTGAAAATTAAATGTACGTGATTATGAAATGTTAAATGTTGGATAGCAAAGTAGACAATTACTCGGGGTCTGAAAGTCTGCACGTTAGGTCCACTGTCTGTAATCATAACATGCCCCAAATTATCACATTGGTTGATGGTGGATGATAATCCAGTCTTATCTGGAAATGTGCTCCAGAATCTTACCATAAATCTAGATCAAATTCTACACCTTATATATTAAGCCCCAGGGCTTCACGGCTAACACACACCATCCGCGTGCTCCACAGTATGTAGCCAATTTTTTTGGTGTAAATTTTATTCCATAGTTTATAAAATGTTTATTCCCTTCTTTAATCTGTATTTGATTATCTCATTATCCGTCACATTATTTTCTACTATATCTCATACCAAATGCTGTACATAATACATGATGCTGATCATTTTACAATATTACAGAAATGCTGAATATCATTCTATATAACATGAATTGGATGTGACACACTATTGTCCTGTCAGAGTCTCCCTGACCCTTTTTTTAAAAAATTTTGAGTTGTAGCAACAGGAGCTACTTTTATAGGATTTTAGAGAAACGACTAAATATATCTGTGGAGACAGTTGTGTGACAATATTATAGGAGGCTGAAAATATCTGCGGAACTGATAGAAGCCCTTTGTATTGAGGCTCTTTGGTTCATTGACTTAAAGGGTTAAAGTGGCAGATGCAGCTAAATGCTAGCAAGTGGGTTAAGTTGGTAAAGTGCAGCTGGGGGGAGGGAGGGGGTCACCTGTAATTGTAGGATCTGTACACAGTGCTACCATTGTTAATGACACTCCATATGGCAGGAGACTCAGGACCCTCTCACAGCTTGTTCCAGACCATTAATGCACTTTAAAGGCTCATATACATATATATATATATTACAACCTGTGCTCCGGGGACCATCCGTCTGTCCATGTATTATTTGTCTTTACAGCCTGAATAAACCTGATGTAATGCACAAGATAATGTAATAAGATATAAACATAGATGTATCATAGTGAAACTTATATTTAAAGGTCACATTCTCCTTTTTCTTTCATTTTAAGTTAGCCACAGGTGATATCAGGCAGAATTTTAAAATAAAAAATTATCAACTCTTAAAAAGAAAACAAAACAGTGTATTTATTAGTGTAAGGTAACATATAAAGGCATCTTTGATTTTAGTAATAAAAATTAATATAGAAAATAAAACATTCTAATATTACATCATACAGGCATATACCAAACTTTAGAGAAAAATAAACCATGTTAAAGGGGTGGGCCATTCTATAACATAATTTGCCCTTTTTCTTTTACTGCCTTAATAATAATCCCTGAATGTTTATCAAGTGATTCAGCAGTCCTGTTACTTACGTCTGTGCTGTGTGCAGGCTCTCTGTGATTCTTTGTTTATGCGTGTGAGCTCTGATGAATAGGAGGAGCGGTAGAAGGAGAGTTATGACTCATCTTGCTCCCTCCTGCTTTCCTCTTCCTGTGTCTGTCAGTGAGGATCCTTAAAAGAGACACACAGCTAAAAACACCATGAGGATGACAGGGAAAGGAAGCAAAGAAACAGGTATATTTACATAAAGAGACATGTCTAATAGAACAGATTTATTGAAAGCTGGCCAACCCATTTTTTCCTCACAGGAGAGGTTCCTGGCACAAACTTACAGATGACCGAGGCCTCTGAATAGTAGTTACCATTGAAGCAAGTCACTGGCCTCTGGGGTATCACCCCTCCTTCCACTGGGTGTGATTTTTTTCCACTGCTTTCCAGGGAAACTTGCAGCCAGATCCAGTGTTATTCAATTAATGTTTTTATTTTTGACATTTGCTTATGTCTTTCCATCTTTCCTGATTCTTTCAATTCCGAAATTTGTGTAATGGCATCAAAATGTAGGGTAACATAGGGCATACGACTTGACACACTAAAGAATCAAGAATGTGCATCATCAATCAATCCCAACACAGCAGCAACCTTAGAAACAGTTCGCACTGCACATTGTACAGCATAATATGTATATAACAGAGCACATCCTCCACAGTACACAGCAGCAACCTTAGAAACAGTTCACACTGCACATTGTACAGCATAATATGTATATAACAGTGCACATCCTCCACAATACACAGCAGTAATCTTAGAAACAGTTCGCACTGCACATTGTACAGCATAATATGTATATAACAGAGCACATCCTCCACAGTACACAGCAGTAATCTTAGAAATAGTTCACACTGCACATTGTACAGCATAATATGTATATAACAGTGCACATCCTCCACAGTACACAGCAGGAATCTTAGAAACAGTTCACACTGCACATTGTACAGCATAATATGTATATAACAGAGCACATCCTCCACAGTACACAGCAGTAATCTTAGAAACAGTTCACACTGTACATTGTACAGCATAATATGTATATAACAGTGCACATCCTCCACAATACACAGCAGTAATCTTAGAAACAGTTCACACTGTACATTGTACAGCATAATATGTATATAACAGTGCACATCCTCCACAGTACACAGCAGGAATCTTAGAAACAGTTCACACTGCACATTGTACAGCATAATATGAATATAACAGAGCACATCCTCCACAGTACACAGCAGTAATCTTAGAAACAGTTCACACTGCACATTGTACAGCATAATATGTATATAACAGTTCACATCCTCCACAGTACACAGCAGTAATCTTAGAAGAAGTTCACACTGCACATTGTACAGCATAATATGTATATAACAGTGCACATCCTCCACAATACACAGCAGTAATCTTAGAAACAGTTCACACTGCACATTGTACAGCATAATATGTATATAACAGAGCACATCCTCCACAGTACACAGCAGTAATCTTAGAAACAGTTCACACTGCACATTGTACAGCATAATATGTATATAACAGTGCACATCCTCCACAATACACAGCAGGAATCAGCAGCTCAGATAAGAAATGTCGGGGAAGAGGAGGTGGGGACAGCAGAACGACAGGATCTCTTAATTCCTGCCGTGTACTTCTCCCATGTGGTCAGCAGCTACTGGGACAGATCTGTGTATGTGTATAAATGTACATATCAGTGCATACATGTGTGTGCATGAGTCTATATACAAATATTTTCTGAGGGGGTAGAGGGCCCCAATGATAAGTCTGCTATGGGGTCTTTCCTCTCCTAGTTACAGCCCTGATGGAAATGTACAATTAAATAAATAGAACTTGGGTTTTTACACGTTCTCCAGAAAGCAGTAGCCTGTTTGTCTGTGTCTTAGTCTCCTCACGTACTCTTCTTCTACTTTACACCAACCCCTCCCTCCTCTGCCTGCTCAATGCGCATGACAGGGAGGGGGGAGGGGGCTGGATGAGTGTGGAGGAGAGGAGACTGAGACACAGGCACAAAGGCTGCTGCAGCTTGCCCCCCCCCCACCCTGCACCCCACCAGGTAATGTAAAATAAAGTTTTATAAAGTAGTGTCAGTATTCAGAATGCTGACAAAGGCATTTTTAACATCAGCATAGCATAGGCTATTGGTACTTCCCACCAGCTAAACTGACATTCCAGGTCACAGGTTCTGTTTAATATGTAGTATAGGAATGAAGAATTAGGGTTAGAAATTTGGATTCCATTGTATACCATAGTTGTATGTACAGCCTCATATAATGCATTTTCATGTTTTTCTGTTGTGAAATCTTTTCAAATTACATTGTTGTCCATGAGATGTCACAGGCTGACAACAAGCTAAGGCCTCCTGCGCTGCATATGAACGTTATTTTTGTCTGTATGCTACCCGTTAGTTCTTCCACAATCTCCACTTGACGGTCCATCAAATAGAGGGAATAAGACCCAGCAGTCACATGTCTATGGACCAGAATTTATACAGGCGGTCCCCTACTTAAGAACACTCGACTTACATACGACCCCTAGTTACAAATGGACCTCTGGATATTTGTAATTTATTGTACTTTAGTCCCAGGCTAATAAACAGCTGTAACAGTTATCACAGGTGTCTGTAATGAAGCTTTAGTGTTAATCCTGGTTCTTATGACAACTCAACATTTTTAAAATCCAATTGTCACAGAGACCAAAAAAAGTTCTGGCTGGGATTACAATGATAAAATATACAGATCCGACTTACATACAAATTCAACTTAAGAACAAACCTACAGACCCTATCTTGTATGTAACCCGGGGACTGCCTGTACTGGAAAATTCCTTTAGGATTGGCCATTGCAGAACATGCACAAATGGGTGGAAACCTTGCTGTACCTACCGTGCGAGGATAGTGATGGTTTTAACTTTAAAGGAAACCTACCCTCTGGGTCTACCTAGTAAGGTAAATCCAATGGTAGGTTAGTTTATAGAGACTCAGCTCCATCCTTATTTTGTTTAAACTTTTAATAAAGTAGAACCAAGTAAAAATGTTATCTTTTATTTATGGAAATTTTCTTTAAAGGATACTGGGGTGTGGAGAAGCTGTGCTGTGGAGCGGGAGCTTTAGCTACTCCACACCGGAGTAGCCTCTCTCAATCCCTCCTACCCTCCTGTCTTCAGCATGCAGCTCGCTGTACCTGTGCGCCATTATCTACGCATGCTCAGAACTCCGGCTTCACAGTTGAGGGCCTCGACACCAAATTCAGAGCTACTGTACATGCGCAGTAGATCCGGCTTCACAGACAAGGGTGTGCAGCTATAGCGAGCTGTGCGCTGAAGACATGATGGGGGCAGAGATTGAGAGAGGCTACTGCGGTATGGAGTAGCCATTGCTCCTGCACCACATTGTGGCTACTCAGCGCCACAGTAGCCTCTAGAGAACATTTGCATGAAAAAAAGATAACATTTTTACTAGGTTCTGCTTTAATAAAAATTTAAACAAACTAAGGATGAGGCTGAGGCTGAGGCTCTATAAAGCAACCTACTATCGGATCTACCTTATTAAAGTCAGCTGTGAACCACAGGTAACTCATGGGATCATTCCCTATCAACGCAAAATTAGACCACATTTCTAGGGTTTTGGAAGTAACTATTTTGGTAAATATCTATAAACGAATAAAGAAAAAGACCCTT
Organism: Engystomops pustulosus; assembly: GCF_040894005.1. Lineage (NCBI taxonomy): Eukaryota > Metazoa > Chordata > Amphibia > Anura > Leptodactylidae > Engystomops > Engystomops pustulosus. The sequence goes on along the minus strand of NC_092413.1, from coordinate 189,553,260 downwards.
CATGGAAAAAAAAAAGGATATGAATATCTTTGTGTTTCTTTTTGGCTTATAATAATGACGCAAAATACAAAGAAACAATGCCCAAATGTGAAAGTGTCTGTACTGTAAGTCCTTATAATTGTATGATGTTGTGTGATATGACTTATCCTAAGTTGCCGTTTACTTTGAGACTGGTAGGAAAAAGATCCCCCTTGTCTCCGAAGAACAGGTGACACTTCCAGCTTTAATGAGACCCCTCTGTAAACCCAACTCCTGAGATTATGTCACAAATCATGACAGATTTTAGCAACCACCTCACTGTGAATGAGACGAGGGCAACATGGACACAGAAGGTCCCCGGCAGAATGAATGGGACACTGTTCAGGCTGACATCTGTTATCCTAGTTGAGGAGCATCTGTAAGACTCCTACAAGGACAGTTTCAGGCTGCTAAATCCATTACTGGAGACTAATACATTACTGATACCATCTCAGACCAGCGAACACTGAGCAGGAACATAAATTGGGTATCAGGCTCCTAAATAGAAGGTCATATGTATGAAACCCTATACAAAGATGTATGTTTTACATATAATATGAATCAACTGACTTTTGGCACCTGCAAGGGCACCCATGTGGGCAACCTGAGGAGGTGATGGCCCAAGAGCTACAGGGGGGATATAAGATTTCTCTCCCCAATACAGATAGACCTGTAGTATATACAATACATCTTAGATGGGGTCTAGTGCATATTGCATTAGAGATCAGCACCTTAAAGGAAACCAACCACCACGGATCTACATATTAAGGTACAGCCTCTAATGTATAAAAGGATAGCCCTTTTAAGAGCGAATCCATAAGTCCCCTTTTTTAATCTTTAATTGTGGTTTAATTGTAATCTGAAGCTACACGGCACGGGCTACTTCACACCCCAGAAGCCTCCTTGATCCAAGATATCTTCAGCGCGCAGCTACGAGGAGCCGCAAGCTCTTGTCCGCGAAGCCGGCATTCTGTACATGCGCAGTAGCTCCGACATTGGACCCGAGACCACGCAGCCAGAGGCCTACATTCTGCACATGCGCAGAATGGCATCTTCGCAGATGAGGGCACGCAGGCCTCTGCAGACACCTAGTTCTTAAAGGGGTTGTACCAAAATTGACTGAATCCCCTATTTACAGGATAGGTGGTAGCAATCCAATTGGTGATGGATCCCCCCCACCTGTCATGAGAATGGACCCCCACTAATCCAGTGTTCTGTCGTGCTATTGGATAATACAGAAATGTCAGAAATTACCAGGCTTAGCACTCTTAGACTCATAGACAGTGAATTGGAGTACCAGGGATAGCCAAAGGCTGCTCTCCACAATTTCTGACACTCCCATAGTACTGAATGGAGCAGCGGGACACCTGCCGTAACATCAATTAGTAAGAACGGGATCTCTATTCTCTTGATCGGTTGGATCCTTATTCGTGATCAGTGGGGACCACAACCAAACAGATTTTTATCCGGAAACTCGTGAATAGGGGATGACAATAAATCTTGGGACAACCTTAATAGAAAGAAAAGTCACCTGCTCTGTAGGTTAGGCTACACTTAAGTATACGTGGAATAGTCTATGGACAATGTGATTTGATATTTATGACGATTGCATACTGTTGTGTCAGAGCAGCAGTCACTGATGGGATCTGATGGGACATGTAACACTTGTCTCTATCCAGGAAAGGTTCAGTGGATGCCATTTTCATGATCTGTTTCATTTGAGTCCTAAAATTCACTGGAATGAAAGCCCAACCATAGAACTAAAAAGGAAACATCACTCCAAGTGACGCCTTAAAAAACATCTACCAGCAGGATCAAGAATTGTACAGCAAGCACACTGACATACTGGTGTGTGCCCCCTCTGGCAGTATCTTCTCTTCTGGGCTTCATAGGTTTTAATGGAGCCTGGGGTTCCTCAGGCTCATTTGCATATTTTTAAAAGCCTTTTATTCTTAAAAACAAGGGCATAATAAGCTTAAAGACGAGCTTCTGAAAGATGGTGCAGTATGTCAGTGTGCTTGGTTTACAATCCTTTATAATGGTGGTAGATGTCCTTTAAACCCTCATTCTGTAGATTAGGTGGGGCTTACAAGACAATGATTTTGTAAAATGATGTAGTACCACAGCTCAGTTTCCATTGGTTCATCTTCATTTGTTCATATTTCCGCAGCTGTGCAGTGGAAAGATAGCCATAAAGAGTCCTTCATTGTCGGTTTCTTTGAAGCCTTCCATGCATCTTCACCTTGTTTGTATCCATATAGAGATGTCATCTTCAGAAGTTCTGCTCAGTTATAGTATTGGCTTTGTAGTTTTCCCTAAAGCTCCCAAAGAAGATTGCTGTAAGGTGCCAAAATAACTTACCGCAAGGGGAAGGTGCAAGCTTGGAGCAATCAGTTAGGGACTTTATTAAGGAAGTTATCACTTTCTTGTAGAAATACTCTTCCCTGATATCTTTTTCAAGCAACTGTGGGACTGTCTTAGTCGAAGTCATATATTCCCACCAAAATAAAGTGGGCACCTGCTAAAGACTTTAGGAAACAACAGTTGCCCAAGTGCATAAACTGGTGACAGGTGGAGGCGTCGGGAGCACTTGCCATGGGCTGCTGTCACTGAATGAACAATAAGCAGTAAATGTGGGAACAGGCTATAGGCAGCAATATAACTGTCACTGGGGGCTCATGTCATGGGGATGGCCCAAGGACGATGTACAGGAGGATGTACAGGAGGATGTACAGGAGGATGTACACGGAGGCTCAATGGGGTTTTAGAGCATTTAATATTAAAGCAATGGGGAAAATGTCCAGCACACACTCCGTTAAGCCTCATTCAGTCTCAATTTTTAGCATTTGATTTATGACCATAAATATAGAGATGGTTAGTTATTGGTTATGGGACCCATCACCAGCATAGAAACATAGAAAATACAAAGTATTTTACAATGCATGCCGCTCACCACATGGGACTCTATGTATAACATGATTTGTAAAGCGCTGCAGAATTTGATGGCGCTCGATAAATAAAGATTATTATTATTATATTATTATTATTATTACATGACAGGGGTTTCCTTAAGCTCATCAGAATCCCTGGTCACTTAAAGCAGTTATAGGCAAGAGGAGCTGCAGATAGGAGATTATGTACAATCTTCTACACTTCTTCCTCTCGGATCAGCTACTCTTACTCTATAGAGCACTGACTGCAGATAGGACACTATGTACAATCTGCTCAGCTCATCCTGCTCTATAACATGCTGCCTGCAGATAGGACAATATGCCCAGCTCCTCTATGCTCTTTAACATGCTACCTGCAGATAGGACATTACATAAAGTTTGCTCAGCTTTTCCTGCTCTATAACATCCTGTCTGCAGTTAGAACACTATGTACAATCTGCTTAGCTCCTCCTGCTCTATCACATACTGCCTGCATATAGGGCACTATGTACAATCTGCTCAGCTCCTCCTGCTCTATAATATGCTGCCTTCAGATAGGACACTATGTACAATCCACTCAGCTCCTCCTGCTATATAACATGCTTCCTGCAGATAGGACACTATGTACAATCTGCTCAGCTCCTCCTGCTCCATAACATGCTGCCTGCAGATAGGACACTATGTACAATCTGCTCAGCTCCTCCTGCTCTATAACATGCTGCCTGCAGATAGGACACTATGTACAATCTGCTCAGCTCCTCCTGCACTATAACATGCTACCTGCAGATAGGACACTATGTACAATCTGCTCAGCTCCTCATGCACTATAACATGCTGGCTGCAGATAGGACACTATGTACAATCTGCTCAGCTCCTCCTGCACTATAATATGCTGCCTGCAGATAGGACACTATGTACAATCTGCTCAGCTCCTCCTGCTCTATAACATGCTGGCTGCAGATAGGACACTATGTACAATCTGCTCAGCTCCTCCTGCTCTATAACATGCTACCTGCAGATAGGACACTATGTACAATCTGCTCAGCTCCTCCTGCTCTATAATATGCTGCCTGCAGATAGGACACTATGTACAATCCACTGAGCTCCTCCTGCTCTATAACATGCTGCCTGCAGATAGGACACTATGTACAATCTGCTCAGCTCCTCCTGCTCTATAACATGCTGCCTACAGATAGGACACTATGTACAATCTGCTCAGCTCCTCCTGCTCTATAACATGCTACCTGCAGATAGGACACTATGTACAATCTGCTCAGCTCCTCCTGCACTATAATATGATGTCTGGAAATGTACAATCTGTTTAGACTGCATTTTCCATGTGGCCTGTTCAATAGGCTCAATAGGAAACATCTTCTGTGACTGGTGATTTGCAGATATCATCAGAGTATGTTACGGACCATAACTCATTAGACATTAGGTCTTCTGGAGTAAAAGACGCCCTGTCTTCTCAGTTTTGCTCATAGAGGGAATCCTAACAAAACCAAATAGAGATTCACACATTTTCTTTGTATTGAGTGACACGTGAGGTGAAATACCATTTTTCTATATCTGAGCACATGATGTAGTCTGCATCCAGCTATAGACCTGGAATGACTGACCAGCAGACTACGCGTCCCCATCCCCCTTATAACCCGATGTCTCTGGGTCCATTATATATTTAGAGCCATTATGATAAATCATTGCATTGCGCTGACAATACATATGGCACCTTATTCCAGAATATTCCTGCTGACAGGAGCCGCTTCCTTGTTTAGAACAGCTGGTAGACATATTTTATGTGAAATATTTGTAGAATGCTTGTGGTATATATATATATATACATATATATATATATATATATATATGTGCTATATATTATCTAGATGTATTATGTGTTATGTCTGGCCCGCAGGGTACGGTATGTCTGCAGCGATGGTGATATATATGTAATCTGCGCTTGTAGGACTGCTGCCACAACAAGAACTAGGAATAATCTATACATTGTAACATCAGGAGCAACGTAGGGAATTCTATATTGTATGTATCTAGTAGGGAATTCTATATTGTATGTATGTAGTAGGGAATTCTATATTGTATGTATGTAGTAGGGAATTCTATATTGTATGTATGTAGTAGGGAATTCTATATTGTATGTATGTAGTAGGGAATTCTATATTGTATGTATGTAGTAGGGAATTCTATATTGTATGTATGTAGTAGGGAATTCTATATTGTATGTATGTAGTAGGGATGAGCTTGACATTCACTAGAGTGTATTGTGTAATGCAGTTGTGTTGTCGTAAGACTCCTTTATCCTATACATTTTTACTAAATCTCTCTATACCAAAGTGAATAGAGAGGGGATTGTGTCGATAAGCTTTTTATATGTGTAACCATCCAGGTTATTAACTTGGGGGGTGCATACAGGTAGGGGCCTAAGGGGTCCATAAGTTCCCACTTTTCAATATGAGAAGAACCATAGAAACACTACATTATATTTGGGGGTTTTGGTACTGATATAACATTGGGTGGAAGTTATTCCTCTGACAACCTCTTCATTCACATTGGATAATTTGGCATCCCCATTCCTCTGATCAGGTGGGTAAAATGGACATACGCTGTCCATTAGAGAAAATCTGATTTTAGTTTATTAGGGGTATCCTGACCCTTCCCTGTGGACAGGTTTCTGGGAAAGAAGAAGAGAGCATGCTGCATCTCATAGATTGTAAGCTCCTGCGTTCCTATTGTTTCATATGGCTTTGTATTTTTATATTTGTGTATGTACAGCACAATGGAATATGATGGCGCTATATAAATAAAGATTTAGTTACTATTTCAGTATGGTGGACACTTTGTTACAGAGGTTTCTTGCAGTAGATAACTACCTTTTCCCTATAAAACTAAATGCACACAATACTGACTGCATGGGGAAGACAGCAGAACAAGTGTTACAGTGACAGCTATTGAGGGTATATGGTCACATTTACATGCGTAACCCGGGGACTGCCTGTAGTAATAGTAGAAGTAGTGGTAGTAGTAGTAGTAGTGGTAGTAGTAGTAGTAGAAGTAGTAGTAAAAGTAGTGGTAGTAGTAGTGGAAGTACTAGTAGTAGTAGTAGAAGTGGTAGTAGTAGTAGTAGAAGTAGTAGTAGTAGAAGTAGTAGTAGTAGTGGTAGTAGTGGTAGTAGTAGAAGTAGTGGTAGTAGTGGTAGTAGTAGTAGTAGAAGTAGTAGTAGTAGAAGTAGTAGTAGTAGTGGTAGTAGTGGTAGTAGTAGAAGTAGTGGTAGTAGTGGTAGTAGTAGTAGAAGTGGTAGTAGTAGTAGTAGTAGAAGTAGTAGTAGTAGTGGTAGTAGAAGTAGTGGTAGTAGTGGTAGTAGTGGAAGTAGTAGTAGTAGTAGTAGTAGTAGTGGTAGTAGTAGTAGTGGTAGTGGTAGTGGTAGTAGTAGTAGTAGAAGTAGTAATAGTAGTAGTGGTAGTAGTAGAAGTAGTAGTAGTAGTAGTAGTGGTAGTAGTAGTAGTAGTAGTGGTAGTAGTAGTAGAAGTAGTAGTAGTAGAAGTAGTGGTAGTAGTGGTAGTAATAGTGGAAGTAGTAGTAGTAGTAGTAGTAGTAGAAGTGGTAGTAGTAGTAGTAGAAGTAGTAGTAGTAGTGGTAGTAGTAGTGGTAGTAGTGGTAGTAGTAGTGGTAGTAGTGGTAGTAGTAGTGGTAGTAGTAGTAGTGGTAGTGGTAGTAGTAGTAGTAGAAGTAGTAATAGTAGTAGTGGTAGTAGTAGAAGTAGTAGTGGTAGTGGTAGTAGTAGTGGTAGTAGTAGAAGTAGTAGTGGTAGTGACCAATTTGGCGAGCTCTGTGCAGTGCTGAGTAATCTGTGTGCGCTATATAAATAAGAGAATTATTATTATTATTAGTGGTAGTGTGGTGGTGGTGATAGTAGCAGAAAGAACAGCACATTTTTTTCAATTCAATTAATTACCAAAAAAAAATTTAATTACTGACAATATCGTAAGTTGCAGCAATTCCCTTTTTTCACTACTTTCTTCTTGTATATATAGTTAGATGTTTAGATGAACAGATACATGATTATCATAACTAGTGATAATATTTCTTTGAATGTACATAAATGCTATACACCTATAAAGTGCTAGGCTGCAGGTATTGTGTGTTATTCTATAATATTTTATATATTACGGTGTATGTTTTGGATGCTCAGAATCATTGTGCTCTTTGTTCCTCTCCATACACAATAGAGCAGGAGATGATGCATCCCCTAGTGGAGAGCAGGGAGCGGTGCAGCTCCTGGAGAGAGTGAGGGCGGAGAGCATAGTCCCAGGAGAGGGAGGGAGAGAGGAGGGGCAGGAGAAAGGTTATGTGTGGTTAGAGCTCTTATCCCAGGGGGAGCCTGAAACTCTCACATTCCTGGCATAGCGCAGCTATTGAGGCAGTACAGGCAGTGTGCGAGCAGGAGAGTCAGTCTGCTCTGAGCTCTCAGGCTGTGCACAGCCTGCTCCTGACACTAAGGGATAGACACCAAGGACATTGGCACATGCTGGCACCCACACTGCTGCAGACCTTGGCGATGACCTGGTAAGAGCCCAACTTCTTCTCATGGAGGCTTTAGTTATTGTCCAACAATTTTATTGCAATAATGTAATAATTTTCGGTGCTTTGTAAATGTTGCTATTTTGTATTACATTGTTGTTATTTTTACATAGTTTGCATATTACTATACAATCATGCGTTATGATTTTTTTTACATGGTTTGCATATTCCTATACGTATATATGTGTTATGATTGTATTATTAAGGGAACATCAAGGTAAATGGGATTTCATAGAACATATGTTAACTTGCATGTGTGAAGATGTTATGCTAATATCTTTACTACAGGGTATATATATATGTATGAATCTATAACACATTCATTCTAAAACGTCAATACTATTCATATGTGAAAAAAAAGGTGACATATGGATCTGGATTTCTAGATGATTGTCTCATTTCTAGATGATTGTCCCATTTCTAGATGATTGTCTCATGTTAACCCGCATCAATGTTGTTGTCAGAAATATGTTGTTTTTCTATCATGTTAACTATTTTTAGTATTATGATAATACGAGTCTTGGTATGCTTTGTTTCTGGTGTTACGTGTTAACAATGGCACATTCTTGCGTGGGGAGAGAAGGAAAGAAATGCAGGTGTTTGGTCACCCCTAGCAATGGCTGAGGAATTCTTGGGGTATTTTTTTGGTTATTGTTCTTATTTTGAGTACAAGCTTTTGTATGTTGTGGCGGAGCTGCAATCCACAAAGAATTTCAATTGCAACACGAAACGACTAGTGATGTCATGTTGTAGATATTTGTTGAGGTGCTTGTATCTCCTTACGTGGTGGAAAACAACTTTGGGCATTTAGATAGCAGGAAATCCAGAGGTTTGTGGTCAATCTACTCATCACCTAAGGATGTTGTGGACAGTAATGTGTAGAATGTTGAATATAGTCCATTGATTTTCCTTGTATTGACATTGTTCTACCTGGAAACCTTATAGCGTTGAGTTAGTTGTCCTTCTGAGTTCCTCTATAGACCTAAGATTGGTTTGTTGTTCAACTTCAAGTAGGATATCTGGTATTCTAAGGGAATGCTACTAAACAGAAGCTGCAGGGGGGCATACCAGAGAAATACTGGACCTTATCTCTTTAGAAAAAAAGGGGAGGGCGAAATTCCAATCATTGATACATCCCCCTGCCTAAAACAAAAAAACAGGTCAAAAGTCTTACCTCTCCAGAGGCTGTTGTGGAGGAAAGCAGTAGAAAGGTATTTGCAATTAACCACAAAAGGTACCATCAAGGTCAATCCTTTGCTGCCAAATGCTCAGTAATGATTAGGGTTCCTCAGCCTCCAGCAATGTCTCTACTATCAATTGACCTGCACATATTTCCTTAAAAAGGTAAAAAAAGATCTAAGGAGAAGAAAATGGTGAACACATACAAAGAGACGATAGATGATATGGTAGAAGATTGTAAGATGAATGTAGACCATTAATAAAAACTTATCCTAATATGTTCTGTTTCCGTCCACAGGCTATCACCAGTATCTTAGATCAGAAGATTCGGGGAAAGGATTATCCAGTATTTTTATTTTATTTTTTCTTGTGGGATTTATAGTTCTTTTATTGAGCAAGAATGAGAACAGCGGAGGATTCGTCTGGAACGGTCCTACACCGGCTTATTCAAGAGCAACTGAGATATGGGAATCTGAGTGAGAATCGTACCTTGTTGGCCATCCAACAACAGGCTTTAAGGGGTGGTGGGGGCAATGGAAGCCCCAGGTCATCCCTTGAAAGCCTTGAACAAGAGGAGATGCAGGGCAGCCCTTCCACAAGGCAGGAACCTCAAGGGCAGGAACACCATTGTGACCATTTCTACTTGGAGAACCCTATGTATAAAGCTTATGAGTTCCAACATAAAGGCGAGGAGCTCCCAACCTATGAAGAAGCCAAAGCTGCCCTTTCTCAATATTATGCAGTTCAAAATGTTCAGAAGGTTGAACATGTTCCTCAAAGGCAAGACCAGTCCCTTATGGAGCTGAAACATGGCCATGTAAGGTCTCTGAGCGAGAGGTTGCTGCAGATGTCTCTTGAACGCAATGGAGCCAAGTCTCAGAACCACATGAGCTCCTCACACAGCTTCCCTCAACTTTCTAAACAGTACCAGCTGTCAGTAGCTCGTGGACATCAAGATGGTGGTGTACACTACAGACATGCCCCACCTGAGTATCCAGCTTATAGCCAACCTGACCACATCAGTGGGTATGCTCCTGAACAAAGGCAATATCCTGGAGATCTCCCATTGTACCATCAACCTGATGTCAGGTAAACACCTCAATGTGACCACTCATCCTATTTCCCTTACAGTCAAACATAGTCCATTATAATAATTTCTCCTAAATGAGAACCCATAAACCAGACTTCAAACAGTTGATAGTCTGAAGTGTGCCTGTGTGCCTAGACATATTCACCCTCAGACAGACAGACAACACTTTATTAAAAGCTACTTCAAAGGGGGATATAAAAATCTCTTTAAACTGAAGTCTTTGGCATTTAAAGAGGTCCCTGACAATAAACACTGAGCTGGTGGGCTACGACAATTCTGCATTGTTCACACAGGAAGAGATAAGCAGAGACAGGAAGTGGCTCCGTATGCGAGAGATGCAGATAATAGTCAAGGAATATTTCCAGCCTCAAAGTAGAAGAATTTTCTCCCTTGTTAGTTCTTGTAACCCCTTTGGCAGCAGGAGCGATTAGTCCCATTAACGGAAATACCACCCTCATTGTAATTCCATGATGAATTCCTAAGGTTCTAGTAAAAAGGAAGAAGTATTCTTCTGGCAGTACACCTTCAAGCACTGCCTTCCTTCCAGACGCTGGCATCCTGGCTAGCTCCGGAATGGCATTTTCATCATAGGCGGCAGATGTAGGATAAGGAAGGTCAATAAGGTATAGAGTAGGTAATTATATCCATAGGAAATTACTGGCATACTCCAAATCCAAGCTTGAACGTTCTATATAGTTACTTTAGGGTGGAACATTAATTTAGATTCGCTGGGAAAGATGCTACTTTGTGTAGATCATACAAGACCGTACAGGCCCCGTGTGCAAGTTATTGCTAATCTCCCCATGATGTTATAAAAACTCTTTCCAATGTGAAGTCATTTGGTTATTTTGGGACAGGAAGGAAGCGCTATCACTCAGCATTAGCATTTGGAACTCATTTACATGATAAAACAAGTAAAGATCTGTTGGTAATCTAATATATTCAGGTTTGTGTGACTTCATGCTCTTATTTCTTCTTTTACAGGACCATGCCCGATCCTAATGTACAATACGGCCAAATGGCGTCTTTTAACACGACGGGTAGTCACATGGCTCGGATGGACGCTTTGTTGCGAGAGAATGAAAAGTTGCGCAGGGAACTCGAGACTTACAGTGAAAAAGCAGTCCGAATCCAGAAGGTAAAAACAACACAAGTGACCTCTGGTGTTATTATTGTAGGCACACGCCACTGCGGATATGTGCACTGCTACCCGGCAGCTGTCTTCCCTGTCTAGTACATCAGCCCCTACATTTTGGAAAACCCATTAGTGTCCATATATGATTGCCAACAACAAACAGGTTATTGTAAAGGTTCTCCAGCTGGTCACGGAGGGTGGGGTGTCTACCCCTCTCGGTTTCGTTTTGTCAACCCTTTCACTTTCTCTGCCCCATCCCCACCCTCCCTATAGTCTCCCCTTTAACAGCTGCGAGGACTCTGCACAATGAGGCCGCTATGAGCCATTTGTTAAAGGCACACGTAGAGCTGAAGGCCGCTGACAGTTGCTTGGGTTTTGTGTTCTGCTTGAGCTGACCTGATGTGGCATAAATGAGCCATTGTGTGCCGATGAAAAGGTGCCTGTGTTAGGAAGGCCTCAGCTGTAAGGAATAGGGAGGGGGGTGCCAGCCCCTTAGCAAATGTGTAATCCAGACAGGCAGGTGGCATAAAGTCTACAGACATAATCAGTGTATAAATAAAGAGCCCATGGTGCTGTCTGGACCCTTTAATTCTATTCAATTCAAAAGCGGAGTCTAATGAGATTGCTATTGGTCGATGGAATCCTGTTCAGAGTGTTAAGATTTAAGCTAAAACCAGGCATCAAAATAATCGAATTAAAGTAATTTACTGAGAAAATTGTCCCATATGCTGAATTGATCTGAAACTTGGAAATATACTAGAATAGAAAATGACACCCTATTAACCCCTTCCCTATTTTGCAGTTGGAAACCGAAATTCAGCGAATTTCCGAAGCCTACGATAGCCTCATGAAAGCATCTTCAAAGAGAGAGTCACTTGAGACCGCCATGAGGACCAAGATGGAAGGAGAGATGAGACGCATGCAAGACTTCAACCGCGACCTGAGAGGTGAGGGAAAGAGAGAATAAAGGAAAAAGCCCCCCCCCCCCCATTAACTTACCATGCTATACGCTATCAGTCATCATTATCTTCTTACAATGGATATTAGTGTTAAGTGAGTGGACTCAGTCTCTTAAGACCATCAAGTCCTTGAAAAGCCATGTACGAAGAGAACTTAGACAATAGGGGCATAGAAAAAACAATGAAGTCTTCTGACAAAGCTCATTAACCTAAATATCCTATCAACATTGTATTAATTGGAGCCTCATTTGGTAAAATTGCAGAGCCATGCTGTCCTATTTACAGATATATGATGGTTATTTCTGAGAAGAAGGCCGAGCCACTAGAGAGGCAGCCTTAGAAATGAGTTGACGAAAGGATGAGCTGAGGATACAGTAGATGTTTCATCATTGTGAAATTCTGGACGTCTTTATTGCTGAGGTCTAAAACTCATTTTTGTGGTTTTTCTGTAGAACGTCTGGAATCTGCAAACAAACAGCTGGCAATCCGGAGCCTGGAGAACCGGGAGGACAACCAAGGAACTGTTTCCAAGCTGCTTGCTCAGTGTAAGTTGTATTCCTAATAAATCAACCATATATATTTCTAGCCATTAATGTACATATCACCAGAACCTGTAGTTAAAACTACAACCCGGTTGCAAGTTACTACAATGGAAAATAGCCATCCTGTAAAGATCCCGTAGTAGAAGTCATGAAGTATTCTTATTCTACCTCTATTACACACTCTGCAAATATTGCAACTGGATTTATAAGACTTCATATAGAGTCTTAACCTGAGTACGTGGGATCTGGCCTGACGCACTTCTAAGGAGACACAGGAGGTGTGTCCATTCTTTCCTTCCTGAAGAAAAGGCTATGTTGCTTTAGCAAACAAACAGAGTTCAATGTGACCTGAATTCTTTGCATTCCAGCAGCCCGAGTTTCCCCCATCCCCCTTTCTTCCCTTTAGAGAATTGGAGGGAAAGGGGGAAAAACATTGAACGTCTTGCACTGCAGGGGTTAACAGGATAAGCTTTGTAGTCTGTCTAGTGGAAGGGTAAGGGTTTTATTAACTGAAGAAAAATCATTGCCAGGAGGAAATAGCTGATTAGAAGTCATGGGTTGGGGAAGATTAAATTAAGGAGAAGAGTAGCGGATCTGGATGGAATATACTTGATACTCTTTTATTACTCCCTTCAGTGTTTGGCTGATACCTATCTCTCCCGATGGGGGCTGAGCCATTGCCAGACACCTCTAGTGGTAGTTATCTCCGCTTAGAATGTTAAGCAGGGAACACCATCAAAAACTGGTCTTACCAGGATATACATCCTTGAGCTGTTGTGTCCCTGGTGTCTAACCTCTCCAAGCCTGGGAACCTTTATGTTTGCTTAACCTTTTCATGGAACAGTGAAGTAGCAGTCAAGTTTAACATATTCTTAGGAATATTCTTGTTAGGTCATTCCACATACGGACAAAGCTCTTGTAAACATGCTCGGATCTCACAGGCCTCTTGGCTGTTTGCAGAGCTTATCGTACCTCTCAGGTCTCTTCTTTTTGTTTGCCAAGTCTTCTAAACCTAGCTGGGATCTTCACTTCTGAAGGAACGTTAGTGGCTTGTAGACTACTTGCAGCTGTTATGTTAAAATCAGTTGACCAGTTCTTTGTTAGAAATGTCTTGTATTTGTTTCTGGACTGCTCTTCCCACCAGGGACACGTTGTGAATGGTTCGTTTTAACCTGTTCCAAGAATCAGGTTCAGCTGCTTGATGTGGAGATCATTGACTGGGTTCAGGTTATTAAGGATATATATTTTTTTCTCCATACAGGTCGTGAACAGCAGCAAGAGAAAGATAAGCTGGAGAGGGAGATCACCCTCCTGCGTAGTGCTAATGAGGACCAGCGCAGGAGAGCGGAGCTTTTGGAGAAAGCCCTCAGTAATGCACAGTCTACCGCAGCTCGTACAGAAGATGAGCTCCGCAAGAAGAGAGCATATGTCGAAAAGGTAGAGAGACTACAACAAGCCTTAAGCCAACTCCAAGCTGCCTGTGAAAAGAGAGAACAACTAGAACTACGTCTGAGGACGAGACTGGAGCAAGAACTGAAAAACTTAAGGTCTCAACAGGTAAGGATGATTTTTGTGCTATCTTTTTGTATTGATAGTGTTCACAATATTTGTTAATCCAATCCTAAGTTAAACTCACACTCCCTTTTTGTTTTTCCAACAGAGACAACCATTGTCACAAAACGGAGCCCAATCACCTGAGCTGTCTGTACAAGCTCTATCCGAGCAGATGCGGGAAAAAGAGGAAAAGATATTGGCACTGGAGGCTGACATGACCAAGTGGGAGCAAAAATACTTAGAAGAACGCACTATGCGCCAGTTTGCAATGGATGCTGCTGCCACTGCTGCCGCTCAACGAGACACTACGATCATCAATCACTCACCTCGCCACTCGCCTAACAATAGCTTCAATGAGGATCTCCTGATGGTCAACCACAGGCACCAAGAAATGGAAAACAGGTATGTTGCCTATCCTAGACTTCTTATATACCACTACTTTCAAGAGTCTGACTAGTTTCAGCTCATAGTTTTTCTTCTTTCTTAGTAATCATTATGATTCTGTTTCCTCTTTACAGAATTAAAGCTCTACATGCTCAGATACTGGAGAAAGATGCAGTCATCAAGGTGTTGCAGCAACGCAAGCCCCACCAGGGCCCACTACGACCGGCTAAGTCTGTACCCTCCATTTTCACACTCTCTGTATCAACTCCAAACTCGGTGATCGGAGAGCGACAAGCCAATATGTCACAAGCGGCAGCAGGTGATTACTTATATATATTACTTACACATCACAAGACAGCCAAACTTGATGTTTCAGCTATCTGATGTTCCTGTAACATTATGCTTAACGTCGCTTTATGTTTCCTTTCCAGTAACTCAGTCAAACAGTTCGCCACCTGCCAATGCTAGCATCTTACCTGTGCACTCGAAACATGGCAGCAAGGATGGCAGCACCCAAACAGAGGTTTCAACCGAACTAAAAGCCGTAACAGACTCCCTTCTGGACAATAACACGTCTTCATTAGGTAGGTCTCATGTGTCCATTGTAGGATACCATTGTAGGGTATAGAGTCAGTCACGCTATGTTGGGTTATGGATGATATATATGAATACTTTGTAAGCTTCATACCAGTAAATTTAGTTCCCACAAAATACTATTGCTTTACAGAAAGGGTGTGTTCTTGGCGCAAACTCTTACGGTACTATGGTAAACATTGTATGTTCACACGTCAACAAGGCTTTCAATTGCTTCTCAGGAGTCTGCACTCCACTATACTATCATAATGCAAGTGTGGACATTGTGTTGCTAGAACGAGCGCCTATTCTTTCAGTGCTGAGATGTTTCGCAACGGTAGAAGCTGCACTCGCTCACCTCCCCTCCCCCAGGCTGAGCCTGTGCCGAGCCTTGCATAGCTGAGAGCTTTCTCCTCTCACAATCCCTGCCAAGGCTTGGCCTCCCTTGGTGATGACTAATGCCAATGAATCTCAGCTATGCAGCTGGGAACAGAATGCAGGTGTGAGGCCAAAGATTGAACGAAGAAGGGGGGAAGGGGGAGAGGGAACATCTCTAATGTACAAAAGAATACATTATTGATATCTGTTCTACAGTCAAATCTGATCATGTATAAAATATACCGGGAAGAAGAGTGTTAAATACATACATTGCCGATCCCACAAGTTCAGGGGGGGAGAAGTTGTCTGCTCACTTGAAATAACCTTCAGATTGAGTGGCACTAAGAAGCTCATTATGCTCTTAAGAACAATTAGTCAATAGAATCTCAAGGTTTTCTCATATTTCTCATGTTCTCATTACTCTGCACCAACAATGTAACTTCGCCATGAAGATACAGTCTGTCTGCTCACCACGTAAGGCCACAGACATGTCTGGAATGTCCCCCCACCACTGCCACCGCCGGAGAAAATAGCCCATTGTGACCCAGTGCTCTCATTTAGGAATCTTGAGCAATAGCGTTGCATACATCATCCCAGACAAACCCTTTCACCCTACAAGCAAGGCCCACTGTCCCGGCTTCACTCCTCGGTACAATTCATTGTATGGAATTCAGTCATCTTTTATGTGGCCGCATCTTAACATGACTGATCACATGCTTGTCTCATCATCTATGTATTCAATGGCCTTTGTGAAGGGTGAATCAGAGAATGGAATCACCAGGGTGCATAGCTAGTGCTTAGATGGATAAGATCTACTCATGCATAGACAATCTGCTTTCATGCTGACAGGATATCCAGTGAATGTATATTAATATCTGTCAGCCTGCTGCTTCTCATATGACGGCATCTCAAATATTGCAATTTAGCGTGCCCAATAGATATGAAATGTGTGAATGCTGCGTGTCAGCTTCATACTTTACATTATGATAATGATTTTCTCATGACCAGTTTGTTTTTGTGCTCCGACCTTAAGATGGCCAAATAATTCAGATAACTTCCCTTCAACAACCCTCCTTATCCAAATGGTTTGGTAGGACATTCATGGGTTCGAAATTATCTTCCCATAGAACAAAAGAATGTGGACATCTGCATTTGGTGGATTCCATACAAATGAGATCATAATAGATTGTAGGATCAGCTAATAGTTTTTTTTATATAGTCAGCTATAATTTTGACCATAAAGTTTATAAATGATTTGACATGATTCTGAGGTCATCAAAATAATTGTATTTTTTTTTTCTGAAGACCTACCATGTATTAACGATCAGTTTTTTTTTTGTTTTTCAGAATCTGTGTCTACTGCAAAAAGCTCCAACATTTCTGACATGGTAGAAATCCTCATCTGAGCTTCTTACTCTCTTGGGCATAACACCCAAATGTTGAGAAAGTCTTACATGATCAGGAACCATGGCTGGTTGATCAACTGTAGTCTACTGGGAAGGAATCCCGTGTCCAGTCCGTAGCTACGAGGCAGTCAGTCTTATCACCACGCAAGGTGTATTCAGCTTGAAAGCTCGAACCTACAAAGTAGATGGACTTAAGAGTTGTGTGAGCAGTGGCTGCTAAGGAGACAAGAAGTTTCCAGAAAGACCTCCTTAGTTTTTCACCCATCTGAAGTTGAAGACACTTTCCAACTTCAATTAATGTGATACATCATCTGAACTTTTGGAACTGCAACTCAACCACAAGGCTTTGATTCATGTGGAAACAGACTCTGGGAGGGGGAGATGAATAAAGTCTACTTTTGGCTTTTAAAGGCCAAGAGCCAATCCCTGTTGCTGCTAGAAATACCTACAAAAAATGTAGGGGGTTTGAAGTGGTTTAAAGTTGTTGGACTCTTGTCCTGAACATTTGTCATGTAAATACTTATGTGTTTATTTTTATAAGTCCTTCTTCTGTATACTCTCAGTTGTATTTATACATCTTTGTTTCTGTCTTCTTCGAAGACCTCCTGTGGTCAACGCTGATGGATGGTCTTCTATGATCCATGAACTGAAACTCATTGGTTGATACTTAGACAAAGCTCACACAAGTACAAGCCAAATACAATTCCTTTTACATCTCCACTAGATCATATATTGTATTTATTTTATATTATAAAATCCCCCTCCCCACTTTTTGAACCCTTCTCTTTCTTCTCTGGCTGCTGTTGCTGGTCAACAATGGCAATTTTTTTTTTCTATTATTGTACATTGTTTACAAAATTAGATCAGAAGAAAATTGCGTGATGCAATTTTACGAAAGATTTTTTTTCTAGAAATTGCGACCCCCTTCCCTCGACCTCTCTGACATCAGAGTGGGTTACAAATGTAATATATTTTTTGTATTGGTATTTCTGCCTATCTGCGCTGTGAAAGTCTGTTTTATTCCAAAGATGTATGAATCTGATATATATTTTTTGTGAGTTTACTTAAGTTATCGAAAGTATTTAAAGATGTAAGCGTGGCTGTTGTTTCTTAATATTATTCGCTTAATGTATGCTGCCTGGATGCCGTCTGGTTTCTGCTGTTGCAGACCAGAATTTTGTTATTTTAAATATAAAATTAAATAAATTTTAAAAGTAAAATTAAAATTATGTGACAACTCATTATTTGTTACTTTATAAGGGAGGGTAAAACCTAACTAGACAACATCCTAAAGGTATATTTGTGCAGAATTCTCATAGAAATGAATGAGAGATACACCTGCAGTTCCACCATCCGGCCACTACACTACGGAGGGAGCTTTCAGCCTCCTGCAATTCAACCCTAGTTTAGCAGTGAACCGGTACTTCTTCACACAGCATTAGCAGCCCCACAGTTCGCCCCATGGCTTCTTCACAATCTACCAACTACTAAGTCATAATGTACATTGTATAGTGGCTGTATTAGGTACTGCAGCTCAGCTGCATTCAGTTGCATGGTACTGAACTACAAACAGGCCACGTGACCAATGGACATGACATAATTGACCTGTGAAGGAGTAGTATCACTCCTTAAGTTCTGTAAGGTATATCTTGGAATACCCAGATGTATTTTGGGATAAAATATTTATTTGTCATAAATATTTATGCAACAAATTGCTCCGAAATACCCAAAGTGAAATGCAAATCGGAGAAGCCCTAAAACAGGAAGGGACAAGAAGAATTATCCGCTTTCTCCACCAGAAGACTGGCAGAGAAGATCTAATCGGGCACATTTCCTAAGAAAGGCGGAAGCTGCACTAAGTGCTATTTCCGTGTATAATGCTGAGTGCAACGGATTCATTAAGATCCTGCGCCAAAAATCATAAATCTGTCGCATCCCTGCACTGGCCCCGAAAGAGTTCACCAACTTTTTTGTGGTACGCCTAGGGTGTGTGACAGACATTGCATGTTAAATGCGCACACGGAACACCCAACTGAATGCTCAAACGCCTACTAATTTGTGTTATATGGAGGCGAGTGCAGCTGTGCCATAAAAGGGTTGTGTGCAACACAATAACGTTGCAGACACTTCTTACATACCTGTGCAAGCAGTTTTCACCTAAAAGAACGTGCAAAGTAGGTCTGAAAACCGGCGCAAAGCCCTTAGTAAATGTGTCCCAATGAATCTCCCCCTATGTCCCTATCATGAGAATCTATTCCTTTCTTGATACATCCCACAATATTATTTGTTTTTGCGCCGGCTTGCACGCAACAGAAATCGACGGATTCAGACAATCCGCGGAATTTAAAAAAGGTTTTGTGACGCAAGATCAAGCACTCACATGCACCAGGAAGAAGAAGGTGAACTCCGGCGGACCTCGGCGCAGCAGCGACTCAGGAAGGAACTCGGACGCACAATCTAAGTGAATCTCGCCGGACCCGAATCTACGTCGGACAACACACTGCGGGATCGCGATGGGACCGGGTAAATAAATCTGCCCCTTTGTCTCAGTTTCTGATAAAACATTGCTGAAAATACACCTGGTTTTACGGCCTCATTAGTGAAAAATAAATGGACAGACTCATAGACTTCTATTGCCTTCTGTTTCATAAATTTTTCTACGGACAACAGATCAGTGAAAATACAAGCCAATGGGGCACATTTACTTACCCGGTCCTGTCGCGATCCCACGGTGCGTTGTCGGACGATTCGGGTCTGCCGCGATTCACTAAGATCGTGTGCCTGCAGGTGTCACTGCTGCGCCGAGGTCCACCAGAGTTCACCTTCTTCTTCCTGGTGCATGTGAGTGCTTGATCTTGCGACACAATTCGGTTTTAAAATTTTCCGAATCCGTCGGGTTGTCTGACGGCCACGCCCCCGATTTCTGTCGCGTGCAAGCCAACGCCGATGCGCCACAATCCGATCGCGTGCCCCAAAAACCCTGGGCAATTCGATGCAAAACGGAAATATTCGGGAAACCCAATGAAAGTGCAGCGTTCGGACCCTTAATAAATGAGCCGCACTGTGCAAACATCCATAGAAATTAATGGCTTTGTGTGGTATCCGTGGCAATCACTGAACCACGGACGCGAAAAACAACGACAATGTGAAAGAGCCCTCAGCCACTTCTAGATAAGAATTAGTGAAATTTCATCCACTTTGCAGGTTCTGTAAAATTCTTCATTATATTGCGTTTTGTTTTTTGTTGCCAGCATATTGCTGCTGTCCCTGCTCTATAAACGTTAATTCCTAAAAAAAATTATTTTTACCTTAATGTCTCTTATTTCAAAAATCAAGTTACCTGAGGTTCCAATATTTTGGAAAAAAAAGTTTTCAAGATCTCTGCTTGCTGACCGTGACCTATTTTCAACAGTGACCTATTTTGCAACAGTCATGACTGCAAAGATTACAATGGGTATTCAGTAGTCACCTATCTACTCCAGAAAGCCTGATGGCCAATCTGACAAGTTTCACAATGACTCTCGTGTATTCTGCCATTGCGTCACACAAGTAGGAAGATATGTTGTGTTTTCTCATTAAAAAAAAAATCTGGAGGTGACAATCATGGTGAATGATGTAGTGACACCTATGTTGGATTCCTAAAAAGGTTAGAAGAAAGAAAAACAAAGGTGCAGATTTACTGATCCTGTTTAATATTTAGGGAGAATGAGCACAGCGACACTTAGGCGTCACTTAGGCCTGTGAAACACAGATCAAAATCACTGCAAAATTATTAGCAGCATAGTGCATAGGATTTCTATCAATACCATCAATATGCAGCAACAAAAACTGGGTTTCGTTTCCACAACATGGTAATTTATACTGAATAAAGGATTCAGTCAAATCATCAATGTTAAAACCGAAACAGAACCACCCATTTTGGGGCTTATCCCAAACTAGAATCGGTAATGATAGTTGGCGTGCAGCATATTATGTACCTGCAGCATAAGTTATTTTATTCTTTTTTTTCTAATTTCCTATCCATTATACTATCATTGAAAATCACTGTGGGTTAGCTAGTAGAATGCAATTCTGTGTCACCAATTTAGACAATATAAAAATGCACAAAATTGCATACTGTGTCCCATGACCTGGCAATGACATATTTCGGGGCTCTGGGGAGGGAAAAACTTACAATACCTCTACCTGACCACCACCTAACTACAAATAACGACACAGACACATTAATTCATTGGAAAGGTGAATGGTCACAGTTCTTTATTAAACAATCTTTTAATGATCTGTAAAACAAAAAAGTTCATTAAAATGTGACAACTTACCGTATTTTCCGGACTATAAGGCGCACTTAAAAGCATTGGATTTCCGTGGAAATCCAAAGTGCGCCTTATAGTCCGGTGCGCCCTATGTATGGCGCTGGGCACAGGGCAGCGGACCATACTTACATAGGTCCCCGCTACCGGAGATCTCCAGCGGGAGATCTGCTGTCTCCGGTAGCGGGGACCTATGTAAGTATGGTCCGCTGCCCTCCTCCACCTCCCCCTCACCTTCTCCGCTCACCTTTCCCGCGTTCCCCGTCGCGTCTCGGCGTCGGGTCTCGTCGCCGCGTCCCGTCGCCGCGTCACGTCGGGTCTCCGCCACGCCCCCGGACCTCCGCCACGCCCCCGGCCGCCGGACCCCGCGCCTTATAGTCCGATGCGCCTTATATATGTAATTATTACATATATAAGGCGCATCGGACTAATGCGCCTTATAGTCCGGTGCGCCCTATAGGGCAGAAAATACGGTAATAAGTAGCAATTTTGAAACTCTGATAGCTGAGCTCTTGGCAACAACCCCGACACGGTGTCTGAGTGGGTAGCGCTTCTGCCCTGCAACACTGGGGTCCTGGGTTTGAATCCCACCCAGGTCAACATCTGCAAAGAGTTTGTATGTTCTCTCCGTGTTTGCGTGGGTTTCCTCCAGGTACACCGGTTTCCTCCCACACTCCAAAACATACTGTTAGGTTGTTTAGATTGTGAGCCCCATGGGGACAGGGACCAATTTGTCATGCTTTGTGTAATCTGTGTGCGCTATATAAATAAAGAATTATTATAACCCCAATTGGCATGATGTTAACCATAGACCACTGAATTTTTACCATTGTCTCCCTAAACCATAAATTGCACGCTCAGCGCACCAGGACCACACCCCCAGCTCCACTTAGCCGCCAACCTCCTAGCCAAGTGGCGAACGAAGATGTGGCCCTAGACCAACCTTTTAACTTGAAGACAATGAAAACCAACCATTCCACAATTTTTTCTGGCCAGAATGAAGCCCTCCCTCCCTGACAGCTACCTATATAATAGCTAACTCCAGCCCCATCTTTAAATCCCCCTATCACCTCACTACCCAAGTATTCTAAGCCCTTCTTTGCCCAGCCAGTCATGCCCGCTCTCCCCCTATCTGCACAGGCTCCACTCTCACAAGATGATTATTAAGGATGGTGCATCTGTAGATAATTGTTGTGTAAATTTACACCACTTATTAGTTGGCTGGTACGATTAAAGGGGTATTCCCACAAAGACAAGAGTCTTAATTATACTAAGGATAACAAACTAACACATTCTCTAATTTGTCTGCACAGCAGTGTGCAGATGAGACCAGCTCTACAAGCTACAGACAAGATAAAGTCTTGATCCAAAGAGAGAGGGGGGGGCATAGCAGGAATGAGGGCTGACTGTGTGTTTTATAGGTGAGATAGCAGGGCCGACTGTATGTCATTGTGTGTTATATGCATCTCATGGATCTCATTATCTCTCATCTCTGATCTGTCTCAATATGCTAATGATCCGGAGGCACACAGGCCTATGCTAGCCGAGCACCTCCTGGCTCAGTCTGATAATAAAATATGTACACCCCTTCATCAAAATTCATTATTCTGGCCGGCCATAAGCGCATTCATGAGAGATTCTACCTTGCGTAGCCAAAGGTTTCCAGTTTGGCTGTGCAAGAAATCAAACCACAATGCATTTGCGATATTTGCAGACAGCCAGATGACGTCACCAGCTATCTACAGCGCTTGCGGCCGGCCAGAAAAATTGATTTTAATGAAGGGGATGTAGATATTTTATTACCCAACGTAGCCAAGAGGCACTCGGCTGACATGGCCTGAATGCGTCTGGCTCATTAGCATATTTTTATAAACGTATTTATGCAGAGTTACGGAGCTTGTTGAAGATGGGAAAAGACTGACATTAAACCCCAAGGTAACGAGCATTGAGTTGACTGTAAAATGTTGGTAGATGTCCTTTTAGTTTATGTTTTTAACCCAAATGCTTCAAAATGATACAGGACGGAAACTAAAGTAGCGGTCCGTAAGGACCTGTGGGTGGTTTAGTGTCCCAAATCACCATGACAGATTCTACAGTGGGGGTATTCATTGCACAAAAAAGTATCACTAAGCCAGAACTGCCGTAGAAGTGTCTGGAATTAAAAGTTGCACCCAAATTGAGTGACAAACCAAAAAAAGACTGCTGTAAGTGTTCAAATTTTTTTTTTTTTGTGGCGCACCCGACGCAGAAAGAACAAGAAAAAATTCAGGTGCCAGAAAAGACACATATGACACATAGTCAATGCCCCCCAGTGCCTTGCACATAATGTAAATGAGCCTTAACTGTATAGACAGACATAAACCATGGACAAGGGTAGCGCTGTCCCAAGGAAAAAAGCTACACAAGATTCTCGTAAATCCAAATTTTATATTTTTAGTTGACATTGTCTATAAAATGGGTTGATAACAAGTGGTGAAGTCATGTTGTTGCGGCTCCGTAGCATGGCGTCAGGAGCAAGCGTGTAAGACAACAGCTGGACTTACAAAAATATTCTTACAAAAATAACAAATATTTCCTATATGTGACACACTGATTCAAAAATAAGATGTCTCAGCTTTTCTGCTTTGAAAGTTAAGCGACTTGAGAAGATTCCTAACACGCTATTTAGGGAGAAAAACGTGACGCGACATCTCCACTCCTAGTTTTAACAGCTGAATGGAAGAAACGAAGCAAAAATTCCAACCTTTCATAATCAGAGGAGCTATTAGTGAGCAAATATGCCGAGATGTGTTTACACATTCCTGTACTAGTGCCCTTCCCCGTCTGCCAAGTCTTTATTCACCCTCTTGTCTGTCTCTCTTCCTCCCTACTACAGCTCCTACTCTATTTTTGTCTTACCTTCTCGCCTCAGAATGAGTGAATTCACCACAAGGTAACCTATGGTCTCCTTATGAAGTCATGCTCACCTGATTCCTGGGTAAACATCAACGCTCGCTCATTCCAACATGAATCATTATAAAATATTGATAAACATATTAAATGTCTGACTGTGGAAATGACCTATAGGCACCATTTGAAAGGTTGTATTTGGACCACGATATATCGGTTTGTCCAGTGTCAGACTGGGGTTCCTTAAGCCAACCATAGAAAATTAACCTGTGGGCCTACCCTTTATGATCCCCCAAGAAATAGGCTCTAGAAGCCTCCAATGTGGGTTGTTTTCTGCTGGACCTCTAGGGTTCAGTATTGGATTGAACGAGGGCCCACCGGAGGATCCCCTGGTACTCTGGTGGTCCAGTCCGACCCTGGGTTCACTATCTCATAATCTCACATGAGATTAGCCTTCATTATTGAGCTCTCATATATAATGATTGGGCCCCAAGGCCTCATACAGAGCCATGAGTATTCAGGGAGGGGCAACAAATGTTGTGGAGTTTGTGCTCCAAAAAAATGGAGCCTTTCCCTGGCTTTAGTATTAACGAAATATTCATTCATTCGCAGTATAATTCACAGTTCCAGCAGAGTTTATGGCATTTTTACAAACACATCTACACAGAGTAAAAAAATAGGGGGTCAATTTATAATCCTGCAGATTATAAGTGCAAAATGTAACCTTCACAATGTAAAGACCAAGGCTCAGATTCCCTTTTCACAGCAAAAAATGGCTAAACGTTCTGACAGAAGGCAACTTTTTGGCTGCTTTCTGCCGTTGGAATTGATGATGAATTTATGTGTTTTTAATTTCCAATTTGCAATATGCCTAAAAATGCAGTGCAAATGTATTGTGTGAACCCAGACTTAAAGTTTTAGGCCATGCCCCTCCCACACAAACTATGGCCACTTTGTTAATCTTTCTCTGTGAAATTTGTGACTTTATGATATAAGCTGAATAAAGGGAATGTGTTGGCATGTTTTGACCATACAAAGCTGCAGGCAGTGTTAGGTATTGGCCTTTAGGAGATGTGCAACTTTACCTTTTTGTATTTTTATATTTATATTCCAGGATTGTAGCTGGATTAAGAGTACTTTGGTCCAATGGTTAATGATATGTCTGCACAGCACAATCCCCCTGCTGTAGCAGCTTCTGTTGTGATACTGCAGCAGTGAATCAGTAGGAGGCAACAGAAAAGTGAAGATATCTCAGACACCAGTGCACTTGAGTGCTCTAAGTCCAGCTAAAATCCTGGAACATAACAACATTTTTCTGCTGTTACTAACAGCACACTTGGGGGGCACTGTGGCATTTATGATCAGGCATAGAATTGCACCAGGTGTGGTCAGAAATGCTCCGTGTCTAACCACTCCACCACTGGTTGAGCACCCCCTTAATATCCCTCCACCAGGTACAGAGCTTCAGTGCTGATAAGTCCCCCATGATGTTACGGTTACACAAATCTCCAGGGCCAAACCATTGCGTTTTGAAACAACAGCTGTGGAGACAAAATGGAACGTTATTGCATCGTGTTAACATTGCGATTTGTAAACGCAAATGTTAACACAATGTAATTAGACAAATCCGCTCTCAACAATGTAAACGTAATGTGTGAACACAGCCAGACTGTAGCTATGACAGATTCTCTTAAAAATATATGTGGTCTTACATCCTTACTGCACAGTACTGTGGAGAATATCACCCGAACATACTTTGTGATGGAGCTTGATACTGTATCGTTCCAACATTAAACTGGCCTCTATGAAATACTTCGGTTTGGCTCAACATATACGGGTCTATAACGCAACCAAGCTAAAGACGGGATTCACAGTCAGATGTAGCCCATTCTGGACCGTGATGCAAAAGTTAAACTCCACCCCCCACTGCAGGCAAATAGCAATGGGAATCGCAGCAGACTATCTGCTGCGGACATTCCACTATATTCCTTCAGGGGGGAGATCCAAAAATGTATATGCTGCAGGATATAAGGGGATGAGATGTGGTAATATCTTATCAATTTTCGGCTAATGTACAGAATTCTGTAGAATATCTGCAGGGCATTTTTCAGTGTAGACATTCCCGAAGGCTTTGCGTACACCCCTGTGTCAGAATATAGTCCGAAAACAAGTGATCAAAAACATATCATGAAGAAGAAATGTGAAATGTGGGAACAATCTGTATCTTCATCTGGACATACTTTTATTAAAAAAACATTCGGAACTGATCCCACTCTGGATGGCTGTAAAAAAATCGGAATATGGTAGAAACAGACAAAGAACATTTTGGTTTCAGCAATGTAGAATATTTTATGTCATCTGACTGGCCGCTAGCTGACAACCTAATTTATAAGGCGGTGGTTGTATCCATAGAAAACAAGTCTGCCGAATGATTCAGATGAATTGGTCATTTGCGGACAAAAGTCACTAATTATGGCTAATTCTTGCCTCCTTTCTTCAGTCTCTTTTGGCTGCTATGTAACTCATCGGCCTCGGGGCTCGTGCACACAATGGGGTTTTGCAGACGTGTGTCAGCTGTATTTTTTTACAGCTAGCACAAGCCCCCATTCACTTTATATGGATTTATGCACATGGCTGTGGATTCCACTGCCCGTGCCACAAAAGACAGGGCATGTCCTGCTCGTAATGCTGGTCCTTGCTGTCCATTAGAATTGACATTGGAGAGTGTTTGGCTCACACAAGGGGGCAATCGGTGGTCCAAGGGACCAATTTTTGCATCCTGTATACATGATCAAAAATTCATGCACCCTCTGTGCCTTACCACTGTTAAAATAAAGTAAAGAATGGAGGTTTAACAAATCAATAAAAAATTAAAAAAATGTTTGTCATCCTTTATGTTCCTTTTAGGGTACATTCACACGCGGTATGCCCGCCGTGCGGGCATACCGCCGTGTGCTGGAGGTGAGGAGGAGGTGGCCCCTCCTCCCTCCATAGAGAATAGCGGCGCACGGCCGCACATCCGCCGAAAGATAGAGCTTGCTCTATCTTTTTGCGGTGTGCGGCCCGGATTCCCGCCGTGCCGCTATTGCCGTCTATGGGGACGTACATGCGGCCGCAAATTTGCGGCCGCATGTACGTCCCCGCAGACGGCCATGTGAATGTGCCCTTAGGCAGGGATCCGTTATCCATGCGTATTTTGGATGGAAAAAGTGACAGTGGCTTTAGTACTTTTTCTCAGTTTGAAAAAATAACTCATGGATAACGGATTTCTGCCTAACTGACCATAACGGATGACATATAATGTACCGCCGATACATTTACTGATAAGTTCAAAACTCCATTCCTTACCTCCGTTACAAAAAAGTAAAGAGTGGAGGTTTAATGTATCAGTTAAAAATCCCATTGACATGTAAATGTAAATTTGTCATCCGTTATGTTCCATTTAGGCAGGTATCTGTTATCCATGTGTTTTATTCAAATGGAGGAAAAGTACTGCAGCCACCGTCATTTTTTCCATCAAAAATCTGCATGGTTAACGGATCCTTGCCTAAATTGTACATAACGGGTGACATATTTACATTGATGTCAACTGGATTTTTAATTGATACATTAAACCTCAGTTCTTTATTTTTTTTTAACAGAGGTAAGAAACGGAGGTTTGAACGGAAGTGTAAACTTTGCTGTAATGGCTAAGGGTCAGTTCCCATCGGGGTTTTGTTTTCCACTTTGCAGTTTCGTAAATACTGTAATTTAAACAGATGTCTAATACATCAATCGCAAAGTGTCAGGTTATTTTAAAGGATACCTTGCTTTCTGTTAGTGTAGGTTAATTTCCGTTTTTCAGTATATTAAAGCCACTTTTCCTCAAATCAACTCCCCTCAAATAGCAGAAGGTCTAACACGCAATGTAAAAACGGTTACTAACGCACTCCATTGCAAGTCCATTGAAACACAAAAAAAACAGATCTGTATTACTTTTCTGTTTTTCATTGTAAACTGCAAAACAGAAACCAAAATGCTGATGTGATCTGGCCTCTAGCCGCACTAAAGGGTGTCTTAAAGGGGCCGCACACCTTCCGATGCTGTCAGCCAAACCCACAGCAATTCCCTCCAACTACTCCAGACTAATTCATACTTCAAAAACATTAAATATTGGACTAGATAAAACTCAGCATGCCAGACCAATTACATCTCCTTCCTATTACATCATCTGTTGCGCTGATTTGGGAGTCAACCACTGTTGGGCAGTTCTTCCAAAATCATCAGACTTTATTATGTGTATGAGGGCCTATAGATTGTCTTCCTTACCTCCTGTCGTATTGGAGGCTCACACATCGATTTCTTCTTCCCTCTATACTTTACACAGCAGATTGGATTCTGTCATTTAGTTGTTTTTTGATCAATTTATTTATAACATATTATAGGGATAATTTGGTCTTCAATACAGGTCATCAGTATGCAGCTCTATGGTAGTATGAAATACTCACATATATACTAGTCATCCTGCGGAACTGCAGGTTAACTCCTATTCATTTCAATATGGGCTTACGCTCCAGTGTTCGGGTACCAGTTGTCACGGGTGCTTCCGCGCTCAATGTCATAAATCGCGGGTGCACCCGTGCTCCGCTGCCTGCCAGTCCCCGTCCCCCTGCCCTCACTTACCTCTCCTGGCTCCTGTCTGTGCTCTGGCTCCCGACGTGTAGGCCGCACGCTCCATCCCTGCAGTCGCACGCTCCCGCCACTAGGGGGCGCGCGCACGGACTTAAGCCTTAAAGGGCCAGCATCCTCCTGATTGGCCCCTGCTAATATGGCTTGCCCTTATAATCCGGCACCGCCCTTCACTCCCCGCCGGATCTTCTCCCAGGATCTCCTATGGTTTCCATGGCAGGCTTCCCTAAGCCATTACTGTGGAAGAGAAAGCCCATTAGCGTTTCCAGACGCTTTCGTGTGTTCCTGTGTCTCTCCAGCGTTCCCATATGCTCCTATCAAACCCTCTTGAGAAGAGTTCATGAGTTTTGAGAACTTCCTGGGGGGACGAGAAACCCCTTTAATATACTGTATATGCATTTTACCACTGGGCCAGTCTGCTAATCTCTAAGAGTGCAGGGTCTGAACATCCTCCAATCTTCTAATACAAAGGGTGGCATTTATTACTAATTTTATCCTTGAATGGAAACTGTGGTGTGCCCTTTTTGCGGCACAAATTGCGCCAAAAAATTACATGGAAAAATAGAAGCACCAGAAAACTGTCGGATTCATAAGTGGCGCTAAAAATATGCCCTCAAAATAGATAAGTATGTATCCAATAAATATTTCAACTAGAAAGACTGTGTAGAAGAAATATAGTGGACTCACTATAATTAATCAGGAAGAATACAAAATAGTGGTTAAAATATAGCTTTTACTGGAATCGTTTAAAAGTGAACATACAGTAATCTATCTTCAAAGAAGTTACTTGGACGCACGGTGCCCATCTGAGAAGAAAACACAGAAAGCGAAGCAAGTGTGAGCCTGGTGGTCTCCTTACGGTTCAGAGCTAGTGATGCAATTTTACATATAGCAAAAAAATATATAAAGGAAGCTCACCTCTGTGGGCTGCACATCTTGGAAAGCGAAAAACAGTTCCGGGTATACACTCAGATATTAAGTTGTTCCTCAGTGGAGGGAACCAAGAGGGTCAGTGGAATGTATATGTGCACCCTAGGTCAGAGTGTAGAAAAAGAAGGAGGAAGGAACAAGGTGTTGTGACTCCAGGCATAGGAGATATAGGTCAAAAAATAGCTATAGCTCTCCCTGTTAATGCCCTAGGTAGAGATCTAGAACACCCTGTAAACCTAACCTCGGGGTTGTGGCCCTAATTGACCACGAGCCCCGACCGGAACCTTACCCTAGATAACTGGCCCTGTAAATGGACCTAGTCTTAGAGATAACGTCCCAGTCAATAAAGCGTCTCTAAGGACGAGTAATACAAAGTGTGTCATAAGGGTAATTGCGTAACCAAATCCCGACAGGGCCTGTTTCACCCTTTAGGGCTCATCAGGGGATAATGCGGTCCGCGTGTGGAAAAAACCCTAATAGAGAAAAAACCACAGGGTATAATTTGATACCTCAAGTGACATATAAAAGGTCTCTAATGTGTCTATAGACATAGAGTGTAAGTAATGTGCTCTTACCTTGCACTGCTTAGATAAATGGTGCTGGGGTAATGCTGGCTCCCTTACTCACTAGGCATAGTGTGTACATATAACCGTGACCATCCTAGTGAGGAAGAGGTGATAAAGAAAGTGAATCTGCAGCAAAAACAATTATCAGGGAGATGTGGGCATATGGGTACAAATGTGTACTGACCCCACTAGATGAAAGTCTTACCTGAGGGAGATAGCTGAGACAGTGGACAGGTGCTGCGGGGGTGCCTGTGCGCAAAGCCCCGTACGCAGCGGATGACCAGTGGGCACTAACTGATCTGGCGTGCGGCTTGCAATTTATGCGCTTCACATGTGGTGTTGGTACCACCCCCTAACACTCGGCGTCTGCTCGACCGCCACCCTCATTGGTGGAGCGGTGCGGCCGGTAGCGGGCGCGCGGTGTGCGCATGCGCCAGAAAAGAGCGGAGAGGGCAGGGAAACGGCGCCCTTCCGCAGTGGCCCGCCCAGAGGACCGAGCGCGCATGTCAAAAGACATTGCTCACGAGGTCTCCCGGGCGAGCCGGCGGCGCATGCGCAGAGACGTTCCCTGAGGTCAAAACGGGGAGGGCAGACAATGCCCACACCGGACAAATAGTGGACGTCTCTGGGGACTAAGTACCTGGTAAGTAAAGTGTGTAAGGATGTGATGTGATGCGCTTAGAGACCCATAAATGCATATGGGAATACAGAAAGAACGAGCATGTTTATAAGATTGCAATTAATCCCATGTGCCTATATAGAAAGAAGGGATTTGGAAAAGGGGCCAAGATACCCACATGAGGTATCACAGCCGGTGAGGAATCGGATGGTAAGTATGCAAAAAATGATAATAGGAGAAGAAAACCATATATAGCGTCTAGTATAGGTGCTATTGGGTCATAGGAAGCAGGCAAAGCTCTGCTGTTCATTAAGTCCTAACGGGGACTCTGTCTTAAGTCTGAAGATCCATTGAGACTCTTTTTGTCTCAAAGTCCGGTCCCAGTCTCCTCCTCTATCCGGGGGTTTAACAAGGTCAATACCCACAAATGTAAGTCCTTTGGTGCTCCCTCTGTGTTTTTCTTGTATGTGCCTGGCGAGGGGTTTGTCTCGGTTGTGCCTAATGTCCCCTAGGTGTTCTCCTATTCTCCGCCGAAATTCGCGGTATGTCTTGCCTACGTATTGGAGACCACACTCACAAGTGGCCAGGTAGATGACCCCTTTTGTTTTACAGTTGATGTAGTAAAGAATGCTATAGTTTTTGTTGGTGACGGAGCAGTGGAAAGTTTTACAGCTCTGTACTACCTTGCATGCAATACATCCACTGCACCGAAAACAGCCCTTAATGTCGGGACGTAACCAAGTCCTAGTGGGTTCAGGTCTAGTAAAATGGCTGTGGACAAGTCTGTCTCTTAGGTTGCGTCCTTTTCTGAATGTGATTGTGGGGTAATCATGTAGGACCGGGGAGATATCTGGATCCATTTTGAGTATATGCCAAAATTTGGATAAAATTTTACGAACTTGTTGTGATCCCTCATCAAAAGTGCCTATCAGTCTAATAACCGATGTAGAGGGTGAGTTGGTGCGTGGGGTGAGTAGGTCCGTCCAGTTGGTTCTTAGTGCTCTCTGGTAGGCTGATTTAAGAGTTTCCTCTGGGTACCCCCGGGCTAGAAATCGTAGTTTGAGGTCCTTTGCTTGGAGTTTAAACTCATCCAGGGAGGAACAGTTACGGCGGATTCTAAGGTACTGTCCGTAAGGTATACCTCTTTTCAATGCCGGAGGATGGTAGGATTCCCAACGTAGGAGGGAATTGGTCGAGGTGGGTTTTCTGTATAAAGTCGTGTCTATCTCTCCGTTGTGTCTTTTTTTGATCTTGATATCTAAGAATGGTATACTGGAGTCATGTATCTCATATGTAAATCTAAGCCCTAAGGAATTGACATTGAGGTCATTTAGGAGGGTCTTAAATTGGCAGACTGATCCTTCCCAGGTGATAAAGATATCGTCAATATAGCGAGCCCATAGGCTCGCCATATCAATGTGTCGGGGGGCAGGACCTTCACAGAAGACAAGGCAGTGTTCCCACCAGCCCAGGAACAAGTTGGCATAGGTGGGGGCGCATGAGCTCCCCATAGCCGTGCCCCTGAGCTGGTGGTACACAGTCCCGTCGAATAAAAAATAGTTATGTGTGAGCGAGAATTCTAATAATTGGATGACCAAGTTGTTATGTGCATTGCACTGGTTGCCTCGAGTGCTCAAATAAAATTGAACAGCTTGTAGTCCTAAGTGATGGGGAATAGAGGAATACAGTGACTCAACGTCAATACTCGCTAGGTAGGTGTCAGGTCCTATGGAGAGTCCGTCTAGTCTTTTCAGGAGATCCGTGGTATCTCTAGTATAAGAAGGGAGAGCCGTGACAAACGGGGCAAGGATTTTATCGATGTAGATGCCTATATTCTGACAAAGTGACCCGACACCTGACACAATTGGTCTACCCTTCAGGGGGGTTAGACCTTTATGGATTTTTGGGAGTCCGTAGAAGGTCGCTGTTCTGGGATGTTTGGGCAGAAGAAAATCAAATTCTTCTTTACTGATGAGGTCATTTGAAAGGGCGGTTTGAAGAATAGTCTTAAGTTCTGATAGGAAAGAATTGGTAGGATTATTGGGTAGAATGGCATAGTTTTCAGTGTCCTTCAGTAGATTCAAACACATTTGGCGGTATTGTTCTGTTTGTATGATCACTATATTTCCTCCTTTGTCGGAGGATTTAATAGTTATAGTATTGTCCCTTTCCAGAGTCATCAGGGCTTGTATTTCCTCCCTTGTACAGTTCGGTTGTCTAATCCCCGTGGTTAGTTGCTCAAGTTCCTTGAACACTAGTTTGGAAAAAACATCTATACTCGAGATGTCACCTATTGGTGGAATGTTCGTGCTCTTAAGTTTAAGGTCAGTAAAGGGGCCTTTGCCTGAGGTGGCTGCTGGTAAACTGGCTAGACTTTCAAGTAGTCGTATGTCGCCAAGGAGGTCTTGTGGGACACCTAAATTGTGACAGTCTTTTCTTTCTTTAATCTTAAAGAATTTATGCCATCTCAGTTTACGTAGGAAAAGGTGAATGTCCTTATGCCAGTTAAAATCATCGAATCTACTTGTGGGTACAAAGGATAACCCTTTACTGAGGATTAATACTTCTACGTTGTTTAGGACCCGATTGGATAGATTTATAATCAGGTTGTCTAGTTTCTTCCCCTGCGGTTCCGGTTCCGCAGTGGGTACAGAGGGCCTGCTGTTAAAAAAGCCGATGAAGAGGAAGAGGAGACAGAGGGGGGCTGTGAAGGAGCGTATGTGGGAGTGGTGTTGGGAGCGAAGGTGGGAAGGGTTCCCATGTGACCACCCCTGCTGTTGTTTGCTGACGTGTTGCATGTCGTGTTATCTCCCGAGAAAGTATCTCTTTGAATGTAGTTGGAGTTGCCTCTTCCCCTGCCTCTACGGCGATTGCCTCTGCCCCTACTTCTACCGCTCTGATTGTTTGTGGAGCCGTCAGTGTCAGTGTCTGTGTCGGTACTAAAGTCTGTCTCGTTGGGAATCAATTTAGTGTTAATGTTGGAGTATGCTTTATTGTCCCTGAAGTCACACAGATCTCTGTTGAACTGTTTGTGTTTCCTTTCTTTAAGATGAAATTGAAAACGTTCGAGGTTGGATTGTAGTTGTTTTTCTAAAATCTGAAACTCAGGGTCTGTGGAAAATTTGTCAACTATCTCTATATGCTCCTGTAATTTAATTGTTAAGGCGTCTAATCTCGTTTTCTCCTCTTGTAGGAGGAATCGCATAAGTCGAATGGAACAAACCGTGACCTCCTTCTCCCACTTAGTGCAGAACCCAGGTCCCTGGTATCTGGTCGCTGGTGTGAGGGGTATTCTCAGGCCTCGTGGTACAATATTATGTTTGATGTAATTTTCGAGTGCCTGAACCTCCCACCAGGAACTAATCTGATCTCTGTAGACTTGATGTAATTCCTTAAATGCTCCTTTGATAGTAGGTGTGTATTTTTTTAGGGAAAGCACCTTATCCGAAAAAACCTCACTGGCTTCTGATAGCCACTGTGATGTATCGATTCCCGTTTTGAGGAAACCGGCCATCCCTATCTGGACAAATATACAAAAGTATGTATCCAATAAATATTTCAACTAGAAAGACTGTGTAGAAGAAATATAGTGGACTCACTATAATTAATCAGGAAGAATACAAAATAGTGGTTAAAATATAGCTTTTACTGGAATCGTTTAAAAGTGAACATACAGTAATCTATCTTCAAAGAAGTTACTTGGACGCACGGTGCCCATCTGAGAAGAAAACACAGAAAGCGAAGCAAGTGTGAGCCTGGTGGTCTCCTTACGGTTCAGAGCTAGTGATGCAATTTTACATATAGCAAAAAAATATATAAAGGAAGCTCACCTCTGTGGGCTGCACATCTTGGAAAGCGAAAAACAGTTCCGGGTATACACTCAGATAGGACTTAATGAACAGCAGAGCTTTGCCTGCTTCCTATGACCCAATAGCACCCATACTAGACGCTATATATGGTTTTCTTCTCCTATTATCATTTTTTGCATACTTACCATCCGATTCCTCACCGGCTGTGATACCTCATGTGGGTATCTTGGCCCCTTTTCCAAATCCCTTCTTTCTATATAGGCACATGGGATTAATTGCAATCTTATAAACATGCTCGTTCTTTCTGTATTCCCATATGCATTTATGGGTCTCTAAGCGCATCACATCACATCCTTACATACTTTACTTACCAGGTACTTAGTCCCCAGAGACGTCCACTATTTGTCCGGTGTGGGCATTGTCTGCCCTCCCCGTTTTGACCTCAGGGAACGTCTCTGCGCATGCGCCGCCGGCTCGCCCGGGAGACCTCGTGAGCAATGTCTTTTGACATGCGCGCTCGGTCCTCTGGGCGGGCCACTGCGGAAGGGCGCCGTTTCCCTGCCCTCTCCGCTCTTTTCTGGCGCATGCGCACACCGCGCGCCCGCTACCGGCCGCACCGCTCCACCAATGAGGGTGGCGGTCGAGCAGACGCCGAGTGTTAGGGGGTGGTACCAACACCACATGTGAAGCGCATAAATTGCAAGCCGCACGCCAGATCAGTTAGTGCCCACTGGTCATCCGCTGCGTACGGGGCTTTGCGCACAGGCACCCCCGCAGCACCTGTCCACTGTCTCAGCTATCTCCCTCAGGTAAGACTTTCATCTAGTGGGGTCAGTACACATTTGTACCCATATGCCCACATCTCCCTGATAATTGTTTTTGCTGCAGATTCACTTTCTTTATCACCTCTTCCTCACTAGGATGGTCACGGTTATATGTACACACTATGCCTAGTGAGTAAGGGAGCCAGCATTACCCCAGCACCATTTATCTAAGCAGTGCAAGGTAAGAGCACATTACTTACACTCTATGTCTATAGACACATTAGAGACCTTTTATATGTCACTTGAGGTATCAAATTATACCCTGTGGTTTTTTCTCTATTAGGGTTTTTTCCACACGCGGACCGCATTATCCCCTGATGAGCCCTAAAGGGTGAAACAGGCCCTGTCGGGATTTGGTTACGCAATTACCCTTATGACACACTTTGTATTACTCGTCCTTAGAGACGCTTTATTGACTGGGACGTTATCTCTAAGACTAGGTCCATTTACAGGGCCAGTTATCTAGGGTAAGGTTCCGGTCGGGGCTCGTGGTCAATTAGGGCCACAACCCCGAGGTTAGGTTTACAGGGTGTTCTAGATCTCTACCTAGGGCATTAACAGGGAGAGCTATAGCTATTTTTTGACCTATATCTCCTATGCCTGGAGTCACAACACCTTGTTCCTTCCTCCTTCTTTTTCTACACTCTGACCTAGGGTGCACATATACATTCCACTGACCCTCTTGGTTCCCTCCACTGAGGAACAACTTAATATCTGAGTGTATACCCGGAACTGTTTTTCGCTTTCCAAGATGTGCAGCCCACAGAGGTGAGCTTCCTTTATATATTTTTTTGCTATATGTAAAATTGCATCACTAGCTCTGAACCGTAAGGAGACCACCAGGCTCACACTTGCTTCGCTTTCTGTGTTTTCTTCTCAGATGGGCACCGTGCGTCCAAGTAACTTCTTTGAAGATAGATTACTGTATGTTCACTTTTAAACGATTCCAGTAAAACCTCAAAATAGATAAGTCGAGAGTGTCAGGAAACACTAATATTGTGGCGCCAACACTTCATAAATGCAGGCGCAAGAGGTGCAGAAAGGAACAAAAATAAACACCGCCAGTCTCTTGTTTGAAAGGCCATAATAAATGACCCCCTATATCTTCCTGTAGATGTCCGGTGGCATTGTGGAACCATAACTTATCTTTCCAGAAAATAGACCGTATTTACTACAATGTAATGGTGTCCCTGCTATGTATTTTTGTTTTACCATCAAATTCTCCAGTGTTTTCTTTGGGAAAATCTTCCAGGAATATCCACTGTGGCTCCCAGCACCGAGCAAATGCATATCTTGTTCTCACTTCTCCACATTCCACACCCCTCCAGTCTGGTGCCTGCAAATATGTGCCCAAACGGGAGACGCTACTATTACCATCAAGAACACCCTTCCCTTCCAACTATGATAATAATCTTTTTTATAGATCAAAAAGCATAATGAATTTCTCTTTACATTTTTGCGCTCACAATAGTGAAGTCTTAAAGGGGTTGTCCACTTTTAGCAATAAGTGATATGGGTTGTTTAAGGAAAAGTTAAACAATTTTCCAATATACTTTCTGTATCAATTCCTCATGGTTTTCTAGATCTCTGCTTGCTGTCCTGCTATAGAAAACTTCTATGATTACTTCCAGTGGATAGAAATCGGTTCCTGATGATGGACACACAAGTGCACGAGATGTTATACTCACAGGGAGAGATTTATCAAAATTGTCGGAGCAGAGAACTGTTCTAGTTGTCCATGGTAACCAATCAGAGCTCAGCTTTCATTTTTCCACTGCTGTTTGTAAAATTAAAGCTAGGCTTTGATTGGTTTCCATTTCTGATAAATCTCCCCCACAGAGAGTAATTACAGCGATGTGATAATAGCAGCTTGTACACCTCGGTGGTGCAACTTGCTCATTTGCATATCTTATAAAGTAAAATTTCTCCTAAATGCGGCCATTGCAAGTTATAATAAAAGAAGATCAGTGCACCCAGGGACGGGACGGGGAGCTGAGTTGTAATCTGTTGGTAGATGTCCTTTAAAGGAAACCTACCATTTCAAATGGTAGGTTTAAGCTGTAAACACCGAGCACCAGCTCAGGGTGAGCTGGTGCCGGTGCTTAGTTTCGTTAGTGTTAAAACCGCGGTATCGCGGTTTTAACACTTTTTAAACTTTATAGCATAAAGGCAGCGGCTTCTGCTATAAAGTTTAAAAAGTGTTAAAACCGCGATACCGCGGTTTTAACACTAACGAAACTAAGCACCGGCACCAGCTCACCCTGAGCTGGTGCTTGGTACATACAGCTTACACCGACGATCTGAAATGGTAGGTTTCCTTTAACTGCAAATCTCCAGGCTCAATATGCCAGTGTTATTCTCTGTAAAGTAGCATCCAGCGGTCATTGGCACAATTTCTATGGAGGTATAAGTGATACTTGGATGGGGTAGGATCTTATAAACTACTGTAAGTATTGTATTACACTTCTTCTCAAAGCATCCAATTAATGGGGAGTGTCAAGAAAACTCCCAAAGTTTTGTAAACTGTGTACTGTGTACAGTTTTGGGCACCAGTGTATAAAAAGGATATAGTAGAGCTGGAACGGGTGCAGAGGAGAGCAACCAGGATTATTAGGGGAATGGGGGGATAAGAATACAATGACAGATTACAAAATTTGGGATTATTCAGTTTAGAAAAAAGACGACTGAGGGGAGACCTCATTACAATGTACAAATACCTGAACGGACAGTACAAGGATCTCTCCAAAGATCTTTTTATACCTCGGCCTGTGACCAGGACAAGGGGGCATCCTCTACGCCTAGAGGAGAGGCGATTCTACCATCACCATAGACAAAGGTTCTTTACTGTAAGAGCAGTGAGACTGTGGAACTCTCTGCCGCAGGAGGTTGTTATGGCCGACTCTATGTACATGTTCAAGAGAGGCCTGGATGACTTTCTGGAGAGAAAAAATATCACGGGTTATGGGGATAAAATATTTAGTTAATTCATAAAGGTTGGACTTGATGGACTTGCGTCTCCTTCCAGCCTTATATACTATGATACTATGAAACAATGAATGTATACTTGTTAATAAATGTAAACCTAAGCGGAGCATGTGCTCGGATCTCCGAATCCTTCCTCCGTGCACATGGGGTAGAAGTGTTATGAAGTAACATGTATTTAGGATCATGCTGCCATGTTAGTAGGGGATTGTGTCATGTAGCGCTGCATTCCTCCTGCACCACTCACACCTTTATATGACAATAAAAGGAGAATGGGGATTTTGTCACTGCAGTAAACGCCATGGAGAGTCCACAGCAGCAGAGCAGGTGGTGAAATAAGGAAGGCTTTATCTTTATAGCCGCGCAGGTATTTATTCCCCTTGTTTGTCTACATTCCACAGTTAACGCAATTAAAATACCAAACCCCAAACTAACTAAACATTCCAGGGATTTTATCCACAATCGCACCATCAGGTAGATGATAGAGCAAACAAACAATTTTTCACCCATTACAGGGGTTGTCCAGATAATTATATTTTTGTTTCTGCAAGTTTTAGATTGTGGTGAAAGAACATCATGTTTTTACCAGTTTCCCAGCACTCCCCATGCAAACGGCAAGTCCCCATTAGACTCTACTATAAGGTCCCTCTTTACTTTGGGTCTATTACTCGCCTCATTGGTGTCCAACCTCAAACAATGTTAGAAACCACATCTTCATTTTGCTACATAATGGGACCGGGCATCCAGCCCTCCACCCTTAAATTACGGAATTTACTCCCAAATACATTACATACCACAAGAAAAATAAGGAGTCAAACAATTCTCCAATAAAATTACATATAGTTTTTTATTTCATTAATATATTAAAATTACAATTACAATGGATGTTAAATGGAGGATATCCAAAAAATTGGTCTGGGTATGCTGCCCACCTCACTAACAAAAGGGTATGTTTACCATAAAACAATCACAGTTGTTACTTATTTCCCCAGTAAGAGAAGTAAAGTGCATATGTGCCTAAACAGCATCTACTTAGGTACAGGCAGTCCCCGGGTTACATACAAGATAGGGTCTGGAGGTTTGTTCTTAAGTTGAATTTGTATGTAAGTCGAAACTGTATATTTTATAATGGAAGTTTTAGACAATTTTTTTTCTTTTGCCCCAGTGACAATTGGAGTTTCAAAATTTTTGGTGTAATTGGACCAAGAATTATCAATAAAGCTTCATTACAGACATCTTACAGCTGATTATTGCAGTCTGGGACTATAGTAAAGCATCCAGAGAGCTTCACCAGAGGTCACAGTGGGCAGAGGGGTCCGTCTGTAACTATGGGTTGTCTGTAAGTCGGGTGTCCTTAAGTAGGGGACCGCCTGTATAACATTTTCATTTTGGTGAAGCTTTTAAGTAAAAGACCAGTGTCTTACCCATAATGTAGTGTAGGTAGAGAAAGCTCCCAGACACCCCAACGCGCGTTTCGCCCACGCTTCCTCAGGGGGTCAAACAATGTTACTTTATGGTCATCTTGTGTGTGATAAAAGACCAGAAAGTAGACTGAACCGGGGACTGGGAAAGCATCGGAAAAGGAGCGTCACAGGATCAGTGAGGTCTGAATTATTGGGGCACAATTACTTACCCGTCCCGTTGATGCTGCCGATCCGGAATGTCCGACGAGGATTCGGGTCTGCCGTGATTCACTAAGATCGTGTGTCCGATATCCTGCATGTGTCGGTTCCCCCGCTGAGGTCCGACGGAGTTCACCTTCTTCTTCCCGGTGCATGTGAGTGCTGATCTTGCGACACAATTTGGTTTTTGAAATTCTGCGGTTTGTCCGAATTATTCAGGTTGTCCGATGTCCACACCCACCGATTTGTGTCGCATGCAAGCCGGTGCTGATGCGCCACAATCCGATAGTGTGCGCCAAAAACCCGGGGTAATTCAGGGCAAATCTGAAAAAAATTGCGAAACCCAATGAGAATGCAGTGTTCGGACCCTTAGTAAATGTGCCCCATTGTCTCAAATAAATCTTTAACGAAACCTAATTATTCAGACAAACCTTCAATCTGATGATAATATATAATATTATTAGTGGACGCAGGAATCCATGCAATTCATTTCGGCCTTCTTGTTTCGGAACCTTTATTCTGGCCATTACTCTGGTTAGGGGTATTACAGACACAGATTGGGTGACAGAATTTCCTAAGAAAGATGTAGGCCAAGCATCCCAGATCCCAGGCCTGAGGATCAAAGCATTTCCTGAAACTAGTAGTATTTTTCAATAAAATATTGCAATGTTTCTGTCATCACGACAGGGGCAGGGGTTATTTATCATACACTGGTGCATGGTGCACCAGTGTTTGATGTTCCCCATCCCTCCTACACACCATATATATCTTCTTGATGCTCTGGCCTCCTGATATATCCAGGGGGCGTAAGCGCCCATCTTCAATTCTATGGCAGATACGGCCTGGTGTAGAATTGAGCTTTAACCTGGCCTGACTGGGCAAAGGCTAGAGCTAGTACATAGGGTAGGCCCTGCATGGCCCCACTCCACCACCAGGCATGTCCCCTTCACACCTCTCTGTAAATGCAATTATTTAATGGCTTTTACACCAAAAAACTGGAGCGGGAGCCCTGATAAATATCATCCACTTTTCCTATATCAGAAACATGAAGAGCAAAGGTCATAGGTCCCTGTTGGAGCTGGAATCAACTTACAAGACAATAGCATTATCTTTTTTAACCATATATTACACTGCTATTGTCCTTGATGTACTGGCTCCTGAGCTTTTCATAGTCTTAATTCAAACCTCCCACCTCCATCTCCAGGACTTCTCCCGAGCTGCACCATTACTCTGGATTGCCCTACCCTGGAATATCAGACTAATACTCAACATCCAACATGCTTTTTTGGCTATCCTGGTTTCCAGTGGAATATGTCTGATAGTATCTCCCTTGACCTTTGCAGCATAAGAGGTTGCATATAAGAATGTAAGGGAAGCATCTACACATTACACAACTTATTTATCATTAATGTCCACTGTGTAATTCTTCACATCCCCTGTGGGGGTGCTGTAGGGAATTTAAACACTCCCTAGTTGCCTGAATTATTAACGGTTTTGTTGAAGATGCTTCTATATACGGTAAATTAAAATGACTCAGGTTGGCTCGGGTTGTTAAAAATTAGGAGCACAATGATAGAAATAATGACAGTGCCAGGTCCTTCATATGATGGACACCAGCGATGCCCAATGGAGCCTTCCCGGTTGCCTAAGATTGCAAGCAAATATTAACGGTTTTGTTAAAGAAGATGCTTCTATATTTTTTACAAAGCATCAATTGCATGTTGCAAATGACCTAACTGTGGTATTGCGCTATTATCCACCGCTATTCACGCTCGCAACAACAACAAAAGTGCAGCACAAATGTTACGGTTTGCCATTTATTTTTGCTTTACTGGTTACTGTTGTTTGTGGAGGTCAAATGCTTTCCTAGCAAAGGGCAGTCCTTTAGAATTTATTGAAAGTAATTTTGCAGCATTGTTAGCGGTGACATAGCGGAGGCCCCGAGCTATAGAAGACCAGTAACATTCCACCACCAGGTAAAGAATAGAAGACATTCATACGAGGGAAAGAGGCCTGAGAGAGCGGGAGGACAATGGTGCATAGAACATGAAAAACAGTCCAAAGGCACGCTCTGACCACAATCTACATTGTAAAGGGTTTCTTGAAATGTCCATCAATTTACAGTGTGTTGGACCTCCACCTATGCAAAAACTTGGATTTGTTATCACCTTGCCTTTCTTGAATGGTGGTCAAATCTCTTCTTTGGGCCTGATAGCAAGGGCTGAGTATAGCGTATGGTGGACTCTAGATTCTACACGGAGACAAATGTACAGTGAAGATGTAGTCAAAAGTCCAATGACAAATCTGGAAACTATCTGGATGCTATCTTTTTGTCCACCATCTTGGATCAAGAGTGACTTTCCAGATGTGAAAATGGTCATAAAGCAAAAAAATACCCAGACTTGTCTCAGAAATCAATCTGCACCATCAGATCTACAATTTCTGCAGGTACATAATGATTAGATCAAGCAGCATCAACTCAGATGGTGGCCACAACATTTTGTCCCTCATTCCTACCGGCATTATAGTATGGAGCAGTCTGTAGTATTGTATGTTTTTGTGTCACTGGGTCACTATATCTGGTTATGAAGGACTTGTCCACCACCACACATTTTTGTACTGTGTGATTTTAGAAATGTTTTTAAAGTTTTAATGATTTGATCATGAGGTCTAATAAAGCCTTTTTAATTTTACTACATTTTTAATAATAATTTGGTGTAATTCGTGTTTCTAGTCATTTGGATATGCTCTGTATACACCCTTTGGTATTCACATATTCCAGACATAGCCTAAAAGATAGGCCCACCGCACCTATTACCTACCGCAGTATTTAGATATGTAATTTTTCTTTAGTTTCTGAAACAAACCAGTGAACTTCTTGGAGTAGCATTTATGCATCACCACCAGTCTATCTGGATATGCTCTATATACTCCCTTTGGTATTCACATATTCCAGACATAGCCTAAAACATAGCCCGACCTCACCTATTACCTACCGCAGTATTTAGATATGTAATTTTTCTTTAGTTTCTGAAACAAACCAGTGAACTTCTTGGAGTAGCATGCATGTATCACCACCAGTCCATTTGGATATGTTCTGTATACTCCCTTTGGTATTCACATGTTCCTGACATAGCCTAAGAGATAGGCCCACCTACTCCATTACCTGCCGGGGTATTCAGATATGTGATTTTTCGAAAATAAACTGGGGCACTTGTTGGATACGCATGCATGATCTCCAGTCCATTCCAACAACTGCGCACCCAACCCATTCTTATCATTTGGTTGGTGTCCGAGCACTCCTACCACTCAAATATCACCTACCCAGTGGGTCTGGATTAATTTCTTCACCACTGATCATCGATCAAATGATGTGGCTGTGGCTGTATTAGAGTAAGAGCTGTAGGCACCCAGTTAGGTACTGAATGGTGACTCCATGTGAATATGGAGGTATCTCACAATAGAACAACGCATTACCTCTATGGTATCCAATAGTACATGACATATCTTATCCATGACATAACTAATTGCAGTATTACACTATTACTTATGCACTCAATGTACGTTACATGTAAGACAAATGTTACACCTTGACGTTTATTTTTGCTTTACTGGTTACCGTTGTTTGTGGAGGTCAAATGCTTTCCTAACAAAAGGCAGATCTTTAAAATTCCTTGAAGGTAAATTTACAGCATTGTTAGTGGTGACATAGCGGAGGCCGTGAGCTATAGAAGACCAGTAACACATGAACATTCCTCCACCAGGTAATGAAAAGGATACATTTGTACGGGGGAAAGAGGGCTGCGAGCGCGGGAGGACAATGGTTTTTGCTCTTACAAGGGTATCTTCTTATGAAAAGTTATGTTCTCTGTGGTTTC
This sequence comes from Engystomops pustulosus, assembly GCF_040894005.1. Taxonomy (NCBI): domain Eukaryota; kingdom Metazoa; phylum Chordata; class Amphibia; order Anura; family Leptodactylidae; genus Engystomops; species Engystomops pustulosus. The sequence continues at coordinate 189,509,422 of NC_092413.1, read as the reverse complement.
CCTTGTCATGTAGATCTGGTATTTGTAACATTCCGATGACCATGAGGCGGCCACATTTTGGAATCCCTCTATGAAGACAAGTACAGTTCTAACGATGGGTGTAAATACCCAAGGAATGACATCATAAGGATCTATATTCCGACTAGTTTGGGTCATTAAAATAGCAATTCATATGGAACTTAGTCATGACCATCATTTAAGCTATAAAGTCATGGCAACCTTATAGGGGGGCAATCACCAGGTTTCATACTACTAAACTAGCAGCATCCTCATGTAGGGTATGAAATATCCATTCTAGTGTTCCCTCTTATATTTTAAAACTCTTTTGTTTACTTATATACATTCAGTGATCTGAAAAGAGTCACATTTTCCTGAGATGAGTCATGTTTAGGGGCTGGAGGGGAACTGTTACTTCAAAAGTCCCTAACTTGGACTCTATAGTACCTAGAAACATGCTTCTGGTGTCATATCGAAGATCAGTACGCTGAGATACTGGTGTGTGCACCTTCTTGCAGGATCGAATCTTCTTGAAGCTTTTTATGCCCTTGTTTTCAAGAACGAAAGGTCTTAAAAATTACTCAAATGAGCCTGGGGGCTTTCAGGCTCCATTGACATCTTTATAGCCCAGAGCCCCTCAGGTTCATTTGCATAATTTTGTAAACCTTCTATTTGTAATACAAGGTCCTTAGAAGCTAAAAGAAGAGCAGAACCTGACAGAGGGGCACACCAGTATGTCAGTGTGCTTAGTTTACAATCCTTCATCCTGGAGAAAGATGTCCTTTAAAGGGGTTTTTGCACAAAAGAAAATTCTCACATCTCAATCCCCTAGTGATGTTAACACAATAAAGATCATTTTAACCCCTTACTTTACAATGTTAGTTAGTTTTATTGCTGTTTTAGCTCCTATCACTCCCTAGGATGAAGGATGAAGTTCGGCTCGATTCATGAAGAGCGTGTGCCCGAGTTCCTGCATCCGAAGGCTTCCCCGCCGAGGTCCGCCGGAGTTCACCTTCTTCTTCCCGGCGCTTGTAAGTGCATGTCTTGCAACACAACTCTAAATGTTAAATGTTGTGCAAAACAGAAATCGTCGGGAAACCCGACGAAAATGCGCTCCGCGGACCCTTAGTAAATGAGCCCCATTATGCTCCATCTAGTTCTGTGGGGTGACAATGTGGTTAGATTATCAGGGTACAGGTGTATATACACTTTCATCTGGCTTCTGACATTGTACTTACAAACTGACACATAGAGAGATGAGACGGATGAGAGATGCATGAAATGCTTTTTACACAGAGGCTGACAGACTTTTACACTGTCAGGTCTGCTACATCTCTGTTCTCACAGATATGTGCCTGCCTCCCCCTTCCCCTGGATCACATATCTGCTTGTAGTTTGCATCTTTTCTCTGCTCAGGATGTGCTGGCAGGAAGTGAGTCAGTAAGTGTCTGTGAGGTCCGTCCTGGACTGCAGGGGGGGGGACTACAGGCACACAGCAGAGAGACAGAAACTCAGCAGCACGATATCACACCGAAATTCAAGATGGCATCCCCAACCGTAAAGTCAGTTGCCCCTAGGGTTGTTTCTAGGGGCAACTGAAATTGTGTACCAGGACTGATAGAGACAGATCGGACTTATATCTGTGAAATGCTGTATTTTTGTTAATAACATTGAATTACAGAATTGTTATTTGTTATTTTGCTTTCCTGAGTACATTTAAGAAACTTGTCTTTGTGGGAATAACCCTTTAATGAGATACAACATACTGGCAGTGGTTTATTAGGTCACATTTTGCTGACAATGGCTGATGGAACATAACATTGGTAACAGTTAATGGGAATTGCCCAACTATAACTATCGGGAAACTAACGGGAAACAACAGGCTCAACTGAGGACTCAAAAAGAAGGAGCCACGGGGAAAGAACATAGCCCTGCAAAGGTAGAACACTGTTAATCCAGCCGAATACCAACTAACTGTGAGTGCCGGGTGGCATATTACACATTTGCATAATATAAAAATTGAAGCTGTTCAAATATTTCTCTATCTATCTCATTTTTATCTTTTCCCATTTTTTGCATAAGCACATGATGCAGGCATAGGGCCCTATGACCTGAAAGCATAAACCTCCTGGATTATCTTACCCCTTGGTCACAAACCAAAGTATATATGTTTTATATAATATATACAGATCTTACACATTGTGCATGATCTAAAAGTGTAATTTTATATTTCTTTTTCTCTTTTAACACAAATTTCTATATTTTTATTTTTATTTTTTATGTTTTTCTGTATCTCCTCTTGTGTATGAACATAAATTCAAGACCACAAACTACTAACTGGAGAACAAGCAATAATTTTACTCATCTACATCAAGAGAATATTTACAAAAACATTCTTGCAACAAGATTCCTCTGCGCTACATATTGTTTTTTTTAATTACTGTCTTTTTACTGTTGTTTATTATTGTATTGTGATAGGTTAATCAAATTAAATACATTGGGCCACATGTATCACTCGTTTTTTCTGTTGTTTTTGCGCCTTTTCATTCAGGCGCACCGTTTTTGCGACATTTTTGCGACTAAATGCCAAACTAGCCGCGCAGCAAAAATAACCAGCTTTCCCTCATCTATCTTACCAATCCAGATGTTTGGCTGCGCCTAATGATATTCATCACTTGCAAGGTTTTAATTTAGGCACAAAAACACTCCAGCCCGAAGGTGGCGTTAACTGAGAAGAAAGCACTGAGCCCCTTTGCAGAAGAGCTCATTTATAGCAGCAAAGCTCAGCCAGACACTAGAACATATAATAGATACATTAGATACACTGCAGACAGGAGCTGCAGACTCTATTTACAGTTCATCACCTTCTATTTACAAAATATTCTGCAGAATCCTCAGCTCACAGCAAGACAGGACAGAACTTTGCAGAATGTTTGCAGAAGTGTGCAGAATGTTGCAGATACTACAGACAAGTGTCCCCTGTGTAATTCTGCACAGTATCCCCAGTCTGTCTGAGGGGGATACTGTACAGAATTACAGGGGTGCAGCAGGAGACCAGCACTGGGGGATCCCCTCCAGGAGAAGCCACTGCTGAGGAGGTCACTGGGTGCAGGGTGTCACACACCTGGGTGCTGCTGTGAGTGTTATCTTCCTTCTGGGCTGTGGGAGAAGCAGAGAGGAGCTTGTAGCAGGATCACATGTAAGTGCACGAATCTAACATTGCGCCTAAACTGCGCCAAAATCGCGCCTAAACTGTGTTAAAGTAAAGTGATTAATAAGAGGCAGGAAATTACCTTATCACAGATGGTGATAATTCTGGCAAAACAGTGCGCCAGAATTTAGGCGCAACTACTACATTTAGGCGCACAAAAGTGATAAATGTGGCCCATAGTGTACATATTTCAAAACAATCTGAGGCAGTTTCTATTCAGTGCCCACATTCTTGTAGATTGAGGGGCAGAAGAGAAGGCCATCACCATCTGGTTTTAGCCCCTACTAAGGGTCAGCTCCAGGTTTCAGTAGGCCCCTTGGCGTCAGAGCCTCAGTGGGCCCCCTTGCAGTGGTGTCATTAAAAATTAAGAAACTAAAACAGTCCCCTATTCCCTAGTTTATCATCCCAAACAGCCCACTCATGTTCATTTTATATACAGTCCCCTCACCCCATATGGATTCATTAGATACAGCCCCCCTCGCTCCTATGGATTCCATATGTGGGCCCCCAGCAGCTCTTGCCCGGGTATGCCCAGTGCCGGTGCCGCCCCTGCCCCTACATCTCTGTACTTTTATAACTAGCCTAAAACTTGGCTTGATAAATACTAATAGAAGAGCACCAGGTCATGTGTAATCTGCCTTGGCACACATAAGATGTCTGAAAAACATAGTTATATAATACAGCGGAACAAAGTCTATCAAGGTCAATTTACTATATCTCCTCATTTTGTTGATCTGTTAAGAGCCGTGTTTTTCCAAGAAATCATCAAAACCCTGATTAATGTATTTTAAGAAGTGATCATCACAATATCCGCAGGGAGAAATTGTAGACTGAGGGTCATAGAAATGAAAGGTCCCATTGTATGGCTCTGCTATCCTTCTGGCTGACACATAGAGGGTTGACACCCAAATACCCACGAAAATGTAAACCTCTTTGTCCCACCCAAAAAAAATGTAAAAAGGCAATGCAATTTTACTTTTATTTTTTGGATCCTATCAAATTTTTAACTAAAATAATCTATATCACGAGAATAAATTTGTTTGCCCAATCCCTTTGGTACCCAACTGCGAGGTGCGAGGATGATGACCTTCCATTACACTGAATAGGAGCTATAAAGTACACACTTAGTTACCATATTTTTCAGACTATAAGGCGCACCATCAATCAATGCCTGCTTAAATGTCTAGGTTCATATATAAGGCGCACTGGACTATAAGGCGCACCTGATTATAAGGATGAATGACCAGCAGGTGGCAGACCTGTGCACAGTTCAAGGCAGCTATTGTCTGTAAGTACAGTTCACATATAAGGCGCACTGGACTATAAGGTGCACCTTTAATTTCTGAGAAAATCAAAGGATTATTTGTGCGCCTTATAGTTTGAAAAATACGGTACCATTAGTCTTTCCTTCAATAGATCAGACGTCAATATCCCTTTAATATCTATAGATATTGCATTTACAATATCACATGTACAGGCAGTCCCCGGATTAAGTACAAGATAGTTTCCATAGGTTTGTTCTTAAGTTTAATTTGTATGTAAGTCGGAACTGTATATTTTTTTCAATTGTAGATTCAGACAAAAAAAAAATTTTGTCCCAGTGACAATTGGAGTTTCAAAATTTTTTGCTGCAATGGGACCAAGGATTATCAATAAAGCTTCATTACAGACACCTTACAGATGATTATTGCAATCTGGGACTATAGTAACATCCAGAGAGTTTCACCAGAGGTCACAGTGGGCAGAGGGGTCCGTCTTTAACTAGGGGTTGTCTGTAAGTCGAGTGTTCTTAAGTGGGGGACCACCTGTATAATGTTTTTTTTCGGTACATAACAGTTGGCACTAGATAGGGGCCCGTACTAGCATTCACAAAGGGCCTGTATTATCTAAAACCGCCACAGCTAATTCCTACTACTGATAGTTAAAATCAGAAGACAAAAAATACAGCGAGGCGAGAATGAAGGGAGACATGTGATCCCAACAACGTGATTCATTAAGCATTGAATTCCATAAATAATTCTCCACCTCCCCCATCCATCTCATTCTTTACATCGTCTACAGAGGTTGAACTTTAACCAGCTCCGAGCCACAGCCAAAACCATTAAAATGTCTGAGGATATCTACTAGAAATAGCGTATGATGCATGAAACATGTGCAGCCGACATTACTACTGCTCATAAATAGGATATGTAATGAATAGGAAAAAGTTAATTTAGTAACATGGCTGCAGGACTCTCAGCTGTGGTGGGCAACCATCAGTATAGACCCTTATGCAGAGCTGTAGTTGGAATAACCGTAGTATACTACAAATTATAATAATTACATTTACAAATGTATAATTACATATATATATATGAATATATATGTATATATGAATAATTACACACACATATATATATAATTACAGCCTTTAGAACAAGTTAGAAAAGATCTCAGGTATTGAACCATCATACATTTTTACAAAGTATTAAAGGGAGTCTTCCACCTACCCAAGTGTTATAATCTCCATTAGAATATTGTAGAAAAATGCACTATGATTTCAAAAATATCTCTATTATTTCCGTCCATTATTCCATTTCTAAGATATTCCCAATGTAATTCATATGCTAATTAGACAGGTTGGGGCAGATTTATCAAGCTGTCTGAAAGTCACCCACCCAGGTCAACATCCAGTTTGTATGTTCTCTTCATGTTTGCGTGGGTTTCCTCCAGGTCCTCCAGTTTCCTCCCACACTCCAAAACATACTGGTAGGATGATTAGATTGTGAGCCCCGTGGGGACAGGGACCAATTTGGCAAGCTTTGTGCAGTGCTCCGTAATCTGTGTACACTATATAAATAAAAAATTACTATTATTTCTAGTTGCTGTGATTGGCAACCAATCACAGCTCAGCTTTCATTTTACCAGTGCTCATGAATATTTTAAAGCCAAGCTGTGATTAGTTGCCATGGGCAACTAGAAATATTCTGGCTTTCAGACAGCTTGATAAATCTGCCCCGTTGTCTTCTCAGCACCTAGAACACTGCTATTCCTACCTGAGTCACTACCCTCTCCATCAGATAAGCAGGAGTTTTGTCTTGTGAGCGGCACAGGGTGACACTGGAAGAAGAGAGAAGTAATTTAGGCAAGGAGAGGGGTGCCCTGTGTTCCAAGGATATGAGCTGGGTGCATCAACTGCCTCATTAGCGTATGGATTACATTGGAAATTTCCCTGAAACTGTATAATGGGTAGAAATAATAACTGGACTATTACATTTCTCCACACCTACTATGGCGTTCTTCGCAGGGAGGTACAATGCACCATGAGCCCGGTGCACTTAAAAAACAAACAAACGTTGGCACCTTATAGCTAATATGATTCTCCAACAGAATATTCTAAATCAAGGGTCATTGGAAATCTTCTTTGACCAAAAGGCAGGGGAAATTTTACAAAATAAAATGTACATCAGCGCATCCCTTGGTCTCTATCTGTACATCCTGAATTGCCCAGAAGTATGGATGATCACATGACCTCTATGACCAATCGGTTATGTCAGAGGTCACAGGACTGAGTCAGGTGATATCACCAATTCTGGACACTGATTTGCTACATCAGTCAGATGACCGCCATCAGTCATGGCTTAGCCAGAAATATGTCCTAAAGAGATTGGGGGAGGGCCATTGGTAGAGGAAGCCATTTTAATGTTTAAGGATGTTTTAATTCATTTTTTATTTCATTTTTTTAATTTTCTCCCTGCCATGTCTAATTTTACATGCAAAGTGTTGTAGTGGGAATGGTAATCTTTGTGCTACAGAAAATGTGCCCCCTCCAGTGAGGGCTGTAAAAGCTCAGCTCAGCCACAACTTGTGTCAGATAAGAGGTTAATATTTTTGCCTCCTCGCCTGGCTGTCTGGCTTTCGCATTCTCTGGAGTTCTGTCTTTCAGCCTTAAATTCCTCCTGAATCCTCATGTCTCACAAAGATATGGTGCAGGATTTATTTGCCTCTGTGTCCTTATCCTAAAGATATCCCCAGACTCATAAATTGGGAAGGGCTGAAGGGAAGGCTGGTGCATGTCCAAGTGTAAATTCCTTCAGGATTTTTATTTTTTTATTTTTTACTACACGCTAAAATGATAAGAAGAAAAACAGCTGATTACCAGGCACTGAAAGAGTTAAAGGGCCAAATGGAAAATTGTTTGAGAATATTTTTGGGTGGTTCTTATTCATTTTGCAAAAGTAAAGAAAATATACAATTTCTCTCTCTTTTTTAAAATTCATATCCAAAAATTGGTTCTGGGAAAGTTTACATGTGAATTGTCTCATACTAGCTAAAGGGGGTGTTAACCTTTATGTAGGTCACTGCCCCATTGGCTTGTAGGAGCTTATGCGCATATAAACTTCAGGGTTCATCTTTTCAACAATTGGATTGAATTGAATCAACATCGTAATGAGGTGTTGACTAAATATGATATAACATTCAGCATTTTCTTTCTGATTATTGGCCCTTTTTTAAAGGACACCAAAATTTCAAAGAAAATAACTTTATAAAAATATGTAAATGAGCCTAAGAAGCGAAGGCACCTAAGCACCTCATGGCTAATTGTGCATGCACCCCGCCAATCAATTTGCACCCCTCTGTTTCGGCCACTCTTTGCAGACAGCAGGTGAAGTCAGCTGGCTGTCTGCAAATCTCGCGCATGCGCGGGAACACTGTTCTTCACGCAGCATGCAGGTTACAATGTGGTTGTGCAAGGAATGGTGTTGTTGCGCATGCACAACATTTGCAGACAGCCGGCTTACTTCACACGCTGTCTGTGAATAGCTAGCAGGGCATAGGGGGTGAATATTAGATGGCTGAGGGCGTGCATTATTAGTGACGTCAGCATGAGCTCCTCCGGCTCACATTTTTATAAAGTTATTTTCTTTGGAATTTGGAAGTCCTATAGCTAATAAAAACTAGAGCAGTGATGGTAAACCTTTTAGTGTCCGAGTGCCCAAACTGCAACGAAAAACCCAATTATTTATCACTGACACAGCAATTTAATTAGCAACTTACTACTTCCTGCTCTGCCACAGCTTTCAATCATATAGGCATCTTGAGGACACCAATACAGTTTTAGGCTACATTCACATGATGTATGCCCGCTTTACCATAGTACCAGCCAACCGGTCTCCACTGTGTTTATTTAAGTATACTCGCTCATCTCTAATAATGGGGCTTATTTCTAAGGGTCCGGGGATCGCATTTCCATCGGACTGTTCATGGTTTTCGGGATTTGGCGCAGCGGTGCCGGCTTCTAGGCAACAGAAATCGCGCGGCGGGCCGTCACACTTAACAGCTCTTAGTTACAAAAAATCCACTTAATAAATAACCACTAAGCCTATAGTGTAGTGTATAGAGGCTCTATATCTCTACAGCAGGTGGAGTGTGAAGATTCTTGGTTTAAATCCCAGCCTGGTCACAAATTTATTTAATATTATTATTATTGCGACAATGATTATTATTACATATTTGAAAAATCAGATGTGCATTGCTCAATGTTGCTTTTTAGTTTTCAGTAGTGTTTATCAAATGTACAGCATGTTTATTTTAAAAAATTCAAAATTTTACACACAGAAGCCAGGTTATTTCTTCCAGCTTTTCTGTGTAGACTGGGACAGAGTCAGGAATCTCATACAGTCTTATCAGACAATGCAAGACTGATGGGTGCCTTCCACATGAGCACCCCTCATATTTATGATTCTAAGTATAATAATATATTTATTATATGGAATAATAATTATCTATTTATTTATTCAAGTAAAGGACTTGATACAATAGGAATGATTAGTGCTGACTGTGCGTACAGCGCTCTATGCCACCACAGTGTTATCAGGCTTATGTTACGGAGAACAACATGTATTTTGTGGAGTGATTTCACATTTCTTGCTTTATCAGTCTATATCCTAGTGTTTGTTTGTAGAAGTATATCATGTATTGGAGTCAGCGAATGTTCTGTGAATGTCATCAGTAACAAGACTAATGTAATGTTATTTTACACCCAGTTCTTCTGTGTTTATAATAATGTTGTTCCATAGGAAGGTCAGTTGTGGACTAAAGTGAACTCGTACCAGTTTCCTGTGAAATCCTGTTTATGTCACATTTAGAGACGTATGTGTCGAGAAGCGGAGTTAGTAAGCTTGACTGTTCCTATGGATGTCTGACCACCATACCTGATCTATTACTCATATTTCTATATTCCTATATTTGGATGTTTGGTAAAGGAGCACAATACTTTAAGCATAACTTTACCTTTATATGGCCCTCCAACTACCAAGTGTCATGTATAATACTGAGGACCTGAGGTATGGCACAGAGGACCTGAGGTATGGCACATAGGACCTGAGGTATGGCACATAGGACCTGTGGTATGGCACATAGGACCTGATGTATGGCACAGAGGACCTGAGGTATGGCACAGAGGACCTGGCTGTACCTCTGCAAGACCTTAAGCAGTATTCCTAGGCTGCCTGCTAGGTTCAATTCCACTGAAATCCAGGAAAAGGAACAAAATTGGCAGAAACTTGGTTAATTCTGCCATTTTGATAATTTTGCTCACAGTCCTGATCATATGCAGTTACAGAAAATACATGAAAAATCAATACCTATTACATCCAGTAACTGTAGATGAAGCATCCTCTGACTGTAGTAGTTAGTGCCAAACCATCTCGTCTCTTCTTCCAGCCACACTTTGTCCCTCTGGCATTGGCCATAAAGTCATGTTTTCTTCACTATCCATCACCCCCACCATCTTGGACCCCTAACAGTGTCACCCAGCTGTTTTCCCTAATACTGTACTAATAGTGCTACAGAAAAAATTGCAACACACAAATATTGCATCCTAACGTGACATGGTGCAAAACACCCCAATCTATCCCTACACCATATAAAGCACCCCCCCCCCCCCCATTGTCACCCCACACAGTCGACTGTCCCTATTTAGGTCCAATACTTCATAATGGCTCTACACAACGGGAAACCCAATCTTAAAGGGGACTTGTCACCATGAACCCCATTTTCAGCACCCCCCCCCGTCCGCATGAGCAATAGTAGGCCCTATCCCAAACAGTTTTTATAAAAATCCTTGCTTTTTAAGGCAGTTCATAAACTTTTTAAACTTATACATCAAAGTTTACTTTGTCTCCTCTTCTGAAGTGTCCAGTGTCGGCTCGTCATCATTCAGATTCAATCCTGGTTCCGTCCCTTTGCTCCTCTTGTCACTGACCATGTCAGGCAATTCCAGCGCCTGCATGGTCAGCATCTTCTTGTGGACATGCACAGATGAAGTGGAGCCAGCCAACCGGTCTCCAGGTCAAGCGGCGCATGCACCGCACTATGCTAGGGGATGCTAGGAGGTGCATCTCACTACAGAGTTTGGGTACTTCCCGACGCCTCACTTTTATGAACTGCATTAAAAAGCAAGGATTATTATTAAAACTATTACTATTGCTGATGTGGACATGGGTGGCAAGAAAATGGGGTCCCTTTTTGTAGAAATACAGCAAGAAAGTTCAATCCATACAAACATAGATGTTTCTACAACTACAGAATGTGCATGGACTTAGCCTAAGGATACACTGGGGGATATTTATCATATGCTGGCGCCCCGCCGCTGAAAAGTCGCCGGCAGCAGCCCTCCGCTCGTCTGGCCGCGCCCCCCACCCCTTCACGCCCCACTGGCGTGAAGGTGGCGGATCGGGGCAAAAGCTAGCAATTAGCTGGCATTTGCAATTATTTCAGGGCCTCTCCGCCACTGGCGGTGCGCAGAGGTCCTGATAAATATCCCCCACTGAGAGGATTCCTGACTTACTTTTATAATGGAGGGCCAAGACGTATCCTACTGTTCGATCCTGAAAGTGGGAAGTGGAGAGAACACTGGCAGCAGCCAGTGATTGGCTTCTGCTTACGTTCAGGGTGTTACCCTCAATGATGTTGCTGTCCTTATGTGGACAGTGACATCTCTGGGGACCTCTCTAGAGGTACGGATGCAATAATTTGCATCCATCAACCATAGGTTATTATTGCCTCTGCTGAGGGTATAGGTCACTTTGCAGGAGGAGGAAGGATAGAAAAACACATAGCTTGCTACTTCCAACAGTATACAAAGTATCACTGGCTGCTGTCAATGTTCCCTCCTCCTTCCGGTTTCAGGACTGGAGGACGTATCGCACTGTTCCACCCTGAAACCAGAAGGAGGAGGAAACATTGGCAGCAGCCAGTCATTGGTTTCTGCTTATGTCCAGGGTATTACCCTCAATCCTTATATGGACAGTGACATCTATGGGGACCTCTGTGAGTGTACACTCAGCAGAGGCAGGTGATAGATGCAATACTTTGCATCCGTCTGACGTAGGTTATTATGGCTTCTGCTTAGCATATACGTAGCTCTGCAGGAGGAAGCAGGTTGGTAACACATATCTCTCTGCTTCCAAAAGTATGGGAAAAGGTTGCCTCCATTGGCCTGTATATATTTACTGTGCGCTGAGTGCATACAACAGGAGCTTTCCTGGCATTTATACTGATCTTGTACAAAAAAGAGCAATGTGAATATAGCCCTAATTCGATGACAATCACAGATAATTCTGTAACGTATATTCTGCATGTGAACTTAGTCTTATAAAAGATAAAACTCCAAAAGGATCATGTGTAATTGTCTGTAGGCCCATAGAAGGTGAATGTAGGACCTCTACCCTAGTCTGTATGAATGATAGGCACTGCCAGGGCATGCTGTGTGAGGTATAAATGTGCCTGTACCTGGCATTTAGGAGGACATGCTGGGCATACACTTAATGGTTGCACAACACATGTAACGCAGAGTTCTCGCTGGTGTCACAATCACATCATTCCTTCTTCCTCTTCTCTTTCCAGCTCAGGATTCTTTGCATATAAACAGTAAACAGTTCTCTCTTCCCCTCACATATTTCACATACTTGTGGCTATTTTTTTTTTTTCGTTCCTCTTCCCAGAATTCAAAAAAGGCCAGATATTCTTTGTTCCTTCTTTGGGCGAATCTCTACTATTCTTTCCCATAACCTTAACGACCTTGAAAGTTTCTGACCAAGAGAAGCAGTGTCCTATATCTTGTATTATCTGACATTCCAGCGCTGGAATAATGAGTATAATATCTCTTGTCCTGTTGTTAGACTGTGACCCTTCATACACAGTTGCCTCATCTGCACTTCTATAAACATAACCTCTGCAATACTCCCACCAGTAGACACTCACATAGGAGTCACTCAAAGAACAAGGACAGTGGGAAGGATAAGGAGAAATGAGAATTATTTGGTGGGTCTGTCCGACTACACAAGCCACAAGTCTAAATACAAATATAGCCTGATAGAAGTCACTGCACTTCTCTGGCTGGAATCACATGGACTTCTTTGCATATATTTGATTAAGTGATTTGAGCTAAAGATGTGGTGTACACAATAAAAAAGATAATGGGGCACATTTACTTACCCGTACCGACGTGTTCCCCGAATGTGCATTGTCTGAGGCCCCTTCTCCACTGGCGTTTTTCACGCGCGAGTTCTGCGCGTGCATTTGACGCTCAGAACTCGCATTGCACTCTGTCCCATTGTATTCAATGGGTCTTTCTCCATTTGCGTGGTTTTCAACGCGCGTGCTTGCGTTCGTTTGCACACGCGTCAAAATCGCAGCATGCTCTATTTTTGCGAGTCACGCGCAATTTTCACGCCCCATTCAAGTCTATGGAGATGCATCAAGAACGCATTGCACTCGCAATCATTGCAAGTGCAATGCGAGTGCAATGCGTTTTAAACGTAAGGGTTGCTAGGTGACCAGTATAACAGTATTTCCCCTGCTCGCGAACGATCATTTAATTAAAAAAACACAATGAAGAACAGTGAAGAATAGAATAAAACCAGTGAACACAGTGAAAACAGTGACCACAGGATCATTTAAGAGAAAAACACAGTGCAGAACACAGTGCAGAATAGATTACAGATGTTCGGCACATCTGCTTACTTGTCGGGAGATACGCGCGGAGCGGTTCGAACAAAATAGCATGTGAAGAACAATATATATGTGTGTAAAGAACACATTGCAGATGTTTCCATACATCTGCAATGTCTTCTTCACACATATATATTGTTCTTCACATGCTATTTTGTTCGCAGCGCTCCGCGCGTATCTCCCGACAAGTAAGCAGATGTGCCGAACATCTGTAATCTATTCTGCACTGTGTTCTGCACTGTGTTTTTCTCTTAAATGATCCTGTGGTCACTGTTTTCACTGTGTTCACTGGTTTTATTCTATTCTTCAATGTTCTTCACATCTGCTAACTTGTCGGGAGATAATATACGCGCGCGGAACAGTGAAGAATAGATCGCAGATGTTTGCAACTTATCAGAAGACATTATTTTTCAATTAAATAAAACATTTTATTCCCGAACCTTGGTCCCTTTGAAAAAGTCCCATTGACTTAAAAAAACGCGCGTGAAAAACGCACCGAAAACGCAAAAAAACGCGAACAAAAATGAAACAAAAACGCAGCAAAAACGTCAGTTTTTCACGCATTGCACCCTGACGTGAAACGCAACGCTAGTGTGCAAGAGGCCTTATTTTTTAATTAAATAACCCATTTTAATCCCAATCCATGGTCCCTTTGAAAAATGCTCGATTCCCCCATTGACTCGCACGTGAAAAATGCGCCGAAAACGCAAAAAAAACGCTAACAAAACGCGCGTGAAAAACGCAAAAACGCTAATTACTCCAAGGAAAAATGGAACAAAAACGCAGCCAAAAACGTCAGTTTTTCACGCATTGCACCCTGACGTGAAACGCAACGCTAGTGTGCAAGAGGCCTGACCGGAATGCACTGTGCCGCGGTCTGACTAAGATCGTGGCGCCCGATATCCTGCATGTGTTGCTTCCCCACTTAGGTCCGACAGAGTTCACCATCTTCTTCCTGGTGCATGTAAGTGCTTGGGCTTGCAACACAATTTGATAGTTAAATCGCGGGATCAGTCCGAATTAGTCGAATCATCCAAGGCCTCGCCCCCCAATTTCTGTCGAAAGAAAGCCAGTGCAGCCACGCCACAATCCCATTGTGTGCAACACAATCCCCAATTAAATACCTGTCACAACTGTGCAAATCCCAAAAACATTGAAAAAATCAGTCGAAAGTGAGGCCGCAGGCCCTTAGTAAATAAGCCCCAAGGTTTTACAATGAGCAAATCTGTTCTGCAGACAGAGTGTTATAGAGCAAGAGGAGCTAAGCAGATTGTACATAGTGTCCTATCTGCAGGCAGCATGTTATAGAGCAGCAGGAGCTGGGCAGATTTTTCATAGTGTCCTATTTGCAGTCAGAATGTTATAGAGCAGCAAGAGCTGAGCAGATTGTATATAGTGTCCTATCTCCAGTCAGCATGTTATAGAGCAGGAGGAGATGAGCAGATTGTATATAGTGTCCTATCTCCAGTCAGCATGTTATAGAGCAGGAGGAGATGAGCAGATTGTATATAGTGTCCTATCTCCAGTCAGCATGTTATAGAGCAGTAAGAGCTGAGCAGATTGTATAATGGGGCACATTTACTTACCCGGTCCAGTCGCGATCCAGCGGCGGGTTCTGCGCCGCTGATTCGGGTTCTGCCGGGATTCACTAAGGTCCGTGCGCCGATATTCACCAGGTGTCGCTGCTGCCCCGAGGTCCGCCGAAGTTCACCTGCTTTTTTCTGGTGCATGTGAGTGCTTGATCTTGCGACACAATTGGCTTTTTAAATTCCGCAGTTTTTCCGAATCCTTCGGGTTGTCCGGTGGCCACGCCCCCCGATTTCTGTCGCGTGAAAGTCGGCGCGATTGCGCCAAAAATCGATCGTGTGCGCCACAATCCCGTGAAATACAGCGCAAACTGGAAATATTCGGGAAAAACCCGACGGATTCGCGGCTGTGGACCCTTAGTAAATGTGCCCCATAGTGTCCTATGCACATTTACTAAAAAAAGTGCATAAACTTTTTTGGAGCACCTTTAACCTGGGGTGTGAGATGCACTTTTGTCTGACTTTGCATGATAAATGAGCTACTTGGTCTGACTGAGCGTCTATTTCAGTGACAAAAACTGGCACTAGGGCCTTAGTAAATGTGCCCCAATGTCTATAGAGTCTTATCTCCAGGTAGCATGTTATAGAGCAGGGAGAGCTATTAGCGTTCTATGATGTCCTGGTATCTAGTCTGTCTTATAGGAGGTCATTTTCTCCCATACCTTGTCCTCATCAAGCTTTGCCTGCAAGGAAATATCCATACATCATTTGGATCTCTTCTGTAAGAGCCGTCACCCCCACAATAGCCCAAGACTGGAAATACTTATTCATCTTTTATAACAATGGACTATGCCAAAGCCAGAAGCAGATCCAGCAGTAAGAAGTAGAAGTCCTTCCTTGATACTTTCTTTTTTTTGTTGTTGATTTCAGCCAAAGATTGATGGAAAGTGAAATGTACAGAGCTCGTCACTTTTTCCGTAGAAATATTTATTCCGTAGATCATCAAATTCTCTAAAAACAAGGACTGGGATCTGCTCTGAGCTCCTGCTCCAACTTTCACTTTTACCAATTTCCATCTCCCAATGCTCCTTGAGTGTCTCTATGACATCTGCAAACATCTCACAGCTGACCATAAATCCTCATCCGCCACAGACCACAACCAGCGTAGACATATTTATAGACGCTACTACCAGTCACACAAGATATGGAGTTACAAGTCCTTACTAATACAAGGGAGAAGCCTTGATAGCTGTAGCTAAGTATAATAAGCATCTATAGATGGTTAGATATTACATTCACAAATAACCTGGTACTTCAGCCTTCTATAATAAATGTATCTACTGTACAAAATCATAACAATCATTATAAGCCCATTCTACTTGTTTGCCATATATTAATGAGACCAAAAATTTAATACTTGAGCCAAGCAATACATTAACCGATATCTAATTTTTTGACATCCAGAGATTCATGCATGCTCAGCTTAGTGGGGTGTTCAGGTGTTCTGCATGGGTAGAGGGGATTGACATTGCCCTATAATTGCTTTATTCCTTCAACATCTCCCATGAGTGGCAAAACAGTACACCCCCTTATATATTAGATGGTGGTCCACCTCAGATTTCAGTGCCACCGTTCTTGATTGATGCCACTACAGGCGGTTCTCTATTTAAGGACATCCGACTTACAGACGACCCCTAGTTAAAGAAGTCTCTGGATGTTACTATAGTCCCAGGCTACAATGATCCCCTGTAAGGTGTCTGTAATGAAGCTTTATTGATAATCATTGGTCCCATTACAGCAAAAAATATTGAAATTTCAATTGTCACTGGTGCAAAAAAAAATTTGGTCTGGATCTACAATGATAAAATATATAGTTTCGACTTAAATACAAATTGAACCTAAGAAGAAACCTATGGAACCTAACATGTACTTAACCCAGGGACTACCTATACTACTATTACTGTACAAGACATTGTTTCTGCACTTCTTTGGGATATGCACTGATGTCCATTTGGCTTGGAGAAAATTTTGGGAAATTTGTTTTGTTCTAATTGTCTAAACTATATGAAGCCAGTCAAGAATACTGATCTGTGTGTCCCAAGACAGATACGCTGACTGCTCAACTCATATGAAAACCATTGAAGAGCACAGATGACCAGTGACCGTACAGTGCACCATTAGATGACACATGGATAAGATATGCCAGGTATTAATAGCACTGACCTGGTACCAGTCATTATACGATCGTACACTATGTACAAGACTACAAACATGTAATTTCAACCTTAAACATTTACAAATGAATATTAATATCCAGATATTATGACACCGATTTGGTTCCTCCTTCTGTCCAATGGAGATGCCACCATCTTTACAGTCTTCATAGCCTTCTATCATGAAATAGTATATCTCACTTGTTATGTCTATGTATGGCATCTAAATACTAGTTCTCCATAAGGCAATAATTATGGATTGACTTAGTCCGTCCACATTCCCTTAATACTTTCATTGTAATATGTTCTAGAATGACTCACATGATCTACATCTGGAATGGAGAGATAGACAGACATTAGAGATAGGTGACTCAGGATGACAAGGGAGGCTCTGACATTGCACCTCCTAACTCCGAATTCTATTATACAGTTGCCTTCATGAATTGTCCTATGATCTAACTCGAGAATGACCTACATTCCTATGGAAACCTTTACTCACCTTCTTATGTAATGCTCCAGGATTTGAATTAGTGACATTGTCATCTCCACCTTAACCATATCTGAATGTTCTTCTGATGATACCTTGTCTATTAGAGCATCTAATTTAATGAAAAGATTGCAATTTAGACATTGGGGGGATTAATTATTATATCTTATTCGCGATGATGTTCATACCTTGTCTTAAACTACAGCCTCTAGCCGTGGGTGCACCTTGAAATCCACCCTAGAATACAGATAACTAAATGATGTTGAATCTGTCTGAGGCCAGTTTTTGGAAAGTTTCTTGGGCGGTAGAGAAAATCTTTTGCGCTGAATTTTTACTTTTGCAAATGGTGTTATGAAATGTACAAACCTTTCCAAACTCTTGTTGAGTTTGGTTCATGAACCAGCCCATGCAGGGTCCTGCTTCATGGACCAACCTCACTCCTGGTGGACTTCAAGCAGGATATTGATATATGATACACAGAGTTTCTGCTGCCCCGATATGCAGTAGAGCCAACACGTTAATTAGGGAAACCGAACCTTTGTGCATCATATCTCAATATGTTGCCTGCAGTCCATCTTCAGGAGAGAGTTTTGCCAGTGAAGCTGAACCCTGCACCATTCATGGTTCATGGAACCTACACATCAAGTTTGAAGCTGCCCTGACTTTGAGAATAATCTCTGTGCTCTCTCCCTTATGTCTATGTCAACAAGCCTCTTTCACATGGTCAGTATTTGTCCAGTATATTGCATCACTGTATGTGAACCAAAACCAGAAGTGGTCCTGAAACATGGAAGAGGTGCAGATTTTTCCATCATATCCTTCCCATGTGTAGGTCCACTTCTGTTTTTGGCTTTCAAATACTGATGTGAAATACTGATCACATACTGACAGTGTGAAGTGACCATACAGGGTGTTCTTGTTACATTGAAGATTTCCATGGTACTCGGAGAGAACAGAATGAAGAACATTTCATGTCCAGTTGAGACCAGTTACTGTGGACTGCTTGAAATGTTACTTGCTCAGACGTTCCAGGAGGAGCAGCTGACTTGAAGGAAGTCAGTTGAGAAGAAGCATCTATCACTCATCCAGGAGAGTTCAGCCAATGTCAGGGGTATACAGTGGTACGGGGTTGGCGAGGCTGAGGGTACACGCTAAGTGCTGTCAGGGATAGCAGGTGGGAGGAAATGGATAGTGTCGGGTTTGGGTGTAAGGTCTCTCCAGTTTTATGTTGCTTGTGCGGATTCACTACACGGTCGGCGTAGATTATATCCTTATGCACTTTTTTATGTATGGTTGTGAGAATTATGGCAGCTCTGGTCCATTGTCTCCACTCATCTCCAGCAATGCATTACTGTACAATGCCTATAAAATGCTAACACAATGATCCAATATTAGCGCTATAATATTGTTAAATAATAGCGCCTTTATAAAAATCTTGCTTACCTACTGGCAAGTGATCTATATAGGTTTATCAAATCTTGCCCTGCTGGTTAGGGTTGTGTAGAGATAACACCCCTAGTATTGCAGGGGGATGAAGGTGGTTATGTTTCTGCTGGTTTATGATAGGAATGTGTTTATAGTAAGACATTAGAGAAGACACGTGGCTATTAGCCATATAATGCAATGTATAGGAAGCACCATTAGGCGATTATGACACATGGGTGTACATAAGATATGACATGTGGTAATAACACTGACCTAGTACAAGTCATTATATGGATGTACGGTATGTACAATAATACTAACCCTTATTGTCCTAAGTAGTAATTCTAGATAGAGCACAAATAATCCCTGCAGTCCAGAGGATGTCTGACGTGTATGGTATTCTCTTCATGTAGTATATAGATCAGCTGTGCAGCGCAGGAGATGTGATGTCCTAAGAGCTGTCATTATGATCAATAACTAAATGGCTGTCAATAGTTTTATGCACAAAACTGATTGATGATGCATCTTATGGAACCTATTTGCATATTTTCCCAGAATTCCTAAACAGTTTGTTGACTTGGGTCAGGAAGTAAGATTTCTCCTTATGGAAAGCACCAATTAAGGCCGCCTTGTAGGCGTGTGGAGATTTATAGTGATTGACGCACCACTAGGGGATTCTGGGAAAATATGCAAATAGGTTTTCCAGGATGGGAAAAGGAAAACATATAGATTTACTGATATGGTCTTAATCCTGCATCATGTCTTTGGGCTTCCTGAAAGTCATGCTTGATTTCAAGGGAGCTGCCTTACAAGGTATCTAAAAGAGGCGTGATTTTCCTTATCCCATCCTGGAAAACCTATTTGCATATTTTCCCAGAATCCCCTAGTGGAGTGTCAATGGCTATAAGTCTCCACACGCCTACAAGGGGGCCTTAAATGCCCAACTTTTTGTAAGGAGAACTCTTACTTCCTGACCCAAGTCAACAACACACTGTTTAGGCATCCTCAGGTTAACCCAAAACTTAAAGGGGTTTCTTGTATATCTATGACCTCTGCGATGTGCCTATCCTGAAAATCCCTTTCCTGGGCCGGGCTGAATGGAGACTTTGCCATGCTCAATGCAGTCTCTCTCCATTCAGATATATGGGAGCAACTCAAATAGTTAGGTCTATGATAGATTTGAAAGGAGAGGGGATGTACATTCGCGGCAATTCTATATTCAGCATGGCTATGCGAAGGGGATTAGCGGACCCCATTCTCCAGATAGATAGTCTAGAGGCTGGTAGTCTCACAACAGTCATGTATTCAAGACATATCCTTGGATAAATAACATACAAGATGGGAAAACATAATATCATTTACGTATACTCCAAAAATCTATGGTGGGAATTGACTTCAGATGCACTTATACATTGCAGTGAGTTGAATAATGTATACAGTTTAGGGCACATTTAGGTGTTCAGCACCTAGTGTAACAAGTTGTTTATACTTACTATATCTGTGGTTTAGATTTGAATATTTTGTACTTTGCTTTCTACCCTGGATGTTAAAACTATAAAACCATCTCATTGCTGAAAAAAGTAGCCCCAGCATCTTACAGTGAAAGCCATGATTCTTTCCAGATGCTTGTAAATAATTTGGCCAAATTCCAGAAATTCAGCTCCGGAGCATCTCAACAATGTTTCGATTGACAGTTGACCTAATTCTGCTTGCATGACTCCAGTATCTGTACGGGACATAGAGCCAGAGGATAGTCATCAGGATAGCTCTCTGTGTATTTATCAGACTATTTATAGGTCCCAGGTTAGAAGAAATCACATTCTGTACTGGGGTACAGTGACTTCAACATCTCTAACTATCTGCATAATCTCCAACAATAGGTGTTGTTCCCCTGACTCCAATGCAGTGGAATTGATTTTTCTAGCCCCATCATTCCAGAGCATTCAGTACCTTTAATTTTGGTCCCCAACATGCAATGTATCCCTTATACCATCAATTGGGTGGTGCAAAGCTGTCTACCTCATCCCAGGAACTCCCACCTGGCAGTAAATAATCTAATTAGAATATTGGGTGCCCCAACTAGTAGCACTCATTGCTCAGGAAAAGTGAGAAAAATTCTAACTGCACCAGTAGTGACATTTACTAATGACTGCAAAGAGTTAAAGCATAACTGTAAAGCTATAGTGATTTTACAAAATTATAATATGTGATTTCCCCCTTTGAAAACAAACAGAACAATCCCTACTTTGTGCTGCTCGCCCTTTTCTTTCCAAAGTTATGGCATTCTCTGTTTTGAAAGTGTTTGACAAAAATCTTTATCACCAGAGGTGAAGTGGGCAGATACTAATGTCTGTCTATGTCTGTCAAGCTGAGGCCAGTTAGCTTGCCCACAGATCGCATGATGCCTTGTGTTCTCTCTCAAAGTAATTTAGCAGTAAATCCATTTAGTTTCCCACAAGTAAATCTACTGAACACTGCACATACAGGACGTATATTGTGACAGTCTGGCAGCTTCCATCACATGGAGGAGCAGGAAACGTGTAATAAGTGTTAGAAATCATAAGTACATGAAGTCTGTGCCTGTGTGTGTGAGTACTAAGGGTTAATAGTTTTTCTACACAGAGCTGATACTGCCGATGACAAGATGGGGGAAGGGGAGCAGCATGAGGTGCAGAGAGAGAGACAGAGAAAGTTCTGTAGAATCACAGACTGGGATGGAGGAAGTGATAGGGAACAAGGGAGATCTTGTACCTCACTATTCTGTGCAGGACACATCCAGCTCTGCTACATTCACTGTCACATGACCTCCTCCCCTGTGAGCAGTGAGTCCCCCCCCCCCCATGAAACCGTCAGAGAAATAAAGTGTAAACAAGCTACGGAATCATAAGGCTTATCAACACATGGAGAGGAAGCAGCCATTGCAGCACTGAGGTAATCTGAGGGGGATAGCAAAGAAACTAGCAAAGAGCTATTGATTTGTGGAAAAAAAAACCTTTATGGTTACTCTTTAAAGACAATGGAAGTGGCAAAATGACATGTAAAAGTCACTCACTATAGCTACCTGCAGAGGATGATTGAGCTGTTTTCAGCTTCTTCCACAGCCTCTGTCAGAGCCAGAAAATAAGGTTGTAAAAATATGCAAATGAGCCAAAGGCGCTCAGGCTCCTGTCTCCCAAGAGCCTCCAGTTTCCACCGCTGCCTAATTTATAAATGCCCCCGCTTCAATGTTATGAACCCCTCCCTGCGCTCTCCGCTGCCAGACAGCCGGGTGATGTTACCGTGTGTTTGGCCACAGTGAGCGGCAGGAGGGATGCATGACAATGAAGCAGGGGGCGTGCATAAATTAGGTAGCGGAGGAGCCAGGGGGCGCTCAGGCTGTGGAAGAAGCTGTAAATGGCTCAATCACCCCCTGCAGGTAACAAGCGTGCGTTTAATGACCAGACTTGATTTTTAGAATCTGCCATGTGTCATGATAATTGGTTATAACTTCGGAACGCTTTAACATATCCAGGTGATTTTGAAATAGTTTTTTCGGGACACATGTTTTGCGTTTTGCTCTGAAAAAAATACAGTTTGCAAAAAAATATCTTAATTTTCTAAGTTTCAAATATTCTGCATTCTAGGTATTTAGTTAGACCACCCACATAGCTTGATAATTAACATAACTGGAATGTCCGCTTTATGATGACTTGGTTTCTTATGTTATGAGGTTTAAAAACTTAGGTACGATTTTTCTAATTTTTATGAAAATCCCCAAGACTCACATTTTGAGGGACAACTTAGCTTTCAAGTGAATTTGAGAGGCCTAAATATACTAGGCACTATACACATGGACCCTGCACCCCTTCATGTATGTAAAACAACACTTATGAAGTCTGTTAACCCTTTAAGTGTTTCACAGAGGTTAAAACAATATGAACTTGCCAGTTAGAAAGTTTAGAATTTTTTTTCGAAATACATTTATACAGGCCAAAATTACCCTTTCATAATGAACTAAATGATAAAATGCTATTTTAGTTTGATGCCCAATTTCTCCTAAGAGTACGGATACCCCGTATGTGGTGGTAACCTGCTGTATGGGCACACGGCCGGGTATGGAACAGAAGCAGCGCCATTCACAGCAGATTTGTATTGTCACACTGCACAGGCTATAAAATTTTTAATTATTTGGTAATGAGAACATATGAGGCTTATTATTTGTGGGGTGAGATACAATGTATAGATAATTCATTTTGTACATCTATAGCTTATTCATGAGATTTTATTAACTATTTCAAGGTTCACTACGATTTGGGTGATACCTAATTTATATCGTTTTTAAAACCAATATTGAAGAAAATCTCCAATATTTGTTTTAGGATCAACACATTTTCAGAGCTGCTCGAGGGCTTATTTTTTGCAAAAAGGGTTGCTCTTTTCTGTCGTATTATTTTGGGACACATAACTTATTTTTTGAACATTTTTTGTAAGGGTATTGGATGAAAATAAGTTTTTTGTGTTTTTTTTTTTAATGCCGTTCACCGTGCTTGTTCAATATTGATTTAGGTTTATTGTACAGATTGATACGGGCACAGTGATACTAAATATGTATATTTGTTGTGTCTCATATACTTTATTTGGTTTTTAAATGTAACTGGGGTGATTTGGGGACTTTAATTTTATTTATTTATGTTTTATTATATAATGATTTTTTTTTTTAACTTATTCCAAAAATCCAACCAAGTCTTAGAAGAAAACCCATGAGCCAGAATAGAAAGTCACTAGATAAGATCTATTTTAGTAGAACCTAAGGGAGGAATTCATAAAAACCAGCGGGTTGACTGTCAGTCTTGAAGAGGCACTCGTAAATAGAGGCACAAACTTGGCTAGTTCGGCCCTATGTACAAGGTCTGAACTGGCGGAAACTATAGTAAATCTGTCAGGCTGTGCGTTCATGCCCCACCCTTCACCCAAAGTGGTGCACGGGTCCAGAAAACAGCAAAACTGGCGGGGAGAAGGAGTTTTCAAATGAATTTCCCCCAAAGTGTCTATTGATTCATTGAGGGACATGTACTTGTATCGTATTTGCGGCAAAAAATTGTTGGGAACGGTTTTTTTGGTGCAGAATTGTTGCAGATTATTTATAATAAGTTTGCGCCAGAAAGAACAGTTGTTTCTGACTATCCCAATTTCTCTGTCTTTTTTTGCCGCAAGTGGGCGTGGGCTAACTTTTCCACATTATCTGTCACATGTCGATTTTGTCGGCATTTTTAGGCGCAATTTTTGGCGCACAATAGACCAGGGAAAAATGGTCAGAATGGAGAGCAAAATTAAAGCGCAGTCCATGTAAGATTTTGGCGCACATTTGTCGGCATTTTTATGGTGCACGACTGATTATTACCGTCTACCCATTATTTACTTACAGCCGTGCGCCACTTTAATACATCGGGCTGTGCTTTCCAGAGACTGATCTCCGATGCCGACAGTCGTGCTTGCGCCAGAATTAGTAAATCCCCTCCAATGTATTACTGTGCCGTATATATGGAAAAATATCCCATCATTCTGTATATGTATGTGCCCCCATGATTACAGACATGTGAGGTTAAAACCAGCAGCCTCTACTATCCCCCTATTACTGATAACCTACAATCTGCAGGCTACCAATAAGCTCCTCAGAGGGTCCATTCACCATCCAGGTGCCTCCTATGGCTCATATACTGGACGGTGCACATGACGTGGGTATAGCATCTGTACGCATAGGAATTTTATCCATGATCCTATTCATAGTTTTATATAATCTGGTTTACATTTTAGGATTAACCGTTGCATAATCCGAAACCAAAAAAAAAAAAAACAATCTGTGCATGGTATATGTTGTATAGTTATGACATCCCATATCATTGCTGAGAGATCATTAATAGGTTACTGGTATTAATCCCGTGGAATCTCTCCATTACCTGTCAGACTCAAACATCTCCTTGATGTGACGGATTGTTCTCTCCCTCGCATACGATTAGTAAAGTATTGTTAGGATTAATGAGACCAAACATTCCATGGATATTTCCGGCACTTCCCACTACCATTAATAACAGTATAATCACCCGGCTTGGTGAACACGTTGACCTGGATTGCTATGCAGGAATGGATCTGGACTGAGCGCTATGATGAAGGTGCTGAGTCCAGCCGCAGGTATTTCTGCTTTGGGCTGGGCTGGGCTTTATTAGGCCGGCCTGGGACATTGTTAAAATACAAAACATTCCTTTACTGGATTCTTTTATTGCTTCTGCAAACATGATAGCAGAGCAAGTATGTTAACCTATTCACAGAGCCCAGCTATTCCAGGAGGCCCCCATACAAGGCTTTGTGGAGGCCACTGGATAAAACACTGCGTGGGGGCCATGCTACCTTCCCTTTCAAAGAAAGGACAAGGGAAATAGCTAACAAAAAACAGGCTACAAGCAGAAGGTTGCTGCCAGGGATGGAGATACAAAAGAGATGTCCTCTGTGTGTGTCAGCCTGGCATTTTTATTGTCTTAACAAGGTCCTATATATAAAAAATGAGGGTAGGTGTACTGTGCTCTGCCAATATATGCCGGATAGGGGTAGTAGTACTGTGCCCATATATATAGGATAGGAGTAGTAGTATTCCCATATATATATATACAGGAGTAGTACAGTGTCCATATATACAGGATAGGAGTAGTGGTACTGTGCTGTGCTCATATATACAGGATAGGAGTAGTGGTACTGTGCTGTTCTCATATATACAGGATAGGAGTAGTGGTACTGTGCTGTGCTCATATATACAGGATAGGAGTAGTGGTACTGTGCTGTGCTCATATATACAGGATAGGAGTAGTGGTACTGTGCTGTTCTCATATATACAGGATAGGAGTAGTGGTACTGTGCTGTGCTCATATATACAGGATAGGAGTAGTGGTACTGTGCTGTGCTCATATATACAGGATAGGAGTAGTGGTACTGTGCTGTTCTCATATATACAGGATAGGAGTAGTGGTACTGTGCTGTGCTCATATATACAGGATAGGAGTAGTGGTACTGTGCTGTTCTCATATATACAGGATAGGAGTAGTAGTACTGTGCTGTACTCATATATACAGGGTAGGAGTAGTAGTACTGTGGTGTGCCCATTCATCCAGGATAGGAGAAGTAGTACTGTGCTGTGCCCATACATACATGATAGGAGTAGTAGTATTGTGCTGTGCCCATTTATGCAGAGTTATGGCATGAAGGACTGTGCACATATTTGCGAGATAGAAATTGTAGCACGGTGCGGTGCCCACTTATGTGAGTTAGGATTCGGTATCCTGTGCCCATATGTAAAAGGTAAGACTTAGTGGGACTGTGCCCACATTTGCTAGATAGGAGTAATAGTACTGTGTTTTCCGGAGGTGTGCAGGATATGAGTAATAGTACTGTACTGTGCTCATATATGTACAGTAAGAGTATTAGTGCTGTGCTATACCCATATATACAAGATAAGAGCATTAGTAATGTGCTATACTCATTTATACAGGATAGGAGTAATAGTACTGTGCTGTTCTCATATATACACAGGACAGGAAGAGTAGTATGTGTTTTCTCTCCATATATATATGCAGCAAAGGAATAGTAGGGTTGTGCTCTTTTCATACATACATGATAAGAGTAGTAGTAGAAGTGTGCTATACCCATATATACAGGAAAAGAGTAGTAATACTGTACTATAGCCATATATATAGGATAAGAGTAGTAGTACAGGAAAAGAGTAGTAATACTGTACTATAGCCATATATATAGGATAAGAGTAGTAGTACAGGAAAAGAGTAGTAATACTGTACTATAGCCATATATATAGGATAAGAGTAGTAGTACAGGAAAAGAGTAGTAATACTGTACTATAGCCATGTATATAGGATAAGAGTAGTAATACTGCGCTATAGCCATATATACAGGATAAGTGTAGTAGAACTGTGCTATAGCCATATATACAGGATAAGTGTAGTAGTACTGTGCTATAGTCATATATACAGGATAGGGCAGTAGTACTGTACTATAGACATATATGCAGCATAAGAGTAGTAATACTGTACTAAAGCCATATATACAGGATAAGAGTAGTAGTACTGCACTATAGCCATATATACAGAAAAGGGCAGTAGTACTGTACTATAGCCATATATGCAGCAAAGAGTAGTAATACCGTACTATAGCCATATATACAGGATAAGAGTAGTAGTACTGCGCTATAGCCATATATACAGAATAAGAGTAGTAGTACTGTGCTATAGCCATATATACAGAATAAGAGTAGTAGTACTGTGCTATAGCCATATATACAAGCAGTAGTACTGTGTTTTGTCATATATACAGGATAAGTGTAGTAGTACTGTGCAATACCATTATATGCAGTATTGGAGAAGTACTACTATGTCCATATAGACAAGATAGGGTATCTTATACATACGAGATAGGAGCAATAGTCCAATTGAAAGGTCATATATATACAATACAGTATAGGATTGAGAGACAAACCAATTCTATGCCTTCTTGGAAAAAAACATATCCAAAACACGGGTTCACGACATATATGCAATGTTTTTCACATATTACAAAAAATGATGGCACATTTGCATTAGTAACCTCCCCAATATGTGCTGCACTGTGATGCCTATGTATGGCACCGCATTGGCCAAATATTCTTGCCTAGAAATATTTTGGGAACACATTAACATAATAAATATGTAAATAATTAGAGATGCAGGGGTTCTGAAGGGATCTGAAGAATTGTATGACGCATCTTTTGCCCCTGTCCGATTCAGTCATTTGTTGGTCCATTAGGATGGATGCATAAAATACCATCCGCCTCAATGGGCATTGGGCATAACTTTAGAGGTTGCAGAAGGTGATGTTACATCCCACACAGGAGCCATCGGAGGACCATAAGGTGTCTCCACCATAAGAGGAGATCAATACTATGATCCATACATTATATCTGTAGGGGAACTTGTGGGTACAGACTTTTATTTGCAACTCAGCAGCTTGGAGCTACTCCTCTGATCTAAGTGTTACTCAGACACAACTCAATAGGAACTCAGTGATATAAAAGCACATATAAATACCATTACGATTATGTAGGACCAGAGGTGTTGCTTTCACAATCCATAAGCAGTAAGTGTATATGTGGGAAGCGGCCGTGGACTTTACTGCTCCACTTTGCATGTCGTTGCTCATCGCTAGTGCATTCCGGAGGTGTGGGAAAATTTCATGTAAAGTACATTAACAAGCTTGGGCGTATTTCCCGAGTAGCCTGGAATCCAAGCAGTTATTAGGATTGGGAGGTGGCTCCTGCTGTATACCTTATGTAATAAGACACGGCTTGGTAACACTATGTCTCCTCTTATGTCATGATAACTTTGTTACTTCATCATCCACGGTTGTGAACTTTTAACACAGTGGAGAATCCGGCCTCTCCCTGGCATGCCAATTACTACCTGTAAATTGTAGGGATAGATTTATTATAGTCTTTGTAGTCAACAGTCCATTGCATTGTGACACCATCTCATTTGCATAGGTCAACACGATTAAAATGGATTCCTAAATATTCTGTCCCAAATTTTTGTCCTGCCTCTTGTCACATGGGCTATGGTCATCATGTGACTGTTACTAGAAAATACTAATTTGCTGGTATCTGTAGTCTTGTAGAGTATTTCAGGGGTGTTCCATATTCCAGGGATTTTCCATATTCCAGGGGTTTTCCAAGACCACAAATAAATGAACCAAGTTAAAGCAAAGAAATTGCATGAAATAAAGAAAGAACCTTAATCACCTAATAAATCCACTGGCACTTATTAAAATATTAGTTGTGCAGATGTTGTTGTCACGGTCACATGTGCCCCTGCGACCCATATCCCAGGTCGCAGTCGCACCCGTGTGCCTTACTGTGCCCCCGAAGCCTGCCTGCACCTTGACTCACCTCTCCCGACTCCAGTGGCGGTCTCCTCGCTCCCTGCAGTCCTCCAAACGCGTTCCCATCACCTAGGGGGCGCACGCCGTCTCTGTAAGATTTAAAGGGCCAGCGCACCGATAATTCACGTTGGCTAGCACCCCTTCGCCTTCCAAACCCGCAGTGTAAAGTGATATGCAAATTAGTTGTTGCTACAAACTTAAAGGGAAACTGTCAGGGCAATTTGGGACACTAAACCACCCATAGGTCGTAATGGATTGGTGGTTTTGTGCCCCAAACCTCCCTATATAATGACCTGAAGTTAGTTTAGGTTCATTTTATGTTGCATAAGGATGAGATTTGAAAACTGTTATTCACTATGCTGGTACCATACAATTTTGTAACTAAACCATTGAGCATATACAACGTGTAAACCTGGACTCAATATACCATAGGTACAAAGTAGTACAGGGTGAGCCAAAGTTTCCCAGAACTATTATTTCAGAAATGAAAGGGAAAGGGACATAGCTAAAATACGTAATGGGGAATACTATATCTTTTACAGTATGTCTGCAACATGGCCGCCATTTTGAAAACCCCCTTATTGGATCAAGGGCAAGTTTATCCATTGGAAAGGTGGTCATGTAGATATGATATGATATCAAAGTAGACTAGAATTGTCTAAGATGTCGATTGCATCAATCAAATTTCCAATATCTCTTATGGTTCTCCATAGATTCTCATGCAGGTTCATAACGATTGGATCCAGTGTTCAGGACTTAAGACAATACGCCAAATAGCTGTGCATCACAGGGAGCGTTCCTGGTTGTTGTTGCAACAATCTGTGTGGACAACTTGTGAACCACACAAGATATTGCAAATCTGATAGCGGCAATCTTGTCTTGTTTGATATCCTACATAACCACCAACCCATTGAACAAAACTTGCCCATGTTCCAATATGGTGGAAACAGATAGCCTTCTCACCCATTCCTTTGGGTATATTCAGATATGTCATTTTCCCTTTAGTTTCTGAAATAATAGATGTCGGAGGACTTTTGACTCACTTTGTATGTTCTACCAGCCCATAGCTTGGCCTTCAGCTTTGTACGTCATGTGATGTGTACAGGACTCATATCATATCCACCATAGTTATGTAGTATTGCATTAATATGACACTGAACATTACAATACTACATAACTATGATTGATATGATTGTTCAAGAATTCCCCTCATTCCACCTAGTCCTTTGCTACAGGGTATATACGCCTGACTGTCTATATATTGCAAGCATTGCTTACTTTTAAGATAAAATTATTCACATTGACAAATGACGCCCTCGGCTACCCATGCTGTCTATGCAGTTGTGATTATGAATGCATGTGAGCAGTACCTTGACCTAACATATCTCTTTAGTCAACATAGCCGGAGGTGTCCAGTCCAAGGACCTTGCTTCCCTCTCAGAACACTATGTGCAGTATTTGACCTTCTGCCACCGGCCTTATTATACCGCTAACAGTGTGAGCTATGTGTGGTATTTATTTTCTGTTCCCGTATTTAGACTTTTGCTTTGTAGATCTTGGCTTGTCTGATGCTGACCTTTCCAATTTTACATTGTTAGTATTGTTTTTTTGAGTTCTTCCAAAGTCTCATCTTTGATCGGCTATTACCTGATTCACGATGGAAAACTTAGGAGGAAAATATCAGATCATAAACACATTGGTCAATCTCTTAAGTTGCTGAACTTTATACCCCTTTAAGGTTAAACCACAGTCAAGGTGGCCATTTCTTTTTGTTGAGGTGTCCATTGGTCATGTCTTCGTAATAATTAAGGGTAATGCATTTCCTTATACACAACATTGGCCAAAAGTGCATGAAAGTAAGTCTATAATAGATAACATAAAAACGAGTGTAAGGTGACTCCATCACATACCACCATAGGCAGTAGACTGGAATGCTAGACAGATATCTTCTTCTTCTGCTACAGCATCCATCTACATGACACCTCCCGTAGACATCTATTACAAACATTGCACTTTGTGAGTGAATGACCTGGTTCCATATTGGAGGAACCATGTTTGGCACTAATCTTACAATGTCATGTACACATTTATGTATGAGAAGTGTATAAGCACGCAGGTGGGCTAAGATCTGAGCATGTGTGGCCCTCAGACTGTGTGGTCTTAGCCTAAGGAAACAAATATCTGTGATTAATTAGAAGTTCTCACTTTTCAGAAATTATATTGCTTGAAGGAAGATGATAAGAGCACCTGAAACAATTTGCTGCCCCCCCCCCCTTTCAGAAAACTATAGGCAAACAGGGGGTCTGCTGGGGTCTATAGTTTGGCCATAGAGAATGGACAACAGATTGTTTTATATAGTCTGATGGATTATAGAGCAGATTACATATGGGTTTTATCATTAAAGGAATTAATCCCTTTCAACTAGTTAGGAGTTGCTGGAGGTCTGACCAAGAGTTGCACTTATGGTATATTCACACGCACATGTTTCCTCCCGGCCATAGGCCAAGTGGGCACACGTCAGTGCGCTGGAGAGGAGGAGGGATGAGCACTGCTCACCCCTCCCCACTCCATAAAGCAGCACAGGAGCAGCGCAAAAACATGGCCAAATATAGGACACGTCCTATATTTCTCCATGCACGGTCACGGTGCAGTGAGGCCCCTTAGGGTACATTCTCAGGAATGTAATGGGGAACGAAATGTGGCCGTACCATTTGTGAACACACGTCTATGGCACCTGGCCGCGTTGAGGTGAGCACATGTTGCCTCACCACACCGTGACCGTGCATGGAGAAATATAAGACATGTCCTATATTTCTCTGTGTTATGGCGCTGGTCTTGCGCTGCTTTATGGAGAGGGGTGAGCCTACAGCCGGGCGGGCATACACAGTGATGTTTGAAACTCAGGGCTGCTTTTTTCCAACAGTGCAACACCTGACCCTGGTTTGTGTTGGTTTTCCAGCTCACCTGTAAAGAAATAAATGGACTTAAGCTGCAGCGCCACACACATGAACCATGGCCAAGTGCGGAGCTGCTTTGGGGTGCAGCTTTGTTTTTAACCACTTTAACTACTACATGATGAACAGCACTTCCAGGATGCATCATCCTGTAAACCATCCAATAAATCCCAAAGAAGTCAATGCCATGTCTATGTGAAGTCCCTGTAATCAAAAGACCCCCCTTGGGCAGTTCAACCACAGACCATTAATATTGTTGCAAATATCTTCTCTCTTTGGGGTACAAGACAAGCAGGGTGGGTAGATCTCTTTTTAGACTACATTGAGCTATACCATAGAGCCCCACAAAATTGAGGTGTGCATTTATGGGGTGACTCTGCCCCTGTGTTATGGAAGTACAGAAGTAGCTGGTGCCTAGGGGACCCAAAGGTCTCTCTGCACTATAAGAAGACCCCAGTATTCTAGATGGTCCTTTGCAGATAGGATCCATGTTACAGAGCTGTGCACCTCCACGCGTTTACTTCTCTAAATCTACTTGCATTTCCTCAGCATATGCTTTTGGTAACCAAAGTTCATTGTAAGGAATTTGTATGTTATTCTTGTATTTGCGTGGGCTTCCTACAAGCACTTCCTAAAATCATAAAATTTAATGCTAGGTCAATTGGCTGCTCAGGCCCTGGACTACATGTGTGTCTTGTATTAAAGCTTTAGATTGTGAGCCCATAGGGCAGGATCTGATATCCTGGGGTGCGGAACATGTAGCTCTATGGATCATTTATCACATGGTGACAATGTTGGACACACAGGGTATGGAAGGTTGTGCCAATTCTTCTTGGCATGAGAAGAAGAAGCCATCTGTAGGCTTGTATATTGAGGTGAATTTCAAGGATTTGCATGTTACGAGGGCAGGCTGTATAATAAACGGCTGCAGGAGTTTTATGGCACTTTTAAGGGAACCTCATGTATCGTTATCATTTGGGGTAAGAGGTTTTCCTCATAAACGGAGAAGTTACAACGAAGACTTGAGAAGCAGAAACTGTTGTGAGCTGCAGGGAGGCAAATCCCTATATAATGAACCCGCGGAGAAAGCTGGAACTTATTTTCCAGTCATCTGGCTGCTCAATGTTTTTCTCTTCCTGTCTTATTTCATTTTCTTAGAATTTCCTCTCTCCCATTACAATCCCCCCCCCCCTCGCCTCCCGCCTCGCTCATATTTGGGATTACACAGTGAAAACATTTGAGGGTTTCCACGGCAATGATTTAAAAACTTCCAAAGCTTATATAACGCAATGGTAGGAAGGGATTTCAGCAGAGGAGAGGAGTGAGCGATGCCGGGGGATTGGAGAGAGGGCTGAGGAGAGGGGAAGACGGAGGGAAAAGACGCCGGATAGAAGAAGACATTCCTCCGAAATATAAAACTCATTGGGACACATTTACTAAGGTCTTTGCACCAGTTTTCTGTCAGACTTTGCACATTCTCCTAGATGCAAATTGATTGCACAGGTATGTAAGAAGTGTCTGCACCACAATTGTGTCGCACGTGCCCCTGCACTGGGCACCATGTGACACAAATTAGGGGGTGTTCCGGTGCTCAGTCAGACCGCGCGCCAGATTTAACACGCAAAGACAGAATTGTGCCATGTCAAAGGCGCACCAAAAAAGTTGATGCACTCTGTCGGAACAGTGCAGGGGGCACCAGATTCATGAAGAACATGCACAAAAATCCTGAATGTGGCGCCCTCTGCACTAAACAAAAGGAAACTGCGTTTAGTGCAGTTTGCACTGTTCTTAGTAAATGTGGCCCATAGACTGTGGGCCACATTTAGCAAAAACAGTCCAAAGTGCAAAATATGTGCAGTTTGGCTGTATAGTGTGCAGAATCAGGATTTGTGGCACACCAACTTTTTTGTTTTTGGTGCACCTTTAACATGAGGCGTGTGACACACTTCTGTCAGACTTTGCATGTTAAATCTGGGGCATGGTCTGACTGTGCACCGGAATGTCCCCTTCCAGTGCAGAAATTTGTGTTGCGTGAAGAATAGTGCAGTCACAACACTAAAGGCTCGTGTGCGACCAGACACTTCTTAAATACCTGTGCAAGCACACAAAACAGAAAAGTGGTGCAATGGTTATAGTAAATGTGCCCCTGTGTGTATGTCCTATAGTAAAACCGTTGGTATCAGCTTCACCACTTCTGTTATTTGAGCGAAAAATTGCATGGAAGCTGCGGCGCTATTTTCAGTTTCATATAATGGAAGTGGTGCAAACATACACTAACAGAAGCCGCTGGAAGTACATTGTAATCAATGGATATTTTAAGGGTTACGTTATTGGGACCTTGTTATTATTATTTTGGAGACAGAAGATACTAATGGAGGGCTAAACACAAGTGTGAACTGCGCTGTTTTCCTAAGTTGCCCAGTTCTATGCATCAGTTTAGACAGAATTTCATGTGTTATAAATGGTCAGAGGCTTTGCTGGCATCGGGTTATTCCTGAGACCAGGAAGATTTGCCATCAGGGAAGAGGTAGAAGGCCCTGCACATATTAAATGGTCACCTAAATCTCCCAAATTGAATCTCCCATTGTTAGGGTGAGCTCATACGTACAAACACGTACACGTTTACAAATTCAGCCCTAGGGTACAGGCCTTGGCCCTATCGTGTATGTGTTTCTGTGGAATCGCATGCGATTGGTAACCAGAACCCGGTGTCTTGCATTAAAATGTGTGACTGCACCCTTAAAGTTTTTTTCCGTAGTTTGAAAAACATGGCTGCTTTCTTCTAAAAACGCGCCACCTCCTGCGTTCCAAAGGCTTCAGCCTGGATAACATACTGAGGTAACATTGCGTTTCCATTGCATTTTTTAAAACGCATTGTTACTTAAAGGGGTATTCTCATCTAGGCATTCACATTCATGTCATTAATCTGCCATACATAAACATTTCTTCAATTAGTTGTTATTAGAAAAAAATGTTCCTGTGTTAAGATAATTTATCATAATTGTAGTCATATGGTCCCTTACTTACTCCTTGGATACGGCCACCTCTGCTGGAGTTATTGCCCAAAGAAACAAAGAGTTTTTGTATATGAAATGTCCGGGAGTTACTGCAGGTCCCACAGCCGTCCTGTAGTAATGATTGCTGAATCCTGGTGGTCCGGCAGGACTCAATAGTGCATGTCTGACCACTGCTGCCAGAGTGTGACGTGGTCGTATCCAAGGAAGCTATCTCGTTTCTAAGGGACAACATGACTACATTTATGAGAAATTATCTTCACACAGGAACATTTTTTTAATAACATCCAATTGAAATGTTTACATATGGCAAATGAATTTAATTAAATGTGAATGCCCAGATGGGAAAACCCCTTTAAGCATGTGATCAAGGTTGAAGCCTTTGTAATGCATCAAAAACACATCGAAAAACGCAAAGCGATGCATCGTGTGAATGCGCCATCAAGTTGTGGCTTATTTCCCTTGAAAACAAAGGGAAAGCTGTGCACTAGTCTATTGATAAATCTGGGCCATTATGTCTGCTTCGGAGGTGGTTCCACCAGTGGATCAGTCTTATTAGGATCCAATATCCAGTATAAAAGTAGCTACATCCTCATACACATTAGGTCCATCCAATTCAATACAGATCTTTCTGCAATGATTTCAGATCTGAAGCCAAAGTAATGGTCACTAGTCCAATTACCTGATAGCAGGGAACAATCTATAGCACTGGGCACATGGCAGAACAGTGGAATTATTGTCACATCTTCTTTCACCATCTCTGGGAATTATTCCTCATCCATTAGCAGAAGGAGATACAGTAAGTGAAGCCTTCTGGTGCCAAACCACAACCCACGCAAGTTACAAAATACAGAATGTTGGTACATTCTAGTGCAGAGCCCTAAATATATAGTTTTATTAGTGCCATGGGCAAACCTGTGCCAAGTGTGCCAAGGCGGAAGCCAAAGACTACCATTACCTTGTTAATAGCAGGCATTTAAGTCTGAGGTTGAGCAACCCATTTCAGCGTACAACGCAGAGCCAAAAACTAACCACAAAGAGG
Organism: Engystomops pustulosus; assembly: GCF_040894005.1. Taxonomy (NCBI): domain Eukaryota; kingdom Metazoa; phylum Chordata; class Amphibia; order Anura; family Leptodactylidae; genus Engystomops; species Engystomops pustulosus. Next base: position 189,473,609 of record NC_092413.1, on the reverse strand, counting down.
AGAAGCAGCCTCTCTGGAAAGTATCACAGGATCCTTTATGGCTCCCTAGATCTGCTCCATGGGCTGGAGCTACACAATACTCCCACTTGGAAATTTGGATGTAAAAATCCTTATGGGGGAACACTATTCGAGCAGGGTTGTCCATGATATGTGTAAGAGAGACGGAAAAAAATATTACAACGTTCCAGCGCCTCATTACTGTGGATTATGGATGTTCATTTTTTAGGTTTCTATAGACCCGTCCTGTTCCCTGTCTGACCCCAATCATAGCCTGTTCCACATATGCCATATTAATGTACCGTAATGTCACATGATATGTAGACAGGAAGACAAAGGAAGGACGGCGCTTATAAGGCAGTAATGTTTTTCACATGATAGAGGGTGAAAATCTGCTCCATATAAAGTTATGCTCATCACAGGCATAATTCTGTTGTTAAAGGGGTTGTCCACTTTCAGCAAACCATTGATATGGTTTGCGTAATTAAAGTTATACAATTTTCCAATATACTTTCTGTATCAGTCTTTCTCAGTTTTGTAGATCTCTGCTTGCTCATTCAACAGGAAGATTCATTGTTTACGCACAGCTCCCCGGTCATGTGACGTCACGTAGGTGCACGGCTCGTTAGTATCACAGAGAGTAATCAGCGCTGTGTGTCATAACGAGCCGTGCACCTGTGTGACATCACATGACCAGGGGCCAGTTTTTATCCAAAAGAAGTAAACAACGAAGCTTCCTGTTGAACGACAGCAAGCAGAGATCTAGAAAAACGTGAAGAATTGTTACTGAAAGTGTGTTGGAGAATTGTATAACTTTTCATTACATTAACAATATTAATTATCTGCTGAAAGTTGACAACCCCTTTAAATGGTGTGGGCTCTTGAGGGCTAATCGCTCTTTGGGATTGCTGCTGTTACGGAATGGAATCACCGAGAGCGGTTGCCAGACATTTAGGAAGTGGGTAGGGATAAGAATATGGAAGGCGAAGGGAGATCCTTCAGGTCTCTGTGCAACTTCCATGTACTTCATGACGTGCCAACACATCCCAGCATTCTCCCTAAACTTTCACTTTCTCACTTAGAATTTTGGATTGTTGGTTTTTGGGTTTATTAATGTTGATGCCCTATCTCCAGTTATCCCCTATTCACAGGATGGGGAGTAGCATGAGGATTGGTAAGGGTCAGATTGCTTGACATCCACCAATCACAAGAAGGGGACCCCCAGTGGTCAATTCTCCCTAATGGGTGAGCAGGTTGAGCCTGTGTCCAGCTACTCCATTCAATAGTATATGATTTTTCTAAATTACAGGACCAGTACTCACATTGACAGCAGCTGGAATTGCTGGAGATAGCTGGTTTGCATTTGGTTGGAATACAATATCCATCCCTGTGATTTATTATTATTATGTGCTGCCGTCTTCTTTTCTATTGCTGGAGATAGCTGAGCGTTGTGCTAGGCAATCTCCGACCGCTCCGATAGAATACAATGGAGAGGCAGGATGAATGCTTGACCTGTTGCTCAACCCATTAGTTATTAGTTTTGGATTGCTGTGGGTCACATTCTTGTGATTATTGGGGTCCCAGCAGTCAGACCCCTACCGATTATTTTGCTATCCCCTATTCACAGGGTAGGATAGGATATCCACAGGGTAAGTTGGTACAACCCCTCAAAATAAGATGGTGATATCAGGCTGGTGATCGGTCCGTAACTACTGTACCACTCTTAAAAGTTGAACTAATACAGCGAACGGGGACAGAACTATAGTTTCATTGTGCAACTTCCCCCACCAGGGCCTAGACTTTTCTTGGGGCCTGGAGGCAGCCGGGGCCCCGAATACCTGAGTGGCTGGCTAGTGCGGCCTTGGGCCCTGAGGTGTATGTAGGAGTCCCTGGATGATGGAGGTTGGGGGGCCCGTGGTGGTGATGCAGCCTAATCCAGGGATTACACTGAGGCAACGTTATGCAAATCAACTCACAGTTCTTTATTTAACTCCAAACAGAAGGCATCGGCCAAACAGTAGCAGCAGATTCAACAGGCTGGAAAGCTGGTAGGATATAGCTGGTCTGTAGGAAGAGCTGCTTGCAGCCTGGTAGTAACCTCAGGCTGGGCTGGTAAAGATGGAGCTGAGTCAAGATGGGGACCTCTGCTCTGGATCTTAGTCTCCTGACTTGCCCTAAGGGTGTCAGGCAGTGGCCTGAAGAACTTCTGCTTCCTTGTAGTGTGTCTGGAGCTCTGCAGGAGCTGCACTCTGGACCTGCTTCTTACTCTGCTGACCAGAATCCAAAAACTGTCTGACCATGAGGTCAGACCACATGCTCCTGCCCACCAGGGGTTCTTATACCTGCTGGTCAGGTGGCAGCACCATCCAACCAGCTTCCAGCTTGCTTTACAATGATACAAGGAGTATTAATGGTTATAAAATTTTACCTGTTAACTCTTGCCTTACCAAGCAGTGGCTTCAAGCTGCAATTACTAAGGCCGCTTTCACACTTGCGTTGCAGATCACGTCAGAGTCTGATCAGGGTGCGATCAGGGTTTGGTGAGTGAAAAACTTACATTTTTCTTCAGAGTTCATTCAGTTTTCACTCAGAGTTTGTTCAGTGTCTCAGCTTTTCATGAATGTTTTTCTGTGTTTTCAATGCGCTTTTCAATGTGCGTTATCTGTGCGTAGAAAGGACTCAGGACTGAGCTCTAGGTTTTTTACGGCAATTGATGCGTGAAAAACACTTGCATGAGACTTGCATGTGTCTCAGAGTTCGATGCGTTTTTGATGCATCTCCATAGACTTGTATGGTGCGTATTTCACACACGTGACTTGCAAAAATGCTGAGATTTAAACGTGTGTTAAAAAAAAGTTCTGGGAATCAAAAGCACCCGCAGAACACGCACGTGAAAAATGCAAGTGTGAACTGGACCTAAGTTGACCCAGCTGTAGCTTTTGGATGAGTTGCGCTGTCCCACCAGATAGATCCTGACAAGGAGTGGGCGCTATTCGTAACAACCATCTAGCCTATGCATTGGCAGGGGCGTTGCAATTGTCTTTGCAGTGGCAGCAGTAGGGAATCTGTGCGCGCTTTATAAATAAAGAATTATTATTACTTCGGCTTTAGCTTTTCTTCTCTTAAAGTGGTTGTCTGTTGTGAGTAAATTGAAGAGACAATAGCCAAATCAAGCAGTATTGCAGTTACCTGCAAATTTTTTTTTTATTTTTGGAATTTTTAAGGGGTCCCACAGGTCAGAAATCCCATAATTGTAATTTTGTAAAACATGCTAGTAATATTCCATTATGTGACACCAGTAAAAATGTCAGGATCTCATGTCATAGAATACAGCCGCCATCTATATACAGACACTGGGGCTTATTTACTAAGGGTCCGCGGATGCACTTTCGACGGTTTTTCCGTTGTTTTCGGGATTGGGGGTTGTGTCACACATGATCGGATTTTGGGGCAGCTGCGCTGGCTTTCATCGGGGGGTGTGGCCGACGGACAATCCGACTGATTCGGACTGAGTGCGGGATTTAACTTTCACATTGTGTCGCAAGACAATGCACTTACATGCACCAGGAAGAAGAAGGTGAACTCGGGCGGACCTGAGGGGGGAAGCGATAGATGCAGGATATCAGGCACACGATCTTAGTGAATCGCGGCACAGTGCATTATCGGCGGACAATGCACTTTCGTGAACTCGACGGATCGGGTAAGTAAATGAGCCCCCCTTTTGTGTGTTGGGAATAATGGATGTCAGAAATGTCCATCCCATAGAGCATGAAGCTGACACGCGTGCGCTGGGCCTTACCCTGTTGATTTGCATCGTGTGATCATGGATCCTTTCATCATGGATGTATTTATTTCCCGGTTGCACATGTTTCCTGCAATGTAAACACAAAGAAATGGGCCCTTTGTTACTGACATTGAAATCTATTATCCTAAATGATTCCTTCAGTCATTTGACATGTAAAGATTACTTAGCCAGAATTAAACGCTTCCCACCTGCACTTCACATCTCATTGGATAATTATACAGGTATTTTTAGTTGTTTGTTGCTTTCATTAACTCTTTATCGTCCCGTGTATTGTTCTGGCTGCTCTCAGTCTTCCAGCTCATCACCAAAATATTCCTATTGGTTTGCAAAGAAAATTAAAATGATCAACCAGTACAACACTGCCTCCTAGTGGAATGTTGCAAAACTACAGTTGTGCTTAGTAGCAGTTCACACCTCATTCAGCGGTATTTTTGGTCAGTTCATCTCTTTCCTTTATACTTTTCATTTTCTGTTTTTTGCCTACAAATACTGATGCAAAACACTGACCAAAATACTTCAGCTTTCACAACGCCACATATTTCTCAAAAATAACAATTATTCTCAAAGATTTGTAAGGACCCACATTTGTATTGTATCATCTGAGCATGTTATTGCTGTGTGTTATCTTATTTTATGTATATATCATATGTACCACATATACAGCGCTGCAGAAAACGTGGGTGCTATATAAAGATTTATTATTATTGTATGTCATTCCCCAAGGTTATAGAGCAGCCAGATCCCCAGCAATCACAAGAACTGATCTCTAGCCATTGCCACATTACAACTGATCCATTCACCTCTATGGGAATGCCAAAACAGTAAAATCCGACAGACAGGGGTCAGACCATGAGCAATCGGACACAAATATTGGGGCACCTTTACTAAGGGTCCGTCGGAAGTATTTCCGTCAGGTTTCACAAATTTTTTCCGTTATGCCCTGAATTGCCCCGGGTTTTTGGCGCACTCGATCGGATTGTGTCGCATCGGTGCCAGCTTGCATTCGACACAAATTGGGGGGAGGGGCGTTCGACAACCCGACTGATTCGGACAAACCACGGAATTTAAAAACCAAAGTGTGTCGCAAGATCAGCACTTACATGCACCGGGAAGAAGAAGGTGAACTCCGGCGGACCTCAGCGGGGAAGCAACACATGAAGGATATCGGGTGCATGATCTTAGTGAATCGCGGCAGCTCCGAATCCTCGTCGGACATTCCGGATCGGCGGCGTCAACGGGACGGGTAAGTAAATGTGCCCCATTGTGTTATCTGATATTAAAAGAGTATCATTTTCTATTGCATCAAACTTTTAAGTACTCTGCCATACATAATACAGGGGTTGTGCTTGGTATTGTAGCTTAGTAGCAGGAGAGAAGATGAACAACTAGTGCTGGTACAAAGGGGAGAAGAGGAAAGGATACTGTGCTGACCAACAGGGGGATGAACTAGCTGGGAAACCACACAGGCCATGAGTGTGATGTGGGGAGTATAAGACTTGCTGCTGACACTGGAGAAGAGGCGAAAGAGCTGAGAAGAAGAAGAAGGGGTTTGCTACACATGGCTTCACTTGCAAGGCTTTATGGGAATTGTAGTCTCTGTAAACAAGCACTGCAGGAAATAAGCAATGTTTACTGGAATCATAAAACAGGTAAATTATATATATATTTTAGTGATAGTAACACAAGCCTCATGAGACCAATAAAGTTGCATAGAGATGATATGATGTCATCCCAACTGCTGGATTCAGAGCGGCACAGAGCAATAATGGGAATCTGGGGAACAAAATATGATGGGTTTCTGAGGGGGTAGAAATATTAGGGGGCACAATATCGGGAGGTGGGAGCACAATAGGGCCGATGTTGGGCCTGTCTGGTGCCGGTCTCCTCTCCCCCCTCCTCGGACTTCCTACAAGGTAGGCACAATATAAGGGGGCTACAAAGTGAAGTATACCTGGGAGACACAATATGAGAGGACCACAAAATAAAGTATATCTAGGGGGCACAATATGAGGGGGCCGCAAAGTGAAGTATATCTGGGGGGCACAATATGAGGGGAAGCTGGGTACAATATGAAGGAGCCACTATGTGACAGGGAGCTGTGGGGCCATAATGTTCAGGGTAGATTGGGGGCTCTAATAGGGGATTCATACTGTGTGGGAATGGAGTAAGGGACAGGGAAAAAGGTGGGGCTTAGGAGAAATGTCTGCATCTTTTGTACATCTATCCCCTGCACAAATGTAGTTGGTGGTGATATGGACATGTTTGCTAGGGAATTTCAAACTCTTTTTTGATGACACCTCTAAAAGACATCTACCACCAGAATGAAGGATTGTAAACCAAACACACTGATATACAGATATGTGCCCCCTCTGGAGCTTAATCATCTTTCAGCTTTACATGCCCTTTAAAAGGCTTTAAATATTCAAATGAGCCTCAGGTGTTCCAGGCTCCGTAAACACCTATGAAGCCCAGAGCCCCTCAGGCTCATTTACATCATTGTAAAAGCCTTTTAAAAAAAACAGGGCATAAGAAGCTAAAAGAAGAGCAGATCCTGCCAGCACATCAGTGTGCTTGCTTTACAATCCTTCATCCTGGTGGCAGATGTCCTTTAATTTCTGTATAATCATTGGTGAGAGTTTATGAAAATCAGTTTCCGTTTTTGTCATTACAAAATGTATATCTTGTGTATATATATAATGTATAAACTGAATCTGCAATCGCCTGCTGCAGGTTTCTTAATCTATAATCTGGATAGAACTGCTGTTTGTTTGTCTCCCAGACCTTTGCTTGTTTTAGATGGTTAATGTGATGTCCTCTGTGACCCGCTCTGTCCCTGACCACATTCTTTTGCTAAAAGTTGTTGACCAAGTTTGAATGGCACGCTCTATGTACAGGTCACTGTATAGGGACGAGGGTCCTTTTTCCCTCTTTGAATGCAGCGGCAGGTTGCAGAAGGAGGCTTCCATTTTATTCATTCTCTGGCAGTGATAGCCAGCATGGTGGCTCAGTGGTTAGCACTACAGCCTTGCAGCGCTGGGGTCCTGGGTTCAAGTCCCATCCAGGTCAACATCTGCAAAGAGTTTGTATGTTCTCTCCGTGTTTGCTTGGGTTTCCTCCGGGTCCTCCAGTTTTCTCCAACACTACAAAACATCCTGGTAGGTTGATTAGTGAGCCCCATTGGGGACAGGGACTGATTTGCAAAACTCTGTGTAGCGCTGGGTAATCTGTGTGCGCTATATAAATAAAAGTATAATTATTATATCCAATTTAGTGACAGGCCATCTTTGATTGTCACATAATTAAGCTGAACCCTGTTCTTGTGATTTGTGAGGGTCCGACACACCTGTCTCCAGCACACCTCTCAACTTTTGGGATGATGAATGAGGGACATGGGATGTATCAGCCCTGGACTTGACCAATCCCTAAATCCACCACTAATCCCCCACCACTGCAGCTCCCCACCATCTAGTTAATGACCCCTTTCTATAGTCTCCCTCCATTTACATTCTATTGAAACCTGGGAGTACAGAAACTTTCCAGAAGATCCTTAGGTGTGAATGGTCCTGCGGCTACGCATTTGGACATGGACCACCTGGGGGAACTTGTATGCCCTTGTACTCATGGTCCTTATTTTATGGGGCCTACATATACTTCTATTACTAAACTATTGCTGTGGGTCTTCATAATGACCAAAAAAGAGATTATTTGCGGGGCCTGGGTTGCTGCTGTATAATTTCACTGTTTTATTAGTCCAGGTAGGTACTAACCTCCATCTAATGTGGTACTGAGGCTCATTTACTAAGGGCCTGAACGCCGCACTTTTGTCGGGTTTCCCGAATATTTCCGTTTTGCGCTGAATTGCACCGGGTTTTTTGCGCACACGATCGGATTATGGTGCATCAGCGGCGGCTTTCACAGGACAGAAATCGGGGGGAATGGCCGTCGGGCAACTCGATAGATTCGGAAAAACCCCAGAATTTAAAAAACGAATTGTGTCACAAGATCAGCACTCACATGCACCAGGAAGAAGAAGGTGAACTCCGTTGGACCACGGCGCAGCAGCGACACCTTCAGGAACTTTGGCGCACAATCTTAGTGAATCGCGCCGGACCCGAATCCTCATCGGACAACGCACCGTGAGATCGCGACGGGACCAGGTTAGTAAATCTGCCCCACTGAGTATACATGATTTTGGGTCCTTTTAACATTTTTTGTGTGTATTTAGGAGGTTTTACAAATTTCCTGACTCCATTGGACAGTTTAACCTGTATTCTATGTATTTTGTCTTTTATTCAATTCTTTAGACCCTCCTAACCAAATTACATCTACTTTCCGTGAATGTAATGACAACTGTGATCACAATATAATCCGCCTATAGCTTCACCTTATGAGCAATGTTATAAGAAATTATACAGAAATTATACAAAATAAATCTGTCTCTATAGTAATAATATTGATTTGGATATAATTTAAAAAATAAACCGTCGGTGGTCTTCAATCTGTTGGAATTGCAGAGTGATGACAGACACCGGTGAGACTCAGAGCAATTTCCGGTATCATTGATGGCGGAGGGACCACTTATTCATAGATGTGAAATTATTATTTGTAGGAATCTTCCAGTAATATTTTATTATTTTACCTAAATTATACCACATAGTCATTTTCATGGACGGCTGCTATTTAGAGCCTGGATTCTCTGGATCCACCTAGATGGGACTTTTACATTGAATAATAAAACTATTGCTGCAGCAGTTGGGATCCGGGTATGTGTAATGAGAAGAATAGTATAGTCAGGCTGGTAGTTGAGAACAGCGCCCTCCTCAGTTCGGGAGCTGTTAGGGAGATTGACCATCTCTCTAGGAAAATTCTTGAGTATTATGTAATTGCAGCTGTAGATACTGCCAGGAAAGGTAACAGTTAAGTTGGTGTAAGGAAGTATCCAATGATGTGGCTGTATTGTTAGCTGGGGTGTGATTGGAGAGGTGCTACCACCTGATCAGGGGGAGTATAAAACCCCTGCTGGGTGGAAGCACATGGTCTTACCACATGGTCCCAGCCCAGATTGTAGAGTCAGAGTGCAGAGAGAGACAGTGTGAGCAGCACACCTTCAGTGCTGCCACAGATACTAATCCCAAGAACTGATTGTGCTTCAGGCCTACTGCCTGACACACAGGGCAAGTCAGGAGACTCTAGACCAGAGCTGCAGCGGCCACAATTTTGACACAGCTCCACCTCAACTATCCCAACCTGCATCTACTACCAAGCTGGTGCATCATTCCTGCGGACCCCTCTCCATGACCACTCCAGTAATCCAATTCTGGCTGTTCAATAAGCAACTGTAAGTTGATTTGCACAACGTTGCCACCGTCTGATCTCTGGATATGGCTGCTTACCACACGGGCTTCCCCATCTATTACCCAGGGATTCATCCTACAGATACATCAGGGGTCGCCCCAGGGAGAAACCAGTGCATCAGCCTCTCCCTCCATATTTCCTGCACACACCACCCGCTGGAGACCTGCCAGGCTGTAGGTCAGTCCTCCGGTCCCCATACCAAGTACCGTGACATCAGCGTACCCCAGGCAGCAATTGACAGCCACTCCGGTATTCTAGGCCCCTGCTGCCTCCGGGCCCCAAGAAAAGGCCAGGCCACGGTGGGGGATGTTGCATATGTATATCCACATACATGAACACATCCATGAACTCATACAGCAGACACATTATACACATGAACATATAAAACACGTGAATATACACATCAATATATGAAATACACACAATTTAGATATAAACATATGCAGTACTAATACAATATATACACTACAAAATACACATGCAAATACAATATATAGACCTTACATTAATAATTCACATACCTACATGTCTGACAGAACTTCAGCAGGGGACAGGCGACACCATTAGAGGAGGAGCAGCTGGAGAGCACCGGGAAGCCCAGTGTCTTTGCAGCCTCCTCCCCTCTCCGTCCCTGCACCCTCCTCTCTATGTCCCAGCACCCTCCTCCTTTCTCCGTCCCTGCACCCCTCCTCTCTATGTCCCAGCACCCTCCTCCCTTCTCCATCCCGTACGTCTACCATTTCCTGTAAAGCAGGAGGGCCAGGAGCCAGGAGGAAGACAGAGAGAGGCTGCACACTCCGGGCACACAGCAAGTTACTGCGTTCCATTAAATCCCTCCCTGCCTGTAAGAAACCAGCTTATGCAGCAACCGTGCGCTGCATCAGGGGCCCGCGGCTGACTGCTGGATGCTCAGAGCAGATATAAATGGTGACAGCTGCGGGCCTCTCTCCTCTTAAGGGCCCGGTCGGGGTCGCAGGGGGTGCGCCCCTGTTTATATCAGTTCTAGGGAAAGGGGGTTGATTTGAATTTTTATTTTTTTATTATCCTTTTTTTCCTTTTATTTATTTTTATATAATAAAATATTTTTCAGATTCCCTAGGTTGTCTTGTTGATACTACCATATACAGGCGGTCCCCTACTTAAGAACACCTGACTTACAGACGACCCCTAGTTACAAACGGACCTCTGTATATTGGTAATTTACTGTACTTTAGCCTTAGGCTACAATAAACAGCAATAACAGTTGTCACAGGCGTCTGTAATGAAGCTTTATTGTTAATCCTGGTTCTTATGACAACCCAACATTTTTAAAATCCAATTGTCACAAAACATTTTTTGCTGGGGTTACAATTATGAAGTATACAGTTCTGAGTTACATACAAACTCAACTTGAGAACAAACCTACAGAACCTATCCTGTACGTAACCCAGGGACTGCCTGTACTGAAATACTACAGTATGGCAGTATATGGGGATTTTCCTCCTCATTCATTACAATGTGCAAATTGAATGGGTTAAAACGAGACAGGTCTTCCAAAGACCCAAGGCTGCCATAGGGATCAATTACAGCTCCTGATGACATCACCAAGGAGCGACGATCATCACCAAGATGGTGGCACCCATGCACCGCCATATTTTTTAAGCTTTGCCCGCGGCGATTGACAGGATAACACCTGCGATCGGTGCTAGCAGCTCGTGAGCTCTCTCTGTGCACCCACACCAGACTTGCACCATAATATTACGGCACACTTCTTTCGGTTAATTGCCAAACTCTCTGACCCTCGTCAAAAGTCTCTCACTCAGCCAAACTAAAGAGACGCAATCACGACAAAACAGCGCTGTCTACAGTTGGGATTCTGTTCCTTCTGGAATAGATATGCTTGTTTGGTTTAAAGCCACAGGGTTCTTGGAAGTCTTGCTTGATGTTAAGGGAGCTTCCTCACAAGCTAGCTAAGAGGGAATGTTTTCCTTATCCCATCCTTCAAAACTTATTTGCATATTGATGGTGCATATAGTGATGGAGACTGGGCGATTGTAATCCCAACCATGGCTGAAATGTGATGAATTCTAAAAGCATTTTTTTTCCCTTAAATATGCAACATCCCCCACCGGGGCCTAACCTTTTCCTTGGGGCCTGGAGGCAGCCGGGGCCCAGAATCCCGGATTGGCTGATGGTTGCGGCCTTAGTACGCTGTGATGACGGTGCTTGGTATGGGGACCGGAGGGCTGTCCTACAGCCTGGCAGGTCTCCAGCAGGTGGTGTGTGCAAGAAATATGGAGGGAGAGGCTGATGTACTGGTTCTCAGTAGGGCAATGCCAGATTGTTGGATAGTCCGGATTACTGGAGTGGTCATGGAGAGTGGTCCTCAGGAGTTGGTTCACCAGCCTGGTAGTAGATGCAGGCTGGGATGGAGCTGTGTACAGTTGTGGAAGCTGCAGCTTTTATCCTGGGTGTGGCTAAGTGTTAGTGCTGATGGTGCACAGACACATCTGTGACAGGATGTGCTCTATAGTAAGAGCTGAGGCCTAAGAGACCAGTGGTAAGAGCTTGTGCTCTCAACGGTTTCTGGAACTCAAGAGACCTAGCCCGTCCCTGTCCAGGGGTTTTATTAAACCCTGGTCAGGTGGTGGCTCACTCTCCAATCACACTCCAGTGTACATAAAGGAATACAATTGGTTGTCAATTCACTTAACTTAACCCTTGCCTGGCAGTATCTACAGCTGCTGATGGCTAATAATAACTACATGATCCCTAAGGTGAGTTGCTCAGGCTCACCTGCTGGGGAGCTGCAGATAAAGGGCCTCGTTCGCAAACACTCCTCTGCCCATGCGTTGGAGAACCTGACAGGCGAATGGTAATCTCAGGGTGTATTAGGTTTGTGGTTTCTAAGACTTAGATCAGTCAATAATCTAGTGCCATCTAATGACCTAAGGGAGTTATAGCCATTCTTAGTTGGTTTACCATATTGGGGAGGTTCAGCCTCGTGCAACACAGTAAACTTTCATCAAAGACTATTTCTAAAGAGTTCATGGAGCTAGTCCTCTCCGGCGCCCTTCTACATAACAGGCTACCTCCATTATCCACCAGTGACTCAATCTTTCCAGGCTATGGACCTCTCTTTTTTGTTGTCTAGTCCACTGCAACAGGGGAACTTAGGACCTTTCCAAAATTTGTTCTTTAGGTCTGATTACTTATGCAATATGGGTCTTGCACATACTACATTACATCTCCTGTACCTGAACTCTGAAAGGGGTCCTACCACCCAACAGTCCTGACACATCTCATCACAGTCTCACATTACTTTACAGTAAAATACTTGATATGAGTTTTTTTGCCCATTTTATAAACTTACATTAGTTCCGTATCCAAAATCAAGTTATGATTTGGTTTTATTTCGGCCGTTTGAATGCCATGTTAGGGGGTGCGAGTTCAGCACATAATATACATTAGCCACATAAATAAATATAGACCCGATGGAGATACAGTATGTCAAATATAAAAATTTTTATCCAATAATTGTGGAGCTGTTGGAGTTCAAGGTTTCCCTTTCTCATTACTTGTACTCACCACTAGATGACGCTCTAGTAACAGCAGCGCAGTCACAGGCCTCAGCCGCACAACTATGAGCCTTGTCAAATATCCCACCTACAATGCAATGAGGAGTCACAAAGGAATTTGGAGGAGATGGATTTTTTCTTTAGATTTATCTGCGGCCTACTACAGCTGCATAATTCGGCAGGACAAGGGAGACACAGCAGACTCACTAGTCTGCCATTCACCTTCACTCCCACATAATAAGATGGAGGGTAGTGGCGTAACTAGGAGAGACAGTTCCCCCTAGCAGGCTACTACATGGGGCCCCCTTCCCACTTAAAAAATATACAAATTAGTATACTCACACATGCGAGTTACAATCACATATAAATACACTCACGTGCATATACACACACATACAGTGCCATATGCAACATACTCACATACAGTGTATACAGACACCATATACACATCACAGATATCACTATATATGTTATCTACATATTATGCTGGACAATGTGCAGTACAACATAGATATAATGGTGCACATTCTCCATTCCTTATAGTGTCAGGTCGGATGACGGGGCCCCCTGACACTGCGGGCCCCATAGCGGCTGCTATGGCTGCTACCGCTGTAGTTACGCCCCTGGTGGAGAGGAACTGTGCAAACCACAGCTCCACCATATATAATGCATTGGGCAAAAAATGGTCAGATTCAGTGAGGACCCAAAAGTCAGATTCTTATCCATTGCAACATACCCAAACTACTTTCTATAAACGTAATGGTAAAACTACTTTAAAGGGTTTCTCCGGGTATTTTAAGTGTAAAATATGACTTTCGGGCTCATGCACACAATCATGTTTAGTGCTGGAAACACAGTTTAAGTGTCGGACATACAGTATTTCTGGACTTTTCTCTGACCCAAACTCAAAGCATCATCATTTACTATACTGTGACTTCCAGCCTCACGGTGGTACCATCAGAAGATCATTTCAATATGTGACACAGGCCTCATGGTGAGACTGAATTTATAGCATCAGCGCAAATTAGAACTAGAAGACCCATATAGCCGTACAAAAAAGCCTTTAGTGGAACAATTGCAATACCTCTGCCAATGTTTAGGCAAAGGATAGTTGTGAATAGGGCCCTCTATCTGTCAGGATCCATCTGGTGAGCCTGCGCAACTCACCCAAGGGATAATGCAGGGAGATCTCAGGTAATCTGCAGCTGTAGCCTCTGCCTGAACAGGCAATAGTTAAATTGGTATAAATTATTGACAAATGAGTTGGCTGTATTGTAAACTGGAGTGTGATTGGAGAGGTGCTACCACCTGACCAGGGGGAGTATAAAACCCCTGTGCAGTGGGAGCACAGGTCTCTTTATCACCAGCTGCCTTGAAGAGCACTTGCTCGAGACGTCATGGTCTTTCCACAGAGCAACAGTCCAATCTACAGAGACAGAGTGAAGAGAGAGACAGTGTGCAGCACACCTTTAGAGCTTACATTTAACCTAAACCAGGATCAGAGTCCGGAGACTCTAACCAGAGCTTCAGCTTACATAGGTTGGACACAGCTCCATCTCAATTCTCCCAGCCTGCATCTTCTACCAGGCTGGTGCCCTATTTCTGAGGACCCTCTCTACAACCACTCCAGTACCAGAATCCGCTGTTGACCGTTTAGGCCCGTTGGCTGCTACCTGTTCAATAAAGAACCGTGAGTTGATTTGCACAACGTTGCCTCCATCTGATCCCTGGATACGGCTGTCTACCACCACGGGCCCCCCATCCATTACCCAGGGACTAATCCTACAGACACTCAGGGGTTGCCCCAGGGAGAACCAGTACATCAGTCTCTCCCTCCATATTTCTTGCACACACCACCTGCTGGAGACTGCCAGGCTGTAGGACAGCCCTCCGGTCCCCATACCAACATCCGTGACACTAGCGTGCCTAGGCCGCAACCACCAGCCACTCCGGCATTCTGGGACCTGGCCCCAAAAAGGGCTAGGACCGGGTGCAGGATGTTGCACAATCAAATCAGCGCAATTAAGCTCATACAGTAGCTTAAAGGACACCTGTCATCAGGTCTGTGTCACTAGTCCTGTCACCTCTACCTGTTGGAGCAGCTCACAAGGATCCCATCCCAGCCTTTATCTAGTCACTTCATACATTATTCATTGTAAAATCACATATTTTTTATCAAGTAAATGAGGCTGGTCACATGGTCAGAGGCAGTGATGTCACCCCTGTTACCCCTCCCCTCTCCTCCCCCTGCTCATGTCTGTCTGTAATGTATAGTAAAGCATGGCTAGTGTGTGTACTGCATCTGCTGACATGCTGCATCCTCCTAATATACATGTAAGAGACACAGACATCAGCTACACATGAATCTGACATGTTCTGCTGTAACATGGCTGCCTGGAGCTGCTGTATCTCTCCTATACACACACACAGGCTGCAGGGGGCGTGGCCACCAGCACCAGGAAGCGCATCATTATACAGGCTCACATCATTATACAGGCTGTCAGTCATGCACTGGGGGTGTGGCTGTGCCTCCCACTCATGAATAGAGTGGACAGCTTCATTGGACATTTCACAGGTCATTTGCATACAGCTTTAGGACCTCATTGCTTAGGTTTACAGGCATGTAGAGGGACAATAAAGGGATAGAGGCAATGCTCTCTAATGGCAGTTTATGAAAATATATTTAGTTTAGGGGGGTTATTTTGCATGATGGGTTCTCTTTAAAGGGATCCTACCACCTTCACTAAGTGTTATAATCTGCTGTAAGTATGACACTGTGAAATGCACAGTGATTTCCAAAATACTTTTATTATTTCTATCCAGCAGTTTTCTAGATATTTTCATTTTAATCTGTATGCTAATGAGGCAGTTGGTGCACCCAAATGTGTCCTCAGAACCTGGAGCAATACTATTTCATCTTAAATACTTATCTCTTCTCCTAGTGTCACCCCGTGCTACTCATAAGACAAATCTCCTGTTTATCCAGTGAATAGTGCTCCAGGTGGAAATAGCAGTCCTCCAGGAATTAAAGTAAACCTACCATTTGATTTCCTGCATGGTGAACCAAACATACCTTGAGAATGCTGTAGCTACACTGATTCAGAAACATATCTTGTTTAATTCCTGTACTGAGTGGTTTTGCTGAAAAAACAATTATAAATAATGACAATGAGGCCCTGTTTCTGCACTGCACCAGAGAATGATGTAATTACTGTGTTCACCCTGACAGGCAGAAGTAATCAATGGCTGCACTAACCCCAGCTGCTGTATATGAGTCATCCAACTCAGGTTGATTAGTCCTGTCTGGACAGTTCAGGAATATTCGTGTAATGTAATGAACGGCAGACTGCATGCAACCCAACCCGACCTTTCCCAAGGTCCTGAATTTTATGACTATTTTTTGAGCAAAACCCCTCAGATCAGGGATTCAACAAGATATGTTTCTGTATCAGTGTCAATACAGCATTCTCATGGTATGTTTGGGTCACAATACATGAAAACAAATGGTAGATTCCGTTTAAGGACACAGCATTGGTACACCAGGAAAAGCACAACGAGCAGACATATTAATGTTCTTTTGGACATCACAGTGCAATTCTTAATAGTCTACCAGAGGAATATAATGCTTGGCTGCTGTTTTCTGACAGTGATGTGACATTGATAGTGCACGTGCACGTCCGCTGCAGCCTGAATCTCCTGCTGTAGCAGCCAGCCTCTGTATACAAACAGTAATGGCCATCACCACAGGATAACGGGAGCATGGAGAAAGAGGTCACTATAAGATGTTTATTGTTGTAGTACTCCCACCAGTAATGTATCATTTTTTTCTCTGATCCTGGACAACCCTTTTAAAGAAGAGATGAGCTGTGATAATCATCCATGCAGACCCTGAATAGCGAAGCATAATTGTGAATAGTGTCCATTCCTGACCCACACCTCACATGTCCTGCCCTCGTTTAGAGGTGCTGTTGTGATGTACAAATATTTGTTAGCCTGAAGAAACACATTTCTACATCCAGGATATTGAAAAATAATGGCACACTATCTTCTAAGGCACATATTCCAATGCGGGGGCCCCAAGCTGGTTAATTACTCACAGTATAAATGGTTTCTGGATTGTGTTGCATTGGGGTCCAGCAACGTCAAGTTATGTCTTTGGCCTCCAGTATTCATGAACATCAACAGCGAGGAGCTCCGAGTGCACCTCAACCTAATTATATCCTGAAATGATAATATGATCCCAAACTGGCAACCTAACATGTGCTGCGTCCGGGATCCAGGAGACAATCCGAAATCCGAATACAATTTCATGGACCACACATGGCCATCTCAATAAACCTGTGATGCCTAACATTTAGCAGGCACAGATTCCATTGAAGGGAACTTATTGTGGAGTTATGGAAACAATGTTGAACTGCGAGCTGTGTTGTTACTGTAACGTGTGAGCTGCGTAAACATTGTAGCCCAATGTTCTACACTGTTTCTGTAACTCCAGTTCATTTCAATAGAAGTTACAAAAGCAATGTAGCCCAGATGGTTGTCTATTTCTGTTACTGAACCACCATTAATAGTCTGAGTAAAGACAGAGTGATCTGTGGGACAGGTTCTCACCTTAGAAATAGGCAGAGAACCCAGAAGAAGGACCCACATCTATCAATGTATATTATACATGAAAATGCAATTGATCATTTTCATGGGGGAACCACCCACAGGAAATCTACTATTTGCATACCTTAAAACTGCTGTAGCTACAATGATGCAGGCACATATCTTTTTTAATCCCTGAACTGAGTGGTTTTGCTGAAAAAACAATTATAAAATTATGATAATGAGGCTTTTTCTTGTCCTGCCCAGCATAAGCCATAAATATATCATCACTGTGTTGTCCATGACAAGCAGAAGTAATCAATCGCTGCACCATCCCCCAGCTGCTTTGTGTGAGTTATCCAGCTCAGTGGAAAGAGAAAAAAATATAAGAGTCAGGGATCGGATGGTGCTGGATCTTGTTTCACAGATGAACGGGATACTCCAATAGACATCCATATTGGAAAAACATATCAGTTATCCAGCTCTGGTTGATTAGTCCTGTCTGGCAGTTCAGGAAGCTCTGTGTATGTGGAAGTAATGTATTTATGTACGGCACCCTGCTTTCCCAAGGTCCTGAATTTTATAATAGTTTTTTAGCAAAACCACTCGGATTAGGGATAAAACAAGATATGTTTCTGCATCAGTGTCGCTACAGTAATCTCAGAGTATGTTTGGTTCACAATGCATGAAAACACATGGTAGATTTCCTTTCAGTGCTTGTAAACATGGAAACAACTGGTGAATAGGGTCAAAGGAAAGAGGCTATAATGAGCAAGTTCGTGTCCCATCAGCAAATGTGCAACATAAACTGGAAGATCCTTTGCAGCTGGGGGCCTGTTGTCTTTGTTCGGCCCAAACACAAGGGATATTCTTTGATAATGTGATTGGTTTGTGTCCAAATCATGGGATATTCCTTTGTGGTCCCTCTATTTTTTTTATAGGAGATCTTCATCAACTCCAACCAACTAGGAACCGTATTTGAAGAGAACCTTTCACTAGATTTTACCCCATTAAACTATGGGCCTGTATAAGCGGGCCACACAGAACCACAAGATGGCATCTGAAAGATACAATTCTTATCTTTAATATGACTCTGTGTTTCATTTTTTATAGGTAAATGGGTGAGATTTCACATAAAACCAAACCAAAACCCTTGTATTCTATACATCAGTAATTGTGTCAGAGATGGAATAAAAACAAACCAGACTTTGAAGTCATATCTTATCAGCCTTTAGACACACTGCAATGTACAACTGTAAATTTGCAAACTACTAACAATGAAAAATAAATAAAACTCAAAATCTTACCACCCAATGGTACCAATGAAAAGTACAGCTTAGGCTACATGTACACTGCCGTGAGCCCGCCGCACGTGTGCTGCACCATACTGCTCCCGTACAGGGCCGTGAGCCCATAGAAGTGTATGAATACATGTGTGTGAATGCAGCCTTAGTCAGTGGAAAAATAGAAAAGTTATGACTTTATTGATTGATTTTTTTAAAATTTGAATTTATCACAATTCAAAGGGGTCTGATGTGTGCATTTTTGTGCAAAAAAAGCACACAACAGACCCATCAGAGTTTTGATATCCCCCCACGCTACCACCATTGTTTTCATTGTACAGTACTAGAAAAACAAATTATAAATTCAGTATCATCCAAATAATACTAAACCACAGATTCACACATTGGGGGAGATTTATCAGAACTGTCTGAGAGCAAAATAGTTCAAGTTGCAATTGGCAACTAATCAGAGTGCTGCTTTAATTTTCAAACTGCAGTGGGAAAAGTGAAAGCTTATTTCGGATTAGTTGCCATCAGCAACAAGAACAGTCTTGGCTCTCATGCACTTCTGATAAATCTCACCCACTATTTATTAAGATGACAGCAACAGTTTCATAGCTCCCAACCGTCCAGGATTCAGCAGGACAGTCCCAGTTTTTAGGTGCTGTCCCGCCATCCCGGGCAGTAGAGATGTCTCGCCATTACAGCTGCAATGCAGGGGTGGTCAGCTCCTGCTACTGCCACACATCAACTCTGCTCTTTAGGAAGATGACAATATGAGGGACAATGGAGAACAGGAGGCCACAATATGAGAGGGATAGAGGACAGGTGGCCACTATATGAGAGGGATAGAGGAGAGTGGGAGGCCACACTATGAAAGGGACCATGGAGTATAGGAGGCCACAGTATGAGAGGGATCATGGAGGACAGGAGGCCACAATATATGGAGGATGGGGGGGCACAATATGAGGAGTATGGAGGACAGAAGGCCACAATATGGACGAGATGAGCAGGGTCGGCTTCAGGTCTTAGTAGACCCCTGGGAGACAAAGACTCTGTAGGCCCCTTTGCAGTGAACTTACTTGGCGGCATTAAAAATTCAAAAATTAAAACAGTCTCCTGTTCCAAAAAATATTCCCTAGTTTATCATAGCAAAAGCTCCCATCATTGTTATTTTATATAAGCCCCTCTCAGACCCTATGGATTCATTGGATACAGCCTCCCTCGTCCTTTAAAATACAGCTTTATGAGCCCCCTCTACCTCCAGCAGCCCTGGTACTTGCGCAGGTATGCCCAGTGCTGTCACGGGCACTTGAGATGAGGCCACAAAATGAGGAGAATAGAGGACAGTGGGCAAAAATGGACGAGATGAGGACAGGAGACCACAAAGGTAAAGGGAGGATAAAATTAAAGAGCGGTATTATATGTTGCTGACTTGCAGTAGGCAGTATTATATCGGTCCTTAGGGGGCATTGGCCACAGGAATGGGCATTAAGGACAATATTATACTATGTTTGGCGGTGGGACAAGTGGCAGTTGCTAGGTATGCAGGTAGTTTTTCACCTTCTGTAGTAAGAGTTATCAAAATTCTGTCAATAAGTTGTAGGTATTCCAAATGGACATAACCCAAAACTACAACTTGTCTTGCAAAACACAAACTTTGAGCCATCTACATACATGGAAAAATAAAATAATGCCGGTTTTTAAAACTTTATGTAGAAAAAGTCACTGCCTCCTGAACACCAAAATTGTCTGCGTCCTCTTCACTTTTATTATTGTCAACTTAAATTAAATTTTGACAAAACTAAAGTTAATGGATAAACTATATTATTTACATTGTTTTGTTTATATTTAGGGATTGTCAATAAAGTTTCTTTAAAGAAAAAAAACCCGCGCCGCTATAGTAAAATAATCCTGAAGAGGGCACGCTGGAGCCGCAGGAGAGGACGGCGGCCGGGAAGAGGCAAAAAGATTACAATGTTGAGGACAGACTGCGCATGCGTCTAGTGGATTGTATCCTCCGTGAAGGCGTCCGAGCGCGCCAGGGTCGTGTGTTGTGTCCGCGCTGTGGCGTTATCGGCGGCGGTGCAGGCGGCGTGTACAGGGATGGTCCGGGGCGCCCCTTCCTCTCAGCACGGCCTGTGAGAGACATGCTGCCCGGGGCCCCGGACCCCCCGGGCTGGAGGTGGGGGAGGCAGCCGGGCCCCGGGCTGTGGTGTGGCTCCCTGCTGCTGCTGCTCGCGGTTCTCCTGGGGGTCAGTGAGGCGCAGTCTGGGCCTGGAGGCGCCGCGGAGCCCGGCCTGAACGTGTACATGAGCGAGGACGAGGTGCGGCGGCTGATCGGTGAGTGTGTCCGGGCGGGGGAGGGGGAGAGCCGCGGCCATTGTCCTGCTGTGCTGGGGCACCACTGATACACTGTACCGGAACACCTGCACTGTGTGCTTGTCTGATAGTAATGTCACCGGAGGCTGCGTCTCATTATTAAGGGTGACTGTCTCTTAAAGGTGACATCTATGACGGGTACTCACTGAACCACAACTCCCAGCGTGTCCTGACAGTGACTGGATTGGACGGGTAGTGTCAGGGGTTAATGTGCTGGTGGTATCTGTCACAGATGTTTGGACTGGGCTACCATGTTTTGGATTAGGGGGATGTCTATCTGTCCTGTGGCTCTGGGTGTAGGGGAACCTCTTTAAAGCAGCACAAGCACTTCTAGGAGTGCTATGTAATATTAATCATGGGCAGCATCTCCGTATCACTACATCGGGGGTCCCAAGCGCCCGTTACTTTTACTGTACTGTGTTGCTCCCCCTAAGTCTCTATGGGCCTGTTAGAACTGTGTGGGTTCGGTCCATCAGTCCCGTATTGGCCGTGTTCATGCCCATCCAGGGCTCCTCTACGTGGACTTCCAGGAGGTTTGGGTTTATGGCTCTCAGTATTGTGAGGGATGCGATGAATGTTGATTTGATGACTCTTTCTTGTGACATGCTTTATCTTTGTGTATGAGAAGCTAAGATTTTAATCTATTTCTATGAGGGCACTTTTGATGGCTGTGAGGTCAGCGCTCGTTCACAACCATCCACTTTGGTGCTTCACGAAGGCACGAACTCCCTGCAGTGAGGTTCCAGCTCCGTGTGACCCCGCTCCCCCCCAAGAAGTGTAAACCAGGTGTTCATAACAATTATATAGTATAATGCCATCATATTCTGCAGCACTTTACAGATCATGGGAAACATATAGAGAATACAGGCATCATGACCAGGTCAGATGAAACAATGGTAACGAGGACCCTGCTCACAAGAGCTTGCAATCTATGTGCTGATGACTTTGTGTGTAAGAATATGGACGTTGTAGTATATGACTTCACGTTAGCAGCAGGTCACCGTTCTGCTGCCTCCACGGAGGTGACAGAGTTTATTTCAACGGTCTGAGGAAGTGTTTGCTGTGGTTGTTCTCTGGTTTGTGTGAGACTATATATATCATCTGTATAAAAATATATTTGTTTATTTTGGATTGCTGAACAACAAAATCCAGAGTTACAATAACCAAACTCGCCTCCACCATGTGCTGCTGTGCAGGTATTCCCCAGCAGGACTTGTTTACATCTCTTCTGCAACCAGTCATCGGCCTCATTTATCTTTGCTGCTGAGGCCAGTGATATGGACATATCGTGGTGCGGAGGTCTAGACCAGCAATGGATGAGATGTATAGGATGTTTTTGTTACTCCTGCTTGAACTCTGTAGCCATATATTTTTTGTTTGTTGTTTTTACCTTGATGCATCTTCCATGCTCTGCTATGATGCCCATATGATAGGTGATGTGTTGTGTGCCGGGATCTGTCGTTACTTATTTGGGGCTGCTTCTTCTTTCCAGGCCTCTTGCTTTCTACTTTAAATACTGAAAATATCTGCAAAAATGAAATACTTTTTCAGTAACTTGATTTTCTACTTTACTCATAGTCCAAAATCATCCTGCGTATCTGTTATTAGGAGCCCTAACATGTAATGCATGCACTTCTGGCGTGTCTTGGACTGCACACGGCTAGTTGTGTGAATAAGCAATTGGGTAATGTGTTTAGTGTGTTGTCTGATGTTAGGTTTTTCAGATCGTCATGTGGTCTGGGTCTGCTGTGATAACAAACTCGGCTACTTACAGCCTCATTATTGAAATATTATTTATTAAAATCAAATGATGTTGACATGGCAGAGCTGGCAGCTTCACCACAAGCCAACACATAAACATGAATACATGGGATTTTCTTGTAGGTAATATAATGCGATACTCCCCACACCGGTTCCGTTCTCATTCCCATTGTCCATGGGTTCTCCATTGGTCCCTATTTGGTGACTGTGTTAAGACAGGAGCAAGAACCTGTTAAGAATACAAAGCAGCTTCTTCCAATTCCATGTTTACTTCTGACCTTGTGGGCATAGAGGAAGAGTCTATACCTGTGCTATGGCATGCTCACCCGATTGGAGTTATGCCTGCAGAGATTTTAGGTTCCCTTCATGTAGGGTTTTCCAGGTTGCTGTTTTTTTGTATGTGACTTGTCAGAGAGGGGATGGGCTCCCTAGCCCTATACCTGGGTGTAGCGTGATATTCGGGAATCTATGGAGTCATAAAGCAGTTATGAGTGTGACTCCACCACCGCAACCTTTATAAAAGCTGCTGTATGACCAACAGCCCCTAAATGTGTTCGTCATGTAAGCGATTTTATAGATTAGTCTCCTACTTTGTTTTCAATAAAGATGAATAGCTCACTATGTACAGTGCCTCTGCCTGCTACAGATTTTATTCTATACATGGCAGATGCTGATATCTGCAGGCTTTTCCCTTGTTGTGGCTTGAAATACTGCACAGAAAATCAATGTATGTAAAAAAAAATTTTGTTGCTATTAAGGTGGAAAATCTAAGGCACTCTTTCTTAAATGGCCTGCTTAAAGAGGTTGGAAGAAAGTTTTACTAAAACTGCTCCTTTCCTGACCACCGGTAGTGCGTGGTATTGCAACCCCGGCTCTATTAATAATGCCTTTATTTATATAGTGCAGCACTGCACAGAGCTTGCCAAATCAGTCCCTCTCCCCATGGGGCTCACAATCTAATCAACCTACCAGTATGTTTTGGAATGTGGGAGGAAACCGGAGGACCCAGAGGAAACCCACACAAACACGGAGAGAACATACAAACTCTTTGCAGATGTTCACCCTGGGCTTGAACCCAGTTCCCCAGCGCTGCAAGGCTGTAATGCTAACCACTAAGCCAACGTGGTACCTCTAATCATTTCTACACAACTGATCTGCAATACTGGCACAAACCATGGTCAAGTGTGGCGCTGTTTCCAGAAGGGAGCGTCCATGTTTTCCTATGCAGGCTTGATAAGATGTACTGGTTGACTTTTAAGGCTGATGGCCCCCGAGGAGCATTTTGAGAGCCTGATGTAAGGATAATTCGGTTGTGTTTACACAGACGCTCCCAGGGGCTGGAAGGATCCTAGTGCAGCTGGTTATATACACTCGCACTACATGATGACATAACTTAGCCCGGTCATGTCTGGACAGGGTCAATTATGACTCTGTAAACACATATGTTGGCAAGATTTGTATGTTTTACTAGGAAACATTTCATATGGTTTTCTATGGACCCGAGTTGCTGATCACATGGTAAGTTATGACTATATAGGGTGGAAGGACCTTCCTTGTATCCAGACATAATGAGATTTATCCCCTGACAGATGCACACTGATTAAAGGGATCCTCTCTGTAGATTCATGCCCTGTACTGTACGCTGCCTCCTATATTATTGTGAACCATATTTTCTTCACCAAACAAGCCAAAAAATGTATCCTGAGATAATGTATAAATTCAGCTTTGCTCTAATTAACGCCAGATTTATCTGATCTCATCACGGGCACTCGTAGCCTCTGGACAGAATGGGGCATGTGGCAACCCGATAGTAATGAGTGCAACCTGCTCATTCATGTGCATTGGAGCTTCATTCAGTATCCCCAAGTACTGGGGGTCTCTGATCCAGGGAGGGCACAGGGGTCTCTGTTGGAACCAGCCGCTCCCCTTTTGTGTAGAGCCTACAAGAATTTTTGCAACTTTTTTTTTAAAAAGTCACATTTGATAACTGAAGTACGTCATCTGGTCAGGCTATCTGCTCACCCCATATGCTGTGTCTGAGTAAGGGGCATACTAGTTTGGTGAAGGTAAGCTAAAGGTGAGGTGCAAATTTCTAATGTCAGGTTTTTCATCAAAGTGAAAATCTCTGGGGGGCATTCCTGGAATCTCTATATTCTGTATCTTCACAGGCGTTTATACTGTACAGTAGCGTTCCCCCTTACTGTATGTGATTACAGCAGGAGGAAGGGTCAGAGGGATTGGAGGGGGGGGGGGGGGGAGGAGTAGGCATGCTGCAGCACAATGTAACAGCTTGTGATGCTGCAGCATGGAGGGGCCCTGGTAATGCCCCTGTGTAGTACCATCCAGGAGCCTGTCAGATGGTGTTGCTGTTGTATTCCCTGGAATGAATGTCCGCTGCCTCAAGTACAGGGGGTCCAGTATTTTTCTATGTTCAAGTTGATACTTCTCTTCAATGGAGACCATGAATAGTTCCTGCGTTGACGCTTCTAGATCCAGTTTGGGTAATTTCTACCCCCCTCCCCACCATTTCTACCCTACACACATATTGGATACCACTGAAAATGTCCCCGCTCTGTTTCCTTACAGGAGAATGGCTGTATGTGTGTTATAGGGAGATTCCTGTGTACATTTATGCTTTCATCACAGTTTACTTGTCTGCTGGGAGTTGTAGTCTCCTGACAGCTGTCCTGTTGTTGGTTGCTTTATGGTATTTGCGTCATCTTCATTACATACCGTGTACTGTGGGAAGAAAGGCTTGTTTGTGTTTCCCACTTTGTCTGATATTGCGCCAATGTGTGAAACTTGTGTTGGGCGTTGAGTGGAACAAGTCCCTATGTGTTTCGTTACTCCATGTGTGTGCGGATAGATACTTATATACCTCTTGGTAAATCTTGTCTAACCCCCAGCTGTCATACTACCAGACTACATAACTTTCCTGGACTACAACAACGTGAAGCTGACCATGTTTGTGCAAAATTGTTAATAACTTTTTTTTGTAAAATTATGATTATAATATCCTCAATTGTCATTGGGCCTTAGTCCTACAATGAAACAGGAGTCACCAGCTACTACCAGCCAGGATTTTGTTTTCAGCTAATGAGTCCTTTGAAGGGAAAGTGACGTCCATATATTTTGGCTAAGTGTTGGCCGAACCAGCCGACGCCTGTGGCATAGCCCCTACATACATGGGGACGGACCTGGTTCTCCTTTAGTCAAATTAGGAACTTTGATATCAATAGGTCCACTGCAGCCTGAGGTGTCCGATGTTGGTTTATTTCCATCTTCTTTTTATAAACAGGCACACTCAGCCGAGCCAAGTGTGCATGTGCCAAATGAGTATTTGTTCCATATAAAAAGGGATTGTCCCTGATACAGGATAACTTGCTGATCACCAGTGGGACCCCTCAGAACACAAAAACATGGGGTCTCTTGTACCCTAAAGGAATGGTGCAGAAGGTTGGACATGCACACCCCTGCTCCATGTATTGTCTATGGCACTGACCGAAGTATCGGGAGTACTATACATCAGTGACATGAATAGAGCAGCCAATGCATGTGTGAGAAGCTGCTCTGCTCATTTGGGGTACCTATTATTGTGATCGGTGAGGGTCTTGCGAATGGGTTCCCCAGTGGTCTGCAAGTAATCCCCTCTACTGTGGATAGAGGATAACTTGTTGTGACTGGTCAGGACCCAGATCTGATATACTATCTGATGTCTATTACAATAATCTTAAAGATGTTTTCAAGATATGAGATTATTCTTGTAATAAAATGACCTCCTGGATTCCAGCGTGTAATCTGTGCACATTGTATATAATCCCTCTCCATTGTTGAGCACTTTTCCAGCGTATTGCGGGACGTGTTAATGGCCGGGGCGTGTTTACTCGGCGAGCTTGAAGTAGCTCATCTGTTCTGACATAATTGACTTGTAAGATTTATGGAGTTTGCTTCGTAAACAATAAGGGAGAAGAATGGCGATGGGACGCCTCGGGGTAGAGGAAGGAGATGTTTCTTTAGGTGAGGTTACACATGTAGTTGGTTTTCCAGGGCAGCGCGTCATGAGCTGACTCACCCATACAAAATAATCAGTGGCATGAGGACGGCAGCTGTCGTACTACAACTCCCAGCATGCCCGATGGGTGGACCACTGACCTGCACCTTACAGATCTCTCTCACCCTTGAATGTAACGTTTTAACAGCTTTCAGTGAAGATAACAAATTATTTTCCTCCATGAGAAAGGTGATCGGGCCGCTTGTCAGGACCTGTGAGCTGCGATCCAGTCTGCTGTTATTCTACCGCCCTCAGGATTGTGTTTTAGACTGATTAAAACCTTGTCTGTTTCACTTCTGTCCACTTGCCAAATTACTGTCCGGAGTGTCTGCCGGATCTATTACAGCCCCAGCATCACTGCTAATAGTAAAGGGGATATTTATTTATATTTTATTTATCTACTCACCACTTATACTGGTCCTGCACGGATTCTGGCTCATGTTATGTGATCTGTCCTATAATGACAGGACAATAATCATTGACCTATGTGAGTACCACAGGTCTATAGGATTGCTGACCAGTGGAGGGCCTACGTTTCCCAGGTTAGGCGTGACACTGCCATCTCTCGCTTCTGTGTGTCCATAGCCATTGCGACTGCCTGGAGCCCCATGTCTCCTTTTCTGCAGGAATAATATTTCCCCACCTAGGATGTCACTGTATGGGAGGAGGGGGGGGGGGTAAGGGTTGATGGGCCCCATCACTATGGGATGTCACGATGGGCGGGGGTTAGGGTCTATTGGGGTTAAATACATTTTTTATATATATAATAGATTTAATACTTCATGGAGTTGACCCACATTTTAAACTTACCCGTTATCCAAAAGTGAAACAAGTGTGAGAGGTTTTCCTACTGGGACCCCGGGAGCCTTAGAATGGGGACCTGTAAGTCCTCCTGTGGTTGCAGTGCTGATGCACAGGCCTGACCCACACTCCCTTCACTGTATGTTCTGCAGCCCCATAGATGAGATACGTTTAGTGATTGGTCTATGTGGAAAGGTTCAGTGGAAACGTTTCCTGTTCACATGCCCTTAGCTATGTATCTCAGGTTTAATCTCAGGTTTTCTGTGAGTATGGTCTCTTGAGGTCTTGCTTCCTGATCCTTCAGGTCCTGATAACCTTTGCACAACCTTCCAGTATGTAGGTTGTATGCAGGGCTTGTCTCATGGCCCGGCTGTGCTGCCATCTCCATAGGATATTGCATAATAGGGGGGCCGCTGGCTCACATGTTCTGTAGTAGACCCTCACTAATGTGATTACTCCAGCCTCCAGTCATTTGACTTCCTTTGTTGCACCCCCCACCCATGGTTCAGTGAAGGGATAATGCAGGAAGTATGTTTGGGGATTTTAGGGGGGAAAGAAAGGATTTTGTTTCTTTTCTTTTAGTATTTCTTTATACCAAGTGTGATTCTGAACACTCTCCAGCTCCATGTCTGAGTTTTATTGTGAACTTGGCATTCGAACTTCAAAGAGCATTGAAACCTCCCCGAGTATCTGGTTAACCACAAGACCCTTGTAGACGGCGTTTTTCCTGCAGCACATTGCTCAGTGTTGACTAACATGTGTTATACACAGCGTACAGAGCCGTGTACTGTTCTCCTCACCAGTCCAGACCCGGGGACAGAAACCTAACAAAATGAGCCATGGATTGGTTTCCTTTTTGTCTCCTAAATATAACCTGCTCAGTCCAAATTCCAGATGTAGTCCCCTTCTGACCTTTCCTCCTCATCTACTTGAAGCTATAGCAATCTCTGAAAGGATTTCCATTAGATTTAGGACCATGACTGTAGGCGTGTTTTGTGGCCTTTCACAAACAGACCATTTTATATACAAAGTAAAAGGACATTAAGTTGTAACAGAATACACACCTAGGAAAGATCTTGGCCCTCTGTCTTCCAGAACAGAGGTGAGGAAGGGGAGGGGGTTAATCTGCAACTTGGGCCACATGCAAATGAATGTACACAGGGCAGTAAGGCTGCATTCACATGTGGCGTTTGTGCTGCATTTTATAGAAGCATGCGTTTTTCCCACTTCAATGCGTCTGAAAACGTGGCATGAACGCCACATGTGAACACGGCCTAACAATGTCTGTACCAGCTGATCACTGCAGATACTGAGTGATGAACACCCCCTAAACCTAAGGCTACAATTCATGCTGTTACACATCCTGCCAAATGACAGGTTCTAGAACCTCATCCAGACTCCAGGCTGTCATGGGAACAGATTCTTTCTCCGATGTCACAGGGAGCGACTATCCAGCGACTACAACACCAGCGATCGGCACTGTGAGCGGTGGGTGTTCGCTGTTCAGCCCCTCTTCGTACATCCTTAACAGCATTATGATGTACATGTACGTCATAATGGATTAAGGGGTTATATAAGGAAGAATGGTGGTAAACAGAAGGAACAGACTCTTTAATAAAGTATATTACAGAGTTCGCTATTATCTGCAATACTGATTCATAACATCTTGTTAATAGTCAGTTTTGCTTTACGATGAGGTACCTCCGCAGGTATAGGACTTCTACCTCATCATACGGCACTGTCCGGGCAGTAGATGAGCGATATATGTGGTACAGCACTACCAGATGTAGAAATGCTGGGATAAGAAACATTAATGATGAGCCGTAGGTGGTTGCTGTGACCAGCCCTGGTAAGGTCAGCCAGTGTCGTGTAGTACGGCCTGTCTATTCCAGGATTATTGTGGAAGCTTGAGGCTCTTATTCCTTAGATATTATATAGTGTAACAAATAAGATTTATTTCACTGGAACCAAGGAGCTGGGCCAGAATTATGTACAATATCCACAGACGGTTCCTCCTCCTCCTGAAGACTGTATAGTTGGCACGTATTCCTGGCATCCTCCGAAGATTAGTCTGTCTGATGGCCAAATGGTGAAGTGTGACTTATCTTTCCAGAGAATATATTTCCACTGCTGGAGTACAATGGACTATTTCTCTAACAGTTTGATAAAAGGGCACCTGTCACCAGATTTTTGCCATTGAACTATTTTGCCCCTCAGACGGGGTGTGAGATATTCTTTCCAGAATTCCCGTCATTAAAGGGGTTTTCCCACAAACAAAAGATAGGCTCTATCCACAGGATAGGGCCTAACTTGCTGATCAGTGGGGGTCTTGTTGGTAAGACCCGCACAGATCACGAAAACAAGGGGTCCCACGTATCTCTAGCGGACCCCTCGTCGCTCTGTCAGACTAATGGAGCATACGCTCATGACCCTTCTGCTCCATTAATCTCTATGCTGCTCGGCCCTCTGCTCCTTTAGTCTGACAAGGGGTCCGACAGACCTCTCGTTTTCGTGATCTGTGGGGTCTCCGCCTTGAGACCCCCACTGATCAGCAAGCTATGCCCTATTCAGAGGAAAGGGCCTGACTTTTGTTTGTGGGAAAACCCCTTTAGTGCACAATCTCATCCTTATACCCATTTAAAAAAAAAAAAAAAAAAATCTTCTCCAAAGTCATGTGAAAAATGTGCTGAGAGTCATATTATTTTCCTAAGATAAAGGCAGAAGGGGGAGCATTACTTCAGATGCTCCTTTTTTTGGTTCTGAAATATAAGAAGCATGTTTCTAGGTACTTAAGATAAGAATCCCATCTTTCACATTGCATAAGAACCCAAGATACATTTCCAACTGATATCTGTTGCCTGTATCTCTGGTTCTGTGGATTATATATCAACAAGCCTCAAAGATATGATCTTAAAAATAAGTCTCTTATTATAAACGTTACCGGGAGCCTGTTTCCTGGTACTATAGAACTGAAGATGGGGGTGACGGCAGCCTCTAAACTTGACTCATTTTTAAGCAAAATATGACTCTACTTCTCATTTCCACGTGACTCTTCATATGATTTTTTTTTTTTTTAATTATTAATATCAAACCGAGTGTGATTTCACATAAGAGGGAATTCTCTAAATGACATTTTTATCACCTACCTGAGGGGACAGCTAGTTTAATCTGATCTTGGTTCCCCTGGTACAGTCTGCATTGCAAGATATGCTAAATCCTCTTGATTCCTCATTCCTTGCCTCTCAAGGCGGGGGATGTCTGCAGTCTAGTGGTTGTATTACACCGCTGATCCGTATAAGAGTGTATCCGCACTTGTCTTCAGTAATGTTTTCTATCAAAAGCTGAATGTTGGCAGGGTGACAGGATTGTAAACCCTCCGCGGCCTCCCCGTATAGACGAGACACGAGATTCGGAGACATATTCCTTACTGTGACTTCTCCGGGTCTTTCCATGTCGCTGGCATCCATCAGCCTGGTGATTATTTTGATATCCTGAGCCATAGACATATATTATGACTTTTATTACTTTTTTTTATGGCTTTCCTTTCTCTTGGCTTCCTTGCGATTGCGGGACCCATCTCCTAAAAACTTGGGGAGCTACAAGAACGTCAGGGCCGTTGGGTCAGTCATCCTATTAGTCAGCTTTAAATCGCTTAATGGTCCAGGGTGGGAGCATACTCTCTTCGCTGTGCTTCCTTTAGTGCCCCTGTACTTTTGGTTTTCTAGTCTGTGCCTGGCTGGAAGTTCTATGGGATCCACTATAACCAATGGGTGGCTTCCTATGACTTTGGAATAGCAAAGGAAATAAATCCCCTGGAAAATGAAAGTGATGTCACACATTGTCCAAGGAGGGTCCCCAGAAATTTGTGTCCAGACTCTAACCTAAAAACCCAAACTACTGTAACGACATGACACCTTCAAAGTCAGAGACCAAGTATACATATGATATAAGGTTTGAAAGCATGAACGATGAATGGAAGAACAAGCGTGAACTACGGCCCTATGTATGGGGGGTATAAGAGGTTAGACGTTTTGTCCAATTTAATTTTTATTAAAGGGATTGTCTTGTAAAGATAAACAAAACCCTGATCTTTTCTGTAGATTATAGAGGGATCTTCCCCAGGCCAGGGCACAGCGCCTCTTGTGGATGGGAGGCCTCCACGTACGTGCTTGTCCACAATATTTTGAGCGCCTCGGAGGTCGTACTGGTGGCCATCGTCTGAAGGATGTTTCCTTGTACTATGGATAGTCAGATACGGCTCTATAGCTTCACGAGCAGGGCTGTACAATAACTATAAATGTGGGCACTACTAATGTGAACCATATGGGGGCGCCGGCGGCTGCCATCGCCTCTGATTGGCTCCTCTTCAGTGAATCATTTAATAGCAATTTGATCGCTTCCTGCTCTGAAGAAACATTTGTTAGACGTCTTGGACTATAAGACTGAAACCGGAGAGGCGGAGAGCCGTCCTGTATACACACAGGCTCCTGCCCTCGTCTCTGTCACCACATATTTCTGGGGATGCAGGGAGGGGCCTATTCTCTGACATATGAGAGATCTTGTCTAAATATAGGATCATTATGGACAAGGAACAAATCTGTTTTTCGGCTTTTGGGGCGATGGTTTTGTGTCCTCCGGCTTTCAGAACAACAATGTTGTGTATTTCTGCATCGCCACAATGTTTTCTGTTCTTGACTATTACTTTTTTTAAATGTAATTTTAATATTGTTTCCATAAATATTCGGCTATTTTCCCTTCAGATCTATGTCTTGTAATGGGGAATCTTGTTACATTACATTGCTTGGCTGGGGGTACCCTACTCTTGGTTTTTGTGAAGGGGGTCAGATTTTTTGCAGTGTGTTTTGTTTTTCTTTCTTTTATAAGATCACTTTGAAATAAAAACATTTAGACTGCCAATGAGCCCAGAACCTTTCTACAGGGGCCATACTAGATATTGTCAGTTTTGCTCCCCTGCATGCTCGGGAGTGACCTACACAACCCCTGCCCTTTGTTTCTTGACCTCTATGAAAGCATGAGCTCTGTTTTCCGCCTATGAGTGGTGGACCTAGACTATGTGCAAGCTCCTGCATCTGTTTTATAGAAGCCTCTCACTGTAGGGTGCATAGGGTGTCTAGCCTTAGTTGGGTGATATGTATACATAAGTGGCTGCTGCTTTGATGAACTGATCTCTGTGTAATAGTGCTCCTAGATGATGATTCCTAGTATGACTGAGGTGTTACTGTCCCGCGGTGAAAGTATATGGGACAGTGCCCATGCATCAGAGATTGCTGTGATTCACACACAAAATTGGTCCGTCTGAAATTGCTTCCAGGTCAGTCCAGTTGTTTATGCCGTTGATCTAGATCTTCTCCAAATGCAAATAGTTAAGGCGTGTTTGATTAGGTAAACTGTCAACTAGCATTAAACTACCAGCCTCCCTCAGGTAGGGTACAATATGTCCTTTTATAGAATCCCCTTTATGTGTAATCTTGGTCGTTTACCTTTAGTCTTGTGAAAATGAGCACAAAAGTTTAATATTTTACCTTGGACAAGTCCATTTTAGAGGTTGCCGGAGGTTTGGTCGTATAGTACCTAGAAGCAGTTTGAGACCTAGATGGAAATGCGACCTGCAGATAAAATCCAATTCCTAATTTATTTTCTTTTAATTGCCTGTGGCTCCATTTCTGTAGCATTTCGAACTATAATTCTGATCTGAAAGGTGAGATTCATTTCTTTAATATGACACCAGCAGGCTGTTTCTAGGTGCTATAGAACCAAACATGTGAAATGACAAGCCACTCTGAACCCTCTAAACTCATAAAGGCAAAATGTGACTCTACTCTGACAGGTTCCCTTTAACTTGTGTAATCCTAGACTTCAATCCAAAATTTCTGACAACTATCTGTGTTTGGCCGGCCTTTATCGCTTAGTTTTTACTGCCTGAGATACAAGGCGCTACCCGTGGTGTCTGTCAGTTCTCCCCATTGTTAACCCATTAAGTGTTGGTGTAGCGGGTGCACTGTAACTTGTATGTGGGAGGCCTGTGCGCTCACTTTCATGCCTCTGGCGCTCTCCCTTTGTCTCCGGATGATCATTTAGTATCACACATGATGTGTTTTCACATGGGCGGATCTTATTACTGCCCCCAGTGCTGGGAGAAGGGGAGCGGACATTCCTGCTTCCCTTGTGTATGTGGGGCTGAGCAGCTATCCCTTCATTATATGTGACTGCTTGTGTTAATATATACGCTTATATTCCCTGATCACATTGTCCGTGTTTCCTAGTGATGGGAAGTTGTAGACAAAACACTGGGGTTAACGAAGATTTTTGGCTGGTGTACCGTTTCCCCCTCTCACTCCCCGTATTATCTTTGTGGGATTTATCTTTGTGACACACAGATTTAGGGTTTCTCCTGTAGGTATTTTAGCGTTTCGTCCTCCTCCCCACACATTGTGGAATTTTGTGTAGTGACCATATATCACATGAGGAGCCGCTAGTAAGACCTAGAGCCTTCAGGGAGTAAATCAGTGTTTCTATCCTAGGTTATTGTGAGATATATGGGCTGAGACAAGTGATAAAACAATACCCGGCGTTCAGCTGGAGACACTAGTCTGAATGCCAGCATTGTGTCCTTATGGCCTAAAGAAGGACTATTATGTTTTTTATTTTTTTTGGATTACAGCAAAAAAAAAGACAAGCGGCACAGCCTCTTTGGCATAAAAGTGTACAGTGTAGAATTTAGGTCTCTGCTTCACATAATGTTGTCCTATTTTCAAGCCCTTGTCCAACCAGAAGTTCCAGGGGCTTAGGAAACCCAATTTGTCCAATAAGAAGCCTCCCCGGACCATGGGGCAACACAAGAAGGGAAATCTTCTGGAAAACAGACGTGACATCCCATGTCCGTGGAGACCCCTCATTGTGAGAGGCCGAACCACTTTAATTTATTGGAAATCTACCATCAAAATCCATCAAGGGACACCGTGACTGTGGCAATCTTCTTATATTTGTTATCCATGGAAGTCGTCTTCCTTATAAAATCCTACTTTTATAATGTATGGTAATGAGCTGGTGGGGGTGTTACTAGACCCCTCTATGCTGTATCTTACACTCTTCCCCTTACTCCCCCCCCCCCCCCCCCCCCCTCCCACTGTGTGAGGTTACATCAGTTTTGGGCAAGGTATAAGTGCTGAGAGAGCCATTGAGGGAGAGGAAGGTTGGTATCAGTGTAACAGCCTGTGAAGCTACAGCAAAGAGCACTGGCTTATCATTATTTTCAAAGTTGTTTTTGGAAGGAGGCCATGGATAACAAATGTATAAAGATTACCTCAGTCACACGGCCTGGATCTAGGAGGAATTATCCCTGGTTTATCATGATGGATTTTGATGGTAGATTTCCTTTAATGTGTTTTCTTGAAGAAATCAGTAGTCAGTGCTATTTCTGAAGAATAACTACGGTAATTTGTCTGGATGCCTTTACCCGAGAGCAAAAATATAGCGTGTTATGGGGTAAAAACATTTGTTTTACTTCTTAAAAGTTGGAATTGATGGCCCCGCGTCTTTTGCCAGCCTTGTATACTATCTTGTAATCATTGTTTCTCTGCAGTCTGTGAATTTGCAGTGCACTTTTATCTGGTGGGAGGAGATTTCATTGCTGTGACTCGCTGCTCCGGTCTTACCTAGAGCCGTATAATCTCTGCTCAATTCCATCTTGCTAGCAAGACAACAGCTCCCTAAGGTCCTGAAGTGAGGCGGCAGAATGAGATGAGCCTGATTGGGGGAAGAGGTTCTTTTGCTTTGATGAGATAATTTTACTAAGTTTCCTTTATGCAAAGTTTGTTTTAACAGTTATTGAGCATTTGATGGCGACGTTGCAGGACAACACATCAACATTTGTCAGTCACTGTGTAGCCCCAGCCCTTGTATCCATCCAGGGGACAAGTCCTATGACATGCTAGACTCTTGTCAGCAGAAAAGGTTAAATAAAAACTCTTCGGTACCCATGAGAAATTTTCTTTCTTTCTCTCGTGATGCACGCGTCAGTAAATCACACAGCAAACACTGTGTCAAGGTTTAATAACAGCAGATCGCTCTTCAGATAGGCGGCCGGGGTAGCACATCCGATTCCATCTGGAAACCTGTAACGTAAACTGACAAAATCTCAGAAATGCCTTTGTTTAGAAAGGACTGAGAGGGGATTTTGTGGTTTCCGGTAATAAAACTGACTTCAGGCTGTAATATATCTCTAGCAGTCAGCTGGTGGATCCCGTGGTGCAGTCGCTGTGTAATTGGTAGTAGGCTTTGGTAGTCTACTTGTGGATCCCTCATACATTGGCAGTGACTTGTGATTTCTTTCTTTATAGGAGGAGGTGGAACTAGAGTTGTGTAAAATGTATTTATCATTAGAAATGACAAATATGGGTCATATGGAGAGACATTGGAGGTCACGTGGACGTCCTATTACAAGCGACAAATCTTAGGCTACATTCACACGAACGTATGGAGGACGTATATACGGCCGACGTATATACGGCCAATATACGTCCCCCATACACTCCTATGGGCGCACGGCACCCTACGGGAGCGGTACGGTGCAGCAGACGTGCGGCACCGTACCGTTCCGTACCCGGGAAAAAGATAGGACATGTCCTATCTTTTCTCGTAATACGGCGCCGTGCGCCATAGGTTGCTATGGAGAGGGGCGGGGGTGAGCTGCGCTCACCTCCTCTCCCCGTACACTGCCGTTGCCCGGTACGGTACGGGCGGGCAACGGCAGTGTGAATATAGCCTTATTCTGTACTCCTGAGAAGATGTGAAATGTTCTTCTGTAATCTGCATTGTAGGACGGTGTTCATACTTGCCAGATTAACCTACTAAAAAAAAATAAAATAAACCAAGCTCCTCATGCCCTTGTTTTCATAAAACAGACTTTAAAAAGTATGCAAATGAGCCTGGGGCGCTTTGGAGCCCAGTGTTCCTTGGGCTCATGTGCATGATTTTTTTGTTGTAAATTGGACTGCATGAGGAGCTAAAATAAGAGCTGATCCTGTTAAATGCTGAAAACCCCTAACTCGGCTTATACCCGCATCTATTTAAAAAAAAACCCTCTGTACTCCCCTTTCAGACGCCCCCTGCAGGTCCTCTCCAGTCTTCGGCTCCATCTTCCGCTCCCTGCGTGGTCCTGCTGCACACACCATGACGTCAGCCGCTTGCAACGGGCCTGCGTGGGAAGCCGGAGCTGAATGCGGAAGAGTACCTGCAGGGGCCATCTTAGAGGTGAGGTGTTTTTTTGTTTTGTGGCTGTG
This sequence comes from Engystomops pustulosus, assembly GCF_040894005.1. NCBI lineage: Eukaryota > Metazoa > Chordata > Amphibia > Anura > Leptodactylidae > Engystomops > Engystomops pustulosus. The sequence continues at coordinate 189,436,728 of NC_092413.1, read as the reverse complement.
CAGGGGACTGCTGGCTATGTACTGTGGGCGGGGGGGGGGGGGGGGGGGTCGGATGCTGCTGGGTATGTCCTGGGGGGACGGGGGGCTGCTGGCTATGTAATCTCTAGCTAGATGTAATCTCACAGCAACAACACACAGTGGGAAAGTAGGGAAGTGCTGAGGCATTCAAAAAACCATTTAACAGAAGCCAAAAGCCCTTCTGGTTCATTAGCATAATTTTACAAGTTGATTTGCACAGCCATGGTTGGACCTTTAATCAGAACGTTCCCTGTCTAGTTTCAAGGACTGTCCGTGATACAGGAGATGCTTCTCCGAGTATCATAGGGATACATGATAAAAGGAGTCCCTGCTTCCCCCTGATAAGCAGCACTGACGCTGTAATCCTGATAAGTGGGGAAAGCAGGGACTCATTGTATCATATATATGCATGCTCAGGGAACCATTTTCTGAACTGGAGTCATGAAACAGGACACAGGGTGGAATGGCCACGCGAATCGTCCTGGAGCAGAGAGCAGCAATGTCTGCCGGAGGAATCCACCATCTGTGTGTGGACGTCATCTGCTGTGACCTCCTGGAGATGCCTGCCCTTGGCTGATCAGCCGGGCCTCCTCGTGTTGAGTTGTGGCTTGTTTTGTCTGCATGTTTTCCCCTATATGAAGCCTATAGTCTCCAGGGACAAAAATAAATTACAACTTGTGGATTTTGGGGCTCATTTTTTTTTTCATCCTGTTCCCCGCACAGCCCTTCCTCTAGCAGCGCGGTGTATCGGCACGTACCTTGCACTTATAAGCTGATGTTTGTTCCTGGAGAGAGTCTGAATATGTACGTAGCGCTGTAGGAAAGTATTTGTGAGGCTGCTGAGATCTCCCATCTGTCTGTGACATGTAATATTACTGGGCTGAGCGAGACATTCTCCAGAGACAAGTGTCTGCTGATCTGTACACGGCTGTATGGATGCAATATTATATGACAGCATTGTACAGTATAGAGTGCACATAGAGAGATACAAGCAGATGATAGACCAACGGAAAAAAAAAACTGCACGCAAGATCCGAACGGGTTGGAGCAGAATAATCTGCTTTTAATCTGGATTTTATCGGCATTATTTATAAATCCACATTGTATCCACTGCAGATGAAAACATTCATTCCAATTCTCGCCACGATGGAATAATCTGAACAGTGGGCACCCAGGCCTTAACCCCAACACAGAGTTTGCCAGACACGACTCAGGGCTTCCTCCTGTGGTCCAATACAGCCCAGGATGTGCCATGCTCAGCAACATACTTGGCTGCCAGGACTACAAGAGGAACAAGAAAGTGTGGACAGGGATTTTTGTTGGAGCGCCTGCTCTGGGAACCCTGATTATTCCTCTTCAGGGCACCCTGAATCCAAGTTCTCCATCATCTTTCTATTGTATTAGTGAACTCAGGACACTAAAACGATTTAAACCTGTGATACAGCAGGGATCAATAAGTTACTGCTTACATTGTCATGTTGACACTTTGTGACATATAAGTGGGTTTTGGTTGTACTTTGGGCACTCTCCAAAAGGTTCGCCATCACTGGTCTATGAGATTTGCAGGCGATTTTTTTTCAGATTAAATTTTAAAAAAAAGTCACTGTAAGTATCACACATTTCCCCTGGGCTGATGAACCTGACCACACAAGTTGCAGTCGTGTCACTTGACCTGAAGGTCAGACATCCAGGAATAGCCCAATGTTGTCTCTTTGGGCGACACATGCAGGGTCAACTGCTAGATCACATCTGACCCCTCAGCAGTCCTCTACATAAAGACTACAAGACACAGGTAAAGGATCCACGGCTCTGTACATTTACTCCTTTATAATATATCTACTTCCAGTTCCACTTGTCATAGGAAGAGTCAAAGAAGCCACCACCAAAAACACTCCAAAAGGAACTGGATCCTTAGGACCTGTGTACATGACTGGGTTATATATGTTAGAAAGTAAATACTTGGCACTGGACACTTGCTATTTTCTTTTATTAGTTAGGTTCAATTTGTGGCTTCAACATGGAGTTTAATCCAGGAAATACATTTTTTGGTTTTGCATGACCTTCATCAGACACAGATTGCACACTGAAGGAGATATCCACTGACGGATGCCTGTAAGGTAGAGGAAATAGCATCAGTGTAATGGTGGCGCTGCCGCACTGGTAAAGGATTATAAATCTATAGTGTGGCTTTATAATATAACCACCCCCCCCCCCCCTTATGTACTTAACCAATTTGTGACTGAGGGTCATTGGTGCCTGAAGGTCCAGGTCATGTTGGTCCAGGTCATGTTCCAAAATATGTTAGAAAGTTTCTCTGTCAGCAGAAGGAGCTGCAGGTAATGTAGGGGGAAGGGGCCACTTCAAACGGTCACATTTTGGTGTTGTATTAAGGAGTAGAATCTTCCCTTTAACACATCAGGATTGTGTTTCTTGGTGAAAAATAATGTAATATATTTTTTTGGATTTACAGTCGTCAATCAAAAATCACATTTGTTACTGCAAATTTAAAGGGAACCTTTTTATCAGAAACTGGCCTAAAAATCTCCTACCAGTATGTTGTCTAGCAGCTTTACATCTTACAGATCATGTTTCTGTTCATAGCCCAGCATGGTTCCATCACCCAGAAAATCAACGTTGAAGTGAAATGTAAATTGGTTGTAGTCAAGGAGGCGGAGAGTTTAACAGTAGTCTCTCTTCCCTCCTCTGCACACCTCCTCCCGTGACTTACAACATGCAACAGTCTTCTTTTTGGACTATCAATTACAATATGTTGGGGGGGGGGGGGGGGTTTGCGTTCTGAGACTAATTCTGTGTTAAAATCTCTGCCTCCTTGACATTATACAACAAACTTGCACTCACTTGAAAGTTGATTTTCTGGATAATGCCCCCCCACCCTGGTTCCGCTGCTCAACATCATACTGGTAGTGGTTTATTAGGTATATTTCTGCTGATAGGTTCCCTTTGACAGTTGTTCTGTGTCACCTGGAAATAATCCTGATATGCTATTAAAGGTGAATTCTCTTTTTATAAGGACACCAGAATTGTGTTTCTGGGGGTCAAAGTGCAGGAGATCTGACAATTTAAAGACTGACCCTGTCATCACGTGTATGTACTTGCAATATATATATATATATATATATATATATATATATATATATATATATATATATCTATCCATATGGCAGCCGTGAAATTAAAAGGTTAATCTGTCTGTTTTTATAAAGGGGAGCCTTTTAAAAGACCTATTACTTTTATACCAACCCATCTTTATCCGAAATCTGACCTAGGAGAACCCTGTATGTGGCTCAGATTTGCAGAAAGAAATTATGTCTAGGATATATCGATTGCAGATCTACAGCTGAAATCTCCTCATTGTCCATTGCTATAAGACTCTGCACGTGTGTGTGTGCGCTTCTCTTCGTCTACGGTCCCTGTGTAATTCATTGCTTACCTTTATGTCCTCCATTTTTTGCAAAAGTAAGGCTTAATGGTGTCCCAACCTCTTGAAGGGTCATATGATTGAGTTACCTTTTAACTAATCCGAAAATACAGACGGATAACACCTGTGTCACCGTAGTATTTTTTACTTTCCCATAGACTTCTTTGGAAAGGCACAGGCAGGAATATGACCCGCTTCTACAGGTCACCTCAAGAAAAACGCGTTTTTGTGGGCGGTCCCATTGAAATGAGTGTGACATCTCTAAAGGAAATATAAGGGGAAAAGAAAAGCTTTAATGTGCAGTTAGTTTTTACTACTTGTTTTTATTTTATTTTTTTTGTTGGATTTAAAATGAAATAAAAACAAAACAGATTAGGATGGAAAAAATTATGTTTTCTGTCAGTGTTTTTTTTTTTTTTTTTTTTTTTTTTTTTTTCGTTTTTGAACACTGTACATAGGTTTTCTTTAAATATGCAAGACTGGGAAGGAGTAGAAGTCCATGGAGGCTGCTGTCACTTCATGTGATCAGATACATACTTGGGGTACAGTTTGCAATTATAAAGAAGCTACAGGACCTGAAATGATGTCACTCTGGTCACATGACATGAACTGTGACCAGTATGGAGGCATTTGATGGGATTCCCGGAATGAGCAGGACACTCTCCCCCTGATGCCAGGTAATAGAAGATGAAAGGTGATTATATGTGGATGTAAGCGAAACAATTTTTATTTAAAAGAAGGGTGTCAGTCAGTGAATAGAGCTCTATAGGAAGCTGTCACTGGCTGCATATGTGCAAATGTGGTGACTGGTTCCCTTTAAGGCTTTGCTGGGTACAGTCAGCGCTCAGCCTAGCGCTCTAGGCCCCGGTACATCAGTATGCAGGCAGCGGTGTAATCTGGACTTGGCATCGGTGCTGGTGGCTGGTTATGGTCCTGCTGCTGCTGTCGCCTTAACCTTATGGAGAAAATCACTTTGCTGGAAAGTGCATGTGTTTGAGGAAATGAGAGCGGCCGAGGGAAGACTTTAATGTGCTCCACATGGAGACCTTATCTGACAACCTGCTCTCCTCATTGACGGAAGCCAAAATTCTCCTGGGTGGGAGAGACGCGGTCATGGGGGCTTCATCTAAACCAAATGCTGGAGCAATGCCGCAGCGCCTTCCCTCCACCGCAGGCACATCTCCTTGGTGGCGTCTAGACATGAAGAATAAATGGAACTTGGAGTCCAGCTTGTTGGGTGGAAATGAGGATCTTTCCCATATTTTACATTAACTCTTCACCCCCATCAAATCCCTGTGGAATAAGGAATTAACTTTCCCTTCCATGAGAAACAAGCAATATAAAGCATGGACACTTACTCATAGGTCCAGACACCGTGACTGTAGTAATCTTCTTATATCTGTTATCCATGGCTTAATTCCTTCTAAAATCAACTAAATTATTCTGATATTTCTGAATTCATTGGGTGCTTACTCTCCACCTAGCAGCAATGATTGCACATTGTCAGAGCTAGTACCACCCAGGTTTCTAGGAGGAATAACAGAGGAGCGAGCTCAGGACTCTATCTTATTACATCCCTGTATTTCGGATAAATATTTTAGGTTACCCGAGACATTAGGATTTTGTCATAGAAGCAGGAGAATATACAAGCCGTACATTGAGACCCTGCTGTGCAGGTTATTGCTCTGATTATTGGGGGGCACCCAGAGGGGAAGGTTCTCACATGCTTGGTACCTGCTCTTGTGGTTTGTTATCCTATACATAGGATTGTGTCTCCTGCCCCCAGGAAGAGCAGAGCCTTACTCAGCATGATGTATACAGGGCTTTCACCCCCGATTAAACAGATGTCCATCCTGTGCTGCCGGATGACACAAGATTCCCATTTCTCCATAGGGTAATTGGCTTGTCTGGTATTCCTGACCTGATATAACTTGTCTGGAGGATCACTTGTGTGTGTGATCCGTGTGGAAGCGGGTTGTCTCCAGTCAGCAGTACACAGCACTCCCACAGCGTCTCTTCTGTCTAAATAAGGCAGTCAGACTGTTTATGGGGGTGTTGTGGTGTATAAAGCTACGTGTAGGGGTTTGACATTGTCCCATCACAGTTTGGCCACATTTTATGTTTGGACTTTTCTGGGCCCGATGCAGAACCCATAAGACTAGCCCGTGATCTGTTATTGTAAGGTAAATTATTTCATTATAAGCGAGGTTGTCACCAGTAGAGAAGAGTATAGTGGTTTTTAAAGGACATTTTGTTTAAGAACTAGGCAGGACATAGTCTGACTATGGAAACATAAGGTTTAATGTACCCAGTCAGGAAACCCAGACTATCTCTGTATGTAAGAGTCTGCGGATTATCCCCTGTATTAGTCTTTTTGGAAACCAAGTCTCTCCAAGCATAGGGTGGAGGTGTTTAGCTAGAGAATCTGTCAGCAGTTTTGACCCTAGGAAGCTGCTGACAGTGGAGATCTGTGTAGTCATACCTTTCTGTATGATGTTGATAGTGATGGTACTGTGATAAGTGAAGTTATAATCCGGCTCTGCAGCTCTTGCAGGGGCTATGGGCGGGTCTTTCATCCTAAAGAACTTTGGCTTTTTGCACTGTAGTGCTCAACAGTCCCTCCCCTCTGCTACGAGAAGGATTTTGGTTGGATACTTACAGCAGTCACTCAGAGCAGAAGGGCGGGGCTGTGGAACTTTTCATTGTAAGCAAAAGCTATTCGCACTGAAAGACCCACCCAGAGCCCAAACCTGGATTAAAAATTGGCTTTTCACAGTCCTGCTGCTACTTACTAAAGATATGAAGGTCTGGTTACACAGATCTCCAGTACTTTTTTTTTTTTTTTTTTTTTTCCCTAATATTTACCAAAAATAATCCTTGTATTATCAAATCATAATGTTAACAGCCCCCCTAACATATTTATGGTTCGTTAGATGGTAGGCAAATGACTTCAGAGTAGGACTACACATGGTTCTGCCTTAAAGGGTTTTCTGACAAAGAAAAGTTAGGAACTATCCACGGGAAATGGCCTAACTTGCTGATCGCGATAATGCGGGGTCTGTCTGCTCCATAGAGATTAATGGAGCAGAACGGTCATGCGCAGCCATCTGCTCCATTAGTCTGAGGAGTGGCGAGGCGTCGGTCGTACCCATCTTTCGATTTGCGGGCGTCTCGGCAATGGTACCCCCACTGATCAGCAGGTTAGGGCCTAACTTGCCTTTGTGGGAAAAGCCCTTTAATTTTTTTTATTGCAAAAATGAGCAGAAGTGGATGTATCTGTAGTAGTGATGGGAATTCCAGCTCTTAGTGAGCTGGCTGCGCTCCCTAAGAAGAGCCGGCTGTTACGGCTCCCTGTTAAATATATAATAGGGAGCCGCAGCCAGTCAGGTACCCCGCACGACTCCACTTTTAACCCGATTATTATCAGGGTTAAAGGGGGTGTGGTGAGCCGCCTAGGGGCGGAGTTTGGTGTGCCGTCTCAGGTCATTCACGAACAAGAGCCGGCCTTTGACCCATCACTAATCTGTAGGAAGACTAGACAGGAGTTTGGTATATGATTTGGTTGATCAGATTTGCCATCCTGTAAATTGCATCCATCCCCCGATTGCGTGCATAGAGCTGTGTTCGGATGAGGTCAGTAGTGGATGTATAGATAAATCCCTCTGCTCCTTATCCTCACGTTCCAAGTGAGATCCTAGGAGCAGAGGAAGAGGCTGAGGACTACACAGAGGTCAGGCTATTAACAGTTCATCCCTAGCTGACCCCTGCTAATCCAAACAGCCCTTTCCCAGGCCGAGGCATGTAATCCCCGCATTGTCCTAACACTATAAATCTAGAGGGAAGCTGCGGCCCATGTGAGCGCTGCTTCCATGGGGTGCAGGAAGTGTGGAGCGTGTGCGGATTAGGAATGTGGCGGTGCCCTGGTGGGGGCGGCACTGGTCAGGGGCTTCCTGCAATGAAATGCATCTCGTTCAGCCTAATTCAGGAAACAGATTTCGCCTTAATCTCTTCAGCACGTTCTCCCCTTGTTTTAGCCTAATTTGTTTAGTCGGGTCCATAATGAAAAGCACTCGCTGCTGTGTTTCTCGTTTCCATTTGTTGTAGGAAAGTATTGTATCGTCTCCAGCATTTGGCCTGATGACTGCAAATATTCAGGATATTAACTGGTTTAACTTCTCACTCCTATATTGAAAACACATGCATGCCTGGCCGGTCCGAGCATACGTGTGTATGGGGCAGTGGGAAGGAATAGCGCTGATGAGAAGGAGATATGGCTATGTATCGTGTGGTGGGAATATTATTTAGCGCGGTGGTAAGTCATGGGTAACCCCTTTCCCCAGGCACTTGTCTCCGCTGTGTATATAACATGAGCTGATGTAGGCTTGTGGGTTGCTGGGCACACTGCCAGGTTATCTCTTGTACGTGCATAGGCTGAATGTCTGTGTTTCCTTCCATATTTGCAGCTTTATATCACTATGTTATGGTGTACGAAGCTCATCTACTACAATGTGTAAAATAGTTTCTTTAAATGGATTTTCGTTTACGAGGAGGACTTTGAGTTCCTTGTTTGGATTTTGGAAGTGTACTCTTCTCCTCCGTAGTTCTTGATGTCCTGCACTGTGTTCAGTCTGATCTGTGCCCCCATTTGCCTACAGGGACACAGAAGCTGTGCTCAGGGAGCTGCCGGCTGACCGAGGTGGCCTGCCAACTCTGCTAGAAGCTCCTCCAGCACAACTTCCGTATCCCTTTACCAATCAGATGGACCACGGCGTGGAATATCCGGGAGAGTCTGAGGCGGCAAGCACACGTGTTTAAAATCCATCATGGTAAATCGGGGACACTGGCTCATAGATCCAGGCACCGTGACTGTGGTAATCTTATATTTGTTATCCATGGCTCCTTTCTTGCAAAAACCAACTTTAAAAGTGTGCTAACGAAAAGCTATGGGCGTGTTACAGAAGCCCTCTGTGCTTCAGATTCACAGGCTGTTACACTGTGCAGCTGCTAGTCTCTACTTATGCACTTCCTGTAGTCTCGGCAGCAGTGAGCATACAGTCGAGGGGTTGCTCCTGCTCAGTGTAACAACCTGTGCATCTACAGCACAGAGGGTCTCCAGTAACACCCCATGCGTAAGAACAGCATTTACAATGTTCGAAACGCGTAGGACCCTATGAACTATGCACCCTGTTTTAAAATGATGAAATAAAGCACGAAGATTCCTTTTAGCAGATGTGAGTGCCGATCTGACACTTTTTTTTTTTTTCTTTTGGATAACACCCCCAGAGCCCCTTGCGCTCATTAGCATAATTGTTCAAGTTGCTTTTGGAAGGAGGCCATGAATAAAACAAATAAGATTACCACAGTAACGGTGCTTGGGTCTGAGTAAGTGTCACTGGTTTATTATGCTTACTTTTGATGATAGATTTTCTTTAATGGGATGAAATCTGGTGAGGGGGGTCTCTTTTTAAGTGGACTATGTGTGCGGCAGGATGTTTCTATGTGGAATGCAAATAAATACTTGCTGTGTGTGTGTGTGCATAGCCCAGTATCACGGTCTCATGTGATATAGATACAGCCTATCTATAGATATAAATCCTATCCAGTAACAGTACAGCTTAGATTCACTATATGTATTACATACTGGAGCTTGTGTATATGAGGGGACCGGCACGGCCAGACACTGGTTTAACCTTCTCCTTGGGGTCAGATGAGGGAGTGATATCATGAGCCTCAGAGATCTGACATGATGGATTGTGGAGGATCGCAGTGAGGGAGGAGAGACTTGTATGTGGAGTAATGAGGGGCCTCCTATGTCCCCCAGCACTGGGGTTATACCCACACACAATGCCCCCTGTACCCTCCTCCCCTTCCAGAGTTGTATTGATGCCAGTGGATTAAGAACTTTCTTTAATTGGCCCCAGTGTTTGTATTGTTCCCCGGGTTAATGGATTTCCCTCCCTCATTGATTGTTGAAGGATTTGGGGAGTTCAGGGGGGAGAGGGGGGGGTGCATGGACCGGAGGGATGGGACCTCATACACTTCATTGTCTGGAAAATTCTTATGTAGAGACTATCACTAATTCTTACCCGGAGGCTCGTGGGAAGGGGTTTGAGGGCATTGTATAAAGCCCTGCCAGTAGTCCAGAGACTAACCTATAGATAGATAAATAGATCTATACATTTATGCATCTGGCGTGCCCTGGGCACCATAACAGACAGACAGAAAGACTTGTTTAAAGGGTTAAAACAAAGAAAAAAATAAATTCTACCAAAGTAGTCAGCACCACAGCTATTCATGGCCTGTGCTCTATTAAAGTGAACGGCACTGAACTGCAATGCCACGTAATACCTGAGGAGAGGGGTGGCGCTGTTTCTGAAATGAAGCGGCCACGATTTACCATTGTCCATAATAATAGTTTTCCTATACCGTAGAGTGTGTGGATGTTGTAGTATAGATTCAGCGTATGGAGCAGATGTACAGTATGTTCTGGTGCATTGGTGTATAAATACTAAATCTTTGCTTTCTCTCTCCCTGTTTAGGATTGGACGCGGAGCTTTATTACGTCAGGAACGACATCGTCAATCACTATGCCCTGTCCTTTAACCTGCTCGTACCCACCGAGACCAGCAGCCTGCACTTCAGCTGGCACGCCAAATCTAAGGTACCTCCAAGGCTACATGTGCAGAGCCTTACCCTTTCCATCAATGTGCCCCCCCCCCAAATAACCTGTATATAGCCAATCCAGCATCTCCATCCTGTGATACACAGGTGCCTGATCAAAGCATTGGTGCTAATGGGGAGTCTAGTAAGGGGTCTGTGATGTGCACCATAATGGACAGTAAAAAGCCTGGTGGCTGGTTGTATCTAAACCTTCCCAGAAATAAGAGTATAACTGGGTGACAGTAGGGAGAGCTCAGACACGTATCTTCCTCATACACATGGCAGGTCTAGACAGCTCCGCTCTCGGTATCTATTGAGGTGCAGCATCCGTGGCTCGGGCTTTGTGCTGGGGGATATTTCTGGCAGTGCCGCACATTTCCATAGTCTCATTCCCTTATGTGTTGATGTCTTGTTTTGACAGCTGACACTTCTTTTTGCTATGATCTCTCATTCATGTGTTTTCTTTTTTTCTGGCTGGTGTATCTCTGTGATATCTCTATGATAGCGTTTTGTGGCACGAGCCTAGCAACGTCTCTATTCAGCTGTGATGTTTTATTATAATGGAATCTGCCTGTCTATTGTGTAACATTGCAGGTATATACCTAAGTAACCATAGTGCTTCCGACTGCTATTATTATTCCTGTACCTATCATCTTATACAAGTGTCTCATCTCCTCCCTGGAAGGGAGCAGAAAGAAACCACTTAAAGGGGTTTTCCTACCAAACAAGTTAGGCTATCCTGTGGATAGGGCGTAACTTTGCTGATTGGTGGGGATCTCAGTGATGAGACCCCCACGGATCTCGGGTAGGAGTGATCCCAGTTGGACCCCTCGTCGTTCCCTGAGATGAGTGGAGCAGGACAGACATTCTCCTCTCTAAGAGCAGCGAGGGTCCGGCAGAGGAACCTCTGATCCCTGTTCTTGTAATCTGTGGGGGTCTCCTCCCTAAGCTCCCTGTCGGTCAGCAAGTTTTAGGGCCTAAATTCTTTAACCCCTCCCTTATCATGTGAATTAACTTCTTCTACTTGGTGTTCCTTGCATGGCCCAATGTGGTGGCATCATCCAGAAAATCCTTTGAAGTGAGATGTGCAATTGGTTGTATAATGTGCTAACCCCCTGGGATCATCCCCCATCACTATGATTGATGTCCCCGGATCCTGGGGCTGGCAATTCAGAAGTGTACAGGGCGTTCTAGGCTTTTAAAGCCTGACCTCATGACCGAGAGCTGCACCTTTTATGGAATTGCTTCAAAGTAGCAATTTTTTTTTTTCCTTCCAATGGACCTTCAGTTGCACATCTGTCTTACTCCTGTTACCTCCACTACATCACAAGAATATACATGTATTTTTGAGTTCATCAAATTTTTTATTTACATAATCATATTGGCGCATTGAAGGTGTGGCCATGGGTCCGGCGCATTGAAGGTGTGGCCATGGGTCCGGCGCACTGAAGGTGTGGCCATGGGTCCGGCGCATTGAAGGTGTGGCCATGGGTCCGGCGCACTGAAGGTGTGGCCATGGGTCCGGCGCACTGAAGGTGTGGCCATGGGTCCGGCGCACTGAAGGTGTGGCCATGGGTCCGGCGCACTGAAGGTGTGGCCATGGGTCCGGCGCACTGAAGGTGTGGCCATGGGTCCGGCGCACTGAAGGTGTGGCCATGGGTCCGGCGCACTGAAGGTGTGGCCATGGGTCCGGCGCACTGAAGGTGTGGCCATGGGTCCGGCGCACTGAAGGTGTGGCCATGGGTCCGGCGCACTGAAGGTGTGGCCATGGGTCCGGCGCACTGAAGGTGTGGCCATGGGTCCGGCGCACTGAAGGTGTGGCCATGGGTCCGGCGCACTGAAGGTGTGGCCATGGGTCCGGCGCACTGAAGGTGTGGCCATGGGTCCGGCGCACTGAAGGTGTGGCCATGGGTCCGGCGCACTGAAGGTGTGGCCATGGGTCCGGCGCACTGAAGGTGTGGCCATGGGTCCGGCGCACTGAAGGTGTGGCCATGGGTCCGGCGCACTGAAGGTGTGGCCATGGGTCCGGCGCACTGAAGGTGTGGCCATGGGTCCGGCGCACTGAAGGTGTGGCCATGGGTCCGGCGCACTGAAGGTGTGGCCATGGGTCCGGCGCACTGAAGGTGTGGCCATGGGTCCGGCGCACTGAAGGTGTGGCCATGGGTCCGGCGCACTGAAGGTGTGGCCATGGGTCCGGCGCACTGAAGGTGTGGCCATGGGTCCGGCGCACTGAAGGTGTGGCCATGGGTCCGGCGCACTGAAGGTGTGGCCATGGGTCCGGCGCACTGAAGGTGTGGCCATGGGTCCGGCGCACTGAAGGTGTGGCCATGGGTCCGGCGCACTGAAGGTGTGGCCATGGGTCCGGCGCACTGAAGGTGTGGCCATGGGTCCGGCGCACTGAAGGTGTGGCCATGGGTCCGGCGCACTGAAGGTGTGGCCATGGGTCCGGCGCACTGAAGGTGTGGCCATGGGTCCGGCGCACTGAAGGTGTGGCCATGGGTCCGGCGCACTGAAGGTGTGGCCATGGGTCCGGCGCACTGAAGGTGTGGCCATGGGTCCGGCGCACTGAAGGTGTGGCCATGGGTCCGGCGCACTGAAGGTGTGGCCATGGGTCCGGCGCACTGAAGGTGTGGCCATGGGTCCGGCGCACTGAAGGTGTGGCCATGGGTCCGGCGCACTGAAGGTGTGGCCATGGGTCCGGCGCACTGAAGGTGTGGCCATGGGTCCGGCGCACTGAAGGTGTGGCCATGGGTCCGGCGCACTGAAGGTGTGGCCATGGGTCCGGCGCACTGAAGGTGTGGCCATGGGTCCGGCGCACTGAAGGTGTGGCCATGGGTCCGGCGCACTGAAGGTGTGGCCATGGGTCCGGCGCACTGAAGGTGTGGCCATGGGTCCGGCGCACTGAAGGTGTGGCCATGGGTCCGGCGCACTGAAGGTGTGGCCATGGGTCCGGCGCACTGAAGGTGTGGCCATGGGTCCGGCGCACTGAAGGTGTGGCCATGGGTCCGGCGCACTGAAGGTGTGGCCATGGGTCCGGCGCACTGAAGGTGTGGCCATGGGTCCGGCGCACTGAAGGTGTGGCCATGGGTCCGGCGCACTGAAGGTGTGGCCATGGGTCCGGCGCACTGAAGGTGTGGCCATGGGTCCGGCGCACTGAAGGTGTGGCCATGGGTCCGGCGCACTGAAGGTGTGGCCATGGGTCCGGCGCACTGAAGGTGTGGCCATGGGTCCGGCGCACTGAAGGTGTGGCCATGGGTCCGGCGCACTGAAGGTGTGGCCATGGGTCCGGCGCACTGAAGGTGTGGCCATGGGTCCGGCGCACTGAAGGTGTGGCCATGGGTCCGGCGCACTGAAGGTGTGGCCATGGGTCCGGCGCACTGAAGGTGTGGCCATGGGTCCGGCGCACTGAAGGTGTGGCCATGGGTCCGGCGCACTGAAGGTGTGGCCATGGGTCCGGCGCACTGAAGGTGTGGCCATGGGTCCGGCGCACTGAAGGTGTGGCCATGGGTCCGGCGCACTGAAGGTGTGGCCATGGGTCCGGCGCACTGAAGGTGTGGCCATGGGTCCGGCGCACTGAAGGTGTGGCCATGGGTCCGGCGCACTGAAGGTGTGGCCATGGGTCCGGCGCACTGAAGGTGTGGCCATGGGTCCGGCGCACTGAAGGTGTGGCCATGGGTCCGGCGCACTGAAGGTGTGGCCATGGGTCCGGCGCACTGAAGGTGTGGCCATGGGTCCGGCGCACTGAAGGTGTGGCCATGGGTCCGGCGCACTGAAGGTGTGGCCATGGGTCCGGCGCACTGAAGGTGTGGCCATGGGTCCGGCGCACTGAAGGTGTGGCCATGGGTCCGGCGCACTGAAGGTGTGGCCATGGGTCCGGCGCACTGAAGGTGTGGCCATGGGTCCGGCGCACTGAAGGTGTGGCCATGGGTCCGGCGCACTGAAGGTGTGGCCATGGGTCCGGCGCACTGAAGGTGTGGCCATGGGTCCGGCGCACTGAAGGTGTGGCCATGGGTCCGGCGCACTGAAGGTGTGGCCATGGGTCCGGCGCACTGAAGGTGTGGCCATGGGTCCGGCGCACTGAAGGTGTGGCCATGGGTCCGGCGCACTGAAGGTGTGGCCATGGGTCCGGCGCACTGAAGGTGTGGCCATGGGTCCGGCGCACTGAAGGTGTGGCCATGGGTCCGGCGCACTGAAGGTGTGGCCATGGGTCCGGCGCACTGAAGGTGTGGCCATGGGTCCGGCGCACTGAAGGTGTGGCCATGGGTCCGGCGCACTGAAGGTGTGGCCATGGGTCCGGCGCACTGAAGGTGTGGCCATGGGTCCGGCGCACTGAAGGTGTGGCCATGGGTCCGGCGCACTGAAGGTGTGGCCATGGGTCCGGCGCACTGAAGGTGTGGCCATGGGTCCGGCGCACTGAAGGTGTGGCCATGGGTCCGGCGCACTGAAGGTGTGGCCATGGGTCCGGCGCACTGAAGGTGTGGCCATGGGTCCGGCGCACTGAAGGTGTGGCCATGGGTCCGGCGCACTGAAGGTGTGGCCATGGGTCCGGCGCACTGAAGGTGTGGCCATGGGTCCGGCGCACTGAAGGTGTGGCCATGGGTCCGGCGCACTGAAGGTGTGGCCATGGGTCCGGCGCACTGAAGGTGTGGCCATGGGTCCGGCGCACTGAAGGTGTGGCCATGGGTCCGGCGCACTGAAGGTGTGGCCATGGGTCCGGCGCACTGAAGGTGTGGCCATGGGTCCGGCGCACTGAAGGTGTGGCCATGGGTCCGGCGCACTGAAGGTGTGGCCATGGGTCCGGCGCACTGAAGGTGTGGCCATGGGTCCGGCGCACTGAAGGTGTGGCCATGGGTCCGGCGCACTGAAGGTGTGGCCATGGGTCCGGCGCACTGAAGGTGTGGCCATGGGTCCGGCGCACTGAAGGTGTGGCCATGGGTCCGGCGCACTGAAGGTGTGGCCATGGGTCCGGCGCACCCTCTCTCCCTCTTGGGGAGTTTTATTCGGGCAAAAACTGAGTAAAACAGCTCCTACCCCAGTCTGTTAATGTATTCCTTAGGACAAAGGTTGCATGTTGATTCTTCACACTTTATTTCATTTTTTTTTTTTTTGTCAGGTTGAGTACAAACTGGGCTTTAATGTGGACAATCCTCTGGCCATGGACGTACCACAGACCAATATTTCATTGCAGGGGGATGTCCCGCTTTCCTTGTCAGGTAGGTTGCTCTTTAAAGCTTTTTTTCCTGCCCGCTATGACCAGTGTTATAAAATCCCTGCTAACAATGAAATGACAGGGACTGGAAATTGTGCTTCATAATGGGATCCACATGTCCTGGGTATAAGGAGCCTCTGCTGCTTGTACTGGACCACAGCACCACCTGCTGGTGAGGATGTATCATTACACTACTGAATTATTCTCTGACTAAAGTAATCCTACTCGCTATTCCTATACCAGAGTTTGACATGATCATGTACAGAATATTACATGGAGTGGCCACATATTGCTATATATCCAGGTAACATAACACACAATTGTGATGGTTAGAATGGCATTAGTTTTGTCAAAGCACCCAAATGATATTAATCCCCTTGTGGCCGCACGTGGTGGTTCCTGCGATGCTCTGCTTGTCATGAGCACCCCTCTACATTAAATTTAGCAATTTGTGGGGGTAAATGTTTGATATTAAATGTAAAATTATAAAAATCCATGTACATTATCTAAACAAAAAAGAAATGCTAAAAATGGATTGTTTGGCCTTTTATTCAAGTCTACTTGTTTCGCATTGATCGCCCCACTCCCAGTTTTGCTTCAAAAGCCTTTGGTATATTGGTGCAATCCGAAAATACCTTATGGGATCTGTGGGTAAAGCAGAACACTGATCAATAGCCTGCATTGAGCAGAATCTCTAAGGTAAATAGTCCTATGTAGAAGAAAGTCCACTACTTCTAAACATGGGATCTTCATAAGAACAGCTGTGTGGCACATTTTGATGATCAGTACTAATAGACCCCATAATACATTACACATTTGAGACCAGCTGCATATTCATAACTAGCTTTTTTTAGAAAGAGGACATTTCCATCTCGTTCAATCTGTTGTAAGGCTTGAACAATGCTATGTTATACTTATGTAGTGGGATAGAGGAGCAAACATTTGGGGGGAGATTTATCAGCACTTCCATGACAGTTTTTGGCATAGAAGCGCTGAAATAATCGCAATTTCTTACACCCTCTGATATGGGTTTAAGTCCAAAACATATTACTTTTATAGTGGTACACAAATAACAACATAACATCAATTGCACTTACATAGCGGGATGATGTCAATCCGTCACCCTGGATACAGCTCATCTCACTTTAAGGCCTTATTCACACAGCCAGAATTGTGGCCGTGAGCTGCACAAATGATGCGGCCCAATCGCAGCCAATATAGTCAATGGCACCCAGCCACATGGCGTCTCACTGAGCCGCAAAATATCGGACATATCCTTTATTCTAGCAAATTTGTGGCATGTCTGCTTGGCTTTCAGTGGAGTGGGGAGGGGTGAGGAGCTTTCATCCTGTTGTCTTGAATATATGTGATTTCTGTGTTACTAGTCTCTATATATATATATATAGTACTGCAGTATATTTTCTTCTATTGTAAGATGCAGTCTCTTAGGTGGCAGTGAGCTGCACTGTGGGCCCTCCAGGCGTTGCCAGGTTTGGTATCGTAAAGCGTTTGCAGTGTTGTTCTCTCCACATGTACATGAGCCCCGCTGCACGGGACCTTCGCTCCTGACATTCACAGTCTCCGCTTGTATTTTTCTTGGCAGTCTTCAGAGTTGATCTTTTCTGCTCTGGGAAAATGGACATGGAGGTCACACTCATCATGCAGCTCAACATAACCATCAGCTCTGCCAAAAACATCACAGTCCTGAATTTCAAGCGGAGGAAAATGTGCTACAGAAGTAAGTGTCCTCCTATGGGGGGGCTCTGTGGGGCTCCAGGCACCACGGCTATGGACACATAGAGGGTGATATGGGAAATGTTATTTTTAGACTTGATGAAATAGCAGGTTATGTCTCTTGTCATGATTTGTATTTAGTAAAACCCGGATTAGTCACAGGATTTCTTAAATAAAAAGCATGTGACAGGACTCTTAAAGGACATTTAACACCCCAATGAAAGAATTATGCAAATGAGCGGCTCCAGGCTCCATTAACACCTATGGCTCTTTTGCATACATTCCTTCATCCTGGTGGTAGATGCCCTTTAAGACATGTAGTGAGAGTCTGGTTGCTCCTGACATACACATTGACCAGTCATTGTGTGCGCTTATATAGGACATCTTTTCTCAAAAGCCTTTTTTTTTTTTTTTTTTCATCTTTACCCAGAAATCCTGCTTCAATCATAATAAACCATAAACTTAAAGAGAACCCGTCATGCAAAATAACCCCCCTAAACTAAATATATTTTCATAAACTGCCATTAGAGAGCATTGCCTCTATCCCTTCATTGTCCCTCTACATGCCTGTAGACCTAAGCAATGAGGTCCTAAAGCTGTATGCAAATGACCTGTGAAATGTCCAATGAAGCATTAGCATATTCAAGCTGTCCACTCTATTCATGAGTGGGAGGCACAGCCACACCCCCAGTGCATGACTGACAGGCTGTATAATGATGTGCTTCCTGGTGCTGGTGGCCACGCCCCCTGCAGCCTGTGTGTGCATGTGTGTGTGTTTAGGAGAGATACAGCAGCTCCATGTTACAGCAGAACATGTCAGATTCATGTGTAGCTGATGTCTGTGTCTCTCGCCTGTTTATTAGGAGGATGCAGCATGTCAGCAGATGCAGCACACACACTAGCAATGCTTTACTGTACATTACACACAGACATGAGCAGGGGGAGGAGAGGGGAGGGGGAACAGGGGTGACAATGAATAATGTATGAAATAACTAGATAAAGGCTGGGATGGGATCCTTGTGAGCTGCTCCAACAGGTAGAGGTGACAGGACAAGTGACAGAGACCTGATGACAGGTGTCCTTTAAAAAACCAACACGGCTATACTTAATCTGTCATCATATCCTCTTCTTCAATAGGGCAGCACAAAGAAGGCATTGACTCCTAGATGTGATAGTCAATGGATGGGGGGGGGGGAGGGATTGGAGATAAAAAAATAAAACTGAGAATCCAGAGAATGAGGGTCCTCTTCTCACTAATGGGTCCAGGCGTCCTGTTACCTCATTCAGTGTAAGGGGCGTTGGAAATTGCTTAGAAGGGCACACGGTTAATTCTTGCACTCTCATATTTGGGGTCTGTATTCGGTAGGGGTGGGCATTGCAGCTATCACTCACACTTTTTCATAATGTTGTAGTAATGTCCCTCCTTCTCCCCACAGAGATTGAGCAAGAAGTGAAACCGCCGATATCTTTAGACAGAAACAGCACAAGAATCCATTGTAAGTTACCACCTGTAATGACTGCTGGAGTATCTGAGTTATGTGGATTCGTTGCATATGTGGATATTTTCTACCTTCCTCTTGACTTATAGATAATTTTTTTTTTTTGCTCCTTTCAGTTGACCCTGTAAATGTAGCCCCCACCACCTCCACCCGTGTCTTCTACATCAGTGTCGGGGTCTGCTGTGCAGTGATTTTCCTGGTGGCGATTATCCTGGCCGTGCTGCATCTTCACAGCATGAAGAGAGTAGAACTGGATGACAGGTAAGGGCAGATGTACTCTGCACTCACGGCACATGGGGCACTGGATACTATGAATTGCTCACTGCCCACTGTTCCTTTTCATGGGTATCTCACAGACTGTGTTTTGTTTTTTGAGAGAATCTTTGAAAAACGGATGTCAGTCTGATATAATTCTGACCTTTTTGCCCAGCTCAGATTGGGCACGTTCCTCCGCAGGAAGCTATAGACTGTGTCCTCTAGGTGGCAGCACTGGCTTATGCTAAAATCTGTTAAAAAGAATAGAAATGGAATGATTTTGGTAAAGTAAATTTGTGATTGCAGGTTAATCATTAAACTTTATTAGGTCATCAAACTTTAAAAACTCCCACTAACATCAGCCTTGACAGTATCCCTTAAAGCGGCTGGTCACCCATATAATACTTATCTGGTTATTGTTTGCTGCCAGAAGCTGTGGGTCAATTAACTCCCCCCCCCCCCCCCCCCCCCAGGTAGCAGGATATGGGACTTTCTGTGACATCCTATAGGATTGTCGTATTAAGGGGGCCATGTTTTCATTCATGTCCACTCCCATAGATCTGCCTGCAGTCCCCTCCATCCACTAGAATCCAGCAAGACATGGGATATCGCTCTCGAGTCCCGCTGCCCCCGACCCTTGGCTCGTGTCCTAGAACTGGAAACCCCATTGAGGGTAGTCATTTATGCATGCATACATAAGTACATACATACTTGATAATGTTTGTCCCACTATTTCAGACTGGAGCACCATTTTTGTTGTGAAAGTTTACTTTATTCCTAAGTAACTGGCTTGTTTTTCTCCTTGCAGTATGAGCGACAGCGGCAGCTCCCAGGGACTGTCTCAGCCCTCAACCCAGACAACGCAGTATCTACGAGCGGACACCCCGAACAACGCCACCCCAGTCACCAGTAAGAGTTCATTTAACAATCTTGTGTTCAGCGTGAGCAGTGCACATAGTATAGCCTGAGAGCCTGCTTAACTGCTTAACCTGCTTACCAATTGGTAATCCTGGGCTTAAAAGGGTTTATCCACAAATCAGACTTGTCCTCTTCAAAACTTAGTTTGTTGTTTAACAGTTTCACACCGTAGTAAGTAGTTCAGTAGCTGAGGTTTGCTCATACTGAGTGATGTTAATCTGGGGCGATGGGGAATGTGGCTAATGGGTAAATGATTTCCCTTGTGGGCTGCGGTAGCTCGGAGGTTAATACATTTTTGTCCCTGGTGGTCTAGACGCAACGGGAGAACACGGTACCAGCGGCGCAGGAACGACGCGGAATCTAAACGGTAAGTATATCACATTCTGTTATTTTTTACTATTGGTCGCCATCTTGAAAACCAGTTATGCAGTGTTTTATTTCTATTTCCTGTGTATTTGTGGAAACTAAATTATTTTTAGAAGAAATTATATCCTATGTAAATTAGGTATTCACCTCCCGTAGACATGATTACTGTAGCACTTAAATTAGCTGCATAGTTCTGTGTCATAGCTTATAAGACATTCCCAGCATGTGTTACTATAATCTTGTTTTGACGCAGCTAGATGCTGCTTTATGTGATTTATTTTCACCAGCAGGTGGCAGTCTTCATTAACAGTTGAACACAATTTCAGATTGCAACTCGAGGCTGCGTCACACGCACTTAAAAACGCACAGTGGGGTGGAGTTTCACCTGATCGCAGATATGGTTATACCTAAACGCGTGTGACTGAAAACCAGCAGCAAGTGCTTTGCATTGTCTACCACTAAAACACTTGCTTCCCATTCCCGATCAGATATCTTTATAAGCTTGCGATCAGGAGCAGCCCCTTACTCCTGCGCTTTTATTGCGTTCCTAAACGCAACTCACATGCAGCTGAACATATTGCACAACATTAGACATGGTTATTGAAGATGTTCAGGGGCAATTGCTTTGAGCAAATTTTTCTTCTCCCCCCCCCCCCCCCCATATTGATCACAATTATTGGATTTTTGGCAAAAAGCAAACAAAACAGACCTCTCTCAAAAATATGCCAACCAATTTATAGCGAGTTGCCCTCATTAGAAATTATGATATTATAATTTTCTGAAAAGACTAGACTGCAAGCCATTGTATGTGATGCAGAGAGCTGAGGTGAGGATTATTAATGAAAACATACTACTAGATAACTACTATAACATCGCTTCTCCATGGTCTATCTACACGTAGTGCAATACCTGTCCTGCACCCCAAGTGTGTAGAGTGCTGATATATAATGGTCTCTTCAGAAGGTGGAAGCACAAACTCCATAGACGTCTATCTGCAGTTATAGGCAAAGACCAAGAGTCTTGCAGGACGGTTCTTAGCTACTAAGTGCTGAGTAAACCCTCCTGGCTTTGGCTGATGTAACGTCACTCATATGCCTTATCAGGTTTCGTGCCCATTACGACGGCCAGCACTCTACATTGCAGCCATACCTCTGTGATAGGAGGCTAACATGAGGACACCATGTTCTTCAGATGCCACTTATGAGAAGATTCTGATAAGCCGTTTCTGAGAGTTTCTAGAAAACCTGTGTGATACTAGCGAGTAGCGGAGAAGTTACACATTGTAGCAACCTAAAGACAGTTACAGCTGTCAGATTATTCATTATTAACAAATGAAATCTAATATTTCAAGATATTCTGATCTATGTGATATGCATTAATTTATATTCCCCCGTTCAGTGATGGTGCAGGCCTGACCTGACCTCTCGGATCTGTAGCGTCTATGTATCCATGTGATTTTCTGTACTTGTTTCCATCATCACTACCAGGGTATTCATATTGCTTTTGTTTGGCTCCATTGGCTCCTCAGGTTATCCAACGTTGCGGATTGAGAAGAACGACCTGAAAAGTGTCACCTTACAAGAGGCTAAGGCAAAGGTTAAAGATATCGCCATCTCCAGAGAAAGGGTGACCCTGAAGGACGTCCTGCAGGAAGGTGAGATAAGAGCCATATCCTGCGGAGGAATATAGAATTTCTGTGTGGTCAGTCTATTGCGCTACGGCTTCTGTGTAAGAGCTGACTGGCATTGCTGCTTTACTCAGAGCTTATTCCTCACCCATGTTTGTGGCTCGGGCAGTCCTTTGCCTTGTCATTGGCTCACAAATCAATGGGCCACAAATAATTGTAATGATCCTTATACGTACAGCGAAATATCCACTGCAGAAATGCCTGCGCCACGTACCACCTGGAAAAAGACAGTTTTTTCGGTTACAGAAATCCTCCGCCACTGAAAAAGATTAACCCCTGGGCTACTGGCTTCTGTTTAAATCCCATTTTTACTGATGCTTCTTTTCTGGACTTCGCTCTAGTCGGCCTCAGACTTGTGCCTGATGCTTCAAGTTTCTTTTGGGCAGAAGGTCTCTTCTCTTCACCTTTGTCTACCTTTACCTTTGTCTAATTTCCTGATACCACTGCACATTGTGTATTCTGCAGTTTCCCCCTTTCTGTGCTTGTGGGTCATGGAATGAGGTATAATAACAATTACTACAAATTAATGACCGCCATGGGTCCTGCTCCGCGTGCAGCGGGAGACACATTCATATAACACATGGAGATCTGATAAGATTTACTTCCTCCGTATAATTAGTCATATTAGAGGAAGGTTTTACTTGGCAGCCGTGGATTGTACAGTCTCCTGCTTAGAATATTAAAGAGACCTTTCCATTGTTCTACAAACCCTTGTATTCAGATCAATACGAGGTCAGTGCAATGAATAAGATTTATTAGCAATTTTTCAGAAACCCAGTTTAGTTTCTGGTGATTGTGGTTAGTATAGATGATCAGTAAGTGATCAGGTATCCTTCTGATCTTTTACAGGGCGCCCTCCTTTGTCCTCAATTAGACATATCCAAATATTTGGTCACTTATATAGTATCCGTCTACTAATGTATAATATCAAATTTGTTATCCCTGGCTAATATTGTCCTAGAGTCACATTTTCCAGATATCTCTCCTGGCTGCTATCTCTGTATAACTACTATCTTACAAAGCTTGGCTGTGACTTCTATGCTTCTCCCATTGTTACTTGTCAAGCTCCAGTCTTTCTGACGGCGGTGTGGATTGCCTGCAAGATAACCCAGCTCACTTGGCAACAATATTACGTCCTCTATTTTTGTTTTCCCGTATGTAAAGTCGGCATAAGGACTTGTTATATACACATACATCAAGGGCTGATCATGTGGTGACCCACATCTAAGGGGAAGACTACCTTCAGCTGTGTATTATCCTCTAGACCCTCACTTCTAAACATGGAGGGGGTGACGCCTAGACCGTATCATTAACCGTCTTTCATGATCGGACAAGGAATCCCTATAGAGGGCACTACTGAGCAGCTTACCCACTTGTAATCTAGACTGGAGTCTTCTCACTTAATTAGAATGTGTTTCCTCTATTCTGACTTATCCATCATGAAATTTCCACAAATTTTAGGTTTCTCCTTGTACAAATTTATTACACTGACTGGTGTAAAGAACATCTCGACTACTGGGTGGGCAAGTCACAGATCCTTATCAAATCATAATTTTTGTCTTAATCCCCCACAATACACAACGCATCCCTGGTTATGATCAGACAGCGGGATAGGAAGGAGGAGGACGCCTTTCCATGTATAGTATGTATAATATTGTGATCGGCCAGGCTCTTGGAGAAATGTTTTCTGGGCAGACGCCACTTTTACATGCTGATAAATTGGTTAATTTTGGAAGGATCTTTGTGCTAAATCTGTTAGCGTTTTCTAGTGGTGCTTGGTCTCCATTCTCCTCGTTGTGTCACATTTAGCACCTTTACAGGGGTTGTACCTAGTTTGCGTGCACAGGATAGAGGCTAATAATCTGATACATAACATGTGAGCTCCTTTCTTGCTGATGGATGGTGAGGCAGGTAGAGCATGCATCCTGTAGCTCCATTCATTTGGAAATTGCTGAGTACAGTGTTGAGGTATCTCCAGCGCTCACATAGTCTGTTAATGGTAGCGCTGGAGATGGCCATGTGCAGTGCAGGTTATTGACTATTGCATCCTGCTGCTACATTAGTGACCCCTTATTGATGGGGAACAGCTTGTAAAGTTGGTACAACCCCTTTTAACTTTTTAGTGACCTTTTCTGGCAGTTTCCCCTCCCTCCCCCCATTCACATTAGCAGCGGTGTTATGTTCTGTAGACTGACGTGTGTTGTGATCCCGTGGCCTGTGTGTAGTATGCACGGCATGCATGTAATACTGCGCTCTTTACTATTACCATACACCGCTTAACAACTGTGATGAAGCGAGGCCGAGTCTCGGCTTGTTCTCAGGTAGCCTGCTGACGCAGGTGAGTGTCAGCCTCGTCTTCTCAGCTGTGTTATTTGTTGCACAGAGCTGACTACTTTTTTTTTTCACAGTGGAATTTAGATGAAATTTGCTTTTTGAAAAAATGATCTCTTCTTGGGCACTACTACACTCAGAACACTAAATTGTTATAAACCTTAAGGGTATTTCCTCTGCATTATCCTTTTTCCTCTGTTTTTACTATTGGAAAAGCATTGACTAAATTCATAAGAATTTAATGCTCATGGGTCAGGACCCACCCTGCTGATAAGGGAAAATCAACATCCTGGTAATTATGTTTTACCCAGAATAATTACAGTAATGGCACATTGTAGATTCCTGGTAAGGTAAGATCACCCAACCATACCATGGTGTGCGCTCCCTCTGGCAGGATCTGCTCTAGACTTTTTATGCTCTGGTTTTCACAGAAAAAGGCTTTAAGTTATGCAAATGAGCTTGATGGTTTCCAGGTTCTATAGGTGATATTGGAGCCTAAAGCCCCTAAGGTTCATTTGCATAATTTTAAAGCCTTTTTATTTTCTTTAAAACAAGGTCATATGAAGCTTAAAGAAGAGCAGATCCTGCCAAAGGGGGCGCACATCAGTATGCCAGTGTGCTTGGTTTACAATCCTTCATCATGGTGGTAGATGTCCTTTAAAGCCTTTTACATTGCAGTACTCTCAATATTTGTTTTTTTTTTTTTTTTTTCTCAATTCTTTAACCCCTCAGGGACGTTTGGTCGAATATTCCATGGAATTTTGCTGGATGACAAAGATCCAAGCAAAGAGAAGCCGATGTTTGTAAAAACCGTGAAAGGTGAGTTGTATCTACAAGGCGTAGGAATGTGGATTTTGTGTATCCTGAAACCTTTTTGTTTTCTGTTTTTTTTTTTTTTCTTCCCTAAATCAGCACTGAAATATGACCTCAAATTCAATCGCGATAAAACTTGGGCACTTACTCACAGCTCCAGGCACCTGTGGTAATCCTCTTATATTTATTTTATCCACAGCCTCTTTCCTTTTAAAATCGACTTTTAAAATTGTGCTAATCAGCCTGAGGGGTGTTGCCAGAGCCCATCCTGTAGTGTAACTTCAAAGGCTGTTAGATGTTCTGACCCCTCCCTCTGAGCTAGAAGGGCTCAACAGGTTTTACCAGAGCCCCTCTGTGCTGCAGATTCACAGGTTGTTATCCTTTATCATAACCCCCCCCCCCCCCCCCCAATCCCCTCTGCCTAATGTAATCTCACACCGTGGGAGGGGAGGTGCTCCTGCATAGTCTAACAGCCGGTGAATTTGCAACACAGAAGGGCTCTAACACCCGATCAGCTGTTCAGGCTGATTAACATTTTAAAAGTTGATTTTCAAAGGGAGGCTGCATGGATAAGAAATATAAGAAGATCACCACAGTCATGGTGCCTGGATCTATAAGCAAGTGTCCCTGGTTTATCATGATGGATTCTGATGGTAGATTTCCTTTAGATCCGTCCGAGGAATCGGCATTCTGTCTGGGTTACCCAGCATGCTGTTCTGTTTCCCCATACCTGATGGACTGATCAGGTATCATGTCTGCAGAATCCCTTTAAGATTGCAGTACACAGGGATCTTGCGGTTAACACACGGCCACATACAGACCCTGTGCTTGGTGCTTGCAGCCTGAGAGCAGGACACTCTTGGTTTGTAGTCTGGGCTACACAGAAGATCTATGTGTGTCTATGGTTACAAACAGTAGAAGATTGTGTTACATGCAGCCATTTATCACGCGGCTCTCATGCCTTTGGACATTAGTTTTTCTGTGGACATTCTGGTTAGAAGTTTAGGCCAATATGTTCGGGGGGGGGGGAGGGGAGCGAGACTTTGTACAACTCCTGTCTTGAAAAGCCTGCTGAGTGCACGAGGCTAATCCAACCTCTGTAAACAGAGAATTTACTTGAAAACAAGCCCGAGGCAATGGTTTTGTCCTGACATATTTACTTTTCTTGGTTTCTTCACTTTGAATGAATTACTGAGAAGAAGAATACTCTACGCTTGTTTTGGCAGCGGGGACGGAGCCAATGTTTTCATTGCAGAGACTATGAAGAGCCGAAGGTCCTGGGCCTGGGACGTGTCAGCATGACATGGATCTGCTTGGCATAGGCCACTACAGAGCTCAGCAGGAATAACCAAAGGGACATCAGATTTAGTTTTTCCAGAGGTTTTTATTGTGCAGAGTTAAGATTTTCATATCTGGGTTATAAATCTTTATTCTTCACATACAAGTAAATCACACGTAGTTATAGATGGGGAAAGAATCGGACACCACAGACCACATGCTGAGTGCTCTTGGGGTTTAGAAAGGTAAATCCATTTCCCCAAAAGTCACTACAGTTCTGCAAACGCTTCAAATGGCTGGCAGGAGAGTGTACTAAACCCCCGATCCATCAAAAGGATGGATGATCGACAGAGATTCATTAAAGTAAATCTACCATCAAAATCGAGCATGGGTGAATCGAGGACCCTTACACATGGCAGTAGTAATCATTTTATATTTGTTATCCATGGCCTCCATCCTTCTAAGATCAACTTTTTCAACTATGCTAATGAGCCTGAAACCCCCTGAGAGGCAAGCATAACCAGAGCACTTCTGTGTTGCAGATTCACAGAATGTTACACTGTGCAGGAGCGCTTCCCTCTTCCACTGTGTGTTGAAACTTCCTCTGCTGCAGTGAGATTTCATGAGGGAGGGGCAAAGGGATGAGGGAGCAGAGCGGGTGCTGGAGTGTAACAGCCTGTGAAACTGCAGGTGGTATTACAAGAGCCCCTCCGTATGGCAGTCTCATTAACATAATAAAAATGTAGTTTTAGAACAAAGGATGCCATGGATAACAAATATAAGATAACACAGTCACTCATAGATCCAGGCACCGTGACTGTGTAATCTACCATCAAAATAATGCATGATAAACCAGGGACACTTATTCCTAGATCCAGGCACCGTAAGTGTCCCTGGTTTATCATGCATTATTTTGATGGTAGATTTTCTTTAGAGGGGTTGGCCACATTAAATAAAGTGCTTTTAATAATAAAAGTAATAAAACACATTGTACTTTTCTTTATGCACAGAGCAGGTGTGAGTCACCAGCAGACTTTTTCGGAACTTCATGTGACGTCCCATGTCTTGTAGATCTCCAAGGGTCAAGGGTTATGCCCTTGTAGGTATATGCATGCCCGCTCTGTGGACAACACTTCCATGTCACTAATTTGAAGCGGTCTACCAAAGTTATCTGATCAGTGACCTGGGATTGGTGTTCATAGAGGGGGATTGCATACAGCAGTGGTGGTGAACCTATGGCACGGGTGCCAGAGGTGGCACTCGGACAATGGCCTGAGTGCCAGCAAAAAGGGCTCCAAGGACAGAGTTCACCAAACACTGAACTTAAGAGATGCTGCTCTCAGCGCTATTTTAAAGTGACACTTTATTGGCTGTTTGGAACTGCGTGGAAAGTAAGAAGGTGTTGATAGAACTGCATTATCTTTGGAGGTCATCTTGCTGGACCCACCATTTCTTCATGTACAAAGTGACCCTGGAAAGAAGCTACAATGATAGTCTGAATTTGCCTTCCTTCTGTCAACTATATTGGTAGCCTCAGACGGTCGATACAATTGAAAGATGTGGAAGAACAGGTAGCATTAAGTTACTGTATAAAATTTCATGCTGGCACTTCAAGGTAAATAAGTGGATTTTGGATGTAGTTTGGGCACTCTGTCTGTAAAAGGTTCGCCATCACTGGCATACAGTAATGAGCACCCCCCATTCCCTGGAAGTCTGTCATCCAGTTTTGATACAGACTGTGTCCTACAGAGGTGACCCACAGCTCCTCTGGGAAGAAAGGGAATGTTGCCCAGAATAAGAATAGCATTGGTAACCCTATTGGGGTATTCTGCTTACCCTGGTAAATGCTTTTATATGTGCCAACACATTTTACAACTGAAAATGTTGTGGATAATCTCCGAATCTTCGATTTTTGAGAGTAGATCCCTCTTGATGTTTCTGGTATGTGACTTAATAGCGGCCTGTTTATTTTCTATCCACTCATCATATCTCTCTCCCCTATTTCATTTATATGGATACCTGTATGTAAATATGCATACATACATACATTATCAGTACATCCATACCCAGGCTCGCCCAGTAGCCTCTTGGCATAAATTTCACATCTTCCTTACATCAAATCTTACAGGACTGTCCTGGCAGGTAATGTAGGCTTTACACTTCACAATTTTGTTACCTTTTCTTAAAAATAAAAAATATTGTTTGTGTAAATTGAGTTGGAGTTGTCTGGCATTTGACCCTACAATGAAAGCTTACGAATAAAACACAGTTCTTCTCCGCCCCTATGACAACACTTCTTACCCTGGGCTTAAACTTTTCAAAGAGTCAATGAGTCTTACTCCTAAAAACTTTTGCTGCTTTCCCATTCGCGTCATAGTGCTTCAGTTCTGGGCATGGTGTCCTTTGATTTTCACCCCTTTGAGGATGGTCTTTCCGTTCTTTTGTTGCGCAGTATCGCATAGGACTGTGTTCTAGATCAGCAGATAAGACATTGAGATTTGCAGGGTTTTTTATTTGTTCTATAAGGACCCTTTGTCTCAATATGAGAACTTCATTGCATAATAATTTTTTTTTTACATATCCGTCCTTGTGTAGTTGTGTTCTCATACTCTGAACACTTCTTTATTTTCGAGAGTTGCTCCGAGCAGTGAGTTATATCGCATTGTGCCTGCCTGGAGAATAAGAAGGAAATAATATTGATAAGAGCTTACAATACGGATGCTGGGACTGTACACTCTGATAAGATTTGTGTTTCCTCACACAATCTCGCAGAATGTCAATCCACCGCTCCGTAATCCAACAAAAATAAATCTCGCCGTTTCACTACTGACTGCGAGGAAACAATGGGAAGGCAAAGTGTTGGAGGTGACAGATTTTTTGTTGCTTATCAATAATGTTTCAGTGGAAGGAAGGCAGCAGACTGAAATCCAGGGAGGCGGCAGGAGGGTAAATAAAACTTTTTCCGCTCCCCTGTCCCCCTTCTGCTGGAACATTACACATTGTGCCTGAATATAGAATAAACCTGCACAACCCTTGGAGTCTATAAGGAATTGGAGAATAATAAAATGGATAAACCAGAGGCACTTACAGCAGGACCTTTCTGCTCGTTGTGACCTCTGGATGTTACTTCAGTCCCAGGCTGCAATGATCAGATGTAAGGTGTCTGTAATTAAGTTTTATTGATAATCCTTGTTCACATGGCATGACAAAACTTTGAATATCAAATTGTCACAGGAACAAAATTATTATTTTTTGAGAGTGACAATTGTAAAATCTGCCAGTTCTGACTTGCATACAAATTCAAATTTAAGAACAAACTCAAAGAACCCATCTTGTACTTAACCCGGGGACTGCCTGTATCCATGGCCTCCTTCCTTCTAAAATCGCCCTTTAAAATTGTGCTGATGTGTTGAGGGGCTGCAGGGGGGTGTTACCAGAGCCTCTCCATGCTGTAGCTTCACAGGCTCACACTAGATGGTCTGACATTCCCCCTATTCCATCATCACTTCCCTCTGACTGATGTAAGCTCACACAGTTGGAGAGGGAAACGTGTAACAACCTGTGATGCTACACCATTGAGGGGCTCTGGTAACACTCTCCACAGCCCTTCTGGCTCATTATCATAATTGTAAGAGATGATTTTAAAAGGAAGAAGATTGCCGCAGTCATGGTGCCTGGATCTATGAGTCCCCCTGGTTTATCATGCTTAAAATTGATGGTAGATTTCCTTTGTGAGAATCGTAAACTAACCATAAACTGCAATGCAATGCTGGGCCTAACTAGGAGTCATGACCTCTCATGACCATATTACACTGTAGAATAATACATTGGTATAAGCTACAACGCAGACCTTCTGTCCCTTCAAATCTCCATATACTTAAAGGGATGGTCCAGAATTTCATTTTTGCTTGGGATCGGTGATCAGCATTGGATTGCTTTAGTCTAACCAGCAAAACTGCGTTCTGTACTGAGCAGAGCTCCCTGCATTGCACTGTGGGTATGCTCGGTACTGTCATTTAGTCTGTAGTCACACTACTTGGATAAGTGAGGATCTTGGGTGCGGTCTACCAAAAGGAATGAGGCTGCTCCTCCACTTTCATGTAGGTATTGAGGATCCCTATCCCGGCTTTAAGTAAACTTTCCTGGGTACAAAGTCGGTCACGTCCCCTTTCTACGCTCACTTGAGACTTACTGAAGTGACTCCGCGGTCTTGCTTGCTCAGTCTTGTACTTCTCCTTTCAAGATTAGATCAAAGGGAAACTTCTGTCCGCCAAATATTTGTCTTTTTAAGCCTTCATGTGACATTGGGAATCACGGTGACATTGTCATTATGCTCTGTGCTCAGTCATTACCAGGTGAAGAACCACCTGCAGAGCGGATCAAAGGGGGATGAGCAAATCTACATATCGGACACCTTCTCTTGCTCCAAAATCATCCATATTTTGGCTGTTGCATTGGTTTCGGTTTATGTTGATTGGTAATTTCCGGTGATTGGGGGGTAATGAAGGACTGTGCTCATTACAATCTTCACGTCACACATGTGCAATAGTGAGGTGTATTGGTGGTCATAAGGGGTTAAAAAGTTGTGTTTAAAACATATTTTTCAACCAAGTGCAGAGTCTGTTCAAACCCCTTTAACTTCCAGTGATCCCAGCAAAGTTTGGAGGTTCAAAAGATAGGTGAGGGTCCATATGCTAGGGTCCCACTGATGATGGGAACAGAACCCCACCAATCTGGAGAGGAGGGGACTTGTTCTCACTATTGGGTGGAGCATGCTTGATGGGTGGGCATGCTACCTGTGCCCTCCTGGTTGCATTACTATACACATAGTAAAGACACTTGATGAGATACAATCTCCTGGCCTTGTTAAACTGATCTTTCTATTTCTTGCTTTTTAGATCAAGCGTCTGAATCTCAGATTACAATGATGCTGACAGAGAGCTGCAAGCTGAGGGGCTTGCATCACAGGTAAGTGTCTATAATCGAAATACCTACAGCAAATATTTATTTATGGTATTGATGGCATATCATAAGGGCAGGCCTCTACCATCAATATCAAGCATGATAAACTAGAGACTCTCATAGATCCAGGCCCCATGACTGTGATAATCTTCTTATGTTTGTTATCCATGGCCTCCTTCCTTCTAAAAATCAACTTTTTATAATTATGCAAATGCGCATAGCTTAATTAGCTTAATTTTAAAAGTTGATTTTAGGAAGGAAGGAGGCCATGGATAACAAATATAAGAAGATTACAACAGTCACAGTGCCTGGATCTATGAGTAATGTCCCTGGTTTATCCCCCTCAGGTAGTGTATAAAACATATTGACTCTAGTACAAGTCTAGGGTCGTAAATGCATTGCTCACCCCCACCCCCCAACTAATGAAATGCCCCGTGCTGCAGCCACCCTCATAAAAAAAATAAACTTGTATACTTGCCCTCCAGCGCTCCTCTACCCTCTCACCGTCATGTGTAGCCAGCAACACGTACCTGCATTCCCTATAATAATAGTCAGATCTTTGAACTCTGCCCCTTTACATACTAATTGCTGTTCATCAGACGGGATGTCCGTTCATGATATATTTCTATATAATACAAGGACTCTCATCCACTGCACTGTGTGCACTTTGTGGGATCTGGACAAGATACTGGCCGATTCCATGGGCTGCATGAAAAGGAAGCCAATACTGTACTATAAGCTGACCGGGGATTTTTCAGTACAAAAATTGTACTGGAAAATTTGTCTTTTACTCAAGCATATGCAGTAGAGACGCTCAGCAGCTTCTACACAGCTAAACAAACATCCTCCTCAGGTAGTGTATAAAATATCAGCACGACTCGTCTTGGGCTAAATTGACTCTCTCCAACTCATTTGCATATTACTTTGGAGGCTATTTATTGTAGGTCAATGGGCAAGTTGTAACACCAGAGAGGATATTGCTAGAAAGGATATTTGGATATAGAACAGGATGTTCTAGTTACCATGCGACTATGTGGAGATTGTTCTACAAAGTCAGCACCCATGTCCTTAAGTTTTGGAAAAGCCCATGTGTGAAAGTCACTGAAGTGACAGCTCCGTTTCCCTAGTCGCCTTGGTCCAGGATAATGACACTTGTTATATTGTCAGATCTGTAGTGTGTACCGGCACCTCGCACTACTGTGACTCATGTGTTGTGTAACCGGATCCGAGGTCTCAGTCATTACACTGCAGATAATACATGTCCTGTGTGTAGCCGACCATCCTTATTCCTTGAAGTTCACACCCATGGTTCTCCTGTTACCATTTCAGAGAAATCAGCTTTATTGTGGGGAGTTTCCGGCCTCACGGATGTTTTCTAATTGTTTGAATACTTGGGGTTCTTTCACATTTGTGGCGTTTTCCTTGAATATAGTGTTATAGGGCACCCATACCTCGCACATATACACCTATACTATCCTAACCTGTAATATAACCCAGAGCTGCATTCATAATTCTGCATGCCTCATTGATTTCAGAACTGCTCATGTGCTTTGTGGTACAGCCTAGGAATTGTGCAGGATTATGAGGTTGGGAACTGTCACGCTTCCCAGTAAGTCAGGATTTCGGCTGAACTGATGACAATCTGGTTGTGCTGTTTCCAGATGGATTGTCAGGGCAGCTCTTTGGGTGTTGAGGTCCAATTTTTTTTTTAGAAATTTGGATGATATTCACACTCAGGGTTAACCACAAACCTTTTTCCAGACACTTTACAAATGTACAGGGACTACAGGGTTATTTCTCTGCTCATGGTGAAAGAACATGGTATGTTTGTAGATGGACAAATGATGAATTCCTCTTATGGTAGAGGTGCACATATGTGCTGCTCCGCTGAGTCCAGGTGAGTCTACTTTACAAAGAATAATACACGGGTATAATCTCCCCTGTGAAGATGCCTGAGCTCCAGCATGTTTGGATCTGCTCGGATCATAGACTTCTGGAATAGCGGGAGGATTAAGAACTGAAGACCTGAACAGATTGTATACATAGTCATCTCCCTCCATGCGGTCCAGCTACGTGTAGCGATTCCTTCCAGGAGCAGACCTATCGTCATTCTGGTTACTAGGTTTACCTTCATTTAGTGTAGTTTATTGTGAACTTCTAACCCAACCCGCAGTAAACAGAAGTGAGGTCATGGAAATTATTATGTGGTTAATGCTGGGATTGATGATAATCCACAGTGTAAATCGTGGACGTGCAATAACCAACCACAAGCAGTGAGGTCACAAAGAGGAAGAAAATACAGATGTCACATGGCCTATATCCATCTTTTACAGTCTATATAGAATGGATGCTCTTTGGACTGTTGCATTTTCTATGCACATCACTCTGTCCCCAGGATGCATAGGAGAGGTAACAAAATAAGATGGGGACCCACGTGTATCACAGACTTTCCAAAGATGAATTTGCCTTCTAATGTGCTGCCTGAATGTCACCCGGCTTCATTGCAAGAGCTATTATCATTAGTGATAATCAGCATATATTATGCAGTGTTTAGATGCAATAAAGTACGTGAAATTGCACCCAC
This sequence comes from Engystomops pustulosus, assembly GCF_040894005.1. Taxonomy (NCBI): domain Eukaryota; kingdom Metazoa; phylum Chordata; class Amphibia; order Anura; family Leptodactylidae; genus Engystomops; species Engystomops pustulosus. Next base: position 189,402,975 of record NC_092413.1, on the reverse strand, counting down.
ACACAGCAGAAAAAAATATGCAGTTGCCTCTTGCAATGTAGCTGCATCAAATTCATGGGAAATACCTGCACATTGGAAATTTATACGGTATTGTGCACTTTAGGCTGAATTTAGACCTCATTTTTTTCCGCAGGAGGGCAGCAGTGTATTGCACTCATACATTGAGATATGCCATGCAGTTTGTAAAGCTGGAGGAGTGAACATCCGTAGCCAGTGATGGTCTGGCTTATGTTTGGTTGTCTCCTGCGTGAAGTAGATTTCCATATTTAGATGGTTCTATCAACAGGGAAACGCCCACAGCGGAGGCCGGGGTTGGTTGCCTTGCAATGGCATCCGTCCCCCAAAGCCTCTAATGGCCTCCGCTGAGCAGGATTCAGTGATGAAGTCGCCTTTATTTTTATCCAGTCTTCCCTGCTAGATGTGACATACACTGAACAGACCTCAGAGGCCTCCACCTGCCAGTATAAGCTTAAGGACAGGTTTAGCATGTATGACAAGAGCTTGCTGGCGAATACTCTTATCGTGTCCAAAAAACAAGGTCTGAACATGGCCTTGCTGCCTTGGCATCCTCTTCTGTGATGAAAGTGTAGTAGTGGCAGATTCTCCTCCTGCTGCAGCTCGGATACCAGTAGTGTAATGAGATACAGATGGCGGTAGTAGGGAGCACGTGTCTGCTGCTTGTCCCTGTATGGTTCTCAGTTTTCTTTGCGTTATACACTTGGACACTTCCAGTTCATTATTTCCCCGTCCTTGTGTTTTTCAGGCACGCGCTGTATCCTTTTAGTGGCCGCGGGCGACTTCGCTACGTCGGCACATATTTCAAAATCATTTCTGTGTAGCGAGGAGATATTTAATAGTGATCTGATTGTTTTACTCACTCGTGCCCTGCGGGGAGAGGTTTCATGTCAGCGTTCCTGCCTTCAATTTTGAAAGAACGCCAATTTCTCTTCCCCGGCTGGAGAGGACATGTTGCAATGCTGCGCACAGCTGCAGATGTTGTAAGCATCCTGCTCGGCCTCCACGGGTTGTAGGTGGACCGGTGCGATGCTCTGCGGAGGTGACCCTCTGAGTGATTGCAGGAAGATCTCCCAACATAAACCTCCTATGGGAAGACTACAACATCGTAGAGGCATAATATGACGTACAACAGAATGTCCATTGTAGTGTATTGTGCTATTATTATACTATACAACCAGATGAATGCAGCCCCAAGGGATATGGATGGAGCGCCCCTGTTACACCCCCTTCCACTCTTAATAGGGGTTATTGGTTTGCTAACTAGGAAGACGTCTTTTAAAATATCTGATTATTAACATTGCCAACTTCTGTTTTTCTTTCAGGAACCTCCTCCCCATCGGACATGTCTGCATAGAGGAGGGGGAAAAACCAATGGTGCTGCTGCCTTTTATGAACTGGGGCAATCTGAAGCTGTTCCTGCGGCAGTGTAAGCTGGTGGAGGCCAACAACCCGCAGGTAACCACTGACGCTAATAGCACCACCTGGTCTTCCTAGTTATCATTATGCTACAAACAATATGCTGCCAATGATGTTGCACTTCTGGCCAGGGGGAACCAAATCCTCTCTGCTGCCTCTTCCTTCTCAATAGCATGGTGGTCCCAGAGGACACCCCTTCTCCTATCATAAATGGATTTCAGATCCTAGTAATGTGGCGACATCTCATGCAGAGCTGCTTTATTCAGCCAGTAGAGACCTCCCTCCTATTACAGTGGAAGTAACAAGTTACATCAAATTAGACATAGGGTAGGGAGAAATAGGACAATTGGTAAAGATCCTATTGCTAAGACCCCCAGCAGTCCAGGTAACCGGTGGAGCAACTGGTCAAGCATACAAGCTGCTTCCCCATTCATTAGTGTGGGAGTGTCGGGAGCGCTCAGCTATCTCCAGCACTCGCATAGGAGAGGGTGACTGCTGTAATAAGCAACATCCAACGCTCCCGTACTAATAAACTGAGCTGAAAAATGCTCAGCCTGCCCTTGAACCCTTGTTCCTCAGATTGCCGGTGGTTCTGTTTTCGTGGCAGCAGTTGGACCCTCCCCTTTGCTTGTATTGTCCCTATCCTGTGCACCTTGTTTATAACACTGTGAAATCTGCGCCTGGTATAAATGCGCTTGGGCTATTTGCTATGTCATGTTCAGTTCTAGGAAGCGCTGTAGTGTTATTCTGTCACAGCGCCGTCCTGTGAAGCTCTGAGAAGGGAATGTTATATGCCCAATACAGCGCACAAACAAACAGCGTGTTTCCTGAGCATTGTCCACCAGTGCTATGGGGTCCATGTAGGTAAACACCACCAAGAAGTGCAGGAAATGGAGAGCTTCCTGTGCTCACTGTAAATCAACCTGCCTGAGGGTCTGGATCTTCTAGTCAGAAAGGAATTCACTGTAGTATCCCATATATGAAAGGGAATGTACCGTATTATTGTGCAGTATGGCTGTATCCACCTGGCTTGTTCATGTCCCTTGTATCAGAAGTCACTGTGTGTTTAATAACTTCATCACATTGGACTTCTGTGTAACCTCATGGTGACCACCCGTCAGGCTTCCCATATGAAGTCCTCCCCACAGCGGGAGGACACACTCCAATGAATCGCTGCTGACTGTTTCACAGGCTCCTGTCACACAGTTAAAATGAAGAAGTTGATAGGCCAGCCTCCCTGACTATATACATAATAAACTATTACAAATAATGATGGCCCTAGGGCAGTAGTGGCAAACCTATGGCACAGGTGCCAGAGGCGGCACTCGGAGCCCTCTCTGTGGGCACCCAGGCCATCGCCCCAGCATGAAGTTCACCAGACAGGACTCAAAGAATCTTCCTACAGAATCTTCCTACAATGAAAGGTGTCCCTAGGAGGCTGAACAGTTGAAAGTTGTCAAAGAACAAGGAGAAAATAAATTACTGCTTAAATTGCTGTGCTGGAACTTTGCAATAAATAAGTGGCTTTTGGTTAAAGTTTGGGCACTCGAGCTCCAAAAGGTTCGCCATCACGGTCTAAGGGGGATACTCTCCTGAAATTATATGCCACAAGCACCTCTATCACTTGCTGCAACCCAAACTTTTCTCCGGGGTTGTGAAAATCTGAGTTATAATGTGGCTGAATAAAGGATTTGGGTATGAGGGACTTTTAAATTGAGGACAGAGGAATAATGGTATTCCTCAGAGGGTAGAAGGGAATGAGTGTTCCAAAGACCAAACCTTTGGACACCTCAGCACTAACCCCATTGGAATACAGGCAGTCCCCTACATAAGAACACCCGACTTGCATACAACCCCTAGTTACAAACGGACCTCTGGATGTTGGTAATTTATTGTAATTTAGCCTTAGGCTACAATAAACAGCTATAACAGTTATCACAGGCGTCTGCAATGAAGCTTTATTGCTAATCCCGGTTCTTATGACAACACAACATTTTTAAAATCCAGTTGTCACAGAGACCAAAAAAAATTTGTCTCTGGTTACAATGATAAAATATACAGTTCTGACTTGCATACAAATTCAACTTAAGAACAAACCTCCAGAACCAATCTTGTACGTAACCCTGGGACTGCCTGTATATGTGTCGCACACCAACAGAGGGGAAGATTTCCTTTCTATATTCTCATCTTACAACACCCCTGGGTAAATTAGCCTATATGCTGCGTTGGGAGCAGGACCTAGGGATGGATTTGGAATTTCCTAAATGGAGGTATTCATAAGTGCTCATACGCAGGTATATGGTCCCGACTAGACTCCGACAGATGTGTTGTGGTACTGATGGCACGTGCTCCCGAGGCTGTGGACAGGATGGCACATTCTTCCATACGTGGTGGACTTGTCAAAAACATGCCCACCTTCTGTTAACAGTCTGGGTCCACAAAATAACAGGGGTTACCCCACCTAGGGAACCTTTTAAGCGTTATTGAACTACACTGTTCCAGAAATGCCATAAGTTAAATGTAAATGTATTCAATATGCTTTTTTGGTGGCAGGGATAGTGACAGCTACAGCGTGGAAATATCCAACCATACCAATGGGGTATCTGACGACGAAGCTCACATGGATTATGATTAACGATCGTCTGAGTAGTCTGCTAGATGGCACCACTGACAAACTAGAAAAAAAATTTGGGGCCATGGCGCTCCTCCCTCTCTGATGCCCGATAGCCATGCTCACCCAGGGATACATAGGGTACCAATAGAATATTTCTGTTTGCTCTACAGAGGAGAGTAAGAGGTGACTGGATTCTCCTCCAATACTCCCCGGGCGCTTTCCCTTCTATCCCTTGACTGTTTTTGTCTTTTATGTTTTTTTATGTACTGGACCTGCGTACCATGTGCCTCACCACCCACATCATCATATGGAGCAGTTACAATATATCATAAATGTTTGATTAATAATGTTGTCTAGTTTGTGATAGAAAATTCATCCAAATAAAGAAGTGAACAAAAAGAAAGTGGGATGTGTATATCGCATGTAAAACACACTTATCGAACTCACATATATAAAAGCCAATAAACACCCCCCCCCCCCCTAGGGGCTCTACAAATGTACTGTGTATGTATAATACATTGGAGAGAATAACTACATGTGGTATAACACAATCAAACCAGGCTAAGTAGTAAATAAATAAAAACTGTGTTAAATATATTGCATATAGTAGACTAGCGCTGGCATTGGAAACGAGAAATAAAGAGTATAGAGAGTTATACCACATAAGAAGGTACTGAGTTGCTAATATATTGTGATACCACATGTACCGTAGTTATTATCGTCAATATAATTTATTGCCTGTCCGTTTTTGTTCATTTGTATGTATATTTGTAGTGGTTTTTTTTAATGGCTTTTATATATTTGATTGTGCTTTTGATTTGTTTTTCATGTGACCTACACATCCCATATTCAAATGTTTGATTAATAGTGCGCTGTAAGGTTCTTTTCCATCTGGACACAGAATTGGTCCCCCCCCCTGTTGTCGTCATGATTATATTCTCTCCGGTTCTATGACCAGCCTAAATTCAAGGCTTTTGTCTGTTGTAAAACTTTTTATTAATCATGTTTCTCCAGCTCTCGAAGGACTAATAAAAGCAAGTTGAAAACGATTACCTTTATTACAGCAAAATCTTACAGGAAGTGTTTTTTTTCGGTGTCCTCCTGCAGTCAGCAATTTTACAGTCTCTAGGGCCCATGTGATGCCATGAGTCTTCATGGAATTGATAACTTGACAGGGTATGCGTTGGAGTACAGAGTACAGTATTTTTCGGACTATAATGCGCACCGGATTATAAGGCGCACAATCAATAAATAAATGCCTGCTAAAACCTCTCGGTTCATATATAAGGCGCACCTGATTATAAGGATGAATGACCAGCAGGTGGCAGACCTGTGCACAGCTCAAGGCAGCTGTTGTCTGTAAGTATGGTTCATATATAAGGCGCACCTTTGATTTCTGAGAAAATAAAAAAAAATTTTGTGCGCCTGGCTTCTTGTTCCAATATCATTAAACAAATGACGCCTCTGCTCATTCTGCCTCAGTCTACACTGCAGAGTTGGTGAGTTAGATAAAAAATTTTAGTACGTTTTGCAATTGTGACTGCTCTGTAATGACTGGAATATATGCAAGATTTTATGCTCGGTCTGCTAAACGGTGATGAATATTGGTATTAAAGACTAATAGGACGCCATGTTGTGGAGGCTCTTTGTGAGTCGCTGCTCCGGTGAGGAAGCCGTCAGGTTATGATGCTGCACGCTGGATAGCAGCAGCTTTGCTCGTGTATTAGTAAGTTCAGTACGTGCCCGAGCAGGAATTTATAGTCTATGGATCTCTCTCTCCGGAAAGCCGAACAGGTTTTCTCCCTGTGGGCCTTCACTTTTATTTGTATGACAGATTTCCCAGATTATGCAAGTGTAAACGTCACGGCACCATTCCCGCAGATTAACCCCTTACACAGCATGTCAGGGGGCTGATTACACTGAATGAAGATGAAGACAGGGTTGACAAATCATTCTGCCCACACTTTACTGTAAAGGGTGATAATGTGATGAATGTGGTGGCAGGAAACATTCTTGTAAAATATCGAGGATTCATTGTAGATTCTCCAATGTCCAACCCCTTTAAGAGGTGACTAAGTAACTTTGGGCAGTGCAGGCCCTTTGTGCCCGCAAAGTTTTCAGAATGCTTCTCTTTAGTTACAGACCTCTTACAATGGTTTACAAAGTTGGAGACACGTCGAGCACTTCTCTATCTCCAACTGACCTAGGACGCCGTGTACACCACAACAAATGTTTTGGGGCAGATGACCGATCTGGCCTATAATCAGTGGTGATGGAGGAGGGTATGTGCTTGGTATCGGTGGGCACAGCGGTCAGGGCGGCCTCTGTTGGTGTATAGCACGCACACGTGTGGGGGTTTTGATGAGACGCGTAGCCTTGATGTTCCATATAAGATTAGAGGAGAGGGTACAGTGTAGCCGTCTCGTGTTCTCCATTTTCTCTGCACATTCTTGCATACCTCTGGAGATGAGATGATTTTTATTTATTTATTTTTTTTTAGACCATTTCTTAAAACTGATCCAAGATCTGGAGAACGTTCATCTCCGCTCCGTGACTAATGCATATCCAGTTATCTTTACATCAGCTCTGTTAACATTAAGCTGAAGAATGTAAACCATGAGGTGCATATACCCAGACGACCTTACAATAACACGGGAGGGATAATCGGAGAATGGGTACAAGTTGTGTTACTGCTGGTTTATAGGTTTTATGGGTAACACTTCATCGGTGATGACGAGCTGAGGCTCGAGTGTTAGATTTCACCCATTGTAGATTATGTCTACACGCTTCCAGTGTCCCGTTCTGGCCAAAAACAGGGAGGAACCCCAAACGTGACCCTCGGTTATCTTGAAAAGCTGTGAAGTTGCCAGCTTACAGAGGAAAACGTGAAAATGAGGATATGAGCTCCAGTCTCGGGAGATACCAGAGGAATGTGTGTGTGTTTTCATTAGGATAATGTTATGTAGCGACGTCTCGCTAAGTCTGGCTCATTCGGGACGGCGGATATCGTTCCCATTGCCCTCCATCCACCATTGTAGAAGGAAGCGATTTACCCTACAGATTACCTATTGTGTGTTTACCGGTGGGTACGATGGTTGCATTGTGCCAGGCTGTTTCCCACACTACAGGGCATGGCTCTCTATTTTCCCATATGAGAATTTGAACTCCTTGTAAGTTCACCACGTAACTTTTTAGCTTCTTTTCGAGTCACCCTAGGTGAGAAGAGTATTCCTGTTTGACAAGTCAATCACAATGACTGACACGGAGAAGTGTGTCCCCTGATGTGTTACTACGGGATGCTACGCATTAGATTATGTGGGTGCATTAATGCACGTGAAGACTTGAAAGCAAAGATTTTGGCAGAGAGCTCCTTAAACGACTTTTATCCTCCTTATAAAGCAGAAGTTGTTGGCAAAGGCGATTTACACTGCACCTGATGGTAAAATAAATTTGGTTTCGTCATAGGAGTTTGGCGTTGGGCCTGTAACTTCACGCGATCCTATCTTAGTAAGCGTTGAACTTGCATGATCCTGACTTGAGCGGTCTTGTAGACCTCCTGCAGCGAGAAAAAACGCTATCAATCTCCGCCAATTACAGTCTTCATATTTGGCTGGAGACCAAACGAGGGAGGGCAGGGCTTGTTAAAATGGGGTTTAAATTACCAATCGCTTTAGTCTTTCTGCAGACAGGACACAACAGCTGACTTGTTATCTTACAGCCAGTCACAGCATAAAGACCTATGGAGTGGATGGTGGCATAGCGCCACACCAAGGGCTATAGGCCTTGTGCACAACGCCGTGTGTATTTTGTGGGCGTTTTCTGACTGCCCAAATGGGTCATGTGCCTCATGTTTTACCCATATAAATCCATAAAGTACCCGTATTAGCCAAAAACGATAGTTGGCTGACACCATGTGACTTGGCACATTTTTGGCTGTTTACCTAGACTACCATCTACTGTGGACAATGCTCTGTATAGGCTTTTTATTTTATTTTTTATTTTTTTAAGTTTTCTAAGGAGAGATTGTACTGCAAAAAACGTTTAAACAAAATAAAAATGAGGCCTTACGATGTATCATAAGTAAAAATATGACTGATGGGACCTCCGGTCTCCTCCTATCACCTTTGTCCGGTGTGGCCATGATGGTAGACCCCCGAGGCCAAGGAGGTTTGAAGAGGGGCAGCAGCATTTTGAAAGCGGATGCAAGTACTTAAAATAACATTGGACTGTAGCTCGTGGATAATCTCGCCATGTATTATAAGAAGGCAGAGCGATCACAACATTGGCCTCGCCTCCTGATCCGTTTAGCTGTGCAGTTCTTGGATTTGGATACCTCTTACTCTAAAATAACAATGTCAACTATTCTCCATGTTCACTCCCGTGGAAACATTCCTACTAGTGCGGACAAGTTGGTGTCTATTTCCTTGGCTGTCGTATGTGCATGGCCTATGAAGTGTGCACTCAGATTCCACACCACAACTCTGAGAACATTTGTCGTTTCATGAGCGAGTAAGAAAATCTCCCTACACCCGAATGACGCACCTTCACCTCATCCCTGGATAGATCTGCACAGGCAGGATATGTGTTACTGAAATTGATCCCCCCCCCTTTACTATTTTATGGATCCTGTTTTCTCTTACATTAAAATTAAGATACGGTAGATATAAATATGTATGTAGACATGTTCTGCCTTCGCACAAGCTGTCTGCATTGTAGACCAGACTATGGTTGAGCACAATTGCTCTAGTTGGTCAAAGATGGAACAGATGAGAGGAGACCTGTTTTCTTTTCTGGAGGTCCTTGTGTAGGCCAGGATCATGCCTTATTACATAATAATATTTTAGGCTAGCGTCATGGTTGGACGAACCAGTCAACACGCTACAGGTTGGAGTGTGAACCTGGCTTGTGCTGGTCCACAATCGTACTGTAATTCTTAGTGCTGTCAGGAGATTGTCTTTGCCTTCCTTCTCTTATGGTCAGATCCTGGTGTCTTCAACATTCCGCTTTTATGTTCTCCCTTAGGCCATCTCCCAGCAAGACCTTGTACACATGGCGATTCAGATAGCCTGCGGGATGAGTTACTTGGCCAGACGAGAAGTTATCCATAAAGACCTTGCTGCTAGGAACTGCGTGTAAGTGTTTCGCTTCTCAGAAATGACTTCATTGGTTATACACTCTTGTTTTCCAAACCAGTGGGATGACGTTATGGGATTGTTAAAATGGTGTACATTGTGTAGCGTACCCTACAGCATTGTATGTTCATCTCCTCTTCACACACATATTTTGCAAACTGTAATCTGATCTTCTCAGCCAATGGAAATCTTTAGAGAACGTTTATCATATTAACCAATGACAAACCTTTTATACTCGTGTTGGGTTTTTTGTATTTTAGGATTGACGAGTCCCTCCAGGTAAAGATTACAGATAATGCTCTATCACGAGACCTTTTCCCTATGGACTACCATTGTCTCGGTGACAATGAGAACCGACCGGTACGCTGGATGTCTCTCGAGAGTCTGGTCAACAAAGAGTTCTCCAGTGCTGGCGATGTGGTAGGTATCTTCAGAAAATTTGTTTCTTAGTATTTATAGTACAATGGAGTCGAGTACACTTTGTCTCACCAAACCATGACCAAGCTGGGTGGCATAGAGCACATTCTATTTCTGCCTGATTTGTGCTGTTCTGTTGTAGGGTTGAGGAGTGCTCACGCCTCCCACAAAGTCGGAACAGGCTACAAATTTTCCGACACAGTCCTTAGGCTCATTACACTGTCAATTTCCCTTAGACTATCACCATCCTGGTTGGTCGTGACTTTGGACTTGATTTCCCATGACCGGTTCCCTTTTAAAGAGTGGCATAGGAAGCTAAAGGACACCAGATTGCTGGTGGTAGTGTCCTAATTGGACTGCTAGTTCCGTCTAGGGGATGGGGGGACTTTTTTTTTTTTTTTTTACAAGTTTTCTGGCATCTTTATTAACTTTCCCCGTCGCGGAAGTAGGGGAAAATTAAAAGCCAGGGAAGTCTAAAGAAGCCAGAAAATGTGTTTAAAAAAAAAAACAGTCCTATACCACCCTCTCCCCCCAATCCCCTAGACGGAGTCGAGCAGTCAAATTAGGTAATCTGGTGGTAATGTCCTTCATATGTCCTTATATATGTACTTTTAAGGACCTCACAGACTAGGCCCCTGCCTGATACTTCACATACTGTATTGTAGGTGCTAACCAAAGCCTATATAATATATATGAAACACACAGACATTTGCTTACAGAAGGAGAACAAGTCTCTTCTGATGGTGATCACACTTCGTATGGATCCTCGGTGGGCCGAGGGCTGCCATAGATCTTCAGTCCTGTTGTGGCACTTATGTCTGGACAGATCTTGGCAGAGTGCCCTATACATCTATGCATGGGTTTTCTCCTTGTACAGAATCTTTTAATGTTTTATCCGTAGCGTGAACTGGAAGAATATATATGTATTAGGTAATTCCATACGTAGAGGCTTGCAGGCTCTTACATCCTAACATGGACATGTACGTGAGATGGAATAATCTCGCTGCCGCCAATGGACGTGTATGTAAAGAGAGGGCAGACCCATCCATCACGAGTCCTATGGGTGTATCTCGAGGCTAGTCACTTTTTCCACGCTCTAGTAAGTGTTTATTTGATGGAAGCAGGACACTTGTTTGGGATGGGAACAAAGGCTTCTGTGTGTAGACAACGTTTCATTCACCTCCGACCATTGTTCAAAGGAAGAAGGTGGAACGAGGGCAAGATTAAGTGTGTTTAATGTTCAGACGCGGAGCCGGAGAGGAAAACTGCACTGCAAATGTGCCTCCACCGTGTCTGTGATGATCAGGAAGAGGTTAATGGGGAGAAACTACATGTCACAATAGTAGACTGCCTCACCATTAACATTAATTATTGTTAATGATAATTATTTTGCTAATTTTGTGGGTTTTCTGTCCACACCCTTCCCCATTTCCACTTCCTCGTCTCACCTGATATGATCTGGAAGCCGATATTTCTAGGAGATGTGTCCCACTATTACTCGGGGTTACTCACTGGATGCTACTGGTTTCATCCTCCACCTACACCGAGCGGCTCAGGGATAAGTCATCTCCCTTGCGTAACGCTCTGCAGCTTCATGGCCAGGATTGTGAAGTGCCATGTCCACCATCAATGTGCACTGACGTCACCGGCCCCCTCACAATAGTCCTTTTCATTTCTGTCACTATTTTATATGGATTGTTGCATTGTTGTATTCTCTAACTAATCTGACTCCATTATATCAAATATGAAAACCAACATCCGAGACCTGAGAAATGTCCCCAGAATATCAGCCGTAGACTTCCTTCTATTGAAGAGCGAGAGTGTAGAAATGACCGGGCACGCGGGGTCGCCATTATTTATCATTGTGGCTTTTTCTATGACCAGGTCCCTGTGGACTTCTATACATTGTTATCCGGGACAATTGCTTGGTGGGCAGGGACCACCTCTGGGCATAGACTATTGTAATACCGATGGGATCTACTATGTCAGCGCCCATTGTGTAATCCATTTTGTCATTACTTTTGACCATCACCTGTTTATATAGTTGGTCCATTAACAGATATGTATGCAGGGGCAGCTGTGCTTGGTACTTCTCATGAGGTTACAGCTTTATACCTCTCTCTATGTGATGATTTGTGCTGCAGGCCACTGCAAATGGTGAGATGGTTGGTAAAGGTTTGTGGTGACTTACCAAGTGTCTCATTGTTCTTGCTTTCAGTGGGCATTTGGAGTAACTCTATGGGAACTGATGACTTTAGGACAGACTCCTTATGTTGATATTGACCCATTTGAGATGGCTGCTTACCTAAAGGATGGCTACCGAATAGCTCAGCCGATCAACTGCCCCGATGAGCTGTAAGTATCTATAGAACGGTCACGAGGCCTGTTATACCAAATATCCAGTCTAGCATATATAGAGAAATGTATATTGACACAATAGGTATCACCAATACATGTTTAGTTCTTTGGTTATATCCTAAACCCATATATTAGCATGTTTATATTTTGGAGGAAGGCTTTTTTTTTTGGGGGGGGGGGGAGTGGGGGTATATGGCATCCCTTGTCCACCCAAACATAAAATTTATTTCATTGTCTGGCTTTATACCTACATACCTACACTCTTTACATCCGACCATTTCAGTGAAGCAATACTTTTAATTTTGCTACTTTATATATTAGGTGCGCAGTCAGTAACTGCCAACATGACTGTGCACCTAATTGGAATATGAGGCACACAAACTGTTTGAGCTAGCACCATTCGTCAGAAGCTCCATCACAGAGCCAATAAATGATAAAGAGGCGTTGGTGATTGTGAACGCTCCCCCAAGCTATCCCAGGCATATCAGTTCTCCTTATATACAGTAGATGTTTTTTGCTTGTGATCCTATATCAGGGGTAATAAATTTGGCTTTGTTTCCCTCCCGCTCTCTTCAGGTTTGCAGTCATGGCATGCTGCTGGGCTCTGGACCCCGAGGAAAGGCCCAAGTTCCAGCAATTGGTACAATGTCTGACCGAATTCCACTCTGCACTCGGGGCGTACGTGTGATCCGAAACTATTCCTCATCCGGAATATCACTGCATGGACTGTATAGCGCTCTCACAGCACAGTGCCTTAGGATAACTATGTTTAATCTTCATTTTTTTTAAACTTTTTTTTTTTGTAAAATACTTTTGTATCAAGTATTTTATAGTTATTAGATCGTGGGGTTTTTTTTCCTGCCGGTGGATTGAGCACCACAGCGAAGAACACAACTCCACCCGCTCTCCATTGCAAGATATTTTCTGTTTCTACGGAGGACGCTCGATGCCATGAAGACATTTTTGTATTTTATAAATATTGGACGTTTTTATTTTATTTTAACCCCCTCTCCCCTTTTGTTCTTTTTTTTTTTTAATATATAGGACCTTTTTTATTTTATTTTTTAATAATTGTTATGTGTTTGGACGTCTTTAAGATGCTTTGTTCCTTTGTAAAAGGGTGAAAAGATAAGTTATAACACTAGACGGTGCCTCCTCCTGTATGCGCATGGTGACTTTGATGCATCCGATCACTTTGTATATAAAGGATAACTCTTTTCTACAACGTTTTCACTGCAGAAGTTTTACGGTACACTTGTACATTTTTCCTTTTTTAAAAAAATTTTTACCCTACAGTCACTTGTATGTATTGTTCACAGGTATTCAACCAGCTATAGTGCTAGGTGTTTTATATGTATGCTATGATCACGAGTATACGCAAAGACTAAGCAGACGGATCCATGGGTCAGCCATAATCACAGTCATGCTACAGGAGGGTGACCATTGGCTAATGCAGATTAAAGGGGCTTGGCTGAAAGTTGAAAAACAATGTCTGCTTTTTTTCCAAAAACAGCGCCACCCCTGACCATGGTTTGTGCCGGTATTGCAACTCGGCTCCACTCATCTCCATGCAGTTGAGTTGTTATTCCGGTATAAACCATGTATAGGTGTGCCGCTGTTTTTGGAAATAAGCAGATATATATATATTTTTTTTTTAAAACACCATAGAGATGTGTTGTATGATCGTGTGATCTATTGCCAGGCCATAAAAAAAACAAAAAACGCTCTGTGTGTCATCAGTACATCATTTATTTTTGTGGATCCTCAAAAACAGACCTATGGCTGGCAAATAATGTCACTAGTTTGTCCTAACAAGATTGTGTTGCATAGAAACTAATCCCTAGATTTTGGATGGCGCACAGGTGCCACCCGGGTGCCATCCATATTTTGTACATACACATAGACTTCTATGGGATGGCCCAGTCCATAAACAAGGGTTGGAGTAGGACAAGCTGTTTTCTTCTTCTTCCACACCGATCCAAGAAAACTGCGTTGCTGTGCACAAGGTTATTATGGAAGAGGGGGTGGGGGGCAAAATATTTTTGGCTACATGAACACATGTTTCTGTGTACTGGGGCAAAGGTCTGACTTTATACAGAATTTTATGGGGTTCACCTTATTAATTGGGATTATTTAGGGTTGACCAAATATTTATATTAATGGAGACTCCAAAATAGAAGCAGTGACTGCTCCCGGAGAGGGGCACAATGTTACATCTTTGTCTCCAAACAGCAGATTGGTCTGGGGGCCTGGGGCCAGCCCCTTCCTCCACGATATAATATACTGTGACTAGTCCATCAGAATGCAATTTTACCAAAACCTATTTTAATGAGACACAATGGAAATGACAAACAGATCTGAAATCATTTCGTGCAATGTTACATTCCAATACTGCCCTCCCCAAAATCATGGGTGTGCTGCCAAGAATCATTACCTAAATGGGGTCATCCAGCTAGAGTACCCTGTCACATATCTACAAATTAACAGATAAGTTGCAAGCATTAGGACTATAGCTGCACATGCAATACCGCTCCTCCTCGTCCTCCTCCTCTGTTCCCGTGTCCTGCGCGGGACGATCCTGATAAGTTAGGTTAGTGTTCAGTCCCAAGAACTAAAGTGTAGACCAGGCTTAGGCTCAGTAAAAACCCAAGAATAAAATTTAGATCATAGTATTTGGATCCAGCACTAGTAGTAGATGATCCTTACTGCATAAAGTAATTCCTGAGGCTACATTCACACGGATGTATAAAACGTCCGTATCCATACCTTTTTTTTACGGGTTACATACGGCCACATTCATTTCAATGGACAATACGTCCAACCATTTATATTGCCGTTTTTGACACTGTAGCGTACCGTACGTATACTAGCCGTATAAAAATATAGAGCATGTCCTATTTTCTCCCGTATTTCAGGGCCGTATGCCCTAGAAGTCTATGGGGATGTATAAAATACGGGTTACATACATGCTGCATACAGATGAAAAACGTCACGTATATACGGCCCGTAAATACGGGACTGGGGAAATCATACGCTTGTGTGAATGTAGCCTTATTCAGTTATCTTATTATCTACGGGGGATGTTCATAACGCATTGCTGTGTTTACCTGTGTCAGCCCAAATACAGAACACATCTTGGATATAAGAAAATCCTGGATGGGATTATCCTATTGATCTTTGCTCAGTAACAGGCAAGCCTTCGCTCACATTCCTGATCTGTCACCGACCCAGAATCCATCCTGAGAGCAGAAGACGCCAATGAACCAAACTAAAAAAAAAGTAAAAGCGTATGTGACCCGAAAACCCTCCAACCCTCATCCATACAGCAGTGTATTTGTGTTTTCCAGCTGTACCTCCCCCTTTTTTTTGTAGGAACTGCGTTTTTCTTTTTCATTTCTTATTTATTCCTACCTTTAAAGGGAACCTGTCACCAGGGATCTCATTTTCACTAAAGACAGGTTACAGAAGCCCATTACACCTGTATTGTAAAGCTTCCTTTTCTAAGCATTTACATTGCAATATAATTGGGTGTGCCTTGTACCTTGGCAGAATCCTCTGTGTAGTCCCAGGGGTTGGGATTTGGTCTTGTCTGTGCTGCAGACTCCTCAGTTCTCATCCCTCACATCTGTGCTCCTGTACAGCTCCCCCCTCCTCCTTCAGAGTTCACAGCCTGGAGAGCTGACATCATTGGGAGAGGGAGGAGCTGTACAAGAGCACAAAGTCACATGGGATGCGCGATCTCGGGAACGAGGCCGGAGTTACTGCGCATGCGCAGAACTCCGGCTTCTCGGACGAGGGCGCGCAGCTGCCAGGAGCTGCGCGCCGAAGATCACAGGGTAGGCGGGGGAAAGCAGCTACTGGGGCGTGGAGTAGCCGCGCCGTGTAGCCTCGTGTCCGGCTACTCCACGCCCCGGTAGCCGCTTAATTAAATTAACATATTCGGTCAATAAAGTTTATGCTAGGCTAGCAGGGACGTGAGGATTAGCTCTAAAAAGGGCTATCCTCACGTCCCATACATCCACCTACCACCCGATCTACCTTTATAGGTAGATTCGTGGTGGTAGGTGCCCTTTAAATAAGGTCTGAGCTGTAGTTACACAGTCCAGACACTACATGTATAACGGAGCTGCCCTTCTCCTGTTCCGTTCTGTTTATTGGTCCCCACTATCTTTGTAGTCCAGTAGTAGCAGTGGTGGTGTTTGACTTGCATGTCATGTGGGGCCCTGGGGCATCTATAGATTGCAGAGCCCCGTCTGCTCTACTCTCTCTATACACATACATGACTTTGGCGGTGGGTGTGATGCAGCATATCCCATTGCAAGGGGAGGTGGTATCTGTCACCCCCGGTACAATCCGTATGTATTGTTGTATTTAACAGGCTCAGTCTTCTAATGAAATAACAAAGAATTATCCAAATATATTTTTTTAATATGTTGTGAAATAAAAGAAAAAATAAATAAAATTTGCTTTTTGTCTCGGTAGAAACGGGTTTAGTCCCTTACATACTTTATATTACTAGTCAGCAAATCGCCCCAATGCTTGTAAAATGTCCTTTCTTAAAGGGACACACTCAGCAGCTTGTACATACAAGGGAAAGAGGGGGATTTATTAAAATTGGCATTTTGCACACCAGTCTTAGTATTACCCCCAGTGGCTGGGTGGGTGGGTTATTACTACTGTATGTAAACTGAGCATCTGCATGGGGAGGAAATGGATTGAGTTTGGGAACATGATGTGCAGACTGTGGAGAGGACAGTGTAGACACGAAGAAGCTGCTTCCTGTAATTACTGAGCAGTTATGGGAAGGCGTACATTGCATAGCCCCTCACCACCCATTTCTGACCCTCAGTATAGTCTCTGATTTACTCTGGGGATTCTTCTTGGCAACCTGAGTGCAGGGCTGAAGGGAGAGGGGCTAGAGAGACGGGCAGAAAGCAGATAAATGGCTGAAATTAATAATGGGTAATGGGTTTATATTGGAAAAATTTTAGTTTGCAGTTCTCAGAAAAACATTTTAAACTTTGCACTTATGCTTTAAGGTAGCACCAGAGGCAAAGCTTTCATTTTCCCATTCTTCAAAACTTACTGTTAAAAAGATACTTGATAGATGGTCACTCCCTCCTATTCATTACACTAAAGCATGGGAAGAGGAACTCCACAAACCCCTCACCATAGAAGAAGGGTCCAGAGCATTACATCAAACACATAAACTATCACTCTCAACCAAATCCCAAGAAACTAATTTTAAAATTATCTCAAGGTGGTACTGGGCGCCGGCCAAACTTCACAAGATCTACCCTTCCTGCCCTAATGAATGTTGGAGATGTAAACAAAAGGAAGGCACAATGGGAGTCATTTACTAAGGGCCCGAATTGCGTTTTTATGTAGTTTTACCCGAATTTTACAGTTTTGCGCCGATTTTTCCCTGAATTGCCATGGGATTTTGGCGCACGCGATCGGATTGTGGTGCATCGTCGACGGAAATCGGGGGCATGGCCGTCGGAAAACCCTGCGGATTCTGAGAAAAAAAATGTGTCGCTTGACACGCACTTACCTGCATTCGGCCTGGCTTGGTGTACTTCAGTGCACTCCAACGAACTTTAGCGCAGCAGCGACACCTGGTGGACCTACCTTAGTGAACCTGGAGGAACTACCTTAGTGAATCGCCGGAAGACCCGAATCCTCCGCAGAGAACGCGCTGTTGGATCGCGAATGGACCGGGTAAGTAAATCTGCCCCAATGTCTCATATTTGGTGGCAATGCTCAATGATACAAACTTTTTGGAAACGAGTTAGCAATCTAACAACAAACATCCTTGAATATAATATCCCAAATGACTCATCAATTTTATTACTCTCCATTTTTCCCACCCAACTTGAACACAAGAAAAGTAAACTACTCAATTTTCTGCTGACATCAGCACATACCCTTATTCCAAGACTTTGGAAATCTACTAAATCCCCATCTATTTCTGAATGGTTCAAATAGAAAATGGAAGAACTCACGGCTGAAAACAAAAAGTCCCATGACGAGTACCTGAGAATTTGGTCTCCGTGGATCACTTTCCAAAACTGAACATTATTCACAACATACCCTGACTGACCCATAAAAGACCCAGATCACATATACCAGTGATGGTGAACCTTTTATAGACCGAGTGCCCAAAGTACAACCAAAACCCACTTATATAATCTGATGTGCCATTTTAAGCAGTAACTTATTGCTACCTATTCTTCCACTTCTTTAATTGTATCGGCCGCCTGAGGCCACCAATACAGTTTAAAGAAAGTGGCCAAATCAATCTCTCATTATAGCTTTTCGCCAGGGTCTTTCTGTAGAGTTAGAATGGTGGGTCCAGCAGGAGGACCTCCAAAGATAATGCACTTCTTTCAACACCTTCTCAATTTTCAAGCAGTTCCAAACAGCCAATGAAGTGTCGCTGTAAAATAGTGCTGAGCGCAGCATCTCATAAATTTCCCAGGACTGCAGGAAGATTTCATGGATTTGTTCCTGTTTGTTGGACTCAGTCCTGGGCTGATGGCCTGAGTGCCCACAGAAAGGGCTCTGAGTGCCACCTCTGGCACCAGTGCCATAGGTTCGCCATCACTGACATATACTAACCCAACCGCTTTAACTAGACCAAGATAGCCTGGGATTCCTTCCCTCACATGCCAACCTCCCCCTTCCATCTTTACCCTACTCTGCCTCCTGCGAAGAATTAACAGAATTAATAAAGTTAAACGTTAAGATAGAATTATTAATCCTAACAAAGAAATGTTTTACATGTATAAACGTTTGAAAATTTTCATTGAGATCCATAAAAAATGATACTTGTAACCCACAGGTTATTCACAATTGTAACTATAGAGAAAATGTTCTTATGATGTTACTGACATATCTTCTCAAATAAACATGATTGATAAAAAATAAATAAATAAAGGGATAACTTGTAGGGAACCTGTCATCAGTATGTTGTCAAGCAGTTGAACAGCTTCTACATCAATTTTCTTTCTTTAGCCAGCTTGGTGGTATCATCCAGAAAATCAACTTTCATAGAAACATCTATGGGTCACATACATAAACCACAGATATTTGATATTGCATAGCTGCTTGACCACTGCTAATGGTTTATTAGGCCAATTTCTGATGACAGGTTCTCTTTAAACAACACAATGTAACTCAACCCTTGTCAACAAGCCTTCCGTTGAATCGACCTGTCCACACTGATTTTGAATCAATTTCTCCTATTGTGCAAATCGAACAAGATAACAGGTAGAAATTTTAAGCAATGATAGTTGGGGTTGTGTTTGGAGTCCAGTACTATGCAGAGCGATTAGCCTTTGACAGAGATTACAGATTTAACATTGATGTCCTGTGCTCTTCGTGGATAAGAGCAGGTTCACCCTAAGCACAAGTTACAGACAAATCTGTAGACTCCATGGAAAACGTTCTGCGGCCCTCACGATCCTCCAGCATGACCCGTTTGGTGGTGTGTCAGGCCATTTCTTTGGAGGTCCACACAACCATCCATGTGCAAGCCAGAGATATCCTGACTGCCATTAGGTACAGGTGAGATCTTCGGACCCACTGTGAAACCATATGCAGGTGTAGGGAGCCTCAGGTTCTTTATGATGCACAATAATACTTGGCCTTGTTTGGCTGTGTTGGTCCGCAGTTCCTGCTGCTGTGGAATGGCACATGTCACACCACAGACTGTCCAGGAGATGACTGAAGCTTTAATCCAGGTCTCGGAGGAGATCCCTCAGGAGAACATCCACCACCTCAGCAGGAGCATGCCGACGCATTGTAGGGAGGTCACACAGGCACGTGGAGGCCACACACAACACTGAGCGTCAATTCTTTGACTTGAGGCATTTCCACTGAATTTGGATCCACCTGAAATATTGATTTCCTGCTTTGATTTTGAGTATCATTCCAGCTCCAGACCTCCATGGGATATACATTTTGATTTTCATTGATCATTTTTGTTTTATTATTCTCATCCCATTCCAATATGTAATGAGGAAAGAAGGGAAACTGGAATATGTTTATGCATTGAGATCAAGGATTTGGTATTTTAAAGTTTCCTTTATTCCTCCGGTTTCCTCCCACACTCCAAAACATACCGGTAGGTTGATTAGATTGTGAGCCCCATTGGGGACAGGGACTGATTTGGCGAGTTCTGTGCAGCGCTGCGTGCACTATATAACTAAAGAATTATTATTAAGAAAACATATATCACCAGAATAATTCTTAACATTCCAAAATAAATGTACAGGGTCATTCAAAAGGCATCCAAAACATAAGGAAGGAAAACCCCAGGGTATATGTGATCACTTAGCAACACAAGACATCCAAGTATCCGATGTGGCTGTTGTGTATAAGGTTCTCGTTTAGGGGGTCACTGCATCATGTTTTTTTTTGTTTTTGTTTTTTTCGCTTTCTATATGCAGTGCTGGAAACCTGCAGAGAGCCACATTAACCTGCATGATATGCACCAGTTCAAAACAAAACTTTTCTGATGTTTTTGAGCCTATCCTCTTAAGTCTAAGTTAAAGGGAACCTGTCACCACATCTACACATATACAGCTATTGACAGATTCCCATAGAGCCCTATTACCATATATACTCGAGCTGACCCGAGTATAAGCCGAGGAAATGCATTGGTCACATCCTCCCAGTATATAGCCAGCCAGCCCCCTATAGTATACATTCCGCCCCCTGCAGTATACAGCCAGCCCAGCTTGCCCCCAGTAGTATACAGCCTGCCTCCAGTAGTATACAGCCTGCCCCCAGTAGTATACAGCCAGTCCCCAGTAGTATACAGCTTTCCCCCAGTAGTATACAGCCAGTCCCCAGTAGTATGCAGCACTGCCCCCAGTAGTATACAGCACTGCCCCCAGTAATATACAGCCTGCCCCCAGTAGTATACAGCCTGCCCCCAGTAGTATACAGCTTGCCCCAGTAGTATACAGCACAGCCCCCAGTAGTATACAGCACTGCCCCCAGTAGTATACAGCCTGCCTCCAGTAATATACAGCCTGCCCCCAGTAGTATACAGCACTGCCCCCAGTAGTATACAGCCTGCCCCCAGTAGTATACAGCCTGCCCCCAGTAGTATACAGCCTGCCCCCAGTAGTATACAGCCAGCCCCCAGTAGTATACAGCCTGCCCCCATCAGTATACAGTTTGCCCCCAGTAGTATACAGCCAGTCCCCAGTAGTATACAGCTTGCCACCAGTAGTATACAGCCTGCCTCCAGTAGTATACAGCCTGCCCCCAGTAGTATACAGCTTGCCCCCAGCAGTATACAGCTTGCCTCTAGTAGTATACAGCCTGCTCCCAGTAGTATACAGCTTGCCTCTAGTAGTATACAGCCTGCCCCCAGTAGTATACAGCCAGTCCCCAGTAGTATACAGCCAGTCCCCAGTAGTATACAGCTTGCCTCTAGTAGTATACAGCCAGCCCCCAGTAGTATACAGCCTGCCCCCATCAGTATACAGTTTGCCCCCAGTAGTATACAACCAGTCCCCAGTAGTATACAGCTTGCCCCCAGTAGTATACAGCCTGCCCCCAGTAGTATACAGCCTGCCCCCAGTAGTATACAGCTTGCCCCCAGTAGTATACAGCTTGCCTCTAGTAGTATACAGCCTGCCTCTAGTAGTATACAGCCTGCCCCCAGTAGTATACAGCTTGCCTCTAGTAGTATACAGCCTGCCCCCAGTAGTATACAGCCAGTCCCCAGTAGCATACAGCCTGCCCCCAGTAGTATACAGCCAGTCCCCAGTAGTATACAGCTTGCCTCTAGTAGTATACAGCTTGCCCCCAGTAGTATACAGCCAGTCCCCAGTAGTATACAGCTTGCCCCCAGTAGTATACAGCCAGTCCCCAGTAGTATACGGCTTGCCCCCAATAGTATACGGCTTGCCCCCAGTAGTATACAGCCTGCCCCCAGTAGTATACAGCCAGTCCCCAGTAGTATACAGCTTGCCCCCAGTAGTATACAGCCTGCCCCCAGTAGTATACAGCCAGCCCCAGTAGTATACAGCCTGCCCCCATCAGTATACAGCTTGCCCCCAGTAGTATACAGCCAGTCCCCAGTAGTATACAGCTTGCCACCAGTAGTATACAGCCTGCCCCCAGTAGTATACAGCTTGCCTCTAGTAGTATGCAGCCTGCCCCGGTAGTATACAGCCAGTCCCCAGTAGTATACAGCCAGTCCCCAGTAGTATACAGCCAGTCCCCAGTAGTATACAACTTGCCCCCAATAGTATACGGCTTTCCCCCAGTAGTATACGGCTTGCCCCCAGTAGTATACAGCCTGCCCCCAGTGGTATACAGCCTGCCCCCAGTAGTATACAGCTTGCCCCCAGTAGTATACAGCTTGCCCCCAGTAGTATACAGCTTGCCCCCAGTAGTATACAGCCAGTCCCCAGTAGTATACAGCTTGCCCCCAGTAGTATACAGCCTGCCCCCAGTAGTATACAGCTTGCCCCCAGTAGTATACAGCCGGCCCCCAGTAGTATACAGCTTGCCCCCAGTAGTATACAGCCTGCCCCCAGTAGTATACAGCTTGCCCCCAGTAGTATACAGCCAGTCCCCAGTAGTATACAGCCTGCCCCCAGTAGTATACAGCCTGCCCCCAGTAGTATACAGCTTGCCCCCAGTAGTATACAGCCTGCCCCCAGTAGTATACAGCTTGCCCCCAGTAGTATACAGCCAGCCCCCAGTAGTATACAGCCTGCACAGCATTTAAAAAAATAATAAACTTATATACTCACCCTCCAGTGGCCCCGATGTGCAGCGCTGCTCCCCCGATGTCCGCGCAGCACGTCTTCTGGCTTCCCGGCTCCTTTTCTGTAAGATCGTGCTGGGCGCCGCCCAGAGAACAATGGCTGCGCCCAGCACGATCTTACAGAAGAGGAGCCGGGAAGCCAGAAGACGAGCCTGCGGACATCGGGGGAGCAGCGCTGCACATCGGGGCCACCGGAGGGTGAGTATTTAAGTTTATTATTCTTGAAGCCCATGGACTTAAGTATTGACTCGTGTATAAGCCGAGGGGACGTTTTTCAGCACATTTTTTGTGCTGAAAAACTCGGCTTATACACGAGTATATACGGTAACTAAATGAAACCCTTCCTTTAGCTAAAAATGGTATCTTACCAGGCATCAGAGGGGGTGTGTCCTGCTCAGCCGGTCCCTCCCATGCCTTATGCCTCTTTACTATTCAGCAGTTCATGTCATGTGACCAGGGTGATGTCATCTAAGGTCCTACACCCTTTATATTTGCAAAATCTACCCCATGTATGTATCTGATCACATAAAATCCAAACATGCCTCCAAGGACTTTTACTTCTCTACATCCTTTATGGAGGCATGCTGTGATTTTATGTGAACAGATACATACAAGGTGTACAGTTTTTTTAATATTAGGAGGCTGAAGGACCTTAGATGATGTCACTCTGGTCACATGACATGAGCAAGGCACTGTGTAAAAAAAATTAGAAAAAAAAGTACATAGAGTTTTATACTGTATGTCTGTAGTTGAATAGTAGCAGTCAGTCATTTGAGGAGACACAGAGGAGACACAGAGCTGTCAGTCAGAATAATGGTGTTTGGTTCACTGTCGTAAAACAAAATAAAAAAGAAAATTTCTTCATTGCAGAGAAGCTGGTGATGTGCTTTGCACTACTCTGCCTAACACAAGAGGTTTCCCAAAAGTTATGCCCTCTCCAGTCCTGTCCTGTGGCTTCTGGTTCCTGTTTAACAGAAAGTGATGATGACATGTTCCATGTGCAGGTGATGGCTGAACCATTCACTGGCCTCAACAGCGATGTGTGAAAATATAGCAGGTTGTTGCTGAGGCCAGTGCTGAGGCCAGTGCTTAGCCCAGGGGTCATGTGAATAGAGACAACATCACTCCAAGTCCTGGGGCACTTGTTTCCACTTGTTGAGGACTTTGACTAAAACCTTAAATCAACAATTAGTTGGGGTATTTTGTTTGTCAGTTCCAGTTCCTTGTTCCTCCTCACCACAGACTTGTTACCTGTTTGTTACCTAAGATTATTATACAATCCCTGTCTGTTTGTCAGGACTGTATTATTCAGACCATTTATTATACTGTCTTTATTATACCAGCAATTGTTTTATTTTTATTCTTCATTATTCTGTTCTCAATGTGTCACCATCATCAGATTTTTCATGCTGCCCATTTCTGCCACCTCCATATATAAAGCAGCGGAGGATAGAGATATTCAGCGTAGTGTGCACTGCCGCGGAGATGGATTCATGGTTGGAGGATGAAACAGCTGGCTTCCTATCCTATGATAGCCCCGCCGCTACAAATTCGCAGCCCGATACATGATGAGGCTTCTGCCTCTTGATGTATCGGGCTGCCAGCTGCGCAGAGTTTATCCTACACAAGGCAGGGCCTGGCGTAGAAAAAAACGCAACCGGCGACTTTTCACGTATGAAAAGTCGCCGGCAGCAGCGAGTGCGCAGGCGCGGGGACAGTAGCGCCCCGCGCCGGCCCACTCCCGTCCGGCCGCACCCCCCGCTCGGCCGGCCGCGCCCCCCCTTCAATAGCAATAAGCTAGCATTTGTGATTATTTCAGGGCCTCTGCGCCACTGGCGGTGCGCAGAGGTCCTGATAAATATTCCCCATAGTCTCCTGGTTTCTATTCACACACTTCATGCACTACTGCCCAGTCCTCATGGCTCCTTGCATGGCCTCAATGAGGCTCCAGCCTGATATTACACAGTTCTGGCTACCAGCTGTTTTCATGTTCATGCAAGGTCAGGGTCACCATCTTGCTAGTAGACTTTTTACACAATTATCTATCTAGGGGGCACACTCTAATCTAACACAACATGGGGCTCAGCCTAATTTTACTCCCTTCCTATCAGGTAACATAGGACATGCCAATTACACAAGCCCCTGCGCTCATTTTCTAAAAATCCCAACCTAAACAACCCATAAAATTTCTCTAGGCCATTCACACCAAGCAAATCCCGCGATATGGCCTGTAGGCGATACATGACATTCATCACTCCTAGGACACCATGCCATATGTATGTATGTATCAGATATATTCATTGTTGTTTTATAGCTGGGCCGGACACAAGTTGTCCATTTTATTCACGGGTCTGGTGTCTATGCCTGACTGAGACTTATGTCACTAGACAGGACTCTAAGAAACAATAGGATTATTGGAGCTGAACTGGATTCACCCAAGCATCGAGGAGAATAAGGTCTGTCATGTTTGACCTTCTTATTATATCTTAGTACAAGTGATTCACATGTCCCTCACCCCATTTTGGGCCCTAAATCTCCCTCAAACCCCATTGTATTCCTTCTCTTTGAACATCAGGAGGACTAGTGCGCATGTGTGAGGGCAATGTAGTCACCTCATACGACCATTGACTAGGTGGACTGGATCCTCTCTCCCTGTGGCTACTTTGGGTAAATAGAAGAATGTTTTTGAACTTTTCTATCTAACATAGATAGTCCGGTATCTGAGAGACCTGATTGTAAAGCTCAATAAATGAAGCTGGGGTCTTAAGAGGTGCAAAAGAGGCGGTCAGGTTCCATTCAGAATGGGGCAGATTTACTTACCCGGTCCATTCCCGATCCAGCGGTGCGTTCTCTGCACTGGATTCGGGTCCGGCCGGGATTCACTAAGGTCCGTGCGCCGATATTCACCAGGTGTCGCTGCTCCGCCGAGGTCCGCTGGAGTTCACCTGCTTTTTTCTGGTGTATGTGAGTGCTTGATCTTGCGACACAAATGGCTTTTTAAATTCCGCGGTTTTTCCGAATCCTTTGGGTTGTCCGGTAGCCACGCCCCCGATTTCTGTCGCGTGAAAGTCGGCGCCAAAAAGATTGCGCCAAAAATCGATCGCGTGCGCCACAATCCCGTGAAATACAGCGCAAAACGGAAATATTGGGGAAAAACCCGACGGATTTGCGGCTGCGGACCCTTAGTAAATGTGCCCCATTGTCTTCTGTGGGCTGATACATGAGGTGAAGGTCACACATGAAATACTTTATTCTCCTCGGTGCTTGCTGCTTGGATGCCTCTAAGTTCAGCTCCACTTATCCCATTGTTTTTATACAGGAACAGGGTTGTGTCTCGTGACATGAGTTGTGATGGATTAGTCAGACATGGACACCAGGCCTGTGAATAAAGTGGACAACATTGTCATCATAAAATACCCAGATGGATGGAACTAATCTATATCGGTTCCATTAAATTTGGTTCCGGCGTCAATGGAATTTCTCCTTGTACATGGCTGAGTAGTATACACGTCTTGTGTAAGAGCCAGGAATGCAGCACTTGGCTGAGTTCAGGCTGCGATAAATGAACCACAATGTGGAGTCAATCACTCATGTGCAGAGGTAGAACATTGGCTTCTACTAAACAGACTATATAGATGTAAAAATGTCAAAGATAAACATATAAAATACATATAAACAGTATAGACTGTATGAATAGAGCCATGCTACTGGAATGGTACAACTATCCGTCACCAGCTGGAAAGCTCTATGTAAAGGAGTTTTCCAGCTTCTCCATTCTCCTTGTTGTGTCCGGCGCCAGAGACCCAGGGAATTATCTGATTGTAGGGGAATGCGAGTTTTTGTATTTTCATTAATCAGATACAGGCAGTCCCCGGGTTATGTACAGGATAGGTAGGTTCTTTAGGTTTGTACTTAAGTTGAATTTGTATGTAAGTCAGAACAGGTGTATTTTATAATTGTAGACAATTGTGACAATTTTCCAAATTTTGTGCTGTCATGGGAACAAGGATTATCAATAAAACTTCATTAGGATGCGCTCGCGCTTACCACTTTGATTCTGTTTAGAAACTGAATCCAAGCTCACGGGCCTGATATATTTTTATGGAAATGTATGTGATCAGTAACCAGCACCTGGTTTCTTGCATTTAAACAAGACACTGGGTGCTGGTTACCGATCACATGCGAATTTGCGTCAGGATATACATCTCCATAGGCGGCCATGGCGCCTGGGCTCGGTACGGTGACAGTTGTAACAGCTGGTCTGATCTCAATGACTTCATAGGTGACGGATTTTATGTTTGCAGACATTGGTGAATTGGCGGATGAGAAGTCCCAGTCTTCTTGGCTTAGTTGTCAGTTGAAGTCAGCGCCTGTCTCATGTCCCAAAACTTGAGAACATCAACGCACCCCATTCGGATGCTCTAGAATACTGTGTACTGTTTACAGGAGAGTGAACAGCGGGACCGGGCAGCGGCTTAGAGCATTGTTACAGGCATCAAAAGGAGTTGTGCCCTTGATGCACAACTCTCAGAGGTGAGTGGAATACCACAACACTGATATCCATATTATCAAGGGTAATACACCATAGGAGCGCTCTCTGTCTCCTCTTGTCTCTCCACTTCGTTCATATAGTGGTAAATAGCCGTTTTACATAGATTGTTTAAGTGCAGTAACCATTATGTGACATCTTCTCTGTAGATATTACAATTTCCTGTAGAAGTCATCATAGTGGTCTGATGGAAAATGCAGACCCCCATGATGACTTCTTCTAGCTGTCACTCGTCTTTGTAAAATGTATAACACAGGCATCTTTGGCTCCGCACTTTTTTAGAACACCACCCAACTTTTCCACAAATACTCATTCTGTTGCTTTGCTGCTTACCATTGTTTCCAATTGTGTACCTTCTATGTTGCTCCTATAGATAGCGCCTCTAAAATAGTAGTGGTAAACGTGTAGTGCCCCATTTCTACCCAGATTAAGTTATATGGTCCTGTTGATAAAAATACTGAAGATCTGAAGTGCTTGTGCCTTTATTCCTGGTGCTGGCCTTGGGTTTGGGGCAGTAGTAGATTATATTAGGGGTTGTTTTGGTTGCAACCCAGGGTGTTGTTAGTAAAGGACATGGCAGATGGAGAATATGCTGAATATTTTAGTGTTTTTTTTTAATTGTTCAGGAGATCAGATCTCCTCACAGGTTGTATTTCTATGCTATAATTATTCAGCAAATCAGAAAAGCAGTAAAAGCATAAACGGAACAACTGAGCAAATGTGCAATCCGCCTTAGGTATTGTCTCAGAATAAACCAAATTTAATGGTATGCAGGAAAGTTATGTTAGGGATGCCACAAGCAGGACCAAATAGCCGATTATAATGTGGCCGGTTTAGGCGGCCATCCAAGGCTCTATTTGTATTAAGTAAATGTCAAACAATTAAATTATTATGGTTAAATTATTACATTTCAGTCACGATTATTACTGTCATTAGCATTCATACTGTAGCTGACAAAACAGCTGCGGCTACCTTGGACCATTGGACCTCAATAATGAATCCAAATGATCCACCTGCTCTGGTTCTGAACAGAGTCCACACAACTATATATAAATATGATTAGTTATTAACCCCAGTCTCATCTATCCTCCTTCTTACACTTGCAGTCTACATTCTTCCCGGAGTTATGAGAAGCAGATTCCCAGTGTTTACATCTGATACCAGTCGGAGGTAAAGCCAATGCTATGGCTGTTTACTTAATCCATATACTTGTAGCCCCTTCCCGTAATTATGTCTTATGCTGAGAGTAATGTCTTACTTACCCAGAAGTGACTCCTAAGATCTAAAGAAACCAACCTCTGCTTCCTGTCCCCCGGTTTGGCCTGATCCAATGTTTAAATACAAGTCATTGTAGGAGGATATCAAAGTATAGACGTGGAAAATGACGTCAGGTACTGGTAAAGGGGCACAGATTTCTGTATATGGCCAAGACATCCACAGGAAACAAAGAGATAAAGTACTGTAATGAGGTGTCAGACACTCCAGATAGGAGTTACGGGAAGGTGACTTAGAACCAACATGGCCGCCACAGGAATTGTCAATAGCATGACCAATATTAAGGCTAGTGATACGTGGCCCGGAGATGCATTGCTGTATCTGTAGGATGATTTGTATCTAGACGTCTACAAAACTTGACCACAACCTTATAAGACAAATGGCAGAATTACAATTTTTGATCGTAAAGGAGGAACGTGCAGTGGGAGGTCTTGGTGTATTATGATGGGTTGCAGTTATATGCAGATTATATGGTTGCAGTACGTAGAGTAGAGTGGATTGTGACATATCAGCTTTCATATACAGCTGTACACAACGGTAGCTAATGGCTTCCATGGCTGTATATATATTGGCATAACGTTGCATACATCAGATATAAATTTGGCAGATCTGTGTCAAACAGTCCCTTCCTACATAAATATGCAGATATTTTCCTGGAACAGCTGTGCTCTGTGCTGGAAATACTGCCTGGGTCGTGACGCTACCATAAACACAGAAAACTTTCGTGACCAGAAGGAAGTCCAATACTTCACTTGGTTACCTGGTAATATCTGGACAACTGTTCCTATACTACATTTCCAGTAAGACCATTTCTGCCCCCAAACTCCTCCCATTCTAGTATTTTACACATTTAGACTTCTGGCGATGAATATTTAATTGACGTCTGGTGCGAGTACTGTGCCATCTATTACACATGTAGGTGCTAGAGGCCCAACTAGAATAAAGGTTCACCAGGGATTCACCTGTGGTCCAGTCCACACCTGAACTTACATCTGTAGCATCAATTCTTATAGCATTGGCCAACTTTGGTTGGTTACAGGTGTTTTTCTTAGAAAAAAATAAAATTAGTGATAGACACTTACCTTGAAAATGTGTCTTCTGTGTCAATTCTGTGCGGATTCCTACTCGTCTAGCTAGTTGTGTCAACTCTGATTTAGCTACTTGGTAAGATTACAAGTTCATAGCCAGAGTCCTGACTCTGAAGGGGTGAATATATCACCTGAGAAGCTGGACTGGGCGGAGGAAGGACAGAGGAATCGATCAGCTCCTCCTTGTACTATATCACATGGCTGGACCGGGATGGATAGTAGCATGAGACATGCTACATATGATAACATACGACTACACTGTGTAGCAGGCCTCGGAGAAAGGAAGGAGTTGAAATGTTATTCTACTGAAGCTGCCTACCATCAATGTGCAGGTAGTAGTAGTGGCAGTGCTCGATTGGCAGAAGGGAGAAGAATGAACAGCTCCTGTTGGGAAAGTCTCTTTATCCAATAGGCAACACTGCAAGGTCTGATACAGAGGGGGGAGGAGCCTACTATACATAGCCTGCTCTGCAAGCATTTATGGGACTTATACTCTTAGCATGTAAACAATCACTTTAGGAAATAAACTATCTATATGAAAGCCCCTGTGAATACTGACAACTATTGAGTAGAAGTATAGAGTCAATACTGTACCTTATGGTACTGATTTCCTTTATTATGATGGTCAATGGCAGATCAATCCATTAGGTATTTGTTTGCACATATTGCATAAGTGTTTGACTACATTTCATCATTGCCCCTATGCATCACACGTATTCTCATGCTTCTTACAGTGCTTTCTATACAAGCTGCTGACAGCTGCTGACAGTCCACTACATGCTGATAGTCGTTCTTCCTTTTCGCTTACGTCATATGTTCGCAATGTAGTCCGAGAACAGAACATGAATGACGTCAGTAATAATGATGCAAAAAATATATATATATATATTAACAAACACCAGTAAAGCAAACATGTATTACACTGGAAGAGGAGTGCTAAAGGTGCAAAGCATTGAGCAGTCATATGGTAGACTGGCAGCGGGTCATAGGAGATATATTGTAGCCATTCACATGTACAGTAGCCAGAGCTAGGAAGTGACTACAGCATGTTGTAGGGGACACATTATCAAGTTATTCTGATATTATTCTAATTATAACTAATTTTATATATATACAGTATATATATATATATATGAATATAAAAACCACAGGGCCTTCAGGGGGATGGCAGAGTTACAATATTGATGGTCTATCACTTGGATAAGTTGGTGGGAGTCAGACACTTGGGGGGTCATTTACTAAGGGCCCGATTCGCGTTTTCCCGACGTGTTACCCGAATATTTCCGATTTGCGCCGATTGTACCTGAATTGCCCCGGGATTGTGGCGCACGCGATCGGATTGTGGCGCATCGGCGCCGGCATGCGCGCGATGAAAATCGGGGGGCGTGGCCGAACGAAAACCCGACGTATTCGGAAAAACCGCCGCATTTAAAAACCGAAAAAGTGTCGCTTGGGGAGCGCTTACCTTCACCTGGTCCGAGCTGGTGCATTCCGGCGCGATGAGATGACTTTCAGCGCAGCAGCGCCACCTGGTAGACGGCGGAAGAACTACATTCATAAATCCCGGCCGGACCCGAATCCAGAGCAGAGAACGCGCCGCTGGATCGCGACTGGACCGGGTAAGTAAATGTGCCCCTTGGTCTTTTGTGGATATTGCACTTTCATTCCAATCCCTCTAATAGAATAAAGCTGCAGTACCTTGCACTGCCATTACTGAGTGTGTTGTTACACAAACCTATCAAAACAATGAAGCCGCCAGAGAACTCTCCACCGTATCTCCAAACTGCAGGTTGCTGGGGAATGCAGAGAGTCTGTACTACTCATAGCATTCTCCTGATACGAGTCCCTGAGATAAAGATGAAGAGGGTCCTTGAACCCACATAGTCTGACAGCCATCTGCTATTGCATCACTTCTTTTATTTGAAGCCATTTATAAGCCATTTATAAACCTATCAAAACTGTTCTCAGATAATTTCCCATTAAACCATCATAGTAAATGGTAAAAAAATGTCTAAGGACACATAGACATGAGTCCCCACCCTGCACAAAGAAGGTCCTGTTCCTTCTCTTTAGCTCCACCCTGCACATAGAAGGTCCCGTTCCTCCTCTTTAGCCCCACCCTGCACATAGAAGGTCCTGTCCTCCTCTTTAGCCATACCCTGCACACAGAAGGTCCTGTTCCTCCTCTTTAGCCCCATCCTGCATATAGAAGGTCCTGTTCCTCCTCTTTAGCCCCATCCTGCACATAGAAGGTCCTGTTTCTCCTCTTTAGCTCCACCCTGCACATAGAAGGTCCCGTTCCTCCTCTTTAGCCCCACCCTGCACATAGAAGGTCCTGTCCTCCTCTTTAGCCCCATCCTGCATATAGAAGGTCCTGTTCCTCCTCTTTAGCCCCATCCTGCACATAGAAGGTCCTGTTTCTCCTCTTTAGCTCCACCCTGCACATAGAAGGTCCCGTTCCTCCTCTTTAGCCCCACCCTGCACATAGAAGGTCCTGTCCTCCTCTTTAGCCGCACCCTGCACATAGAAGGTCCTGTTTCTCCTCTTTAGCCCCACCCTGCACATAGAAGGTCCTGTTCCTCCTCTTTAGCCCCACCCTGCACATAGTAGGTCCTGTTTCTCCTCTTTAGCCCCACCCTGCACATAGAAGGTCCTGTTTCTCCTCTTTAGCTCCACCCTGCACATAGTAGGTCCTGTTTCTCCTCTTTAGCTCCACCCTGCACATAGAAGGTCCCATTCCTCCTCATTTGCACCATCCTGAAAATACAAGGTGCTGTTCTTCTCTTTATCCGTACCGTGCACATAGTAGGTCATGTTCCTCCTCTTTAGGCCCACCACTAAATCTTGATTCAGTCTTAACCAAATGCTTTAACCTTTCATAATCTAAATCCTTAAACTCTGTGTTGATTTTTTTTAATCAATCTATTTCATTTTTTACAACATGTGTCATTCTTTTCTGGATAATCAATATTCATCTATCCTTTTTTTTTTTTTTTAGAAACGATCCTCTATTATTAACTAAATTGCAATTCCCCATCATGATATGTAAAATCTGAACATTTCTTTTATGGAATAACATCTCCTTCAAATCTGGCTTTACCTTTCACCTGCATGGAAAGAGTTAAATGTTCCATAATTTAGCACAGCAAGTTCCTTTCCTTTTCCATTGTCTTGCATGTGTTGAAGCATATACTATTTAAGTAATTCGCTCCAGGCTAGGCAGACACTAAGCCTTTTTACAGTCAATATGACGTCTACAAAGCTCATTCCAGATAACAAGATACGGCCTATTCTATAACCTCTGGTTAATAAATGGACAGGGTTATTAAAGCCCCTATTTAGGCTTGACTATAAGGAGGGAACAAGGGTATTACCACCCAAAAATTCTACCAATATAAGGACACGTTTAATGTGCGGCAGCGGTTCTGTTAGGACTTCGAATGGCAAAATGGTGGACCGCTGACTGTGAGTGTGATAAATATGGCCAGTCGGAGGGGGGGCCTTATACTATTCTTATCCCTTACTTCCCCCCAGCCTCAGATAATTAGCTCAATGGAGCTAGCTAGAGTGTTATCTAACACTACAAAGGCTGCAGAGGGACTCTGGCTCTGTAGGGGGTAGCTATTAAGTAACATCTTTTTCACTCCATTTTCAAACAAGAGACAATGAGTCATAAAACTCAGACCAATATGTTGGTTATGCAGTTATGGTCCATCTCAGCCCAGGGGCAACTGCATTTTTGGATTCGGTATCGTCAGGGGATCACAGTGCCCCAATTCCCAAGGCTCTAGCACCCTTGGGTCCAGAGATATAGATATCTCTGAATGGGACCATAGCAAATGGATCAGGTTTGGTATCAATGTGATCCAGGGATTCACCCGGACCCAATGATACCAGAACCCTGACCCTATGACTTCCCCTTGAGAAGCTGTGACTTCTCCAATGTTCTAGACATAATACCAAATAGGAGGGTCCTATGAGCCCTCCTGGGGGTGTGTCTGCACCTAATATAATCAGAACACCCCTGATGATTTTGTGTTTCACCTGGGGGAAATTTTACCATCACCAAGTGCAGGGAAGATCTTAAGGTGTAGACCATCAGGTTCCTTTAGGCCCACACACAAGGTAACAAACTTATCTCTAGTGTCTAGTGTGCCCTTAAGGCAATTCAATATAAAATTTAACCTGTGTTGCTCTTTTATCTCGATTCATGAACCCCAATGTCCGTGTCACAGTTATATACATGCCACCGGGTTGGTTCCTCACTCTATATAATCCCGTTACTGTCCTGGCTTATATTAAGGGAGAACTGGTGGTAGCTTAATTGGGTTGATAAGGTTCTGTATATCCAGAAGTTGTGTGGACAACTTTAAATCACTTCCTGTGATTTCTGTGTGTTCTGGGAGTGTCTAAAGAGGATAATTAAGTGACCTTGCGTACCCTTCAGTTTCCTTCAAAGTGAACCCAACAGCTTTCATGATGAGATCATTTGGACTCTGTTGGTGCTTAACTTGTTAAAATTCTACTACTTCTAGAAGGAAGCAGAAAATTGGAATACACAAGTGCTGATGTTAATATGGTCTAAAATTGGCAAAATTTGATTAATTTTGTTCACAGCTAAAGCACCAACAATGAGACACTGGGGACTGCCCCCGACCATGTGATTTGGTGTAAGATATATCCCTATGAGACCTATTTGATGCCACTGTTCTCCACTGTTCTTATACACTTACACAGATCTCCTAATAGTTGATGACCAAATGGGGGAACTAGACGGCAGTACCCCAACATTTCTTATCTTGGATGCCGATTCCTGCTGTGTACTGGGGAGGATGTGCCCTGTTATATACATATTATGCTGTACAATGTTCAGGAATATATGTATATGGTGGTGCACATCCTCTATTCTTTAGTGTGTCAGGTCGGTTGATGGGACCCCACATGTTTCTATTATATACAGCCCCACATGGTTACTAAAAATAATAATCTTTTTTTTTAATAGCACCAATATATTCCATAGCGCTTTACAAATCATAGGGGACAAATAGAAATTTAATATTACATTACAGAATACAAACAGTCATATGGAACAATAGGAGCTAGGGCCCTGCTCACAAGAGCTTACAGTCTATGAGGATGATGGGGGGTCACAAGAGCTTACAGTCTATGAGGATGATGGGGGGTCACAAGAGTCTACAGTCTATGAGGATGATGGGGGGTCACAAGAGCTTACAGTCTATGAGGATGAGGGGGTGACACAAGAGCTTACAGTCTATGAGGATGAGGGGGTGACACAAGAGCTTACAGTCTATGAGGATGAGGGGGTGACACAAGAGCTTACAGTCTATGAGGATGAAGGGGGTGACACAAGAGCTTACAGTCTATGAGGATGATGGGGGGTCACAAGAGCTTACAGTCTATGAGGATGAGGGGGTGACACAAGAGCTTACAGTCTATGAGGATGATGGGGGGTCACAAGAGCTTACAGTCTATGAGGATGATGGGGGGATCACAAGAGCTTACATTCTATGTACAATATACAGGCCCCCTCCATGAATTCATTCTAAATAGTCCCTTTCACCCCACCTGCAGTGCATGGAGCGCCGCTTTGTGGTGTCAGTGCGTAGGTGCCACCATGCTACTGGTGATTGAAATTTGGCTGTGTGGCCCCCTCCAAGTAGCTCTGGGCCCCGACCCTTTCCCAGGTATGTCAGGTGCTGGCGCCGCCCCTGTATTTTGTTGAAAGATGTCCTCACGAAAAACAGGTGTTCCCTCTGTTCTGGCTGTAGAAGGCTACATCCATTTTCACAGTCCTACTGCCACACACAGATATGGTTAAACAGATTTTTAGGCCTAATACCCAGGGGTGCACCAAACATGATGCAAGTTGAGCCTCTAGCCTCAGGCAGCAGAACCTGCAGCACTTCAGCATGACTGTGAGGCCCTGCATGGTGAGCCTACCTACTAAAATAATTCCCTGATTTATTATCAATGGGTAGGGTGGAGGGGGCGCCATCTATAGCCTGGCTCAGGCAGCAGAAAGTTTTGGTCCACCTCTGCTAGTACCTAACACTGTCTGTAGCTTGGTATGTTCAAAACTGGTGGTAGCTTTCGTAAAGTCATGGGAACTTTGGGAAATCCAAATGTTTCGGATGGCTCTTGCCGTTGGTATACCCGGTAAGATGTTTGTGACCAATGACAGGTGAGGACCATATAACATCCTGGGTCAGATGGATCTACTAAAATCTCTCTCAGGAATCCTACCCAGATAAACCCTGACAGGCGAATCAGTCCATGTAATATCTGTAGCACCCAGTCAGCTTAGCCACCATTGTTTGACTCCTTCTCCAAATAATCTCCTCATCTTCGCCTGGAGCTCAATTGTCAATCTCTTATAATCCACATACAATATAAATGAGGTGGGGCTGAGGTTTAAGTCTTATTAGTAAAACTTGGCATCTCTTATAAGATCAGGACAGGGCCAATATGACGGCAGCGTATGAAGCAGTGTACACCACACACATCAGTCAGGGCTCCGACAAGATGGCCAAGATAACACAAGTGCAAGGTCAGCACAAAACAAGCTTAAAAATACACTTGTTTTCTGCAAGACATGACGTACTGTCAGCACCGGATGAAAGTTGTTTTGGCTAGGTTTTTGCATTATCCTCCATAAACACACGGATCTAGTATGACCTAATGTGTATGATCATTCTTACAGATGGAGGAGGAAGAGAAGATCCTGAAAGTCAAAAGGAAAACAACAACATGTTCCTTTGTAAGTATCTCAGGATCTAAAGCAGATAGAACGATAACAATAATATTAATACAAAGAATAAAGCAAATTATACTCAATTATGGAGTATCGGCTCCATTGGGCTCATTTCTACAACTGACTGTAACATAACCATATTCATTATTATATAACTGTGACATCACTTTGTGTATTATTCCTTTACTGGGACATCACTGTGTATTATTCCTTTACTGGGACATCACTGTGTGTATAATACCTGTAAATTATCATTGTAAATCATTGTAAAAATGTTTATTGATGCTTTACTGTGACACTGCACCCTGTTTTTAAAACCTTTCTACAGGTACATGACCGTGTGATCTCTATAATTTGAAATCACTGTGTATAATATTATCCCTGTACTATGACATCACTGTGTGTATTATCCATGTACTATGACCTCACTGTGTGTATTATCCCTGTACTGTGACATCACTGTGTGTATTATCCCTGTACTATGACATCACTGTGTGTATTATCCCTGTACTATGACATCACTGTGTTTATTATCCCTGTACTGTGACATCACTGTGTGTATTATCCCTGTACTATGACATCACTGTGTGTATTATCTCTGTACTGTGACATCGCTGTGTGAATTATCCCTGTACTGTGACATCACTGTGTATTATCCCGGGACTGTGACATCACTGTGTGTATTATCCCTGTACTGTGACATCACTGTGTGTATTATCCCTGTACTATGACATCACTGTGTGTATTATCTCTGTACTGTGACATCGCTGTGTGAATTATCCCTGTACTGTGACATCACTGTGTGTATTATCCCTGTACTGTGACATCACTGTGTGTACTGTCCCTGTACTGTGACATCACTGTGTGTATTATCCATGTACTGTGACATCACTGTGTGTATTATCCCTGTACTGTGACATCACTGTGTGTATTGTCCCTGTACTGTGAAATCACTGTGTGTATTATCCCTGTACTGTGACATCATTGTATGTCTTATCCCTGTACTGTGACATCACTGTGTGTATTATCCCTGTACTGTGACACCACTGTGTGTACTATCCCTGTACTGAGACATCACTGTGTGTATTATCCCTGTACTGTGACATCACTGTGTGTATTATCCCTGTACTGTGACATCACTGTGTGTATTATCCCTGTACTGTGGCATCACTGTGTGTATTGTCCCTGTACTGTGACATCACTGTGTGTATTATCCCTGTACTGTGACATCACTGTATGTATTATCCCTGTACTGTGACATCAGTGTGTGTATTATCCCTGTACTGTGACATCACTGTGTGTACTACCCCTGTACTGAGACATCACTGGCCCACATTTATCAAAACTAGTGCAGTCTGTACTAGGTGCAGTTTGCCTGTGTAGTGTGTAGTGGGCGCCAGATTCATTAAAACTGGTGCCCGGTTTGCATGAATCAGGTGCCCCCTTCATTATTTTTATTATTTTTTTGGTGCACTTTGTTCATACTGCAGAATAGTAGCGCACGTCAGTAATAAATGTGATGCAATCTCTGACTAAGCAGTAACACGCCTTTAGATGCACATTTTTTCTGCCTTGTAGGACACAGAGCAGCCGTGACACAAAATGATCGCTTTGCAGGTGGTTTCAAAAAGATGGCGGCGCATGTGTTTGTTCACCATTTTCACAGCATTTGGAATTTTTTTCCCGCTTCCCAGTACACGGCAAGAAATATTCAATACCGTCCTTATGAAGTGCAATTTGTTGCGCAGAAAATAAGCCATCACAGAGCTCTGTACGTGTAAAGATAAAAGAAAGTTATGGATTTTTGAAGGTGGGGAGTTAAAAATAGAAAAGAAAAAAGGGCCAGGGCGTTTAGGGGTTAATAAATAGAATAAAATACATTTATGAAGCAATCTACATAAGAATTCTGGTGTAGATTGCACAAAAATACATGTGAAAAACTGGTTGCAGATGTATTTATGAAGTGTTTGCACCAGTTATGTGTCGCAGTTGTGCACGTCCCGACACAATCCCGTGCACAGAGAGGGGCGTTCTGGTGTGGCGCAGACAGAAATGTGTCACACATCACTTGAACTGAAGGCACCAGAAAAAAACAAGTGCACTTTGGCCACATGCAGGCGCAGCGTGCGCCAGATTCATGAAGACCACGCTACGCTGCACAATAGAGAGGCAAACTACAGGTAGTACACACTGCCACACTACTAACTACTAACTAACTACTAGCTAGTCTGAGGCATCTTACTTTATGGTGACGAATCAAAATAATGGGGCACAATTACTTACCCGTCCCGTCGCGATCCCCGCCGTGCGTTGTCCGAAGAGGATTCAGGTCTGCCGCAATTCACTAAGATCGTGCGTCCAATTTGCTGCATCTGTCGCTTCCCCCGCTGAGGTCCACCGGAGTTCACCTTCTTCTTCCCGGTGTATGTGAGTGCATGTCTTGCTACACAATTTGCTTCTTAAATTCCGCGTTTTGTCCGAATCAGTTGGGTTGTCTGTCGTCCAGGCCCCCCGATTTGTGTCGCATGCAAGCTGGCGCCGATGCGACACAATCCGATTACGTGCACCGAAAACCTGGGGCAATTCAGTGCAAAAAAAAATGAAAAATCGCGAAACCCGACGGAAATGCAGCTTTCGGACCCTTAGTTAATGTGCCCCAATGTCTTATAAGTAGAGGCCTTGTCTATAAGTCTGAACTAGGACCTAGCACATCCAAAATATACTCCTCTTGTTCCCCCCAATGTACATAACATAACAGGTCTCACCTGAGATTCCATCACTTCCTGCTCCATGGTAACAAATCATACACAGAGATGGCAGCAGTATCAGTACAAGCATAAGTGTGTGTGCACAGAGATGTTGCCATATAACTTCAGCAGAGCAAACATCAGAGAGGACTTACTGTTGCTATTACTTCCGCTATTCATTTGTATCGCTGCCAAATGTCCCTGATTTTCAGGGACAGTCCCCACTTATTAAACATCTGTCCCTGACTATTTTTTGTGATCAGATACATGGTGTCTGCTGATAGTATCCACAATGTCACTTTTCCTTTGTTTTTCTTCAGCTCGGATTATTTATTGCTATTTTTATGGCTGCTGGAACATGTATCCAGAATGGATTCTCACTGTCCTTAACCTCATACACTTTGAAGAATATTCTTGTGGATGTTTAGTCTGACAATGAAAAGCCAGTATCTACAGAAACATGAAATAATAGACACTTCAAAGTCCCGCTCGCTATCTTTCTGGAGTTTCACTCATGGTCATAGGGGTTTCTACCAGGTGACTTGTGGGATTTGTTCCATAGCTGACGATTATACAGGTACTATAGCGTCAGGACATTCAGTAATTGTCATGTGTCACCTGCCAAAGGCATAATGGGAGCCTGTCACATGCTCTATAAGTACTACAGCACTGTATAGGAGACATGTGACACCATACTGTACCTGTATGACCACAGATAGACTAGCAAGGCGACACATTGGGGCACATTTACTTACAAGGTCACTTGCAGGGGCGTAACTTGAGGGGGTGCAGAGGTTGCGATCGCACCTGGGCCCAAGAGGTTTAGGGGGCCCTTATGGTGTCACTTTCCCATATGAGAAGACTATTACTATAAACCATACATTGTAGTCGGGGCCTGGCACAGACTTTGCACTGGGGCCCATCAGCTTCTAGTTATGCCACTGGTCACTCCAGTTCACTGAAAGTGCACTGTCCGTATATAATGCTGCGTGCAGCGATTCACTAAGATCGTGCGCCAGAAATCATAAATGTGTCTCTTCCCCGCTCAGGTCCGACAGAGTTCACCATCTTTTTAGGGGTGCACCTTCAACATAGGGCACACGACACAATTTGAAAGTTAAATACTGCACTCAGTCCAAATCAGTCGGATCGTCTGACGGCACGGACCCTGATTTATGTCACATGGAAGACGTTTTAGCCTAGAACAACGTAACCAATCCAACAAAGCCCTTAGTAAATGTGCCGCAATGTATGCAAATGGACAGAGCACTTATTTGGCATGAAATCGCATTCATATGCTAATCTTTAAGGTTGAAATCTGTTGACAATTTCCCTTTTATAAAGAGGTTTAAGGTAAGGTTCAGACTTGATGCACAAAATGTTAAATGACATCACAGGAGATGCCCGAATAGATGATCTCTAACTACTGCCACAATCAAGAGGAACAGAATATCAAGGAGAATGGAAATGGATGTGACTATTTGTCTACGTGTACAGTAAATCTTGTCCCTACAATGTGATAATAATTGTATGGTAGTCAGTGTCGGACTGGCTTTCCTTAGGCCCATCAGAGCAAATTTAATTTGGGACCAATTCTTCATTATCCCCCAGTAAATATACTCTAGCAGTCTCCAAATTGTGGTGTTTTCTGATGGATCTCTGGGGTTCAGTATTGGGTTGAGCCAGGGCCCACCGGAGGATCCTCTGGTACTCTGGTGGGCCAGTCTGACACTGCCAGAAGTGGAGGAACATATCCAGCGGCGTAGCGAGTGATGACCTCTACACAGCTGGAGCCTCATGAAATGCATCACATGGTCATAGAATGGAGGGGTCAGGTTTGTTTGTTTCACTTATTTTTAACACATTAATGAAACTAGCTTTAACTTTTGGACAACCCCTTTAAGGCAGTGATGAATGTACTCACGCAGATAAACATCTCAACTCTTACCAACAGGGGAATAATATCCCAGAACTCTTCGTCGACTCCTAAGAAGAGCGCCATAAACGAAGTGTCCCTGTGAGAGTCTACAGGCGCGAGACGCTTAACGTGATTAATCTACCAAGTATGATCATAAACCCACGACAATAAGAAGTGCAGACATGGAAGTCAAGAGATCATTTCCTATTAATGAGGCCCAGGAGACCACTCTTTATCCACCATCATATTTATGGGATTCCCTACATGGAGACGGGAATAATGGAGGGTGGAGAAGACATGGTAACGCATTGTGCTTACACACATTTACTATCAAAGGATTCATTTTCAAGGTGTCTTCAGGAAATGGACACAGATGGGTCACGACCTAACAGCGTGAGGAACAGTGCATTATTATTACACAATAATTAGGGCTTGAAGTGTATAATTATACCATCAGACAGGAATAGGACCGGCAGGAAAGAATGGGAAGGGCAGATATGAAGGCGTCAGGTGAAGGAATTAGATGTACAGGAAAGATATAGACAATACAGAAGCGGACGGGAAGATGATTCACAAATAACTGCATTGGAAATGACAGATCCTGCGGCGTTGAACATGACTAAGGGGCAATAACTTTACCCCAGACTTCATTAGAGGTCTAGGTACGGGTCCGGCTCAGTAACACTCTCAATCGGTGCTGGCACTGGCAAGTGTTTAAATGCCACCAGCAAAGTCAATGACATTATGGGGAGCACCGATCCTCCCCAAACTCGGCCTCACCACAACTGCTCCTCCCTACTCTAGATCTCGGTACTGGCTATTGACTGGACCGCTAGTTATTATCCTCCTGTCCAGTAACTTCAGCTTTTGGTCTTGGGATTCTGACCAGCAACACTGCCCCCTACCTACCACATTGGGAGACATTGCTGATCCAATTTTTTTTACAGATCTTAAAGACGTTGGCCATTTTACCTCATGTTTTTGTAATATGTGTGTAAGTGTGGAGGGGGAGGATATTAGGTAACTAACCAATATACGTTCTATTAATAGTCCTGCTCCGCTTTCTTGATTTGTAAAGTGAAGTCTCCTGTCTTTTACCTCATTAACCCGACATTCCTGTCCATAAAATGGCCGCAGATGTGATCTCTAACTGTCCATGTAGAATCGCCCTACCAGAACCTTGATCTTAGATTCATGAATACTATCATAAGGTCCTGGCAGGGCGATTGTTCAAGGACAGATAAGAACACATGCTCCTCCATCTGTGGCCATTTTATGGACAGGAATCTCTGGCTGATGAGATAAAAGACGGGAGGCTTCACTTTATATATCAAGAAAGCAGAGCAGAACTATTAATAGATGTATATTGGTAAATTACCTAATATCCTGCCCCCCTCCCCACACACACACATTACAAATACATGAGGTAAAGGGGCCAACGCTTTTAACCCCTTCCCACCACAGCCCTTTTTCGTTTGTGTTTCCATTTTTGTTTCCCTTCTTTAAAATCTGTATTTTTTTTTTATTTTTTTGTATACAGAGCTTTATGTGGGCTTGTTTTTTGCTTAACAATTTGTACTTCCTTGTGACGGGATTTAATATCCCATGCCATTTACTGTGAAGCAGGAAAAAAATTCAGAATGCGGTGAAATTGTCAGAAAAAAAAGTGTTTTCGCTATTTTCTCGTAGTTTTTTTTACGGCTTTCCCTGTGCGCTCCAAATGACACCTGTACTTTATTCTCTGTGTCAGTATGATCGTGAGGATACCAAATTATATTATATAGGTTTTATTAGGTTTTAAGAGATTTTTAAAAAGGAAAACCTTTTCTACTAACAAAATCATTTGCCATATTCTGAGGCTAATAACTTTTTCATACTTACTGCATACTTACTCATTACTACTATTTTTTGGACTGTACAATTTTCGATCACTTTTTACTTTTTTATGATTTGCAAAATGGTGAAAAAGTTGTGATTCAGACTTTTGGGCCCTCTTTTACGTTACGGAGTTCAAAGCATCATTCAATAGGTTAAGGGCCGATAGAACATTGCATAATTATGTTTACTGATGACATTTAGATTTTTTTGAATTCCCCCTCGCATTCTCCAGGGAGATTATGGGATCTGTTCGATCTGTTTGGCTCTGTATCTGGCTACAAAGTCAACAAGGTAGAAAGCAGCTTGTTGATGTTAAAGGACATCTGGCACCAGGATGAAGGATTGTAAACCAAGCACAATGACATACTGCTGTGTGCCCCCTCTGGCAGGAACCGCTCTTCTTTTAGCTTCTTAAGCCCTGGTTTTACCAAAAAAAAGTTTTACAAATTATGTAAATAAGCCTGAGGGGCTCCAGGCTCCAATGACATATATGGAGCCAAAAGCCCCTCAGACTCATTTGCATCATTTAAAAAAAAATGTTTTCCACAAAAACAAGGGCATAAGAAGAAAAAAGAAAAGTGGTTTATGTCAGGGGGGCACACACCTGCATGCTAGCATGTTAGTGGTTTATAATTCTTCATCCTGGTGGTGGGTGTCCTTTAAGTAAATGAGAAAGTAATGAGAGACTGCAAAATAAAATCCAAATAGTAAATTTGTCTATTAAATATTTGGGCATTCACAATCACAACTAGAAATGTATCAATTACATTTTTCATTGGTTACCCATAAGGTGAGAGAAGAATTGAAATGATGGGTAGATCTTCCGCTGGCCTTAGCTGAACATACCACCTAAACTTTTATACCCAATGCACAATCTGCCAACCAAAATGAAAGGAAAGGACTTGAAAAGCCTAAATTTCTGTGGAGAAAAAAAGTACCCAGGATATCATTACCCAAGATGCAGAAGTGTAGGGAGGATTAGATCTCCCTGATATTAAAATCTATAACTTAACCTTCATATTTAGGGATTTAGACTGGCAGTATCAATAAACCAACCCAATGGCGTAACCCCCACCCATCCCCTGAACAAAAAACTAACATGAGGCTGTCTGGATGGGAAAAAGTGGAGGTTGGGCACAGCTTTATTAATTAACAATATTTACAAAAAATTAAACTGACCTGTGGGAAGACCCAGACCCTTCCTGAATTATTCACCTTGCATGCCTGGCCCCGCCTACGCGG
The DNA here is from genome assembly GCF_040894005.1 of Engystomops pustulosus. Taxonomy (NCBI): domain Eukaryota; kingdom Metazoa; phylum Chordata; class Amphibia; order Anura; family Leptodactylidae; genus Engystomops; species Engystomops pustulosus. The sequence continues at coordinate 189,358,756 of NC_092413.1, read as the reverse complement.
GGGCATGTCCTTGTTGGTCCGACAGGTGATTTCGACGTAAGCCGAGAGGGTCCAGATTCCACCACAGGCCAAGCTGTGACTACCAACAAAACAACAATGAAAGCACATTAAAACACAAACAATATACAAACAAATAAACTGTGTAAATAAATATACATAACAAAAAATTTACCTAACAAAAATACCTAACCAAAACCAAAAAGACATTGGGGCAGATTTACTTACCCGGTCCATTCGCGATCCAGCGGCGCGTTCTCTGCGGTGGATTCGGGTCAGGCCGGGATTCACTAAGGTAGTTCCTCCGCCGTCCACCGGAGGCACGCTGGAATGCCCTGAAATTCACCGGCCTATGCCTGGTGAAGGTAAGTGTAATTTTCGCAACACATTTTTTTTCTTAAATGCTGAGGTTTTTCCGAATCCGTCGGGTTTTTGTTCGGCCACGCCCCCCGATTTCCATCGCATGCATGCCGGCGCCGATGCGCCACAATCCGATCGCGTGTGCCAAAATCCCAGGCCAATTCAGGTACAATCGTCGCAAATCAGAAATATTCGGGTAACACGTCGGGAAAACGCGAATCGAGCCCTTAGTAAATGACCCCCATTATCTGAGGGTGGGCAGGTGGGAATCTCTTGAGCAAGGAGCAGTCCAAAAGAGGCTGGACTAGCTCCGCGCTCGGGGCTAAATAGCCCGAGACTAGCCCCATCAAGTGGCCAGGCGCACTTCCTGGCCACTTGATGGCTACAAAGAAACAAGCAGGGGACGGGAACAAGGGGGGAGGGATTAAAAAAAAAACCAGGAAGGGAAAAAAGGGGGGAGGGGGAGGCGAACACTACCAGTCCTGCCGCCCCCAGGCTTAATCAGCCTGCGGGCTAGGAAAGAGAACGGATAATCGGGAAGGACAAATCTATACACTAGAAGGAGAAGATGAGACATAAAACCTAAATAACATCAGAAGATCAATTCACAAATTAAAACCAGTGAGAGGCAAAGAATTAAAAAATCATCTATAATTGAATGATACCTTCTTAGGGTGGAGGACTTTTCGAAAAACTCTCGGGATAAACAGAAAGTTAACCAAATATTTAAAAATTAGAGATATTGAAGAATTCAGCAGAAAATTAGCAAAAGAGACACTGGGGTATATTTATCAGGACCTCTGCGCCACGCCAGTGGCTTATTGCTAGCTTTTGCGATTATTTGCCCCGATCCGCCACCTTCACGCCAGTGGGGCATGAAGGGGCGTGAAGTGGGGCGTGGCCGGCCGAGTGGAGAGTGCGGCCAGCCAGTAGTGGGCCGGCACTGGTGTTACTGTCCCCGCACCTGCGCCCTCGCTGCTGCGACTTTTCATACGTGAAGCCTCTTGATGTATTGGGCTGCGAACTTGCAGCGGCGGGGCTATGATAAATATCCACCACTATCCTTATGGGAACTGAATAATTTAATTTACGTCCATCAGGTCTTTCATGACACTACTGAGAAAATACACCTGTTTAAAGAGGACCTGTCACCCATAAATTTGGCACTAGGAGTTGCTTACTAAAGCGGTCTGACGTATTCATGAGGGGACAGGATTGTGGGCGGGTTTAGGGGCGGTGACTGTCGCATGACGCGTGGCAGTCACCGCCGGCCTATGGAGCGAGCGGGGTGGTCCGGGGAAGAGGCAGCACCTCGGACCACCCCCTCATGAATACATCGGACCGCTTTGCGAGAGGTCCAGCGTTTACATTGTACTCTGCCGCAGTGTTAGATAGCGTTATTTATTAAGCAGCTCCTGGGTGACAGGTCCTCTTTAAAGGGGTTTTCCCACAAAGAAAAATTAGGCCCTATCCACAGGAAAGGACCTAACTTGCTTATCAGTGGGGGTCTCAGTGCCGAGACGCCCACAGATCACGAAAACGAGGTGTCTGTCAGACTAATGGACCGTTGACCGTTCTGCTCCATCAATCTCTTTGGAGCTGACGGAGATCGGTGAGCGCGGCGCTCGGCAATTTCCGTCAGCTTCATAGAGATTAATGGATCAGAACAGTCATGGGCCTCCTTCTGCTCCATTAATGTGATGGAGCGATGAGGGGTCATTTTTTTAATGATTTTATTTGCATATTTTTTTATTTCAGTTCTTGGGAAAGGGGGGAGATTTGAACTTTCATTTTAAAAACTTCCTTTTTTACTACACTGCTCTGGTCTGTGGTCCCCACCTGCAGAACCACTCCTTCAATGAGTGTGTCTTTCTAATTGCCAATCATTTCCACCTAATGTCTATTCTATTTGCACAACAGAATGTGGAATTGATTGTCAGTTAGTGTTGCTTCCTTTGACAGAAGTTAGTTTTACTTGGAGTTATATTGTGTTGTTTAATTGTTCCCTTTTTTTGAGCAGCCTTTTTATTAGACCTCCTGGGGGGGGTTAAAAGCTCCTTGTCTTTTGGGTTAATCTGTTCATACATCATTTTTTATTCCTCCATCCCAAATTGGAATTATGGCTGGCCACTTTAGGGCTCTAAATTTCTTAAGTAGTAAGCAATCCAGACCTAAGGTGGCTACACAGTCCTAGTGTCAAGTGTCAAGATAAGCTGGTATATCCCCACCCAGGCACATGGGAAAAATGGGGAACACAACTATTTAATAATTAAATGATTAATGATTATTCACGAGTTGCACCTAAAATATTGTATACAGAAGAACGCTCATAATTTTTACTTGAATATGTAAGAGTGACTACCATAGACAACTTCCAATACGACCTCCTACTGCCAATGAGTCATTTTTGCCCTTGACTGTGTAGTATTCCTGACAGCACTATACTTCTCTTTTAGTCTTGCCTGGAGCACAGGCCTATAAGCGACACAACCCTCTGAACTGACAGATCTTGTCTGTGTGACAGCATTCCACCCGTATTAGCCATTGCTCGAAGACACTATTATTTAGAGGCTGCGGGACATTTGTTACGTCCAATTTTGTTGGCAAATGTTCAGCAAAGTCAAGTTTGTCTGAGAATGTGACTAAAAGTAAGATCATGGACAGAGAGGTCAAACACGCGGTCAGTATTGACCATGAACTCCAAAAGGAGAAATCCAAGAGAGCCGGTCAGTCATGAAGTTAGAAGGTGGGGGAGTAAATGGGGCCGGTGACTGAATATGATCGACCCAATGTACTGATTATACCAATATCATGAACAGAACTGATGAAATAAAAGAAGACGCCAGAAAGTAGCAGCTATGAGCCCCTCACAGAACTCAGACCACATGGTATATCCAACCTGAGATAATATGGAGGAGACTGTATAACACTTAGCAGTACATAATCCACCCGGCCCAGAGCCACTCCTTACAGTCCTCCATCTATCATGAATAGACTTCACACTCTTCTGCTGGTATTCACTATGTTCTAGTAATTTTCAACGCCACCAACTTAAGAACTTGCTAACGCTGTCGCCGTGTCTATCTGAATACAACAAAATGTCCAATGTTCAATCTATCCAGGGGCAATAATAGTTTCCGATCCACCTCTGCCACTTAGCCACAGTCACTACCACCATGTACCACTAGTAGTATCCACAGTGTGCTGATATCAGAGCCATCTATAGAGACCCTCTACCGGGCCAGCACCACAACGGGGAGAGAGTTATACATACATATAGTACATATATATAGTTACATATAGTAACATAGGGATCTCCAAACGTACTCAACCTGAGATAATATGGAGGAGACTGTATAACACTTAGCAGTACATAATCCACCCGGCCAAGAGCCACTCCTTACAGTCCTCCGTCTATTCTGTATAGACTTCACACTCTTCTGCTGGTATTCACTATGTTCCAGTAATTTTCAACGCCACCAACTTAAGAACTTGCTAACGCTCCTGTCTATCTAAATACAACAAAATGTCCAATGTCCAATCTATCCAGGGGCAATAATAGTTTCCTATCCACCTCTGCCACTTAGCCACAGTCACTGCCACCATGTACCACTAGTACTATCCACAGTGTGCTGATATCAGAGCCATCTATAGAGACCCTCTACCGGGCCAGCACCACAACGGGGAGAGAGTTATACATACATATAGTACATATATATAGTTACATATAGTAACATAGGGATCACAGTGGCTCAGTGGTTAGCATTATAGCCTTGCAACGCTGGGGTCGTGGGTTCAAGTCCCATCCATCTGCAAAGAGTTTGTATGTTCCCTCCGTGTTTGCCTGCGTTTCCTCTGGGTTCTCCGGTTTCCTCCCACACTCCAAAATAAAACATACTGATAAGTATATTAGATTGTGAGCCCCATGGGGACAGGGACTGATTTGGCAAGCTCTGTGTAGTGCTGCGTAATCTGTGAGCGCTATATAAAAAAATAAAGGATGAAAAATAAAGAATAAAAGGAAAGGAATAGGGATTATGCCCACATAAAGGAAGGATAGCAGATGAAAAGCAGAAGATGCACAAGCACGCCTTATTGTAGTGAGCTTCACTATTCCGTCAATGATTATAGGTTATAGAGGCTTCAGCTACAGGGTGTTCCCGAGTGAAAACGATTATTTCACCCTATAAAAGTTCAGACGTCTTCTTTCATCAATTAACTTACTTATATACATCAAACCAGGTGAAACCAGACGCCTCTCATGGATTTCCCATCGACCTCCGTGTACTTGACAGCCTCAAATACTCTTCAGACAAGCGAAGCCACTTACACCCATAGAGCACTTCCACAATGGCTCTTGGAGCCTCTCCTGGACATAATGGGTTGCACTTGTTAGTACAGAGTTACTAAAGTGTCACCAAACAAACAAATTGTATGTATAGTAATATCATCAATAGGATTGTTTGTATTATTGTGTTAGCAATTATATTCACTTTTAGAGACAGCCTCCATCACTCATTCTTAAAATCTGTCATAAGGGAAAGGCAAGAATGGGACAGATATTTAGCTTATGTGTTTATTCACACAGATATTGACACACAGATTGCACCAGAAAATCACATAAAAAAACTTCCAGCATTCATTGCATTAGGGGGCTGATACTTCCATTTTCCACATGTGGGCAAATCTGCTTGAGGAAACCATAACCGAAATCAGTAGTAAAAGTGTATTCTTTGATGTGTCTTTCCTACTTTTACACAGTTTGTGAATAAAACTAACTTTAAATAAGGTCACAAAACATGTTTAAAGGAAATCTACAAATTGTTTTTATGCATAATGAACCAAACATACAGATAAATTCAGGACTTTGGGAAAGCTGGGTGCAGACTGGCTGCCCCACATAAACACTTCTTGAACTTCTTGAGCTTCTTGGACTGTCCAGACAGGACTAATCAACCTGAGATGGATGACTCATAAACAGGATCCGGGGGATGGGCAGTAATTGATTACTTCTGTCTGTCAGGGACAACACAGTGGTGACGTATTTTTAACTTATGCTGGGCAGGACAAGGCTGGAGCAGTGCTTAATTAGGGTGAGGAGAAGCCCAAGGGCACCCCCGGAGTGACTGAGCCTAATTATGATAATTTTATAATTGTTTTTTCAGCAAAATCACTTAGTTCAGGGATTAAACAAGATATGTTTCTGCATCAGTGTAGCTACAGCATTCTTGGGGTATGTGTGGTTCATAAAAAGCAAAATGGTAGATTTCCTTTAAGACAGAGTAGCATCTGCTCCTTTTCTCCTTCTAAGGTGGTCTTGCATGAGCCCCAACTATTGTTATCTTCAGACATATCTATAAGACACAGATGACTCTGGGTGTATTTTCTGGACTGATCTGTGCAGTGTCATACAGATTTTCTCCACCCTACTAAGAACCTGAGTCACTTGGCTTGAGCAGAGCATCCTTTCCTTGAAGACTAACACAAACACCTCTCTTCCTTAATTTTGCAATTTTTAATGTGGGCCCAGTGTCCTGATTAAATGATCACACACCCAAAGTGTCACCAGGGCTCGTGCTAACGGGAATACAGGATTTATGTGCCAGGGTAGGGTTTAACTCTTCAAACAAAGGTCAGGCATGTGACGACCAGAGAGCAGGATGTAGTTCAATTATCTCGACTGAGACACAATCAATTTAGTCTTATGTCTAATATAAAATAGAAAATGAGAAGCCAAAAGGGGTTAGCTCCAAGTGCAGGCTTCAACGTGAAAAGATCTCAAGTTAAGAGAAGCTAGAGTAGGACTTTGATGAAGAAGAAACACCAGCCAAGTCTAATAGTCTTCAAGTGTAGGACTGGAGTTCCTTGGCCCGGCCAGATACAACTGATCCTGGGACCCACCAGATACAACTGATCCTGGGGCCCACCAGATACAAATGATCCTGGGACCCACCAGATACAACTGATTCTTGGGCCCACCAGATACAAATGATCCTGGGGCCCACCAGATACAAATGATCCTGGGGCCCACCAGATACAAATGATCCTGGAGCCCACCAGATACAAATGATTCTGGGGCCCACCAGATACAACTAATCCTGGGGCCCACCAGATACAACTGATCCTGGGACCCACCAGATACAACTGATCCTGGGGCTCACCAGATACAAATGATCCTGGGGCCCACCAGATACAACAAATCCTGGGGCCCACCAGATACAACTGATCCTGGGACCCACCAGATACAACTGATCCTGGTGCCCACCAGATACAACTGATCCTGGGTGCCCACCAGATACAAATGATCCTGGGTGCCCACCAGATACAAATGATCCTGGGGCCCACCAGATACAACTGATCCTGGGGCCCACCAGATACAAATGATCCTGGGTGCCCACCAGATACAAATGATCCTGGGTGCCTACCAGATAAAACTGATCCTGGGTGTACCACCAGATACAAATGATCCTGGGTGTACCACCAGATACAAATGATCCTGGTGCCCACCAGATACAACTGATCCTGGGTGCCCACCAGATACAAATGATCCTGGGTGCCCACCAGATACAACTGATCCTGGGTGCCCACCAGATACAACTGATCCTGGGTGCCCACCAGATACAACTGATCCTGGGTGCCCACCAGATACAACTGATCCTGGGGCCCACCAGATACAACTGATCCTGGGTGCCCACCAGATACAACTGATCCTGGTGCCCACCAGATACAAATGATCCTGGGTGCCCACCAGATACAACTGATCCTGGGTGTACCACCAGATACAAATGATCCTGCGTACCCACCAGATACAACAGATCCTGGGTGCCCACCAGATTTAAATGATCCTGGGTGTCCACCAGATACAAATGATTCTGGGGCCCACCAGATACAAATGATCCTGGGTGCCCACCAGATACAACTAATCCTGGGGCCCACCAGATACAAATGATCCTGGGACCCCACCAGATACAACTGATCCTGGGGCCCACCAGATACAACTGATACTGGGGCCCACCAGATACAAATGATCCGGGGGCCCACCAGATACAAATGATTCTGGGGCCCACCAGATTCAACTGATCCTGGGGCCCACCAGATTCAACTAATCCTGGGGCCCACCAGATACAACTGATCCTGGGACCCACCAGATACAACTGATCCTGGGGCCCACCAGATACAAATGATCCTAGGGCCCACCAAATATAACAAATCCTGGGGCCCACCAGATACAACTGATCCTGGGACCCACCAGATACAACTGATCCTGGTGCCCACCAGATACAAATGATCCTGGGTGCCCACCAGATACAAATGATCCTGGGGCCCACCAGATACAAATGATCCTGGGTGCCCACCAGATACAAATGATCCTGGGGCCCACCAGATAAAACTGATCCTGGGTGTACCACCAGATACAAATGATCCTGGGTATACCACCAGATACAAATGATTCTGGGGCCCACCAGATACAAATGATCCTGGGTGCCCACCAGATACAACTGATCCTGGGTGCCCACCAGATACAAATGATCCTGGGTGCCCACCAGATACAACTGATCCTGGGTGTACCACCAGATACAAATGATCCTGCGTACCCACCAGATACAACTGATCCTGGGGCCCACCAGATACAAATGATCCTAGGGCCCACCAAATATAACAAATCCTGGGGCCCACCAGATACAACTGATCCTGGGACCCACCAGATACAACTGATCCTGGTGCCCACCAGATACAAATGATCCTGGGTGCCCACCAGATACAAATGATCCTGGGGCCCACCAGATACAAATGATCCTGGGGCCCACCAGATACAAATGATCCTGGGTGCCCACCAGATACAAATGATCCTGGGGCCCACCAGATAAAACTGATCCTGGGTGTACCACCAGATACAAATGATCCTGGGTATACCACCAGATACAAATGATTCTGGGGCCCACCAGATACAAATGATCCTGGGTGCCCACCAGATACAACTGATCCTGGGTGCCCACCAGATACAAATGATCCTGGGTGCCCACCAGATACAACTGATCCTGGGTGTACCACCAGATACAAATGATCCTGCGTACCCACCAGATACAACAGATCCTGGGTGCCCACCAGATTTAAATGATCCTGGGTGTCCACCAGATACAAATAATCCTGGGGCCCACCAGATACAAATTATCCCAGGTGCCCACCAGATACAAATGATCTTGGGGCCCTTCAGATACAAATGATCCTGGGGACAACTGAGCTGTCTTCTGCTGTACCTCTTAGGTCCAGTATTGTGTGTGGTACTCTGGGGGCCGTAGAAAGGTGAAAGTTTGAAGCAAGTCAAGAATGGAAGGGAGGGAGAACAGTGGCTTGGAGGAGTTTAGATGGATCTGATGAACTAAATAGTTGAGTAATGTTGAGAAACCCATCAAGGGAAATTAGGATGTCTATGGCTGTGGGGTCTCTTATAAAGGCCAATAGTGAGAACAAGTTAGAAGAGAGTCTGAGAGCAATACCAAGGACAGATGTATTAACGTGAGACTGGGGACAGTGATATTTTTGGTACGCCAGATACTTGGCCATCCATGACCTCATGTATGGGCTTCTTCTCATCGTACCGATTATAAAACTTATATGTTATAAAGTTAATAAAGTGGATGCTGTAGCCATTATTTTCCATGCACGGTTGTAGTATACTTATTTAGGGAGAGAGGGGAAATAATGTTTGGGCTTATATGGGTAAGGTTAGAATAGAAGCAAACCACCGTACCATAATCATACAGGCATCGGCACATATCTGGTTATGCGTCCACAACCAACCCCTGGTAACATAAAGATTACTACAAGATATACATTTATAATATTTTACCAAAAAAACCATCAAATTTTCCATGAAAACATTTCCCATTCTGCCATATAACATATGTATATCCTCTGGCCAGATGTTACATGTTTATACCTAACACTGACATTCCAGATCCCACGGATGACAAATCTACAACCCAGGAGCATCCTGTTGGTTGAGCGCATATTGTATCGCTAGTGACCTATTGATGTATATTGTGAGGACAGGCATATAGGATCACTGGAGGAGTGCCAAGGTGTTTTCTGCTAAGGTCCATAGAAATCATCTTTGTTGTATCATTTCATTTCCTTTGTGAAGTTTTTACTAAAAAATCTTGGAAGTGTCAATAAGCTGTCGTTGACAGATCTATTTTTGCTAATTATGCAACTTTGGTACTTGAGTTTACAATAGTGTCATACTAGGTAATAGTGCTGATGCTAGTCCTCAGCAGGATAACTGGCCCTATCAGTAACATGTCCAGGGCCCAAAAGGAGGATGTTTCAATATCTGAGGTGCATATGGCAGTAAGTCGTGTTCCCAGCCAATTCAAGTTGAGGCACCATACTTGGTGGTTACAAACCAACATTGCTGGTGGGGGCTCCATTATAAGTAAAGTGGTGGGGGCCCCAGAGCACGTGCCCCTGGAGCCCTTCCTATAATCTGGCCCTGCTTACCAGTCCTGGAAGTCGTGTAATCAATAAAGTTTGTAGTCATACAGAGAATTTGAGAAACATCAGGTATGTTTTTTGTCCGCCTTTTTGTCCGCCTCCAGGGTTAACCTCTCCAGGTGGACTATTTCTGCTTCATCTCTTACTTCTCTACGCTCTAGAACTATTTCCAGAACACTTTCTTGGGGTGTTATGCCAATAAATGTCGATTTAGCTACTGGTGTGAGTTTCACTTTGGCGCACAGGTTGCAGCTTGTGCCAAATACACGTGTGCTCTGATGTGACCCTAACTCAGCCCGGCCCTGCAGCCTACGCCCTTACTGTATATGGCATGTGTATGGTGTTCCTACACAAGACACTGTCTGCCTCACAGATACCTGTAATAGGATATACACAAATGTATGGACTGTTCCACAACCCACAGTAACAGCAGGATACATATATACATCAGTACCAAATCATGAGTAACTTTAATAAGCCAGTTAACCCATACATGAAGCTTGGTAACATTAGGAACATTTCCATGGAAACTAAAAGCTTCCCAAACCACAAGATCATCCATGGAAATGCCCCATGATTCACTATGTGGTGTTGCTTTCCAAAGAAGTAGTAGGAACATTACATAGAAATAGACTTCTGAATGCCAAATTCATGTGACCTGTAAGTAGTCAATGGGGCAAAGAAGCGTCACACTGAAATATCCCCTCCTGCCTGACTAACAGGGCCGTGCCAGCAATGGGCATACCTGGGCAAGTGCCAGGACTCAGAGCTACTGGGGGATGGCTACATAAGGCTGTACATAAGGAATTCATGGGGGTGAAGGGGCATTATGTAGAATAACCATAAAGAGGCTGTTTGGTGTTATAAACTATGGAATTTTTTAGGAAACAGGAATCGGGTTTAGCTTCAGAAGTTTTAATGCCGTCATGTGAGTTCACTGCAAAGGGGCCTACTGAAACCTGGAGCCGACACGCTAATTAATAACCCACAGATTTTTTTTTTACTCTTTTCTACTTCATGCACCACTTTTAAGGTAAATGTGTGGGGCACAAGGTGTGCTGGGGAGGGAAGGATGCCCTGGCCGGGTAAGTTTACCATAACGTGCACCAAAATAGTGATGGAAGTTATAGCTGAAATCTACACCAAGTCAGACTTGGTTCAGTTCTGGATTGGTAATTTATATGCAACCCAGGAGCTAATATATCCTCCTTAAACTAAACCAAAATCGATAATCTGTAATGTGACTAATCACCACTCAAGGTTCTTAAAGGAAATCTGCCCTCAGGTTTTACCCCTCTAAATTACTAGTTGCTTCAGGTCAGGTAGGAAATATCTTTTCTTAATTCCCTCTGTTATGTGAAATCTCACCCATTTCCTAAAAAAAATCCCTCAAAAAGTAAGGCAAACATGACTCTTCCCTTTTACAGGGGAAGAGTCACTTCAGAAGTCCCTATCTTTTGTTCTATAGCACCTAGAAACATGGTAGAAGGGGGCGGGAACAGGATCGTTATCTGCGGCTTGCCTTTCCAATTATGTGTATAGATGTCTGTATTTTTGATCTGGTAGCTCCCAAAGCCATAAGCCAAATGTGATCTGAAAAAGATGAGATCCTTAGCGTTAATATGATACAAAATACATGTTTCTAGGTGCTATAGAACAGAGCACAGGGGCTTTTGAATTAACCCCCTGCAGCCATTAAACTTGACTCATCTAATGTGAAAATGAGGTGAGTCATATTTGCCTTTCTTGAATAAGTCGGTGAGAGTTCACATAAAAGAGGCTATTCCCTCTTTCTAGAATTCCCTTTTCACTTTTCAGGACATTTCATATTCTAGCTGAGACGGATGGTAGATGGAAAAACATAATCCTTTCCCTAAAAACTGATCCAAAGGTCATACAGTCCCCAAAATGGCAGCAATGAAAACTTCTCCTTGTCTCATAAAGATGACGCCTCCCATAAATACATAGAATAGAATATGGCGAATTCCATTTCCATTTTGGCGCACAAGTACTGCTCCGAAATTACCAGGGGGTCAGAGGTATTAGTATTTCTGGCATGTCACATGCCGGGTGTGTCGATTAGTAATAGTGGTGCACAATGCCCCAATCTTAGTATATCACCCCCCCCCCCCATATGTTTAGTTTATCTGTGACCCAGTAGCTAACATATCCCCTTTAATGGAAAGGTACATCTGATGGTAGGTTCCCTGTAACATCCTAAACCCCTAACTATCCTTCCCTAACCCTATAATACTTTCTTACTCCATGGCCTAGTAGCCTCTCCGAAAAATTATCATATTTGTTAGATAAACTGTAGATTAGGTTAGAAAGTATTAGGGGTTAGGGAAGGATAGTTTAGGATTTAGGATGTTACTTGGGACCTACCATCATATGATTATTGTCTTTCTTATTTATAGAAAGAATATGCAAATTACAGTAAATGTATCACGTGCATATCTCCAGGATCAATGGCGGGGAGCTTTGCTGTGTATCCACATGTTGTGTGTATACATCAGATGATCTGCAGTGCTGTTATTACACCACAAAGTGTTTGGTGTGTTATTATTATCTGGTGTCACCTTATTTGATGGAAAAACAATATCAAGGTAATGAATTCATTTACGATACAACGACTTTATTGCTATTGACCTAGTTAGCAGGATGACTTGGCACCTCTGTGAGATTGACATGGATGTTAGTCACCAGCGGGAGGCTCGCCTCGGAAGCGTCTACGACCGACCTGCGAAAGCGTCATCGTCATACAGTCACTAGACACTGATATGTTAGAATTTTCTAACATGTCCAGCTGATGTCAAAGTCCTGGAAATCAGTAAGGCGAGGATTAATCACGGGGGTCGTCACTAAGAAGTTATTTAAGGATGACATTTTCAGAATAGAAAAGGGGAACTCTCCTCCTGTGCACAGTCACCATAAGGCAGCGGTGTATGGGAAGTCGTGGGTTATCAAATGTCAAATTATACTGAGATCCTATTCAATAGGAATGTTTTCCCTCTGTATTTGACCTGCTACTTATCTTACGAGGAACCTGACCTCAGCACAAAAATGATGAATTAATGTTAGGCATGAGAATAGAATTTTTATGTTGCAGCCAGTATCGTTGTATCATTGTAATTGGATTAGAGATTCTCAAAAATTCTAATCAGTCCCAACAGGTAGATTGTGGAAGCCCTAGGGAATTTCTTATATTTAAAGGGAACCTGTCATCAGAAATTGGCTTAATAAACCACTGACAGTATGTTGTTACGCATCTGAGCAGCTTCTACATCATGTTTTTTTCATGGTCTGGTGTGGTGGCATCATCCAGAAAATCAACTTTGGAGTTAGATGTTACTTGGTTTTATGAAGTCAGGGAGGAAGAGAGTTCAACACTGAAGTCAAGCTCTCTCTTCCTCAGAAAGCCCCTTCTACTGTAATGTATGGTCCTGCATTCAAGGACATCATTGACCAGAATTCCTGAAGTCTGGCACATGATGTTAATCACATAGGTGGTGGAGTACAAAGGCAGGGAGAGCTGGACTTCAGTGTTAAACTCTCCGCCTCCTTGACTTACAACCAATTAACATCTCACTTCAAAGTTTATTTTTCAGGATGACGCCACCACCCTGCTCCATGAAAGAAACATGATCTGGAAGCTGATCAGCTCCTTGACAACATAATGGTAGTGGTTTATTAGGCCCATTTCTGATGACAGGTTCCCTTTAATTGTGCTATGGATTTATTCCAAGTTTGCTTGGAACAATAGGTAGATTGTAGAAGCCCTATCCTACTTGTTTAAGTCCTTTCTGGCTTGGCCTGTTTCTTTGCCCCTGTCACGGCAGAATTTCTGCCAAGACCAGGAGGATCTCAAAAAAGTAGCTGCCCTCCTGAATCATAGACGTCCAGGAAGGGAACCACCTGGTAGATGCTCCTTGGGAACTACAGATCTGCTTCTCTATCATCAGGAAGACCATTCCTCTCCCCCTTATGGCTCTAGGTAGGAGGATGGCTACTTTTTGAGAGTTGTAATGGAACTTATGGTAAGGCTAGGCCATGCTGAAAAGGGATCCAGGAGGTCAATCACAGCTTCCACAACCCCCCAGATTACAGGACTTTTTATCATGAATCACCAGGAAATTTGAATTTGTGGCAAATCTAATTTTTTAGGAATTTCAGGGATCTTTAAATTCACAAGGTGCTCATTGAAAGTCTTAAAAGAAATCTACCGTCAAAATCAATCATGATAAACCAGGGACACTTACTCATAGATCCAGGCACCGTGACTGTGGTAATTGTCTTATATTTGTTATCCATCCTTCTAAAATCAGCTTTAAAAACTAAATTAATTAGCCTGAGGGGCTCCCCTTGCCCATCGGTGACCTGGTGTTACAAGCTGTTACACTGTCTCACGCTCCCTTCAGCTCCTTCAGCACTGAGATTGCAACAGCAACAGAAAGTGCTCACTGAGGGAGCAGGGGGAGGATGAGACAGTATAACAGCCTGTAAAGCGTACAGACAAGACACTTTTTTCCCCTTCTGGACCATCACACCAGCACAGGAAGTTTTTAGTTGCCGTTGAAATGTGTGCACGTATTACTAGTGAGAGCGGCCACTTGATATTGAGTGTATCTTAGGGTACATGCAGTGCCCTGAGTGGAGTGGACTCTTTGTATTATCCTCTGTGTGTTTGCTATTGTGTAACACTCCAAACACTGCAGAAGAACATTTGTCGGTGCTCATGTGTCAGGTGCTGGCAGGGTGATGTCCATGTATTGTTGATACAACATGGTGTAAAGCTATTATTAAGTGTAAAAACTGTTCTGTGTCCATAGGGTTTATCCTGCCCCGATCAGACATGACGTCTCCTGGTTTTCCTATCAAGGTTGTCATTTACACTAAACAGACGTGGGATTATATATACAATCACGTATTGTCACACAGTACGCTGCGGATGCTCGGTAAAGCAGCATCTACTATGTGATGCTGTTATCTTTTTGTATGTTTTGTCACGTTATCTCTGTGTTGTTCTTGGCGTTGCTTTCTTTCTCCACTATCTTCTGCTCTTCCAACGCCTCAACTGGTGTTTCCGATCTGCTCCTTCCTGCCCCCTAGGGCATCCGTGACCAAAATAGTCCCTAGTCCATTAAAGGGACTGTGTCACTATACATTATGTACAGATCCCTAATGATAGGGAATGAAATGTCTGTTCTAGAATTCCCTCTTTTATGTGAAATCTCACCTGTTTTCCTTAAAAAAAAATTCTCCTCCTAAGTCATGTGAAAATGAGCAGAGAAGAGACACTTTTTGCCTTAAATGACTCACTTATAAATTCTGTCAGGGGAGTGATAGAAGCCTCTTTCTTCGGCTCTTCTGGTATCATTTAAGATGAGAATTCCCTTTAGATTCTGGTTCTCTGTGCCGCACAGACAGGGATACAGGTAGTTCGAGTCTGGAAAGGATCTTTATCTGTAGCTTTCATTACAAAATAACCTTATCTCTGGTTCTATAGAAATTCAGTCAATATTTTTAGAAGGGAAATCAATCAGGAAGGGAGGGAGCATGCGAAGAGCCAAAGTCATGGAAAAAGAAGCATTTCCTCTGAAAATATACATGATACAATCTCTTATATTTAAAGGGAACCTGTCATCAGAAATTGGCTTAATAAACCACTGCCAGTATGTTGTTACGCAGCTGAGCAGCTTCTACATCATGTTTTTTTCATGGTCTGGTGTGGTGTCATCATCCAGAAAGTCAACTTTGGAGTTAGATGTTACTTGGTTTTATGAAGTCAGGGAGGAGGAGAGTTCAACACTGAAGTCAAGCTCTCTCTTCCTCAGAAAGCCCCTTCTACTGTAATTTATGGTCCTGCATTCAAGGACATCATTGACAAGAATTCCTGAAGTCTGGTACATGATGGTAATCACATAGGTGGAGGAGTACAAAGGCAGGGAGAGCTGGACTTCAGTGTTAAACTCTCCGCCTCCTTGACTTACAACTAATTAACATCTCACTTCAAAGTTGATTTTCAGGATGACGCCACCACCCTGCGCCTTGAAAGAAACATGATCTGGAAGCTGATCAGCTCCTTGACAACATAATGGTAGTGGTTTATTAGGCCCATTTCTGATGACAGGTTCCCTTTAATTGTGCTATGGATTTATTCAAAGTTTGCTGAAAAGTTATTGACAATTTCAATACAGAGCCAGGGTAGTAATATGGAACTTTGCCCTCATCTGCTACAACCTATTGTAACAAAATATTCAATCTACTAGCAAGTGTCAGCAAGCATGGCCAGCAGGGCCGGTTTCAGACAAAGGGGGGCCTTGGGCAATCCAAAAAGTGGGGCCCACAATAAAACTATTTTATGAACAGTCACAGTCAGTAAGAGGCTTCTTTATCGCTGCACTATAATAACACTTTGTAGTTACAGACAATAGTAAGGAAAGTATCTGTAATATAGGACTGTAGGAATAAGACAAGTGATAGGTAGATGGATGATAGAAGATAAATATAAAATATGATATAGAATTATAGATAGATGATAGACATATATATAAATGGGAAATAGATAAATTATAGGAGATAACCAGACAGATAGATGATAGATATATAGACAGGAGATAGATAATAAGCATCTTCACCTGGGCATTTAACCAAGGGGTATTAAAAGAGCAATACATCCTCTGCCCACAAAACTCCACATGCAGGGGGCCACTTTAGGACAGGGGGCCCTGGGCTAATGTCCAGTTTGCTTCGCCCCAACGCCGGCCCTGATGGCCAGTCATAGTCTTTTTTGTCTATGTTAGCTCTTCTCAGTGTGATTGATCAGATCTTCCACTTTCCAGACCAGTTCTGTCTTCCTCCTTCTACCTGCAATCCTGATTTGTTCCTTTTCTTCTCTCTTTGCACTGGTTTGTCTGCAGCTCATTTTGTCCCATCAATAGTTACTAAGCTGGTAGCTTGCAGAAGCTTCTTTCTAAGTGGCTTCACACCTTAAATGTTATACCAGTGGGTCCTAAGATACCGCACAATCCTGTTTTATACTATGTACCTTATATACTTGAGTATAAGCCTAGTTTTTCAGCACAAAAAAATGTGCTGAAAACCCAAACTCGGCTTATACTCGAGTAAAAAATATATAGGTTTTACAAGGTTTTGTGGTAAAATTAGGGGCCTCGGCTTATACTTGGGTCGGCTTATACTCGAGTATATACGGTATATATAATCTGTCATCCAAGAGGAAGCTGCCACAAAGGAACAATGAGGTTAAATATTGTTATAAGCCACAGATCACACCTGCCAGGTAAACTTAGATAAAAACAGCCACTCTGAGAGCAACAAAACACTGTGGACCTGAAGACACCAGAAATATGGAAACAGAAACATTTCTAAGGAAATCTATTATTACAATCCATCACGATAAACCAGAGGTGCTTATTCATAGATCCAGGCCCCGTGACTGTGGTAATCTTCTTGTATTACATCTTCTAAACCAATGTTTAAAATTATGCTAATGAGCCAGAGAGGAGCTCTGGTAATGACCCCACAGCCCTACAGTACTTTATTAGCATAATGTTAAAAGTTGATTTTAGAAGGAAGGAGGCCATGGATAATAAATATTTAGTGCCTGGATCTACGAGTAAGTGTCCCTGGTTTATCATGATGGATTTTAAGTTAGATTAGAACCCGGTTACTATCCCAGAAACAGCGCCACTCTTTCCTATTGCACGCAGCATTTGCAAGTGAAACACAATTCACAGAAGTGCAAGTTGTAAGATTTCCTATTATAGCATGTGATCCCCGGGGTCAGGACTGTAAGAGTGACAACCCATTTATATCCATCTCATCCATGAATGCGGAATATTTACATTACTGACTATGTACATTACTATATACATCCATAGAAGAGGAATAAATACTAGGATCCTAGTGTAAATAGTCCTCATTCTGTGCACTCAGAGATTTACTCATCTTAGCTATACACCTACGTTACATATTCAGTTCACTGACTGGATAAAAACACTAAATAAATCTTTATTTCTACTGCGCCATCATGTTCTGCAGCGCTTTATAAATCATGACATGCACAGACATAATTAGATATTACAGAGGAATAATATAGTTAGATGAAATGCCTGCACAATCTGCTCAGCTCCTCCTGCTCTATAACTTTCTATCCGCAGATAGGACACTATGTACAATATGCTCAGCTCCTCCTGCTCTATAACATGCTGCCTGCACATAGGTCTCCATGTACAATCTTCTGAGCTCCTCCTGCTCTATAACATTCTGCCTGCAGATAGGACACTATCTACAATCTGCTCAGCTCCTCCTGCTCTATAACATGCTGCCTGCACATAGGTCACCATGTACAATCTGCTCTGCTCCCCCTGCTCTATAACATGCTGTCTGCAGATAGGACACTATGTACAATCTGCTCAGCTCCTCCTGTTCTGTAATATGCTTCCTGCAGATAGGACACTATGTACAATCTGCTCAGCTACTCCTGCTCTATAACATGCTGCCTGCACATAGGTCACCATGTACAATGTGCTCAGCTCCTCCTGCTCTATAACATGCCGCCTGCAGATAGGACACTAGGTACAATCTGGTCGTGCACATTTTGTAAGTTTTCTCCATTGGCTGCAATATAAGATCATCCCTTGGAGGAACAGTTGCTTCCTATTATAAAAGTATCAAATCCATATGATATACATTATACAGTATATATGTATATATGTTGTATATCAACTATATATGACATGTATATATTTAAGGTTTCCAGGTGCTTTCACACTGGATAACTGTGTTGTCATTCTATTCTTCTACTCTGTAAGAAGTTGATGATTCTTGTCCACAGATTGTGTGTTATATACTATGTGCTCTGATAGAGGACAGTCACTTCTGTATTGTAGCTCACAAACAATATAAAAGACACCGTTCAGTCCTATAGTCATTATTCACAAGTCCAAGGTGCTCAGTGCTCCCAGCATTGCCAGGAATTGTCACCCATAGGACTTTGTATTCTGTTCCTCAGGACACTTTTCATTGTCTGTTGGGTTTCACTCTCTTCCAGGCTCCTGCAGATTTCTCTTCTCCCAATTGTTTGAAAAGTGGGAGGAGGGAGGGAGAAGGAATCTGTCATAGTGGAAAACTTATAAAACCTCCCACTTTTTACTTAAACCTCTGCAGACACCTGAGCTGAGAGGGAAGGAGAAAGCTCTGCACAGCTGCCTGCGCTGGAGAGTGTACTAGAGACCCTCTCTGAAGGCCACCAGAGACCTCCACCCAGGACCTGTCATCTCTCTCTAGACACATCCTCTGGAGTACTTCAGGCATCTCATCAGGTCACAATGGGAGTCAAACTTAGAGATAACAAGTCCCAAGCCAGGTCCATAGGTAGCTGCTGTATGGGGGTCTTCAGCAACATCAAGGTAAGCTGCATTTTTTGGCATCTACTAGTTCTGTAATATAGTAAATATAGTACATCAGAATGTTACATTATTATCTGCTGGTTTATATATGGTATATTCTGTCCATAATGTACTTCCATACCAGGAGAGGGTCCCTACATATCTTCTCCTAATGTTCTTCTCCTCTAAGGACCTGAACATAAGGTTATTTTGCAGATATTGGTCTGTGGAGCACATGATGATCTGTTTTCAATCTCAATCACTGGAATCTTCATCTACATGAGTGGAATAAGTATGAACAGGCTGGTAACATGTGTTACGCACCGTAGTAGTTGATGACATGAGGTTATTCCTATGGATGTCTATGTAATAGAGGCTTCTGATATTAGAGAACATAGAGGATCTTGTATACATATCATGCAGAAATATTACTAGTGGTGTTCATTACTCTGATGGCATCTGCAGAGTCTTCGGGAGAGGGAGGGGGACATAAATAGGGCATCATTTAAATACAATAGGGAATTTACAAATTGACTTGGATGAAATTCCCTAAGTGTGATCTTCTAGGGACCACGTTTCATATGTATAGTATATGATGGAACAGGAAATCGAGTTGGGACAGCAGGGTGGTCTTCTGAGAGATGTGGTCCTTTTGGAGAAGTATCATTGTAAACTCTATGAGGCAGCTGCAAACTGAATGTTGTGTGTTTACTTCTGCGCATGGATACGGATTAGGAATGGCTGTATATATCACTTTTTAATGCGTACGTAAGTAAACATACAGCAGCCTGTGCTTCCAGCTGCGCTCCAGAGAGACGTAGATTAAAAGTTAGAGCGTGGCTTTAGGATTTTTTTAGAAACGTTGATGGTTTAGATAATTTTTTTTTTTTTAGCCCTCAAGCAAAGATGTCACTGCAAAGTTTCGGAGCTTTCTCCCTATGTAATGTTCTCCCTATACTCCAGTTATCAGAGAGAAGTTATCGGTGTAAGTGTGTAGAGTGAAACCTGGCTGATAAGACATTGTGCATTAGTGATAGTCCCCAGGCCGGCGATAATGGACCGCAGGTACCTCCCTAACGGTGGCTTCTTGCCCTTGGTTCACTTCCACTAGTGAGTCTTGGTTCACGCCATAAGTGAATGATCCTGGGATGTCATCATTCGCTGTCGGGGTAATGACACATTGGCACGGCAGGTATTCTAAGTTTAGCTTCCTTATCAGGGTGAGGAAATAAGCTAAAGCCTGGAACGAGGTGAACCTGCCTAGATCAATAGGAATACGCAACACTGGGCATAAACGAAATCCGTCCCCCTGATATGTACAGGGGGCAGGGGGTATAATCATAGTCAGCGCAGTGTGACATAGTCAGAAAATGATCATAGTTCCATCTCCGATAGGTTTACATTCCATGAACATACACATAACAGGGAGATTGTCTTACAATCTTACAAAAATGTACGTCTTTTTTTACTCCTACTAAAATTGACTCTCAAATCTATGGGTATTGTATAGTATTAATAGAAATCAAATTCACTCAAATTATAGCTCCGATGTAATACCAGGCACAGCCTATAGACAAGAGTGGCGCTGTTCATGAAGAACAGATCTATTTCTGTAGAATTAGTCTTCCCGTTGATGGGAATTGTATATATAGCAGTAGCTATTATTATATACTTCTATTATAGCAACTGCTTTCAATATGGTGAGGATGATTCATATAATATATCAGGGTAAGCCATATCCCCAGATATTGTTATTCATTACTATTAGTATAAATTATGACACTACTGGCTGGTGGAGAAGTCTCACAAATAAAGAGTGAGCTCAGTTTTTTTGGTTTTCCCCTCTTCCTCTTATATGATGCTGTTAATAGATGCATATAAGGGAACAGTAGTAGATTATAATAGTATCTATACAATGGTTTGGGCAGCAACCCAGGGGGCAGCAACCTAGGGGGCCCGTGGCCACGCAAACCACTCACTGAGTTTCATATTGCCCTTTTTAGATAATAAAAAGAAGGACCTTCAGTCCTAAAATCCTCATACATGCTATTGAAATACATGATTTACAAGAGCCCTTCCAGGACCTTTGAAGGTCCTAGATCTACAGAAGAGAAAGCCTCCCCTCCTATAGCAGACTGTGAGTGTCAAACATAAAATATTAGACTTTTTACAATTGTCACACAGCCCAGGGGTGAAGGCAGTCTTAATCCACCCCTGCTTATACATATATATGTAACCACCTAAGAGTTTTCCCCTCTCGTGGCTTCTCTGACATAACTGTTCTGCAACATGCCATAAAATGTGATTAGTTCTGGGACAATACCTGAGGCTCATTGCACATGTTTGCTTAAGAATTTTGTTCATGTATTTGCTGCTTTTCTGATTTCCCTTTAGTTGTAATGGGGTAGAAATATAATCTGTCTAGAAATCTGATCTGTACAATTCTTGGACAACCTAAAAAAAAAATTGCTAACACGAAAATATTCCGCAAAGTGTCCATCTGCCATCTTTACTAACCGCACATTGAGTGAAGTGTTATATATATATATCCTGTGTAATGAGCAGGCAGCCAGCCCGGGGTGGCCCATAGAGACACTTGGCCTAATCTGGGTCCTGTACTAAATCTTCTTTGCCTGAAGTCATCCTTCTCTTTTAATAAAACTGATTT
The DNA here is from genome assembly GCF_040894005.1 of Engystomops pustulosus. Classification (NCBI taxonomy): domain Eukaryota; kingdom Metazoa; phylum Chordata; class Amphibia; order Anura; family Leptodactylidae; genus Engystomops; species Engystomops pustulosus. Next base: position 189,336,826 of record NC_092413.1, on the reverse strand, counting down.
CTTTAAAAAAAAATCAGCACTTTCGCCCCATCTCTATAACTACAGCCAGGAACATAAGCAACATTATTTCTGGCTTTTATTCTAGTATAGTTAAAGTTGACCATACAAGGTAAGGTACCGGGCTGAGAGGAAGGTATGTACAGAAAAAGAACTATATAAAATCATATATGTATCACCATCACTTTGAGGTAAAGAAGTGACTTTTTTAAGCCTTCTGCTTAGAACATTCATCATAGTTTATACAGTTGAAAAAAGACATATGTCCATCAAGTTAAACCAAGATAGGGAAGGGATTGGATGAGGAAGTGATTTAGGGGAAACAATTCTATATAACACATCAATGGTATTTAGCTGTAAAAGGGCATCTAGACACTTCTTGATGCTCCCTGCTGTCCCTGCTGTGACCAGCCCCTGAGGCAGGCTATTCCACAGATTGACAGTTCTCATAGTAAAAAAGCCCTGACACCACTGGTGATTAAAGCTTGTAAAAAGGCATTTAGACCCTTCTTGAAGCTCTCTGCTGTCCCTGCTGTGACCAGAGCCTGAGGCAGGCTATTCCACAGATTGACAGTTCTCGTAGTTAAAAAACCCTGACGCCTCTGGTGATTAAACCTTGTTTTCTCCAGAAGGAAACAGTGCCCCCTCGTCTTTTGATTTGATTTAATATGGAACAATTTACCACCATATTTTTTGTATGGATCATTCATATTTTTATATAAATCAATCATGTCCCCTTGTAGTCGTCTCTTATCCAGACTATATAAATCTAGTTGTTTTAATCTTTCCTCATAACTGAGACCCGCCATACCCCTTATCATTTTTGTGGTTCTACGTTGAACCCTCTCCAGCTCCAGGGCATCCTTTTTATGGACCAGTGCCCAGAACTGGACAGCATATTCCAGGTGTGGCCGAACCAGTGCCTTGTACAGTGGTAATATTACATCTCTATCCCGAGAGTCCATACCACTTTTGATACATGACAAGATCCTACTGGCTTTAGAGGCAGCTGATTGACATTGCATGCTGTTATTTAATCTATGATCTACTAGTCACCCAGGTCTTTCTCAACCAGGGACTCTCCCAGATTTACTCCCCCAAGGACATATTTTGCCTTTGGATTATTGGCCCCCAGGTGCATAACATTACATTTATCCACATTAAACCTCATTTGCCAAGTGGATGACCAAACACTCAGTTTGTCCAAGTCACCTGCAGCTTATGAACATCCTCCATAGACTGTATTACACTACACAGCTTGTACTACTACTCCCATCCTCCATAGACTGTATTACACTACACAGCTTGATGTCATCGGCAAAAATAGACACAGTGCTATTAATTCCTACCTCTATAGCATTAATAAATTATATCTTTTCATGGGTAGTATTTTATTTGCAAGATGTTCCACAGCAGTGTCGTATTCTGTTGAAAGATAGGACATGTTCTGTCTTTCTCCCAGCTACGGGACGGTACGGTGCCGCACGTGTGCGGCACTGTACCACTCCCGTATGGCGCCGTGCGCCCATAGCCATCTATGGGGGACGTATATATATTCACGGTCATGTGAATATAGCCGAACAAGGTAGACTTCACAAAGAGGTGGTCTTTTGAAGAGTTTCCAGAGTATCTGTTGGACAGACTGAGGTTCTTCTCAACAAGACATGGAGGTCTTTTTATGTGAGAAGTTTACCAAGCCTAATTTTGAACATTGCTGCAGATCTCTCTATACTTTTCTTTGATGGCAAGTCACTTGGCTACCAAGAGTAAGAACTGAGTATGTTAGTCAGGCCTCACACACACAACGTGATTCACAGCCCCCATACATTTGTATTGTGCACGTTCATTGTGCATTGAGTTGCGGCGAGAAACGATTCTTGCACCGTGTGTCACCACGAATGTGCCAACCGGTCACTTCCTCCTGACATAACCTATGAGCAGCAAACAACCCAGGAGGCCTAACATGAAGGTGCATACTTATATTGTAAGCAGTAACTACAACACATGAGAAGAGGCTGGAACAGTATCCTTCCCTCTCTGAAGCTTTGTAGGCTTTGTTACACGTCTTCACTACAATAACTTTCTATTGACTCTTTTACATAGGAGCTGTTCCAATATTCTACACCTTAGATGTGTAAATGCTTCTTAGACTGTTTACTTTAGGTCATGTTCCTCTACAGCTTATAGGTAAACTAAAGGCCATTGTTTGGATCTTATCCCATTCTTGGCTTTGACACATCTTCTTTCTCATTAAGTGTTAATCATCTTAATGACTCTTTGCATTGATTTATTCTTCATATTTTCTCACGTTGACTTATTCCACTTCCTTAGCTTGGTCAACCACATCAAATTATATATACAGTTTCATCCAAACCGACTTACCGACTCTTACGTGCATGGAGGTGCTGAAACTATTTCAGTTGTAGATCTTGAATAAGTGAAGTGTCTGACATGTGGATATGATCATGTCTGACAAGTTTCTTCTTGGGGGTCGTCACCGAAAGTATGTGGCAGAAGTTTAGTCCCCTTTTCCCAATCAGCTGAGAAAAATGAACATATCTAAGAGGTCCAGGAGGAATAGATGAGAACTCATCTGGTTTTAAGCTGGTACATTTTTAATTTGTATCTAAACCTGAGTTTGGTGGGTAAGACGGAATTCTCTACCCTATAAATAACTTATCGGATTAGAATGAACCCTCTTGAATGTGAAGGACAAGTCCTCATACTGGGATATTAAGTTGCGAGCTGGATGGGATGGTCTACATCTGTAACTCTTTTTAGCTTATGTTAACAAAAAATACTACACATTATTGAGCATAGAAGTTGAATGACCCACCCTTCCTCTCCTGGGCTATAAAAACATTGTTAACTGAATGAGTGCTGGGCAAATAGATATTTTTTTTCCATTATGGTCTATAGAGTAAAAAAGTAAATCATCTTGTCTTATTATTGTAGTCGAAGAACTTTGTTAGGGCTTATACACACGGCCGTCTGCGGGGACGTACATACGGCCGCATGTACGTCCCCATAGACGGCAATAGCGGCGCTGCGCTGCGATATGCGCATAGCATGCTCTATCTTTCGGCGTGTGTGCGGCCGTGCGCCGCTATTCTCTATGGAGGGAGGAGGGATCACCTCCTCCTCCTCTCCAGCACTCGGCGGTATGCCCGCACAACGGGCATACCGCGTGTAAATGTACCCTTACAAGGGGTGTTCCGCAAATAGATGTTATTGTTTGTAAGATGAAAATGTATACAATTTTCCAATATACTTTCTGTTTCAATTCCTCATGGTTTTCTAGATCTCCGCTTGCTGTCATTTTATAGGAAGCTTCATTGTTTTCTTTTAGTGGATATAAATCACTCTCTGGCCATGTGATGTCACACAGGTGCACTGCTCATTATATCACCGGCCTTGTGATGTCACACAGGTGCATGGCTCATTATCTCCCTGGTCATGTGATGTCACAGAGGTGCACAGCTTGTTATCTCCCTGGTCATGTGATGTCACACAGGTGCATGGCTCATTATCTCCCTGGTCATGTGATGTCACAGAGGTGCACAGCTTGTTATCTCCCTGGTCATGTGATGTCACACAGGTGCATGGCTCATTATTATCACACAGCTCTGATTAGTCTCAGTGATATAACGAGCCGTGCACCTGTGTGACATCACATGACCAGGCACACAGAAAGTTAACATACAAGTTTCCTATAGAAGGGCAGCAAGCAGAGATCTAGAAAGCTGCAAGGAATTAATACAAAAAGTATAGTGGAAAATTGTATAACATTTCATTATACAAACAAGAGTATTTTTTGATCATTAAAAAAAAAAACGTTAAAATGTTCTCACATCCTATTATATAATAATGAGGTCCCATATTTATGATGTATAACATTTTACACAAGTTGTGATTTTTTTACGGTCACTAACTAACATGCTCCATATACAATAGCATTGGGTGGAAAGAGCATTGTAGACTGGTTGAACCCCAAAAATGTAAGCACCGTAACAACTAGACTTACAGGTTACATAGCAGCTGTATAATCCTGTTCAATAGATGGGACTATAATAAGTTATGGATCCAAACACAACTCATGCAAACTACCTAGGGGGTGAATCGGAAAAAAGTTATCATGACTGGATAATAGTCACTAAGGGAAAACAAGTAAAACAACTTTTCTAGGAATATTTCCTAACATTTGCTTGTTTAACAAAAACATTATGTCCCAATGTTTTTTGATGCCGTAGATGGTCAGCTGACTGCTGAAGTGTGAAAATAGCCTAATATTCATATAGCCATCAAAGTCACACTAAATCAGAGACACTTACCCATAAATCCAGGCACCGTGAATGTGGTATCTTCTTATAATTGTTATCCATGGCCTTTTTCCTTCTAATATCAAGTTTTAAAATTATGGTAATAATCCTGAAGGGCTTGGAGACTCCTTGGGGCCTGCTCCGTTCTGCTGCTTCACAGGCTGTTAAACTGACTCCCCCTCTGCTCCCTCAGCATTACTCCCTCCCTCTTCATAGAAAAAGCAAAGGAAGTTTCATTTTACAGTAGGAGGGGGAAAGTGCTCCTGCACAGTGTAATAGCCTGTGAAGCTTCAGCATGGCGTGGCACAGATAATAGCCCCAGAAGGCCTTTGGACTCATTAGCATAAATTAGATTTTAGAAGGAAGGAGACTGTGGATAACAAATATCACAGTGCCTGTCTATGGGTCAGTGTCCCTGGTTGATGGTTATATGACTATAAATGGCTATTTTCATACTTCAGCAGTCAGCTGATCATCTGTGACATCAAAAAACAGCCTAACATTGGGACATATTGGGGGTCATTTACTAAGGGCCCGATTCGCGTTTTCCCGATGTGTTACCCGAATATTTCTGATTTGCGCCGATTTCCCCTGAATTTCCCTGGGATTTTGGCGCACGAGATCGGATTGTGGCGCATCGGCGCCGGCGATGGAAATCGGGGGGCGTGGCCGAACGAAAACCCAACGGATTCGGAAAAACCGCCGCATTTAAAACAAAAAATCTGCCGCGGAGCTTGCACTTACCTTCACTCAGCCCGAGCCGGTGAACTCCAGCGCGTTCCGATGCTTTTCAGCGCAGCAGCGCCACCTGGTGGACGGCGGAGGAACTACCCTAATGAATCCCGGCCGGACCCGAATCCAGCGCAGAGAACGCGCCGCTGGATCGTGAACGGACCAGGTAAGTAAATCTGCCCCATTGTGTCCCTGGTTTATAATGATGGATTTTGATGGTAGATTTCCTTTGAAGAGTATGCTCAAAGTATTTTCAGCCATTTCCTACATTTCCAGACCATTGGGGTCTAGATCGGGCTTCCTAATTTTCCAACTTTTTAGGAACAAGGTATATTTTTTTTACATAATACATTTTCTATGTGAATTAATTTCCTTATGAAAATCCCTAAACATGTTATCCATAGTTTATCATGGATAATAGAAGTTTGTATATCAGGCAGAATCTTATTGGTTGACTCGGTCGTTGACTTGACTTTGTCATAAATCAAAGTCGGAGAATGTTGTTCATCTGAGTTGCTGAGCAAAAGTGTAAAATCTCAAGCTCCATTTCACATAAAAGTGTCAACCAGAATTCTCCTTTGACCTTTCATACAGGTTGTCCCGGATATATCAGAAAATACAACTTTAGGGGACAGATACCCCAAGTATCAGTATCTGATAATTACCCAGGCTCTAAAATCCTATTGTTCGGCTGTCAAAGGTGTCAGCTTAAATTTTATGCTTTAAAATTCCACATAAATGACAAAGTGTAAAATTCCTGCGATATATAACATTAAGACTTCCTGATTCCGATGAGATACAATATTCATAATAAAAATCTGTTGCTTAATACACTTGCCCTCGGGGCTTATCTCATTTACGAGGATAACATGACATAAGTGAGCTGCCTGGGAATTACATTCATTAAAAGAAACGATGAGAGAAAACTTAACATGAATGAATCAGATGAGAGAAACGACTAATATGATGTCTTTTCCATCATTTAGGCTGCACAGTGAGTCATAGGGGTGGGACTGATTTAGTGTGAAGGACAGGGGTCGAGTGATTGTAAAGTAATAAGGCAAGAAACGGCATGATATGGATAGCAAATGTTACACTTTACTTGGATACAGTCTTAGCTCAACTTAGTCATAAGCATTATGTACATACGGTATTAATAGGTTTTCCCATGCCAGGATATAGTAGACATAGAAGTCCCAGTCCTAGTTAGGGGATTGTATCAAGTTTGTAATTATCCCAAGATGGGTCATTACCAGCTGTTCAACTGATGGGACCCCCAATGATCCCATGAACAGGACCCCCAGCAATCTGGAGAATTGGTGGAGAGGCCGGTGGGGGATGTGTCCTGCTGCTCCGAGATAGTGTTGAAGAAACCTGAGCGCCATTGCTCAGCATTTCCTAACACTCCAGTACTATTGATTGGAGCGGCAGGATACATGCTTGACCTGACGCTCCATTAATTAGTGAGAACGGGACCCACTTATTAGGGAACCCTGGGGGTCCAGGTCTCTAGATTGTGGCAGTTCCAGCAGTTTTAACCTCACTGTTCAGCTTGTTATTCCTTATCCTGTGGGTAGCGGATAACTTTCAAATTTGGAACAACACTGCTAAGTGAAGAATTCCCTTCATAGATGTATGTAAAAGAAGTATGTTGTGTTCCTCTAACTGGCGCCGCTGAGGCCGTCTTTCGCCTTCCTACACCCAGGGCCGGATTAAGTACCCCTGTAGTATACAGCTACCAGCCCCCTGTAAACTTTAGCCGCCAGTCCTCTGTAGAAAATGGCGATCTCGGTGATCTCCCCCAGCAAAGGCAGCTGTGTCTCACGGACACAGCTGTCATCCTAGACCCATATGTGTGTTGCGGGTGGCCACGGGGCGCTGCGCATTGCACACAGAGACAGTCAGTGACTCAGGTGAGCTGACTTGCTGACTGTCTGAAACTGGTGGGGGCCCCTTAAAAAGTGAAAGTGATGGGGGCCCCGGGGCTCGAGCCCCATGAGTCCCTCCTTTAATCCGGCCCTTCCTACACCACTCGGCATAGTCATAGGATCGGGCACATGGAAAGAAGCACTGCACATGCACCAGACCCTATGAATAAGGAAAAAGGCCTGGAACACTGCCAGTTAGCAGAGGGGGTAGACCGATAGTATGGAAGCTAGGCCATCATCCTGGGTGCACATACGAGCTCATTTACATAGCTTGAGCTGAGGCTACACGGCTCGACTACTCCATGCCCCAGTAGCCTCTTTGATCCTCCTACCAAGACATCTTCAGCACACAGCTACAAGGAGCTGCACACTCGTTCTGCGCATGTGCAGTAGCTCCGGCTTTGGATCCGAGATCGCGCGTTGTCCGACTGGAATGGACTCTGCCGTGATTCACTACAATCGTGCACCTGATATCTTGCATGTGTCGCTCCCCGCTCAGGTCCGCCGGAGTTCAAATTTTTCTTCCTGGTGCATGTAAGTGCTTGATCTTGCGACACAATTTGAACGTTAAATCCTGTGCTCAGTCGGATCGTCCGACGGCCTGCCCCCTATTTCTGTCACATGAAAGCCAGCGCAGCTGCGCCACAATCTGATCACGTGCGACACAATCTCCAGTTAAGTACCTGTCACAGCGGCGCAAATCCCAAAAACTACGGAAAATCTGATGTAAGTGCGGCCGCGGACGCTTAGTAAATAAGCCCCAATAAGTCTAATTATTACCTAGACTCACTGCACTGAAAAATGAAAATCTGTAGCCAAGATCTTAGCATCAATCTTCCAAACCTGTGGTGGACCTTACATTTGGCAAGAAGGCAAGAAATAGCGATTCATCTCTTCATCTGAAGGTCTCCAGTTATTTATGAACGTCAGTGCTTAGGAGAAACCTGCTATTAAATATGGTTACAACAATATGGAATGATTTGTAATTTTTATAGTGTTTTTACAGCACATCATTATTATTATTATTATAATTAAGAGATTGCTGTCAAAACGCCTTAGTAAAAGCCCATAGAAATGGGAAGATGAGAATGTACAAGTCTGCTGTGCCCCGCAATGGAATTTCATTTTGTTGAAATGTCGAGAAAGTGACCACAAACTATTTTTGTTAAGAATTGCTGCAAAGAATTATGCAGAAGTCATAGTACAAACATCGAATCATCGATGACAGTAGAATTTTGAGAACATAAAGTATTGTTAGAAAAACTTGTAGGTTGTGGAAAAATGTCAGTATATTCCCATGAGTCCCATTCATTGCTGAAATTCTGTGACTAAAATTCAGTTCTATTAATCTCAACGGGGTTGTTTTGGGGCAAGTACTTGGATTTCTGTGTGCATCATTTGGGTGAAATTTTGAAAAATAAATCTGCTTTTGAGTAAATTTACCTGATTAATGAAGAGAAATTACAATGGACACTGGATAAAAGACGCAAGAAGAACATAGTAATACTTGCTCACCTCAACAACAGGGAAACCTGACCGAACCAGAAGCTAGATCTATGGTGTATTGGGGGTCTCTGGTTTCCCCACAAGAATCAAATTTCAAGGGAATGAAAAATCAGGCAACACTCAATGGAGACGTTGCCAGAAGAATTTTATTTTCCACCCAGTTTAGGAACTGTAGATCAGATATATGAAGGGAAATTACAAGTTGCACTCATTTATTTATCGATTAATGTATACATTATTCCAACATTTCTTTTTGTTTTGATTGAAATTCTTTAAGGAATCTGGAAAATGGAATGGAAAATGGATGGAACAGATACTTACCCCACTCTGGTTCCCACATCACTCTGGAACTTCCCATTTTTGGGACTATAACTATCAGGAAATTTCATGGGGGCTTTAGAAAATGAGTGACCTCCTCAGACCACGGGACATCAATTCCCCTTTCCAAGTGGCTTCTCTTTGTTGTCCCCTGTTCGAGGAGGCCACTCTTTGGATGAAGTGGACCCTATGTTAATCCCCACTTTGAACTCCCGACAGGAAGCAGACCCAAAAACATGAGTTAGTGCAGGAAGTGTTCCTATTCTCCTGTAGTAACCTTTTTTAAGGTCATCCTTCAGGGAGGTCACGGTCATCTGCCTTCACCCTAAAGTCACCATGCTGACCACACACGTGATGACTTCAGTAATCTAGAGCAAGAGCTTATCTCTGTCCTGACTAATTGATGGACTCCAACATGAAGCTAATCCTATAGATGGGGGTTGTCTATCCCCAAATAGATCAAACTAAAGAAAAGTACCCAAGGTTTCCAGTTGTCACTCATCTTCTTAGAGGTAAAATGGAATTCTATGGGAAGTTGTAGATGCCGTAATGTTTAAGATTATTTACCAAATAGGACTGCCATCTACTGTACAACCTGGGTATCTACTGTATTCAATAACATGCTATTCCATCCAAGAAAGTATTGCATATTTTAAGAGTTTGCAGGTCAAAATGTTCTTCAATGGTCTACAATATCTAGGTCCCTTGGGCAGGGTTTATTGGGAATATCTGTATCACAACGGATGTGCTTGCATAGTTATTACATTCAGTGGCACTTGTGATTAATCTATCTTGCCTTTCTATAAGATTAATGGGCCCACAAGTATGCTTGTAGGCAAAATAGACAGGTAGAGTTCCCACATCAGTGATTTGGTAGCCACATGTGGCTCTTGTATCCCTTGTATGTCCACTTGGTGGCAATAGTGGATGTCACAGGTGGGACTGAACCCACAGCACCGGCAATTAACATCTTGTCAAAAGAAACCTACCATGAGGAATCTATCATCTAGATCTGATGGTTGATTCCACCTACTGTAATTTAATAACCCTGGAACATAACTTGTTAAACTTTATTTTAGTAATATGTAAATTAACTGCACAGGAGTGGACCATGGAGTAGCCTTAGCTCCCAGTGCCCGGCCAGGCTAGTACACGCCCCAGTAACCACTGAAGTTAATTTTCATATCACTAAAATAAAGTTTTTGACAAATTAGATTAGGTTTCCATATTATTAAATGACATATTAGGGCAGAGGCAGGAGGAGGAATCTTCCATCACATCTACTTCTGATGGCAGACTCCTCATGGTAGGTTTCCTTTAAGCCCCATATTGGTTTGGTATATCCAAAGTAGATTTTTTTCAGGTTAGGCAGAAGATATTACTTAACACCACATTACCTATAATTGGGTTTCTGTTGTGGTGTTATTTTACAGAAGGACTTTTTGGTCCATGCTTTGCATCTCATACATCCGGTCCCCTACTTACAGAAGACCCTCAGTAACAAACGGACATCTGGATATTGGTAATTGACTGTACTTTAGCCCCAGATTACAATAAACACCTATAATAGTTATCACAGGTGTCTGTAATGAAACTTTACTGTTAATCCAGGTTTTTATGACAACCCAACATTTTTAAAATCCAATAGTCACAGGGATCAAAAACATTTGTAAGGTGCAGGTACCTTCTACAAATACACTTTAAGAGTGAGTCATGTAGTATTAGCACTTTGGAGGTGTCGGATGTTTGTAACATGGTAAAACACATACAGTACTAGTCATGATGTTTCTCCATAAAAAAAGAGATGTCTTCCTGTTCCGAGTTAATACATCATGAAAATAACGGGAGACGGGAGGGAGTGGGGGTGGCGGGGGTGCAAACATTAACATCCATACTGAACATTTTGTTCAGGGACATTATTTGCCTTGTATCTATTTGTTTAATAGCCGTATACTTTGCCAAGCTGTACTCTAGGCAGGTCTCTTGTCTCTCATTTTGGGTGGACAAAATTTTTCTAGGGAATTAATGAACAAATAGCAACATGTGACCTAAATCTTCTCCTGCCAGAGGGGCCCTGTGTTCTGGGTACTGTGAGCTCGAGATCCTTGTTTTTTTTGTTGGCTCTTAAACATTCATAGTCATTGATTCTTGGCTGCTCTTTAGGTTGTTTTGCAATATGTGCCACCCGTAAGTGTATTATATGCATGAAAGAATACTATATTATATGTGTGGCATACTTCCTATTTCATATGTTTCTGTGCATGGTCACTGAACATTGCTGAGACGTATAAGAGAAGAATGAAAAAACACAAATATTCCCTCTTTTTTTTTTTGTAACGAAAATCAGTTTTAGTTAGAGACAACCCTAATGGACATACGAGTTCACTGAAACTTGAATCTACATTAACAGCTTAAGGACCAAGACCTTTTCACTTTTTAGTTCCTTCAATTCCAAAATCTGTGACTTTTTAAAAATATTTGCACTAATTGTGAAATTTTCTTATGGTCTTTATGGCTTGTACAATCCAAATGACACCCCCTGGATTCTTTTGATTATTAGGATCACGTAAATAGCCGATTTTTAAGGTTTGTATATTGTTTAAATACCTTTAATATCTTTTTATTTCAAAAAGTTTTTTATAACTTTATGTTCCACGTAGGGAATTGTGTAAGGGGTAATATTTCCCAGACATTCTATAGCATTGATACAATTTTGGTAAAAGTTTGACTATTTGATAATTTTTAATTAAAATTTTAAAGGGAGGCAAGATTGAAAAAAAAAAAAGTGACGACATGGAAATTTTTAGTTATTTTTTTTCACATTATGGCGTTCCCTGCTTAGGATATTTATTTTTAGATTTTAATATTAGGAGCCTTTTCAATATGTTGACAATTAATGTGCCTATGATTTATTTTTTTGTTTCTCTTTATCTGAGAGGATGATTTAAATTTTTAGATGCGTATTTAAAAAAAAATACTTAAAAAAAAAAAATTTGCTATACTTCTTAAAGCTTTTTTTTATCATCCCCATCCAGGGGCTTGAACACAGGATTGTAAAAAAGTTTGTATCATTTACTAAAAAGCTAATGTCTTGCAGTTTATGGGTTCAGGAGGGTCAGGGATGAGAGGCGCACACCCTAGTGTCCTAGTGTTTGGGCTACAGCCAGGAGTGCACCATCCATGAGGCGAGCTGAGCCACTTTCCTCAGGAAGCACCAGCCACAGCAAGATGGGGGCAGCATCAGGGGCGCAATCACCTGCTATAAAGCAGTACCTGACAACTAAAAATAATGTCTCTTCACACCTGATGTCAGCATTGGTGTTAGACACTGATTGTAGAACCCACTTACTAAAAAAATAACCTGATATATTACTTCTGGTTGGGGCACAGGGGGCGCTATGCTAAAGCTTGCCTCAGGCTATGGCTATTGCTGATCAGACACGTACTGCCTGGTGTTTTCTAAACATTATACAGTCCTTTTATCCAAGATAACATTTAGCTTTTAGCACTATGTCGTTTTTAGGTTGAACTTTTTCTACTGATTCATTTCTTGATCTATCTTCATAGTGGTCAGAGGACATCACATTTGTTTTCACTTCCACTTCCTTCCTTTTTTGCTGCTTGAGCTCAAATAAGGGACAAGAAACTTTGCTTCAAAGGAAAAGCCCAAAACTGCAAATCCACAATTTTCTATGTGTTTGTAACATAATGAACTTTGTACATTGCACAGATTATATTATAATGTGAAGTTCCTTGTTATTCTTTATCTAATATATGGTTAGCAGTGGTTAATCCAGTATCGGTGCATAAAGCTAGTGGTTGTTTTAGGGGATTTCCAGGGAGATAAAATGTCTAATATAAGAAAATATTACTCATTTATACCTGATTCCTGGACAGGTCCAGTCCAGACATTGCCCAGGTCCCTCCTGCACTCCAATTTATTATGTCTCCCAACACAAAGTGAATGGAGATACCATTCAAACATTTCCTGTCTTTTGTAAACATCGGCATTATCTGGATTGGCACAGAATTCAATCAGGAATAGCTGTGTAATGTATTTGTATGTGATGGAGCCAATTTAATAAATTTATTTAGTCTCCTGGAAACCCCCTTTAAGGAAACCTGCTATGAGCGTTCAAGGGATTTTCCAGATTCCAAAACCATTAATGACAATAACAATCATCTTTAAATGACCATACATAAATAATAAATCACAATATAAATACTTAAATAATTTCTTCAGACATTTCCAATGCAAATTAGCTTACATGTGAGCTAGACAAGGGCAGGAATCTACAGACCATGTAAAAACTGCTAAATAAAGAGCAGAAATGTCATGAAAGGATGGAGTTAGGGAGTATCTATCCATATCTGGTACAGTACGTTGTAGCTCTTCTTTGGTTCTTATGGTCCTAGTATATGGAGCTACCCCTTTTGGTTTGGTGTTAGATCCGGGACAACATCATACACCCCCTGATGTGACGGGGAAGCAGAACTTCTAGGCTACACGACTCACATCCTTCTACAGATACAGCGGTGAGGACTTCTAAAAGCACTGCACAAAATGGTTATAAGGTTCTCTAAATTATCCTTTGGTACATCAAGAAACTCATACAACTTAACTATACTGTGCTCATCTATAAACTTCTTACAGGTGTTGGCCACTTTATCTCTTGTTGGCACATAAACATTCAAACTTTAAAGAAGCTTAAACGATTCTCTCCAAAAACAAAGACCTGATAAATGCTTCTTCCCCGCTGACCAAGAACTATGGAAAAGGAGTAGGTTGTTGCCTATATCGGGTCCTTCTTTTGGAGGGGCAAACCAGCCACTAGACTGGACATTTGTTTTGCCGTTTCCTATGGTTCCCCCTCTTCTAGGTACAGTAAATCAGTACATTTCTTCTTTTTAGGTTTTTGTCCTTTGCCATGCTCTGCTGCAGCTCTCCCAGCTCCTGTACAGTGCTTACTTTAAGAGTTGTCTGACCACAATTGAGAAACGCTTTGGCCTCTCCAGTTCATCTTCTGGTCTTCTCTCAAGTATCCATGAGGTAGGTAGATTTACATTTTACAATAGATGGAGCTACTCTTGTACAAACAGATTATAAAGTGATCTGCAATACTGGACAATACCCATGCCCAGGAAAGGCACTTTTTCTACAAAAAAAAACAACACATTTTTAACTTACTGTTTTGATACAAGTTTATACACTCCTACTTCTTCATTATAAGGGGAACTATAAGAAATACTTTATTATTGTTGTTTTTTTGACTGATATTGTACTTTCTCTGTTTCAGATTAGTAATGTGGTGCTGATAATATTTATAAGCTATTTTGGAAGTCGGGTTCATCGCCCTCGTGTTATTGGTATTGGGGGTTTACTTCTGGCCCTTGGGACGTTCCTGTTGACAGTACCACACTTCCTCTCAGACAAGTATCAGTACACATCTCTTGAAAATGGTAAGAGTACTTGCAGAAGAATGACAAGTTTGATGGTTGAAACTGTAATATTTTTTTACCCCGTTTTCATTATTCAACATGAAGGCCCCTTATCGTTATTAGCAATAGCAGTAGTAATAATAAATTCCCAAAACTCCTCAAGTTCAAGGTAGAGAAAAAACCTTGGTTTCCTAACACAACCTCGAGTGCAGGTTTTGGAGGGAATGGGCATATTGAGGATTAGGCATATTGAATTTCAATACTCCGGAGATAAGCCTTTACCAGAGTGGTTGGCAGATGATTGTCTATTTCATTCAAAATACATTCACACTCAACAGCTGGAAGGAACGACTGTTGGCTGAAAAAATAGGAAGCATGTGAAGAACCTTATAGTGTCAATTACATAAACAGGAACTCGACATAGAGGCCATCGGGACATCTAGAAGGGAGGATGTCAGTGGTAAAAACAACTTATATTTTATATATAAGATTTTAGACACTAATCCTGACTTTGGAAACAAGGATACATATGCACATAAGTTTTCTAGAATAGGATGAGGAAAAGAATGCCTCTTTGGCTACCTTGTAAGGAAACTCAACTAAACCAGTTCCCTACACTTTACTGAAGAGATGGAGCCACATCGAAACAGTGCTGTCTACAGTTGAGTATCTGTTCCTTATGGAATAGATAGACTGGTTTGGCTTTCATGTCAATAGGCTTCCTGAAAGTCATGCTTGATTTTAAGGGAGCTGCCTCACAAGGTAGCTAGAGGCAATGTTTACCTTATCTTGCCCTGGAAAACATATTTGCAGTATCCCCTAGTAGAGCATCAATGAATCTAAGTCACTACACACCTGTAAGTGCTCTTAATTGGCTCCGTAAGGAGAACTCTTCCCTCCTGACCTTTGGTGAAGCTATTAGCATCATACACTATAGAATTTTACTTATTTGACCTATGGTTTATTCCACAGGTAATAGGACCCACCAGGAACTATGCACAGGACAAAATAGGACTTCAGATTGTGTAAGGACACAAGGCCAAGATACATCTCAAACAAAAAGCAATCACATGTGGTCAATAATGGTCGTGGGACAACTACTGGCTGGGATTGGCACGGTTCCCATTCAACCTTTTGGCATCTCGTACATTGACGATTTTGCAGAGCCTAACAATTCACCTTTATATATTGGTAAGTAATAAATAGAAGTAGAATTTAAGTTATTTTCTTTTTATGTTCCTAACTTTTTCGAATTTTTGTCTACAGCCATTCTGTTTGCCATATCAGTGTTTGGACCAGCGTTTGGGTATCTCTTAGGTTCTGTGGTCTTGAGTATATTTGTCGACATTGGAAGAATTGATCTGGGTGAGTAGAGCTAAAAACATACAGTATACAAAGTAACATGTTTTTATTTGCTTATAATTATATAAACCGATTTCTTAAGGGAAATTGAGAACATAAATTGGGGACATATATTGTATATCTTAAACTGTTGAGTTCAAGACTGAAAGGTTTAAGATCGTTAATCCATTCATCTTCCGTCATGGAACTAATTAGTTGATCCATTAATGACAACTTCTGTATTATTTCTGTGGTTTCAGACAAAGTCAACATTAATCCACGGGATCCTCGTTGGATTGGGGCTTGGTGGCTCGGTCTGCTCATTGCATGTGGATGCCTCGTGATTACATCTATCCCTTACTTTTTCTTCCCAAAGCACATGTCAACAAATAAGGTAAAAGCTCCACATCTACTTTTCAGACTGGAAAATTAAGCTTAATAAGTAAAAAAAAATTAGTAAGGAGTTAAAAACTGCTGGTTTCTGTTGGTTTTATCAACATTATGAATAAAGAAGTATATGGCATACAATGGATGTGCCATAAATGCTTGTAGGGGAAAAGTTTATTCTTGAAGGACTTTGAGAAAATTTACTAAAAACATTTTTTTAAAATATTTTTTTAGTAAATATTCTCAAAACCAGATGGAAAAGCCAGGTGGTGAAGCTTAATTGGTTTCTGTTTCTCTAGAGTATAATAGAAGTTCTCAATGATGGAGTGATTTAGCCTCAAAATCCCATACCATGAGGTCACTTACAAATATTTTATGCAGTTTGGAACTCAATAACAGTCCATGGACCATGAACTGGTGATCCCAAGCCCAGGATCCTCATTTAGCTTGATGACCACGGGTGGTCCACAGCTTCAGAGCTCAGCTCATTACTTTTCAGATGTTTCTTCTCGGCATTGAGTCTTGTCCAGTACAGTTGTAGCGAGGGAGTAATTTCATAGATGACCTTTTTTGAAAGGTGACACCCTGCCCTACAACATTGTGGTCTCCTCAGTTTGACCTGATTTTCTGCTTCTAAATATGAAAATTGCATGACATTGTGTAACCATAGTGTCCACATATTTTTTCATCAACTATAAATGTCTATGTTTTTTTGGCAGAAGTCTAATACAGAGGAGAACGCTCTGAGAAAGCTCCCAGATACGACCAATGAAGAAGGTTCTCTATCCGGTTTTATTAAAAGTAAGGAGACGGCACCACAGGGACACCACAGCCAGCCATATCACAGGAAGGGCCGAGCACATAATATTCCTCAAGTGCAAAATAATTTTCCTGTCCATTGCTTACACTGTGAATTTTTGTGCTTGAAGGACAGTTTTGTGACTAACAATAACATGAATCTCATGATCAGGAAAGTCATTTCTGACCAACATACAATTGCTGGCCAAAACTGGATGTTGTGTTGTCATTTTAGGAAACTAAAAAGTTTCTGTAATGATCCCTAAACAGCATTAACACAGTAAGGCTATATTCACACAACCATTGTACCGTACCGCTCCGTACACTGGAAAAAGATAGGACGTGTCCTATCCTTCCCCGCGTATTCGGCCAGCACAGCGTGCATTTCTATGGAGAGGGGAGGGGGTCACCCTTCCTCTTCTCCATGGCGCCGGACGTATGCCCACCTGGCTAGAGCCCAGTGTATATACATTTGTGTAAATTTAGCCTAAAAGGGGATTGTCCTGCTGATGTTTAAAACAATCAGGATAATCATGGTTATAAAAAAGCCTCCCTAGAGCCTTCTATTCTTGGTTTGTAGATTTGGTAGAAATCTTCCATTTTTCAGGCACCAAATTGAATCCAACTCTTTTCTGCTTCACAAATCTTTCAAAATGTTGGCTAATTAATATTGTCAATCATTCCAGACCTTAGGCAGGGGCGATAGAAAATCAAAAAATTCATAAAATATTATAGAAACAAGATCAGAGATTTTTAGGAATAGAGGGGGTTATGGATCAATTCAGGACAATTGGAGCAACATCGGTTGGGACCAATTGGATTCGAACCCAAATTCAAAATAGCTTCTACGAATCGAATCTTGAATGATTGCAGCCAATCATTGGCAGTCATGTGTGCTTGTACTACACATGACCATTGATTATTTTTTTTTTTTGCGGCAATCCTCTTTGTTACGTAATCATCTATTTTAGACATAGAGGTGTGTCCCTACACAATCTGATTGGATAATGTCCAATTGTACAGGGACACACCCTAAACTCAAAGAAGTACTTATTATCCTAGAAGGAATAACAGAGGAATCTCAAAGTGTAAAGTTCAACGATAAGACGATAAGATGCTTCAGACGTGTTTTTTCATGAATGTGATTATAACTAAGATATACACGCCAAGTATAATGTTTTTTACAGGCATAAAGCCATTTTCTTTGTAAAATACTCTCACAATGGGCCCTTTGTACTAAAACTGTAGGAAATAAACAGTCAACTAATCACACAAATAATTCACATTTTAATGAAAAAAGTGAATACCTCAGGGATTAGCCGGCCATAAAGAGAAGATAACTGTCAGTTAAAAGCTTTTTTGGCCAAAAGCAATGTTTCAGGCTCCGTAATATACAACAAGCTTGTATGACATGTTTATTTCTGCAGGTAGACAGCGATAGATGATATGGACAATCTTTTAGAATAGAAATAGAAGTATTTGATTTCCCTAGAGCACCACTACAGGCGAGTGGAAGAATTACACAATTGACAGTGAAACCAATAAACAGTATATGTAATGAGTGGTCATGTGAGGTCCTCCAGCAGGAGAGATACTCCAAGATTTAACTAAAAAATCTGAATAGATGAAAAAAAGAGTTTATGAGCAAGTAAACATTCTCACATTGATTTTGAAGAAAGCACAAGATCTTTTACAAAAAGTACCAGTTTTACGCTGATTGAGCTATGAAATCACTGGATGTCCATTCCTTTGTTAGACTGGCCGATTCCTTGCTCCTCCACCAATCTGCTGTGCAAAGTAGTGCCAGTTAAGGGGTATTCTTATATGGGTATTGACATTACATATACAGTAAACTCATAAAAAAATGTACCTGTATGAAAATAATATCTCATAAATATAGCCATGTTGTCCTTTAATAAGATTGTTGTCCTTGGACATGACCACCTCTAAAGGAGTGATTACACAAAAAATAATTTTTGTATATGAAATGTCCGGGAGTTACTGCGTGTCCCACAGTCATCCTCTGGTAATGAACGCTGAATCCAGGTCATCAGGCAGAACTCAATAGCACATGTCTAGCCACTGCTGCCAGTGCATGGGGGTGGTCATATCCAAGTACAGCTATCTTGTTTTTAAGGAACAAAATGGCTACATTTATTGGAAATTATCTTCACGCATGCAATGTTTATAGATGGCAGATGAATTAAATGAACTGTCAATGCCCAAATCGGAATACCCCTTTAACTGCAATACCAAGACCAGCCACTTTAAAACTGTGGGTTTTTTGAGTTGCAGTAGAGTAGTATAGGTGATCAATAAAATACTTGCCAAGCTTTTAAGTCCCAAAAGGGTAAATTGACTCAAGACCACATAATCAGACTACACAAAGATTTATTTTATCTATAGGGCTACATAGACCTGCAGAGGTGCTGCATACACAAAACAAATCACTTTTAGGTCTACAATCTTTGAACTATTTTAATATTTCCATAAAGTCTTTTTTTTGCTTTTTAATGTAAAATAATGATATAGTTTATATAGAAGACAAAGTAGAAAGAGGTCAGCCCATTGCCAAGATTAAGGAATTATGAGGTTTAGATTTCAGTGGCTTTCCAGGTAAGGTTTATAGTTTGGCAGCAGTTATGAAGGTGGAAGCGATTATCACAGAACAGGAAAGTGTAAAGTTCTAGCACACACTATGAGGATACCGGGACACGCACTAAGCTTTCTCTTGTTTGCTGCAATGGCTATAAAGAATATTTGGCACACATCATAGTCAATCACGCAGCCGTTCAGGAACATTAATAAGAAGAATTTTGGCAAGAACATTCTTGAATATGTGTCCAACTTGGCAGAGATGGTCAGTGAGTGCTGACTGGGGTCCAGGAGTGTTTAGTTACAGGACAGGAGAATTATTATTATTTTGGGATAAAATGTTAGTAAATAAATTAGCTGTAATAGAATGAACTTCACCTCTCGGGATACAGTTGGCTGGTGGCAGACGTTGCGTTACTGTGCTCCGGTGTCAGAGATTATAGATGACTTTATAAACCTTGCGGTATTACATGACGGCTCAGTTTCCACTTGGCTGCAGTTACTATAAACTGATTTGATCCTGATCCTGGGGACCTGACAGAACTTGACATGTGTTGAGTGTGTTGCTGGGAAGTAGCTGCCAGGGGTTGGGCACTCATTTTCAGCTCAACGAGAGACAGGACATTGGTTGCAAGTTGGTTACAGATGAGACTGATTATTTTTGGACTTTTGATTCTTTGCAGATTTTCACATTGGAACAACATTTAATAGGCAGTATTGGCATTTGGGAATTTTTATTGGTGCGCACTAAATGGTAGCCCAGGGGTTTTGTGTTTTCCAGGCTCTCTATTTCCTCTGAGAGAATGGAAATAATTAGAACTGGACAATGAATATTCCCAGTCACTGAAAGCAAGCAGAGATCAATTATTCATGCATGCAAGAAAGTCAGATTTTTTTTTTTAGGATTTAACTACTCTGCCATATTGTTGTATCCCACTTGTGAATACACTGGGCTCATAGATATATAGAAAGAAAGTAATAAAGATAACAGTAGGTAAATAGATAGATAGAATTAGAAGGTGCACCCGTCAAAAGAAGTGGGTGCATGTCCAGGAAACGATTAATCCTCAATATATAAACAAAAAATGGTGGCTCTCCGAAGAATCCAAAAACAAAGAGTGGGTTACTTTATTCCCATACTGCAACATTTCAGCTCCTTGAGAAAGGTTTCTGATAAATGGACTGAAATATTGCACTATATAAAGTAATCAACTTTTTGTTTTTGAATTTTTGGGAGTGCCAATATTTTTTAAGATAGATAAATAAATGTATATTTTATTTATTCTGGATCACAATTGTAACTCTCCATATGATGATGACAGAACCGTCATCTTACTTGTCTATGGGTAAACTATGACCATGTCTACATACGTGTGTATTTTAGTAATGAATGAATGTTTCCTCTCCTTGCAGAGTTCCCACGTTACTTTGTGCGTCTGCTCATGAATCCCCTCTTCTTGTTCCTGGTCCTGTCTCAGTGCAGTTTCTCAT
This sequence comes from Engystomops pustulosus, assembly GCF_040894005.1. Classification (NCBI taxonomy): domain Eukaryota; kingdom Metazoa; phylum Chordata; class Amphibia; order Anura; family Leptodactylidae; genus Engystomops; species Engystomops pustulosus. Next base: position 189,315,975 of record NC_092413.1, on the reverse strand, counting down.
CGGTCATTGCCGCTCTATCTACCTTCCTCAACAAATATCTAGAGAATCAATATGGAGCCAACACTTCATATGCCAATTTGCTCATTGGTAAGTGAAACTTCTGAAAATATTCTCATCCTTCTTTGTAGCTTGAGGGGATGGATACACGTCTTAAAATAGTAACATCTTTCTTCTTGCAGAGGTAGTTGGCCACTGCCAGATACCTCTTGTGTTGGCCAGCATGCCCATCCTTATTTTCCATTTGGAAAAATTGGGGCAGCATTATGTATCGGATGGACTTTCCTATATTGGAGTGTCTTGATATTGTATATCTTATGTGTTTGGTCATGTTTAATATTCTTGTGTTTGTAGTTGAGATGTCCCTCCTATGTATGTATATGTCGGTAGTCCCCCCCAATGTATGCTTACAATGGAGGGCTGGATGTATTTCACTGTATGCTTATACAGTTGGATACATTCTTCGGGTCAACTTTCCCCCTGAAAACAGGAGGAGGAGCAAACATTCACAGCAGGTTGTGATTTGCTGTCTCTGTATACGGTCATTGAAAAAAACACCCACTGTGTAGGTTTGGAGGAACATATACTTTTTTTTACAGCAGGGTAAAAACACTATCTACTACCATTTTCTACACTATCCAATGTTTCTTGGTGTATGGGACAAATTGTGAGCAGACATGGATGAGTATATGTCTATGGACACGTTCAGCGTGTACAGCAGGAACTATTCTGCCGCACACCGAAGGCATCTAATAAACTAGATGTGAAGGTAGCCTAAGTAAGACTCGTGACTATGCTCCGAAGGCTTAGATCCTGTTCAAACAAACAAGTTGCTATCTCCCCCCCCTTCGTACAGTACAGGATGTTGCACAATACAAGCTTCTTATCACCACTTCTCCCTGGTGTAAAATAAAGCAGAATGATGTCACCGAACGATAGAATTACTTCTTTAAAAAACAAGCAACTATCGGCTATTTTAGTGGAAAAATAAAAGTATTACGGCTCTAATAAGAGGAAATAAATGCTCAGTCATTAAGGCTCAAAATGGGTTAAAATCTATCAAGATCAAAGCCCTTTCTTGACCTGCGTCCAGCTGGCAGAGTATTCTTATTGTCAGATAGAAAGTGTGGGAAACAGTGGATTTTACTAAGCACATATTGTTTTATAAATCTAAAATATGCTGTGTGAGAAAGTGGAGACTTTTTAAGAAGTAGGAATCAAGCAAAGATCCATCATTGTCTTCTGAACCAGTATTTAGGCTTGACTTTTACTCATTTAATAATTTCCATATTTGCTGGAGACAGATATAAAATGTTGCTGTGCTCAGATGTGCTGCTGGTGGTTATGTGCCAGGGAACACAGTAAAAGCAAGGCACGTTTTTTGTCCTCCATGAAACCCATTTTCCTATGTAAAAAGTTCCAAAACCCTGCAGTGATGAACATCTTACTTCAAAGCTTGACTAACACAAACTTCCAAATTCTGTGCATAAACATATTGAAAGTGATATAATTATGGCTACCCAAAGGCACCACTAGGGGGAGCTTGGGAGCAAACTGCATACTGTTCAAACAGTCAGTAATAAATATTTATGCTGTAAGGTTACTGGTCTGCAGGCCACTAGGATTTTGCCATTTAATGAAATTTTCTATGCTGAGAATGAGTGAGCTCTAAGTAATTAAGACAAAATATAAAATATATAAGTAATGTTTATACTTAGAATTGATAATGTGCATTTTGACATATGTAAATTAAGTAAATAATGGCCTTAGAAAAGAAATCTTTAGAACATTGCTTTTGGTATGTTATAACTGCAGGATGCTTAGATAGTTTACTAAAAGATGTTTGATTCATAAACTTTATAGAATTTATGGTTCGGTAACTGATTAAATGTATCTCTTGTATACAGGTGCTATAAATTTACCAACTGCTGCTCTTGGTATGCTAATTGGAGGAATCATAATGAAGAAATTTTGTTTTTCTGCCAAGATCATCCCTCGTTTTTCATTGATAGTTCTGGTCACCTCCATTCTACTTTGTGTACCTCTGTTCTTCATGGGATGTTCAACAAAGAAGCTGGGAAGCTTCAGTACCAGGTATACAATTCTAATACAATCAGGAGTATTGGGTAGGGAACCCTATATGAGGGTAGGGTATTCTAAAGGAAGAGAAGCTGAGTTCTGGGATATATATATATATATAGTTTTTTTCAGTTTATACAAGAGCAAGATTTCCATGTAAAAAGGCAGAGTGAATTTTGTCATTACTCCAACTAGAGATTGAATAGAGTTCTTACTAACCTGCCTATACATAGTGATTGGCAGGCTTCTCTGCACATACATTGATACAGGGAGAGCTGTTAATGATCCTGTGTGTGGGAGGGGCAATCAGTTTTCTCACTGTCAATCACAGTGGAAGGGCGGGGTAATCAGAACTCTTGCTGTCAATCACAAAGTGGAGGTGAAGAAATCAGGATGCTCATTTTCAATCACAGTGGGGGGCGGGGTAATCAGGACTATCACTGTCAATCACTCTTTGGGAGCGTGGTAATCAGGGCTCTTACTGTCAATCACAGTGTGGGGGTGGTCTAATCAGGGCTCTTACTGTCAATCACAGTGTGGGGGTGGTCTAATCAGGACTCTGACTGTCAATCAGAGTGTGGGGCGGGGAAATCCGAGCTCTCTCTGTCTCTCCTAGGAGTCCTTAGAAAAGAAAATCTCTCCTTAAGTTGCAGTGAAGAAAATGGTGTCCTTTATTCACAAAACAATGCAACGCTTCAAGCTTGAAAAATACTTCTATGCTTGAAAAAACTTTCTTCACTGCAACTAAAGGAATTCTGCTGCTTTTCTCTTCTATGGACATTTGCATTGATCCTGGCAACTAAGATTGACAGCTGTGGGCCCCTGTATTTACTATCAGACCCTATTGGGCAGGGATTACTGTCTCCCCGTTTCTTCTTCTCCCAGGAGTCCTATCAGGCAAGTAGGAGTCCTATAGAAATCCTGCTCTAAATCATATCATTTATCTATCTATCATCTATTTATCTTCTGTCATACTCTGCTCTCAGAATTGCCTAATAAAAAATGTGTCAAAAAGTGAATTATATAATTTATTGTTGTTTTAGAAAGTTAAAGGAACAAAAATGCTGTGTTATTGATTATGGACATACAAGGGGCTAATCTTTGTATTTTATGGTGTATTGGTCTTTAATAGCCGTTTCCCTTAGATATTTAGGAGCAGTACCACAGCTAAATAGAGAACATCTTAACAGTTTGAAATGTTCTATCACGGATCATATAAATGTGTCCATGATACTCCTTGGTTAATACTACACATATACGGATGGCAGTCATGTAGTCGTTGTAGTAGGGGGTGGATTTGGTTTGATCCCCTTTCTGTAGAGTGCTAAACATTGACAATAAATACGTAAAGAATATATACAGCACACATCTAGGTTATGCTGAAAAATCAGATAGTTAACACAAAACCAAAACTCAACACCTTCGTAGTCTCTTTATCTCCTGTGTAAACGTTGTAAATGATATTTATGAGATAGCTGAATTCTTCTCCAATTTCTTAACATTTGCTCAAATACCAAACACACCTCGGAATATTTGGCAGGGATCCAATCTAACATACTTGACGTTAAATATAATGAATTGGCATTCCATGTAATTTTTCATGTCGTCTTCGTGTAGGGATAGACGCACTTAGTGCTTGTAAGTCAGCAATCTGCTATTGTTAATCACTCCTGACTAATGCACATTAGATTTAGTCTAAATGAGAGATTATGATGTTTTCCAGCACAAATATGACTTCACTTCAGCAATGTGTTTGCCCAGAAGATGCTTTCCACCCAGTGTGTGGGTCTGATGGAGTGGAGTACCTGTCCCCCTGCCATGCCGGGTGTAGCGTGTTAAATACTACGTTAGGGGTGAGTAAGCCACATGGCATTGATGGAAGTTTTGGGTGCCAAAATGATTTGTCTTATTTCCAAGACTGGAATTTAATATATTTAGATAATTATACAATATAATAATGGGATCTGCCAGCAATTATCTAGTAGTAATTACCCCAGCCAAACAAATCCATGTGTTATATGAAACGATCATTGGGACCACAACATACTTTCTGCCCAGATGCCTCCACCAAGGGTCCTGCTCATAAGTCAAATATAGCAAACTCATGTCAGTTATCTGATTCTATGAATATTTTTAAGACCTGTGTAAGTCCAAAGTGTGGAAATCCTTAACCCCTTAACGACGAGGCGTGAAAACGATTTCAGGGCCATAACTTCATTTTTTTCTGTGCTACCGTTTTGGGCATTTTTATTGTGACGCATAGTCATAGCTGTTAAAATTAACAAATGTTAAAATAATGTTTTATTTAGTTTTTAGTATTGTGTATTTATAGACTTTGCAATTTTTAAATCAACTCAAAATGAACAGTATGAATTGGTTTTCCTAATGCGTGACAGTCATTCCGGTATACAACGTGTTTTTTCGGGCAAATGGGGCAACTGTGATGACGTTTTTTATAGTATAGAGGGTTTTTAAATTTTAATCAGGAAATAATATTGTTATTATATGTATTTCTATTTATTTATTTATATTTTATATGTGTGTTTTTTTAAATTTAATATGCCCCCATATAAGGTCGTACAATACCCCTGGGGGGCATTTTTACTTTTTTTCTTAGACTTGGGTATTGGGTTGAAAATGGACCCCTACGGGGGCAGATGTCTGAATCTGAGCTGTATTGGATCTGATCAAACTTAGCAGCTCTGATTAACTCTTTCAGACCAATCAATCGAATCCCTATAGAGCTGGGGGCATTGTCGCCTCCTCTATTCACGGCGTAGCGCTACTTCAGCTATGGGTGGTCGGGATTCAGTTAAATGGTTGCTAACTTTTCAAATACTTTGCCTGAATACTAGAAGCATTTTTGATAACACAGAGTTACTGATCATCACAAAATGGTCTGCCTTGTTAAGGAATGTTTTCTTATTTCATCCAGGTATATACAAATTGCTCGTGTATGAGTTATGGTTCCCGTGGAGGAACAGCAAAGTCAGGATCCTGCCCGGTTAGCTGTGCCCACCTCCTGCTTCCTGTAATATTCCTCATCTCATTCGCTGGACTCATAGCCTGTCTATCCCATAATCCATTGTACATGATGGTTTTAAGGTAGGTAAGGAAGAAATAGGACAAGGTTTATATTGATAAAATGCCCAACCCACTTAATATTATCTATTCTTTTTTTAGGGTAGTTCCACAGGATGAGAAATCATTTGCCATCGGAGTACAGTTCCTTCTTATGAGACTCTTAGGTGAGTTATTCAGGAAATAAAATTAATTAAATTAATTATTAAAGAAAATAAAGTTGCGTTGTACTGCACCTACAAAAGACAACATCTCATGTCTAATACTCTCTCCTTGTGTTGGTATTTCAGCATGGCTACCAGCCCCAGCGCTCTTCGGACTAGTCATTGACTCAAGCTGTATACAGTGGGCTACATCTTCTAACCAGAATAGAGGAGCGTGTCGATATTATGACAATGACCTCTTGAGGAACAGGTATTCAAATATAATCTAACTTTATTTACAGTAACTACAAGCAGCATAGTGGATCAAAGGTTTCTAGTGCCAAGCAGTACTGGAGTTCTTAGTTTGAATAGGGCCACAAGTAATATCTATTTTAAAGCGGTGGGGCAGGAATGACGAAAGTTGGTCTATCCAGAGGAAAGCATTTGTCTCTGTGTCCCTGTAGTTGATGAAAAAAGTAACTAAAGTAATGGTTCACAGGCACTAATGTTGCCGAGTCAATACAAAAACATGTAACTAACTGCTTTCAGCTCTGTGCCCTTTACATAAACATTGCCAAACAGCGGAAGATATCCTCAATAATAATTCCTTTATTTATATAGCATCAATAGTAATTTATGTCCAACCCATTTAATGGGGTATTCCCATCCAGGCATTGACATTTAATATAATTCACCTGCTTTGTACAAACACTTCTTCAATTGGGTGTTATTTAAAAAAAAACATCCTTGTGTGAAGATAATTTCCCATAAATGAGCCATGTTGCCCCTCAGAAATGAGATTGTTGTCCTTGGATACGACCACCTCTGGTGGAGTGATTGCACAAAGAAACAAATTGTTTTTGCAAATTGAATCTCTGGTAGTGAGAGCTAAATCCAGGTGTTCGGACAGGGCTCAATAGCACATTCGTGAACCCCACTACCAGAGTTCATTGGTTGTCATATCCAAGGGTAGCTTTCTTATTTCTAATGGGCAACATGGCAACATTTATGGGAAATTATAATAACACAGGTTACTTTTTTCAATAACATCTAATTGAAGAAATGTTTAAATATGACAGATGAATTAAATTACATGAGTATGTCCAGATGGGAATACCCCTTAAATCTCCGGTGGAAATTTCATAGGCAAATTATTACTGGATGTGTACCAGATGATCCCAGGTTTCAAACTCCAACAATCTAATATTGATAACCAGTTTGAGTAATCGATGTGTAAGTCCGGGAAAATCCCTTCAAGATTTAAACTGTATGAGATACAGTGATATACCATTCAGATTCCATGCCCATTGAAGGCGTTTTCTAGTAAAATGATATTGATGACCTTGGGACCACCATAACCAGCTGATACCAGACTTTTAGACTTGAATCAAATCTTACAAAAATTTTGGCAGAGCTTCAATGAAGCGATTTTGAATGATTTGCTTATCTTCAGCTAATCTCTGTAAAGTATTTATCTCTAGTAATTATTTATACAGGCAGTCCCCGGGTTACATACAAGATAGGTTATTTAGATTTATTCTTAAGTTGAACTTGTATGTAAGTCGAAACTGTATATTTTATAATTGTAACTCCAGACTAAATTTTTTTGGTCTCTGTGACAATTGGATTTTAAAAATGTTGGGTTGTCATAAGAACCAGGATTAACAATAAAGCTTCATTACAGATGCCTGTGATAACTGTTATAGCTGTTTATTGTAGCCTAAGGCTAAAGTACAATAAATTACCAATATCCAGAGGTCCGTTTGTAACTAGGGGTCTCCTGTAAGTCGGGTGTTCTTAAGTCGGGGACTGCCTGTATTTACAATGTAGCATGTAGTACTTAGTAGCACCTAGAACACCATTGAATCATAAGAAACTGTTATGTATTATATGAAGAAACTGACACTATAATATGGGTTACGATTCTGAATACTCTTTATCCCTCAGGTATCTTGGTCTCCAGATGGGATACAAGTGTTTGGGAGTGCTGCTTCTTGCATTCATTGCCTGGAAGGTGAAGAAGAGCAGGGAGTACAATTTACAAGAGAAGAATTCTGCCCTGGCATAGCTTCTCTCCTCCACAGTTCAAGCTGCTGGACTAAAGAATTTTGACTTTCCTTGAAACTGTATTCCTCAGGGGCCAGATACTGCTATCTCTGCCAGAGCCCCACCTAGCAATGCAAATTACACGGCTGATATTAGTATCAGGCCTAACTACAAAGCAGGAAAATCCGAGGTCTCCTGGAGAACAAGACGCAAGCGCGCGTACCACCGCTCCGGATGGATGACCAGAAGAATGCACAGGCGCACAAGTAAAATTGCACTTCACAAATGTGTATATACTGTATCACTGAACAATCCTACTCCTGCTGCTGTATATAGAAGGAACTATAAGATGATGGGCCAGGCTGAAGGACGGATGATCTGCGGAGCAGAAAGAACTCTACTTTCTTCAACTTTACTGCCATTGCTACAAATGTTTTACTTACAATTTTTGAGTATCTGAGGTTGAAATTTGGATTTGTCACTCCTGTCTAATGATATTATATAGCTGCAGGGCTTCATTCAGAATCATTTCAGTGGTCAAACCAGAATATCTCATCCAGAGCTGAACTTCTGCACCATAACCAAAGCATGGTTAGATGTGAGACCTATAGTTACTGCTTCATTGACCAACAGAATAAGTGATTTCTCCATGATAACAGTCTTGAAGACTGTGGGAAGGAGTCTTATTGTGCTGTTGACAAGCTGTCCATGTGTGGACAAAGTTGGCCAAATCCAATGAAGTTTTGGTGGGGACTATTTCAGTGCAGTTTCTTCCAGGAGTTCGGAAGAACCTCACATCAGCATTGTAATGAGTGTTGACGTTCTTGAGAACCTTATATGCTTTTTAGGGGCATTTTTAAGGGATGGATTCCCAAATAATGGCTTTTTCACTATTCCCCCACAATAAACAGATCTCGCATTGGAGGGCCCCTGGGGTCCATGTAGTGCTCAGTGGGACCCTGCATCTCAGCAGGTCTTATAGTTCTTAGTGTTTTCCACAGAAGATATAGAGTTGGCATCACCATAAATGTACAAAGTTGCAAAAAAACAGATTGATCCTGTTGGTCACCAACCAAAAATGAGAGCCTTAATTCTTAAAAGGTGCATATGTATTTATTATATTAAATAATAAAAAAAAACCCTATTTGACTCATCAATGAGATATGATTAGCAAGGGTGATAAACATATTGTAATACAAGATTACCTGAGATTGTACTTTTTTATATAGTATTTGTAATTTATTCTCTAAATCCCAGTTGTGATTCTGCCCCTGGCGGCGCACAGCACATGACATACTGTGTGGCTTATGAACACTGGGTGCACAGTACTAAAGCAATAGAAGTATAGTTTATTTTAGGCAAAAAATAACCTTTTGGAAAAGATACTTAGGATAATCTTCCATGTATATGAGAAATTCTATTTTTGACATTTTATGCTTTGTTTTTAGGGTTATTAGCAGTTTTCCCTTCTGCAGACTCTGAATCTCAGTTGTCCCAGAGCTTTAAATGGAGACTTAGCTACAATGATGTCTCCCATTTACCACACATGGACTTAAAGAGGTTGAAAAACATGTCTAGTTTCTTACAAAAAAAGTAGCAAACCAAAAGTGCAACTCAAGCTGTATAAATTATCTATTCAGGCACTTAATTTCTTGCAAGACATTTACAGAGAACAAAGGAAAAGAGTTATTATCCAAATGGGAAAATTCTTTAAGATAGAATCACATATGGGCAGCAATGAAGGGTAAATGATTTTATTGTTTTCTATGGGGTTGTTTCTAGTATCTCGTTGTGACTCCAGATGTCCTGCTATGGTGTTTGCCATTACATCTGTTGGATAAAGGTTAAAAGTTTCTCAGAATTTCGGAATGATCACTCCAGGTTTTCCTGATCTGGATATTCTGGAAGTTTATCCATGTTCATAACATACACAGGTTTCCTGAGGTCTCTTACACACAAGGAAGTGTGATGCATCCATGTTTGAGGGCTTTTGCGTCCCACCCAAATGCTGAGCAGCCGGAACTGAACTCGTCAGCGCGTCAGTTCAGTTCTAGTTGGCAGCGTTCGGGACGGATTTTCCAGCCAGCACAGTGTGATGGGAGTATAATCCGAGTTTTACGCATCAGACTTGCTCATGTGTAAGTGGCCTTAGACTTCTAGTTCTTCTATGGCTTCTATCTCTTTACACGTTTCCTACCTCCGGACTATTACTACAATATACATGTGTAAATATGAAACAAATCACTGTATATACTGTGTCCCAGACTATCTGCAGGGTCTATATATAGTGTGGACCCAAGTGGAGAATTCTACGCCCTGTCGTTGTTTTAGGCTCTGGTAAATATTACGGTCTCTTCTACATATTTGTCACAGTTAACCCAACACTGGTAACTTAATATGTTTGTAATGTAATTTATATATAAACATTTCCATGTATTTACAGAGTGTGTTGTCTACTTCTAGATTATTTCTTAAAGGGGTTTCCAGGGCTCATTGAAAAATCCTCGGGGAAACTGGGGCAGGGAATAAAATAAAAAGAAATACAATATACTCAACCTACTTCAGCTTCCTGTGACAGATCCAAGGACACTTTTAGTGAAGTTGGCGTTCAATATTCTTGCTCTTGTAACCACATGTGGATGGAGTGTGGAGACAACCTGTCCAATAGATCAAACAGATGAAAGGCAACCCTAAAACAAGAAGGATTTAGGCCAAGTTCATATCCCAGATTCCCGGGAAGTATCCCGTTGTATGCTCATACAGTGGGATAAGTCCTCTTCCTGCCACCCCCTTAGATCCCGCAGCAGGAGGGAGCCCAATGGATAGACATGGTTTTTGCATCTTTCCATCCAGTGTTTCCTGCAGGATCCAATATATATTGTGAAGATAGAGGCAAAAAGGATGCTTCTATACCTGCAAGTATATGTCTGTGGATATGTTCAGCTCCCCAAAACAAGATGTGAATGAAGCCTTAGAGCTGGTTAAAATTAATAGTTAAAAACTTTCTTTATTGAAAAGCCATTAAAAAAGTTTTTAATGGCTTTTCAATAAAGAAAGTTTTTAACTATTAATTTTTCACAGGGATTAACCTCTTATCGGCTGCTGGATCAACCATGTCTCCATGTACAGGCGGTCCCCTACTTAAGGACACCCGACTTACAGACAACCCATAGTTACAGACGGACCCCTCTGCCCACTGTGACCTCTGGTGAAGTCCCTGGATGTTACTATAGTCCCAGGCTGCAATGATCAGCTGTAAGGTGTCTGTAATGAAGCTTTATTAATAATCCTTGGTCCAATTACAGCAAAAAATTTGAAACTCCAATTGTCACTGGAACAAAAGAAAAAAAATTTGTCTAGAACTTCAATTATAAAATATACAGTATCGACTTACATACAAATTCAACTTAAGAGCAAACCTCCGGACCCTATCTTGTATGTAACCCGGGGACTGCCTGTATTTCTGATTCTGACACGGCAGATCCTGTGCATCGATATCCTCTGATTTAGTGGCTTAAAGGGAAGGTGAACTGAACCATAGTTTTTCCATTATCATTTGATCTGAATCAGAGCCTGACACACGGTCTAATTCAGAAGTTAATTTATAATATACTGCAAAATAGTAGTATTGGTGTAAATCGGATGAGCGATCAGAATCCATAGGGTTCATGTAAGTGACCTAAAATTTTAGTTATAACATTTATTAAAATAATGTAAAAGTTTAAATCTCCCCCCCATTAACTAGAACTGAAATATAAATATACAAATAAAATGACAACAGTGAATGCTGTAACGAAAAGAAAAATCCAAAGGTCAGAACAGTTACTATTCTGCCATTTGGCCACATATAAAAATAAAACCGTTATAGAATATTATACAAAATGTTATACAGTCCTCAAAATGGTGTCAATGAAAATGTAGGCTCATCCTGCAAAAATGACATCTTACATTTGGCTGTACACCTAAATATGAAAATGTTATGGGTGTCAGAATATGTAGAAACATCTAATTTTGGTTTTGTACAAAAGATTTCATTAAAAAAAAAAATTAATTGAATGATATATACTTGATCATACCTACCCAATGAATACAGAGGTGGTGTTATTTGGAGCGCCGAGAGAAAGACGCAAACTCAGAGCCAGTAAGATAATGGAGCAAATGTGTGTTTTTTATCAATTTCAAATTGCATTTGGAATTACGTTCCATTTACATTGCATATAAATACGTAATAATAATATAATAATTATTTATTTATATAGCGCCCACAGATTACGCAGCGCTGCACAAAGCATGTCAAGGTTTAATGGATTTGAAGAATCATAAAAGTTCAAAAGAATGGGATGGTTCTGCCTGTATAGAGGTGGTTGCAAAGCCAAAACATTGACAAAGACCACAAATTATGTCTTACACATAGGGATGGTTGGACCTGTTGAAGTTTGAGCTGAACCCGAAACTCAAAATTCAGTTTGCGTTCCGGCACTGATCACAAACTCCCATCAGCAGCCATAATGTTAACTATTTAAATGGTACCTGCATTTAGGCAGCAATGATGCTTGGCAAAATCACAGCACACATGCACCACCAGAAATTAGGTGCGCACATGAAATCTTCATTTATATGCCGCATCTGGCATTTAAAGAGTTAACATCTGAGGTAACAATCACAGATGTTAAGTGGCGGGGAAATGGGAAGTCTAGCCGAACCTGGATCTGAACCTGGACTTCTGACTGAATCTGTTCGGGTCTGCTCATCACTACTTACAGATAATGGACTGTTAGCCGAGATAGGAGATAAGACCAATACTGAGATTTTGAATCCTCATATTATAATCCCCTTGGCCAAACATAATTACTATTCTGGAATCTGGACAATTTTCCGAAACTAAGTATAAAATACCACCACCAGAGGGCAGTAGGGGCAATTATAGGTTATATCTAGAGATGAGCGAGCACTAAAATGCTCGGGTGCTCGTTATTCGAGACAAACTTTTCCCGATGCTCGAGTGCTTGTCTCGAATAACAAGCACCATTGAAGTCAATGGGAGACTCAAGAATTCACTCCCCTCACTGGCCTGACTGTCCATCTCCTCCTCCTCCAACTCCTCTTCTTCTGCCCATACACGCTGAACAGTGAAGGACTGAACAATGGTCCCCTCTTCTGTCTCGCCAACATTCTCCTCCTCTTCCTCCTCCACCTCCTCCGATATGCGCTGAGAAACAGACCTGAGGGTGCTTTGGCTATCAACAAGGGAATCTTCTCCCCCCGTCTCTTGTGACGAGCGCAAAGCTTCTGACTTCATGCTGGCCAGAGAGTTTTTCAACAGGCCAAGCAGCGGGATGGTGAGGCTGATGATGGCGGCATCGCCACTGACCATCTGTGTTGACTCCTCAAAGTTACTCAGCACCTGACAGATATCAGACATCCATGTCCACTCCTCATTGTAGACTTGGCCCATGTGTCAGTCTGCCGAGTTGCAGAGCCGCCACCAAGTTACGGCCGTTGTCACACACAACCATGGCAGGCTTCAGGTTCAGCGGTGCCAGCCACAGATCAGTCTGCGCCGTGATGTCCTGTAATAGCTCTTGGGCGGTGTGCCTTTTATCGCCTAGGCTCAGCAGTTTGAGCACCGCCTGCTGTCGCTTAGCGATGGCACTGCTGCTGTGCCTAGAGCTACCGACTGATGGCGCCATGCCCACGGATGGTAATTCGGAGGAGGAGGTGGAGGAGGGGTGGGAGGAGGAGGCATATCAGGCCTGAGAGACCTGGACCGAGGTAGGCCGCGCCTCGGTCCCAGCCTCCACCAAGTTAACCCAATGTGCCGTCAGCGATATATAGTGGCCCTGCCCGGCAGCACTCGTCCACGTGTCCGTGGTCAGGTGGACCTTGTCAGAAACGGCGTTGGTCTGGGCACGGATGATGTTGTCTGACACGTGCTGGTGCAGGGCTGGGACGGCACATTGGGAAAAGTAGTGGCGGCTGGGGACCGAATACCGAGGGCCGGCCGTCGCCATGTGGTTGCGAAAGGCCTCGGTCTCTACCAGCCTATAGGGCAGCATCTCCAGGCTAAGTAGTTTGGAGATGTGGACGTTGAGGGCTTGGGCGTGTGGGTGAGTTGCACTGTACTTCCTCTGGCGCTCCAGCGTCTGGGGTATGGAGAGCTGAACACTGTGCATGGAGACATTGGTGGATGCTGTGGAGGATCGTGGAGGCGAAGGTGTGGTTTTCGCACGGGAGGTGTTTGGGCCGGGGTCCTGGGCAGGGGGCTGACTAGCAGAGGCAGCAGATGACACAGGGGAAGGATCAGTGGTGTGCCCGGCCGGAGGTGAACGGCCATGGTCCCATTGAGTGGGGTGTTTAGCATTCATATGCCTGCGCATACTGGTGGTGGTTAAGCTGGTAGTGGTGGAACCCCTGCTGATCCTGGTGTGGCAAAGGTTGCACACCACAGTCCGTCGGTCATCCGGTGTTTCTTTAAAGAACCTCCAGACTTCCGAAAATCTAGCCCTCGCCACGGGAGCTTCACTACGTGAAACATTTGGCGCTGATGCACCAGCTCTGGCCCTGCCTCTCCGTCTGGCCCCACCACTGCCTCTTCCAACCTGTTCTCGTCGAGGACTCTCCTCCGTCTCAGAAGCACTGTGTTCACCCGGCCTATCAACCCAGCTTGGGTCTGTCACCTCATCATCCTCCGATCCCTCAGTCTGCTCCCCCCTCGGACTGCCTGCCCTGACAACAACTTCACCACTGTCTGACAACCGTGTCTCCTCATCGTCCGACACCTCTTTACACACTTCTTCCACTAAGTCAACAATGTCATCATCAGACTGCGACCGGTGGAAAACCTGGGCATCGGAAAAGAGCTCAGCAGCAACCGGACAAGTGGTTTGTGACTCTGAGAAGGGTCCAGAAAACAGTTCCTCAGAGTATGCCGGTTCAAATGCCAAATTTTCCTGGGAGGGGGCAGACTGGGGGGAAGGAGGCTGAGGTGGAGGAGTGCTGATTTCGGTGACATGGGTGGACTGCGTGGAAGACTGACTGGTGGAAAAATGGCTAGAAGCATTGTCCGCAATCCACAACATCACCTGTTCGCATTGTTCTGGCCTCAACAGTGCTCTACCACAAGTCCCAGTAACTTGAGACATGAACCTAGGGAGTGTAGCTCTGTGGCGTTCCCCTGCTCCCTCATCAGCAGGTGGTGTCTCACCCTGCCCAGGACCACGGCCTCTGACCCCTGCAGTAGTTGGACGCCCACGTCCCCGCCCTCGTCCTCTACCCCTAGCCCTCGGGTTAAACATTTTCAAAATTAAAGTGTAAACTGTAAATTTTTTTGCATTTTTTTTTTTTTTTACAAAACGATGCTATCCTATTGCTATGGCTAGTTTCTAACCATACACTGACAGCACACAACTGGATTTTGTGCTGTGCCTGATGACTTTGAGTTATAAAAAAAAATAAAAGTAAAAAAAAAAAAATCAGCAAACTGTGCCTAATTCAATCAAACCCCTAATAAATTGTCCCACTTAGGTGTTTGAGATGTGTGTGTCACTTAGAGCTAAATAGAACATTCCCAAGTCTCTCTGCGAATTCCTCACAATATGGTACTAGCTGCACTACTAGTGCCAGCAAGCCCAGCCACAAGCAAATCAACAATATATATAACGCTATTGTAGGCATAAGAAAGTCAGTTGGGTTCTTGTATGCCTAGTTTCTAACCTATACTGACAGCACACAACAACTGGATTTTAAGTCACTTTAAGTTTTGAAAAAAAATAAAAAAATCGTCAGACTGTGCCTAATTCAATCAAACCCCTAATAAATTGTCCCACTTAGGTGTTTGAGATGGATATGTGTGTCACTAAGAGCTAAATAGAACGTTCCCAAGTCTCCCTGCAAATTCCTCACAATATGGTACTAGCTGCACTACTAGTGCCAGCAAGCCCAGCCACAAGCAAACAAAAAATAAATATATATATATAATGCTATTCTAGCCCTAACAAGGGCTGTTGGGTTCTTGTAGACTCACTCCTGCCTAACAGTAAGCTAATATAACACCCTAACGCTTTCCCTGCAGCAGCAGCAGATCTCTCCCTAACGGCATCCAGACAGCGAATGATGCGAGCAGCGTGGGCAGGGGCTAGTCTATTCCAGGGTCACCTGATCAGGCCAGCCAACCACTGCTATCAACGTGTAAGGGTACCACGTCATGCTGGGTGGAGTGCAGAGTCTCCTGGCTTGTGATTGGCTCTGTTTCTGGCCGCCAAAAATCAAAACGGCGGGAGATGCCATTTTCTTGAGCTGGCCAAGTATTCGTCCGAGCAACGAGCAGTTCCGAGTACACTAATGCTCGAACGAGCATCAAGCTCGGACGAATGTGTTCGCTCATCTCTAGTTATATCACATGACTCAGTAAGAATATATTCTTAAAGGATAGGGCCTAACTTGCTGATCACGAGAAAGGGGGTTTTGATCCCGAAATGACTGGAGCTGATGCCCATGCATGTCTGTTCTGCTCCATTCATCTCTATGGAGCTGACGTAGATTGCCGAGGAGAGGGCCAGGTCAAAGAACACAATGGGGCACATTTACTTACCCATCCATGCGCGTTCCCCAATCCGGAATGTCCGACCGGGATGCACATCTGCCGCTTTCAAGAAGATTGTGCGCCCGATTTCCTGCATGTGTCACTTCCCCGCTCAGGTCCGCCGGAGTTCACCATCTTCTTCCTGGTGCATGTAAGTGCTTGGGCTGTCTACACAAATCGAAAGTTAAATGCTGCGCTCAGTCTGAATCAGTCAGATCGTCTGACGGCCCAACCCCTATTTCTGTCACATGAAAGCCGGCGCCAATGCGCCAAAATCTGATTGCGTGCAATCTAAATCCCCCTTCTAAATCCCTGTCGCAATCCCAGGAATGTTGGAAAAACCCGATGGAAATGCGGCCTCAGGACCCCTAATAAATTAGCCCCAGTGTCTGCAACAGAACAAAAAGGAGAAAAGCAGAGTAGTGATGACAGTAGATTATTGGAGACTTTGGATTGGGGCAGAAACCAGACTGTAGTTTGTTAAAGAGTGAGTAGGAGGAAAGATAAGGAGGATGACTAAGGACCATGACTAAGGATGGTTGTACCGTTTGAAACTCGTTGGTGGACAGGAATTACACTGTGGATGTAAAGATTGAATTGAATACATTTTGAACACGTTTTGGAATCTGGCTGGACCATCGGATTATTTTTCATAGGAGGATAGTTTTTGATGGACATGAAGGGGCACATTTACTTACCCGGTCTCTCAGAGTTCCCGAAAATGCATTGTCCGAAAACAATGTACTGTGCCGCGATTCACTTTGGGCCGTTATCCTGCATGTGTCGCTTCCCCGCTCAGGTCCACCAGAGTTCACCATCTTCTTCCCGGTGTATGTAAGTGCATGAAATGCGACACAATTGTAATTTTAAATCCCGTGATCAGACCAAATCAGTCGGATCGTCCGACGACTCGCGCAGCCCTCTCCCCCCATTTCTGTTGCAAAATCCGATCGCATGCAACACAATCCTGCTAAATCCCTGTCACAGCGGCGCAAATCCCAAAAATGTTGGGAAGTCTGATGGAAATGCGATCTGCGGACCCTTAGTAAATAAGCCCCAATGTTCTAGGAGTTTTGATCCAAATGGAAGTAGTCAGATAGGGTGATAGTTAAGCAGAGAAGATGGGTTTAGAGAAGGCATCTTTAGGATTGATGTGAAAGTTCTGTGTAAATAGGAAGATTGAATACCACCAGTGGATAGTGAAAGGTTAAAGAGATGATTTAGGGCTGGGATGAGCACAGTTTTGAGGATGGGGGTAAAGGGTTGTGATGGGATTGGATCAAGTGCACAAGTAGTAAGGTGTGAGCGTGACCAATGGCGGATTTTCATATATGTAGTATGGCCGTGGCCTTTGGCTTCTGAGGGGTCCACAACTGCCTATACCCAGGCCTTATATGAGGATTCGCCATCAGTCTTTAAAAAGAAAGATCTATACTCACCTCTGGCTCCTTCTCCCTGGCCCTGTGGCTCCGTCTTCTCATTCTGGCCCTGCAGCTCCATATTTTCCTTCCGGCCCATGTGCATAAACTATGATGCGGCGGTTCATGGCCATGAGACGTTATAGTGTATGCGCCTCGCAGACAGGAAGAGGAGAAGACGGAGCTGCGGGGAGAAGAAGAGGTGAGTATAGAGGGTTTTTAATTTTTTTTCATTAATAGGGTGGGGGATCTCTACTTGGGATGGTTATGTAAAGGGAGGGGCCTGCTGCGGAAATTTTATTAAAGGGCGGCATCTGCTTTCGACAATTTAATTAAAGGGGGCATCTGCTGTGGACATTTTCATTAAAGGGGGGCTCTGCTGTGGACATTTCTGTAAAGGGGGACTCTGCCAGAGGACATTTTATTAGAGCGACAGCTGCATTTCCAACCATAGGGCTTTTACTCAAGTCAATAACTTTTCCCAGTTGTTTTGTGGTAAAATTAGGAGCCTCGGCTTATACGCAAGTATTTACAGTATGAGGGGGAATTTAGCTGCATAGCACACACGGGCCAGGGCAGGGGTAGCATCCACATCTGATACACTGTCTGGGAGGTCTGGTCTGGGCGGTAGTCGCTGTGGATGGTTTCATGCAGTTAGGAAATGTGATCAGTTTAGGACAGTGCCCAGACCGAGTGTCCAGACTACAACCAAAACCCACTCATTTATCACAAAGTGGCAATATAAGCAGCAATTTCTTTATTTGTTAAGCTGTTCTCCCACAACTTTCAATCATACCTGCCTCCTGAGGACACCAATACAATTAAAAGGAGGAGGGCAAATCCGGACTCTCACTTTTCTTTAGGGTCCCACTGTATAGGAAGAGTTGTGGGAACAGCAAGAGGACCTTCAAAGATAATCCAGTCCTCTCCACACTTTTATTTCTCCTTTTCCTTCATCTGCACGCTGCCAAGAGATTCTAGGTGCCAGGGATCCAAAGTTATGGCTTGGATAATCCAGGACGCATCTCATACATGCTTGGCCACTGAGGTGCCACCTTATGAGGACAAATGAGTTACTCCCTCGGCTATTAAAGGGTTAACATAGCACTGAGATTAGTACATTTTGACTTGTGTGGAACTGCAGTTAAATTATTTGAGTCCTGTCTGGTGAACTCTGTGCTGAGTTTGAGTACCCACATAGAGCACTCTGAGTGCCACCTTTGGCACCCGTGCCATAGGTTTGCCCCCACTGTTTTAGGGGATGAGCTTAAGGATATAGATTATATATCCTTAAGGCAGGTAACAGGCACATGTTGGTTTGGATGCTGGGGGGGGGGCCTAGTCGTGTGAACAGCCCATGGGATACTTAATCCGCCACTGAGCGTGACAACTTGGAGGAAACATTCTCATCAGTGAGGGAAGAGAAATTAGATAAACGAAGGGGGACTGGATATCCTGGGTGGGTTTCAGGGATTGAAGGTTGAAGCTTTCCGTGATGCTGTCTGTTTTGTTTTTGAAGTGTGAGCAAAATCCTCAGCAGAGATGAGAGAGGTCGGTGGAGGAGCTGGAGGGCACAGAAGGGGGAATATAAATGCAGAATAAATTATATTTTATATAGACTTGTAAACCCACAAATTAATAAATCATTTTTAAACACTTCTTTTTTGTAATTCATTTGGAGAAAAATGCTAGAAATATTACTATATATATTACTTTATTGGTTAGTGTTGTAAAAACTCTAATTCATTCAGATTCTGTATAAAGGATAATTAACTTGAAGGGGAATACTATTCAATACAACACTAAAATAATGAATACGGGGCTCCCTCTAGTGGGGATATAGGGTAAAACACGATTAGATTCTCTGTATGAAATAGAAAAAGGCTGAAGAATGATTAAATTGGTCGGCTATGGCTCCGGCTACAATCACTATTGCAGTGTTCGGTAGTAAGAGTCACAACAAAAAGGTAATGACTGATATATTTGGTTGATATCATCCACAAGTAACTTTCGGCTAATTACCAGAAATCAAAGAATCAAAAAATCAAAGTCAAGAGAAGTTATGATGCAATTTTTTTTGGCGTGGTGGCACACAGACATTAGGGGCATATTTATCAGGACCTCTGCGCCACGTCGCAGAGCCTATTGCTAGCACTTGAGACTATTTAGCCCTCTCCGCCACGTTGACGCCAGTGGGGCTTAAAGGGGCAGGAGGGAGGGGGGGTGGCCGAGCGAAGGGTGCGGCCAGTCGGGAGTGGGCCGGCATAGAATAAACGTTGCGCAGAATCCTTCCCCCGATACATCAAGAGGCTTCCGCCTCTACGAATATATGCACGAGTGCCAGTGTATGATAAATGTCCCCCTAGGTGTTAGTACCTACACTGGAGATCAAAATTAGAAAACAACACACAATTTCCTAAATGTCCAGGTCATTGTGTAGTACTATGTGAATATATCCTAAAATTGGTACAATAGCCGTATTTTAAGCTTATTTCATAAATTGTACATATTCTAAAACACAGAATAAAATGCAAATGAGATCATTATAAAAGACACTGATCAAAATTAGAGAACACTTTCAGACACCTGCAAGTTATTGTTGTTATTCTGGCAGCTGGTGCTTTTTTCCTTCATTATCTGACAAACCCTATGTAACTGGCAGCCGAACTTTCCAGTTTTCACTGACTTTGCAAAAATAGGGTGACCCTGTTAACCATAGCAAGAGAAGTTGGTCATTCCAAGTCCAAGTGATTTCTAGAAAGTCCCCAAAGGAGGCTAATCGCCATCGAAAAAAAATAAATGAAAGAGAGGACAGGATAAAATGGAAAATCTCCATGGGTAATTGTCTCTAACTTCAGCGCAGCAGCGCCACCTGGTGGACGTCGGAGGAACTGCCTTAATAAATCCCGGCCGGACCCAAATCCACTGCAGAGAACACGCCGCTGGATCAATAGGTACATCTGCCCCAATAGGTACACAAATCAAATCCCTGGTATACATAACAAATCACATAGCGGCGAATTTGCATCCAGATATCACAGCATCAGATGAGGGATAGTGACTATCCAGGAGGTGGAGGGCTCCCCACACGTTACGTTTTAATTGATTTTATATTCAATTGTCTGTGTAGAGTTTTTGTAAACTCTATCTTCCAACACCTTATCTTCCAACCTTTATGACACACAGTTTTTTCTTTGTCTGGATTACTCAAGCAGGGTGTGTCGGCATTACCTATAGAACTTTACATATTGGTTGTGGTTGTGCAGGGTTCGTTTTTCATTAATTATCCCAAGAATAAGTCAATTACAATTCTAGAACAACCAATGGTAGCTTCCTCAGGGGTTGTACCGTTGATAGGTGTGGGTTTTCTTCTTGTGGTTGTCTAGTTATCTAATATGGACACTGGACCCTTGTGTAAATATCCTGGAGTTTGGCCATTACTAAATTTCTCCCTGGAATTCTTGCGCCAGGAATCTAGTATATCTGATTACCCCATTAGCTTCTCCAACTTCGGTAATCCAGGTATTTAGGGCCTCTTTAGCAGTTATAATCCCATTAATTGAATGTTAAATACCCAAGGCCGCATGGTACAACACTACCACCAAGTGGCAAGAATAGGGCATTATATGTGCATTATTTATATACATCTAGGTCTGTTAACCCAATGGTTATTGGTTAATCCATGTTCTATTTACATTTGGCTGGATTCATCAATAGTGATAATATGGTGGTAATCTAGAGTGCAGCACAAAAAAACTGGAGCACGATTGGCGCATGCAGGGTACGCACAGTCTTCAATGATCCGGCACACTCTGCATGCACCGATTGTGCACCAGGTTTTTTTGTGGTGCACTTCGTTTTTTTCACTAGATTATCAGAACAACAATTTGGTGAACTCAGTTTAACAGGCGTGTGCCACATTTCTCCCAAGCACTGTAATAAATGTGGCATGGACCGACTCTGCACCTTTAAGTGCAATTGTGTGAGGTGGTGGACGCAGTGCAGCTGCACCACACAACTGGCTGGACACTTTAGGCATCTGGTGCATTATATTTGTTTTCATTGTAACTTTCCTGAGGCTTTGCAGGCTTTCATTGGCTGGCACCCCAGAGTGTTTAAACAGAGCAGGTCTATGTATGTAGGCTCAGTTTGGGGGTTGGGGTCTTTAGTCTCTTTCTTGAGCTTAGGTGGTCTCACTCGTGAGTCTGTCTTGAGACTTTTCTGTAGACACTCCTGATTGCTGTTGTGCTGTAAATGCTTCAGAGCTGACTTGGCTCACTGTAGATAGTTGTATGGGGTTTTGTTTTTTTGGGAGACTTTTATTAAACCTTTCTGAAGAATATTTTTTTTTTAAAAAAGAACATAAATCTTGCATTGTTTTTTCAAATAAAATTTTTATGCCTTTATCATTGAATCTAAATAATATAAAAAACTTTTAAAATTTTTTAGGGCATAGAGGGTATTTTTTATTTAAATGAACTTCCTTTGCATAATGAAAAACTTTTGGGGGTAGAAAAACTTTTTTCATCTTCCAAGCACTTTGTCAATTTAGCTTTGTGGGGGCTCATTTTTTTTGCTAAAAGACCTGTATATTTTATTTGTATCATCTAGGGGTTCATAAGTTTTTTCATTGTAATTAATATAATTTTTTGTGGGATGGATGATTAAAAAAATGTCAATTTGGCCATTGTTTTCCATTTATTTTTCCATTTTCTGTTGTACGGGATAAATACTATTATAGTTTTGTTGCCTGGGTTGCTAAAGGTGTGGAGGTACAAAATTCATGCTGGACAATTTCTGTGTGTCGCGGGTTTTTTAGACTTTGTTTTTTTTTTTTTATATAAAGTATTAAAAGTAAGGTCCAGTTAAGAAAAATAAAGCTTACTGCATCAAGCACCAAGTGTCATACATGTAGTATGCCAATATTATACTGTGGTTACCTCAGGGGGATCAATTTCACTGAGCAGTGGGGCTATCAGACCAGAACCTATGGAAGGTAGAATTGTAAACGCATCCTGATTGTTCTTTTTAATGTTCTGAAGTGGAACAGAACTTGTCCAGTGCTCACAGTGAAACCACGAGCAGTACGCTAATGGAATACTAACAGAGCTCTGTCTCTTGTACTCATGGCCTAGATTTAACTAAGGCTGGAAGAGGGGCGAACAATGAAAACAGAGAAGAATATATGTAGTTGTAGAACAACAGTGTCATGCCAGCTATGGACCATCTCATTCATGGCTCTCCATACACACCCTCATTGCCCTCACTGCTCTGCCAGTCTATTAGTTAAGCCCCATTGATGAGAATAAGTGTATTCTTTTACCAGTGCTGTGCCATCCAATAGGGCAGTGGTGGCGAACCTATGGCACGGGTGCCAGAGGTGGCACCCAGAGCCCTTTCTATGGGCACTTAGGCCATCAACCCAGGACAGAGTTCACCAAACACTGAATCTTCCTGCAGTCCCAGGCAAATTAAGAGATGCTGCTCTCAGTGCTTTTTGACACTTCGTTGGCTGTTTGGAACTGCAGGAAAACTGAGAAGGTTTTGACAGAACTGCATTATCTTTGGAGGTCCTCATGCTGGACCCGTCCATTTTTCCTCTACAGCGAGACCCTGGAGAGAAGCTACAATAATAATCTGAATTTGCCCTCCTTCTTTTAATTGGTGGCCTCAGACCACCAATATCATTGAAAGATGTGAAAGAACAGGTAGCAATAAGTTACTGCTTAATATTTCATGTTGGCACTTCACGGTAAATAAGTGGATTTCGTTTGTAGTTTGGGCGCTTGGTCTCTAAAAGGTTCGCCATGACTGTAATAGGGGGTAGTTTTATAGGAATTAGTGGGGCCTCTTACCTGCAGGGCGGCATGCAATTGCACATATACATAGAAAATATGCAAATAAGTTTTCCAGGATGGGATAAGGAAAACCTTGCCTCTTTTAGCTACCTTGTAAGGCAGCTCCCGTGACATCAAGCACGACGTACAAGGGACCTTATGGCATGATGCAGGATTAAGACCAAACCAGCAGATCTATTCGGAAAGAAACTGATTCTCAACTGCAGACAGCACTGTTTCAACTTGGTTGCATCTCTTCAGTACAGTGCAGGACACTGATTTGGCTGAGACAGAGGTTCTTAACTGGGGTTGGGAAGTAAGGGTTCTCCTTAAGGTATACCTATAAATACATATGAGTCTTATACCAATATCCAGGTGGAAATGTAACCATACACACTGCATATAAGTAATCCCATTGAATAAATGGCATTGAATGACACAGTAGTTGTTTGAGGAACCCACTATGGAGTTATAGTAGTTTTTGGATTTATGACAATGTGCAAGGGCTGTAATACTGGACAGGTCAGGCCGCCACAGAATTTACATTCTAGACACCCCACAGTGGACCTAACCAAAAACAGATGCAATTTCTATTGAGTTGCCCCAGCTTTTTATAATGGAAAGGTTTGTCATGAGAATCTTGCACTCTGTAGACTTGTGTAGGATGGGAAAGGGATGAGTCTATGAGTTCCCTATGGAGATTGTAGCCCGTGTAGCCCCAGTATAAGTGTCTGTTTAAACCATCCAAAATATTCAAAAGAATAACTAAAAGAACAAGAGCCCTCCCAAAATATTAAAATATAACTGCATGGTCCGTGCTACACCGCTATCAGAACTGCTACACAGCTATAACGGTTTCCAGCATTAAATAGGTTCATGTATACATAACACACAAATCTCTACAGAATATCTGTATAATTCATGAGTTCCGGTCTGTGCTTATAAGCGGATGGATCTGATGCTATCACTTTAGGTCCCATTAGCAAAATGTGTGTATAGCAAGGAGCGCCCCAGCCACCCACCCCCCCTCCCCCATCTACAAGCAATTGAAGACCTGCGTCTTTATGGGGGCTGATACAATCTGAAAAAGCTTGTGAGCTTTTATTTCAATAGGAAAGTGTATAGGCTCAAAACTGAGGTAACTAAACAATGCACTTTGTATATTGAATTTATGCGTTATAAATAAAACAGGATTTAAAAATGCTGTACAATATATATATATATATATATACCAGATATGCATATATACCAGATATATACATATATGTAGTTCAAAAAAATAAAGGGAACAATTAAACAAAACAATGTAACTCCAAATCAATGACACGTCTGCTAAATCAGCATGTACAGTTACAAATCAACACTGCTTATGAATTACCATATATACTCAAGTATAAGCCTAGTTTTTCAGCAAAAAAAAAATGTGCTGAAACCCCAACTCGGCTTATACTCGAGTAAAAATAATACATGTTTTACCAGGTTTTTGTGGTAAAATTAGGGGTTGCGGCTTATACTTGGGTCGGCTTATACTCAAGTATATACAGTAATTTCCCCTGCTGTTGTGCAAATGGAAACAACAGGTAAAAATGATTAGCAATTATCAAGACAACTCCTATATAGGAGTAGTCCTGTAGGTGGTGACCACAGGCCATTTGTCTGTTCTCATCCTATTTTGCTGTTGTTTTGGTCACTTTTGAGTCATTGCTCTCACTCCTAGAAGTAGCTTAAAGGGGGTGTCTACCATCAACAGAAATTGCTCAGGTGCAGCTCATCCAGATGGCACATCAATGTGAGCTGTGGCAAGAAGATTAGCTGTGTCTGTCATCACAGCAACCAAAGCATGGAGCAGAGAGCAGGAGAAGGGAATATAGAGGGACATCAACCCAGCAGCAGGACCACTACCTGGAACAGAACAGGATGAGCAGTGCCTAGTGCCAAAGCTCTCCGAAATGACCTCCAGTAGGCCACTAATATCCACATGCCGGCTTGAACTGCCAGAAACAGACTCCATAATGGTGGGATGAGGGCCCGTTGTCCAAAAGTCTTGCTTACAGCAAGAACCTGGAGACGTTGGAGAGCAATTTGCTACCCTCAACATCCTCCAGCATGACCGGTTTGGCAGTGGCAGCTGATCACTGATCAGTTAATCTGGTGTCAGCTAGAAGAATATGAAGACTCTATTGTGTGTAGTGGCCAGGCATGGTAACTACAGCTCAGTTCTCATTCAAGTGATCAGGACCTGAGCTGCAGTAACACAGTTTGGCCACACAGAGAATTGAGCAGTTGTTCTGGCCCCGATCTTTGGGGCAGATTTATTTACCCGGTCCTGTCGCGATCCAGCGGCGCGTTCTCTGTGGAGGATTCGGGTCTTCCGGCGATTCACTAAGGTAGCTCCCTCGATATCCACTAGGTGTCGCTGCTGCACTGAAGTCCGTTGGAGTGCACTGAAGTTCCCCAAGCTAGGCCGGGTGCAGGTAAGCACGTGTCAAGCGACAAATTTTTTTTAAAAAATACAGCGTTTTCTCCGAATCCGACGGGTTTTCCCACGTGCATGCAGGCACCGATGCGCCACAATCCAATCGCGTGCGCCAAAAACCCGGCAGAATTTGGTGCAAATCAGCGCAAAACTGTAACCCGACGTAAAAACGCAATTCGGGCCCTTAGTAAATGACCCCCTGTGTATTGATTCTTGTGGTGGAATCAGTTGATCACTAATGTATTAAAGGAAACCTACCACTGCTCGCATGATAAAATCATGCGAGCAGACCACCTGGTAGGCTATTTAATACTGATGCCGGCACATACTTTAGTTAGGCACGGCGATCGTTAGTTTAGATAAAAAAATGTTTTACTTACATATGTAAATATCCCTCCGGTGCTACCCCTACGTCATCTTCGGAAGGGAGATGCCTTCCGATCTTTAATTATTCCCGCCTCCTTCATTGTAGCCGTCCTCCTTCGGGTGCCGAGAGCCGTGACGTCACCAAGCTCTCGGCACCTATCGCGCATGCGCAGATACTAACTCTCACACAACCGGACAGCGATAGGTGCCGAGAGCTTGGTGACGTCACGGCTCTCAGCACCCGAAGGAAACGGCTACAATGAAGGAGGCGGGAATAATTAAAGATCGGAAGGCATCTCCCTTCCGAAGATGACGTAGGGGTAGCACCGGAGGGATATTTTCATATGTAAGTAAAACATTTTTTTATCTAAACTAACGATCGCCGTGCCTAACTAAAGTATGTGCCGGCATCAGTATTAAATAGCCTACCAGGTGGTCTGCTCGCATGATTTTATCATGTGAGCAGTGGTAGGTTTCCTTTAAATGTGATTTAGTAAAATTATGAAACAGATAGGATCAATCTGTTTGGGAGAAGTAAAAAATGATAGTAGTTCTGTTGAAAAGTGATGGTAGAACTGATTACCAGATGATTGGATCATCCAAGATTTGCTTCAAAGAAGCTTTGAAAAATTTTTCATAATTTTTTTTTCATAAACCCGAAGTTGCTTTAATTGTAAATCCTCTAAAACACAGATTTTTCATGACAAACTCCTATCTGGTTACATTAATTTTTTTTAAGATTTTTAAAACGTTGACAATCCCCTCCTCCCTAAACTCTGGGATAAATGATAATATATGTTAGTCGCCATTTTAAAATATGGCAAAGCAGTAAAGATTCGGATTTCAATGGGTACTGGAAAAATGGCAGAACCGTAGAGAGAACCATCAGCATTCAAAGTCCGGCTCATCCGCAGAAAATCTCTCACCTCTTAAAGGGGTTGTCTGGGATCATAGGTGTCATCATGCTAAACCAAAGCGCAGAAGAGAGGTTTTTATTTTTTGTTTATTGTTTTAAGTGTTTGTCATCTTTATACAAAACTTCACCCCTCTCTGCCCTTTATTTAACCCCCCCTTCCCCCAGATCCCGGACAACCCCTTTAATTGGGGCAAAAATACCCTTTGTATTCGGGAAATTGTTAAATACTAGATGTACTTTAGGTTTCAGGATGGATTTTACTGATGACAATCTCTGTCCAGAACATGGAACATGTCGGCACTATATAATAATAATTATAATAATAATATTTATATAGCGCCATCATATTCCACAGAGCTTTACAAATCATGGGAGACATAAAACAAGACGCTACAGAGTAATAACACGGTCAGTTGAAACAAGAGCTTACACTCTATGAGACATATATAATCTATAGGATGAAATAAAAGATTGTACTCGTAGACATAGCAGAGGGGACTGCAATTTTTAGAGTTTAGTACAGAGATACTCCTCTTGAAAGTAAAGACAACTATTTGATTGTGATGCATATTAAAAATGCAGAAAAAAAATGTCCTGGCGTCACTGGAGGATCTGCATAGGAGTGCAGGTATTTGTAGAGCAGCTTGTCTGTCTCCCTGACATCAGCGAGGCTTGTGTGTGTGTGAGGGGGGAGAGGGATACGCAGGCGTATTGTATATGGGTGGGGAGGGGAGAGATGTAGAGCAGCCTCAAGCATCCTTATTCACCTACTGTACTGCCTGCTCTGCCTCTCCTAGGCAAGCCATTAACCTATTCCTGCCTCACTGCAGACACCACCCAGTTAACCCGCATCTCTTCCCTCTCTCCGAGCCTCCATTCAGCTTCCCAGCCTCCAGAGCAGACACACAGGACCAAGAGGGGAGACAACCATCCTGCAGAAAGGGATTTGGCTGCTCTTTTTTTCCTGGTCCTGGCTCCTGGTCCTTCCCCGAGCATCATGTCTGCAGGGGGAGATTTTGGAAACCCACTGAGGAAATTCAAGCTGGTCTTTCTAGGAGAACAGAGCGGTAAGTGGCGTCACTTTATCCGGCGTTCCTTGGCTTTTACAGGTTATATTATATCCGGTTATTATATCCTGTTACCAGTGATTTCTGCAGGTCTATGAGTCTTTCCAATGAACACCACCTCCCAACCCTTCATCATCACTGAGAATACATCATCCTCATCCAGGCAAAGCCCCAAACCCCCCCATTTATAACCAGAGAGGGGCGCACAGGTGAGGCTTTAACCCCTCCCACATTGACGCAGAAGTGTCGCCCCACACTGATTAGTCCGTCTTGTTGGGTTTAAATACAGTAACTACCATTTTAATCTGATAATAACCTCTAAAAAAAAATGTAGCTGCCACATATAAATATGGAATATTACACCATTAGTCAACGTCATATGTGACTTATATCCAGTCAAGGCCTAATGCTCCATTATCAGAAATATCAAGTGATAATTTATATGCCCTCCCACCATGGAAAGGGTTAAGGTATTGTCAGAAGGGTTTAGGCGTGATTTTATTACATGGCAGGTTGCAGGCTTCCTATGGTGTAATGTACAATTTTTTTTTCAGTCGGACACACCCTTAATGACTCCTGGGATATGTACAGGAGACACAGACGTCTTCTCTGTTATCAGTGCGGCTCGGGAGGATGTGTTAGTCCAAGGTGGTAGATGTCCGTAAATGTTTGTTTTTTTCATATTACGGTCCACTTGACCGTTCTATAAAAAGAGAAGTAAATTGCTGCAAATTAACCGATTTCTATCAGGATGAAGCAGAAAACAAGCTGCTGCTATAAGGGGTTATTCATTGGAGGAGATCAATAAATGTTTCCCGTGTTACATAGCTGTATACTAATGGCTTCCACTCTATGTATTTCTACCATTACTAGGGCGATTATTAGCATCAACTTTCCCAAAATGTTACACTGTGTTATACATTACATTATGCAATAAGACTTCACAATGATTCAGATAAACTCTATTGAATGTAAAGGTCAAGATGATGATCCATGGGTGGACCATACCATTATATAGAAATCTGATCCTTTAGTCCATAAAATCTGACTTGTTTTCAAAATTTTAACACATTATTAGAACTATTGATTAAGATTTGTAACATAAGTCTCACGAATTTTACAATTTTAGTAAATTTTTCCATTTTAAAAAATTTACTAACAGACAGGACTAACCCCCAATGTATGAGGACGCTTGGCTAACAAGGACACAGTACGTACCCCCCTACATTCCCCACCCTTGGTTTACCTCTTTCGCAATGAGCTAAAGGGATGTGCAACTGGTTAGGTTTCAGTGCTACTAACGTTGGCATTGCCCATAGATGTGTATGACCAACCTGATATATACAGAATGATGAGTGGTCAAAAATTTCAAACTAATATCCCCCCCATGAACCAAAGCCTAAACCATTCAAAAAGCAAAGAGTATGTGATCATCTATATAGAACACCCAAAATTCCTATGGCATTGCTTTGAGACATTCATCCATTTATGACAAAGTGCTATTGAGTTCAGTGGACCAGTCTAACACTTGATATTTCCCTGAAAGAAATCTTCAAGCATCACTGAAGAGGTTCAAGATTCTTTTCCATAATATAATGGGAGCTATGGTTTTATTTAGGGAAATAGTAGGGGTCAAAGATCAGAGATCAGAGTACACTGCTGCCATTGTTTCCTAAAGGGTCACAGGACATAACTTCTAATTCCGTTTGATAAAAAAATGGGGAAGCCACAAAAGGGGTAACCCCCAAAGCTGACCATATCCTGAGTGTTATTGCTAGTAATTACAGTATTTTTCGGACTATAAGGCGCACCGGAGTATAAGGCGCACCATCAATAAATGCCTGCTAAAATGTCTAGGTTCATATATAAGGCGCACCGGATTATAAGGCGCACCTGATTATAAGGATGAATGACCAGCAGGTGGCAGACCTGTGCACAGTTCAAGGCAGCTGTTGTCTGTAAGTACGGTTCATATATAAGGCGCACCTTGTGATTTCTGAAAAATCTAAGGATTTTTTGTGCGCCTTATAGTCCGAAAAATATGGTACATGATATTTCATGGTGCCAATTGTAATGAACGGACCTTCTCATACATACCGGCATTGGGTCCACCAAAGACAGACATTTTGGATCCACCTTCTGTGGCAGCTTATAAAGGAGGGACATCCCTCTATAACTTCAGTGACAATGTTTTACAAGAGCTCTCCAAATTCCTAGAGGTCTTCTTATGATAGAGAACCATGTATATGTAGATATTTGTATCTTTAGGTCACCACCAAACGACATGATGTTCAGTCACCTTGAAAGGAGAACATAAATGTGCCGACCAATGAAAGAAGGACACTAAATTGCACATGGCTGCTTGTGCGCCTACCACATTAAGGATATTGGGATCTTTATAATCCACATAAAGCTTTAGGTCAAGGGTGACAACTCTGGACTAATATTAAGGGACCCTCTGACCCCAGGGCAGTGTTTATTACTAGAGGTCTTTCTGAGCAGCTGAGATTTACATTACTAAACTGAGACTTGTACATGTGAATAGCAGTTATGGTGAAGGTTGAGTAAAGATGGTAGAAGGATCTACATGGGCTTTAAATATAGACAATTTTCTGAATATTATCTGATTTATGATGTGTATACAGGTGATTTCGTATGATGGAGATAAGGAGAGATACATAAACACACACGTTAACATATGTACACACACATTTTATATGGTTATGCCACACGGAGAGATGGAGGAGCCCCTATTACTAGGACATTCAATATCATGCTGATAACAGGAAGATAAAGAGAATAAGTAACACAAATTAAGATCATAGGGTATTTGCAAAGGTGCTATACATGAGTGCTGGAGGCCTGTGTAAGGCATAAGCCTTGTCTCAGTCACCAATGGGAGCAGGCTTGTCCTGCTATAGAGGTCCAGGGAGGCTGAAGATTGTAGACTGGTGGGTTGAAGGTTGGGAGTCGTTAGTGGTGGGTTGAAGGTCATGAGTCATAACTAGAGGCTCAACAAAGCAAAGACTGGAGTGTGTTTCAAGGACTGGATGGTGAGCTAGCAATGTGACCATCCATGTATAACAATGATGTTGGGCCACCACCTAAGTCATGACAGCTCAAGTATTTTGTTACCTCAAGTGGTTTGCTCAGTGTAGTCAACTGGAGCTGGGGAAATAATTAGACCGGATAAGAAAACATTTGTGGGATAAGTTATACTGTGCTCAAACCGGGAAGGAGATTGTGGTAGGGCAAGTGAATCAGATGTAAATGGCTCTAGATGTAGGGGCTGAGGAGGATTCATATCTCAGTAGGACTTGCACTGGCATAGATGGTAATAAAATCCGTATCCGTATGTACACATATTGAACCGTATCCATATAAAATACTGTGGGCTCGCAAATAATGGATGGCGGACTATTACGAATAGAGAACAACCATGTGCTATGCCAAAATATACAATCTTTATTTATTTAAACAAGAAAATCAATAATGTACACCAAACCAGAAACCAATAAAAACATTTAAAAAGAATCCTCTATACAAAAACCAAGGGAGGGTAGGGCACATGATAAGGACCACCAAAACAACATCTCCCTACCCAGCCCCAAACCCTATGCCTGTCCGGCTACACAGGTATAAAAAGTAGCAAAGGTTACCAAGAGTTGTACAACATCACGGCAGAAAAATGTCCATGGAGAAAGAGTAAGGATAATATCAGTCATTATAGTTTCCAAGCAGACCGGACAGACGGGGAAAGGGCTGGGAGAGCCCCACGCGTATCGCCACTCGTGGCGGACTATTGGCTTGCTGACAGAATGCACCTCCCACTGGTTTTGGGTAATGCACGTATATATACGGCATCATACAGTGCTTAACCATATGCAGCTGGTATGCAACCTGTATTTTATACGTTCCCATTGACTTCTAAAGGGCATACTGATGCAAATTCATGAGAAAATAGTACATGCTCTATATTTTATATTGCTCAAAAATGGTACTGTACTGTATGGTGCACAATATGGCCATTCAATGGAAGGATGTATTACCCATTGAAAAGAATGGGGTCCCAAGTATGGTACCCATATATATATTTGTGTGAATGTAGCTTTAAGTATGGGGATCAGGGCCTACATGTAAGACATAAACCCTTAAGGACACAGAAAGCCATAATGGAGAAATGAAGCACATGGCTTCAAAAAATTCTTTTTGCTAGATGTTAAAGGTAAATTCCCATTTTAGGTAGTTATGATATATCCACAGGATATGCTGATGAATAGAGAATGAAACGCGTAAGAGGTTGCTCTGCTCTCTATGTTGTGGCCAAGCCAACAAGTCACTGCAGCTTAGCAGCTATTGAAATGAATCTGCAGTAACCTGATCCAACCACTACAATGGTACAGGAGCTGTCAGCCTTCTGTTTCATTCTCGGTGTATCAGTTGTCAAAAACTAGCTAATCTATGGAAGTGTTGGGTTTTTAACACCTATAAATCTGAAATGGAGGACCATCTTGTTTCTCAACTTTCTACACAAGATCTAGTGTCTTTCAAATGTAAATTTCAGACTTCCCAACATACAACTGCAATGGCAACATGTGGACAGGAAATTAGTCAACCCATCAAGCACAAAAATAAGAATTAGATATAGAATCCATACTGATGATTTCCATAATAGAATTCAAAGTTATGATCTCAATCCTGGTAAGTAATTGAAATATATAGAATACCAGGATATAAAAGCTGGAGAGAAATTAATCTATGTGATTTATATGTATTAGAGCAAAAAATCTGAGTAAATCCTTTAAGGATTTACTCAAAGAAAAACAGTAGGAGAGCTGCCATTCAACACGGAACTTGGAATGTGCCTCTTTCCATCTCTTTCCATCAGGCACATGAAGTAAAGTGGATTAGGCAACCGGTAGAGGGAAGCTAAACAGGTTTCAGAACCTAAACCCCAGCTGGATAATGGCATACTGACATTTTAGTGGTCCCATTCAATTAGAAAGGTACTGTTTAAAAAATGTAATTCAGCTACTCCTTCTCTGTCAGATTGGGCTGTAATAATCACCCAGTAATTCCACTTTAAAGGTAATTTACCACATGGGTGCAGTGCTTCTAAACCAAGCATGCTGGGGTGTGCATCCTAAAACAGGATGCATTATTCTATTAACTTCTAATAGCTTAATTTTTGAGAAAAACAAGTTTTAAAGTTATGCAAATGAGCCTCCGGGGCTCCTGGCTACATCACAGAAGCCCCTTTTGGCTCTGTTGTCTGCTAATTACTCACATCTCCATTCGGCGTTTGTGCCCACCTCCTTACTCCCCAGCAAGAGAGCCAAATGGAGGCCAGAATAATTGGCAAACGATGGAGCCAGCAGGGAATTCTGTGACGTTGCCAGGAGCCACTGAGGCTCATTTGAATAATTTTAAAAGAGAGTTTTCTCAAAAACTTAGCTATTAAAATAAAAAAAGAAGAATGAATTCTGTTTCAGGAGGCACACCCCAGCGTGTCAGTGTCCTTGGTTTAGAAACACTGCATCCATGTGGCAGAAATCCGTTCAAACTGAAAGGCACTGATAATATTCTATTAAAATGACTAATACATCTCCCAATTATAAATAACACAAATTTCTATTGTCCATACTGTTAGTCATACAAGTGCTGGGAAACATAACTCCTAATAGCTGCATCATGAATATTGGTGCCATGAGGCAACCAAAGCTTTGTCACAGCACCTAATTATAGAAAAAACTCTGTTTGGTCAATTTATAGCAAAGAATTGTGCACAAGGTGACTGGATCAGATCATAGCCTGTGAGGATAGCTTTCTTTAGAGAGCAGTTTTGGAGAACTTAATGTTATAGAACTTATATTATACTTAGAGTATATAATATAATATATATACATATATAATATACATAATATATACCATAAATCTCAGGAGTGGAGAACATATTTTGGAAATCATTAACCCCCAAATTAGTTAAAGGAAAGACCATGTCAACCATCTAAAAAATATGGTAGCACCGCCAAAGAGAAATATCTTTTCGTTAGAGTTTCTTTTGGTCACGAAATGGACCATTTTTTGTAGGGCAATTTAGAATTTGTAGTGTGGTCATGCTGGAGATGGTGGTGTAACTTATTGTGATCATTCAACCAATACAGAGGTGATATATAGGTGATGAAACATACACAAAAAATAAGACTCTATAGCATCAGCCTTGGCAATGCTAAGGTGCTGGAGGCCTGCAATCACAAATGAGAGTTGGTTTGTCCTTCTGTAGACATCCAGGGAGATAGCAGATTGTCGGCTGAAGGGTTAAAGGTTGGGCGTGATTAATGGTGGGTTATCGGTCATGAATCATAACCAGTGAAGACCCGAGGAGAGGAGTCACCTCATAATACTGAGCGAGTCTACACAACAAGGGCTAGAGTGTGTTTCAAGGAGTGGATGGTGAGCTAGTAATGTTACCAACCATGCATAACAACAATGTTGGGCCACAACCTAAGTCTTGAAAGCTCAAGTGTTTTGTTAGCTCAAGTGGTTAGCTCGCTGGAGTCAGCTGGAGCGGTGGAAATAATTAGACCGGTTCAGAAATCATTTGTGGGATAAACTATACTGTACTGAACGCGGGGAGGAGATTGTGGGAAGGGATTCAGATGTAGATGGCTGTAGATGTAGGGGCTCAGGAGCATCCATTTCTCAGTAGGCCTTGTACAAGGATAATCAGTAGTACAAGCATAAGCTAGACTGAATGGGTACAATAGGCATTGGGAAGGGTTGTACAACAAATGTCCTGGAGGATCAGGGCATGTATGTAAGATATAAACCCCCTAAGACCCTGAAAACCATATGGAAATATTAATTTAGCTAGTTGTTAAAGGTGAATAGCCATCTCAGGTATTTATGATATACCCACAGGATAAATACCAGTTTGCAGAATAAGCGTATGTATCATCCACAAGATCTCAGCTTTTTATAGGTATTAGGCGCTATCACTATTACAAGCATGTGTCCAAGTATTGGTGGGATGTGCCTTTTAATAAAATTACCACAAGGCGCTCATGAGGAATTTGATGCCTATACATCCATGATAATGTCACCATTTAAATCTTTATCAATTATGACATCTGGAGATGTACAATAGCAATAAAAAGTGTTCCTAGAGTAACTATGTAGATATATATTCAATACTCTCAATATATGTAGGAGAAGGTCCTTCGGGACCTCATACCCCTTCCCCAGGATGGTTGACTCAACATGTTTAAAAAGGGGTTACCCAAATTCTTATTCCTCCCCAAAGTCCATTGCCAACAAGTGAGTTCATTTTGAGAAACCCACTGCACATGCTTGTGGGCAGGGGAGTAGCAAGGAGAGGCAGGGCCCCATAGCAGACATAGAACATGGCCCTCCTACTACCTCAGTAAATATACATACCTTATATACTTGAGTATAAGCCTAGTTTTTCAGCACAAAAAATGTGCTGAAAAACCCAAACTCGGCTTATACTCAAGTCAAAAAAATAAATATATCTAAACTCACTTTTCCGGCGACCCCTGTATATCTTCTGTGCGATCTGTCCGGCAGCGGCGGCAGGCTATATAAACTGGGGCAGGGTCTGGCAGGTAATATCCAGTGATGGCAAACCTTTTTTATCGCAAAGTGCCAACACAGAAATGTAATTTGTGATTTATACTCCCTTTTTTGTCACAGCTTTCTTTGAAACCAGCACCTGAGGACACCAATAAAGCAGGAGATAGTCTCAGGTACAGCTGATACATTAAAATAGCTCTGTGCACAGCAAGTCCTGGGCTGTCTGGGACTGCAGGAAGATACCTAGAGTCATCTCTGGTGATGGCCTGAGTGCCCACAGAAAGGGCTCTGAGTGCCACCTCTGGCACTAGTGCCATAGGTTAGCCATCACTGCTATATACACTGGGGCAGGGGCTGGCTGGCTATATACTGGGTAAGCTGTGACCAATGCATTTCCCACCCTCGGCTTATACTCGAGTCAATAGGTTTTCTCAGTATTTTTTGGTAAAATTAGGCGCCTCGGCTTATACTCGGGTCGGCTTATACTCGAGTATATACGGTACTCACACATTTATATTGTATACTGTGGAAGATGTGCACAGTTAAATGCAGATTTTGTTTTACAATGTGCAACATAATGGGGCTCATTTACTAGGGGCCCGAATCGCTCATTTTCGTTGAGTTTTCCGAAAATTACTGGTTTGCGCCACTTTGCCCTGGGTTTTTGGCGCACGCGATCGGAGTGTGTCGCATTGGTGCCGGGTTTCACGCGATGGAAATCGGGGGGCGTGGCCATCGGAAAACCCGACAGATTCGGAAAAACCGCGGTATTTTAAAAAAAATGTGTCGACACGCACTTATATGCACCAGGAAGAGGATGGTGAACTCCGGCGGACCGCAGCGCAGCAGCGACACCTAGTGGATATCGGGCGCACGACCTTAGTGAATCCCAGCAAGCTCCGAATGAACGTCAGACAACGAGCCGCGGGAACGCGAATGGACTGGGTAAGTAAATGAGCCCCAATATGTATATAATGGTGCACATTCTCCATTCTTTATTGTGTAAGGTCAGAAGCCTGTGCCCCCTGACATTGCGGGCCCCATAGCAGATTCTATGGCTGCTACCGCTATAGATACACCCCTGCTTATGGGATTTTCCGGATCAAACCTACAACAACAGAACTGAACCCAGCATGTTCTGTTCAGTGATTCTTGGTTCAGTCGGAAAAATCCTGCAAGCGCAAGGAGCGAGTTTCTCGGACTGAACTCCCTTACACGCATCAAGCTTAACTTGGCTTTGTCTAGGAGGAGCACATTACCATAGAATGAAATGATGTATCCAGATGATGGCTTCTGGTCTCTCCAGCTATCTCAAAACTACAACCCTCAGCAAGTCTCCAGTCTGCGGATAATGAGCTCCATCAGTGTTGTCTCCATTACATTATGTAGTGATATATGGCAAGCGAGGCAGGACTTATTACATGTAAGAAGGAAAATAAACTGCTTACTTTAATCTGAGGTTGTCCTGGATGGTAAAGGTTGCGTAGCGCAAATGCTTCAGACAACCTTTTATAACCGCCATCAAGCTGTGCATGTTTAATCCCAGAGTGCACCAATTTCCTTCCGAGGTAATCAATACTTAATGAGGTCTTCAGCTGAATTCATATGGTTAATGGCTTCCAAAGAATCCTCCTCCATCTTCTCTCCCTCTCCCTTTCTCTCTCTGTTGTCATATTTGTTCCCTTTCCCTGCACTCTCTATAAAATTGAGTTTTATGTAACCTCGAAATAAGCAGGACTAAAAGTGAAAAATGATTTAGTTTTCTCAAATGGTTGAATATTACATGGAGTGAATGTATCAGGAGGGGATTTGTTTGCTAGTGTTTGTAGCTGTAACTTGCATCAATTGTATTTAAATTTCAAATGTAACAATTTTTTTGTTAAAATAAGGCAAAAATGTCTCAACCCTCTATAATGCAGTGTTTTGTTAATAAATTTTGGTGTGCGGGACTTGACAAACACCCACATATGGTTTTGGCAAACCCACAGGTAGATGAGATTTCTACAGATCTTATCCGTATCATACAAAAAACTATAACCATTCAGCAGTACATCCATTCTATGGGGGAGATTTATAAGAAATATCAGAGGTAAAACAGTTCCAGTTGCCCATGTAAACCAATCAGAGTTCAGCTTTAATTTTATAAACAGCTGTGGTAAAATGAAATCTGAGCTCTGATTGGTTTCCATGGGCAATTAGAACAGTTCTGCTCTAAGACTAATTCT
Source organism: Engystomops pustulosus (assembly GCF_040894005.1). Lineage (NCBI taxonomy): Eukaryota > Metazoa > Chordata > Amphibia > Anura > Leptodactylidae > Engystomops > Engystomops pustulosus. The sequence goes on along the minus strand of NC_092413.1, from coordinate 189,278,150 downwards.
GATAAATCTCCCCCTATGAGTTTAGAATGGTAAACGATTGTTGTCTAGTTTTCTAAACCCATTTCTTTATTCAGTAGAGAATCTGAAATTAAAACTAGTGCGTCCTATGTTCAGTCCTGCATCGCATCGCTAAGGCCCAATGTCCACGAGTGATCTTGCGCATTCGGGATTTAGCGGAACTGAACCTAAAATCACTGAACTGAACTAAAGGAAGTAGCAGCACTCCGTTCCAGTTCAAGGAAGTTTATTCACCAAGTGAGGGTATAGCAACGTTTCAGCTAACTCATTGTAGGCTTGAAAATGGCTACAATGAGTTAGCTGAAACGTTGCTATACCCTCACTTGGTGAATAAACTTCCTTGAACTGGAACGGAGTGCTGCTACTTCCTTTATTCTATGCTGTACATAGCGGTCTAGGATCGGACCCGCTGTAGCTTTGCACCCACGGGGTTGAACCCTCTTTCTACTGTGCCGCCCATCCACATCACGTTTACTGAACTGAACTAATATGCTGAGTTCAGTTCATTTATAGAATGTGCAAGAAATAAACCTGCTTCTGGGCAATGAGCCTCAAATGGACAGAACATCTTTCTCTCTATAGTGACACAACGTTTTTAACCATTCTTTATTATACAGTATTCCATGCGGCATAGTTCTGGATTCCACCTGAAATACAGGACATGTTGCTTCATTTTTTTCCCCTGCAAGTAGCCTCCCATTGATTTCTGTGTAAGGGCCTTCCACAGAAAATCCATAGATGTGAATTTAATTTACCTTTAAGTGGCACTGCAGGGAAATTGAACACTTATTACAGGTGAACACAAGGGGTGCGCTATGTAATCAAGAGACCCTTCCAATAAACAGGGAATGTCCAAGTACAGAATCCCTGTCATCTGCTTTAGGAACACTGAGAACACAACAAAGATTTGGACAAATAATGAGTCTCTTCATATGTCTGATATGAATTGTAGTCCAGTTTTACCGGTATTAAAGCGGTTGTTCCAAGTTTGCCATTCTGTATCAAAAGGATAGATCCAATTTTTGGGACCCCACCAATGACAAGATCAGACCCCTATTGATCACGAGAATAGGGGTCCTGTTCTCACTAACTCATGTGCCCCACAGGTTGAGCTCAGGTATCTATGACACTCCTAATTACTGGGGGCAAAAAACTAATTTACAAAGCATGAAAAATTTGCAATTCCTGGAGTAAGGTCAAAAATTGTGTCTTTTTCCCTGGCATACTCAAGGGGGTTGATGGGTCGGGACATGGCTTGGATGGCTGAGTGCATTTACGAAAGCCCCCAGTCCTCATAAATACCTTATGATAGGCCATCAATAGTTGACCATGGGGCCAAAGCCCAGTCGCTACACCGATCAGCTGTTTGGAGGGGCACGACGCTAGAAGCATTTAGCCATTTACTTTCAATGGGGGCTCAGAACAGCTAAATAATACTGGGGACAGATTTTGACCCCCACAATTGACTATTGATGCAGAATCCCTGTGGAATATCCTGTATGCCCAGGCCAATGGAATGGACACACCAAGAAATTTCTAGGACAACTTGACAGAAGAGGACAACTCAAGGGCTTCCCTTTACTGGCAATTTTTTCTTTATAGGGAAGTGCCCTTTAAATGTCCTTGTGTGTGTTTTCCCAGTAAAATATCCTGCTCTAATATTCATCTCTAAACAGAATATAATGTCAGGTAGCTGCCGGTTTCCTGACAGCTAGCCTGTTCATGCAGACAGTGCCGGCGTTGTTATAGGGGAGCTGTCAGTCATCCGGGCCAGACATGGAAAGTGCTTTGTGCAGGCTACAAGGGCTGCGGAGTGATCACCTTTCTCTGGGATATGAGCAGTTCACAGAAGGACAAGGCGTCTTTGAGGAGAATCCTAATGACTCGGTTTAGTCTGGGATTAATTGTTAGTGGGATCACTGGAGAAGTGACTCTCCCACAGCTGAAGAAATGTATGTTGGGATCCTTTCCAGGAACATATAGATTTTGTATCGCTTACGTCTGAGCTTGCGGCGGATACAGATGACAGGCCCGGGTGACAGGCCAGGCCCGGTCACAATCTTCTATTCCATAGCCTTTCCTGCAATGTAGCGTCTTAGTAATGGTGGCTGAAAAGCAAGATTTCATTAAGGATATTTACTCTCAGGGCTGTTCTCCTGCAAGGTCTCTGGGGAAAAGCTGAAGAAAGGCTGAAAGGTCCCTTCTGTCTTTGTTGCTACGTTACAATACAAAGGAGACAAGCGCCTGTCAGACCCTTTTCGGTCAGTTAAGGTTGCAGTTCTACAGAAAATATAGCGAGGTTTCATTTTTAACCTAATGATTTCTGGAACGAACAAGTGAGGTGTGAAATAAAGATATCACAGCAATGTTTTCATCATTACCGAACCGCACAGCAATACAAGGGGGATAGAGCCTTGTGCAAACTAATGTGTAATATTGGGTTCAAACAGCGGGACTATGTTATCAGAGTGTGAGGTCCGCTTATGCACCCATGACTGTGGACAAGAAACAGGCAGGAGGAGGACCGACTCTCTAATTCGTGGTTTGGGCATTCATCTCATACACAAGGCCATGGAAACCACTGCCCTGTGCACATCACGGCATTACGTACACAAGGCCTGACCGGGAAAGCAGACAAGAGGAAAGGAAATTCCCTGCAGTAGCTCTTCCTGGCAGAGTAAATATATATGTATATTTCCTTTCACTGGTCCCCAAGGTCAAATGTGCATTTAAGGAATAATATGGATTTGTTACAGCAATCAATATGGCCTCGGTGGAGTACATGACATCTGATATCACCACATCCCCATTAGGTTTTGTCCCTCAACAGCAACAAATTAAGTTTTGACAGTGATACAATCCTGCCGTTACCTACGCATTTTCAGGCTTCCTGGTTTCGATGAAAGAGGTAAATCTGAAACACGTAGTCAGCTGTCTAAGTAATATCTGACTTGGTCTTGTAAGGATCTTTTAAGAATATGAGGCTGGATTTACTATAGAATGTCACATTGCAAACAGTGTTAGGTACCGTCCCCAGAGATCTGTGTCGCCATCATTTGGTGTGTGTTTATTGGTCAATTCGGTTCAAATCTGCCAATTTTCAGACAACAAATTGTATCAGATTTCTTATTTGCTTTGGACAAATCTTGTATGTACGATAATAACAGTAATATAGAAAGTGTAACTGATCCATTGAAATTTCCATTAATTGCAATAGTCTTTTGGTGGTTTCCGTCATTGTCCATTTGCACCACGTCTGTTAGGCTTCTTACATAAAAAACTGTTTTGGAGCATTGGAGGTAGTTGTATACCATTTTCCAGGACAATTAAAGTAACAATGGATCAAGTCAAATAGATTCAGACCCGATTCTTACTAAAAAATTCAGCAAGCGTTTCTTGAATGGTTCACTCATCTCTAAGCAGGACTTTAAACAATTCATTTATATCTCAGGATTGAAGCTTTTCCAAGTGTTCTGGTGGATTGTCTTATCTGTGTTGTGATCTTCGTTCACTGCATTGAGCTTTTGCACAGCCCTTCCCCTCTGCTCTGGATAAAAGCTATAGAAGGGATTTGGTTGTAAACTGCAGCAGTCACTCAGAGCATGGAGCTTAGGGGCAATTCAATAGAGAGCACTAAGAGCACAGCATGGTCAAGAGCCTTGGAGAAATGTATAATCCTGAAATATAAATCCATTTTTCTGCCATGCCTCAACTAACAACATCCGCAAAGGTGCGTGAATGATTACATAGCGCTCTACGGGTGCTACCTAGCACTGTCCGCAGTTTGCATTATCCAAAATACTGACAGACTCCTTCAAAAGACTACAGACAGCAACATTTCTGTGTACCTTATAAAACTTTTAACTCTTAATAAATATCTGTTCAGCGGTGACATCTGGCATAGATATCCCGGCTCATCCAGGTGGATGAATTCACTGTTATGCAGGAGGTGGATGAATCATTACAGAACTGCACAGATTTGTCACTCAATATCTTTTCCCAGGAACTAGATATTACTGAGAATGGATGAATTCATTAGGAGGCCTTTCCTGATGCTTACACATATAGGACACCTGCACATAACAGGCAGCACAAAAAGCAAGTCCCAATTACTGCGGAAAGCCGGAGGCATAACTCGAGGCTCCAAGGCTGCGGTGTAAGATCTGTAACAGCACCCCTCACTCTCCATTTGTCATTGATAATACTGGTGTCTTCTTTTGATGAAAAAAAAAGGATTTTGAGCCCCACAGACATCAGGGTTCAGATGCTTCTACCCCCTACAGCTATTTACCCCAACTAGCCCCATTGCCACTATGGTGTAAGGATGTCATCATTACTAAAATCTGGTACCAACGTCAACATCTACAAAGCCAATTCATCTTCCTCTGTCATTGACTTGCAAGATGCTAAAATAGTATCTTTCGTTTTTTGTACAAGTTGTTTTTAAATTATTGATCCATTTCCCAGTCCTTTAGTGTAAATTTACATTGCATTAGAGAAAGGGCAAAGATGTATGTATACCTCTGTGTAGCCTCGGTATCCTGGGTTAGGCTGTCCCAAAGTTCTGCTAAATTGCCCTAAAAAGCTAGGGATAACAGTAAATATTACTTTGCATATACAGGCAGTGCCCGGGTTACGCACAAGATTGGTAGGTTTGTTGAATTGGTATGTAAGTCGGAATTGGTGTATTTTCTAAGTGCAACTCTTTGCAATAAAATTTTAGTGCAATTGGATTTTCTAACTTTAGTGTTGTCATAATACCCTTTAAGTCAGGGACTGTCTGTATAACTTTTTCACTGTATAACTTTATTCTACTCCCACCGAGCAGAGCCCAAAATAACATACAATGTGACAGTCCAGAGGACTCACACTTGATGGCAGTTTCCTACAAGCCCCATATTTCACTCAGTCCTACCACAAGTGCTCTATTGCTGCTTGTAGTCTCCTCCCACCTTCTGCTATTGCTCTGGGCTTCATTTGGAAAATGTGACACATGTTGACACGTGTGCTCTAAGAGCACCGCAGGGTTATGATACTTGTAGAGGCTATAATCTTAGAATATATAAACCCATTTTAATCTATGTTTTTAGTGTTGTCTTAAGTAAAAACATCAAAGTCCATTACAAAGTTGATTACAGTAAATAAATATATAAAAAGATTAAAAAAATCATATTTGTCCTGGTGTTGATGGTACTAATACAAGTTTTCTCATCCCACAGTCGGAAAGACGTCTCTCATCACACGGTTTATGTATGACAGTTTCGACAACACGTATCAGGTATGTGTGACTATGAGATTTACTAACTGATAGTTGATGATGTAAATATCCGATTAGTGACTTGATACCATCTAAAACGACCCAGAACACTAAAAACAATTACCATAATCTGTGGATATTAAGAGGAAACCTACCACTTGAAGTGGCAGGTATAAGAGGGAACTACCGAGCTTATTTTTGTTAGTGTTTTAAAACGCAGCATCGCGGTTTAAACACTTTTTAAACTTTATGGCCGAAGATGCTTCGGCGCAGGGAAGTACGCGCTCGGCGCACCATGCGCGCGGCTCTCCTTCACTTCCTATGTAGCCGCGGGCACGGTCGCGAGCATGGTGCGCCGAGCGCGTACCTCCGTGCGACAAAGCAGCTCCGGCCATAAAGTTTAAAAAGTGTTTTAAACCGCGGTACTGCGATTAGGGATTCTCATAGAAAGAGCGATAGTGAGTTCATGTGCATCATTCAAGCCACCGAAAACTCCCATCATCCCTGGATATTGGTGAGACCCATCCTTATCATTACTCCCTAATGTGACATTGACTCAATTGTTCCCTATGTATTGTATCGCTTTCATTTCATATGGAGGATGCACGATTCTTATGGTTTTTTATGTATTGAATTAAATGTTATGCTTATATATTACCTACATCCTGCTGTAATGTGAATTAGCACCTTATGGATGATCCTCCGTGTGCCACAGTGCCCCGATACACTCACTCACCTGTCCCCGTTCCCGACTCCCGTCCAGCGGCCTTGCGCGCGTCCCAGTCTCCTAGGGCGCACACGCCGACTTTAGAAGATTTCCAAGCATTCCCTGACAAATCTTCGTGCTCTATGCCATTGAAAAAGCTCGTATCTTTGCCTTGTGCCTGTGATTTGATTTCCCGTTGTGACCCCAGACCTGTTCCCGTTTATGCTCCTCCGCTGCCAGCCCTGACCTTCTGCTCTGCCTCTGACCCTGAACCTTTGCTGCCTGTCTTGACCTCCTGCCTGTCCCCGACCAAGAACTTGCTTTCCAACTCTGTACCTCGCCTTGGTTGCCACCACGGACAAAGTCGCACCCGTGGAACGACCTGGTGGTTCTACGCCGCAGCAAGTCCAACTTGCTTTGTAACAGGCTTTGGTGAAGACCAGCTGCCACTCCGGTCCCAGGTGTCGGCTTGTGTCATCCACTACCCCTGATCCTGACATGCCTTAGTAGTAATTTCTTTTACTACACATTTCCTCACCTCCCTCCCTGTTAAACTGCCTTTTACTCTGAAGTCTATTTAGACAAAGCTCACTTAGAAACTTCTCTTTAATATCCTATATATGATGCTCCCAAATAAGGGTGAAATTTAGATGAGCAAATTTCCCTTTACTTTTTGTGTGCAGTGCATGGGAGACATCCTAGTAGCCAGTCTTCACCTAGCAGCACTGACAACACAAAATGAAAGATTACAGGGGAAAAACCTGTTAGAAATTGCAGGTAACCCTCACATTATAGCCAGCAATGTGTCAGTCTTCAAGTACACCCAGTGTAGCAGTGATTTACGGGAAATGTGATTAATAAGTTTGGGTGCGTTGTAAGTTGGTTACGGACTTCATATAGACATGTTATACAACCAAGACACCCTCTGCAGTCCTACAGAGCAGAAATCCTATTATCATACAGGGGGGTAGTATGCGGTAGTACCTACATTTATGGTTGTAGGATGAATTACAGAGCTGGTGCTGTAGGAGCTGTCATATATTTGTATAATACAAGATCACCCGTCCTGTGGAATGTGTGCAGTCTGTGGGATTGGACCAACACACAGTGGACTGCTATTTGTATCCTGTGTGCCATCACTGATGACAATAATAAAAAAACACTATCCAGGCCACTACCCCAGACCACTACCCAGTAATGGGATATTCCCTATCTTTTGCACAGGGTTGTGGATGGAACAAATGCTAGTGTGTTATGGTAAAAAATACCATAAAGGAATTGTCCATATAAGACTTTTGTGTCAGTGGTGTAACTAGGAGAGGCAGAACCCCATAGCAAACTTCTGAATGGGGCTTTACTTACGCCTTAAAGAATATACATACAGTATATACACCATATATACATACGTACAGCATATACTGTACACACATACATACAGTACCATATACACTCATGCATCATATAGACAGACATACAGCATATACACATCACATATGCGTACACATTTAGAGCCTACACACATCACATCACAAATACACACATACAGCACATCCAATATCCCAGATGCTGGTGCCCCTGACAGTGTGGGCCCCATAGCAGCTGCTATGGCTGCTACCCCTGTTGTTACGCCCCTGGTTTGTGTGCATGTGGCCTATGACTGCAATATGTTAATGTATTTCTTTTTTGTTTAGGCTACTATTGGAATAGACTTCCTATCAAAGACAATGTACTTAGAGGATCGGACGGTGAGTTTCTTCTTTCAAAAGCTTTCAAGGTTATCTCAACCTGACCTACAGTAACTGACCAGGGCCAGGAAATCCCAGCACAGCTATTCCAGCTCTTTATCATCCCTATCTTCCTGCCATGATAGACTTTCATATAAAAGCTAACAACTAAACAAGCAGCAAGGGCAGAAAACCATGTACTGCATAGTCAGTAGCAGACTTATAGGGGCTATAATATTCATACAGCCCACGGCCCATGGCAGTTTGATGAATAAAAAGATATTGGGGCACATTTACTGAGGACCCTGCACCAGTTTTCTGTCGGACTTTGCACGTTCTTTTATGTGCAAACTGCTTGTACAGATATTTAAGAAGTGTCTGCGCCACATTTTTGTTGCACACGACCCTTTTGGGGCGCTCAGGTGCTCAGTCGCACCGTGTGCCAGATTCAATATGCAAAGTCGGACAGAATTGTGTTGCATGCCCCATGATAAAGGTGCCCCATAAAAGAGTGGTGCGCTTTGTCGGGGCAAAGCAGGGGTTGCCAGATTCATGAAGAACGGACTTCTGCAGACTACACAGGCAAACTGCACATAGTACGGACTGTACTGTTCTTAGTAAATGTGCCCCCTGATAGTAGAAGAGTGAATAAATCAGGCCATACCTTTTTGAGGCTAATTTGATGATGAGTATATTTGATGGTGAGCTTTCAAGAATACTAGTTCTCTTCGTCAGACATGATGTTATGCATGAAACAGAAAATTCACAGCTTTTTATACACACTAGGAAGTGATCATCAAAGGATATAAAAAAAAAACCTCTAAAACAACAGATTGTTAAATACAGGGACATCTTATTTACGACAGGATGGCAATAAACAGACTTAAAACCTATGAGGTGAGACACATGAGCCCTGGCTCTTACCTGCTTGTGGCCTCCAGGTCAGAGGTAGGAGGTCATGATGCTGGCATGAATGTTAAGACCACTTTGTAAGGTGTTGAATGTCCTCATTAATTTATACTCCCATTCTTTCCTTTCCCTCTGTGTCTTCCATAGTGTGGCCCTCTCTGGAGAAATGTGCAGGCACTGGGAGATCTTTACTTTCATTTTTAATATCAGATCTGTGCGAGTTCATGGACTGATGGAGTTTCTGCCATTTTCCCCAATATAAAGGCCTGTGGTTGGACACTGCTGACCAGGGGCGTTGCTAGGGTGGAAAAAGATCCGGGGCACGGGCCCCAATGCATGTGTATCAGACTTTTAGTAATGCCCCCCCTGTACATAACCCCCTCACATGTGGCTGTGCCAATAACAACCTGACGGTGTTTACAGCTACAGAAACCACAAGAGAAACCCCTACTTTTTCCCTCCAGTGACTGCAGGTGACGTCTCCTCCATCTTCTCCATTAGACATCACCACATCTTACGTTCCTCATTGTCCCTACATCTTGGACAGTGTTATCCTGCTGCTGCCCCTAACAATCTCCCCCAAATATTGTAAGGCTTGCATTTAAACACCAGGAGTTTGTTACCCATCACATTGGTCTCACTAGAAACGCAAATGAGATCAAATCAGGGCCTGTCCTAGTGCCACGTGTGAACACGCCCCAAGAAATGTCCCCCACACAGTGCCCCAGTAACATGCCCCACACAGATACCCCCAGTAATGTTCCCCACACAGCCACAAAGCAATGACCCCCATACATCTACCACCCCCAAAATGTTCCCCACACAGCTACCCACAGTAGCTAATGTGCCCCCACACAGCTACCCTCAGTAGCTAATGTGCCCCCACACAGCCACCCTCAGTAGCTAATGTGCCCCCACACAGCCACCCTCAGTAGCTAATGTGCCCCCACACAGCCACCCTCAGTAGCTAATGTGCCCCCCAGTAAGTAATGTGCCCCCACACAGCCCCCCAGTAAGTAATGTGCCCCCACACAGCTACCCTCAGTAGCTAATGTCCCCCACACAGCTACCCTCAGTAGCTAATGTCCCCCACACAGCTACCCTCAGTAGCTAATGTGCCCCCACACAGCCCCCCCCCCCAGTAAGTAATGTGCCCCCACACAGCCCCCCCTGTAGGTAATGTCGCCCACAGTAGCTAATGTGCCCCCACACAGCCCCCCCCCCCCCCTGTAGGTAATGTCCCCCACACAGCCCCACTTACCTCAATGATGCAGGTCTATGTGTTCACTGTGTGTTTCCCCGGCAGGTCATGTGACCATGACATCATCACAGGTCCTTCAGAGTATTATTCCTCCAGAGGCTGCAGCTCCTGCAGGGGAAAGCAGTGACTGCACTCCTTCTGATCATGATCTGTAGAGATGGTGATGAGAGAGAGGAGGATGCGCAGGGGAGATCCGGGGCTCCAGCCAAAAGATCCGGGGCACGAGCCCCGGATCTTTGAACCTAGCGACGCCCCAGCTGCTGACACATAATAAGGTAGACCACATTAGAGGACCTGCAGGAAAAGGTCCCCTTGATCTTATGTACCCGCTGTGATTGAGGTCACCTGTGGTCATCCGTGCAAATGTGCTGGCATGTCTTACACCTACTTTGCAGGCAGGGTGAGGTACCATTTTCTGATGGAGGTCTCAGGGCACTCCGGATAACAAGCACCTTCCAGTTCAGACATAAATAGATTGGCACACTGTGGTGCACACCTTGAACCCATTGATGGTCCCTTACACTGTAGGTACGGATCATCTCCAAGTGAGAAATAGTTGTGGGTGAGCAAATTGTATAAGCAGGCCCACTAGATAGATACATACATACATACATACACACATACACATACAGAAAAACAATGGAAAGTCCTTAGCAGCACAGCTGAGGCAGTGAGTGCAGTAGCCGATAGTTCCTTGGTAAAGAATCCCAAATATATAAAAAGTGAAGAGGCAGCACTCCAAGATGTGTTGAAAGGGGGTGAACCTTTATTCCATAAACCGCAACGTTTCAGTGTAAATCTACACTTTTCTCAAGCATGCTTCACTTTTATACAAATATATAATATATTTATAGATATGAAGACCCACAGCACAGTGTGACTATGACATGGTATAGGAAGTTGTTGCTGTTTCTTCTATCACTTGTTATGTTGTCCCAGGTCAGACTGCAGCTCTGGGACACGGCCGGCCAAGAGAGGTTCCGCAGCCTCATCCCGAGTTATATCCGAGACTCCACCGTGGCTGTGGTAGTTTATGACATTACAAGTGAGTATATTCTAGGTTTTGGATGTAAATGTATGTGCAGCTCGGTGTAACAATTTGAGAATATTGGGTCAGGGCGATTATTTACCAAGAGGCATTGACAATCTTAATCCTGGCACAGTGCTGGGAAATGCGATTTCTCCATCCTCTCTAGCGGTTGGCGAGGAAGGGGCATTGCTGGGTCATGCAGTGCCAGGCCTGGGCACTGCTTTTAGCCTGTGCTTGTTTAGGCGCAGACTAGGGCGCAATTCTATGCAAGGTGAGACCTGGCGTAGAAGTGCCTCGTTGGTGCAGTGCACCACAGCTGCCCATTGGGATTTATCAAGAGGTCAGAGCTTCCTGATACATCCAGGCACCATCCTATGCTGGCGTACTTATAGGTCAGCGTATGACAAATGTGCCTCAGTGACTGCAAAACATATGCACATTATGGTACATGTGCCCCATAATGCAAGGAGTCCCATCTTCCCCCAAAAAACAACAGTAACAAACTATAATCATGAAGCAAATCTGCGGCAGATCCTTAGGCTCTAGTGTGATTGTGAAAGATAAAATATGAGATCTTTAAAGTCTCTTTGGTGCATTTTCAGCCAATTTGACAAAAATTATTAGAATCCAAACTGGAGGGGGAAGAACATGATGACATATCCCACCTTATGTGCACATAGTATAAGCGTACAGTAGGATACATCCTAGCCCCTCCTAAAGTTACCCTATATGGGGGATATTTATCATTAGGCAGGCATCTTGCAACTATGATAAAAAACTGACAAAGCTTTTTAAACTTTTCAATAATGAATGTGAATTCTAATTTAGAATAGAAAGTAGAGCTTGTGTTTAGCAAATATTCCTCCACAAGTTAGGCGAGCATGTATGCCGAATAATGTTTACTTTTCCAGTATGATAATTGAGAATTAAAGTTTGTGAAACCAAAACATAGAAGATTACCCAGAAAAGAGGAGAAAAGAAGATTGTTAAAGGGGGATTTAATATGTGTATAGAGTGCACTGCCCTCTACAGGCGCTGGTGATTACTGCAGCGTTTTACTAGCAGCTCTGGACCCCCTGCGGGAAAGCTTATTTCCTGAATGGGAGTAACACTATCAGCTCATTAGATAATTAACAGTTCCTATTTAGTGGCTCTTTAACATCTTGTTAGCACGTGTAAATCCTCTTCTTATCACATTCCTCCGAGCTGTGATCACAAATCCAGGCGTGTGGCATGACTTTCATTATACCGCTCCGTGTTTGTTAGTGCTGTTATAATATACTGTAAACTGAAGCTGAGAATCAATATTTTCTACCTCTGTCACATACGCTTATTCCTGTTCATAATGCAGATTTCTTTCTCATATACCTGTATAACTGTGTGTATATGATCTCACTTAAGTTGTTCCAATTTTATAATTTCGGCTACTTTTCTTATAAACCCCCTAAAAAAACCAATTAACTTTTTCTATATTGCACTAAATATACTGATTTTAAAATATCCTATACTATGCAGAGGTTTCAATATATATATATATATATATATATATATATATATATATATATATATATATATATTAGAATAAAAATGGCAACACTCCGAGATTCAATCCAAACACAATTGTGTACAATTCAAGTACAAGAATAGGTTGGAAAATGCATTGATCACAGCCTCTACAGTACATAGCCAGCCAGCCCCCCAGTTGTATATATCCAGCCAGCCCCCCCAGTAGTATATAGCCAGCCAGCCCCCAGTAGTCTATAGCCAGCCCCCCAGTGGTGTATAGCCAGTCCCCCAGTGGCATATAGACAGCCCCCAGTAGTATATAGCCAGCCAACCCCCAGTAGTTTATAGACAGCCAGCCCCCCAGTGGTATTTTAGTATATATACATTTAGTATATAGCCAGCCCCCAGTAGTATATAGCCAGCCCCCAGTAGTATATAGCCAGCCCCCAGTAGTATATAGCCAGCCAGCACCCAGTAGTATACAGCCAGCCCCCAGTAGTATATAGCCAGCCAGCCCCCCAGTGGTATTTTAGTATATATATATTTAGTATATAGCCAGTCCCCAGTAGTATATAGCCAGCCAGCACCCAGTAGTATATAGCCAGCGAGCCCCCAGTAGTATATAGCCAGCCCCCAGTAGTATATAGCCAGCCCCCAGTAGTATATAGAAAAGTCAGCCCCCAGTAGTAAATAGCCAGCCAGCCCCCCCAGTAGTATATAGCCAGCCAGCCCCTATTCATACTGAGCCGAGCATGCATGTGTGTATAGCCAAACAAGCTCTTAGCCTTATGTGAACAATACCATAAAAAAATACAATCTATAAGTAATATCTCCCTACACAGTCGCTTTGTACTAATCTGAATGTTCATGATTGTTTTATAGATTTGAATTCTTTCCACCAAACATCCAAATGGATTGATGATGTCAGAACAGAGCGAGGAAGTGATGTCATAATAATGCTGGTTGGAAATAAGACAGATCTTGCAGACAAAAGGTAATAAATACACTTATTTACTGCATATGTATATAACTAGTTTAACCCCTTCACGACTGCCATTCGGTTATGTATGTCATATTTTCACATAAACCAAAAACAGATAGAAGGAGTATAAACGTCATGACAGTGGCCAAATTCAAAGCCTATATCTCCAGAACCCTGGCACCTAAACACAATATAGGTGTCATATTAAACAGGAGAATGTCCACTATAATATGATTTTGTGTGATTGCTAGACAGAACTGGAGATATCTACTGTTAAAATTTCTTTTAAAAATTTGATTTTAATGTAGAGCTTTATATTTCCAACTGTAATTTTAACAGTGGATATCTCTGTTTCTGTGAAATATCCCAACACAACGGCAAGATAACAAATGGGGGATTCTCCTGTTTAATATGACACAAGAACTGTGTTTCTAAGTGCCATGGTTCAGGAGATTTAGGCATCTGAGGTGTGCCCCCTCCAGATTGTACAATGTAGAAGAAGCTGCAGAAAAGACTTGGAATGGCGCTGTACATATTTATAACATATTTTGGTAAAGGTTTATTCACTTTTACAACTTATTTTAAAAAAACTATGATTGGAAACATTACAAAAAAGCTTACTTTTTCACATTTGTAGTCATTTATTGGCTAATTTTACAAAGAAACAAAAACATATAATTAATAAAAGTTCATTTTTTTCTGTAAAATTGTTGCGATATGTAAAGCTTTTCCGAAGATAGGCGCAAAACAGAACTGAAAAAATTGACCTGGACATTCAGACATTAATGACCTTCGGTCACAAAGGGGTTAAAGACTAATATCACAGTTTGCTAGTATAATTTTATTATGAGAATTATTATTACTTCTGCAATCAAAAAAAATCTGTAACCCAATTCTTCCACATGTCCAGTATTTAGTCTGATATAGGTCAGGTGATTGATCTGTTCCTCACATGGCAGCATTAAAAATTCAGAAACTAAAACAGTCTCCTGTTCCCTAGTCCCCCTCATACCCTATGGATTCATTAGATACAGCCCCCGCAGTCCTTATGCAAAGTGCTGGCGCTGGTCCTGACTATACTGTACATGACTACTTTTAGATTATATACCAGGCCACTATCAGTGCACACAGGGAACAAGGATGAATAACTTTTCTCATTACCCAGAAAATACCTGATAAACACCCTACTGGGGCCGAGGAATAAGTCTATGTGAATGATAATACATATTGGATCCAACAAGGGGACAGATATAGAATAAGATAATGAATAAAATATGGCTCAGGAATCCAATAAAACGGGAAGGTATCCAAAGCAATGAGAACATGGACCCAATATGGGGCAGTGATCCAATTACGGTTAAGTATTCAAGTAAGGGTAAAACTATGGATCCCATAAAACGTCAGCTATATTTTGAGGGGGTAATAGAAGAATAAGTCCTGGCCAGACTTCTCTGGCAGTGACTTGCTTTAAAGGGGTTTTCCCACTAACTAAAGTCAGGCCCTGTCCATGGGATAGGACCTAACTTGCTGATCAGTGTGGGTCTCACTCCGTCAGACTAATGGAGCAGACGGCCGTGCATGACCGTTCTGCTCCATCAATCTCTATAGAGCTGATGGAGATCGGTGAGCGCAACGCTCTGCAATTTCGCTCTGCACATGGAGCAGAACAGTCATGTGCTGCCGTCTACTCCATTAGTCTAACGGAGCGACAAGGGGTCCGACGGAGGTATGTGGGACCCCATCAGACCCCTCTTTTTCAGGATCTGTGGGGGTCTCAGCGTGGGAAAACCCCTTTAAAGCAAGCCACTGCCAGAGAAGTCTGGCCAGGACTTATTCCTCTATTACCCCTTTAACATATAGCTGATCTCTTATGGGATCCATAGCTTTATCTTTGATTGAATACTTGGATAATTGGATCTCTGCCTTATATTGGAAAGGCCCTTACTTTTCTTTGTGGGAAAACCTGTTTAATGAACCTGATCAGAGCCACTGCGGCATGACGTACACTTATATTGTGTATTATTGTGTAGTGCACCTTCTATTGTACTACACAGTTACAAAAGTGTTTCTGTTGCATTGGATGCCTCTGTATAACTGTGATCAAGACTGTAGCAAAAATCTATTACATTGATTTCACAGACACGAAATCCATTAAAACAACTCAAAGACACAGCGATCTAATTGGATAAATCAAAGCCATCTGACATTTTATGTCTATGCAAAATCACAAAATGTGACTATAAAAATGCCTATAAAAGGTTAGATTTTCCTAGAAATCATATCATTTTGCAGTTCCCTATGGTCCAAGGTCACATGTTTCCATTCTCGCAGTACAGAAAGCTACTGCAGCTCTGTGATATATGTCCTGCTGGATACTGAGCTCATTATCTTGATGCATTGTCTTTCCTAACTGAGAAACATCTCGGAGAGTAGTGGATTCTTCTTTAATCTTTGGCTCTCAGTGTGTGGGATTGTGGATCCTTTGACAGTTTGAGGTTGTTGCAATTAATGACATGAGAGCTGGCAATAAGATCTTCAAGTTAAATGGAGATCTCTCGGTTTATGGTCTAGAAATATAACTTTCGGAACCAGATGAATAGGAGTAAGCTTGTATACAAAAGTCTCAGCGTGTTACCGGGCTCATGCACACTAACCATAGAAAATAGTAGCCATACGGTCTTCAATATGGCCAAAGATAGAGCAAGCTCTATCTTTTTGCGGCTACAGCTCGGAACATACCGGGCCTGTGCGCCATAGCATCTATGGGGAACATATATATCGCCGCAAGCTTGCATGTGCATGAGCCCTGAGGGTGATGTGACCACCATTAGTGGTTACTTTGAAATGTAACCCTGAAAGCAGGGTCCTAAAAAGTTATAGACTTGGGGAGAACTTACACACCTAGGGCTCTTTCACATTGATGTTCATTTTCAGTTACGCATCCGTTGCGTTTTGCCTCAGTTGTGTCTCCGTTTTTCTTCCGTTTTGTCTCCATGTCAACAAAAAAACTAAAGGTTTAACATTGCTTTGAAAACATCACAGCTGGTATTTCAGTCTCATCAATGAAAAAAATAGATGTTTCATCCGTTGTTTTTGTGGACCCATAGAATTGTATTGCCTTCTGTGATCCACATCGTGAAAAAAATAAGATATGGTTCATAATTTTTCTACGGACAACAGATCAGTGGAAATAAAAGCCAATGTGAAAACACCTATAGCAATCGATGGCTTTGTGAGGCATCCATGGAAATCACTGAATCACGGACATGAAAAACAACGCCAATGTGAAAGTGCCCTAAACGCAGATGTTGCTGTTATATGCAATGAAGTCTAGGACTGCAGTGATGCAAAGCAAAAGTGATCACTACTGAGCCACCATCATAAACAGTTGTTTATGGACATAAAAATGTCCCCAGTAAGAGATGGAGGAAAGCCAGGGGTTGATTAAAGGGGTTGCCCACTTTTAGCAAATAATAATTATCCAGAATACTTTCTGTAATAATTCCTCATGGCTGCTTTCAACAGGAAGCTTCATTGTTCACTTCCTGTTTACATAAAAATCCATCTCTAATCATGTGATGTGACACAGGTGCAAGGCTTGTCAGTATCACAGAGAGTAATCAGAGCTGTGTAATATAACGTGCCATGCACCTGTGTGACATCACATGACCTGGGAGTGGTTTTTATCAACAGGAAGTAAACAATTAAGCTTTCTGTTGAATGAAAAGATCTAGAAAACCATGGTTAATTGATACAGAAAGTATTTTGGAAGACTGTATAACTTTTCGTTATGCAATCAATATCTATTATTTACTCCCTTTAAAAATACCAATGACCTTTAGATTATGGAACTCAGCAATGCAATAATGTTTAAATTAGCTGATGCTTACTGCCTAGATACAATACCATAACCAAAGTTACTGCAGAGATACAGTATCAGAACCAGGCTTAATACATGGGTATGTCAACAGAGCAATGCATGCTATACTATAGATATGGAACCAGAACAAAGTCTACTGCATAGATTTAGTACAAACACAAAGCTTACTGGATACAGTTACAGAACCACATTTTCTTTAGGATTACCACATTGATTCAATACGAGAACAAATCTTACTGGATTAACACAATGAAGAGGTATTGTGCAGGATCCATATATCTGCATATTATTCTTTCAATGTGGAGTCTTGCAGAGGCTTTGGGATCCTAGCAAATGTGGTTATTTGACATTGTAAAGATCAATCATCTATGCCTATGTTATGTGCCTCAGGACCCTGAACATCCACCTATCCATCCCATAATACAATCCACGATCAATGGTGTAAAAGTGCATCAGTTGGCTCTGGTGCAAACTTTAGATTGGGTACTCCTATACCTAAACTCTAGTTGCCATCCCTATCACACACATTAAATTTGAGTATATATATGTTCATATATAACTATACCATATATATATATATATATATATATATATATATATATATATATATATGGTATATATATATTGTCCAGTAGTACCTCCTCTCATAAATATACTGTGCAACAGCCTCCCCTCACCAATGAAATTTCTAGCAGCCTCCCCTCACTAATGAAATGTCCAGCACCTCCCCTCATTCATGAAATGAAATGTCCAGTAGTAACCTCCCCTTATTCATGTCTGGCAACCTCCTCTCAATAATTAAATATCCTTCAGCCTCCAATTACTAATTAAATGTCCAGCAGCCTCCCTTCACTAAGCAAATGTCCAGCACCCTCCCTTCACTAAGTAAATGTCCAGAAGCCTCCCTTCACTAAGTAAGTGTTCGGCAGCCTCCCTTCACTAAGTAAGTGTTCGGCAGCCTCCCTTCACTAAGTAAGTGTTCGGCAGCCTCCCTTCACTAAGTAAGTGTTCGGCAGCCTCCCTTCACTGAGTAAGTGTTCGGCAGCCTCCCTTCACTGAGTAAGTGTTCGGCAGCCTCCCTTCACTGAGTAAGTGTTCGGCAGCCTCCCTTCAGTAAGTAAGTGTTCGGCAGCCTCCCTTCACTAAGTAAGTGTTCGGCAGCCTCCCTTCACTGAGTAAGTGTTCGGCAGCCTCCCTTCACTGAGTAAGTGTTCGGCAGCCTCCCTTCACTGAGTAAGTGTTCGGCAGCCTCCCTTCACTGAGTAAGTGTTCGGCAGCCTCCCTTCACTGAGTAAGTGTTCGGCAGCCTCCCTTCACTGAGTAAGTGTTCGGCAGCCTCCCTTCACTGAGTAAGTGTTCGGCAGCCTCCCTTCACTGAGTAAGTGTTCGGCAGCCTCCCTTCACTGAGTAAGTGTTCGGCAGCCTCCCTTCACTAAGTAAGTGTTCGGCAGCCTCCCTTCACTGAGTAAGTGTTCGGCAGCCTCCCTTCACTAAGTAAGTGTTCGGCAGCCTCCCTTCACTAAGTAAGTGTTCGGCAGCCTCCCTTCACTAAGTAAGTGTTCGGCAGCCTCCCTTCACTGAGTAAGTGTTCGGCAGCCTCCCTTCACTGAGTAAGTGTTCGGCAGCCTCCCTTCAGTAAGTAAGTGTTCGGCAGCCTCCCTTCAGTAAGTAAGTGTTCGGCAGCCTCCCTTCAGTAAGTAAGTGTTCGGCAGCCTCCCTTCAGTAAGTAAGTGTTCGGCAGCCTCCCTTCACTAAGTAAGTGTTCGGCAGCCTCCCTTCACTAAGTAAGTGTTCGGCAGCCTCCCTTCACTAAGTAAGTGTTCGGCAGCCTCCCTTCACTAAGTAAGTGTTCGGCAGCCTCCTCTCATGAAATGAGCAGCAGCAGACACAGGGAATTTCATCATATTCAAAAAGAAAAATACTAAGAAATAATAAAAATTTAATCAGTACTTACCTCTGGTGGTCCCAGCCGCTTCCTCTTCTCCCTGGTTTGCAGTACAGCAGTGCAGGCAGAGAGTGTTTGTGCACCCTGCCCACACATATGACGCAGAGTTTGACCTGTTTGATGACATCATAGCGAGTGTGCATAGATGTCTCTGCCTTTGCGCCCCGGTAAACAAGGTGTGTGTCTTACATGCATACAATTGATTCACTTTTCCTCTGATGGACCTGCAGTGAGGGCCCCCTCCATCCCTGGGCCCTCACTGCAGGTCTCCCTTCACTAAGTAAGTGTTCGGCAGCCTCCCTTCACTGAGTAAGTGTTCGGCAGCCTCCCTTCACTGAGTAAGTGTTCGGCAGCCTCCCTTCACTGAGTAAGTGTTCGGCAGCCTCCCTTCACTGAGTAAGTGTTCGGCAGCCTCCCTTCACTGAGTAAATGTTCGGCAGCCTCCCTTCACTAAGTAAGTGTTCGGCAGCCTCCCTTCACTGAGTAAGTGTTCGGCAGCCTCCCTTCACTGAGTAAGTGTTCGGCAGCCTCCCTTCACTGAGTAAGTGTTCGGCAGCCTCCCTTCACTGAGTAAGTGTTCGGCAGCCTCCCTTCACTGAGTAAGTGTTCGGCAGCCTCCCTTCACTGAGTAAGTGTTCGGCAGCCTCCCTTCACTGAGTAAGTGTTCGGCAGCCTCCCTTCACTGAGTTAGTGTTCGGCAGCCTTCCTTCACTGAGTAAGTGTTCGGCAGCCTCCCTTCACTAAGTAAGTGTTCGGCAGCCTCCCTTCACTAAGTAAGTGTTCGGCAGCCTCCCTTCACTGAGTAAGTGTTCGGCAGCCTCCCTTCACTAAGTAAGTGTTCGGCAGCCTCCTCTCATGAAATGAGCAGCAGCAGACACAGGGAGTTTCATCATATTCAAAAAGAAAAATACTAAGAAATAATAAAAATTTAATCAGTACTTACCTCTGGTGGTCCCAGCCGCTTCCTCTTCTCCCTGGTTTGCAGTACAGCAGTGCAGGCAGAGAGTGTTTGTGCACCCTGCCCACACATATGACGCAGAGTTTGACCTGTTTGATGACATCATAGCGAGTGTGCATAGATGTCTCTGCCTTTGCGCCCCGGTAAACAAGGTGTGTGTCTTACATGCATACAATTGATTCACTTTTCCTCTGATGGACCTGCAGTGAGGGCCCCCTCCATCCCTGGGCCCTCACTGCAGGTCTCCCTTCACTAAGTAAGTGTTCGGCAGCCTCCCTTCACTGAGTAAGTGTTCGGCAGCCTCCCTTCACTGAGTAAGTGTTCGGCAGCCTCCCTTCACTGAGTAAGTGTTCGGCAGCCTCCCTTCACTGAGTAAGTGTTCGGCAGCCTCCCTTCACTGAGTAAATGTTCGGCAGCCTCCCTTCACTAAGTAAGTGTTCGGCAGCCTCCCTTCACTAAGTAAGTGTTCGGCAGCCTCCCTTCACTGAGTAAGTGTTCGGCAGCCTCCCTTCACTGAGTAAGTGTTCGGCAGCCTCCCTTCACTGAGTAAGTGTTCGGCAGCCTCCCTTCACTGAGTAAGTGTTCGGCAGCCTCCCTTCACTGAGTAAGTGTTCGGCAGCCTCCCTTCACTGAGTTAGTGTTCGGCAGCCTTCCTTCACTGAGTAAGTGTTCGGCAGCCTCCCTTCACTAAGTAAGTGTTCGGCAGCCTCCCTTCACTAAGTAAGTGTTCGGCAGCCTCCCTTCACTGAGTAAGTGTTCGGCAGCCTCCCTTCACTAAGTAAGTGTTCGGCAGCCTCCCTTCAGTAAGTAAGTGTTCGGCAGCCTCCCTTCACTGAGTAAGTTTTCGGCAGCCTCCCTTCACTGAGTAAGTGTTCGGCAGCCTCCCTTCACTGAGTAAGTGTTCGGCAGCCTCCCTTCACTAAGTAAGTGTTCGGCAGCCTCCCTTCACTAAGTAAGTGTTCGGCAGCCTCCCTTCACTAAGTAAGTGTTCGGCAGCCTCCCTTCACTGAGTAAGTGTTCGGCAGCCTCCCTTCACTGAGTAAGTGTTCGGCAGCCTCCCTTCAGTAAGTAAGTGTTCGGCAGCCTCCCTTCAGTAAGTAAGTGTTCGGCAGCCTCCCTTCACTAAGTAAGTGTTCGGCAGCCTCCCTTCACTAAGTAAGTGTTCGGCAGCCTCCCTTCACTAAGTAAGTGTTCGGCAGCCTCCCTTCAGTAAGTAAGTGTTCGGCAGCCTCCCTTCACTAAGTAAGTGTTCGGCAGCCTCCCTTCAGTAAGTAAGTGTTCGGCAGCCTCCCTTCAGTAAGTAAGTGTTCGGCAGCCTCCCTTCAGTAAGTAAGTGTTCGGCAGCCTCCCTTCAGTAAGTAAGTGTTCGGCAGCCTCCCTTCAGTAAGTAAGTGTTCGGCAGCCTCCCTTCAGTAAGTAAGTGTTCGGCAGCCTCCCTTCAGTAAGTAAGTGTTCGGCAGCCTCCCTTCAGTAAGTAAGTGTTCGGCAGCCTCCCTTCACTAAGTAAGTGTTCGGCAGCCTCCCTTCAGTAAGTAAGTGTTCGGCAGCCTCCCTTCACTGAGTAAGTGTTCGGCAGCCTCCTCTCATGAAATGAGCAGCAGCAGACACAGGGAATTTCATCATATTCAAAAAGAAAAATACTAAGAAATAATAAAAATTTAATCAGTACTTACCTCTGGTGGTCCCAGCCGCTTCCTCTTCTCCCTGGGGTTGCAGTACAGCAGTGCAGGCAGAGAGTGTTTGTGCACCCTGCCCACACATATGACACAGAGTTTGACCTCTTTGATGACATCATAGCGTGTGTGCATAGACGTCTCTGCCTTTGCGCCCCGGTAAACAAGGTGTGTGTCTTACACGCATACAATTGATTCACTTTTCCTCTGATGGACCTGCAGTGAGGGCCCCCTCCATCCCTGGGCCTGGTCACACCCCTGCAACCGAGATGGTTATGCCCCTGTATGCCTCTATAATTATAATAACATGTCTCTACTAATCCTGTACCAATCTACACAACAAAATACACTCATAAAATGTGAAAAAATGAGGACTCCCATGATTCTTGTAGCTTAGTTATAAGTGAACTTTTCATTAACAACTGACAATTTAATTGCTCATTTACATAGACTCGTTTACAGGTTCATCAGAGCAATCATTTATCCCGCTGTTCCCATGGCAGCTTTCATTCTCCATTAAATATATTTAACTCTGTTCTCATTCTGCTCTATTTTAATCTTGTTATGAACCATCATTAACAGGACAAGAGGGAATCGGTTCATTCGGGTGTAATATAACTATATGCTTTGGGGTTGATTTCGGTCAGAAACACTTGGATGATGAGGGACCTACAACATTTTATTTCCAGTTATTGAATATGCATTAAGACATATATTGGACTCAACTCATATCTCATAACAAGGGGAATGATTGAAGACGGCTACATGGCGGTCACTGATCTCTACTGCATAATGGATCAAAACTTATACAATATTAGTGCAACCTACATACGCTCTGTAAAAACGAATACAGCAATCTGTCTTCCAACTACGTGTCTCAATCTCATAGGCAGAGATGTATTGGTCAGAATAAGGTCTTGAAGAGGTTGGCCATGATCTTGCCGCAAAATTTGTGTCCAGATCACAGCCCTCATGAAGGTCCACGGCAATGGGTCATGGTGCGGTGAGCCGCTCCGCTTTCTATGGAGAAAACCAGGCGAGCACACGCTCGTGTGCAGGAGCGGTGAGCGCTCCTCATCCCTCTCATGTTCATGTGCAAGGGGCCTTAACCTGTATAAGTGACCAGTCCCCTCAATTACACAATTATAGATTCCAGAGATCCAGCAGAATAAAAATCCACTGTGCCTAGAGTGTCCAGTAGGGAGGGTCGTCCTCAGGACTATTGTTAATTATCCATTTATTTTTCGGCCAGGTTACTGTTATAGACTGAAGGATCAGTATCATAAACTAAATGAGAAGTCCCCAAAAGTCTTGGAATGGGGGCAGAGGGGTGTTATAATGTATAGGAAGTGGTAGTTTATAGAAGTGTGGAAAAAGCAGTGAATGGTCTATTGGAATGTACATGGGAGTCCTAATGTATGGGAGTGGAGGCATAGTGAGGTCATAGTATGGAGCACTGGGAACAAAAGTGATTATTCTACTGAAGTGGGAATAACACTTCCAAAGGTCATTAAAGAAAGAAGCAAATCATGAGAATTGTTGACTATAAATGGCCAATCACTGGGGGTATATAGAGACCTCAGCTGTAAATATGGTCCTGGTAACACTTACTGTAGTAAATGGTGCAAACTACAAAGCAATGCATGGACTCTTCATTAAAAGATTGTGTATTTAATGCTACTTCAATACCCTGATAGAAGTAGAGGGCACTCGAGGCCCAGATTCTGTTTAACTTTGTTTACAACAAGAGAAGGGCCCTTTACACATATGAGAAGCTATGGGCTCTATAGGTAAACTCAGGTGGTTTGGCGTCTATGGAATCGGTTCCATTGGCCTCTTATAATGACATGATGGGTGGAGGTTGTTAGGTCGTTATGGTTTATGTAATTATTCCCATAAACATTGTAAAGCTGCTTCATGCAATTACAATACCAAATACAAGAGCTACATATGAAGAAAAGTTACAATCCAGATACACTGGGGCACATTTACTTACCGATCCCGCCACGATCCCCGCCGTGTGTTGTCCGACGAGAATTCGGGTCTGCTGTAATTCACTAAGATCGTGTGTCCAATTTCCTGCATGTGTCACTTCCCCCGCTGAGGTCCGCCGGAGTTCACCTTCTTCCCCGTGCATGTGAGTGCTGATCTTGGGACTCAATTTTCTTTAAAATTACGCGTTTGTCCAAATCAGTCCAGGCCCCCCAATTTGTGTCGCATGCAAGCCGGCGACGATGCGACACAATCCGATCGCATGCGCCAAAAAATCGGGGCAATTCAGGGCAAAACGAAAAAGAATTGCGAAACCTGACAAAAATGCAGCGTTCGGACCCTTAGCAAATGTGCCCCACTGTGTACAGGCAATCTTCAAATGAAATATAGTGTATACCATGGGGAAAGGAGTCTGCGGATAATGGAAACCATATGAGGGGGGATCTATGTTAGTATGAAAACAATATGTTTCTATACGCTTTGTGTTTTAGCATGACCTGATATAAAATCTTTTGTGATTTATTAGGCAGATCACCATCGAGGAAGGAGAACAGCGGGCCAAAGAGCTGAATGTTATGTTTATTGAAACTAGTGCCAAAACCGGATACAATGTTAAACAGGTGACATCTTTTTCTATCTCCCGTTTTTTAATAATTTTCATCCAAATGAAATGTTGCCAGCAAAATTGTCTAATTATTGATCATTTTTCCTTTTCAGCTATTTCGTAGGGTTGCTTCTGCCTTGCCAGGTATGGAGTGCACAGAAGAGAAGACCAAGGATGGAAGTATCCTTTAAAAGACATATTGGGGCAGATTTACTTACCCGGCACATTCGCGATCCAGCGGCGCGTTCTCTGCGCTGGATTCGGGGTCCGGCTGGGATTTATTAAGGTAGTTCCTTCACCAGGGGGCGCAGCTGTGCTGAAGAGCATCGGAACGCACTGGAATACACCGAGCTGGGCTGAGTGAAAGTAAGTGCAATTTTCGCGACACTTTTTTTTTTTAAATGCGGCGGTTTTTCCGAATCCGTCGGGTTTTCGTTCAGCCATGCCCCCGATTTCCGTCGCGTGCATGCCGGCGCCGATGCGCCACAAGCCGATCGCGTGCACCAAAATCCCGGGGCAAGTCAGGAAAAATCGTCACAAATCGGAAATATTCGGGTAACACGTCGGGAAAACGCGAATAGGGCCTTTAGTAAATGACCCCCAATGTGTCAGCGTATAATACCGCCCAATGTATAAAGCAGGAGCATTAACTTTATAGAAATTGGCCTTTGTAAGATCGTAGCATTCCTTTCTTGTCTAAAAAACACCCAACTTCTCCTAACCAAGTTAGACACCTCCCCTCTTCCTCAATACCTTACACCCAACAAACCTCCTCTACCACTGGCAGTAACTATCCAAAATGTAGGGAGATGGGGGCTGATATGTTAGGATACCATGACTGTTTCAGATCCATCCATATCTGTTTTGGTGCAGAATCAGGGTTTTCCACACCACATAAAATGAGGTGCTGGACTGGAATTGGCCCTCGGCCTCGTGTTTGACATTTGTGAGGAACAATATGGAGGAATCCAGCATCCTTATTAATCCAAACTCCCACACTTTTGTCCTGTCTACATCTTAAGTGTGTTTGTCATGTGAATGTTTTATAACGAGACATCTTTGGGAATAATAAAGCTTGTAGGTTTGAAAGATTCTGGATTCCTCCATATTTTTCCTTGATGTTCCACGATGGAGGATTTATCCATGAACTAGCCTTCAGCGTCAATGGAGTATATACCAGGTGAACAATTCTAATTGAGATACCAATTGAACTTAATTTGTTTATCAAAACGTTATAATCAGAATATTAACAATCCTAGATCAGAGAAATCTGTTTTTCTGTGCTCTCAATGATCCTTAACTGCCGTGATCACAGTGATCGACATAAAACTTGACAAACCCCAAGAACCGCAGGTTGCTGATGCCGGGTGCTCTTGTTAATATGCAGCGCATGACAGGTGAGCTGCCAGAGGCCATGTGCTTAGCCCCAAGATGCTTCCTATTGGTTAGCCTGGAAAAACAAAATAAATTCGGAAACCACATCTAGAGAATTTCAAGATCCACCACTGTTCCTGACCTCTCCCACCTTCCCCGGAGACCTTGTTTGCCTTTTGTCGACTTTCTTTGGTTCTTGTGTTGGTCCTGAGTCTTTTCCCCCCACTCTTCACAGATGTTTGACTCATTTCACCGTGTCTCTTCTTTCTGGCCCTCTTGTGCTCACAATCCCGGCTCCTTCTAAACGCACCTTGAGATTGACAGATTTGCATAACACATGTACAATAACACTCACTTGCTTAGACGTAGAAACATAGAAGGGTTCACCAAGTGGTTAATTCTTTACAACTAGTAAAAGCCAAGAATATCCAAATATGTGTAAAATAACTTGATATGAATACACACACTCTCCCGAGTAACTCACTCAGATTATTCTAAGCAGATTTGTAAAATACCGTAGATTCTCTTCCCCTCATACCAAAACTGGTTCTCTTCATACAAGAAGACAAGTTCCTGTTATTAACATTGACGTTATATTTTTTTTTTTTCACTTTTTTGTTGTAATATATATATAATTGTACTTTATTAAAATTGCCAAAAACAATGTGACGGGATGTATGTAGCACTTGGTATTTTGAGGTTTGTGTTTTGTCGGCAGATAGTTATGTATTTATCATTTGGTGATTGGGGATAAATGGGAAATGGAGGAGATTTATCAGAAGTGTCTGAGGTAAAACTGTTCTAGTTGCCCATGGCAACCAATCAAAACTCTGCTTTCTTTTTCCCACAGCTGTTTATAAAATGAAAGCTGAGCTCTGATTGGTTTCCATGGACAACTAGAACAGTTTTACCTCAGACACTGATAAATCTCCTCCAATGTATGTATATGAATGCAGCTTGTACAGCATTGTGCGCGATCAATCAAATTATTGATCAATTATGCTAAATGTAGCACTGGGCAGTTTAGACTGAGCCCAACACTGTAAGCAGGTTCATGAGTGCACACTATAGGTGATCAAGAACACGTTCCTCGAATGACATGTTTTTGGGTGACCATGTCATGTCCGCAGCCTGTAGAGCATCAGAGCATTATTCCCATTACTGTGTTTTTTATTTAATATCACACAATAAAAGCCTTTTACTTTCATAACATTTAATTCAGAATTTTATAGGTGTTTTCCTCAGTGATATACAGGTAATGCAGCGAGGAGAACTAAGGAGATTGAAATATATCTCCATTAGGCTACATTCGCACAAACATATGCCCATGCGTTCACTTGCGTTATCTGCGCGAGAAAAACGCATTGAAATTGCATTGAAAAAAACTGAGACACTGAACAAACTCTGACTGAACACTGATTGAAAAATGTCAGTGAAAATGTCTCAGGACTGAGGTCTACCTTTTCTGTGGCATTTAGGCTACATTCACACTGCCGTGAGCCCGCCGCACCGTAGCACGACGGGCACACGGCAGCGCGTGGAGAGGAGGAGGTGAGCGCAGCTCACCCCCGCCCCTCTCCATAGGAACATATGTGCCGCGGCGCTGTAATACGGGAAAAGATAGGACGTGTCCTATCTTTTCCCGAGCTACGGAGTGGTACAGTGCCGCACGTGTATCGGCCGTATATACATCCCCCATACTGTAGTGTGAATGTAGCCTTAATGTGTGAAAAACGCATTGGACTTCCATGTATCTCAGAGTGCAATGTGTTTTTGATGCGTCACCAGATTTGTATGGGGCGTTTTTCACACGCGTGACTTCAAGTCTGAAAAATGGATTACAATGGGTCAGAGTGAAATGCAAGTTTTGCGTGTCAAAAGCACACACAGGATGCACGCATGAAAATCTAAAGTGTAGAAGGGGCCTGGGGGGGTGTTATTATCAGAAGTGTCTGAGGCAGAACTGTTCTAGTTGCCCATGACAACCAATCAGAACTAAACTTTCATTTTCCCACAGCTGTTAATAAAATGGGAGCGATTTATCAGAAGTGTCTGAGGTAAAACTGATCCAGTTGCAACTAGAACAGTTCTGCTCTCAGACACTACTGATAAACCTCCCCCAAATTGCAAAAGTAATAACACTTTACCTCATGTAATGTGTGGGGGCAGGAAATTAGATAATTTACTAACTAATACAGCTATTCAAAGGTCTGCACCACTTTCCTGATATGTAAAAAAAAAAAAAAAAAAAAAAAAAATTAAAAAAAAACGTAAAACCTCCTGTCTTCTTCCTCATCAGTCATTCATAGACCATAAAGTGGGTGGAGGGTCATGGGAGCTTATATGTCCATGAGCAATTGCCCTTCCAGGACCTTGATTTTTATATTCATGAATACCATCATAAGGTCCTGGCAGAGCGACCTATCTGTAGCCATTTTATGGACAGTAATGTCCGGCTGATGAGGTAAAAGACAGGAGGCTTCACTTTACATATCAAGAAAGCGGAGCAGAAGTTATTAGATGTATATTGGTAAATTACCCAATAACCTTCCCCCCCACACATTACAAAACCATGAGTTAAAGTGGTCAACCCCTTTAAGACTTTATTCCCAAGCTGGGCTTCTGTAAATCAACCTCAGAGAAGATGTACTAATGGAGTCTGAAGATTTCTAACAAAACTATAGTCAACCTTGAGAGGCTTCTTAAAGCAAGGTTTTCATCACATTACTTGCCGCTGAGCATTCAAGGTTGATCAATGCATCCATTATCAGGACAGAGAAGCTCCACTTTACATATTATATTAGGCAACATCACCGGATCAGCACTTTCTTAGTAATGTTATCATCTATCTCTCTTCTCTGTACAAAAGAGACTGATGGCAAAAGTATTGGCACAAAAAATCCACTGCTCTCCTCTTGTCTATAGCCTAAAGAAGACTTAAAAGAGCTTCCCATTGTGTTATAAAGAGGCTGCTTTTGTGTAGTTTACCTCTTATTGACAGATCGTTGACTGATACAAATCACTGTGACACTTTATCAGACCTTGATAAAGGGTGAATTATTAGACTGAGGCAAGCAGGATGGTTGTTTCAAACATTTTCCCACCTGCTATGCCATTTTGACCCAGTTATTAGGTATTGGGTCCAGTGGTGCCACTACACAGCAAAGGTGCAGATAGACTGTCAGTAGAAAGGATGGTCTGATCAACCAACAAGCTCAAGGATCCTCCCCAGATTCATTGTTCAACATCCAGACGTGGATAGACCTTCCTTACACATCCCTGTGTCTTCAAAGGCATTTCAAGGTGCTTAGGCACAATTTTGGTGTCATGGCATCCATTATATATTGCCTTTATCATGGTGTTGTGTACAAGAGGCCTGGACTAATACAGACTTGGAACTGCATTAAGGCTACGTGCAGAAGCACTTCATGATGAGCTGGAGAGTCTCTGATGTAATACTTGGTGTAAAGCAAATTTTTAGCCCCTTAAGCCACCTCTACACCAAGTGGGTATGGCGAGGCATGGTATGGGGCTGTGCCGTAAAAGTGGGGCACAGTAATAATCCAGCTACAACCTGCGTCTGTTCCTGGAAAAGGATATGGCGCAATCCTACGCCAAACCGGACCTGGTGTAGAATTGCCCGGCTAGGCACGAGAGCCTGGAGACTCGGCGGGATGAAAAGGGAAACAAAAACACTGGCCCTCAATGCTCCAGTACTTTATAAATTCCCCCGTAATGAATTAGCTTTTAGGGGGGAAAAAAAAACAATAGTAGCCCTCTAAACCGGTGTCCAAATTTGATCCACGACTCAAACGAAAGTTGGCAAAAACAAGAAAAATAAAATATGTTTATTGTGCAATATGGTATCCAAGCTCCTGTAAAGACGACTGAGAAACCTATCATCACATTTACAGTGTATCCAGGTACATTACATACAGCACTGCCTTACACCCCTTCCCCCCAGCTACAACAGTCCATAGTCTGTCCAGAGAAAAGCTCATGCTCTGAGCACAACATATTATAACCGAGATCTGCCACCATTTGTGTCCCCATATTCTAAAAACTCATTTATTGTTTATGAACAGAGCTGTAGAGGGGCCTATTTTTTCATTCAATAGTTTTGAGCACATGGGGTAAGCATAGATATATGAACTCATACATACACTATAAATATATGTATAGACAGCGTAGCCCTAGAATTACAATTTCTTTTTATGCCCCCCCTAGGGAAAATGAACATGCAATAGCTTGATCGATAAACTATATTAGTTTTATATTGCAGTTCATTGTGCCTGCAGGATTGTCCTAGTCCAAGAGAGTTATAGAATTGACAATATGAATAGACCTAAGGACCTTCACTATGTCCCCCACAACCCCATTGAACACAATGCAAGTGTCTCAGCAGATTTTCCCCAAGCCGGGCAAGTGTGTAACACGGCTCGCTGCGTCTATATAACAAGTGGGACACTCCAATCAATTTTGTACAAATGGGATTAAAACAGCCTTGCCTAAATGTACTATTTGCTGTTGACCAACTTGCATATGGGCCACTAACCCAGATTAATCTTGTCCTCTCATAGCCAAATTTTTTTTGGGTTGAAACACATAATTAAGCTTTATTAGGCATAAATAAATACATCAGACACTTGCTCCTGGAAATAGATCACAAGTAATCTTAGCAAGACTTTAGCACAGACTCTTACAATATGGCAGCCCATGTTCACTCAGGAGTGCAAGGATTGTCTATGAGAGATATATCATATATTACATAGCAGAGATGGAAGGAAATCCTCTATATTCTCACAACTAGGTGTGACCATAACACGTAATGAAATTCCTCTGGTTGTCACCATAATCACATGTCCAGCTTATAACCAATCATCACTTTTGCTTATGCCAACTTTGCCAACCATCCTTCCACATTGCCCAGATTTGCATCTCCCTCCTCCTCCTTGCTGTCTCGGAGGCTGCACTCCAGGAATTCGATCTTCATAGGGAGTTGGGAGAATTCAAAGTCTTTACCCTTTTTCCCGAGCTGTGTGGTGGTTGGGGAATCGCTGCCTTCCAGGGTGCTCGGAGCAGCGGACTGTGTGACACGGAGAGTATTCCTGTTAAAGGAGAGGAAAAAAAATATGTAACAGCAAAAATGATCGCCAAAGGTGTAGGACGATTTACTACTGACAACCAGAGAGCTGTAATGGTGGCCACATTCAGTATCCCTAGGCTAAGAACCAAAATTAAAAGGGAATCTACCGCTGGTTTATTACTGTATTCACCCTTAAAGGGGTTGACCTAGATTAAGCAAAAAATAGTTGTAGTATGTGCTCTGCCCACTGGTGATTCCCCTTTCCAAGAGCACTTGATTTACATTTTAAACAAAATTTTTAACCAAACTACATGAGCACAGCTATAAACCAGCGGTAGAAAGACATGGCTGTGAATATTTAGATTTTTATGGCGCAGCCTGGGGCACTAGATAAAGTATGGTAAAGTTTAAATCAATGTAATTATAGGACAGGTTCTCCAAAGCAAAGTGGCTATACTGTTTGTGGCTCAGTGGCAGAAATCAGAGAAAGTGGGGATGTGGGGTGAGGAGCGGCAGCACCGCAAATCCGGGCAGGAATAGGACCTGTCCTACATTTTCTAGTGCTCACCACATTGTGACCAGATGTACTAGAAATTTGTGCAGTCAGATCATGGTCCCCAATATGGCTGTGTGAATGGAGCCCAAGTGAGAGGTCTTCCGAATCTGACCTTTGTAAACAGAGCCAACGGCTCCTCCATCTGGATTCTTTGTAGAGGAGCCCTTCCTGCTACCTCAGCATTCTCTTAACATTGTTTATGGAAAAACTGATGAACCCCTTGCCGGTAACAGAGAGTGCATATGTATTTTACAGAGCACCTTTTATGGTTACTAGGTGATATACTTACAACTCCTTTTCCAGTTGCTGTTGTATCAGTTTAGCGGACTTGGCCATGGATATATCTGTTGAGAAGAGAATAAAATATCAAGTTAACAAAATGACCACTTAAAAAACCAATTCACAGACGTGGTGGTACAGTTAGAGTCTCACAGAGAACGGCAAGTGGGTGCTCTCCAAATTAATAGTCTGGACAAATATCCAAGACTAATGTATTCCATTAAAGATACAGAACCAATAAACCATCTGTCTTACAGGCCTGTTCTTTCAGTATGTCATCTTTACCATAATATTTGGGCAACGGACTTGCTTAAAAGAAATCAACCATCAAAATCCATCATGATACTTACTCATAGATCAGGGCACCTTGACTGTGGTCGTCTTATAAGAAACTTCTTATATTTGTTATACACGGCCTCCTTCCGTCTAAAATCAACTTTTAAATTATGCTAATGACACAGAGGGGCTCTGGAGTTTTACCAGAGCCCCTCAGTGCTGTAGCCTTACAGGCTGTTACACTATGCAGGGAAGTTTCCTTCCTGATTACATCAGGCAGAGGGAAGGGAGGGAGACAGTAATAGCTACACCTCTGAGGGGCTCTGTTAACACCCGCCAGAGCTCTTCTGGCTCATTAACATATTGTTAAAGTTGATTTTAGAACAAAGGAAACCATGGATACCAAGTATAATAAGATCTTCTATATTTGTTTTATACATCCCCTTCTTCCTTCTAAAATAGATTTTTAAAGTTATGCTAACGAACCTGATGGGCTATGGTAGGTTTTTCCAGAGTCCCTCAGTGAATCAGCTTCACAAGCTGCTACAATGAGCAGAACACGTCTCCCTTCCCCCGCCTGTGTAATCTAGCAACAGCAGCAAGTGCAGGGAGGGGAGACCTGCTCTGCTCATTGTAACATGTGTATTTTAGAAAGGCAATCAATAACAACTATAAGAAGGTTAGCAGAGTTACGGTGCCTGGATCTATGAGTAAGGGTCCCCGGTTTATCATGATGGATCTTTAAATGGAAACTGTTAGGAGGTTTGCAACCTGTTAAACCTCAGCAAATGTTTTTGGACATACACCACCTTTCACCCAAGCCTAAGTTTTTCTTTTCTCCAAGCACTAAACACCACATATGGATCTATACATATCAATGGTGCAACCCAACATGTTTTTATTTAAAGGACATCTACCACCAGGATGAAGGATTGTAAACCAAGCACACTGACAAACTGGTGTGTGCCCCCTATGGCAGGATCTGCTCTTCTTTAAGCTTCCTATGTATGTGTTTTTAATAGGTTTTAAAAATGAGTCAGTGGGGATCATTAACAAATATGGATCCCGGAGCCCCTTGGGCTCATTTGTATAATTTTATATATATATATATTTTTTTTATTATTTACAAAAAAGGGCATGAGAAGCTATAAAAGAATGAGAAGATGACAAATACAATACACCATATTTTTCAGACTATAAGGCACACCAAAAATCCTTTGATTTTCTCAAAAATCAAAGGTGCGCCTTATAGTTTGGTGCGTCTTATTTAGGAACTATACTACAGACAAGATGTACTGTACATTTAACAGTGTTAAGAGCTCTGCCCCCAGAAATATACTGCACCAGCCCACACAGTATATAGGGTCCCTGGCTCCTGAAGTGCCCTGGCACCACAACCAACATTGTGCCCATCCTGCCCTCCCCTAGCACGGAGAGACCGGAGCTGCCATAGTGCCGACCACGAGGCAATCATCATCATCATCAGTAAACAATCCCCAGTACCTGACAGCTCTGTAACAGGGGAAAGAGAAGGAGCCACTGGGAACCCCACAGGAATAACTGCATCACCCTTGCAACATTAACCCCCAGCAGCCCATAGCTATGAGATCGGAGCTCTGTGACAGGCTGGAGAAAAGTTTCCCAGGAACTGCAGCTGCCTTGAACTGTGCACCTGTCTGCCACCTGCTGGTCATTTTTAGTTACTGCATTTGAAAGGAAAGCCAAGTGCAGTTTTTATACCCGCTACCCTAAAAATGCCTATATATAATGCCTTATAATCCAGTGCACCTTATATATGAACCTAGATGTCTTAGCAGGCATTTATTGGTGGTGCACCTAATGCGCCTTATAGTCTGAAAAACACAGTAAAAGAAAATGAAAGATTTGCAGTCGTTTAGGTGTTTTTGGGCTGAGGCCAAGGGTCTCCATCTTAGAAAACAACTCACCTTGCTTATTGCAGGCAATCAGCATTGGGGGACTATATTGCAGCAATGTAGCATCAGTAAGAATTTGGTACAGGAATTCTGCCACCTCCTTGACCTGACGCTGAAATGCCGAGCTGTCCACTACAAAAATCATTGCCCTGCAGGATTAGAAGAAGTATTATTATTCACTCATATATTTGGGACTACATTGCATCATAGAACATAGAGAGGTAAGGTCACGCTGGTTACCCTGAGCTCTAGCCACAGCTCTAGAATGAGAACACACAGAGAAACATATTACAAACTGTATACAGCCTGCAGCAGGGGTAAGTACTCGATACAACACCACCGCCGAACCACTGTGTACCCAATAAGAGGCGCTTACCAGGAATAAGGGACATTGTTATTTTTACATCAGCTGGTGCCAATGGGAAGCTTTCTGATCCCAAACATCACCTTTAATTATTGATTTCGGTGAATTATTTTAGCTCAGTCTATGGCCCCATTTGCTCAAACTAAAGTCTATGGGATCTATCAGTTTTCCATTTACCATCAATAAAACCAAATTTACCCAATCGAGGATTTCTAATGCACATGTGAACAGAGCCTTACCCTGCATGGACCTAAACTCTGAGAAGTAATGGTCACATGAGAAGACATCCATGTATTATGTGTTGTGATATTCTGTTCCTAACTGCACATTTAGAAGGGAATTAGGCTACCTATATTCTCTTTGTCTGGAGTGAAGCGCAGACTTGTTATAATTTATACAAATTATGAAGTTGAAAATAGAGAACTTCAACTGAAATAGTGTATGTATTCGATGGAGCAAAGCAACGTGTCATACTATACCTGACTGCTGTCTTGTACTGTTCCAAGAACTGAAGCCGTAGACTTTCATGCCCAGGAACATCAACCAAGGTGAAATTTGAACCCTGTAGATGCAAAAAATATAACATTTTTGTGTTATGACAGACCTGTAGTATTTAGATCTTGTAACATTTCCTTATAAAGTCTGAGGCATGCAGAATGACTATTCTCAGCAATGAATGTGTAATATTCAGCTTAGCTGTCCCTGCCTGGACAATGGAATTATGTACAGGCAGATCATGACCGAAGCCAAGCACACAGGTATATGGACATGGATGCCTTCCAACCAAACCCACGTCCATATTTGGACAATAATCCATGGTGAACCTACATGGAATAAATGTATATAGGAAATTTGATAGAGGTATTCTCCACTCTCACTGCGAAAGAAGAAAATTTATGTGGATTGAAAGTTCATTTCCATGCAAATTTACTTACCTGGTCCTGTCGCGATCCCCGATTCGGACGGTCTGACAAGGATGACGTCCTGATTCATGAAGATCGTGCGCCCGAGTTCCTGCATCCGTTGCTTCCCCGCCAAGGTCCGCCAGAATTCACCTTCTTCTTCCCGGCACTTGTAAGTGCGTGATTTGTGACACAATTCTAAAATGTTAAATCCTGCGTGTATTCCGAATCCGTCGGGTTGTCCAACGCCCCCCCCCCCAATTTCTGCCGCGTGCAAGCCAGCACCAATGCGGCAAAAGCCGATTGTGTGCCGCACAATCCCGGCGCGATGCGCTGCGTAACGGAAATCGTCAGGAAACCTACAAAAATGCGCTTCGCGGACCCTTAGTAAATGAGCCCCATTGTGCGCAATCACAATGTGTTGAGACACAGGGTGCATGGACATTGGCCAAAAAGGGCTGAAAACAAGACCTAATTTGCACATACATTAAGCTCAACTTTGAGAATTTACCATTGAAGCTCAGTCGTCTCACCTTGTCATTCTTTGGTCTGTAAGCCGCAGTATTGGGAGAAATAGACGTATGAGTTTTCCAATAATTTCCAGTTAGAAGCTGAAATGTAGAATAAATCAATGAAACCAAGTTACAATAAATAAATATAAAGCTCCTAAAATGCCTCACATCAATAGGTGTATAATTTCCATTCCCAAAACACAGGAAAACCAGAAGAAAATGAATACTGTATGCTGCATCTCTGCCCAAATCTAATAAGGACATAAATGATCCTGGAGGCCGTAACGGAGGTCCTGCGTTCCAGCATCAGATGGCTGGTCAATGAGGTTAAAGGGGTATTCTCGTCTGGGCATTCACATTCAGTTTGATTTATCTGCCATTAATAAACATTTCTTCAATTAGATGTTATTAAAAAAACGTTCCTGTGTGAAGATAATTTTCCATAAATGTAGTCATATGGTCCCTTAGAAACGAGATGGCTTCCCCGGATACGGCCACCTCTGCTGGAGGGATTGCACAAATAAACAAAAAGGTTTTGTATATGAAATATCTGAGAATTATACATGTCTTGCAGCCGTCCTCTAGTAATGATCACTGAATCCAGGTGGTCAGGCAGGGCTCAATAGTGCATGTCTGGCCACTGCTGCCTAAATGTGACGTGGTCGTAACCGAGGAAGCTAAGGGACAACATGGCTATGTTTATGGGAAATTATCTTCACACAGAAACATTTTTTTTTAAATAACATCCAATTGAAGAAATGTTTATACATGGAAGATTAAAGAAACTGAATGTGACTGCCCAGACAAGAATACCCCTTTAAAGTCCTAAATACTTTGACTACAGAAACTAAACCTCCCAAGCCAATCGCTCATCTTGGTGTTGACCTGTAGCAGGTCCCTGCTGAATCTGTCATTTGCCAGTTCGGTAAAGGTTAATATAAAGATTGATAAAAAGATTAAGTATTATGGGAGGTGGTTCTAGGTGAAGAAATTGGGCAGCTGGTGGGGTGTATGGAGGCGACATGATGCTCAGTGTTCTGTACAGTCAGAGCTCCTCAACACATGCCCCATTTTTTTGTTTAATTTTAACATGATGCCAGAGAACTGGAGATATCCACTGTTAAAGGGGCTGGCCATTTTTCAATAAATTTGTTCCATTAGACACGTCTCTCCATGTGTCTTTGCCTCCTTTGATAGTTTAAGCCTTTCTCCGTTCTCACCATGCTGCCCTCTGCATATACACACACACACAACGTCTTCTCTCTGACTGTCTAAGTTGTCCACATGGTGTCACACGCTGTGTCTCTCCTTTTGATGTTCGTCCTCATTAAGAGACTGTGGCGGCGGTGGAGAGGGAGCAGGAAAAGTCATAACTCTCTTTCTACAGCTCCTCTTGTTCATCAGAGCTCAGAGATGTAAAACAAAGAATCACAGGGAGTTTGCAAAAAGAGCAAAAGTAATTAGCAGGACTGCTGAATCACTTGATGAACATTCAGGGATTATCCACAAGGCAGTAAAGGCACATTGGGTTACTGTTTTACGTAGTTGCCAAAGACTTTAAAGTTTCAGTAGGCAGTGCGGGGAAAAAAAATGTGTTTCTGGATGCAATTGTACATAATTCATAGCCGCTTCAGAGCTGTCCATCCAGCCTGTCAGCTGAAGGTAGCATGGAGAAAGAGGTGCAGAAGCTGACAGATGCAATGTTTACAAGCCGTTACATGGAAAAGAGGGGTTAAGATAAGGGAAGTTCCACTGCTGGACATTACAGCCAATAAAGACACCAAATTTTTTGGCCATACATTGTAATTACACGTTGGGGGGGAGGGTTCTGTTGTGTCCTAACAATGTATGGTATGGACGTATCCCACTGTATGCTTGTACTACATCACCTGGGGGGTGTACATCGGCAGCAGCTATTGATTAGCCGTTGCAGATGTATTGGATATTTCCCCAGTGTTGTCAATGTCAAAAGACGGACAGTGACATCACCAGGTGCGTCCTCCTGTTGAGCGACGCAAGGCTGGGGGAGGGATGCAACACCCAGCATCTGCTGCCTTCTATTGCCTCTGAATAGGTTTATCAACAGGAGGCTGCGGGTTGGAATAACGTAGCTTGCTGCATCTCTCCATCTCGCCTTTTTCAGTGGATCTATTATTGCCTCTGTCTGCCACTATATGACAAATGTATATACTCAGCGTATCTGGTCGGGAGCTTTCCCAACATATATGCTGAGTGTATACATAAAATGGGATGTGAACCCAGCCTTAGATTTGAAGAAATGTTTATTTTCCGTCAAGAATAAATTAGGGCTTTTGTTCATGGACAACATTAACATTATGACATCCCCTAAAACTAAGCCCTAATTTACTTTCCAAGCAAAGAAAATGACATAAGACCCTTCTTATTTTTGGAGGAGCACAATATTGCATGTCCAGGCAGAACACATGCTACAGCTGCCCTGGATGGGACATTTATCTCTAGGGTGATTCTACAACCAGACACTACAGGAACCTGATCTTCACCAGGTACAGAGAGATGATGATGATGATGATGATGATGAATGTCTTACCCTGCTGAAGAGGAGGGTTTTCCCGGAATCACACAATCCCACGAGCAGAATGGCTCTGCGTCTGCTCTGACTGCCCCGCAGCAATCGCCAGATCACTAGTAAGGACAAGAAACGGGAGAATTTATACAAGTGAGAGGAAAAACACAATAATATACAAGCACAACGACATGTGGATGAGCCCCCCACAGGGCCACAATACACAGGGGATACTAGGTTACCCCATAACAGTGTAATATACAGGATCTGTAACATATACATATATATGTGTATATAGATATATGTGTACATACTACAACTCAGATGTGTTTTAGATACAGGTTATCAGTAGGTATCAGTGATGTTCCCCCCTGTGAAGAAGTGTCACAGCTCAGAGCCGACCTCCTAGCTATCACTGGCAGATGTGGTAAGAGTTGCTGGCACTTGTAGTGCCCCTGCAGGTGAAGGATGAGACATGGCAGTGTATACTTACAGAGGCTGATCAGCCCCACCACGAGCGCCACCAGTACAGACAGCACGGTGGGGTCCTGCCGTCCAAGCTCCTGCCTGATGAACTCCATGTCCGGCAGCCACTGGCTGCTCACACTCTCCTGTACCGCTTCTGCCGCCATGATTCTCCTCCTCTGTGCGCCTGCGCAGGGCGCTACACACTCTACCGCGCATGCGCCCTGCTGCCGGCAACGTGTCACTAGTTGCCAACCAGTGAGCTGTCCTAAGCGACTGACAGGCGCGGTGCATGACGGGAGAGGGAGGGATGTCACGTGACGCGCGCTGGATTGCAAAATGCGCGCTCGTGTGTACACAGCCCGACGACAGTGCGGCTTGTAACCTATATCACCCGGGGGGCGCAACCGTGTGTACAGCCCGGCGCTGTGTCCTGTATCAGTATATCAGTATGGACGATAGGTGAGAGGGAAAATGAACTGGCGTGATGGGACTCTCCATGGTACATCATTTGCTTTTGATTCCCAGATCCCTGTGTTATATAATCATGGAAGCCATCAGTCCTAGAAAGGAGGGTCCACACTCGCTGCTCTCAAGCCAAAATATTTTATTTAGACAAAAAAAAAAACTTTTAAAACTGTTTTACAGAGATGAAACTTTGAATACAACCCCTTGAGATGCAAGGAATGAAAGCCGGGCTCTGATTGGTTGCTATTTTTAATGACCTTTTTATTAAAACTATTTCTAAAAAAAAGTAGTCGTTACAGTACATTTTCCCCTTTGTATAAGGAGGTGAATTGTTAACTATGAACCCGATGAACGCTGGTTATATATACAAGTCTGAGGTGTAAGATGACATTAAAGGAGTTTCCCTTTAAGGTGCCACACAAAGCAACCAATAGGATTGCAGAATATTACTTCAATGCAAAAACAAACTGTATGTGAATGTTCTCACCAGGGATAAGACCGGCTCAATTTCATTGCATCAATCAATTTAGGAGCTATTCTATTTATTTGGCCAAAACCTGGATCCATATAATCAAGTTAGAAGATCTACTGCCAACTATGAGTCAAGATAGAAGAAGAGACTTCACCACCTGCCCACCAGGGGAGAAGGACCACCTGACCCCGCAGGAGGAGATGGCGGCTATCCTCCATCTACTAGAAGATAAACACATCAGACTGTTCCTTGCCAATGATAGCCGCAGGAAGATATCTGACAAATGTCTCCTGCTGATGGACTGTAAGTACGTCAGGAGAGCAGGACTTACCTACCAATCACTACAGACACAACTTCTCCCCAGCACTCTTCTTAACCAACCCCTTATATGGACGCAATTGGCTGTTCCAGGGAATTGGATTTAGAGCTTGGGTAGACCTGACCACCTGTCATCTGATAATGACCCATGACCCTACAAATTGGGCTTGGACAAGAGAAAGACCAATTCACTGTAGGCAGTTTTTTTTCCTGTACTCAGTATAGAGCAGACAGAGAGTCCACTAGCTGAGGCTTCCGCTGTCGGATCATCATCAGCCGTGCAAGTCTACAAAAAAAGCAAAATCAATGGCCCCGCAGCCAACAATATATCCCCCCTTCAACCTGAGCATGATCATCAGTGATGAAGTCCTGCAATGCTGCCTACACCTAAGCTTTTCTGTAAGGAAGATGTTTTCATTCATTTTCAATTAAATTAAGTTTTAGCGGATGACAAAGAATTTTTTGATTTGCCGGTATTGCTGGATTACTTTTTTTTTTCCGGTCTCAAAATCCTTGCAGCAATATGTGAAAAATTGGTGAAGAACTGACTTTTTGCAAACCAAGGTTTCTGTTCCAAATATTAAGTTCTGTTTTTCTGTTGAATAATAATAAAATATAAAAGAAGAATTTGCCCAATCATTCAGTGTGATTATTTTAAGTTTTTTTTTTAGATTCTATTTCTCACAGTTGAAGTTTAGCTACGATAAAAATGACAGAACTCTTAAAGGAACACTCCAGGGAAACTTAAGGACTTGCTTAAGGACACCCGACTTACAGACGACCCATAGTTAAAGACGGACGGATTTTGTCTGGATCTACAATGATAAAGTATAGAGTTTCGACTTGCATACAAATTCAACTTAAGAACAAACCTGTGGACCCTATCTTGTACGTAACTGCCTGTACATTAAATTAAAGGGGTGTTCTCATTTCAACAAGTAACTGATATTGTTTCTGTATCAATTCTTCAGTTTTCTAGATCTCTGCTTGCTGTTCCGCTATAGAAAGCTTCACTGTTTAGTTTCGGTGGCTAGAAATCTGACCATGGCAAAACAGGTGCACGGCTCGTTATAACCCACAGCTCTGATTACTCTCTGTGATACTAACGAGCCGTGCACCTGTGTGACCATGGTCAGATTTCTGTCTACTGGAAGTAAACATAGAAGCTTTCTATAAAAAGACAGCAAGCGGATTATGCAGGGCTTGAAGGGAGGAACCTGACTCAATTAAAATTGAGTCATGTTCATGGCCAGCCTCCCTCTCTTCTGCTGCACCTCCGAACTCCCATGCTAAAATTTTAATAACAATAAAGCACAATCATATTCTGCAGCACTGTATAGATCATGGGGTACATAACCAATAAAATGGACATTACAGAGTATTAAAATAATCAGGTGAAACAATGAGTGAGGGCCCTGCTCTCAAGAGCTTACAGTCTATGAGGATGAAGGGGTGACAAGAAGGTGACTTGTATAGTGGTTCAGCCATTCTTTAGGGGACAAGATATTAAATAGATACATAATGCTGAATGAAGGAGTCACAGGCAGCTATCAATATTTACAAAACATGTGGGTGCATTGTTCTGCAGAAACCCTGTTTAATGGTATCAAGTGATAAGGAATTACATAGGAGAATAAGTCAGGGAAGGTTAAGAGAAAGAAAAGTGCAAGTTATATGCAGTTAGGGAATGTGTTAGGCCTGCCTGAAAAGATTGTTAGGGCAGGTTAGATATTAGCCTGATAGATTGAGGTAGTGCATTCCAGAGAATAGGTGCAGCTCAAGAGAAATCCTGGAGATGTGATTTAGAGGTTCTTAATAGGGAAGAGTGTAACACATCACTGGAGGATCGAAGATCAGGGGCTGAGTGATAGACTGAGAGGAGGGTAGAAAGGTAGGAAGGCGCAGCGAGGTGATGGGTAGCCATTGCAGTGACTCACACAGAATAGAAGCATCTGTGTAGGTTAATACAAGAGCACTGATAGTGGACTTTAATTGTTCCAACTAACTAGAAGCCTCCTCAGGTGATGTAAAATACCAGGTCCTTTCTTTATAGATCACAGACGGTTTAGTGGGAAACAATAAGGTGTTTGCAATTTGGCCTCTAAAAGCCTCTTCTTGACACATTTAAGATGGCTATTTTCTTCTGGGTATCCCTGGGTAAATCAGGGTAGATAGATACCTTTGCTACATTCAGTAATATTTGAGGTTTTCCACGACTCTTCTGTAAAATATAATCCAGATTTTTCTCTGTTATAGCTCTAGGAATGGGGCCAGAAAGAATCCTCTGGGTCCTCTCAACACGGAACATTGTGGAAGGTACCCCGGTATTTGGATGAGCTATTTC
The DNA here is from genome assembly GCF_040894005.1 of Engystomops pustulosus. NCBI lineage: Eukaryota > Metazoa > Chordata > Amphibia > Anura > Leptodactylidae > Engystomops > Engystomops pustulosus. Next base: position 189,235,810 of record NC_092413.1, on the reverse strand, counting down.
TGAATGGTTCTAGACATGTCCCTATTTTCTTCCCTCCCTCCTCTCCATTGCTCTGGAGATATAAAAGAAAAAGTGTTTTTGTGATGCACACTATCCCCTATAGGAGCTGCCAAACAGTCACAGATGGATCCCACATCTAGCAATTAGTAAAAATAAAACAGTCTGCCCGGAGCTCCTTGCCTGGCTGGCATATGTCCGTGTAAATGCGACCTTACTCTGTGTACATCCCGGTCCTGAAAACAAATGTGATGTATTGGGGGGTAACGTGCAGAGCCTCCTGTGATAACTTGGCCTATTTGCAAATAACACAAGATTTTTAATTAAGTGAAAACAACTTAAGCAAATGTATTTAGATTTATCACATTTATTGAAAAAAAGCAGATTTTGTAGACAGGTGAAGACTGTCGGGACACAACATCCGACCGGTGGCCGCCAGCAGCTCATTCTTCCCCACCCGTCCCGGCTTAACAGCTGTGGAACATGCAGGCGGACAGCAGTTCTGTGGATGGAAAGACATAATTGACATACGACATAAGGTGTTATTACCTAACTTCAGCACATACACATACATAATACTATAGAAGACCCCAACAAAATAGCCGGTTGACATTTCATTTTTGATTGGTTTAAAAAAAGCTGAAGAACTTACTAAGACTGGTGTGCAGTTTTGTGTACAGACTTTGTTCAGTTTTCAGATTATTAAAAGGCCCAATAATAAATCCTGCATCCTCTGAGATCCTGTGCACAAGACTTTGAACCCATATTTGTTAACATTGACAATTGTGACCTAAAATGTTCATTAATTTGAACCAGAACACCAAGCAGCAAAATAATGGGGCACATTTACTCACCTGTCCTGACGCGTTCCCCGACTGGAATGCACTGTGCCGGGATTCATTAAGATCGTGCACACGATGTGTCACTTCCCCGCTCAGGTCCGACGGAGCTCACCTTCTTCTTCATGTTGCATGTAAGTGCTTGATCTTGTGATACAATTTGAAAGTTAAATCCCGCGCTCAGTCCGAATCCGTTGGATCATCCGATGGCACACCTCGCTATTTCTTTTGCCTAAAAGCCAGTACAGCTGCGATACAATCGGATCGTGTGCGACACAATCCCCAGTTAAATACCTGTCACAGCGGTGTGAAAGTGCAATCCACGGACCCTTAGTAAATAAGCCCCATAGTACTAGTTTTACATCTGAAAGTTGATGCAAGTGAATTGACACCCCAGTATATCATCACAACCTGCATCTTTCACTAGGTTGTGGAATATACTGTTCTAAGGCCGTTTTCAATGTAGTCCATTAGAGGGTATTGGCTTTGTCATGCTGCACTGTGTGGGGGACAGAAATGGGTCCCTGGGGGATAGACTCAATTAAATAAGGACTTTTTACATGGCCAACTTCAATGCTATAAACTTGGATTGTGATTAGCCAGATTAAATGCCAAAAAAAACCTTGGCCCAGCTGAGTTCGGCTTGTTAGCTAAATTGGTTTCAAGTTAGCCAAAGATATGGAAATCTCGAGGCATCTTATTTTCCTGTTAGCCATTAAAAGGTATCACAATTTGATGATCGTTTTAGGTTTCGTAAAATTAAAAATTCTCAGGCAGAAGATTCACCTTTTTTAGCCGCATCAGTTATACTGGTTTTCCCACGAAGGAAAGTCAGGCCTTATCCCGTGGATAGGGCCTAAATTGTTGATCAGTGATTGTCTCAGTGCTGAGACCATTACAGATCCGAAAATGAGGGGGCCATCGGAGTGCCGCGCTCACCGATCTCCGCCAGCTCCATAGAGATTAATGGAGCAGAACAGTCATACGCGGCCGTCTGCTCCATTAGTCTGAAGAGCGACGAGGGGGTCGCAGCACTGAGACCTCCACTGATCAGCAAGTTAGGCCCTATCCCGGCTTTTTTATTTCCTCCAGGCCTTGTGCTTGCCCTGGCTACGGCCCAAATGAGCACAAGGACGTCTGCATGAGGCCTAACGTTTCACCAATATTCATCTAGGAGAACAGAAAAAAATGATAAAGAGGCCAAGAATACCTGATGTCATTGAGCACTTGTTAAGAGAAGACACTGCGGAGTAGTAGGCTTTTCCTAGGAAGTCCTCCATAGTGATTTTCTGATCAATCTCAAGCAAACATTGAGTGGAATCCTTGAAGAGAAGATCTTTGCCTTCCTTAGAGCCGAATAACTGATATTTTTGTTTCTGGATCCCATTCCTTCCAAACAAGGACTACAAATGTGGAGACATGGGAAATAGAATACATCAATTTTAAAAACAATATTTGTCATTTTCTAGTTTCGGTATTGGTCAATATGATTGGGCACAGGTGTTAGAAGAATCTAAATTTGGGATGATAGTTCAGTTTTGGAATGCGGTAGAATTTACTGAAAGGAAGCAGTTAAAGGATAGAAGAACACAAGGGGATGAGTTGGTGAAGACATTACCTGCTGTTTACTAAGCATCTTCAGCACACTATTTCTCTTCTCGGGGCGCGTGACCACAGCATGGGCAGGCACCTCCGCCAGGTTGCAAGTTTTGTAGTCGTTGACAGATGCACGAGAGCCGTCGAGACATAACAACTCAAAATCTCCTGACTTTAATTTTTTTGCCCAGTCTGCAGCACCTTTACCTGAATGAAGCCAAGCAACAAAAAGAATAAGGTAATATTCAGATTGGTATGGGTCTGACCACCAGGTCCCTTTCCCTCTTTAATAGGACTGTATAATTTTCTGGTTAGCCAATAAAGGTATCATTCCTTAAGCACTTTTGCAGTTTTTACACAAAAGTATTTACATCAGATTTTTGATTTTTCTGGCTAACACGGTACGTCAATAATTTTCTCAACATATTAATGGGACTGAGGAAGATAGCTGAGTACAGAGCATAGCGATCTCCAGCAGTAACATAGAGAATGAAGTAATTTCATTTATTTGTGTGTACTTTTTATGTGTTCTATGTACCTACTCTCTAAACATCTTTCTCTTCTTTCCCAAAGTGCTTAAAATCCTATTCATTTGCTTATTAAAAATCTCTTTTTGTTAGATGTTCACCATGGACAGATAATAGAATATAAAAGGAAAAAGAAAAAGGTACATTTTGAATAAAACACCAAGGCAAAAAAAATGTGTCCACTTTCATTGATGTCTTAGTCCAGTTAAGCTCAAATATGCAACAGATCAGAATTTGTAGTAAATAATGATGAACACAATTTAAATGTCTATCTCAAGGTATCGCTATATTATAACTAGACAAAGAAGTAGCAAAAATTTACAAAGAAGAAAAGAAGAAGAAAAACTTATAACAATTATAAACCTAAAAACTGTTTAACAAATTAAAATTATGATGCCCCACAGGGGGTCGTTTCCCTTTGTAACTGGGCTTCTCCCCGTATACAGGTAAAAACTAGTAAGTGAAAAGAAAATAAATTAAAAAAAAAAAAACAAACTGTAGAAATGTCCCTCACCCCTCTCCACATTATAAAAAACATTGCCATATGCGCTCCATTTTCCCAAGACTATATTAAAATATGTAATATACATTACAAGAAAAATCTTTTTCTCCAGTTTTTGGAACTTTTTTTTTTACATTTTAAAATTTTAAACTATCCCTGTGTGTCACGAGAAAAACGCTGCAAAATTTTTTATGCCTTTATGTTAAAATGTTAGGTATGTAAGAATTATATTATCTTCTTACCATCTGTATTCTCGAATACAGTTGTATGCTTCACAAATGCCACATCTCCTTTTTCAACAAGACACCTAAATATAGAGAAAGTAGAATTTTACCATTTACAATGTACATCTGCAATGTAAGCTACCGTATATACTCGAGTATAAGCCGACCCGAGTATAAGCCGAGACCCCTAATTTTATCACCAAAAACTGGGAAAAACTACTGACTAAGCCGAGGGTGGGAAATGCATTGGTCAAACCCCCCAGTAGTATACAGCTTGCCAGCCCCCAGTAGTATACAGCCTGCCAGCCCCCAGTAGTATACAGCCTGCCAGCCCCCAGTAGTATACAGCCTGCCAGCCCCCAGTAGTATACAGCCTGCCAGCCTCCAGAAGAATACAGCAGCCCCTAGTAGTATACAGCAGCCCCCATGTAGTATACAGCAGCCCCCATGTAGTATACAGCAAGCCCCTAGTAGTAAACACCAGCCCCTAGTAATATACAGCAGCCCCTAGTAGTATACAGCAGCCTCTAGTAGTATACAGCAGCCCCCATGTAGTATACAGCAACCCCCATGTAGTATACAGCAAGCCCCTAGTAGTATACAGCAGCCCCTAGTAGTATACAGCAGCCCCTAGTAGTATACAGCAGCCCCTAGAAGTATACAGCAGCCCCCTGTAGTATACAGCAGCCCCCATGTAGTATACAGCAGCCCCCATGTAGTATACAGCAGCCCCTAGTAGTATACAGCAGCCCCTAGTAGTATACAGCCAGCCTGCCCCCACGGCCCTCAAAAAAATAAACTTAAATACTCACCCTCCGATGTCGGCACAGCTTACCGATGTCCCCGATGTCAGCGCGTCCCGTCTTCTTTCTTCTCCGCGGCTCTTCTTCTCTCTTCCGGCATGGACGCGGCCATGTTTTCTTCTAGCAGGCGCATACTATGACGTGGCCGCTGCTGACATCATAGTATGCGTCTGCTAGAAGAAAACATGGCCGTGTCCATGACAGAAGAAAGAAGAAGAGCCGCGGAGAAGAAAGAAGACGGGACGCGCTGACATCGGGGACATCGGTAAGCCGCGCTGACATCGGAGGGTGAGTATTTAAGTTTATTTTTTGAAGTGGGTAATTTTTTTTTTGGTAATAGACTCGTGTATAAGCCGAGGGGACGTTTTTCAGCACATTTTTTGTGCTGAAAAACTCTGCTTATACACAAGTATATACGGTATGTATAATGCTTCCGACCCTAATGTTAATACATTGAGTATTACTTGCTACAAAGTCTTTGCCAGGGTCCCCAATTATAATGTATGGTTAATAGTACGAGTCTTCTCATATGGGAAAGTGACGCCTCTTGGGCCCGGTTGCCACCGCACCCCCTGTAACGCCTCAAGTTACGCCCCTGACTGGCTTTTAATTTAGTTTACCTGAAGGCTCCGGAGTATCCATAGTAAGCTTCAGCATCACTGGGAGAGCATTTAGTATCTGTGAGTGGTTTTTGTGGGTCACCGATACATAACTGACAGAAGCTAGAAGTAATGTCAGAGCCGGGAGCACAGCTTCTACTGAAGTAGGATCCTGCCATAGACACGGAGAATATCATCTGTAACATCAGATATACACATCCTATCTAAAACGTTTCCAGTTACCACTTTCAATGGTTTTCAATTTATGTTTTCAATTAAAAACATAAACGATCACTTGATTTACATGTACATTTTTCTTTATTATAAATAGAATATTATCTGTTTTTAGGACACATACATATATGAAAACAATTTGTTGTTCATGATATTTTGATGTTCTATGATATTCTAATATGTGATATAATGTATTTGATTCATTGTAGATTGTAATTGTTTGCCTAATGCATATGGACACATTGCTAACTTTGTGATAGACTAATTGCTATAAATAGTTAACAATACACGCACGTTGGCAAGCCCCGGAAGAAGCCGTGAAGGCGAAACTCTGAGTCGGGCAAGGAGGAACGAATGGATGACATACCTGGCACTGAGGTCTAATAATGCAAAGTAAGTTGAGAAAGAAACGGCATAGTCGGCACACTGTATAGTATTAGCACTTTCTACTTCTGCTGTAAGTAATAGTTACACTATTGGGTGTCGTTTCTTCCATGGGAACGGAGCCGGGGTCACTCGGAGTTTGGCAGAACCAACAGTAAGGAGGTGCAAGTTTCAAGTCGGAAGACTGAACTCGCACATCTGGAAGTAACCGCTATCCAAGTGATCCACCTACCAACGGCGAAACACTAACACGGGGAAACCAGGAGACGGGAGGACGCCCGTTCAACTCCGGTTTAGAGACAGAGCACTAGATGTACTGTGTAACTTGGTTCAACACTTCTACATTGTACTTGCTTTAAAGACACATTGAAGCTCACAAAGACGTTGATGCGGTGAAAGATTACTATTTTGGACTTTTTTCTTTATTTTCCGCTGCGCCGTCTCGTCAGTCTTATTTTGATTATTTAAAATTTTGTACATTTTATTTTGAGCATTTTATTTGTGTATTTTGTTGGTTTGCCCGGTTATTTGCAGTGGGTGGGCTCTTATTGATTACACTGTCAGTGGTATCTGTGCACCTATGTTCATACTTATGAACTAAACTGCAAATACCAAATATAATAAAACATCAATGCAATCACTTATAATTGAATGTCTATTATTGAAACAAATTGGAGGTGACAGCTCTTCCTCTCTCACTACATTAATTGTTCTGATTACTCAATGTTTATGGCTGGCACAGGAACAACCTCTTTGGCCAAGGCCACTGTCAGCAAGAACAGTCTCTAAAGAGTTGCAGTGTTTTTTTAATATCAGATTGCTTTTGCATCATGTTTTTATACATATATATATGTTTTTTAGAACACTTGACTGCGGCCATGAATCCTACGTACAGTACTATAACTTGTTCATATGGTCTTTTTTCTTTGTAGAAATTTAGTAAACAACAACTTGGTGTCATCCGTAGGGGTCTGTCCTAATATATTCCGACACTACAGTAAGTAATAATTTATGTAGAGACACACTTCTCCGACAAAGTATATAATACCACCAAGTTGCTAATGTATAAATTAATATTCAGAAAGAAGAGCATCACAGTTTTGGGCGAATGCTTCCAACACAAAGTCTAAAATACAAGTCTGCCTGCCACTTCATTTTATGTGGTCCACAAGGTTGGCATCATGTAAACATTTGATTAGGCTTATTGATGCAGATCCACCCCAAATAATTATTGGATGTCCTGCTCCAAGCCCCCCAATGACCATAGGACGTGAAGCTGACTGACTGCAATTACATGTTAGCTAGACTCCCCTCCATGACACGAATGTGACCACCAATGGTGGAGGAAGTTGTTTGGGTGCAAAGTACTGGGGGGAAAGGAGAATCTTACAAGTACCACTGGGTCTTCAAGGCAACCACATGGATAGTGTGACCCAGTGAAATGGAGTTTGACAACCTTGTTCTAGAAGAAATGCCTTTGTATGAAAAGAGTGTTTTTTTTTAGGGACAGGAATAAATAGCATCGCAGGCAACATGACCATGATATAGGGCCTACATCGAGGTCACCATATTGTCCATTAATTTGATATTGTGCCTTGCACAGTAGATTAGGTGCAGGGGACAGTTTCACTGGGTCCATGGAAATTAGGTATGGCTCAGTTATGGCTCTGGGTAAGTAGGATCCTATGTACTGGCAATGGTTTTAGAATAACTATTATTACGCTGTCAACTTTGAGTAATTTTTTTTGTGTAATGTTTTGAACTACTCACCAATATCACAGTTACCGTTCTTCTTATTAATAAGACCAATAGGAATATTCCATCCAGCCGTGCGCCCCACAGCCGTATGACAGGACATTTTCCCCTTAAGATTGTTCCATGAGATGTCTCTGTTACTTTTCTTTACAACAGCCACGGCATAATATGTTCCTGTGTGGAGAAAATTGTGATTTTACAACAATATAGATGGACAATTGTCATGTGACTTTGGTCATCTGACCAATTGGAGAGGTGTCCTGGATGACATACCTGGCACTGAGATCTAATAACGCAAAGTAAGTTGAGAAAGAAATGGCATAGTCGGCACACTGTGTAGTATTAGCACTTTCTACTTCTGCTGTAAGTAAATCATCACCAGACATTAGAGTGGTAATATTTTCCAGTAACCATCTTTTAGACTTTCTCCATATTTTTCTATTTGCTTTGAACAACATTTTGCTGTTGTTGCCACTTTCTGTCGACAGCGAGATCAAGGGCATAAGACTATGGTTTGGCTATGGTTGGGCAGTTTACTAATGGAGGTACTTCCATGTGGCAGTACACATGTATACAATGAGCTGAATTCTCTTCTATTACTCTCTGTATACTTTGTGATGCCGCTCAGCGCATATCAGAGTAATCAGTATTCAGAATAATTGCACTTTTCATCATTATCGATTATACAGGCTGTCGTACTTTCTTCTAGAGATAGACTTTGCCTAACAAGCAGTGGTGGATAGAACCAGTGTAAACCTTTTTAAACATTGCAGAAGTGTAATTTTTTTAAAAGTATTGCATAAACAATGTAAATTTTTTTTTTAAAGACTTTTGCCAGGGGCATAACAGTTACAGGGGGTGCGACCATGACAGGGCCCGGGGATGGGGATACGTTTGTGCTCTCTGTCTGCGCACACTGTATGATGTCATCAGGTGGTGACTTTGCGATGACATCATACAGTGTGCACGGGTAGATTGCACAGACGGATATGCCTCTGCCCACGCTGCTGCTCTTCTACAGCGTGGAAGAAGAAGCCTTAAAATAGCCGGGTAGAGGGAGGTGAGTAGTGAGTTTTTTTTTTTTTTCCAGGAGAGGCCCTTCTGCTGATTATTAGGGAGCTCCTGTGAAGATACCATTATTAAGGGGGTCTGCTGGACATTTCATTATTAAAGGGGCTGCTGAGGACATATCATCCTTAAGGGGCCTGCTACTGGACATTTCATTATTAAGGGGGATCGTGGACATTTCATTATTAATGGGGCTGCTGTGGACTTATTATCATTAAGGGGACTGTTACTGGACATTTTATTATTAAGGGTCCTGCTGAACATTTCACTATTAAGGGTACTGCAGGACATTTTGTTATTAAAGGGGCTTCTGTCGACTTATCATAATTAAGGAGAGTGCTACTGGACATTTCATTATTGAGGGGACTGCTGTGGACGTTTCATCCTTAACCCCTTCCCGACACGGGTCCAGGTGCATGGAGAGGGCTCGCGGGCCGAGCCCTCTCCATAGCCGGTAAGTCTTTGCTGCATATTGCAGCAAAGGCTTACCGGTAACACCCGCGATCGGTGCTAGCACTGCGATCGCCGCCGGCAATGCTGCCGGAGGCTTCAGAAAGATCTTGCCGCGGATCATCGCTCCCCGATGACGTCACGGGGAGCGGTGATCCGTTGCCATGACAGCTTCGGGTCTCACGGAGGCCCGAAGCTGTCTTGTTTTAACACATTCATTACAATGTGCTATCAGCACATTGTAATGAATGAGGAGTAAAATCCCCATATACTGCCATATTGCAGTATGACAGTATATGGTAGGATCGATCAGACAACCTAGGGTTAAAGTACCCTAGGGAGTCTGAAAAATAGTAAAAGTAAAAGTAAAAAAAAGTTAAAAAAAAAAATTATAATAAAAAAACCTAAAAATTCAAATCACCCCCCTTTCCCTAGAACTGATATTAATATTAATAAACAGTAAAAATCATAAACACATTAGGTATCGCCGTGTCCGAAAATGTCCGATATATCAAAATATAATAACGGCTTTTCACTGCGTTTAACCCCGTAACGGAAAATAGCGTCCAAAGTCAAAAATGAAATTTTTTTGCCATTTTGGAAAATATAAAAAAATTTATAAAAAGTGATCAAAAGGTCGCACAGTCCTAAAAATGATATAAATGAAAACGCCATCAAAAGTCGCAAAAAATGACACCACCCACAGCTCCGTACACCAAAGTATGAAAAAGTTATTGCCGCTAGAAGATGACAAAATAAAAAAAATAAAAATTTGTACAGGAGGTTTTAATTTTTTTAAACGTATGAAAACATTATAAAACCTATACAAATTTGGTATCCACATAATCGTAGCAACCCAAAGAATAAAATAGACATGTCATTTGGGGCGCACAGGGAAAGTTGTAAAATCCAAGCCCACAAGAAAACGTTGCAAATGTGTTTTTTCACCATTTTCACTGCATTTGGAATTTTTTTCCCGCTTCCCAGTACGCACCATGGAACATTAAATACCATCACTACGAAGTGCAATTTGTTACGCAGAAAATAAGCCATAACAGAGCTCTTTATGTGGAAAAATAAAAAAGTTATAGATTTTTGAAGGTGGGGAGTGAAAAATGGAAGTGAAAAAACTAAAAAAGGCCAAGTCGTTAAGGGGTTAAAGGAAATCTACCACCAGGATGAAGGATTGTAAACCAAGCATACTGATATACTAGTATGTGCCCCCCTCTGGCAGGATCTGCTCTTCTTTTAGTTTCTTATGCCCTGCTTTTTCCAAAAAAAGGCTTTTTATGCAAATTATGCAAATGATCCAGAGGGGCTCCAGGCTTCATAGGTGTTAATGAAGCCTGGAGCCTCTCAGAATGTCATTTGCATAACATTTAAAAAAGCCTTTGTTTGGAAAAATAACAAGGGCATAAGAAGCTCAAAAAAAGAAGAGCAGATCCTGCCAGAGAAGGCACGAACCAGTATGTAAGTGTGCTTGGTTTACAATCTTTCGACCTGGTGGTAGATGTCCATTAAGGAAGCTGCTACTGGACATTTTATAATTAAGTGGGATACTGGACACTCATTATTAATGGGACTGCTGTGGATTTATTGTCATTAAGGTGCTTCTACTGGACATTTCATTATTGAAAGCTGTTGGACGGTTTATTAATTAATTAAGAGGAGGCTGCTGGAAGCTATATATAAGGTGTTTGAATATGGTACTGTGCATATATGTCTGCGTGTATTCTCAAGTGTAATGAGCAGGACGAGGGTGGCAATGTGAGTTTAGTTATGTAGGGTCCAGATTCAAAGTTTGAACCAGGGACAAATGGAGTCTTGCCTGAAACATTAGAGATTATATAACAAAATCCAGATGGATTTAAATCACTCTCCCTCTCAACCTAAATGTCACAATCGTATGCTTGATGCACGTGACGGAGAAGTACGGTCATGTGGCAACTACACTATATACAATACTTGCTTGTGTCCTATATTTTAATGCACCGACCATCGGTTCCGCTAAGAGTAAAGCATGTCTACTGTATACGGTACATAATATTTATAAATGAGCAAATATGAATCTTATTTGAAAACTTTGTTAACTTTGTTAAAAAGTGAATAAAAATCTAAATTAAAAACAGAAAGATACAAATTTTTACTGTCACCATTCTTGGATCAAAATAATAGAAAGCTCAACAATGTGAACAATAAGTTTCAGTTAATACCTTGTGTTTTTGATCCACTTGTTCTGCAGGGTTTCAAATCATCTGTAAAAAAAAAGTGTTTTATTACTCTCGGGAATATTAAAATGCCCCAAGAACAAAAACTTTCCTATGAGCAACAAGAAGATTCCATTCTGAGTTTGGGCTCATTCACATTGGCGTTGATGTGCAGCTTCAGTTGTGAGTCCTTTCCGTTTTGACTCTATGATGAATCCATTTTATCTCCGTGTCCGCAAAAAAAAAAATGTAGGTTTAACATTGCTTTGTAAACATCAAACCTGGGTTTTTAGTCTCATCAGTGAATTTAAAACCTGTGAAAATAGAAGCCAATGTGAAAACACCCTTTGTGGGGCATCCGTGGAAATCACTGAACCACAAACATGAAACACAACGCCAATGTGAAAGAGCTCTTTAAAAGAAATCTACCATTAAAATCCATCACAGATCCAGGCACCGTGACTTTGGCAATCTTCTTAAATTTGTTATGCTAATTATATTTATGCTAATGAGTCAATGGGGGTCATTTACTAAGGGCCCGATTCGCGTTTTCCCGGCGTGTTACCCGAATATTTGCGATTTTCGCCGATTTCCCCTGAATTGCCCCAGGATTTTGGCGCACGCGATCGGATTGTGGCGCATCGGCGCTGGCATGCGCGCGACGGAAATCGGGGGGCGTGGCCGAACGAAAACCCGACGGATTCGGAAAAACCGCCGCATTTAAAAAAAAATCTGTTGCGGAGCTTGCACTTACCTTCACTCAGCCCGAGCTGGTGAACTCCAGCTCGTTCCGATGCTTTTCAGCACAGCAGCGCCACCTGGTGGACGGCGGAGGAACTACCTTAATGAATTCCGGCCGGACCCGAATCCAGCGCAGAGAACACGCCGCTGGATCGCGAATGGACCGGGTAAGTAAATCTGCCCCAATGTGTTGTAGCTTCACAGGCTATGCACACAGACCCATGTAGATGAGGGTTAGAATTAGTAAGTGTACCCGGTTTTTCATCTTTGATTTTGATGGTAGATTTCCTTCAAGGAAACTATTTTAGTAGTTCTTTGTAGTGATGCCTGACTTTAGCTTCTTGGGAATTATGTGCCTTTATTCCTTATTGAAGGAGTTACTTCCCATATACCTGGTCTTTATATTAAGTACTAGGTAAACAGTAACGTTCAGGAAAATGTATCAACCTTTACAGCTACATTCTATTTGCACTCTAATTGCATGATGTATTGGTATGATCCATTCTAAGTGGAGGCCCTGCCGCAATACAGTGCACTTACTGACTTACCTTGGTTATAGTATTCTCCCATCACAGGAATAAGACCACATTGGCCGGCGGTGTACAAGTACCCTCCATCCAGTGTTACTGCATCGGCATCACCTTTCTACAAAAGAATAGGTTCAACTTGAATTAATATTATTAATAATAATAATTCTTTATATAGTGCACACAGATTACACAACGCTACACAGAGCTTGCCAGATCAGTCCCTGTACCCATGGGGCTCACAATCAACCCACAAAAACACAGAGAGAACATACAAACTCTTTGTAGATGTTGATCTGGATGGGACTTGAAACCGGGACCCCAGCGCTGCAAGACTGTAGTGCTAACCACTGAGCCACCATGCTGCCCATACAGTAAAAGAAGTAAAATTTTGGCATAAGGATACTCTGTTCAGGATGACCTATTATCTATCCATTGGATAAAAGGTATAAATACTAAATAGTCAGCAGTCTGATGACTGGGATCTCCATTGATGGAATATACTACTATTACTACTACTAATAACCCTTCAGATACTTTCTGTAGGACAGTAAGAACTGGTGCAGGAATCTGCTGGACATTGTTCAAAAACCAGTCACAACTTACTTTAGTTGTAATAGACGCATAATCTATTTTCTATTTAATAGCTCATTTCAAGTTTCCCTTACCAAGACCTGTAAAATGCATTCTTCTGCAGAAGATGCCTGAGTGCACTCAATGGCGCCACCACTTGCAGGTGTCCAGTCGTCGCACTTGCTCTTCTCCTGTTTGCTCTGGGTGCACCAGCGTACATCTTCCTTGGATGGAGAATTTAACACTAAAAACATAGTAAATAATTATGAATTGTTTTTTTTTGTCCAGCCCCTTCTTTACTGCTTTTCCTCTAAATTCTTACCAGACATGGCTTGGATAGAACTGAAGTGACTTGCTCCCAGGTACAAGAAGGCGTCCATTAAAGATGGTAAAGTAATCAGAGAGGCGGCAGAGTTTTTCAGAAGTACATTCTTCCCAAACTTAGAGCCGGATAATTTGCATTCTTTTTTCTTTATGTTATAAAATATAGATAAAGAGAAGTAAAGATAGATTTCATCAGGTGACACAGTCAAGGCATAGACAATAGTCTACATATTCATTTATACCTCAAATAAATCCCATTGCATTGCTCATGCGTTGTATCAGATTACCACTGAAACCCCTTGTCATCATGAAAACAGAATTGCCCAATTGTCCCAGAATTAAAGGAAATCCTCCATCAAAATCAATCAATGATAAACCACAGATACTTACTCATAGATCCAGGCACCGTGAGTGTGCTAAAATTCTTATCCTCACTCTTTCCTTCTAAAATCAACTTTTATGGTTATGCTAATGAGCCAGGATGGCTCTTGGTGTGTTCCCAGAGCCCTTTTGTGTGGTAGCTTCACAGGCTGTTACACTGTGCAGGAGCACTCCCCCCCCCCCTGCACCCCGGCTGGTTGGGAATCTGTTAATTTTGGAATAGATATACTGGTTTGGCTTTAACCCCTTAAGGACGCAGCCATTTTACAGCTTATGGCTCAGCCCGATTTTTTGGATTCTGACTTGCTTCGCTTTATATGGTTATAACTTTTGAACACTGTTACTTATCAAAACGATTCTGAGATTGTTTTTTCCCCACATGTTGTACTTCATTTTAGTGGTAAATTTTGGCAGATAAGTTTTGCGTTTATTTACAAAAAAAAGAAAATGTGATGAATTTTTTGAAAAATTTGCCATTTTCGAAATTCTAAATCATCACGTTTTCAGGCAGATAGATTTACCAGCTAAATAAGTTGCTGAATAACATTTCCCATTTGTCTACTTTACATTTTCATAATTTCTGAAATATCTGGATAATTTATTTTGACGTCACGCGGCTTGCAAATAGAATATCGCTTTTCCGGATTTTCAGAATTGACTATTTTGGGGATAAATACAGTTTTGAATGAAATTTTACATATTTAGCATCAAAACCCCCTATATAACCAACCCATTTTCAAATCTGCACCCCTCAAGCTATCAGAAACAGCTTTTACGAAGATTGTTAACCCCTTGAGATCTTCATAGTAATTGAATCAAAATGGAGGTGAAATTTAGAATGGTCATATTGTTCCCTTATACGTTCATTTAGCACCAAAATTTACACATTTCCAAAATATAAAAAGAGAAAACCCACCATACAATTTGTTCTGCAATTTCTCCTGAGTACAAAGACCCCCCACATGTGGCCGTTACTTGTTTTATGGGGGCACAGCGAGGCGCAGAAGGGAAGGAGGGCGCTGCAGCTGCCAGGAATTTAGTTTCCTCATTGGCCCCTTTTGAAGGCTATAAAATTTTCGCTTTTTCGTTATTGGGGCCATGTGACGGCATTTTTTTTGCGGGATGAGATGCTTTTTCCATTGTTACCATTTTGGGGTTGGTATCACCTATTGTTGAAAATTTAGGAACTTTTTTTGAGGGCAGGAGTAGAAAAGCATCAATTCTGTACTGGATTTTTGACTTTTTTTTTTTTGGTGTTCACCGTATAGACTAATAGTCATGTTATCTTTATTCTATGGGTTGATACGATTACGGGGATACCAGACATGAATATATTTTCTTACGTTTTACTAAATTTGTCAAACAAAACCCTAATGTGGGGAAAAATCTATAATTTTTGTATTGCCATCTTCCAAGTGGCATAACTTTGTTACGTTTTTGGCTACGGAGCTGGTTGATGGCTTGTTTTTTGCGGGACATGTTGTACTTTGCACCAGTATCATGTCTGAGTACATATGGTTTTTTGGTCGCATTTTATATCATTTTTTGTGGGATTGAAAAGGTAAAAATCATAATTTTTGGAGGGTTTATAACAGTTTTTTTTTACGGCGTTTATCGTGGGGGTTCAATAATGATTTACTTTTATTCTACGGGTTGTTACGGACGCGGTGATACTATATATGTGGGGTTTGTGTTATGATTTAGACTTTTTTTTTGAGTTATATGTCTCTTTATATGTTTTGGGGGTTTGGGGCATTTTTAGTGATTTATGACTTTATTTTTTTATTGAATAACTTTTTTTTTTACTTTTTCACTTTTATACCATGGGACATGAAGAAGCAATCTTCTGATTGCTTCTTCATGATAATATTCTGCAATACTCATGTATTGCAGAGTATTATCAGTGTCAGCCTATGCACTTGCATAGGCTGGCACTTTGCCAGTAAGATGACGTCACAGACGCCATCTTACTGGCAATTCTTGCAGGTAACTCTGGGGTCCAGATCGGACCCCAGAGTTACTATAGCAACGATCGGCGCCCCCCGAAAACGGTTCGGGGGGGCCGATCGTGGGGGAAAGACCCCCCAGATACTTGTTAGATGCCGCGGTCGCGCTGACCGCGGCATCTAACGGGTTAAGCACCCGCGATCGGAGACAACTCCGATCGCGGGTGTTACACTGGGGTGCCGGCTATTAGTTACAGCCGGCACCCCGTGTTTCCCGATGCCGGTTCGGCTCTGATCCAGAGCCGAGCCGGCATAGGAGCCGTGGCGGATATATCCGCCACTGAGCGCTAAGTCACTGCGCTCCGTGGCGGATATATCCGCCGCGGAGCGCGAAGGGGTTAATGCTTGGTGGTGAGGGGGCTGTCCGTACAAGGTATCAAAAGAAGTGTGGTTTTCCTTTTCCTATGTAGCAAAACCTATTTACATATTTCCCTATATCTCCTCATGCATTCTTCCTCCACACCATCCCCCTCCCTACCCTGCCTGCTCAATGCACATGACAGGGAGGGGGGAGGGAGCGGTTTGTGTTTGGAGGAGAGGAGACACAGGCATACACAGGGTGCAGCTGCCCTCCCCAGGACTCTCCACATGTTGCTGGCAGGGAGACATGTAATGTGAAATAAACTTATATAAACTACTGAAATGATTCAGAATGCTGACGAAGGCATTTTAAAATCAGCACAGCATAGGCTTTTGGAACCTGTCACCAGCTAAACATGACATTCCTCGTGACAGGTTCACTTTAAATTAATCCATTTTAAAAAACGGCGATTTATTGCAAAAATATCTGCGTTTTGGGACGACAGAAATCCATGTGCTACAGAAAAATAACTCAATTACACAAATCGTTTTTAGTTTTCTTCTATCCCATTTTACCTTTGAAACTATTTAACTTTATTTTTACCTGGGAACTTTGGAAAAAGGCCACAATATCCATGGTCTTGTCTCCAGCACCCCTGGTCACCACCGCACTGACTGGCACACGGGCCAGATTGCACTGTTGGTATTGGTCTAGTGACTTTCTGGTGTTGTCAGGGCACAGAAGCTGGAAATTCTTTTTTAGTTCAACTGAAAAACAGGATTTTACTAAGGTTATTGCCAAATATGTGTTGCAAGTTGGAGTACAGTATTAAGGGACACTGGGTCACACGTATCATCATACCTCCCAACCGTCCCGTTTTGGGCGGGACAGTCCCGTTTTTTAACCCTTGTCCCGCCTGCACGGACCGTTAAGTGAAAGTCCCGTTTTTTTTGCGGTTTCACGGATTTTTCCGTTTTGTCCCGCCCCCGAGTCCCGCCCCCCCCCCCGAGTCCCGCCCCCGAGTCCCGCCCCCGTCCTGCTCAGGATACAGAGAAGCCAGGGGGCGGGGTACAGCGTCCTCCTCCTCTCCAGCTCCCGGGCTGTCTGCTGCAGAGCCGGCACCTCCCCCATCCCCTCCCCTGGGAGGCAGAGCCCTCCCTGTCCTCAGGCTGCCACTTGCAGGCACATGGATGGATGGATGGATGGAGCAGTGCAGAGTGTCATGTTCTCTGCACTGCCCCTGCACAGCAGCCCCAGGGGATCATCCTCCGTGCAGGCAGGAGCTCTCCAGCTCTGCTACATCAATAGCTCCCTGCCCCCACCTCCTCCTGCTCCTCACTGAAGTTCGTCTGATGAAGCAGAGCCGAGTGTGTGCAGCTGCTGCAGTGTGATAACAGGTACTCTACAGTGACTGCAGGCAGCAAAGGGTTAAACACTTCACTTTCCTCCATAGACCCCCTGCCCCCACCCCTAACCCCCCCAGTGCCCTTCTATTCTGCTTTTATTGTACCATATACTTAATCCCTTAACCCCTTAAGGACGCAGGGTTTTTCTCTCATTTCTCGCTCTCCAACTTCAAAAATCCATAACTTTTTCATGTTTCCGTGTACAGACCTGTGTGAGGGCTTATTTTGTGCGTAACAAATTTTACTTTCCCGTAATGTTATTTATTTTAACATGCCGTGTACTGCGAAGCTGCAAAAAATTCCAAATGTGGAAAAAATTTTTTAAAAAACCGCACATGTCACGTTCTTGTGGGCTCAGTTTTTTCGACTTTGACTGTGCACTCAAAATAACACCTCAGCTTTATTCTTTGGTTTGGTGCGATCGCGGTGATACCGGATTTATAGGTTTTATTGTGTTTTAATACATTTTCAAAAATTAAACGCATGTGTGCAAAAAAAAAAAAAAAAAATTTTTGCCATCTTCTGACGCTAATAACTTTTTCATATTTCGGTGCACGGAGCTGGGGGTGGGGTCATTTTTGGCGAAATGAGCCGACGTTTTCATTGCTACCATTTTGAGGTCTGTGCGACATTTTGATCATTTTTAATTTCATTTTTTATGTGATGTAAAAAGGTGTAAAAGTCGCATTTCGGACATTTGGGCGCCATTTCCCGCCTCGGAGGTCACCGCCGCCCGTAACCGTTTTTATATTTTGATAGATCGGGCATTTTGGGACGCGGCGATACCTAATATGTCTGTGATCTTTACTGTTTATTATGTTTTATATCCGTTCTATGGAAAGGGGGGTGATTAGAATTTTTAATATTTTATAAATTTTTTTTATTTTTAAAACCTGTTTTTTCTTTTTTTTCCACTATTTCTTAGACCATCTACGGTACATTAACCCTAGATGGTCAGATCGCTCCTACCATATACTGCAATACTTCTGGCTCATTGTAACGAACCTGCAGAAGCCATGTAGCCTCGTGTCAAAAGAAGACCCGAGGCTACCACGGCAAACGATCGCCGCCCCCGATGACGTTCGGGGGCACAGCGATCGTAAAAAAGACTTTGCCGGCGACAATGACCGACTGCGGTTATTAGCGGTGGGGGTTTTCTGCAACATGCAAAACCCCCCACCTTGTATGAAGAAGACTCAGCCCGTGAGCCCTCTTCATACACTCCTTTATACTCTCTGCGTCGTAGAGCTACGGCGCAGAGCGTTAAGGGGTTAATGGGGTTTTCCCACAAATACAAGTTAGGCCCTATCCATAGGACAGGGCTTAACCTGCTGATGTGTGGGGGTTTCAGTGATGTGACCCCCATAGATCATGAAAACAAGGGGTCTGTTGGGGTCCACATAAGGTCCATGTCATCGCTCTATGACAGTAATGGAGCAGAATGGTCATACACGGCCGTCTGCTCCATTACTCTGACGGAGCGATTTTTGCGTTTCCATATTTCACTCCCCACTTTCAAAAATCAATAACTTTTTTATTTTTCCACGTACAGAGCTGTGTGCGGCCTGTTTCTGCGTAACAAATTATACTTCCTAGTGACAGTATTAAATATTCCAGGCCCTGTACTGGGAAGCGGGAAGGAAAATATCAAATGTGTTTTTTATGGCTTTCACTGCGCGCTCAATAGGACTCCTCCCCTTTACTGCGCTCCATAGGACCCCTCCCCTTTACTGCGCTCCATAGGACCCCTCCCCTTTACTGCGCTCCATAGGACCCCTCCCCTTTACTGCGCTCCATAGGACCCCTCCCCTTTACTGCGCTCCATAGGACCCCTCCCCTTTACTGCGCTCCATAGGACCCCTCCCCTTTACTGCGCTCCATAGGACCCCTCCCCTTTACTGCGACAACGAGCATGTCCCCCCCCTAGACAACGAGGATTTCCCCCCCTAGACAACGAGCATTTCCCCCTGCTAGACAACGAGCATGTCTCCCCCTGACCCCTAGACAACGAGCATGTCCCCCCCCAAGACAACGAGCATGCCCCCCCCCTAGACAACGAGCATGTCCCCCCCCCCAGACAACGAGCATTCCCCCCCCTAGACAACGAGCATGTCTCCCCCCGACTCCTAGACAACGAGCATGTCCCCCCCCTAGACAACTAGCATTTCCCCCCCCCCTTAGACAACGAGCATGTCCACCCCTGACCCCTAGACAACGAGCATGTCTACCCCTGACCCCTAGACAACGAGCATGTCCTCCCCTGTGGCTGCGTGCCCTTTTTTGTGTGTTTGTGTTATTTTTGTCTTCCAGGACCGTGCCTGCTGTGGACTGCTTCGGATTCGAAGGATTACGTCGATGACCGACATTTCTAACAAATAAAATGGTCAACGAGGGTGTGTCTGCGTCTTTTGTTCAATACAATTTTCTGAAAACGGTGTGATTATTTATTTTTTTGCGACACTCTTCATAGTTTGCCATAGTAGTGGTGCCGGCTAGGTGACGGTGCTCATTACTAAGGGCTGGCCTTAGTGTTTGCCTTAATTTTTTTGGCAAATTTACACTAACGCCCATACCATTACCCCGGTACCCACCGCCACCAGGGGTGCCGGGAAGAGCCGGGTACAAACCAGTACCTGACCGTCTATAGATGGTCAGGTAGTGGGGCGGCTGCAGGCTGTTATTGTTGCGCTGGAATAGCCCCCTAACAGTGGCCTATCCCAGCTCAGTAATAGCAGGCTGCTGCTGCTTTTTTGTATCTGGCTGATTTGAACAATAGGGGGCACCCCATGCCGTTTTTCCCCCCCATTTTTTTGTAAAAATGGGGGAAACAGCCTGGGAGCCCCCTTTAAAGGGGGGACCCCACGCATATTTTTGTCAAAAATTTGAAGAAAAAACGGCATGGGGTGCCCCTATTTTTCAAATCAGCCTGATACAAAAAAGCAGCAGCAGCCTGCTATTACTGAGCTGGGATAGGTCACTGTTAGGGGGCTATTCCAGCGCAACAATAACAGCCTGCAGCCGCCCCACTACCTGACCATCTATAGACGGTCAGGTACTGGTTTGTACCCGGCTCTTCCCGGCACCCCTGGTGGCGGTGGGTACCGGGGTAATGGTATGGGCGTTAGTGTGAATTTGCCAAAAAAATTAAGGCAAACACTAAGGCCTGCCCTTAGTAATGAGCACCGTCACCTAGCCGGCACCACTACTACGGCAAACTATGAAGAGTGTCACAAAAAAATATATAATCACACCGTTTTCAGAAAATTTTATTGAACAAAAAACGCAGACACACCCTCGTTGACCATTTTATTTGTTAGAACTGTCGGTCATCGATGTAATCCTTCGAATCCGAAGCAGTCCACAGCATGCACGGTCCTGGAAGACAAAAATAACACAAACACACAAAAAAGGGCACGCAGCCACAGGGGGGGACAGGCTCGTTGTCTAGGTGGGGGACATGCTCGTTGTCTAGGGGGGGGGGACATGCTCGTTGTCTAGGGGGGGACATGGTCGTTGTCTAGGTGGGGGTACATTCTCGTTGTCTAGGTGGGGGTACATGCTCGTTGTCTAGGGGGGGGTACATGCTCGTTGTCTAGGGGGGGGCATGCTCGTTGTCTAGGGGACATGCTCGTTGTCTAGGGGGGGCATGCTTGTTGTCTAGGGGGGGCATGCTCGTTGTCTGGGGGGGACATGCTCGTTGTCTAGGGGGGGGCATGCTCGTTGTCTGGGGGCGGACATGCCCGTTGTCTGGGGGGGACATGCTCGTTGTCTGGGGGGGACATGCTCGTTGTCTAGGGGGGGGGCATGCTCGTTGTCTGGGGGCGGACATGCCCGTTGTCTGGGGGGGACATGCTCGTTGTCTAGGGGAGGACATGCTCGTTGTCTGGGGGGGGCATGCTCGTTGTCTAGGGGAGGACATGCTCGTTGTCTAGGAGGGCATGCTCGTTGTCTAGGGGGAGTGGAATATGCCCCCCAATTATATACATAAATATACATTGGTGCCAGTGGATGCGTTGAAGGTATGAGCAGTGGCGTGGCCAGGGGGTGTGGTTAGGGGGCGTGGCTAGGGTGTGGCTTCTGTGGGTAAAAAAATCGCCGCGGCGCGCTTCGCGCGCCGCCATTTTGTCCCTCTTTCTCCTCCACAAAAGTTGGGAGGTATGGTATCATTGTTTTTTGGACATCTCTTTCCTTAGTACCTGCAAGGCTTTTCACCACACTTTATGAAATTAAATCAGATCACTATGACCAAAAACTCAATTGAAACACAGATTACTCTATCATGAATAATTAGGGCTAAATACAACTAAATGGAATCTGCAATGCTATAGAGCGTAGTAGAGATGTGAGCCAATTGTACATAGTGCATACCTCCCAACATTTGTGAAAAGGAAAGAGGGACAAAATGGCGGCCGCGGCGATCCCCCTAAGCCACACCCCCAATCACTCCCTGGCCACGCCCCAAATTTTAGCCATATTAAAATAATAAAAATCATCTCAATAAAAAAAAAAAAAATGATCCTCATTGGGATTTGAACCCAGAACCTGCAGTGTCCATGTACAATAATAACACAGCGCCTCAACCCACTGAGCTATAATCTCTGTGATTAACAAGGTAGAGAATTTTGGTAACTATGAACTATGACTATATACTGCCTTGGTATATAGGGAGGGATCTTCTCAAATTATTGTAATTATTGAGACTATTATTATTATTATGGAGATGATTATTATTATTATTATTATTATTGAGATGATTATTATTATTTTTACCATTATTAATAATCATCTCCATAATAATAAAAATAATAAAATTTATAATAATAATAATAGTCTCAATAATTACAATAATAATCTCTGAGAAGATCCCTCTCTATATATCAGTGCATTAGTCTGTGTCACAGTGTAAATGGCAGATAACACTTCTTAGTTACCAGAAATCCCCAGCTCTGTATCACTGGGCTTATAGCTCAGTTAGTTAAAGGGCACCTACCACCACGAATCTACCTATAAAGGTAGATCGGGTGGTAGGTGGATGTATGGGACGTGAGGATAGCCCTTTTTAGAGCTAATCCTCACGTCCCCGCTAGCCTAGCATAAACTTTATTGCCCTAATATGTTAATTTAATTAAGCGGCTACCGGGGCGTGGAGTAGCCGGACACGAGGCTACACGGCGCGGCTACTCCACGCCCCAGTAGCTGCTTTCCCCCGCCTACCCTGTGATCTTCGGCGCGCAGCTCCTGGCAGCTGCGCGCCCTCGTCCGAGAAGCCGGAGTTCTGCGCATGCGCAGTAACTCCGGCCAAGATGCGCGATCTCGGGAACGAGGCCGGAGTTACTGCGCATGCGCAGAACTCCGGCTTCTCGGACGAGGGCGCGCAGCTGCCAGGAGCTGCGCGCCGAAGATCACAGGGTAGGCGGGGGAAAGCAGCTACTGGGGCGTGGAGTAGCCGCGCCGTGTAGCCTCGTGTCCGGCTACTCCACGCCCCGGTAGCCGCTTAATTAAATTAACATATTAGGGCAATAAAGTTTATGCTAGGCTAGCGGGGACGTGAGGATTAGCTCTAAAAAGGGCTATCCTCACGTCCCATACATCCACCTACCACCCGATCTACCTTTATAGGTAGATTCGTGGTGGTAGGTTCCCTTTAAGCTCCTGTCTATGGTGCACAAGGTCCCAGGTTCGAATCTCAGCCTGGCCAAAACTTTATGTAATTTAATTATATAAATAGCTCCCGATGTCTGTAGAAGCCATTCTGTACTGTGAGTTCAGACTTTCAAAGTATTTACTATGCGGACACAGCGCCGGGACCTGGGGGGAAAATCCGTGACAATCTCATAGCTGCCCGTGACGCGGGGCAAAGGTACGAAAAACGGGAAAGTCCCGTCAAAATCTGGACGGTTGGGAGCTATGCATAGTGTCCTATCTGCAGGCAGTATGTTATAGAGCAGGAGGTGCTGAGGAGATTGTACATAGTGTCCTATCTGCAGGCAGTATGTTATAGAGCAGGAGGTGCTGAGGAGATTGTACATAGTGTCCTATCTGCAGGCAACATGTTATAGAGCAGGATGAGCTGAGCAGATTGTACATAGTGTCCTATCTGCAGGCAGTATGTTATAGAGCAGGAGGTGCTGAGGAGATTGTACGTAGTGTCCTATCTGCAGGCAGCATGTTATAGAGCAGGAGGAGCTGAGCAGCTTGTACATAGTGTCCTATCTGCAGGCAGCATGTTATAGAGCAGGGGGAGCTGAGCAGATTGTACATAGTGTCCTATCTGCAGGCAGCATGTTATAGAGCAGGGGGAGCTGAGCAGATTGTACATAGTGTCCTATCTGCCGGCAGTGTGTTACAAAACAGGAGATGCTGAGGAGATTGTACATAGTGTCCTATCTGCAGGCAGCATGTTATAGAGCAGGAGGTGCTGAGGAGATTGTACATAGTGTCCTATCTGCAGGCAGCATGTTATAGAGCAGGAGCAGCTGAGCAGATTGTACATAGTGTCCTATCTGCAGGCAGCATGTTATAGAGCAGGAGGAGCTGAGCAGATTGTACATAGTGTCCTATCTGCAGGCAGCATGTTATAGAGCAGGAGGAGCTGAGCAGATTGTACATAGCATCCTATATGCCAGTGGTGGCTAACCTATGGCACTGGTGCCAGAGGTGGCACTCGGAGCCCTTTCTGTGGGCACTCAAGCCATCACCAGAGATGACTCCAGGTATCTTCCTGCAGTCCCAGACAGCCCAGGACTTGCTATTTTAAAGTGACAGCTCTACCTGGGACTGCTGGAGGAGTGGGAAGGTGTGGACAGATCTGGATTATCATTGTAGCTCCTGCTCCGACACTGACAATTCTTCCTGTTTATGGAACCCTGGAGGGAAGCTACAATGATCATCCAAATTTCTCCTATTTTCTGCTTTATTTGTGTCCTCAGGGTGCTGATATCAATGAAAGCTGTGACAGAGCAGGGAGTATAAATCACATATTACATTTCTGTGCTGGCACTTTGCGATAAATAAGTGGGTCTTTGTTGTGGTTTGGGCACTCGGTCTCTAAAAGGTTCGCCATCACTGCTATATGCAGTAAGCATATTATAGAGCGTCATGTTATAGAGACGATTATATATAGATTTATAGAAAAAGTTTTCAACATCTTCTCATTCTGGAATTAGTGGTCAGTGTTATCCAGTTACTGTCTGTATTCTATCACTTTGCAGCCATCAGTAACTGATTAGGACATCCCACTGGACTACTAAAACTAAAATTAAACATTGAAAATGTATATATATATACATATATATACACAATATTACTCATTGCTTAGCCTTAGCCTTATGCTTAGCATTATGACACATAGCATTCTTTCTTTTTTGTATTGTAATTACTTACAACAGTGGTTCTCAACCTTTCTAATGCTGTGACCGCGCAATACAGTTCCTCATGTTGCGGTGACCCCAAACCATATACAAGAATATTGCATTTGTGCCAAAAAATCCAATAAAATTGTGGCTCCGATGGCTTTAGGCGACCCCTGTGTTTTGATCGTTCGACCCCCGCCGGGTCGCGACCCACAGGTTGAGAACCACTGACTTACAAAAACCATTTAAAATTCTATATTATTATTAAATTTAAAGAAATTTTTTTTACGATTTTCATTTGTGTGATATTTGTACTGTATGTGTATGGTATGCTTTTATTACCTGGTACTGCCGTGTGTGAGGTAAAAGCTACATCGCCCTTGTTATCTCTCAGACATCTGTACAGAACAGAAATGATGGGAGAATGGGTTATTTCCCTACCCGAGGATATAGCAATACTTACAGGTAGAGTATAGTTCAGTCTGGCTGGGGCTGCCTTGTACCTACTTCAATGCTCCGTCAGAGTTGAAGTAAGGTTCATCACTGCTGAGCTTGCACTTATTGCTTCCCCGTCCTGTACATTGCTTACACAGGTTTGGCTCAATGGCTCCCGGGACACAACTTGCCGAGAAATACTTTGAGATGGCTGTAAACCAGGAAAATCATAAAAATAAAATTATAACTATTCAAATGTCTTTATGATTGTAACATTTAGAAGACAATGAAAAAGAAAAATATTATGAATATTAAGGAATAATACAATATTAAAAAATAAAAATAATATTACATTTTTTAAAATTTCTATTAAAGGGGTTGTTCCATGTTTTTAAGTTATCCCCTTTTCTCAGCATAGGGGATAACAAGCTCATAGGTGAGAGTCCAACAAGAAGGACATCACCGATCACTAGAACCGACACCTGGTGGTCTGGAGAATGGGCGGTCCATCCTCACTAATGGGTGGAGCAGCCGGTCGAGCATTTCCTGCAGCTCCACTCATGTCAGCTATCTCTGGCGCTTTCATAGGCAGTGAATGGGAGATACCTGGCTGCTGTACACAACAATTTCCGGCACTCCTAAACTATTGAATGTAGAATTGCACATTTACCCCTTTCTGTTTCCGCCACTGTCCAGTTTAGTAGCTTCTTCTCATGGAGCGTCCTCAGAGGTGAGTACCATCCAGCCATATGTCCTACTCCAGGCTGACAAGATCTCTTGTTCTTCAACTCATCAAACTTGAAAGTAGTTGATTTTTTTACTACTGCCACTGCATAGGTGCAAGTTTCTGCAAGACCAAAGGTAATTAGGGTCACTTTTTGTTAATAATAACAAAAAATTGTTATCAATATTTTTGTTAAATGCGGCTGAGCTGCACCAATGTGGTGCTGTTTTTAGAATAAAATTTGACTTTTGGTCTGATCTTATACAGATGCTTAATGTAGTAATTCTGTACCTTTCTGAGTGCCGTAGCTTTCTGCCATGATTGGTTTCAAGTTGTAGGGGTGCAAGGATGCTTTATAGACATTCCCACTATCCACAGTTGTGGCGTCTGCATCTCCATCCTGCAAGATGTCATGCATTTATTTGATTATAGTAAAAAGACTGTGAAGATATCATCCAGGCACAAAAAATGTTCCCTTAACTGCTACTTGGCTAGGGGTGAACCTAAACTCTCTGCTGCCTGTGGCAAACTATAACCCCCCCCCCCCCTTCAGATCTATTCAATAGTAATATATCATGTTATTTTTTTAGTCAGTGGGTTTCCCATTCAGTTTCTCACGCACATGCTGATATCTGCCAAGAAGAGACTCTATTTGTAACTATTAGGACCTGCTAATGCAGCCCCCACCTTCCTGCAATTTGTCACGGGTGCTCCCGAGACCCATATCGCTGGTTGCTGGCTCACCTGTGCCACTCGCTGCCTGCCGGCGCCACACTTGCGCAACTTACCTGTCCTCTTTCCCCCCTCCTAGGGTGAATGAAGATTTAAAGGGCCAGTACACCGTTGATGCTGGCCATCCCCAGGAAATTGCATAAAAAACAGCCTCTCGAAGCATTCCCCGCCAGATCTTTGTGCCTAGTGCCTCGGAGAAAGCTATTTCATGCGATTTGCTGGGGTTCTAAATTCCCTTTGTGACCCCGGTTCCATTATTGACTTCCATCCCGTGCTGCCTGTCCTGACCTACCACTACGTACCCGACTCCGATCCTGTGCCACCTGTCTCGACTACCACTGATCCTGACACAGTTGATGGTGCCTGAGGAGAGATACTTGCCCCAAGGCTGGTGCACCTTACATGGGGGATGATACTAAAGGTCATATAATATAATGTATACACATATCATTGAATTTAAGGGAAAATGTCAGCTCCTGGGACACGTATCAAATGTCCTGCATCATAAGAGTGTCTTTCCAAAGAAAATCTGTGTCTTGAATGCAGAAAAATCTTTATCTTTATTCATATAAATTACGATATATATAAAATTCTGGTCCCTTAAGGGGGGAGCCTTGAGTTTTGTTAACCAATTTCGAGGCTTCCCATTCAACCATGGTGCAATGTGTGCGGTCCCCTAATCACAAAACTTACATGAATAGCAATGAAACAATCTTCAACACTGGATCTCTTTACACAGATGAGGGGAATATCCGCGCTCTTACAAGATCTTGCCAAATTACTACACTTTTTGTATTCACTTTCCGATGTTAGACACCAGCGGATATTTCTTGATTTAGGTACAGCTAGACAAAAGCCTGAGAGATAGAAAGGTAACATTCATTTCTGTAATGCTAACATATATCAACAACAAGCACAAGACAAGATCTTCTCGCGCTAATGAAAGGGGTTTTCTAAGACCTCATGTGCCACAAAACAGGCAGGAATAGGATCTACACAGTCACTGTGCTGTGAGATGTGATGTGCTCACCGCACACTGGGGCACATTTACTGAGGGTCTGTTGGACGCAATTCCGTGGGGTTTCGTGAATTTTTCCGATTTGCCCTGAATTGGTTTTTGGCGCAAGCGAGTGGATTGTGCCGCATCAGCGCCGGCTTGCATGCCACACATAAATCGGGGGCCGTGGCCGGCGGAAAACCCAACTGATTCGGACAAACCGCAGAGTTGTGTCGCAAGATCAGCACTCACATGCACCGGTGTGGTGATCTCCGGCGGACCTCAGCGGGGGAAGCGACACATGCAGGAGATTGGATGCACGAATCGCGGCAGCTCCGAATCCTCGTTGAACATAACTCTAACTTCTCTATTTTGTTGACTATCCGGCCTTCCCACCCTTTGCACTCACTGCGAGGCGAGGCTCGGGAAAGAGTTCCCTTTTTTATCTTAAATGGAAAGTTGAAGCTGACTCGGTGGCCAAGATCTATTTTTGAGGCTGCGCCAGTTTTCTGTCTGGCTTTGCACTGAAAAGAAGGTCTGTGGGGCTGGCCCATGTGTTTACAGTGTCTGCACCAGTTTTGGGCTTTGGCTGCACTGTGTCCGGCAAGACAGACAGAAAATTTTAGACATATTTAATCCAGCTACTTGACAGAATTGTGTCACACGCTGTATGTTAAAGGTGCACCAAAAAGAAAATGGTGCAACCACCCCAAGCAGTGCAGGGGCGCCAGATAATTGATGACTGTGTGCCAGCATTGAATAATCTGCCGCACCCAGCACATTCGTGAGGAAAACTACATTTACTGCAGCTTGCCTCAATATTGATAAATCTGGACCACTGAGTCTATAAGAACGTTTTCTACAAATGCACTGTGCAGGGAGGGGGAGGACATAAGCTGTGACATCATCTATCGTCAGTAGTGATGTAATGATGGGTCAGTGTTATCTATATAGAGGTCATTGTACAGGGAGGAGGAGGAGATAAGCTGTGACATCATCTATTGTCAGTAGTGATGTAATGATGGGTCAGTGTAATCTATATAGAGGGCATTGTACAGGGAGGGGGAGGAGATAAGCTGTGACATCATCTATTGTCAGTAGTGATACAATGATGGGTCAGTGTTATCTATATAGAGGTCATTGTACAGGGAGGGGAGGAGATAAGCTGTGACATCATCTATTGTCAGTAGTGATGTAATGATGGGTCAGTGTTATCTATATAGAGGCCATTGTACAGGGAAGAGGAGATAAGCTGTGACATCATCTATTGTCAGTAGTGATGTAATTATGGGTCAGTGTTATCTATATAGAGGTCATTGTACAGGGAGGGGAGGAGATAAGCTGTGACATCATCTATTGTCAGTAGTGATGTAATGATGGGTCAGTGTTATCTATATAGAGGTTACTGTACAGGGAGGGGGAGGAGATAAGCTGTGACATCATCTATTGTCAATGGAGATGTAATGATGGGTCAGTGTTATCTATATAGAGGTCATTGTACAGGGAGGGGAGGAGATAAGCTGTGACATCATCTATTGTCAGTAGTGATGTAATGATGGTTCAGTGTTATCTATATAGAGGTCATTGTACAGGGATGGAGGAGGAAATAAGCTGTGAAATCATCTATTGTCAGTAGTGATGTAATAATGGGTTAGTGTTATCTACATAGAGGTCATTGTGCAGGGAGGGGGAGGAGATAAGCTGTGACATCATCTATTGTCAGTAGTGATGTAATGATGGGTCAGTGTTATCTATATAGAGGTCATTGTACAGGGAGGAGGAGGAGATAAGCTGTGACATCATCTATTGTCAGTAGTGATGTAATGATGGGTTAGTGTTATCTATATAGAGGTCATTGTACAGGGAGGAGGAGGAGATAAGCTGTGACATCATCTATTGTCAGTAGTGATGTAATGACTGTGTTCTGTATAGATGTGTTATCTTCTCTTGTATGTGATCCCCTTTAATTACCAATATTGCTGAGTCTGTGTTGAGGAGAAGAGAAGTGGGTCTCCCAGATCTAGGTAGCTGAGGTCTTCATACTAATTTATCTAAAGATTAGGAAGAGTAATGTGAAAGCTTCTCTAGCAGATCAATGTTTTCTTCTATGCTGCTTATTTCATGATGAAATCTACTTACAGCTCAAAATGTTGCCTTCTTCATAAGTAAAAGCACACATTATCTAGAAGTTACCATGACTTCCTTCACGAAACTTACTAAGCAAATCTATGGCTACAATTATGTAATACATTACTCAACTGGAATCCCATTATTAATATCCCAGGCAGAAGTCATAGATGTATAGGTACAATGATTCAATATCCATTCACAGTAGACAGGTATAACCTGCACCCCTCATGAGCCCTAAATGCCTTATTCATCCTTGACATTGATATGATCGGTTTTCCTTGTAGATTAGGTAAACATGATAGGAACACTTACATTTATCAGGTTAGTTGATCCTTTTTCTTACCTAATATATTGAGGCATAGAACCACATGGAAGTAAGGAGCCATCATCCACAGTCTCTAGGGGCTAGAAGGAGAATGTTCTTCCTACTGGGAGAACGCTGTCATTTATAAGGACACATGAGCCCCTGTGTGCAGATGTTTCCTCACAGCAGGGTTAACATCACATAATATTTCTCAATATTACACCCACCTCGGCTTCCTCTCAAGTGGCTCTGAATGGGTTCATTCATTTAAGCTGGAAATAAGAATTGCTGGCAAAAATCAATGTTTGGTCTAACGGGCCATCTGGATGGAGTCGAAATAACCCTTTTACCGGTAAGGAGATGTAGAATTCGGGACATTGCACTTTTCTCTCTCACACTCTCTGCATCAGGTATCCCTCCAATATGTCACAAAACAAGTGACACATGTTCTGCTATGTTTAAAGGGACACTCCCACCCCACTTGTAAAAACAGAAATTTTAAGGCACTTTTACCAATCTGTCTTTTATGAGAATATTTTGATTGTTATATAGCTTTGGGATGCACCAGGATCAGTCATTCTCATCATTCGATACTACTAGAAAAATGTCTACACACAATGATCATGTAATGAGGGCTCTGGAAATAGGCAGGTGACAGAGACAGTGGGCCCTCAGACTGAATCCTCTTGTCCCTGTCCCTACCTGATTGCCTCATATTACCCCAAAAAATCAACTGGTCGATGTTCTCTTCTTGCACCAGAGTGCCAAATAAAGAGGCAAAGACAAGACAATATAAACATGGAAGAATAGTCTGTAGAGCCGGGTCACAAGGTGATTGATACTTCTCCCATATTATCTTCAGATTCTGCCTGATCCTCTAATGATTTCAGCATGAAGACATCCGGCAGCTCCTTAGCTTTCAAGACTTAGACACTGAAGGTAAATGTGTGATAGAGATTTTTATCTAGGCCTCCAAGAAGCCTTCTACACATGTAATTTGATTGCCAAATTTATAGATCTTTGTTCTCAGTGCTGGGATAACGGGCACAGAATAGACACAAACACTTGGTCATAAGCTTCACTCAAATCACTGCGTTTATTTCAAGCAGGCAGTCGTGTATATCAGAGCAGAAAATGCTATGCAGAGGGCATGAAAAGGTGATAAAATACTGAAATGCTATAGGTTAGCTTGAATATACCAGAACCTCCCCTTTATGATTTAAAAAAAAAGGCTAAAGACCTCTAAGATACATCTAACTCACAAAAAGCAAAACAAAAGCACAGAGCCAAACTTCTGATATAAGTGCCCCTATGACTTGATAGTTATTCCTATTAAAGGGTTTGGCCTCTTTTCAATCTATTCCATTAGACATGTCTCTGCAGGTATATGTACCTGTACCTTTGCCTTCTTTGAGAGCTTCAGCCTTTTGCTGTTCTCACCCTTCCACCCTCTGCATATATGCACAACTTCCTGTTTCTCTCTCCTTCAGTCCTTCATAATGGAGTCTCCTACTGTGCCTCTTTCTCTTACAGTCCGTCCTCAATGACAGACACACTGTGGAGCAGGATAGGTCAAAATCTCCTGCTGCCTCCTAGTCATCAGAGCTCACACATGTTAACAAAGATCCATGTAGAGACCATGTAGAGATGTATCAGACAGCACAGCACAGTAAGTAGCAGAAATACTGAATGGCTTAAAGATCATTCAGGGATTATTATTAAGACACTAAAGGCATGTGGGCAACTTATGTTAAAGAGAGGCCAACCCCTTCAACCGCCTGATACACATGAATTCTTATGTACGTGTGGATATGTTTGAAAAGGAGGAGTATAATTGCTGACACACACCTTTGGTGATAGCTTATCCCTCCACAGGAGACACTTTGCAGAGGGTCAATAAGCTGCTACAACACACACATTACATTAATCTAATATTTTGCCATCTCAACTGTATAGCTTCCATAGGGTCAGATATGACATGTCTCCTAATGTATTAGAGACATATATATATATAGACATCAATATATAAGATTAACTCTTTGTAATCTTACCCAATAGCCAAACCCTATACAATACACTAATTGTTTATGTGCCCAAATCTCCCCACTGTCAGAAAGGTGGTGTACAGGGTCATTTTTTAAATACTTTTGCCTCATGGCTGGTACTGTCTTCAATGTTCCCATCAGTAAGTAGAAAAAAAGTGACAACTTAAGAGTTTTTTTGGGAAAGGGAATGTACCATTACAGTCTTTTTCCATGTGAATTATGACATGTAGGGAAAGTTATGCAACTGCAAAAGTTTTACTAATATTTGTTCTCTTTGCCAAAAGTAACATTGAGTTTTTCGGTAGGGGAGAAAGTATACAGGAGCTCTGTGCCGGAGAAATGTTGTACTTCTCTATTCATTTACTCTGGATCCTGAATGTGTCACAACGGAAAATAGTTTTTCTTCCCAAGCATTTATAAAGCTGTTGCGCCAGCAGCAAAATTTCAGAATTTCATAAAAATATGAATACATATGACTAATGACTCAAATCGATTACTATTATTTAAGCATTTTGTACTACAGATGACATTTAAACATGTTCCACTGATCACTGGGGTTTTTGAAGGTAATCAAAAATATTCTCTCTCTAGGAGTATTCACATGTGGTAAATAGTAGGACATACCATTATTGCCTGATAAATGAGGGTCCTTCCTCTGGACCTACACAAGTTGCAGTCTTGCTGACATAGTGGGGCAGATTTCACTTCTCCGGGCGTTAGAAGAATTTCTTAGTAAGAAAGTTTGACTATTCTACAAACAGAGATGTATCTTGGGTTGCAGAGGATGCAGTTATACCTGGGCCAAGGTGCCTTTGGGGGTCTATACGGTGTCCGTTCCCTATATAAAGAAACTTGAACTATTTGGGCTTGGTACAAATTCTGCATTGGGACCCAGCAGCCACAAGTTACGGCATCGGCTCTGATGTTCTATAGACGTGAATGAAGAGAGCCTGACATGTTCAACCACCTTGGCATTTACTGAATTCATGATAAGGAATTCAGGGGACTCCTGTTCTCATGATCAAAAATATTCAAATTTGTTCATTTGTATTGCAAAATATTTTTACAATCCAAAGGACGTACTGTGCGTTCAGAGATGCTCTTCTGCCTACCTTGGTTGTAACGGGTGGCGATTTGAGTCATTGTTGCCTTTCTATCAGCTCGAACCAGTCTGCCCATTCTCCTCTGACCTCTGGCATCAACAAGGCATTTCCGCCCACAGAACTGCCGCTCACTGGAAGTTTTTTCTTTTTCGGACCATTCTCTGTAAACCCTAGAGATGGTTGTGCGGGAAAATCCCAGTAGATCAGCAGTTTCTGAAATACTCAGACCAGCCCTTCTGGCACCAACAACCATGCCACGTTCAAAGGCCTCAAATCACCTTTCTTCCCCATACTGATGCTCAGTTTGAACTGCAGGAGATTGTCTTGACCATGTCTACATGCCTAAATGCACTGAGTTGCTGCCATGTGATTGGCTGATTAGAGATTAAGTGTTAACGAGCAGTTGGACAGGTGTACCTAATAAAGTGGCTGGTGAGAGTATAACATACATATGGGGGCTACATATCATTTCAATATGATAAAGTAATCAACAATGACAAAAGAACCACGTGCAGGAAATTCAAAATGTTTATTGGTAAATCTGAGGTTTGTAAGACCAGAAATGAAAACCAGTAAAAGCAAAAGAGATGGAGAAGATGATGACTACGTCCTCTCAGCAGTGATGGAAGGAGCAAGCAGAGGCCAGTGCTGGAGATACAAAGAGAAGATAAAATTAATAAATCTTCAAACATTTTATTAAAACTTGCTTTAGTAGACATGCGTAAGACTACATCCCCATATGTACATTTCTGTTATTATTGATGTATGGGTTTTGATTTATTGTGACACATCTCATTAGTCTGGATACTTTTTTTTTTACCAATCGCAGGTGGTGATACATTTGATCAGTAGGAGTCCTGCACTACAATATGCAGTAGCCAAAAAACGGTTGACCCATACAAGGTTGTTGAAAACTTACAACAATAATAATTTAAAGGAAATCTACCACTAAAAACCAACAATAAAAAGCTGCAAATACTCACCTCCCCTCCTCTTTACCTTGATCCCGGCGTTGTCTGTTATTAGTCTTGACAAACCAGGATTGCCTAGAAAACAAACTTATAATTAGCAGCACGGAGTGCGGGGACAAGATGTCTGGGGCTCCGGGCTGCTAATTATGCACACCCCTCACCTCCCTCTCCCATGATGGGAGCATGGCAGAACGAGGTGACGTCATGCAAGAGGCAGGAATTAACAGCTCTCGTGTGACTTCACCATGCTGGGAGAGGGAAGTGCGGGGGTGTGTCATAATTAGCCACCCAGAGTCCAGGACATCTTTTCCCTGCACTCCATACTGCTAATTATAAGTTTGTTTTCTAGGTGATTCCTGCTTGTCAAGACTAGCGTAAGACAGTGCCGGGATCAAGGTGAAGAGGAGCGGAGATGAGTATTTGCAGCCTTTTTAGTGGTAGATTTCCTTTAAAAATGGTGTAAGCCAATGTCTTCACATTAATATATATGTATATATAATATATAATGGACATCTACCACCAGGATGAAGGATTGTAAACCAAGCACACTGGCACACTGGTGTGTGCCCCCTCTGTCAGGACCTGCTCTTCTTTAAGCTTCTTATGCCCTTATTTTTAGAAAAAAATGCTTCAAAAGATATGCAAATGAGCCTGAGGGGCTCATTTGCATAATTTTAAAAGCATTTTTTTGCAAAAACTAGGGTATAAGATGCTAAGAGAAGAGGAGATCATGCCAGAGAGGGCACACACCAGTATGTCAGTGTGCTTGGTTTACAATCCTTGATCCTGGTGGTAGATGTCCTTTAAATCCTTTACTTGGTAGTGTCTTATATTATTTGTATAAGTTCCCAATGATCTGTAAAATGCTTTGTAATATCATGGCACTATATAAATATATAATTAAAGATTTATTATTATGTTAATATATTTTTCAATATTTTTAGTATATTTTCCTACATACTCGCAAACTCTTTAGATTTTTGGAATTCATTACGTCAATAGAAGGTTCGTTCATTCCTGGTAATAAAATACCTTCAGTAAGCCAGGAAAAAAAAAAGACTTTGCTAAAATCCCACAGAATCTTTCAATTCATGAAATTATAAAATGAAATAATTCATCACATTTCTGGAAATTAAGACCCTGTACCTGATGGTGGGAAGCAGTGGTTATCACTGTGCACAGCCGTATAATAGGTTTTGCCAAAATAATCCTCCATGATGTCTTTTTCTATCATCCTATCAAACTCGATCAAGCATTGTGTGTTATCGCTGAAGAGGAGGTTTTGTCCGTTACTTGAAGAAAACATCTGAAATATGTCCTTCTGAAATCCTTTACGCCCAAAGAGAGACTGAGGAAGAGCAAATATTGGGATTAAAGGTCAATGACGTTTTACTGTAATGGTACTCTGAGGCGCTCCAGGGGTGTTTCCCAAGCACCCCAGGGTAATTAACATAATTTTTATAATTGCTGCAATTGCGGTGTATAGAGTTACTTTAAAGAAGTCCCGAGGAACATCATTCCTCGGGAACTTCTTAGTAGGACACATCTACCATCAGTAAAACTGATTTCAACTCCCTAATATTGTGTAGGACCCAAAGCTCTGACCTATGAAGGCTTGGACAAAATAACATTATTAAAGATGTCCGGATCAATCTTCCAAAAGGACATTAGCTGTCACAGATTCACTTTTATTTGTTTGTCCTAAATTTTGTAGTTTGCAGCCAATGCATGCGGGAGACACTCCAAAAGACTGAGCATTTTGGAAATGTTCTGATTGGGTCAGACCGACATTGCCTTGAGGCCCAGGAACTTCAGAGCTATTCCTCACAAATCTATGACATTTTGACAATATGACTCTATCTGTAGATAGAGCTAGAGAGAACAAGATACAAATATTTCTCTGAAAATGTCTAATATTCATATTCATATGTCAACACATGTTATTGTTATTATAGGAAATCTACCCCCGAAATCAGGCATGGATAGTCTAGAGGCAGTTACTCATAGATCCAAGCACCATGTGGTATTCTTCTTATATTTGTTATCCATTCATGAAAATTATGCTAATGAGCCTAATGGGGCTACTGAGGGAGTTACCAGAGACCCTCCATGATGCAGATTCACAGGATATGACATTGTCTCACCCTGCACCTCTGCTCCCTCAGCACTTTCCCCTCCCTCTGCCCTATGTTATCTCATGCCAACACATGAAATTTCAGCACACATTAGGAGGGGGGAAATGCTCCTGCACATTGCAATAGCCTGTGAATCTACAGCACTGAGGGGTTCTGGGATGTGCCCCAGTGGCCCTTGAGGCTCATTAGCATAATTGTAAAAGTTTATTTTAGAAGGATGGAGGCCATGGATAACAAATATAAAAAGTTTGCCACAGTCATGGTGCCTGGATCGATAAGTAAGTGTCCCTGGTATATCATGATGGATTTTGATGATAGATTTCCTTTATTATAGTAAAACAAATGTTGAGAGCTAAATACAAAATACACAACTTTCTTAGACAATTGATGTATCTATTGGTTGATCCATACGCAGCACTTACCTGCTGGTTAACAATAATTTTAGTTACATCGCTGGCACTGTCCTTCCGGGTGACGACAGCTCGAGGAGGGATGCCGGCAAGTTTGCAGTTTTTGTAGTTACTGACAGGGGCACGAGATCCATCAGGGCATAGCAACTCAAAATCTGTGGACTTTAAATCCTTTGCCCATAGAGCAGGATTTTTACCTGAAAGACAAATCAAATCATTTGTCATGTGTACCTTATTGTTTTTGGTTATTATTCATGTATTAATGGTGTTTTACAGGAATTCACGGCTGGGGTAACCAAGAAAAATTTTCCTTGTGGTGGTCTCCTGTTCTTCCACACTCCTGGAACCCATATGAAACCCATACTGACCAATCAGTTTAGGAGTTTAGGAAACCTCCATACACTTTGGGAAACAGAAGGTAAACGGAAGACCCTCCATTCACCTTACATTTCTGTTTTGCTCTATGGAAAAATAATGAAAACCCCAAATGTAAGTGTGAACTGAGTCTAATGTGTGTCCTTTGTCGACAGGTGATTAAAATTCTGCCCCTATATGTTTGGATGACCACCTGTTATAGTCAGATATTTATATATGTTGACCAATATATGTGGCATCAACTAATATAAATATGTTTTTCTGTAATCCAGCAAGATTAGGATGACTGGTTACAATTGAGGGAAAGATGAATACCGCCAAGTACAGAGATATCCTGGATGAAAACCTCTTCCAGATGCTCTGGACCCCAGACTGGGCCGTAGGTTCACCTTCCAACAAGACAATGACCCTAAGCACACAGCTATAATAACACAGCAGAGAACATCTCTGTGACCATTCCTGACTGACCCAGCCAGAGACCAGACCTAAACCCAATGGAGCATTTCTGGAGAGACTAGAAAATGGCTTCCACCAACGTTCACCATCCAACCTGAGGGAACTGGAGAGGATCTGCAAGGAAGAGGCAGAGGATCCCCAAATCCAGGCGTGAAAGACTTGTTGTATCATTCCCAAGAAGACTCCTGGCTGCACCAGCTCCAAAGCTGCTTCTACTCAATACTGAGCAAAGGGTCTAAATTCTTATTACCAAGTGATATTTTAAGTTTTTTGTGTTTAATAAATTAGGAAAAATATCTACATATCAGTTTTTTATGTGAACATGGTACAATAATGAGCAAAAAAGAACTTTTGATTTCATCAATTGGCTGCTATGAAAAAAAGAGTAAAAAATGTAAAGTATTCTGAATACTTTCCGTACCCACTGTATGTCCTCAGAATATCACATTACAATAATACAATATGTAAATGTAGATTTCCAGACAAAAATGGAAAACATAGTTACCCCTGCTCTACACCATGCCCAGATTGCGCCCAGATTGCATTGCAGTTTTTATTCCTACGTATTGTAATTTTGCTGAGCATGGTTGTCTTACCATCTGTGTTTTCAAATACAGCGGTGTGAGGCACAAAAGCCACATCTCCTTTCTCTGCCAGACACCTACAGTCAGAATTCAAATACAGAAGATGTCAAAGTAAAAATTCAAATGAGCTGAATACTAAAAATGTAAGCAAACTATCATAATGATGGTAATTAAAATATTACAAAAATGTAGTTTTTATGTTAAAAGGGTTGGCTACTAAAATATATATATATCTATACATATTATACTTATCCGGGAATACATTTCTCTGCATTCCAGGTGAGTTAGGGATCACATGGCCCACCGGAAATTCCAGTGAGATCCCGGGTCCTGCCTACTTCTGGCAGTTTAAGAGAGATGTTCACTTGATACTGTGCCCATGCCCTTCCTTAATAATCACTTCCATGTCAGCCTTTTGTGGGTTATGCGGATGTCAGTGTGTGCCCCACTGTCAATTGAGTGGTTATCAGCAAGGGGATGTGCATGAAGTATCAAGTGAATGGATTGATCTGCCAAAAACCAGGAGAGCACAGGATGTCAAAGGAAGTCCCAAGTCAGGCTGCCAGTCACATGATCTGCAGCTCTCACACACTACAGAGAAAGCTTACAAGGGCAAGTACAATATGGGCCTTGGT
Source organism: Engystomops pustulosus (assembly GCF_040894005.1). Classification (NCBI taxonomy): domain Eukaryota; kingdom Metazoa; phylum Chordata; class Amphibia; order Anura; family Leptodactylidae; genus Engystomops; species Engystomops pustulosus. The sequence continues at coordinate 189,196,978 of NC_092413.1, read as the reverse complement.
AAAGTTTCTTATTAGTGGCCAACTCCTTGAATGTCAACATAACAATCCACAAGACAACATATGAAGATGGAACAATTTTGAATTACCGTATATACTGGAGTATAAGACGACCCAAGTATAATCCGAGGACCTTAATTTTACCACAGAAACCTGGGAAAACCTATCGACTCAAGTATAAGCCAAGGGTGGGAAATGCATTGGTCACAGCCTCCCCATTATATAGCCTGCCGGACCCTGCCCCATAGTATATAGCCAGCACCTGCCCCCAGTATATAGCCTGCCAGCCCATATTCCCCAGTATATAGCCTGCCAGCCCATATCCCCCAGTATATAGCCAGCCCCCTGCCCCAGTATATAGCCAGCAGCGGGGAAAGCTGTAGAGGTGAGTGTTATATATTTTTTATCTCGAGTATAAGCCGAGTTTGGGTTTTTAGCACATTTTTTTTGTGCTGAAAAACTAGGCTTATACTTGAGTATATATGGTAATAGTTAGGAAATAAGAAATAAGCTGCAAAGTCATTGAAAACAGAAATGTGCTGTGTATCTACATATTTTCTAGTTCCTAGTGTAATAATAGTAAGGAAAGAAAAACAAATAGTATCATTCTCTTAAGTTCACGTTACCTGATGGCCCCTTCGTTGCCGTAGTACGCCTCTTTGTCATTTGGAGAGCACTTTGTCTTTGCTTTGGTGTTTTGTGGATCACCAATGCACAGTTTGCAGAGATTGGATTTAGTCGTTGATCCAGGGGCACAGCTCTGATTAAAGTAGGACTCTGCTCAGGACACAAACACAAGAAAGGCATTCTGCATTGCTTCTCAATGCTGTGGCAAAGTGTCCATATAGCCATGGCTTGTGATCTACTCACCAACGTCACATGTTCTGCTCTGCTTATTAATCAGGCTAACGGGGACGACCCATCCCGCCAGGTGGCCGACACCAGTGTGACACGACTTCTTGCCTTTAAGATTGTTCCAATTGATATCTTTGTCTCTCTTCTTTACAACAGCCACTGCCTTGACTGTGCCAAAATCTACGCCATGCACAAATATCATATAGTTAATGTGACAGAAGTTATAATTTTAGAGGAATGAATCACAACACAAATCCTACGGCATCAAAAAGCTAAAAATAGAAATCTGATATACATTGTTACTGTATAATAACTCCCAGTGGTGCATCCAATAAGCACCTCACATACAACGCTATGGACACATAAAAACTAGTTATGGATACAATATCAATGGACAGTTGGTTGATCCCTTCCAGATTTCTCATGCTTCAGTGATTTATTCAGACTGAATTTTACCTTTTATTTGGGCTCCACGACTCTGACATGGGTTGAAGTCATCTAGCAAAAATAGAAAACATATCAATAGTCAATAGAAATTTATGTTCACAGCTGTGTAGGACATGTCACATCTCCAAGCTAAAAGTCCGGCATACAGAAACTTTTTGCCTGACAAAGTTATAGATTCTATAAAGATGCTTGACAGACACCAATTACAGTTAACAGAGATCTCTGCAGTAGCATTGTTGTCCATCAAGGGAACCTGTCAGCAGAGAGCAGTTTTTAGTAGTGCCCTTGGTTCACATAGAATTCGTAAAGCATAATCCAAAACATTGTTTATAAAATCAATTACTTTTATGGTTAGTGAAACAAATTATATTGAACGTTACCTGCCTCCATACCAGCTTTCTTCATTGAGTCCCAGGGGTGTATGTTGAAAGTTGCAGAGTGCCCACCCCCTTCCAGCCCCTTCCCTCCTCCTGTTTTTGCTGAGTGTCACATGCAAGCTGGGCGGTCAGCAGCTTATACTTGACATGTGCAGATAGCAGTGAAGACGGGCCGTCCGCACTGCTCGTCTGATTGCTTGGCAGTGAGTCGGGTACGCAGCTAACTATATCGTTTGCATCGTCTCCCTGTTGCTGCTCAGGCAGCTGTGCTCCTTTCGAAGCTCTTTGAATGCTCTTTGATTTTAATATAGAGGGTGACACACCCCTGGGACTTAAGGAAGAAAGCTGGCAGGGAGCCAGGTAAAGTTCAAAATAATTTATTTCACTAACCATAAAAGTCATTTATTTTATAGAAACTGTTTTGGATTATACTTTACTATGTCTGTGTGAATCTGGGCACTACGAAAAACATCCCAATAGTGACAAGTTCCCTTTAAAAAAAATTGTCTTGAATGGTAAGTTTTTAGATTTAAAAACAAATCATATGGAAACATACAGGTAAACTTAGAATATTTCTTATGTCACAATGGTGAAAATGAAGACATGGGTACATAGACATGTGGATTTGGGGGTGGGCCTCGCATAATATAACATTGAAACAAAGGAACAGTCAGAGAGGGGGATGGAGTTAAGGCCTTAAAAGCCTTAGCGCAGAGATTTCTTCCAGTCGGCATAGCATTGATGATCTATTTAACCATTGTGAGGGCGATGGTGTCAGAGTAGATCCCTAAAGAATTTATCCAAAATTGCTGAAAACAAGGGATCTTTAGAGCGTAATTGTATTTATTTAATGTTTTTTTTGTAGGCATATTGTATGTAGGCTACCCATCTCCTGAACTACTGAATTAATTACGAGTAAGTAAGTGCTAAAAAGTCTTCATTGTCCACCCTCTTGGCTCATTATGGATTTTGAACATATGCATCTAGTTGTCTCCTAACTTCTGTAGATGGAAGCTTCAGATGGCTTCAAGTTGGGCCACATTTTGTAGATGCTGGGCGAAACAGAGTACAAATCCAAAATCTTGCTCTAGTTACCTTTATTGTGGTACTCCTCAACAATTGGGACGAGCCCACACTTCAGAGCTGTGTACATGTTCTCCACATTGAGGGTCACTGCTTCAGCTTCCCCTTTCTGCAAAGAAAAAACATTACTGATGTCCATATGACTACTCACCATCTTGGAGATAACCTGGATGTTTCTTGTTCCTGCTACTAAGGATTACTTACCAGGACCTTTTCAATGCATTGCAGTGTTGTAAATGGCTCTGTGCATTTAATAGCGCCCCCACTCACTGCAGACCAGTCATCACATTTCTTCTTCTCATCACTGCTTTGTGGACACCAGCGTACCTCCTTGTTGGATGGAAGAGGTTCTCCTATTAAAAAATTCAGAATATTGAAACACATGCAGAGGTGCCTACCTACTCTTAAATCACCCAATGTCCCTACCATGCATTCTTTTCATGGCGTTAAACAATTCTGGTCCCAAAAACAGGAAAGTGTCCATCGCTAATGGAAGAGATGTCAACGTGGTGGTTGTGTCAGGTGGATTCTTCCCATGAGTAGAGCTGAAAAGTTTACATTCTTTTTTCTGAGATTGGATAAAATATACAAAGTCACACGGACAAGTCTTACATTTAATTCCTTTACTTATGTTATGTGGTGACTATAATTAAAAGGAATTATCTGGAATTCAAAGTGTAACAAAGTTTTTGATTAATTTGCATAAATCAATAGAGCAGAAGATAATAGTCAACTTTTTAAAAAAATACTATATGTTCCTGTTCCTTCCTTTTCCTGTGCCTTTCCTCCTTATTTACGCAGTTTGTTTAAATGAGTTTACTGACCTGCATCCACTGACAGAGAGATATAAAGGAACCTGATAAAGTATCCAATGGCTTAACTCCTTACAGACACTTAATAATCTACTCTCCTCTTAAAGCTAAATCATCAAAGGGGATTATCTAGGTATGAAAAGAGTTAATCATTAGCCTCCTTATCTGTCTGAAGTGTTTCCAAAAGAGGAAGACTTTTGGAAACACTGCTCAATGCAGGAGAAAGAAGCATAAAATGACACAGAGAAGCTACTTTACTTAAGTATATTACAAAGTTTACTATAATCCCCTGGTCTAATAATTTCTGAGATTAAAAAAAATAGCTTCGCTTCAAAAGTTAAGTTACCCTTTAATATTGTGGATGTTCAGTTAATTCTCTTTAGAACTTTAGAACACCACCTTAAATTTGGAAAAAGAACCCAGAAACTTATGGTAAGACTCATAAAACAGCAGTTTTTCTCCTATTGCAGATTCCTCCCCAAACTGCAAACTGGTGCCACTTACCATTATATACTCTGTGTGCTAGTTACACTGGGGGGGGGGGTGCATTTATCATGTATCGGCATTTGATAGCCCCACCACACATCCAGCGCAGCTTGGCGTGGAGGTGGTGGAATGGGGACGGGATTGCTATGCGATAGAATTTGTGATTATTTCAGGGTTTCTACGCCACTTTGGTCCTGATAAATACCCACCACAATGTGTGCTTTACTTTTTAACATGGATAACTTTATCTACCTGGGCTTCAAGGAGATAGTCAGTGATATCCTTAGTCTTTCTCCCAGTGTGTCTGGTCACCACAGCAGGTCTGGGGACTTTTCCAAAATGACAGTGTTCATATTGGCTCAATGGTTTTCTAGTTTTGTCTGGACACAGCAACTCATAATTGTCTGAGTATTGTCCTGAAGAGCAAAACACAGAGTTAAGACAGAAAGCTCGAATTTGAGGCCAAGAGTAAATCTATGTGTGCTTTATCATATAGTACTTATATTTGTGTCTTTATTAATAGTGGAGAATTTGACATTGGTATGTGTAAAATGGAAAATAAGGGTTAATTAACAATTAAAAAAATTTATAGAATAAAGATAAGAACTGATATCAATAATATGATGAAAACATAAGAAGGAAGGTACTGAGAATATAAAATCAATTAAAAATTAAAAATAAATATAAAATAATAAAAAGAAAACCTACACATTTGATCGCATCTGTGAAGCAATTTTGTAACTTCACAGTAAATTACGAGGCGGTTCAATAAGTACCCGTGTTTGAGGACAGAGGGCATTCCTGAGGGAAGTTGGTGTCATCATCGTGTGCTGCCATCTATCAAACGACGGTAAAACAAATTGCAGACTGATTGATAGGTTAGTTTGGATTTGGCAGCCGTTTGAGTAAGACGTGTTTCGTGATTTTCGCTAAGATGGAAAAGTAGTATCGTTCAGTAAATCGCTTTTTGCTTTTGGATGGGAAAAAATGCGAGGAGATAAAAGCAAAGTTGGATGCTGTTTGTGGGGACAATTCGCCATCTATGACCACAGTTAGATATTGGTTCAACAAATTTAAACGTGGGCGAACATCCGCTTTTGATGAGGAGCTACCAGGACGCCCGGCAGACGTGGTTACCGAGGAAATCATTCAAAAAGTCCACAACATGATACTCGCTAATCGAAAGTGCGCAAAGTAGCAGAGGCCATAGGTAAAAAATTGTAGTCCCAATGGGTGCTGACGGTGGACAACAAGCGGATGCGGCTGTTAACTTCGAAGCAGTGTTTGGAGCAATTTAAGCGAGATCCAAAGGAGTTTTTGCGTTGAGTTGTCATGGTTGATGAAACTTGGATTCATCATTACACACCAGAAACTAAGGAACAATCAAAATAATGGATTTCTCCCAGTGAATCTGCTCCAAAGAAGGAGAAGACAGTCCCATAGGCCGAAAAGTTCATGGCAATGTTTTCTTAGGATGCAAACACTGTCATCCTCATGGATTTTTTAGAAAATATAAGAACAATCACTGGACATTGCTACAATTAGTTATTGGTCCGCTTTGACAAAAAATTGAAGGAGACACGGTCGCATTTGGTGAAAAAGAAGGTGCCGTTTCACAACGATAACGCAGCAGCACATTCATCCGGAGTTGTTGCGCCAAACAGCTTGAATTGTGTTATGAATTGCTGCCGCACCCCCCGTATTCACCTGATCTGGCTCCCTGCAACTTTTTCTTGTCCCCTAAATGTAGCTCAAATGAGGAAGTCATCGACGAGACATAGGCGTATTTTGGGAAGTTCGACAAATTCTATATTTTGGAGGGGTTAAAAAAATGGCAGGAACGTTGGGAAACGTGTATCTTTCTAAAATGGGACTATGTTGAAAAATATATATATTTTTCTTTAAATGGTGTCTTCATTTCTATCCTGGGTACTTATTGAACCACCCTTTTACAAAACACATTCTCAAATCTGGGAGTTATAAGAGATTGCTGGTTCCTTAATGATTCCAGAAATGAAGACAGCATAGCATAGGACCCGGGTTCCTGGTACACAAGGAGTATGTCTGAGTATGTTGGTGCAGTTTTTTTTCTTTATATGCAACTTTTTAGCCCGCCCTTATTTACACAATGACCGAAATATTCATATAAAGGAGTTGTAGAAAGGAAAAAAACACTTGTGAACAAGCAGGTTCACCCTCTAGCGGGCGTATCCACAGTGATAGCAGCCATAGCAGCTGCTATGGGGCCTGCAGTGTCAAGGGGCCCGACATCCGACCTGACACACTGGAGAATGGAGGATGTGCCCCATTATATACATATTATGCTGAACATTGTACACCATAATATGTATACAATACTGCACATCTTCCACAGTACACAGCAGGAATCAGTAGCTTTGATAAGAAATGTTGGGGGAGAGGTAAGTGTATAAATGTATATATGTGCTTACAAGTGTGTAAGAGTGTACAAATGTGTGCGTATACAAATATCTATTTTTCCTAGGGGAGATAGGGGGCCCCATACAGAAGTCTGGCATGGGGCCCTGCCTCTCCTAGTTACGTCCCTGCATTCCCCCCTTCTATATTTGCTGAGCACTTATTAAGTGCACTGAGAAGATTGTGTGAATTGTTCATAGCAGCAGGACCACAACTAAAGGTATTTATACTCCAGCATTGTAGCTGGACTATGTGCACTGGGGTGTTCTCACATTGATGTGCTATTCCATTTCTGTATTCAACTGCTCCATGGCTCCTACCCATTGCTCTGAGTAAGCTGCAGCAAGCTTCTAGTTGGATACTACAGTAATCACTCAGAGCAGCAGGGAGGGAGTTCAGTGCGGACATCTAACGGCACAGCAGTGTGAAAACACTTTTCTATGATTGTAGCTGGACTTGCAGCACTGGTGAATACATTCCTTCTTTGGCACCATGTACGTTCTATATAATCTGGTACTATGGAGCACTCTTCTGACTATATCAGGGAGCTTGCAGATGAATTTACAGTAGTTTTTATTTCATAAGGATATATATTTTGCCTGTGGATTTTGCATGTAGTGTATTGTGGTCCCTGAATATCCTTCATAATATCCTTTTTACCCAAATTACCTCATAACTAAACAACAAGATTCCACTAATATTTTTTATTACAGAGAAAACAATTAACATTATTGCCTAAATAACATAAACAATAATAGCATTGGTTGTAATGTACTTCAGCAGGTAGAATGGAATGTTGCAATTAGATTATGAAAATAGGAAAATATATTGAACCATAAATAACAGAAACATGCAACGGTAATTTTGAGAAACATTATTATTTGAGTGAATTGTTAATATTACGTTACCTGATAATACTGTGTGCTCCACAAAAGCCACATCGCCTTTATCCTCTCTCAAACACCTGTCCCAAAAAGAAAGTACATATAGTAATAATAGTGTCAGCATATTATAGAGGAGAAGCAGAAGAACAGATTGTACATAGTGTCCTATCTGCAGGCAGCATGTTATAGAGTAGGAGAAGCTGAGCAGACTGTACATAGTGCCCTATCTGCAGGCAGCATGTTATAGAGCAGGAGGAGCTTAGCAGATTGTACATAGTGTCCTATCTGCAGGCAGCATGTTATAGAGCAGGAGGAGCTGAGCAGATTGTATATATTGTCCTATCTGCAGGCAGCATGTTATAGAGCAGGATGAGCTTAGCAGATTGTACATAGTGTCCTATCTGCAGGCAGCATGTTATAGAGTAGGAGAAGCTGAGCAGCTTGTACATAGTGTCCTATCTGCAGGCAGCATGTTATAGAGCAGGATGAGCTTAGCAGATTGTACATAGTGTCCTATCTGCAGGCAGCATGTTATAGAGCAGGAGGAGCTTAGCAGATTATACAGTGTCTTGTTTTGTGGAAAGATTTGTATTTTCCAATGGGTTTATTTTTATGGTAAAAATAGCATGAGGATTCAAATTTATTACCCCTTTCCTGCAACCGGACAGCATAAAACAGATTGATTTAATTATTCTATTTTAGCATCTATTACATTATACCCATATTGTCAGGTGTATAAAAAATAACAAACTAACTAAAAATTGCAATTTTAGTGCTTCCTACGTTCAAATAAAATGTAATACATAGCGATCTAAAAGTCAGATGTAAGATGTACCCTATAATAGCACCAATATAACTGCTCCCTTTTTCCTGCTATAAACAAGCCCTAATAACTCTTTTTTGATTGAGGAATAAAAAAGTTAAAGCTCTCAGAATATGGCGACACTTATGCAAATGCGGTTTCCATAAAAAGTAGTAAAATATAAGAAAACTTGTACATGTTTAGAATCTCCTTAACCATACTAAACTATAGAATAATTATTTCATGTTTATTATAGTGTGTGGTGAACTGATTAAATGTTTAAAAAAGCAAGCGGCAAAACAGCTGTTTTATTCTGTATGGTTGCAGGAAAGGGTTAATAAATTTGAATCCTCATGCCATAAAAATAAAACCATTTGAAAATGCAAATCGCAAAAAAACAAGCCATTACATGCCCATGTTAGATAAAAAAATAAAAAAGTTATATCTTTTGGAATTTGAGCAGGAAAAAAACATAAAAAGATCTGTGTCCTTGTGTCCTGAAGACCATTTTAGGCTGTGTCGTTAAGGTGTTAAAGTGTAACTGTAAACGTATAAAGTTTTTTCTATAGCTTTAACACATTTTCCTATATACATTCATTACCTTATTGCTGTTTTTTACCTACTCTCCTCTGCTTTGTACTTGCCTCAGCGCCTCTCCCTTCAACCCTGCACTCTGGTTGTCATGATAAAACTGTACATGACGGGTCAGTCATGTCATGCTGGGTCATCAATGGGTGCAGAGGAGGGACTATGTGATGTGTTTGTAATTAGAGGAAGCAGATTTGTGTATTTAGGTCACTGTAAGGGTACATTTACACAGCCATATGCCGGCCGGGCGTGCGGACATACCGCTGGAGAGGAGGTGGAGTTGACCCCCTCATAGAGAAAAGCCGCGCACGGCCGCACACACAGGGGAAAGATAGAACATGCTTTACCTTTTCCCTGTGGGCGGCCGTCTGACTGTACCCTAACTGTAAGGCACGTTAGTATGGATGTGAGGATGTAAAACTCATATTGAATTTATCTGTCAGGTAAGGGTCATATGTGCGCTGTGGGCACAATTAGGGAACTGCATTTAGTAAATGACTGTATGTTCAGTGCAGGATGAAAGATCCAGTGATCTGTGCTGCCAGAGAACCCAGAATCAGAAGTAGATATTATGGTAGATTCCTCCTGCCTCTGCCCTAATCTGTAATTTAATAATCCTGGAACCTAAACTGTAAAATGTCTCACATACCCTTATATCCAGAAACTTGCTTTGAGGATAGTGGAGGCTTGTTTGGAGTGCCCACGTGTTGCTGGCTTGTTTGTCCAAAAGTAATCCAAGTAAAAAAGAGTATACGTGGCACATCCCATAAAACTTCAAAACTTTATTCTTCTTACATTAAAAAAAAGTGCAGGAAAAGTGACATGTAGGTAATCCACCTACGCGTTTCAGCTTGCTCTCAAGCCTTAGTCATGGCTAAAGTTTTGAAGTTTTATGGGATGTGCCACGTATACTCTTTTTTACTTAGATTACTTTTGTTAAAAACTTTATTTTAGTAATATGTAAATTAACTGCAGAGGCTACTAGGGCGTGTCCTAGCCTGGCCTGACACTGGGAGCTAAGGCTTCTCCACACCCCAGTAGCCTCTGCCGTTAATTTACAAATTACTAAAATAAAGTTTTTAACAGTTTAGGTTCCAGGATTATTCAATTACAGATTAGAGCAGAGGCAGGAGGAATCTACTATCACATCTACTTCTGATGGTAGATTCCTCATGGTAGGTTTCCTTTAAGATAACAAAGGCCTACTTTTTGCGTGGAATCTAAGAGTGTCTGAATCTCATTAGCGTTTTTACCAAGTCACGATAATGGTTTCAATTGATGTCAGATTATTGTCCTTTCTAAGATGTCTCAGTATCAGTTTCCGGAGCAGGCTAGCGTTTGTAGATGTAGTCCTTTACTACATCCCCACTCACCGGAAGGCTCCCTCATCTCCATAGTACGGTTCTCCAGGACTTTGCTTACACTTATCTTGCTGTCCTGCACACTGCTTACACAAGTTTTCTTCCTTGGCTCCTGGGGCACAGCTGGCAGAGAAGAACTCGGAAGCAGCTATGGTAGAAATGAGAGACATCAACTTATAGTCATCCAGTCAAGAGAACATATTACATAGAAGTACACAGTATTATTACATGCAAATAATAAACTACAGAAGAAAACCTCATAGGAACAAACCAAATGTGTAGTAGAATAATCCACAACATAATATCCATATTAAAAGAAGAAGAAGATTATTTTGTTAAAAGTTTATCCATGACCATTGTAAGTTGAAGGCTGGTCAGGTAATGGAGAAGGTGTACATCTCACCCAGATGTCTAAAATCCAGATATAATAAACCTACAATAAGGAATCTACCAATGGCCAAGAATCGTGACTTTGCTCCCCATTTCCCCACCTCCTCGCCAAGTGGGTGGAGTGGGGGTGGAGTTCCTGACGCAGGTTACACTACGCCTTAAGTAGAATTGTCTCACCTGATATCAAAGTGCCTGATATACTGTATATTTTTTGGACTATAAGGCACACCGGATTATAAGGCGCACTTTCAATAAATGCCTGCTAAAACGTCTAAGTTCATATATAAGGCGCACCTGATTATAAGGATGAATGACCAGCAGGTGGCAGACCTGTGCACAGTTCAAGGCAGCTGTTGTCTGTAAGTACGGTTCATATATAAGGCTCACCGGACCATAAGGCGCACTTTTGACTTCTAAGAGAATCAAAGGATATTTTGTGCGCCTTATAGTCCGAAAAATATGGTACAAAGAGGACAGTGCCTCTTCACATTTCTACTGCAAGCAAAGCCGAGGGGTTACATTCACCAGGCATTTATTAAATGTATTGGGTTGTATTTTTAGGGAATTTTTAGTAGACTGGTTGTGGGACTTGCCATTCCCATCCCTTCAAAGTTCCAACATTATGGATATTCCTGAGGAAACTCAAGTGACTGGGATTTGATGAGACTCTGCGAATAGAGGTGAAACACTCACAGGTGTAAACCACTGCATTAAGTATGTCAGTAAGAGGAGGGATTGAGAAAGAGGGAAAGTTGTGAGTGAAAAGGTTAAAATTTAACTTTTATTGTTTATATATAAAACATAAGGATAGTGTATTTTTTACTAAAAGTTTTTTTAGGTAACACCAGTGGAATTTCTTCTTGGTTCCTTTATATCACACCTAGTAATATTTTATACATTTGTAGGGATAACAATAGGTAGAGTTACCCCAATTTAAGGCTGCATTCACACTTTGCATTTAGAAATGCAATCCAGATGCAAGTAGTCAGGATTTGGCCCGATGGCATATGCGTTTCTATTGAAACGCGTGCAATTGGTAACAAGCACCTGGTGTTTTGCATGTACACAATGCAAAACACCGGGTGATACTTACCAATCGCATGCGTTTCAATGGAAACGCATATGCCATTGGGCCATGCCCTTCCACTTGCGTTCTAATCGCGTTTCAAAATTTTAACGTGTAACTGCAGCCTAACAGATAGTGGAAAGCCAGTAGAACGCTGGACAGTGGACTGTTGTGACCACATTGTAATAGGTGATACTACACAATATGATACAACTGTAGGAAATTTGTACATGACAACCACCTTTATAGACAATTACACAAGGGGGGGGGGGGTTCTTTCTATCTAATATAACATGCAAGGAGCAGTTCTTTTTATACAGTTCAATTGTTAGGTAACCTACAAATGTTTAGTTAGAGCCCTGACGGGCAGGTGTCTATTTTCTGCTTTTGCTTATCTGCTGCACAAGCATATCTGTATTTCGAGTGAATAAACTCACGATTTGGAATTTTACCATAAGAATCTGGAGCTTTGTCAACCACCCTGCACCCCCAGACACAGTGGGGGGGATTTATTAAACCACAATTCTGGTGGTTTTGCGCCAAAAACACTGTCTAAAATGCCTTGCATCACAGTTTTAGACTTTTTTTTTGCAGTTTTCTGACTTGTCCTGAAAAGGGGCGTGGCCTTCTGGGGAAATGGGTGTGGCATTGCGTGAAAAGGGGTGTGGCTTGTATGAAATCGACCGCACAGTTTAGACCAACTAAAAGTAGGATTCAGGATTCATCATCACTGTGATAAATGTGGCGCAGCAATAGACAAGTGTTTCCCTCACCCCATGTTTATGTATTCAACCCTATGACATCTTACTGGCACCTCAACTCTCCAAATCATACAGCAGAAAGTAATCTTTTCAAGCAAACTTATGCCACCTGAATTATAAACTTCTTCAAAATAAGGAGGATAATAATTCATATGTTTCACTATTGATTAGAAAATGTATATTTACAATGGAACCAAACATAGGTAGGAATTAGGGTGATGCCACACATGGCGTTTTTTAAAAACGCATCTGTTTTTGACTGTTTCCATGCAGTTGGCTGCTTATAACCTGTTTACAGTCAAAAACGGATGCATTTTTAAAAACTCATGCTTAAAAACGGATTAAAAACGCCATGTGATAAATCACCCTTAGAGTTTGGTTCTTCATCTGAACTCTCTTGTACTAATCTTACCTTTTTCAAAAGATTTTTTTGCAGGTCCTTCCCATAACAGGAATTTCTTGTCGAGGAGTGCACTCATAGGAGCAACCCAACCAGCCGACTCTCCCACCGCAGAATGACAAGATCTTTTGCCCTTCAGTTGGTTAAACTGGAATGTACTTGATTTTTTGACCACGGCTACTGCATAATGGCACGTCACGGGATCTAAGATATAATGTACAAGATAGTAATATAATAATAAGCTTTATTTATATAGCGCCATCAAATTCTGTAGCACCTTACAAATTATAGTAAACATGTCTATAAATTGGATGACACCAATGTTAGTACTGTTACCCTAACACACTGGGGAAACATACCATAAATGGGTCACTTATCTTGACATTTTTTACAATATTTCTTATGGGGAACATAAAATAATGGGGAGAGGCACAGACAGAATCATCATGGCCCAACTGATTTACAATAGATTTCAGTTTTTATGAGGATTTGATGTTATACTGCAATTAATGTATAATTTTTTATATCAGCAGTAAGCTCATAAAGTCTAGTAATTCAAGCATGTGTTGGAGATGGTCACCACAAGCAGTCACCATATATGAACTTGAACATATTGGGGGTCATTTACTAAGGGCCCGTTTCGCGTTTTCCCGACGTGTTACCCGAATATTTCCGATTTGCGCCGATTTTCCCTGTATTGCCCCGGGATTTTGCACACGATCGGATTTTGGCGCATCGGCGCTGGCATGCACGCGACGGAAATCGGGGGGTGTGGCCGAACGAAAACCCGACGGATTCGGAAAAACCGCCGCATTTAAAAAACAAAAAGTGTCGCGGAGCTTACACTTACCTTCACCAGGAATAGGCCGGTGTACTTGAGTGCATTTCAGCGGACTTCACCTTAGTGAATCCCAGCCGGACCCGAATCCACCGCAGAGTACGCGCCGCTGGATCGCGAATGGACCGGGTAAGTAAATCTGCCCCATTGGTTCCAAGTCTTTTTGGATGCTATTCTGAAAAATGTATACTGCTGTTGTTTCAAAAATGCTTTCCTAATTTAACTTTTTTTTTCTTTTCTTTTCCTGCAATTGGCCATTTGTTTTGTAACTTAGAAATTGAAAAAGACCAAAGTCAAATGAATGTAATTTTTCCTTGGGAATGCGAATCTGCCGTAAAAAATGGGATTTCCCATTTAAGATTTTTAAGTTGCCGTCCTGATATCTTTGTTATACCCCGTATTTACACGTGTATATATATATATATATATATATATATATATATGCGGTCCCCTACTTAAGGACACACACCTTACAGATGACCCTTAGTTACAGACGAACCCCTCTGCCCAGTGTGACCTCTGATGAAGTCTCTGGATGCTTTACCGTCAGACTGCAATGATCAGCTGTAAGATGTATGTAATGATATTTTATTGATAATAATTGGGACAAAATAAAATTCTGCCTGGAGTTACAATTATGAAATATACAGTTCCGGCTTGCATACAGATTCTACTTAAAGGGGTTGTCCGAGAGTTCCGAAAAAAAACTATAGGTGGCCGGGAGCGGGCTGCTTAAAACAATAAAGATTTACTTACCTTCAGGTGCCCTCCGGTATCCAGCGCTGCTGTCGCTCCGGTCCGGGCGCCATGTAAACAAACATGGCCGCCGGAGCAGCTGCATTCAGCTTCCGGCTGGCCGTGGCTGGGTACACCTATCCCTCCCTGTTCACAGCATTGTGAATGTGGCCCGGAAGGTTGTCGGGTCCGGCCGGAATCTGAATGCCGCGGTGCTCCGGCGGCCATGTTTGTTTACATGGCGCCCTGACCGGATCGACAGCAGCGCTGGATACTGGAGGGCACCGGAAGGTAAGTACAGCTTTATTGTTTTAAGCAGCCCGCTCCCGGCCACCTATAGTTCTTTTTCAAAACTCGGACAACCCCTTTAAGTACAAAGCCAGGGAACCTATATCACACTAAAAGGAGGAAAAACAGCACTAATAGCAAAAATGTTTGGTAGGTGCAAGAACAGGTCAAAGGCAAAATATATCAATTGATAGTAAAAAAGATAATGCAGCAAGCCAAAAATTTGTAGTGAAAAAAAGAAAATGCCTTTATTATAAATGTGTCGAGTGATATTTCAGCTCCTTAGGACTGGAGCATTCCTCCTTTTTCTACAGAGAATGGGGCATATTTACTAAGGGCCGTGCATCTGTTTTCTGTCGGACTTTGCACGATCTTTTAGGTGCAAACTGCTTGCCCACATTTGTGTAGCATGCAACCAATTTATGGAATAGCTGTACTAGACATCGGGCGACACAAATTAGGGGCGTTCCCGTGCTCAGTCACATATATCTTGCAAAGTCTGTCGCATGCTTTATGTTAAAGGTGCACCACAAAAAGTTGGTGAACTCTGTTAGTGCAGGGGGCGCCAGATTCATGAAGAATGGGCTCCAGAAATTCTGAATTTGGCGCCCCCTGCATTATACATAGGCAAACTGCATTTAGTGCAATTTGCACTACTCTTGGTAAATGTGCCCCACATTTACCAAGGAGTCTACACCATGGAGTCTACATAGAAGGATTTGCGAGCAGGACACTGCAGCTGGGAGAAGAGTGATAACAAGCCCACACTATAGCAGTTTTATCATGACTCCATAGCCAGTAACAAATGAACTTCATATTCCAGTTTTTTTGCAGATGAATGTCAGTGCTGCACACCAGGCTGTTTCCACCTCCCCCTCCCCTCTCCATAGATTTGGATTGTACACAGTTCTTCTGTGTCAGGAAGGTGTAGGGGCATGTAAGCTGAAAAATGGGCATTTTTCATTAATAAAATATATAACATCGTTTCTGGAGATGCTTATGTGGGATAGGCGCTAAGAATTTAAAAAAATTAGAAAAGAAAAGAGGAGAGTTTATTTTTTGTGGATTGTAGTT
Organism: Engystomops pustulosus; assembly: GCF_040894005.1. NCBI lineage: Eukaryota > Metazoa > Chordata > Amphibia > Anura > Leptodactylidae > Engystomops > Engystomops pustulosus. The sequence continues at coordinate 189,181,298 of NC_092413.1, read as the reverse complement.
TCATACCTGTGACCTCACACGTCTGAGGTGACTGCCCAGGTGCCGTCCTTGTACCCGCTATCTCTTCACCAGCTTTGGTAACACACCAGCAGTGCCCGGTGCTGCCATGACACTGCTTTGGACTGTAGTTGCCTCTCTCATCACAGTCAGGTAAAAACGCTCCTCGCATCGGCTGTCCCGCACCCAGCACTTTCTGCCGTTCTCTTGTACAAGGTGTTTCAGCTAATACAACCGCTATACAACAACAAGGGGTAATAGTGTGTGGATTATTTAGTACTAAACAGCAGTGTGTTTTCTTCTGTGGTTATAGTTAAGTCTGCAAGAAGTAAAGTTAACCGTAACTTCCTAACTCGTCTTACAGAGGAATCCATGGTTAAAAAACACCATTCCCCATGTTACTTCAAAATATCATAAAAATGAATTGCAAAATAGGTTTCCAAGCTGATACATAAATATAGGTACCCAAAGTATTACTAATATAAGTGTGTAATAATGTAAAAGCATAGAGAGTGATGTAAGAGTAAAGTACGTTCCTACCTGTAGCTCCACATGTTGGGGCTTGTTGTCCAGGTGGGGTTCTGGTACCAGGGATCTCTTCACCATTTTCTTTAACACACCAGCAATGTCCGGTGCTTCCATGACACTGCTTGGGATTGTAGTTGCCCTTTTCATCACAGTCCGGCAGAAATGCTCCTGGAGCCGGTCTACCAGCGCTAAGCACTTTCTGACGTTCTTTCAAGCAGGGCGTTTCTTGTGCTGAGGGCAGATGATAAGTGGCGATTTTTTTTCTACCATTGTCTTAAAAAGTTACCTAAATGTGTTTTACAGTCAGTACAAATTTTGTTCTGTCTGCAGAATAGTGGATAACTTGTGGGGGACCCAGTGGTGGGATCATAAAAAGGGATGACCCAAAATGAATAGAGAAACTGGGCACACTGTGGGGAACATTTATTATAGCCGTTTCTCCGTGTCCATGTCATATGAAAAAAAATTGGGTTGGTTAATCAAGAGGCTTAAACCCCCTGATGTACTGTCGTGCAGATGTGACGTAAGGCAAAGCTACCACAAGCCCGACCTGGCGTAGTTTTGCATAAAAACTTGTGTAGAAACACTGATAAATCTCCCCGTGGCTCTATTCATCTCTTTGGCAATGACATAGATAGCACAGCTACTTCTGTCTGTGTCACCACTGGGACCCTCACAATTCAGTAAGTTATTCACTATCCTGTTGATAGTGGGAAACTTGAAATGACTGGTCAACCTCTGTGACTTTGGAAATGGATATGATAACCTACATTAAGTACTTGCAAGTTATGTGTAAATTAGTCACAGGTGGATGGACACTAGCGGACCTAGTCATAGAGATCTGCCACTGGATTACACATGACTTACTGAATGGCCACTCTCAATTCAACACTATGCGAGTGACAAAAATAGCAGAGATTATAGCACACAACCTGCCATATGGTTGAATGGAGAGTGTGCGCGCATGTACAGCATACTCGCCTTTCAGCCAGGCAGTGGTATGTTTCACAGCGGACCCCCCCCCCGCCCTTACTGGGATAAGTTCTGCTCCCAGAAGTAAGACCCTCATCCTAGGGATGTGTCATAAATAGTCTAGGCAGGAAAACCCCTATAAGGCCACATTGAGAAGGCTGCGTGCTCCTCGGGCTGGAACCTGGGAGTAGCACACAGCCAAGAGGAGGAGGGAGGAGAGATGAGCGCTTCTCACTCCTCTCCCTCCATGGAAATACAAGCCCAGCTCAGTTCCTACCTGTAGCTCCACATGTTGGGGCCGGCTTTCCAGGTGGGGTTCTGGAACCAGGAATCTCTTCACCATTTTCCTGAACACACCAGCAGTGTCCGGTGCTGCCATGACACTGCTTTGGACTGTAGTTGCCCTTTTCATCACAGTCTGGCAGAAACGTTCCGGGTGCAGCTTTCCCAGCACTAAGCACTTTCTGCCGTTCCTTCAAACAGGGCATTTCTTGTGCTACAAAGAATATATACAATTACATATATACATATAGATTAGTACTTTAGTCTATTTAAAAAAAAAATGTTATTAGGACTGAATAATACAAATGCAATAACAATTTTCTACATTATTAAATGCATGTAGCTCATATATATTTATGGAGAAAAGTATTGCCCACTTTTATGAAATTGCATTATATTAATCAAGTGTTAATCACCGATTTTTAAAGCAGGGTATATCTTGAATAGAAGCATAATCATTCTCAAAACACATAAAAAGTATGTCAGGATAAGTGGTAGTGGAACCTCTGGACCATCGCGGACGATGACGTAAGCCGACACCTGGAACCGAAGTCTAAGTGGCACCCGGTTTTCACCAGAACCCAAAGCGGGTTGGACTTGCTGCGACGTGGAACCACCAGGTCGTTCCACAGCGTGACTTTGTCCTCTGTGGCGGCCAGGGTGAATTACAGAATCGTAAGGCAAACTCGTGGTTGGGGCCAGGCAGGAAGTCGAGACAGGCAGCACAAGATCAGAGTGGGGGATGTAGTGGTAGGTCAGGACAGGCAGCAGGAACAGAACAAGGTAGGTCAGGACATCGGAGTCAGGAACAGAATCAAGGTCACAACCGGAAATCATGATAATCACAAAGGGCATGGAACAAAGCTTTCTCTCAGGCTTGGACACAGGAAGAGGCTGGCTATTTAACAGGATTGGCAGCCGGCCAGCATGCCAAGCTGTGGGAGATGCCACAGGAACAGGGAGAGGTAAGGGCAATTGCCAGCAGCCGTGTCAGAATTGTTTTTTAACTACTGATAGATTTCAGCTGGTGTCATGACTTTACATGACTTTTTGTACCTCTAATGTTTTGGTACTTTTTCCCTGTGTCATTTCTTCAGAAATATAGCTACTTGGTGATGTTCTCAATATTTATTTCACCTCACACGTCTGAGGTGACTGCCCAGGTGCTGTCCTTGTACCCGCTATCTCTTCACCAGCTTTGGTAACACACCAGCAGTGCCCGGTGCTGCCATGACACTGCTTTGGACTGTAGTTGCCTCTCTCATCACAGTCAGGTAGAAACACTCCCCGTAACGGCTGTCCCGCACCCAGCACTTTCTCCCGCTCTCTCGTACAAGGTGTTTCAGCTAATATGACAGCTATACAACAACAAGGGGTAATAGTGTGTGGATTATTTAGTACTAAACAGCAGTGTGTATTCTTCTGTGGTTCTAGTTAAGTCTGCAAGAGGTAAAGTTAACCGTAACTTCCTAACTCGTCTTACAGAGGAATCCATGGTTAAGAAACACCATTCCCCATGTTACTTCAAAATATCATAAAAATGGAGTGCAAAATGGGTTTTCAAGCTGATACATAAATATAGGTACACAATGTATTGCTAATATAAGTGTGTAATAATGTAAAAGCATAGAGAGTGATGTAAGAGTAAAGTACGTTCCTACCTGTAGCTCCACATGTTGGGGCTTGTTGTCCAGGTGGAGTTCTGGTACCAGGGATCTCTTCACCATTTTCTTTAACACACCAGCAATGTCCGGTGCTGCCATGACACTGCTTGGGATTGTATTTGCCCTTTTCATCACAGTCCGGCAGAAACGCTCCTGGAGCCGGTCTACCAGCGCTAAGCACTTTCTGACGTTCTTTCAAGCAGGGCGTTTCTTGTGCTAAGGGCAGATGATAAGTGCCGATTTTTTCTACCATTGTCTTAAAAAATTACCTAAATGTGTTTTACAGTCAGTACAAATTTTGTTCTGTCTGCAGAATAGTGGATAACTTGTGGGGGACCCAGTGGTGGGATCATAAAAAGGGATGACCCAAAATGAATAGAGAAACTGGGCACACTGTGGGGAACATTTATTATAGCCGTTTCTCCGTGTCCATGTCATATGGAAAAGAAGTGGGTTGGTTAATCATGAGGCTTAAACCCCCTAAAGTACCGTCGTGCGGATGTGCCGCAAGGCAAAGCTACAACAGGCCCGAACTGGCGTAGTTTTGCATAAAAACTTGTGTAGAAACACTAATAAATCTCCCCCTGTGTCTCTATTTATCTCTTTGGCAATGACATAGATAGCACAGCTACTTCTGTCAGTGCCACCACTGGGACTCTCACCATTCAGTTGATAGTGGGAAACTTGAAATGACTGGTCAAACTCTGAAAAAGGAAATGATAACCTACATAACGTATTTGCAAGTTATGTCTAATTAGTCACAGGGGGAGGGACACTAGCAGACCTAGTCATAGAGATCTGCCACTGGATTACAACTCCCTCTCAATTCAACACTATGCGAGTGACATATGTAAATAGCAGTGATTATAGGCACACAACCTGCCATATGGTTGAATGGTGAGTGTGCTCGCATCCTTTCAGCCAGGCAGTGGAATGTGAGCGCTTCTCACTCCTCTCCCTCCATGGAAAGACAAGCGTGGCTCTGTTCCTACCTGTAGCTCCACATGTTGGGGCCGGCTTTCCAGGTGGAGTTCTGGAACCAGGGATCTCTTCACCATTTTCCTTAACACACCAGCAATGTCCGGTGCTGCCATGACACTGCTTGGGAATGTAGTTGCCCTTTTCATCACAGTCCGGGAGAAACGTTCCTGGTGCAGCTTTCCCGGCATTAAGCACTTTCTGCCGTTCCTTCAAGCATGGCATTTCTTGTGCTACAAAGGATATATACAATTACATATATACATTACATACAAAGTACTTTAGTCTAATTTGTTTTCCATTTTTATTAAATGCCTGTAGCTCATTGATATTTATACTTTATGGAGAAAAGTATTGCCCACTTTTATGAAATTGCATTATATTAATCAAGTGTTAAGCACTTTCTGCCGATTTTTCAAGCAGGGTATTTCTTAAATAGAAGCATAATCATTCTCAAAACACATAATAAGTATGTCAGGATCAGCGGTAGTGGATCCTCTGGACACCTGGGACTGGAGTCTAAGTGGCACCTGGTTTTCACCAGAGCCCGCCGCAAAGCGTGGTACCACCAGGCGCACAGAATTGTAAGGAAACTTGTGTTTGGGGACAGGCAGGAGGTTGAGATAGGCACCACAGGATCAGAGCCGGTGATGTAGCGGTAGCTCAGGACAGGCAGCACGAGATCAGAGTCAGGAATGGAATCGAGGTCACAACAGCAAATCAGGATAAACGCAAAGGGCATGGAACAAAGCTTTCTCTTAGACATAGACACAGGAAGGGGCTGGCTATTTAACAGAATGGGCAGCTGACCAGGGCGTTGAGCCATGGGAGATGCCACTGGAACAGGGAGAGGTAAGTGCAATTGCCAGCAGCCCTGAGGAGCACACAGAGGTACACGGGTGCCCCTGCGACCCATGTACTCATGACAAAGTAGAGGGTAGCAAAATGTATTTATAGGCCATCAGTTGAACCAGCTGAATTTATTTTTCACTAAGTGTGAGGATTGCTTTCCGATAGATTTAAGCTGGTGTCATGACTTTACATGACTTTTTGTACCTCTCATGTGTTAGTACTTTTTCCCTGTGTCCTTTCTTCAGAAATATAGCTACTTAAAAAACTGGTGATGTGCTCAATATTTATTTCACCTGATATATGGCTTAATGGATGTTTGCTGTTGGTAGCCAACGACCTGGTTAAAAGTATACTGGAGTGTGAGTTTCCTTAAAAGGAGGGTGATTTTCTAAAATACCTAGCAGCTTTTTTAACCATGCCCCAAAGTTAAACCGAAAAGTGAAGGAATGATTTTTTTTATTTGTATGCAGATTAGTTGTAGCTGGTCACAGGAGGAGGTAATTAGGGACCAAGTCACAGTTCCCTGCCCTCTGGTCATGATTCACAAGTCCATTCTGCCTGTTTTTGCTTCTGCTTTGTCCAGGTTCAGGAAGTGGGTTCGTGGATACTAGTCTTTCCCCTTGGCAAAAGGATGTGAGCTAAATACATAGGCCCACATTTATTAAAGGGAACCTGTCACCAGGGACCTAATTTTTACAAAAGACAAGTTGCAGAAGCCCATTACACCTGCAGTGCAAATCTGCCTCTCTGCCTTTTATAAGCATTTGCATTACAATATAATTGTGTGTTATAACTTACCTTGCACCCTGACAAAATTCTGGGGTAGTTACAGGGGTTGGACTTTGGTTTGGATGCATTTAAAAAAATAAAATGTGCCTTGTCTGTGTTACTTCTTCCTTGGAGCTTAGCCCCCACCTTTGTGCTCCTGTACAGCTCCTCCTCCTGCTCCTTCTCAGAGGTCACAGCCCTTTCAGCCTGACATCAGTGGGGGAGGGACAAGCTGTACTGGAGCACAAAGATGGAGGCAACCTGCAGCTCAATCATGTCACATGTCACATGCATCTAAACCAAAGCCCAACCCATGTGCCTACCCCAGGATTTTGTCAGGATGCAAGAGTAAGTTATAACACACAATTATATTGTAATGCAAATGCCTAGAAAAAGCATGTTTGCACTGCAGGTGTCATAGGCTTTTATAATCTGTCTTTAGTGAAAATGAGGTCTCTGGTGACAGGTTCCCTTTAAAGCCCCTGTACCAGTTTTTTGTTTGGGTTTACACATTTTTTCAGTACAAAATGCTTGCAAATGTATTTATAAAATGTCCACAATGGTGTGCCGCAGCTGCACTATACCCGACAAGACACAAAGTTCTGCACTGACAGGGGCGTTTTGGTGCACGGTCCATGCGGCAAATTTATCATGCAGAGCCTGACAGAATTGTTTTGCACGCTCTATGTTAAAAGGTGCACCACAAAAAGTTGGTACACTCTGTCGGAGCGGTGCAGAGGGCACCAGATTCATGAAGAAAACATGCCACAATTCATGAATCTGGCGCACCCTGCACACTCCACAGGTAGACTGCACCTAGTGCCATAGTTTTTCTGTAAGAGTCGGTGGAGCTCAATCTTTGAATGGCAAAGTTTCAATTCTGCACCCTGAATCCACAGTATTATTGCTGCAAATTCCGGGTGTATCCCTGAAGTTTCTGCTGCAGCAAACCCGCAGTGATTAATTCCTGTTTTGCCCAACCTTACCATGAAGAAACACAATTAAAGTGACAAAAAGTATTAACAAATCTTAACAGTGATTCAGCTAATAATAAAGTGGATGCAGATAGATTGAAAGTTATGTAATATTTTGTTCCTACCTGTAGCTCCACATGTTGGGGCCTTTTGTCCAGGTAAAGTTCTGGATCCAGTAATCTCTTGACCACTCTCAGTAACACACCAGCAATGTCCGGTGCTTCCATGACACTGCTTTGAGTTGTAGTTGCCCTTTTCATCACAGTCTGGCAGAAACGCTCCCGGAGCAGCTTTCCCCCCACTGAGAACTTTCTGACGTTCCTTCAAGCAGGGTGTATCTTGTGCTGCAAACAGGAATTAGCTCATTGGTCCAATTTTGCAACCATTTTTATTAGGACTGACTGATACAAATGCATTAACATTTCTGTGCACATTTAATGCTTTTAGACCATTGATATTTATACTTTATGGAGAAAAGTATTGCCCACCTTACCTTACATCTATACAAGCTTCTATAACATTGGATTATTAATCAATTTTATGCGCCAACCTTTAAGGCAGTACAGTATCAAATGCATTGGAAAAGTCCAGATACATGACATCCACAGCTTCCCGCAGGTCAATTTTAGAACTTGCCCCTCACAGAAATTGATTTGACACGACTGATCCCTTTATAAACACAACTGATCCTTTATAAGCCCATGGTGATGCTGGGTTTTATAGGGAACCTGTCATCAGTAATTGGCCTGATAAACCATTAACAGAATATTGTCACACAGCATAACACCTTCTAGTTTTTGTTTCTTTCAAGGTCCAGTGTGGTGGCATCATCTAGAAAATCAACTTTGAAGTGAGATGTAAATTGATTGTATAAAGGCAAAGAGGCAGAGAGTTTAGAACTGAAGTCAAGGGGGGAAACTCTGAACTCCTCCGTGACTAACATCATGCATTAGACTTCAGGAGATCTGGTCATTTCTCTGGATGCAGGAGCGTCAATTACAGGGAAGGGGGCCTTCTGAGAACTTTATACAACCAATTTACATCTCACTTCAAAGTTGATTTTCTGAATGATGCCACCACACATGAAAGAAATACAATCGGGTTTATTAAGTCAATTTCTGCTGACAGATTCCCTTTAAGGTTATTACCAACAAGACACTCCATAGCACCTCCAAGGTAGCATCTCTAAATAACCCCTCAAATATTATTTATCATATCATATTATCATAGCCACCTTGCAACATCAACATCAGCTACCTACTTCATGCATCGAAAAGTGATGGCGACATTTATCATTTGCGACTTAATAGTCCCTTCCTTTTCATGTTTCACTGATTCCTGGGTTCTGGAATTTGAATTTACAAAATTTATCAAAACAAATAAAAGTTTGAGCACTTGATATGTGGCCTCCATTGAATGCATTACTGTGAATGTGCATCACTGCTTCAAGAGAGACCAGAATGGGGCAGACCTTCACCTGAGATAAAGTGCATCCTGGTCGGGGCTTCTCTTCAGTTTTATCTGATATGGGCCTCAACCATATATGTGGCCATGAGCAAAGCCACAAATTGCAGCCAACTGTCCCCATTAAGGTTGATTGATGGTCAATGACAATCGGGCAATCGGGGTGGAGCAAGAAAGCAGGTGTCAGGGGACCCACGTCAGAGGCTCTGTGCAGAAAACGAGAATTTTTGTGGTCTGTTTCTGCACAAATGAAGAAGGCCACATGCTGTATAACTATGGGAAATCAGTCATATATCAGAAGTGGTTGTCAACGCTATATATATACTGGTGTGTGCAGATTTTACACAGAGCATATTTCTGTGGTAAATTAGGTCTTACATGTGAATGTCAATCACTCAGGATTAGGGTTGGATTGGCCCATCAGAGTACCAATGAGCCCATTGGTTGGCCTGACACCTGCTGACTCTGCCTGATTTCCACTGACTCCTCCCCATCACAGGTAACGCCGCCTCCTGCTGACTACGTCTGGGACTTCAACTTTGTCTGCATCCTCTAGACAAAGATCCTCTAGATATAGTTGAAATCAATGATGTTGCAGGCAGCTAGCAGCTCCCCTGAACATTATTGTGCCTCTTTGATGCTCTGTGCTGCAGCCCAGCATGCAGAGGAAAGAAGAGGAGAGAACAGCTGCTGGGAAATGGGGAGAGATAAGTATATAGTGTTTATTATTTTTTAATTACACTAAAAATAGGAGAGGGGGCCACACTAAGAGAGGGAGGAGATGACAGGAGCACAAATGAGGGACATATGAAGAGGGTCACGCTATGAAAGGGTAGATCATGAGTGGGTCTGCAAGATGAGTGGCTGATGAGAGGGCCATACTATGATGTTGGAGATTAGCAGGCCTACACTATGAGGGAGGAGATGAGAGGGGCCAAACTATGAAGGGGAGGTTGAGAGGGGCCTACAAGATGATGGGGCACAATAAGAGCAGTAAATAAGAGGTGCCCACAATAAGAGGGAGCGCAATAAGAGGTTGAGATGGGGGAGGCACAGATTGCTTTTAATAAGAGGTCCTACCTAATGCTGGACCTTAAGGCCATGTTCACAAGATGCAATTACATTTTAAAATGTATTCCAAGAACTTCTGGAAAACTCCTCCCTGAACACAGATGTGTTTAGAGCTAAACTGATGTGTTCAGTAAAAAGGGAAATGTGCCTTCACATGTTAAAAAAAAACACTTGTTACTACTTATCAGAAGCAGGCACTGAGGTCTAAAATATAATTCAATCGCATCTTGTAAACATGGCCCTAAGCAACTTTCACACTATGGCCCACATCAAAAACTTTGTGCAGTTTGCCTGTGTAATGTGCAGAGGACGCCAGATTCATGAATTGTGGCGCACGTTCTTTATGAATCTGGTGTCCCCTGCACTGCTCAGAAAGTGGGCACCATTTTTTTTGCTGCACTTTGTTCACGCTGCAGAATTGTCGTGCAGACAGAATTGTGGTCAGTAGTTGTAAGTCTGATCACGTGCGACACAATCCTGGCGCAGACACCGGTTAAGTACCTGTCAAAGATGTGCAATCCTCGAAGGCGGAGAACAGTCCACCAAAAGTCTGATCCGTTACCCTTAGTAAAAAGCCCCATTATGTCAGCGTGGCCTAAAAATATACGTACATTTAATTGCAGTATGTAGCGGTAGGTGGGCCTCCACAATCTACTTCACTGGTGGGCCCTAGGCATCCCAGTCATTGGTCAGAAGAGATATCACAACAATAACTCTTATAACTGTTCCTATACCCGTGACCCACATGTGAGGTGACTACAGATGTGAGAACATGGCAGACATGTCGCTCTGTGGTAATGTGGCTGCAGTGTGTGACTGGAGCATTGGCTCCATTATTGCTTCACAGCATATAAATACCTCAGAGGAGATCAATGTCTGTCATGTCTGAGGTAAATGAAGCCATTGCTTCTTTGATTAATCTAAAGCCAACAAAGTATGTGAGCCTAGTGAGACAAATTCCTGCCACTCAAGTGTTAACCTGTAGGGCAGTGAGGGACACTAACACCTACAAGGGGTCAGTATGGTCAGATTTAGGACTTTGAACAGTACATGACAAACAAATCAAATGTAGTTACTTTGGCTGGTTTTCTGTCACATCACAAGCTCTGTGTGCTGCGCTGACCTTGGAAAACCCTTCTTTACAATTTAATACAGAAATCCACTCATCCTTCTAAACGAGACATTTGTTTTACAGAATTTTCTATACTTTTATCCCTTTCCTTTATTTAACTTATATCGAGTTGGTCTCTTCACCAGCTTTGGTAACACACACTTGGTGCTGCCATGACACTGCTCCCCTTAACCCTTTAAGGTTCCTGCTCTTTTTCCACCAATTTTTCAAATCTGGGGTTATAACTGTCATCATACAGTTAGTTTGACCTCCCAAATTGGTAGCTAACTAACATTAACCATATGTCTCCCATATTTTGCTATATGTTGACATAAACTTTTAAATGTTATTTTATTAGGATGTTAGGAGGCTTACAAATCAGCACTTTTCAAGATTTTCATAAAAATTCTTTTTCTGCATTGTGAACCAAACATACCTTGAGAATGCTGTAGCTATATTGATGCAGAAACATATCTTGTTTAATCCCTGTGCTGAGTGGTTTTGCTGATAAAATTATAACATTATGATAATGAGGCTCCAGCTGCTCCGTAGCTTCTCCTCTTACCTTAATTATGCACTGCTTTAGAGAATGATGTAATCACTGGGGTACATGTATCATAATTTTAGCGACATTTTTGCGACTTTTAACTCTGTTCTTTTTCAAGTACGCCTTGTCTGCACCTCTGTGCAGCGTGCCTTATGTATCATTGTTTTTCAGATGCTCCGTGCGACATTTCACTTTTTTTGTGCCTTTTTTGTTACTTCTTTGGCACAAAAAATCCAGGGCAGTTTTTTTTTCCTGATTTGATTATGTAAATTGGAATTATTTCATATGCTTTAACATTTTGCACAGTAACCTCTTTTGACAATCTTCTTAAATTTTTGCATTTTGGTTTAATTGTGTTTTTAATGCATTTTGAAACTAATTACAACAGCGGAGGAGGTGATTTGCCTTATTTCATTACTGTTAACATTTGCGTTTACAAAATGCAATATAAACACCATGTTAACGTGCGTGTTAACATTGCGTTTATTATGCGTTTTTTAAATTCAAATATTAAAAGTAATGTAATTGGGAAAATCACCTCTCCTCAACTAATGTAATTTGTTTCAAAATGCAAATTTCAAGGTGCAAAAAAGAGCCTCCAAATGTCTCTAAAATTCACCTCAGCAATTCGGGGCAAATAGTCAATATTGGGGAAGATTAACACATCTAAATGAATCAATAAACAAAAACGAAAGAAGAAAGCAGATGTGTATATACGGAAAATACTTTATTAATCACCAACAGGGCAGAAATAAAAACATTTAAAAACCCTAAAGAAGAGGGTGTGCAGTCACAAAAACTCCCCAAGACGTGTTAGTATGGTAATAACACAGTAGGTAAGCAGATGAGGTAGGCGAATAAATAAATAAATATACAGTAACAGTATAGTACAAGTAATAAATAATGAAAAGCCACAAACTCATACAAATGATAAGAATACATTACCGATAATAAAAACCCAGGGGAGGATAGGAGACCCCACGCGTATCGCCTGTCTAGCGGGCTTCGTCAGGGGATAGGGGTGTAGTGGTCAGTGTGCCCTTAAATAGCCCCAAAGGAAGTCCTGATGCGACTCAGCCGTGGAATCGGCACGCCAGCAAAGCGCGACGTCACTTCCGGTTTAGACCAGAAGTACGTCAGTATGCACGTGGTTCATGCAGTCCATAGAATAGGTGGGGTATACCACCCATGCGGTCCATAGAATAGGTGGAGTACGTCAGTATGCACGTGGTTCATGCGGTCCATAGAATAGGTGGGGTATACCCCACCTATTCTATGGACCGCATGAACCACGTGCATACTGACGTAGTTCCGGTCTAAACCGGAAGTGACGTCGCGCTTTGCTGGCGTGCCGATTCCACGGCTGAGTCGCATCAGGACTTCCTTTGGGGCTATTTAAGGGCACACTGACCACTACACCACTATCCCCTGACGAAGCCCGCTAGACGGGCGATACGCGTGGGGTCTCCTATCCTCCCCTGGGTTTTTATTATCGGTAATGTATTCTTATCATTTGTATGAGTTTGTGGCTTTTCATTATTTATTACTTGTACTATACTGTTACTGTATATTTATTTATTTATTCGCCTACCTCATCTGCTTACCTACTGTGTTATTACCATACTAACACGTCTTGGGGAGTTTTTGTGACTGCACACCCTCTTCTTTAGGGTTTTTAAATGTTTTTATTTCTGCCCTGTTGGTGATTAATAAAGTATTTTCCGTATACACACATCTGCTTTCTTCTTTCGTTTTTGTTTAAAATTCACCTCAGAGAGACAAAACTATGATACATGTGGTTCACTGTGTTCTCCCTGACAGGCAGACGTATTCAATCGCTGTACCTCAGCTCAGGTGATTAGTCCTGTCTGGACAGTTCAGGAAGCTCCGTGTGTAATGTGTTTGTAGGCACCCAGCTTTCCCAAGGTCCTTAATTTTATAATTGTTTTTTGACCAGATAAGATATGTTTCTGCATCAGTGTTATTACAGCATGCTCAATGTATGTTTGGTTCACAATTCATAAAAACAAATGGTAGATTTCCTTTAAGATTTAATTATTTTAGAGGCTTATTTATATTTACCGTATATACTTGTGTATAAGCCGAGTTTTTCAGCACAAAAAATGTGCTGAAAAACGTCCCCTCGGCTTATACACGAGTCATACATAAGTCATACAGTCAGCGCCCAGCACGAAGTTAGAGAAGAAAGAAGACGGGCGCCGAAGCCAGAAGAGGACCCGCGTGGACATCGGGGGAGCAGCGCTGCATGTCGGGGCCACCGGAGAGTGAGTATATAAGTTTATTACTTTCTTTTAATGCTGGGCTGTGCTGTATACTACTGGGGTCAAGCTGTATACTACATGGGGCAGGCTGTATACTACTGGGGGCAATCTGTATACTACTGGGGGCAGTGCTGTATACTACTGGGGGCAGGCTGTATACTACTGGGGGCAAGCTGTATACTACTGGGAGGCAGTGCTGTATACTACTGGGAGGCAGTGCTGTATACTACTGGGAGACAGTGCTGTATACTATTGGGAGGCAGTGCTGTATACTACTGGGAGGCAGTGCTGTATACTACTGGGAGGCAGTGCTGTATACTACTGGGAGGCAGTGCTGTATACTACTGGTGGCAAGCTGTATACTACATGGGGCAGGCTGTATACTACTGGGGGCAAGCTGTATACTACTGGGAGGCAGTGCTGTATACTACTGGGAGGCAGTGCTGTATACTACTGGGAGACAGTGCTGTATACTATTGGGAGGCAGTGCTGTATACTACTGGGAGGCAGTGCTGTATACTACTGGGAGGCAGTGCTGTATACTACTGGGAGGCAGTGCTGTATACTACTGGGAGACAGTGCTGTATACTACTGGGGGCAGGCTGTATACTACTGGGGGCAGGCTGTATACTACTGGGGGCAAGCTGTATACTACTGGGGGCAAGCTGTATACTACTGGGGGCAGGCTGTATACATACTGGGGGGGGTCTGTGACCAATGCATTTCCCACCCTCGGCTTATACCCGAGTCAATAGGTTTTCCCAGTTTTTGATGGTAAAATTAGGGGTCTCGGCTTATACTCGGGTCGGCTTATACTCGAGTATATACGGTAATTATTGCAGGTTGCTCTAGTAATAAGGTTTTTTTTTCTTTTTGCAGAAAAATAATTGGTTGACTCTAGTAAATAAATTCTGGTTGCTCTGGTCAAAGATTTTTCTAAGAAAAAAAAATCTGGAGGCTACTAAAAAATCACCTACCGTATATACTCGTGTATAAGCACAAAAAATGTGCTGAAAAACCTCGTCTCGGCTTATACACGAGTCAATGATAAAAAAAAAAAATTAATACTCACCCTCTGGCCGTCGCACACTGTGATGCAGCGCTGTCGCTGCTGATGACGTCATCAGCGGCGACAGCGGCGCATCACAGTGTGCGACGGACGGCGCGATCTCCCGGCCAGAGGAGATAGAAGATAGAAGGGTGAAGAAACCGCCGGGAGCCGCGATGGGGATTGGGAGCCGCAACGAACATCGGGGACACCGGAGGGTGAGTATTAAGTTTATTTTTTTTATCTGTATGCTACACGGGGGCAGGCTGTATGCTACACAGGGGCAGGCTGTATGCTACACGGGGGCAGGCTGGCTGTATACTACACCCTCGGCTTATACTCGAGTCACTAGGTTTTCCCAGTTTTCTGTGGTAAAATTAGGGGTCTCGGCTTATACTCGGGTCGGCTTATACTTGAGTATATACGGTAAAGGGGTTTTAAAAGTTCTATTCATTAGAAACTTCCCACAATGTACCACATTTTTAAATTACACCTCTCAAACTATTCAAAACAGCCCTTGTTAATCTTGTCAAATTTTGACTATAAAATGTTTATACATGTTACATGTTCTTGCAGGATAAAATGCAAAATAAATCTCAGATTTGGTGTGAGGTTTCTCATGTGTATGGAAATACCCCACATGTGGATGTAAACCACTTTATGGTCCCATGGCAGAGTGCAAAAGGGAAGGAGCACCATCTTGCTTTTGGAGGGCAAATTTTGCTGATACAAATTTTAGGAGCTAAGTGGCATTTGCTGAGCCTATAACATACGAGAACAAAAGAAACCCCTAAAAAGTGACCCCATTTGAAAACTAAACCCCTCAAGGAGTATAGTAACACTATTTTGGCGTGGTTACATTTTATTAACTTTTTTTACTGATTTTTTACTTTTATTTCTAATTATTTTTACTAGTTTTACACATGGTATAGCATAGATACCATGTTATTTATGTTCTATGTCTCGGTACAGCAATATTCCATTCATATAGCTTTTTTATGTTTTAATAATTTTGCTGACAAAATCACTTGTTTTTGCATCGCCATCTTCTAAGAAGACTTTTTATTGGATTCATTGTGGCGTAAATGGGACTTTTTGATCAATTACTATTGCTATTTTTGTTTGATTGTATGTGCAAAAATCCAAATTTTTGGTGTGTTTTTTAATTATTTTTTTTTTACGGTGTTCACTGCACCGACGCGGTGATATATAATATGTAGTCTTTGTATGGGGATTTTGTATGGGAAATACACAGCGATTTGGACACACATTTACTTCCAAGGACGTTAAAGGGTTGAAGGACGGAACTTGTCGGGACAATGATAGCTGGGCATGAATAAATTAAAACACAACGATGCTAAGTGGTCACTAAGAGGTGACTTCAGCCTGAGCGCCTCTGGCTAATTTACATATTTTTAAAAACTCTTTTTCTAGTTAATGATGCCGTTCCTGCACTTACTATGACCACATCCAGGACCTGCTTTACCCAGTGAGCCTGATAGCAGATGTCCTTTAAGGTAGGATATTCTTACATCAACCTCAACCTATTATACAAAATAGAAAAAAAATGGGACTTACTTCCACAGGTTGGAGGTGGTTGTCCCCGGGGAGTTTTTGTTCCTTCAATCTCTTTACCTTCTTCAGTAACACACCAGCAGTATCCGGTGCTGGCATGGCATTGCTTTGGAATATAGTTTCCCTTTTCATCACATGTTGGCTCGAAAGCTCCTAGTACTGGTCGTCCTCCTTCAAGCAAACGCTGACGTGCCTTATGACAAGGACCTTGGTTTGCTAAAGTGACAACTTAAAAATTAGTATACACCAAGGCATAAGCCACACACTTTACTGTCTTTTACATTTTTTTACTGTCCCACTCTTGGAATTGAACAAGCGGTCATTCGATAGTCATCTTATATTTTATAATCTTATATTTCCGACTTTTTAAGTGCCAAAATTTTTGACTTTTTGATTCACCAAGCAAAGTAAGCTGGACAAGAATGTTTTTTTGTTGCTCCTGATGTATGTTTAAAATCAAGATGTGGACATATTAAAAAAGTTGCAAATTTGATCGCAAATCTCTGTAAAATAGTGCCATTTGGCACAAATAAATTTCAGTCTCAAGTAGGCTTAAGCAAAAGTGTAGAAGAAGTTTCAGAAGAAATTGTGAAAAAGGCCCAAAAAACAACAGACATACATGCCTGATATATCACCCTCTAAGATATATGAAACCAGTCAAAAACACAGAAAAGGCAAAAAAAGACAAATGCCCCCCATAGATGGCAAAATTAGGCTGGTAATGGGTTTAAAAGTCTCTAGTTGTAAGGCCCTTCACTCCACTAAAGATTTCTTTATTCGTGCCTGTATAGGATTATCTTGTGCCATATTCATTTTCTTGTTTTTTTATTTTTTTTTATTTTAAGACCTCTTGCCCACAAAGGAATGGAGTTCAAGGGATCTCCAGACTCAAACCTCTGATCACTTGAAGAATTCAGCAAGTCAGTTCATTCCAGGTTTGGGTCGGGAGATCCCTTTTAGAGATTTTTTCTGACTGCACTCGCTTGTGGCCTTCTAGTGTTTTCTCTCTAAGTTGCCCTGACACCTCATTTTATTGTTGTAGTCCAATGCACCGATAAGAACGCCATATTTATCTTAAACAGTAGAATTTGGCGGTAGTACACAGCATCTTTTTCTTTATTTCATTTTATCATCCCATAGGCTAATTATACATCTCCTAAACTGAAAAAAGCAAGTGTCACTCTCCTACAAAAACCACTACTATATCTTCTTCCTTAACAATACATTGTCCCCTCAAAATGCCATAAAAGATATCTTAAAATAGATACATATTAAAGTATTACTGGTGACACATCCTTAAAGTGATAATGAGAGTAATGTAAGAGTAAAGTACGTTCCTACCTGTAGCTCCACATGTTGGGGCTTGTTGTCCAGGTGGGGTTCTGGAACCAGGGATCTCTTCACCATTTTCTTTAACACACCAGCAGTGTCCGGTGCTGCCATGACACTGCTTGGGATTGTAGTTGCCCTTTTCATCACAGTCCGGCAGAAACGCTCCTGGTGTAGCTTTCCCGGCGCTAAGCACTTTCTGACGTTCTTTCAAGCATGGCATTGTGTTTACTAAAAATAGATCTTAATTTATTTATATTTCTGATACATTTTTGTTAACTAACTAAATGATACAAATGCATTACAATGACGGTATGGGACACATTTACTTACCAGTCCTGTCGCAATCCCGATGACGACGATGAAGTCCGGCGCGATTCACCAAGATCATGTGCCCGATATCCTGCATGTGTCGCTTCCCTGCTCAGGTCCGACAGAGTTCACTATCTTTTTCCCGATGTATGTGAGTGCATGTCCGAATCAGTTGGGATGTCCGACGGCCACGCCCCCCCCCCCCTGATTTGTGTTGAAAACGATCACGTGCTCCAAAAACCCTTGTTAAATGCGGTGCAAATCGGAAATAGTCGGAAAACCCAACGGATATGCGGTCCGCGGACCCTTAGTAATTGTGCCCCACTATCTTTAAACGGCTGTAGACTAAAGATAAGTAAATGTGGTATCCTGTAGCTTTTACAACAGTGGAGAAAGATCCAGATCTTTGTATATGTATTTTTCTTAGTCTGCCTCAACATTTTTGATGCTGTACATAGTGGCTAGTTGTCACAACCACCACCATATGACCCAGGTTAATTGGAGAATTTGTAAAATTCAGAGTATCCACCAGTCTCATCTCCAAGCCACCTGTATTTCTGGGTTTTCCTCATTGGTGTAAAATGAAAGGGAAAATGTCACCTGACTCCCTTCCCCCATACCCCCAGTAGTACCTTCTTCTACACTTTAATTGTATCCAGTTCCTTTTACATTTTTTTAAAGGAAACCTACCTTCAGGAATCTACCTAGGTGTCTACTAACATGCTATGCCCTAAACTATCTTGCGCCTAATAAATAAAACTTTCTAACCTGATCTACACCTGATCAATCTCTCCGAGCTGTGGGATCAAGGGCTACTTCACTACCCAGTAGCCTCTGCTACCCCTCCTACCTGCATGTCCTCGGAGTTCCTTTGCACGCTCATTCTCACCACCACTTTAAGTGCCCCTCTAGTAACCCCAGTAACCCCTATAGTGCTGGCGGCTATAAGCAAGGAGCTACTGCTCATATGAAGAACTTTAAAAAGCTGTAGGTGAGAAGGAGCATGTTGAGGACGCGCAGGTGGGAGGGACAGCAAAGGCTACTGGGGCATGGAGAAGGCTTTGCTCCCAAAGCCCGTAGAGATTTTTCCCCACCCCAGTAGCCTCTGCCAAAAATGAGCATATTGGTTAGAGAAAGTGTAGTCCATGTTAGAAAGTGTTAAAGAACTAGCAAAAGGTAGTTTAGGGCTTAGGATGTTAGTAGAAACCTACTATCAGATGTATATTAATAGATAGATTCCTCATGGTGGGTATACTTTAAAACCTATTTAACCTCCCTCATAAAGTCAAAGGTTGAGTGCTCAACCATGCAGTCAGTCAAGCTTCATCTGCTTTCATACAGCCATTCTGGAAGGAAAATACCACCCTTTTGTGTATACGTCACTCTCCTATCCAACTCTTGAGTATGCTGTGATTTCAGTCCCAGCCTTGCTTTTCTGCAGGTGTTGGCGGGCAGCTTCACATGCACATTGCAAGTAGGTGAATGGTCATGTAATAACATTTTCAAACTTAACAGCAGTACATTTACCATCAAGGTTTGGGTGATAGGAAGTGCAGGAACATCATCATTAACTAGGAAAAGAGTTTTTAAAAACATGTAAATTGGCTGGAGGCGCTCTGGCTGAGGACACCCAAGCACTTCTCGGCATTATCGTCTTTTAATTTATACCATAGACTATCATATTCCCAACTGGTCCCTCCAGAAGAGCTAGAAGAGAGCTCACGCCCGCACTCTCCAAGCCCTGGACCTCTGACATCACCGGGCAGGACAAGGCAGGACTTGGTGGTTGGGCATGAATAAATGAAAAGACAGCGATGCCAAGAGACGCTCAGGTGATTTCAGCCTTAAGAGCCTCCAGCTAATTTACATATTTTTAAAAACTCTTTTTCTAGTTAATGATGCCGTTCCTGCACTTAATACGACCACATCCAAGACCCGCTTCACTCCGCGAGCCTTAAAGTGCTACACATTTACCATCAGTCAGGCTGATAGCAGATGTCCTTTAAGGTAGAATATTCGTACATCAACCTGAACCTATTATACAAAATAGAGAAGTGTGACTTACTTCCACAGACCGGAGGTGGTTGTCCCCGGGGAGTTTTTGTTCCTTCAATCTCTTTACCTTCTTCAGTAACACACCAGCAGTATCCGGTGCTGGCATGACATTGCTTTGGAATATAGTTTCCCTTTTCATCACATGTTGGCTCAAAAGCTCCTAGTACTGGTCGTCCTCCTTCAAGCAATCGCTGCCGTGCCTTATGACAAGGGCCTTGGTTTGCTAAAGTGACAACTTAAAAATGAGAATACACCTAGGCACAAGCAATTCCTGAAGAAACCATACATGGTAATAAACCTCGGCTGATCTTCAATACTTATTTGGACTAATGTCTAATGTGCATAAAGCTTTAGTGGTGCATTCAGTTTTATATATAACTTTATATTAGCCGTTCATTTTATATGTTTATTGATTCTATAGGTGGTTCTGCATAGGGCAAATTATCGTAATTATCCCATTCATCTTTATTTATATTTGTCTTTATCTTTTATCATATTTTTGTTGTTTTTGTTTTTTTACTACATATTAACTTGTCCCCGACCGCCCACTGCCGAAAGACGCCAGCAGGTGCGTGTCCCAAGTCAAAGGAGGTTGCTGCAGTTTCCTTCATCTCCTGCACTAAACATGGGAGCAGGACCGGGGACCCTAGGGGGAAGGGAAAAGTTGTTTACTGCTTCTTCCTTCCCCACTTCTCTCTGCATTGTGC
Organism: Engystomops pustulosus; assembly: GCF_040894005.1. Taxonomy (NCBI): domain Eukaryota; kingdom Metazoa; phylum Chordata; class Amphibia; order Anura; family Leptodactylidae; genus Engystomops; species Engystomops pustulosus. The sequence continues at coordinate 189,160,782 of NC_092413.1, read as the reverse complement.
TAAATTAGTGCGGTGTAGTGAGGTGAAGAGCCGGGACTGCCGCCAGGTCTACAGACCCTACAGTCATGTGATGGCTAGGTCTAAAGGGGTTAATCAGAGCTGCGGGTCTCAATCGACCTGTAACTGGGGCGCCTACAGATGCCTCAGTTATAGGTGAAAAACAGAAAAAAAAATTGTAAAAAAAATAAATAAAAAAAAGTGGAAGGCTCCGCCAGTGGTCCCCCTCATGGGGGGGTCATATAAAGTTAAAATACACATCTCATTAATAAATTTTCAAAAATAAACATAAAATTAAAAAAAAACCTCACTACACTATAATAAACCTCCCCATAGTCGCTCTGTTTGACTATACATACATTATACAATCAAATCGACCTAGGGAATTAATCTATAATTATCATTTTTAATTAATTAGCAAAACTGAAATATATATACTATACATAACGAAAACATATTTTTTTCTCCAGCTTTTCTAACTTTAACCCCCCCCCCCCCCAAAAAAAAACCTAAAAATTAAAAAAAAGGTTACGGTACCTAATATTTTATTTAAAACTATTCCTATTTGTCACAAAAAAATGAACCAACAATGTTTAAGATTTTGGACAAAAAAGAAATTTATGGCCCTTAAACCAAAAAGTATCAAAATTTGTTAGAAATGCTCGGGTCAGTAAAGCCTCTTAAGGGCTGGTCAGAAAGGGGTTAATTGTCTTTTTAGGGCTTTGGACTTGTCTTATGTAGAATAGAAGATTGTTGGGAAGTGCTGACCTACTATTGTGGGGGACTTCCAGTATGCTATGCATAATAATAATAAAATACTAGATATTTTTGGTTATTTGGGTGTAGGCTTAGTCTATGTAAGCAACTGTTTTTCTACCTTGTTGTTCTTATTGATTATATTGTATCTTCTTTGTTGCATCCTTTTTTTGTTATATATAGACTGCAGTCACAACTCCTATTAATAAATAGACTTATACCTGTATCTTCACATGTTAGGGGACTTGCGCCTGGTTGATGTCGTGCTCTGGTACCCTCTATCTCTTCTCCGTTTGCATTCACACACCAACAGAATCCGGTGCTGCCATGGCACTGCTTTGGAACGTAGTTACCCTTTTCATCACATTTTGGTGCAAATGCCCCTATTTTAGGCTTATTTCCTCCCAGCACACTCTGTCGATGCTTCAAGCAAGGGGTAATTTCTATTTAGAACACAACAAACAGTAAGAAACATTTTGTAGCCTTTATAATAAATAATAAAAGTTGATTATGGTTAGCGCTGGATCACATCCCCATTAACTTGAGGAACAATTCTGTACCTCATTTGGAATATGGGTGAATGGCCACATATAGACACCACAGGACAGAATATTGCAAAATAAATTTTTTTTTACTGTCTTTTGATTTTTTTCATTTGTACTTTCTGTACTTTCAGTTTTGTTTTTTTTTTTGTTTTTTTTGGGATCAGTTATATCACCAAGAAATTCATTGAACATAAAGTATCCCATGTAATATAAATGTCACATAATAGAATATTCTCAAACTATTATACAAACTAAAAGCGAAAAAAGTGACGTACTTTCTTGTTCACAGGTTGGAGGTGGTTGTCCCCGGGGAGTTTTTGTTCCTTCAATCTCTTTACCTTCTTCAGTAACACACCAGCAGTATCCGGTGCTGGCATGACATTGCTTTGGAATATAGTTTCCCTTTTCATCACATGTTGGCTCGAAAGCTCCTAGTACTGGTCGTCCTCCTTCAAGCAATCGCTGACGCTCTTTATGACAAGGGCCTTGGTTCACTAAATTGACAACTTTAAAAATGGAAGCTTTATCAGTTTTTAGCTTAATATGGTTAAAGAGAATCTGTTACCAACCATACCACCCGAAAACCTCACACAGGTGCCACTATTGCAGTTATATTCACCCCCTTGATAAAATCAAAAAGGAGGCGTAGGTCCACCATAGAGTCAAGCTTCCCCACCTCCTCTTGTTCTCTACTACTCCAGCCCTTTACTCAACAACGTCATCCTCCTCTGGTGCTTAAATTTTTGTGCATGTACAGTGTACCTGTGAGCTCGAAACCAGCCTACACATCCTTGACCGCCTTCATAGACACAACATGCATGCGCCATCACAGTGCACACAGTGGTAGCACTCATAAGGTCCATGCTCCAGTGTGCATGTGCTCAGTATCGGACGGGTTAGCTGATGAGCGATCCCGGTACACTGTGATGGCATATATGGAACAGAAGACCTCAGGAACAGAAGCGGATGATGTAGTTGAGTAGGGGTCGGGTTAAGAGCGTGAAGGATAAAAAGGAGTCGGGGTAGTTTGACTGTATAGCAGAGCAACTCCTCCTCATTGACTTTAATAAAGGAAGTGAATAGAACTGCTTTTTGGTGAAACAGTGGCACCAATAACATATATAAACACATTGAATGAAGACTTTTAAGGTATGCTACAAGCTACTTCATGGGGTTTGTTTGTGCAGAATTTCAGATTTAGAGATATAGGGCAGCACGTTGGCTCAGTGGTTAACACTACAGCCCTGCAGCGCTGGGGTCCACATCTGCAAAGAGTTTATTGGCTCTCCCCATGTTCGAGTGGGTTTCCTCCGGGTCCTCCGGTTTACTCCCACACTCCAAAAAATCATATTGGAAGGTTGATTAGATTATGAGCCCCATTGAGGACAGGGACCAATTTGGCAAGTTCTGTGTAGAGATGTGTAATCTGTGTGCACTATATAAATAAAAGAATTATTATTAATATTATTATTATTATTACACATGTTCTCAAACAAATCTCCTCAGCCCAAATTCCCTTTCCAAATTACTGAACTTTTTTGCCCGCCTTGACAATATAATTAACTTTTTAATAATGCTTTGTGGTTTTCTAGGAAATGCATCTGATATGTAAGGGTAGGCTGGATACATCAGGTATTTACCGTACCAACATAAGTGGCGCCAGCACTCACTTTTCTGCAAATGATAACTTTCAGTCAGGATGGGCTTCAGGGTATAAGGATTCATAGAAGCTTCATAAAGATCTTTACCATGTAGAGACATTGCATCTGCTTCTCCATGCTGAAAGAGAATAGGTTTATTATTGATAGTAAAAGTTTAGAAGGATTTGTCATCAATAGGCTGATTACAACAACCCACAACATGGGGGAATCCAGCAACTCACAGCTGCAGTATCTAAAGTTTTGGCGCTATACTGTCATGAGACCTTTCCCAAAATTTAAAAGAACATGTCTAGCTCTCTGGATAATGCTATACCCTATTTAGCACACACAATGGGGCTCATTTACTAAGGGTCCGAACGCCGCACTTTCGTCAGGTTTCCCGAATATTTCCATGCGCCGGCTTTCACGCGAAAGAAAGCGGGGGGCGTGGCATCGGACAATCCGTCGGAAAAACCGCAGGATTTAAAGAGCGATTTGTGTCGCAAGATCAAGCACTTACATGTATCGGGAAGAAGAAGGTGAACTCCGGCAGACCTCGGCGCAGCAGCGACACCTGCTGTATAACGGGTGCAGGACCTTAGTGAATGCTGGCAGACCCCAATCCTTGTCGGACAACGCGCCGTGGGATCTCGACTGGACCAGGTAAGTAAATGTGCCACGTTGAATTGAATTAATTTCAATTGGAACAGAACCTCAGTAATGGTGCATGACCACTACACAGTGCACAGAGCCATCTGCTTCCAGCTCTGTTCAATGAGGCGCCCATACACAAACCCAAGGAGCTGCTCAATGTTGGGGTAGTAGGCATGGTCCATAGTAGAGATCCCCTTTAAGTCTGTGTTTATTAATTACAATGAACGGGGGGTGTACTTACAGTGATAGCTTTTATACAGTTCTCAGTGCTGGTTTTTTTCACACATATGAGTTGAATATCGCTGACCAAGCAAGAGCTCGCCAGATCATTGCACTCTTTGTTTTCAGCATCTGATGTCACACACCAACGTACATTTCTGGATTTGGGTGCTGCAAAGCTCAGCCCTGGACAATTAAGATTAGAAATTATCATTAAAGTAAACGGTATAGATAACCATTTTTTATTAAATAAATACAAGCCTTTTTATAAGTGTCAAGAAATTGTAAATAAAACATCTCGGAAATGTAAAAATGTATGTGTGCATGTGTGTTAGAAAAACTCTAAGAATACTGATTTTTAGAATATTAATGTCTATACATTTACCTTGTTAAATAAGATTTAAATTGTTTAAACAAAAATATTGACAAAGAACAATAGGTGTCATTAATGTTACAATCTATTAGCTATTGTACCGTATGTGCAAGGTGGGGTTGGCTTGGAGCACATGGAAGGACAAACTGGACAGTGAGCCCTAAACTGAGCCCCCCAAAGCTATCACCTACCTACTTGCCTCCAGTACAAGGTGATATGGGACAACCACAAGGACAGTCACTCCCTAAGCCGCAGTGCAGACACAAAGCAAAACTGACAAACAAACATCACAGAAACGAGGTCAGAGGTCCGGGTCACAACAAGATAGCAGGTACAGTACAGACGCAGGATCCAAGAGGGATAGTCAAGAGTACAATAACCGAGATCAAATAATCAGAGATAGCAATAGAACAGAAATGGCACAAGCAGGATACAAGCTGAGATATGAAATATAGCCCGCAGGATCTGCTGGGACTGGGCAGGTATATAAAGAAGATCCTGGACCTGTCTCCTGCACCAGACTCCATCAGCTGCCCATCAGACTAGTAACCCTTAGCTGGACAGCACTGAAGTGCATAAAGCATAAAGCAACTCAAAAAATGCAAACCCTGCAGATACCTAAGCTACAGTTCACACACAGAAAATACAAACAGGAATTAACGCCACCTAATCTGCCATCCGCGGACAGAGGAACGTCTTGGCACAGACATTGGAGATAAATAGCTTTGAAAAGTAACTAAACCTTAGAAGATTTATATTGTTATATTTATACTTAAGGAAACTTACAGACAACTCCTAGTTACAGACAGACCTCTGGATGCCAATTATTAAATGCTGTGGCTGCAGTGATCAACTGTAAGAGTTATAAAAGGTGTCTGCAATGAAGCTTTAATGGTAGTCCTTGTTCCCATAACAACCCAAAATTTCACAGGGATAAAAAAAAATTTTGAGAGCTTGATAATTTAGTTTTAATTATCCAACAAAACTTGTTGGATAAATCTTCTTCATAACATAAGGTCCCCACAGTGCAAGAGGACATTTTTAGATCAGGAATAAAAAGTTAAAGAAAAGTTTGGAAAGAAAAACATTATAGGCTCTGAAGAAGACAGATTTTAGAATTTGGGCAGTAATTTGGGCTTAGGGATCGTAGAAAATATACAGTGGGTACGGAAAGTATTCAGACTCCTTTAAATGTTTCACTCTTTGTTTCACTGCAGCCAATTGCTCATTAATACTCACTCTGCACCCATCTTGACAGAAAAAACTAGAAAACTAGAAATATCTAGAATAATTTAAATACCACATGGTCATAAGTATTCAGACACTTTGCTGTAACACTGATATTTAACTCATATTTAACTCACAAGTATGAATGTGTGTTTGCTTACCTAACAGGCAGAGATATAGTAAGACTTGGAAAGCCGGAGTCATCCTCATTTCTTACAGGGGACCATATGAAGAAGGTCCTGTGCAGTGCTGCAGCTTGACCGCTGTTATTGGTTGTTTCCTAGTTTTATAGGAGAAGAGGACGGCTGAGTGAACTGATCAGGTGACCTTGTATTATTTACACAAAGGTTTCCCAATAAGACCTGTTCACCTTCTTCTCCATTATTTTAATAGACTCTTGTTTTTGGCACAGAAGCAGGTTTTTTAGTTTTATGTAACATTATCATAGATTTACTTAACAGAAGAGAATGTTTAGCTGATGAATCATGCATCCTTTACATGCTCCTAGTCATTCCATCGCTGCAATTCAGCTAAGATTTACTTAGTTTCCACTAGTTTAGACACTCAGGGGCAAATTGACACTAATGCACGGAAGGTTCAATGTCTAGCTTGTCCATTGAGGTCAAGTTAGAGGTCAAGAGATGAGGTCAAGAGATGAGCAGAAGTGATCGACGAACAGCCGGTCTGATGCCGATTTGGCAATATGTGCGGGTCTTGTGGGCCGAACCTGAATGGAAACATCCAGTCTCAATCACTGTACAGATTGGGCCCCGTTGAGGCTACAATTCAACCATTTCACCATATGCCGCCCCCTGCATGTGACATCTGCCTTCCCTACTTTCAGGGCAGGGTAGGCAGATGTCAGGATCAGTGGGCAGACCAGCTCGCGACTCCGGCGACTCATTTGAATATTTTTATAAAGTGTTTTTTAATGCTGATGTGCCTGGATATAAAAAAAAAGCAAAGCCATCATCTGTCTTCTGTAAGTTTGGGACCTCTACAATCAATAAATATGATGCTAGATGCCCTTTAACCCCTTAACGACCTGGCCCTTTTTTGTTTTTTGCATTTCCATTTTTCAGTCCCTGCTATCAATAATCTATAACTTTTTTATTACTACACGTAAAGAGCTCTGTGAGGGCTTGTTTTCTGCATAATAAATTGCACTTCATAGTGATGGTATGTAATATTACATGTCGTGTACTGGGAAGCAGGAAAGAAATTCCAAATGCAGTGAAAATGGTGAGGAAAAGCATCACGGGGAGCGACAATCTTCACCAAGATGGCGGCGCCCATGTGCCGCCATCTTTTTGAAGCCAGTGGCGGCTTTGCTGGGATGATGGACGGGATAACACTCGCGATCAGTGCTAGCACCGATCACGAGTGTTACCGGTAAATGTTTGCTGTAAGACTTACCGGCTATGGAGAGGGCTCAGCCCATGTACCTGCATCTGACCTTCCACCGGCGTACTATTACAGCGGGAAGGGGTTAACTACTAGTTTTCATTTGAAAATATGCTAACATTATAGAGTATTAAAATAATCCATGATTTAAACAATAGGAGTGAGGGCCCTGCTCGCAGGAGCTTACAATCTATGATGAAGAAAAGGTTTATAGGGTAAAAAATTTTTTAAAAACCTGTCATAAACTGGTATCTTGGAAATGTTTTTAACCTTTTATAATGAACATTTTATATTTTTCCATTATATGTACACTCACCGGCCACTTTATGAGGTACACCATGCTAGTAACGGGTTGGACCCCCTTTTGCCTTCAGAACTGCCTCAATTCTTCGTGGCATAGATTCAACAAGGTGCTGGAAGCATTCCTCAGAGATTTTGGTCCATATTGACATGATGGCATCACACAGTTGCAGCAGATTTGTCGGCTGCACATCCATGATGCGAATCTCCCGTTCCACCACATCCCAAAGATGCTCTATTGGATTGAGATCTGGTGACTGTGGAGGCCATTTGAGTACAGTGAACTCATTGTCATGTTCACGAAACCAGTCTGAGATGATTCCAGCTTTATGACATGGCGCATTATCCTGCTGAAAGTAGCCATCAGATGTTGGGTACATTGTGGTCATAAAGGGATGGACATGGTCAGCAACAATACTCAGGTAGGCTGTGGCGTTGCAACGATGCTCAATTGGTACCAAGGGGCCCAAAGAGTGCCAAGAAAATATTCCCCACACCATGACACCACCACCACCAGCCTGAACCGTTGATACAAGGCAGGATGGATCCATGCTTTAATGTTGTTGACGCCAAATTCTGACCATACCATCCGAATGTCGCAGCAGAAATTGAGACTCATCAGACCAGGCAACGTTTTTCCAATCTTCTACTGTCCAATTTCGATGAGCTTGTGCAAATTGTAGCCTCAGTTTCCTGTTCTTAGCTGAAAGGAGTGGCACCCGGTGTGGTCTTCTACTGCTGTAGCCCATCTGCCTCAAAGTTCGACGTACTGTGCGTTCAGAGATGCTCTTCTGCCTACCTTGGTTGTAACGGGTGGCGATTTGAGTCACTGTTGCCTTTCTATCAGCTCGAACCAGTCTGCCCATTCTCCTCTGACCTCTGGCATCAACAAGGCATTTCCGCCCACAGACTTCCGCTCACTGGATGTTTTTTCTTTTTCGGACCATTCTCTGTAAACCCTAGAGATGGTTGTGCGTGAAAATCCCAGTAGATCAGCAGTTTCTGAAATACTCAGACCAGCCCTTCTGGCACCAACAACCATGCCACGTTCAAAGGCACTCAAATCACCTTTCTTCCCCATACTGATGCTCGGTTTGAACTGCAGGAGATTGCCTTGACCGTGTCTACATGCCTAAATGCACTGAGTTGCCGCCATGTGATTGGCTGATTAGAAATTTAGTGTTAACGAGCAGTTGGACAGGTGTACCTAATAAAGTGGCCGGTGAGTGTATATAGATAATAACACAGTACATGTACAAATACTTCACACATCAGGTTTTCCATTTGTTTATTCATTCAATGACTTTATTTCATTTTTTAGATAATTTTTTGTTATATTATTGCTTTTTAGTGGCTATAACTTCTGGCCTGATGAAGATGCCATTTCAATGTTGAAACCCATCTAAGGAGATATCAATTATCCCATAGAGGTGTATGAAATGCAATAAATTCACAACTATTCTGTACAAGATTCTTTATGGGACACTCAGTCTCTGATCGTCCTGATAATTGGTGGTCCAATGGGTTGGACTATCTGTGATTGGATAAATATTACCTGCATTTTAAAACATTTAATTGTAATTAGAATTTCAAATACCGTATATACTCGAGTATTTGCCGAGACTCCTAATTTTACCACCAAAAACTAGGAAAACCTATTGACTCGAGTATAAGTCAAGGGTGGGAAATGCATTAGTCACAGCCCCCCTGAAGTATATAGCCAGCAAGCATTCTGTAGTATAAAGCCTGCCAGCCCCTCTCGTATATAGCCTGCCAGCCCCTCTAGAATATAGCCTGCCAACCCCTCTAGAATATAGCCTGCCAGCCCCTGTAGTATATAGCCAGCAAGCCCCTGTAGTATATAGCCTGCCAACCCCTGTAGTATATAGCCTGTCAGCCCCTGTAGTATATAGCCTGCCAACCCCTCTAGAATATAGCCTGCCAGCCCCTGTAGTATATAGCCAGCAAGCCCCTGTAGTATATAGCCTGCCAACCCCTGTAGTATATAGCCTGCCAGCCCCTGAAGTATATAGCCAGCAAGCCTATGTAGTATATAGCCTTCCTCCGGTAGTATATAGCCAGACAGCCTCCTGTAGTATATAGCCTGGCAGCCCCTGTAGTATATTTCATGCCACCCCCCTGTAGTATGATATGGTTAACCTATAAATTATAGTAATAGTAAGATATTCTTTGTCAGCATTTAAGACATCATTAGGTAACAGACCTTCAAACTTACAAAGGAATCAAAGGTGTCTTTGCATAAAGTGTATCATGAAACAGCGCAAACACTAGTTTACAATCTTAACCTTAAAAAGTATCTAGCAACCCACCTGTGTCAACATAAGGGGGGATATTTAGGAATGACTAAACATTTCTGATGCAATGTGTAACTAACAACACATTGAAAAATAAACTAATATCTTTTCAGTACATACCATTGTTAAGACTAAGTCTGGTATACGCCTATTGTAATATGTATTAAAATATTATGAAGTATGTATTGATAATTGATATTGTGTCGGAAGGTGAGTACACTTTTTGTTTTTTCTTGACTCGAGTATAAGCCAAGTTACGGTTTTTCAGCACATTTCTTGTGCTGAAAAACTCGGCTTATACTTGAGAATATACGTTATACAGATTTAATTATTTGATCATATTAAAGGAAATTAACCACTAAAAAAAAAGCCTACAAATACTCACCACCGCTCCTCTTCATCTTGATCCCTTGTCGTTAGTCAGGCCGGGATCATAAAAGAAACTTATAATTAGCAGAACGAGGTGCGGGGACAAGATGTCCGGTGCTATGGACTGCTAATTATGCACACCCCACACTTCCCTTTCCCATGCTTGGAGCATGGGAGAGCAAGGTGACATCACGTGAGCATGGGAGAGGGAGGTGCGGGGTGTGCATAATTAGCAGCCAAAAGCGCCGGACATCTTGTCGCTGCGATCCCTGCTACTAATTATACATTTCTTTTCTAGCTGATTCTGGCTTGTCAAAACTAGCCAAAGACAGCGCTGGAATCAAGATGAAGAGGAGCAGAGGTGAGTATTTCTAGGTGTTTTTTGTTTTTCTAAGTGGTTGGTTATCTTTAATTCACTCAGTCACATTACATGAACATGTCAAAGTCGTCTGGGTTCACCTAACAGGCAAAGATATAGTGAGGAGTGATTCTTTGTTTCTTACTTGGCACAATATAAAGAGGGTCCCATGCAGTGTAAGATAATACAAAAGACTTGTTCTTTATTATGTACAGAAATGTTTCACAATAAGACCTGTCCACCTCCTTCTCTGTGATGATAGACTTTGGTTTTGACACAGACACATTATTTGTTTTTACAACATTAGGACAGCTCAGCTAAAAAAAGAATGATCAAATACAGAGTTTCAATAAAATGTCCAGTGTTTCCACCTCTATAACAAAACTGGAAACGACTTAGTTACTCTCTCATCTTAGTAAAAAGCAGGATAGAAGCTGTAACCCAAGAGTAATGCAGCCCACTTATATAAGAGTTAAAACCTGTTGGTGACGGTTGGTATTTTCTCCCTCATCAAAATTGTACATAACTGTTAAAGGGGTATTCTGGGAATAAGAACCTCTGATATAAAAACCAATCATGCTATAAATAAATAAATAAATACAACAAGGCTTAATGTCATTGTTCACAAAATGGAGTTTAAATAGTTTGCAGTTATCATTCACAAAATTTTATGGGCTTTCTAAAGTGGTCTCTAAGAGTAATCTCCAAGATGCCACAAGACACTACTACTCCCATGATCCCTCAGTTCTCAGCTCCTCCCTCTCAGGCTCTGTTGATGTAACAGATTTTCCTGCTCTGTTACCATAGTCATAATGTGTGTAACTGTCATCACTGTACATTGACCCACTGAGATGGCATCTCATTACAACACTGGCCAAACATAGTGATGAACACATGACCTGACCAGGCAGGTACAGGACAGACGCAGTCAAGCTACGACTAAGAGCCATGTGATTGCTCGAAACGCATCAGCTGCTATGCCCTTTTCTTGTATGGAAATTATTTTTAATATCTGAAGAATAAAATGGAGAAACTTTTAAACACAGTGCTGGATGATTCTCATTATATTCGAAGCCAGTGTGGATATCCTGGAGTCCAGCCAGTCCATCCGTGCATGGTGACGGATCGTACTTCCCATTTGGGCACCACTATTAAAACTTGGAGGATAGGTGTAAGCTGTAGCGGATCTTCTTTCTGGACTTATACAGGACATGTCATGTAGACATGTGACCAGCGTCCATCTTCTGTCTTGTATCTCCTCCACTGGGACAAAGTCAATGGAAAGCATTTAAAATAGCATTTTAATTCTTCATTGAAGTGTAAGTCCTGTTTAAATTTTAAATAACAACTAATTACATATTACACAAAATAGAGAAAAATATTTTCACTATGACCGGAGCTCCAAGGATTCTAAAACTTCGATGAACAGCACCAATCTTCAATTTCTCCTGCTGAAAGTATGTCACCATTCAGACTAGCACCATCGCACTCTCATTCTTCTCCTTTATTATATTGTAACTGGAAGAAAATATGCAGGCAGATGGTGTGGTACGTTCCAACAAGGGGCCCCGGAAGAAGCCTTGCCGGCGAAACCCTGGGTCGGGCGGATAGAAAGCTAGCATCCCGTTATGTGAATTTGTGATATGCGCATTTTTATTGGATTTTTGTGAGTATAATGAATTGGAATAAATTTTAACCTTGTTGGAACGTACCACACCATCTGCCTGCATATTTTCTTCCAGTTACAATACAATAAAGGAGGAGAATGAGAGTGCGATGGTGCTAGTCTGAATGGTGACATACTTTCAGCAGGAGAAATTGAAGATTGGTGCTGTTCATCGAAGTTTTAGAATCCTTGGAGCTCCGGTCATAGTGAAAATATTTTTCTCTATTTTGTGGACTTTTTCAAAGACTGTGTGGACCGGTCTTATACCGTGAGTAGCTCCTTAAGGGGCAAACTGTGCACCACAAACAACTGTGTAATTAACTGATATTTGAATGACCTATTTGAATTTAAATTATGCTTATCCCTGGATACCCCTTTAGGCTATCCGTTGGACTTTTAATGCACATTCAGTAAAATTTGAGGACTTTTTTTTTCTTTGATTAACTCCTTGCTTCACCAGGCTGTACAAGAATGTCACAGTGCTGCAAGGGGTATATGAAGAGGGCTCACAGGCTGAGCCCTCTTTATAAAGACTGAATGTTTGCTGCATATTACACTGGTTGTGGTTGTTAACTTTTTACATGCCACTGACAACGCTGCCAGCAGCATATAACAGCTAGTGGCCATCTTGGCAGTTACCATCACTTCACGTCATTGGGGGAACGACGATCCATCACTGTGACAGCTTTGGGTATTTATAAGACCCCAGGACTTATAATTTCTGAAGATCTGTTAAAATGTTCAAAAATGCCATATATTGCTATACTGTTGTATAGCAGTGTATGAAAGGAGGAATCAGACAACCTATGGTTAAAGTACCCTAGGGGTTCTAAAAAATAGTAAAAAAAAATTTTTAAAAGTTAAAATAACAAATAAAAAAATTAAAGTTTAAATCATCCCCTCTTTCCTGAAACTGATATAAAAATAAACAAACAATAATATATAACAATATATAAACATTCAATATATAAAAACGGTTATTCCTCATAGGGGAAAATAGCAGTGAAATGTCCAAAACATCAATTTTTTGCCATTGTGTAACACATAAAAATTGAAATAAAAAGCAATCAAAAAGTGATACAGTCAATGTAAACATCATGACATCCCACAAAAATTACACCTTCCACAGCTCCATACGCCAAAGTATATAAAAATTAGCAGCGTCAATATGCTAAAAATCAGGGCCCAAAAGAAAGTGGCAACAATGTGATTTTATTTGTAAATTTTACCACATTTGGAATTTTTTTCAGCTTCCAAGTACACAGCCACAGTCATATTGCTCCCCCTATCATATAATCTCTTGGCCATCACTGCCTAATTAGTACTTACAACCAATTATCATGTATTTTATCCATTTTCTATTTATCTATTTCTATTTTCCCAATACCATTATCTCTAGTACACTTACATCTTAACTTTGCTATTTCAATATTCAGTACCCTGGGCGGCGCATGCGCACTCCCATTGGCTCTCTATTAACAGTTGAGCTCGCGTGCACGCCCAACAGAAGTTGGCACATCGCATGTGTGGCGTTCTGAGCGATACACCGTATCTCCCTTCCTGAAACCCTCAAGTGGTTTTTGGCGCGTTCCCACCAACATGTAAGTTCTTAATGTACAAATCTTTATGTTTATGATCCATAACCTTTTAACTGGTTCTTGCCTATTACGCAATGCTTTTTGTAATCAAGTTAATGAATCAGCTTTTTGTGTCATGTGACTAGGTGTATAAATCCCTGTGCTGTAGACACTCTGTAGACACCCGAAACGCGTTAGAAGGACGTTATGTATTTTTATGCTTCCTAATTTTAATATTCTTTTATATAATTTTCATAAAGTGTTCGTACTAATAAACAATTTTTTGAGTGGAGGTAGTGCCTACTGTCGTGGATACTCCAACCCGGTGGTCAGCGCCCATATCGTTTATCCCGTTTTTTTTATGTAGTACACAGTCAGGAATATCAAATATCATCAGTAGGAAGTACATTTAGTTACACAGAAAACAAGTCCACACAAAGCTCTGGACATGGAAAAATAAAAAAAATATATAGATTTTTTTGAAAGTGAGGGGATGAAAATGGAAAAGCAACCATGAAAAAGGTCTATGTCCTTCAGGGGTAAATTTATATGTTATTAATGCAGGTGGAGGGGAAGTGGTACTGTCCCAGGATGGAAAAGGGTCGGGTTCTCCGGAAAGAACCTTGAAGGACAAAATATGGGTCTGGGGCTAGAAGATGTCTGTGAAAGATGAGTGATAGATGAGTGATAGATGGGATGGTTTCAATGAGTAGGGAGATTTCATTGTGTTAACAGTTTTAAAATTGAAGAGTTATAATAGAAAAATGTGTTTCAAAAATGTACAGCTGTCATGTGTGAAGAATCTAAGATTAGAATTGTGGATACTTTTACTTCTCCCCACAAGAGTGAATTAAAAGTGCCATGAAAATTTTGGACTCCCTACTAGCTTACTTTTTGTATGGATTGACACTTAATGCACCATGGGGAGGAAGGGGTATTCCTTCTGTCAATTGTTTTCTTTTATCAGTCAACAGTTTCGATCTTAGTTCTTGGGTTGCATGGCCATAGGCTCCCCAGGAGCTTTTGGCCCTAGGCGGTTACGCCAAACCACTAATATTATAATCTGCTACAGACTCCCCATATGCTTATTGGGTTACACTCAAAGGTGGGTTTGTCTATGTGCATCTTCTTTTAAAATCATACAATGGTGTAGCATAGATACATTGATAATAATGTCTTCATGATATTCAGGAAGGAAGACCAATGCCATGAGGCTATGTGTACTCTGCTAAATCTTTGTACGGTAAGTCTCCAACCACTAATTTAGTCTCTTGCCATTAAATCTGAGAGTCCGAAGGCCATGAAAAGAGTAGAACGGCAAGAACAAAATGCTAATTTATCAAAATAGCCATTGTAAGAACATTGTGGTGCGCAAATATATTACATAATCTAGTAACAAAGCCAGCACTGTCTCTGTGCCAGAGCAAATAAAATTCCCCTTGGGTTTGAAGAATGTGCTGATATGTAAACTCAATACTCCTTCTCAGCAGATGGAAGGATATTTAGAAGTGATGGTACAGTATAAGGAGGAGAGAAATAAATAATCATTTGGTGGGATACAGAATAACAGATAACTATTATTTTAAAATTGCTGAATAATTGCAATGTCTTAAAGAAATAACTGAATAAGTAGATAAGAAAATGGTCAGGTCTTACCAGCTGTGAAATGCTTCGGATAAGAGGCAGGTGGGGTCCTTGAAAGTGTGTTGGTTCATGGGATGCAGGGGAAATACCTCACCCTATTGCACCCTAACTCACTAATATGTACCCTATCGTAGATTTCGATTGCAGGTGTTATGGGCTTCTGTAACCTGACTTTAGTGAAAATTAGGTCCCTGGTGACAGGTTCCCTTTAATAACCAAAATAACCTCAGACACTATTAACATTGCAGTATGACGACTAGGAAGTCAGCCACAGCTTTATTAATTACTTATAACAAAATAACTTTTATTCATACAATAGCACAATTAAATCATAATCAGATAAACCCCGGGAACCTGTATGCCAGCCTTTTACAGGGCATGAAGGTCACAAACCTGTTCAAAAGACCGCCAGCTGTGACATTAGATGCAAATCATTAAAAAGAGGGAAGGGAGGGTTGGAAGATTCCCCAAGGAAAGAAGGTGAGCAACCCTCACCAGCCCTAGGGACCACCCACACGGATAGCCCACCCACCGTCACGTAGCCCACCTACCAAGGGAAATAAAGGGGCCATTCTGCTCAACCTGATCACCTTACCAAAATCTTCCCCACAACCTTGCAGGCAGTCACCACCCGCCTACGGGCTATGAATAATCCCTGTCACTAAGTGCTAACATTGCATCCCGAAGTGTTTCTGGAGGCATAAACAATGTCCCCATCATCAGTGGATAACCATGAAAGTCCATAGTTAGTCTGCCTAATAGAGGGACGGTGGTCCTGCTCACACAGTGGTTTCTAATGTATAACTGAGAAGGCGGTAATATCAGCATTTGATAACTTCATTTACCCTTTAACGAGTTGGCCCTTTTTCATTTTTATGTTTTCATTTTTCACTCCCCACCCTCAAAACCTATATATTTTTTTATTTTACCATGTAAAGAGCGGTGTGAGGGCTGGTTTTCTGCATATCAAATTGCACTTCACAGTGGCAGTATTTAATGTACCATGCCATATACTGGGAAACACAAAAAATTTCCAAATGTAGTGAAATTGGTGAAAAAATGCATTTGCATCCTTTTTTGGGGGGCGTGGATTTTATAGCTTTCACTGTATGCCCCAAATGACATGTCTACTTTATTATTTGAGCTGGTGCGATCACGGGGATACCAAATTTATATACCGTATATAATCGAGTATAAACCTAGTTTTAAAACAAAAAACTGGTACCTAATCTTAGCATGAAAAATGGGAAAACCTATTGGTTCGAGTATAAGCCTAGGGAGGGAAATGCATTGGTCACAGCCTCCAGCCAGTATAAAGCTCCTCCGGCTCCTCTTCGGGTCTCTGCGCACGGCCGGCACACACAATGACGTCAGCCGCTTGCCGACGTCATTGTTTGTGAGCCACTGGCATCGCAAGCGGACTCAAAGAGGAGCCGAACGACCCGAAGAGGGGCCAAAGCACCCGAAGAGGCACCAGAACATCGGAGGCAAATAGAAGACCTGTGGGGGGGGGGGGGGGGAGTGCCCTGAAAGTTGAGTACAGTGTTAATTTTTTTTATACACTCAAGTATAGGCCGAGTTAGATTTTTTTCAGAAGATTTTTCAGATTTTTTGTGCTGAAAAACTCGACTTATATTCGAGAATATACGGTTAAAAAGGAGGAGGTCGAAATAAATAGACGACAAAACTATGTTGCTTGGAGTTTTTCAAAGTTTCCAAATTTTTGGTGCTGAAAAAAATCGGCTTATTCTCGAGTATATAAACGGTATTTAGTATTTGAATGGATCCTTCCGAGCCTGTCTATAGTTCGGCTGGAGAATACTATATAGAAGACAGTAAATGATTTTTCGTCTATTGTTTTCTTTTTTATAGTTAATATTTTGGTAACAATAAAAATAAATCACATTTGCAGCAACCAGTTAGTAATACATTTACTTCCATTACTTTACCATCTATCTGTTGTGCTTGATCTGCTCTGTTGTGTTTGATCTGGGGAGATAAATTCTCTGTGGACTGGATTATTCCATGGTCCGCACTGTACGCTATCTGTCTGAAGGGGAAAGTTCGACACCATGTCAATGTTTGCTCAGATTATCCATTGTATGAATGCATTTTGTACATATTGTTATGTAAAGAATATTCGTCTAGTTTAGGTGAATGACCCAGAGATTTTACAACATTGACCATGTATAAAAACACCAGTACTGTATCCTGTGTCCTGTTTCAAGGTTAAATTAATCTTCTGGCTTCAATTTACACCTACCCTTTAGACATTGCAAATCTGATTTGAACCGTCATAGCAGATAAGCATAGACACGGACCGGATAAATGGATCAGATAAACAGATTTTAAGGGTACAGAGTTCTGGCTAGGGTACACAGGTCTCTGGCTCAGAATTGGGGTAAGCAGAGCTAGATACCACACTGAGTATTAGGTTACCAGATCACATGAGGATACAGGGGTTCCGGATTAGGTCAGGATACAGGATTCCAGTTTACTGGGCATCCAGACATGGGTATTGGTCGGGTCATAAAGCATCCAGGGTATGGGCCTCAATGCATATGTAACGAATTTTCAGTAGCTATCACTCCTTTACATGTGCCAAAAACAACAGTACCTAACACATACAGAAAACACAGGAGAAATTCCTACATCCAGTGACTGCAGGTGACATGTTCTTTATCCTCTCCAATATTCTAGATAACGACATTGGATGTAGCCTGGAACATAATAATACAAACCACTCTACCTGTGGCATCTGCTAATGCCCCCTCAATACCCATGCACTACATACCCCCCCCCCCCACTTAAATTCTACTCAAAAATTAATGTCCCCACAATCCCCGGTATGTTCCCCTCAGCCCCGGTAATTAAGTAATGACCTCCAGAGCTCCAGTATATAATGTCCATCACAGCCATCAATATAAGTTTCCCCAGAAGCCCAGTATATAATTTCCCCCATTGAATAATTATTCCACACTAAATAAGTCTCCTCAGGAAATAATGTCCTCAACAGGTCCCAGTATGAAATATACAGACACAGCCCCCCGTAAGTAATGTCCCCTCAGCCCCAATATATAATGTACCCCACAGCCCCCAGGATAATGTCCTCCACATTTACAGTATATAATGTCCTTCACAGCCCCGCTATATAATGTCTCCCATTACCCCCAGTATTATATCCCGCATAGCACCCAGTATCTAATGTGCCTGACAGCCCCCAGTGTGTGTTGTCCCTCACAATTCCAAGTATATACTGTCCCCCTCAACCCCCAGTATCTTATGTCCCCCAGTATATGTCCCAGACAGCACCCAGTATCTGATGCTCCCCTCTGCCCCCACTAGACAACGTCCCCCACAGTCCCCAGTATATATTGTCCTTCACAGCCCCAGTATATAATGTACCTCACAGTCCCCAGTATGTGATGTCCCCCACAGCCCCAGTAAATAACGTCCCCCACTGCCCGAGTATATAATGTCCTTCACAAGCCCTAGTATATGACGTCCTCTGCAGTCCCCAGTATATAATGTCCTCCACATCCTGCAGTATATAACCACTATATACCACCGCTTGTACTGACCACTATAGTACAAACCTCTATCTGCGTTCGAGGATGTAGATAGAGGTGAGAGTGAGGAAAGATGCCAGGACAGTCGGACAAGTGTCCTGCTGAGCCAGGGGCATTAAGGGGTTTAGCAACCCTGGGTCCAGATAAGGCCAGAATTCCAGGTCAGGATACAGGATTCCAGATCAGGTAAGGATACAGTGAACCTGGTTAGGTCAGGCTGATGAAGTTAGAGTCAAGCACAGGTACCAGGCAGAAGAACCACAGGTCACAGCAGTACCGGATCAGGCTAAGGTTCACATTGGAAAGAATAACCCACAATGAGTGAACTGAGCCCTGGGAATTTATCCAGCCCCTGGAGCCGCCCCCAGTCGCAGACAACGGTAACTGACAGAAGAACAACAACAGGACACAGCAGTACTGGATCAGGGTGAGGTTCACATTGGAAAGAATAACCCACAATGAGTGAACTGAGCCCTGGGAATTTATCCAGCCCCTGGAGCCGCCCCCAGTCGCTGCCTGGTCAGTCCCTGCATCATTAACACACAGATTCTAGCACATAGCTTCAGAATGAAACCACCCAACTTTTCAGGGGTTTAGATATGGCAAAGCAGCTGTCACTTAACTCCCAGAAAGGCAGCTCTGGGTGTGACTCACGAGCTCTGTACTCCACAGCCAGAGTCCATTCAGAGGCTTTTGACCATGAGGATTTGTGAAAAATATTGCAGACAGTGGGTAAAATACAGCCTGACGCTTGTTGCATCTGTGCTACATTTAGTACAGTTTCAACCCTTAATTTAAACCCCTGATTGTGGAAGATGAGGAGACAGACAGAGGAAAAGAGGTTCCTTCTGTCGCCCCAAACCACCACAATGTGATCGCAGGGTGCAGTGGGACTTCCACGGCAGCCAGAAGCCTAATCAAAGCCTCTAGATCTGCCAACTTTGGAAGCCTATTAGACTCAGCCAGAGGTTAGTTCTAATAGGCTTCTTGTCAGTGTAAAACTGACAGTGTATTGTATGTATGGACGTGCTGCAGTGTATTATATGAGCGATCAAAGGATCACAAAAGTAATTTTCCTATTGGAAAGGAAAAATGTCAATGAAATTTTATAAAATCACTTTAAAAATTATAAATCATAGAAATGAAAAACACTTACAAAAACAACCCTTTGCACATAAGTAATTATTTGTGTAAAAACTGAATATTAAACAGTATTGTTTCTCCAAATAGGACAAATAAAGCTGCCCATAAAGGTGTTTTCGAATATGGACATCCTTAACTTTAAATGAGAACTTTCTGGTGATCGGTTGGTGCTTATGGGTATAACAGGTGAGACCCCCGATGACCATCTGATATTACAGGGGGAATGGGGTTGCTGCCTCTTCAGGACGTATGTGGTGGTGGTGGTGGTGGTCAGTGGTGTAACTGAAGCTGTCGGGCCCCAGTAAAAAATATTTTGTTTATAGTATTAGTCTATTCACATAGGAAAGGTACACCAAATAGAGTCTCTGGTCCTGCTCATCAAGCCATTAATATCCCTTACTTTATCTTGTATAACTAATGAGACCTTGGAAACTTCTTACTACAAAGGCTGCAGTGGGCTCTGGCTCTGTAGGGGGTAGCTATTAACTAACACCTTTTGCAGCCACAGTGACTCCGAAAGGCTTGAGGAGACTTCTCTCCAATTTTTAAACCAGAAGATAAAGGATTCTAAAATCTCTGACCAATATTTTGGTAAGGGACAGTTGTGGAGTTGTGGTCCATCACAGCTGAAGGGCAAATACATTTTTTGACTATCAGTTTCCATTAGGCCCACACATAAGGTAAGTAACATATGATACTGATACTTGTAATGCTGGTTTTGTACTCTGTTAACTGTATATATTAAATGTGTGTACTGTTTGTCTAGCGTGCCCTTAAGGCAATTAAACATAAAATTTAACCTGCGTTGCTCTTTTATCTCGATCCACGAATCCCTACGTCCGTGTCTCACTTCTATACATGCTACCGGGTTGGTTCCTCACCCTATATAATCCTGTTACGGATCGGGCTTATATTATAGGAGAACTGGTGGCAGCTTATTGGTTTGATAATAAGGGATTTGGTTTATTGTTGTGTCATATCCGGAAGTTGTGTGGACAACTCTAAATCATTTGCCGCGCCTCTCAGAACCCGTGCTTTCTGGAAGTGTCTATAATAGGATAATTACCTGACCTTGCGTACCCCTTCAGGGGTCCGAAACGTCACATCTTCCTTCACAGCCCTAAAATCTCTAAAATTTACACAACACATATACTGATGAAGAATATTTAGAAAGCTGTGCTGTACAGTGTCCAAATAGCCCCAGACATCATGTAATTTCTTATATATGAGTGTCACGGGTGCCTCTGTGACCTCCCTCCTGGGTCGCAGGGGCACCCGTGCCGCGCTTCATGGCTGCCCCGGTCCCCCGGCTTCTTACTTACCGTTCCCACGCCGACTCCGGCAGCACGGGGACGCGCGCGAGCCACCTTTGGCAAGTTTAAAGGGCCAGCGCGCCACTAATTGGCGCTGGCCATTTTCACTAAAACAATAAATACCTATGAATCAGAGCACCAAAAATACTTCTGCAAAAACCTATCAACCTATGAGAATATACTACCTATATGTAGGAAAATGGACTTATAAACCAAACACTCAAAAACAATCTTTGAGGGTACAAAAACAACAATATTTTTTATTCAATTCTTAAACTAAAAAATCACAGACTACACAGGGACAGTTTAAAATCATTTAAAAAAATACATACACAAAATCTTAAACAGGTGGACATGTGGCTGAGGGAATCAAAATGAGTATAGCACACAGATGGTCAATCTGTGTGTGAAGTGTGAAAAGCCTAATATTGTATAATCACAGCTAGCAAAACAACGTATTGTAACTTAATAGTACAAATGTGTAAGCATCATTTGTAAACATCATTTGTAAACATCATTTGTAAACATCATTTGTAAACATCATTTGTAAACATCATTTGTAAACATCTACACAGGATACCAGCTAGCAAAGCATATGTTACAACTTAGTATTATCAAAGAGTAAACAAAACTATATAGGCATACACACCCGGCTGCATCATGGAACCAAGTCAACGGCAGCCTCCAGATAAGGATGTTAATTAGTATATCCCGGTCCACATGGCCCACTAAAACTACTTAAGCCTGCCTCTTCCTGTATCTCTTGCCGGATCTTTGTGCCTCACAGCCTGAGAGAAAGCTTTACTGTGATTAACCTGCGTTCCTGTGTCTCCTGCGTTCCTGTGTCTCCTGCGTTCCTGTGTCACTCCGTGTTCCTGTGTTACCTGAGCTCCTCCGTGTTTCCGTGTACCAGTGTTCCTCCGTGCTGCTGTTCGGTGTCCCGTACCCCTCTGCTTGGACCTCCTGTTGCTGACCCCGGATTGAACCCTGACGTCGCATCTCTGCCCTGACCCTGTGTTTGGACTTTGACCATGACATTGATTGCCATTCTTGTACCTCAACCTTGGCCGCCACTGCAGACAAGTCATGCCTGAGGAACGACCTGGTGGTACCACGCCGCAGCTTGTCTAACCCGCTTTGCGGCGGGCTCTGCTGAAAACCGGGTACCACTTAGACTCCCAGGTGGTGGCTTGAGTCATCGTCTGCAGTGGTCCAGTGGATCCACTACCCGCAAGCCTGACAATGAGATGATCTGCTAGGAAAGACGTCTAGGAATCTGAACATCTGGAATACATAGGAACTTGACTGTTAAACTTATTCCAGCAAGAAGGTGGAATGATTTTTATATGATAAAGGATTTTTTTTGCAGCAGATCGTCATGATCAAAATACACAAATTCTCAAAAAAAGTATATGTGGTAAATTCAAACCATTTATTTGAACCACTGAAGTTTGTAAGCAAGAAGAATGTAAATAACTAAAAGTAAAAGAATGACAAAATTTTAGTCAGCACATCTTTATTCCTTAGTCCTCTTAGTAGTGATCAAAGTCACAAACAGGGTCCAATGCTGTAGATACAAAAGAGAAAACAAAAGTTAGTAAATCATATATATGTTGCTTTGTTGCATTTCTCCGAATGTACCTTTTTTTAGAAAGAAAAAAAAAAGCTGATCTTGATGGATCTCACTGACATAACCAGTTTATTGTTTACAATGGGGCACATTTACTAAGGGTCCAACGGACGCATTTCCGTCGGGTTTCCTGAATTTTTTTTGTTTTGCGCTGAATTGACCCGGGTTTTTGCCGCACACGATCGGATTGTGGCGCATTGGTGCCGGCTTTCATGCAACACAAATCGGGGGGGGGGGGGGGGGGGGTTCGCTGCGTGGCCATCGGACAACCCAACTGATTTGGACAAACCGTGGAATTTAAAATCAAATTGTGTCGCAAGATCAGCACTTACACCAGGAAGAAGAAGGTGAACTCCGGCATATGTCGCTGAGGAAGCGACATATGCAGGAAATTGAACGCACAATCTTAGTGAATCGCAGCAGCTCTCGTCACATTCCGGAACGGCGGCGTCAACGGGACGGGTAAGTAAATGTGCCCCATAGTCTTTTCATTTCCTAATTCCCAAAAAGTTCCACAATAGTATGTGACAAGTCAGTTGATGTTCTTCTACCGTAGAAGGAGTACACGCCACTCGAAGTCTCTGAAGCTTGACGGGTGCACAAGTAGGTTACAATACCGTATTTATAAATGAAGAAAAACTTGGCACTCCTTATATTTTGTGAAATCAGGAATTCTTATTTTATTTTTAGTTCCAATGTGATCAAGAACAGCAATCCAATAACAATTTATGCAACGTTTTGGTCTTAATTCAGACCTTCATCAGGCTAATAGAGTGAAACAATGAATAAAACAGTGAATAAATCATATCAATATGACAGCATTGTGTATATACAACAAGTAATTTACAAAAGCGATAATACAATCGATAATATAATCTAGCATACGGTATTTGTCGTCTGAGGCCGGCAAGTGGAATGGTACATAAGATTCCAAACTGCATATCATGAGAAAGTGCGTATAGCGGCACGAAAGGGAGGTAAGTATTACTGAAAATAAAGGCATCATGATTAGAAACTAATGTACAACAGGTTGTAAGTCCATAAAATGGTGTATAATGGTGTTCACAAGTAAGACCATAGTAAACCAATGACAAGTGTATACAGAAAAGTATGTTAAACAATGGTCAGTCTTTCAAAAGGCATGTAGTCAGGAGATTATATTTGTGGTCAGGTAAGCACAAAGAGTATGTAAACAAGTAGTACTGGTGAACTCGAATAATGAATATGGTGGACAACAGATACTTACCGGATTGCTAGGTATAGGAGAGGACATAAAGGAGAGGCGCAGTGCTATGACTGCTGCAGCGCTAGGAGTAGTGTGCAGAGCGGGGTCTCCCGCTAGAGGAAAGTGCGCTGGCGTTCTGTGTGATCACCCGGTAATGTACAGCGCGGACCGGAAGTCGGGGGCCGGAAGTGACGTCCCGGCTCCAGATCCGCCCTGTGCGTTCCAGCGTGGAACGCATATGGATTCTATCAAGGCCTAGGTAATCATTCCCAGAACGGAGCCTGGAAAGGGGCGGAGCTGATGGAGATAAAGGCCAGAGAGAGGTATGAGTGGGGCGATGTATAGTGTGGGACATAAACCGAAGATGGAGTGATAAATTGACCTAATAAAATATATGTTTTGGGCAAACAGTGGTGAATGTAAATCATATGTGTGAAGGTTGGTTTGTGTGGGACAGGATATAAGAAGTAATACATCAAGTAGATTACCGGTTGTATGGAATATGAATGAAATCTGTGGTGTGGTGAGAATGGAAAAGAATGTTGGGAATGTGTGTGATGTGGATTGTATATCAGGAGATGGTGGGGATCGTGTAAGTGGAAGTGAGTGGATTTATAAGGCTAATGATGTATCTGATACTTATGTGTGTGAGAATGAGGAGTATGTGGTGTAGGAGCGTGTGGGATGGAGAAGAGAAGAGGAGTTTAAAGAGAAAGGGGAGAAGAATATACCTTAGCAATGCGGGTTGGTAGCCTCAGCGTATCTGTGGAGTAAATGAGAATAAAGTTAGAAAATTAAGTTAAACCTTGGATTTCATATTCTCTATTGAGGCCGTGTGGGGTCATGGCGTCCAATCGATGGATCCAAAAGGCTTCACGAAGTAACAGCTGTTTAATCCTGTTGCCGCCCCGCCGTGGGACGGGAACATGCTCTACCACTTGAAATTTGAGTTGAGAAATTCTGTGTTTGGCCTGATGGAAGTGGTGGGGCAAGGGTAGTAATAATTTGTTGCAACGGATGTCGGATTTGTGTTTTGATATGCGATCTCGTATATGTTGAACTGTTTCACCAACATACACGAGACCACAAGGGCATTTGATGACGTAAACTACAAAAGATGATTCGCATGTGAAGTAATCAAGAATGGGGTATGATTTGCCTGTACGGGGGTGAAACACCTTGTCACCTTTTTGTACGTTACTGCATTGTGTGCAGTTAAGGCACGGGAAAGTGCCAAATTTAGGTGTGCTGAGAAAGCGTTGTGTGGTCGTAGGTTTGGTGGGGCCTTCGTCTGCTTTAACCAATCTATCCTTGAGGTTGGGTAAACGTTTGTAGCAAGGACGGAAATTGTTGGCAAATTCTGGAATGTTTGGATAGCTATTTCTAAGGATGGACCAGTGGTTGCGTATAGCTTTGTGTAACCTAAAGATTGTGGGGTGATATTGGTGTATGAAGTTGATGCGTGGTTCCTTAGTGGTGGTCTTCTTATCGGTGGATGGTGATGTTGTGAGTGTGTGCTCTGGATAGCCTCGGGTTCTGAATTTCTGGCACATTTCTTTAAGGCGTATGTCTTTTTGTGATGGGTCTGTGACGATTCTGTGTACACGCTGTAACTGAGAGTTAGGAAAGGATTGTTTGCAAGGGGTTGGGTGACAGCTGGAAAAATGCAGAAGACTATTGCGGTCAGTGGGTTTTGTGTACAGGTCAGTCATAAGTAGACCCATTTCGTTTTTAATGACCGTGGTGTCAAGAAAGTCAATGCGTTCTAGGCTGTAGTTGATAGTGAACTGTAGTTCTGGCCAGATCTGATTGAGGTGTGTGTGGAATGCCAGGAGGGTGTCAAGTGGCCCTCCCCATATGCAAACAATATCATCGATATATCTTTTCCATTAGATTGCGTGGGATTTATAGAGTACATTGGGATAGATGAATCGTTTTTCGAATTCTGACATGTAACTGTTAGCATATGGGGGGGGGCCACGTTGGAGCCCATGGCTGTGCCACGTATTTGGAGATAGAATGAATCTTGGAACATAAAGTAGTTCTCGTGAAGGACTAAAGTGAGGAGATCAAGGCAAAATTGCTTAACATGTGGGGGATGTAGTGATCTATACTGGTGTATAGGCTGGTATTCTTCTACCAACCCAGTAGTGGGTAGTGAGCAGTGTTAGAGCTACAAACATGGATATTAGCCCCCTAGATGGAACCATCACTGCAGCATCTAAGGGTTTTGATGGGTGCGTTGTGCTACCTGCCCCCCACAATGCAGCTTCTATAAAGGCAACGGGCCTGCTATAAATGACAGCATGATGACCCAGTAATGGGTTGAGTTTATTCTGATAACTGTCGGTGTAATGATGCTAGGTGTTATACACAGCAGCAAAGAAAAGTAGTGCAGTCTAATATACTAGTGATCAGAATTCTATGTTCATGTTAAAGTAATAAAAAGATTTTAAAAAATGCTAAACAATATTTTAAAAACTAGAAAAGGACACCAACAATTAGTTTAGCACCATAAAAATGTCAAGAAAGACAATATGAATGTGGCAAAAAGACATCAAATTTAAAAACTTAAAAAAGGCTCTGTTCACATCATCATTTTTGTGTTCATTGACTTCTATTACACACGTGGGTGCACCATCTCCCACCGCACTTTGATTGAGCAAGGAAGCATCGCTGTAAAAGATAGGGCAGGTCCCATTCGTGGGTGCTCAGCTCTCCTATGGAGGTGGGATGGATGAACCTGGCCCCGGTGAAGAAAACGGTGGTGTGCATGAGGCCTCAGTCAAGAAATTATTGGTAGTACATTTACAGAAAGTACGAATCTGTTTACTTTGATCGGAAACTATACCTGATGTTGGGAAGCAGCGGTTATCACGGAACAAAAATGCATAATTTTGTTTCCCAAAGTAATCTTCCATGATGTCTCT
The DNA here is from genome assembly GCF_040894005.1 of Engystomops pustulosus. Lineage (NCBI taxonomy): Eukaryota > Metazoa > Chordata > Amphibia > Anura > Leptodactylidae > Engystomops > Engystomops pustulosus. The sequence continues at coordinate 189,133,928 of NC_092413.1, read as the reverse complement.
TTCATATATCCTGTCAAACTCAATCAGGCATTGTGTGCCTTCACTGAAGAGGAGGTTGTGTCCGAAATTTGAAGAAAACATCTGAAATATGTCCTTCTCAAATCCATTCCGCCCATAGAGAGACTGAGGAAAAAATATTTAACAGCATGGAAGGATTGAATGAATCAGTACAGAGGAAAACATTCAACACAAGTGATTGTTACATCAAACTGATGTACATTATTAGGGTACATTCACACAGCGGTATGCCCGCCGTGCGGCCATACCGCCGTGTGCTGGAGAGGAGGAGGAGGCAGCCCCTCCTCCCTCCATAGAGAATAGCGGCGCACGGCCGCACACACGCCAAAAGATAGAGCATGCTCTATCTTTTTGCGGTGTGCGGGCCGGATCGGTGCCACACATGTGTGGCACCGCATCTGCGCCGCGCCGCTATTGCCGTCTATGGGGACGTACATGCGGCCGCAAATTTGCGGCCGCATGTACGTCCCCGCAGACGGCCATGTGAATGTGCCCTTAGACCATAATTGTGATTATAGATCAGTACCTAGAGTAAAATAAGAACAATCAAACCAGATCTGTTATTAAAACACTTATTAATAGAGCAATGTCTGAGACTCAAAGCCAAATCTCTGACCCAGTCTGAGGCCCACTACACACCTGTAAGTCTGATATGTCCAACTCGCAACAAACTCGCATCTTGTGCTGGCTGGAACGTCCAGTCAAAACACCAGTCTTAAAATTCTCCCCGCTGGCTCTTCGGCACCTATATCTTCTTAGAGGTTTTGGCCTCTTAGTAGATCAGACACAATCTACACCAGGTCGGAGCTAAGACCAGGTCCGAACTGGCAGAGATTTCTACTATAGTCTCTGCCATTTTTCAGTGGAGACTAAGGTATATATGGCCCCTGCCCTTCCCCAGCCATCCCCACTCCAACATGCCTAAAGTGGCGTGTGCGGGCCATGGAAACAGGCCAACTGGTGGAGATTTATGTGCTTTCTCTAGCAGAAATTTTGTGGCGAGAGCACAATGAATCTCCACCAATATTTTGGGAAGCTGGAAATTTTATTTTTATGAAAGTGTGATTTTAACACAAATTTGACACAAAAACCCAATTACACCATTTTCTTTCCAGTTTTATCCAAATAATACATCCTCTTTAAAATGTAGGATTGTTCAATCACAGAGATAACAATTTATATAGATTTGTTATATTTTAAGACCTCTAAAAATTTTTAAAAACTTAGTAAACATCTCTGTGTTTGGCTGGTTTCTTAGCCCTCATATCTTTTTCACACTTCAGTGTAAATAACAGTGTATTGTGTCTTATTTATGTATGATAAGCTGATCGTTCTTTTTATACCAATTTGGGAACTGTACGACCTTTTGATCACTTTGTATTTAAATATTTATGGCTGGTAAAATTATAAAGAAGCATCTATAAGGACATTTGGATTCAGTTTTCTATTATGCAATTCATGGCATGGGATAATTGTTTTTATATTTTAATTGATGGGGGAATTGAAGAAAACCTAACATGATTGGTGGGTGTCTCATCGGTGAGGCTCTTACAGAGTACAAGAACGGGGTTCTGCTGTACCCCTAATGAATACAAGAGCCAGTCACAGATGCGCTCTGTGGGTGTTATTTATCTTTGGTTTTGTTCAGCTTTTGGGCAAGTAAAAAAGTCTCCAATAAGTCGTGATTATATTTTTTGGGACTTTTTACTGCTAAAAAGTCTCACAGGGCTATTTCCGCTACTTCTTTGATCTGGCGTAAACAGAACTATTGCTAGTGCAACACTGTGCAAAGCCAGATTAATGACTTGTGATTTTTGCAAAAAGTCCCATAAAAAGTCTCATAGTTACTCCAGTTCCCTGCTGGTGTATGTGTTGTGACTTTTAATGCATTTTGAGACTTTTTTGGGACTTTAAAGAAAAAAAATCCCACAAAACAATTAGAGCAAACAAACATCTATAAAAGGGCCAAAGCCACTTAAATTACTCTCATGGGCAGAGGAGCTCCAAAAACAGACATAGAACTGTCCCAAGGAGCGGCCTAATGATAAATAACCCCATTTGGCTCTATTCATGTGTAAGGAACTGATGGAGATAGCCTAGTACCATAGTCGGCTATCTCCATCAGTAACATGGTGCATCCGTTAAAAATATAATACATTTTAATGTTATTTTCAAAGAAAGAGGAGAACAAGAGACAAAATACATAACTTTCCTCAACTTCTTTTGGTTCAGGCACTTACTTGCTGACCCAGAATAATTCGTGCAACATCAGTGGCGCTCTCCTCTCTGCAAAAGACACCTGCATGGGAGACTCCTCCAAGTCTACAGGTTTTGTAGTCACTGAGAGGGGCACGGGATCCATCAGGACAATCTGTGGATTTTAAGTCCTTTACCCAATCCGCAGGATTTTTACCTGAATAAGAAATTGATTATTTGTAGAACATTATCATATACAGTGTAAATAATTATGTTGTAATCACATCTATAAAAAGGGATTTTCTATTATTTTGTAAGGTTCTATTAAACTGGCTACCGTACATTTGAAATTGAAGGTAAATTAATTTTTGGCGAGGGGAACTGGAAAAGTGAGAAGCTAAAAGAGTCTGTAAAGAAAATTATGTGGAAAAAAGTCTTAGCTGAAACAAATAATCATGGCGGTCTGGACCAGATGGAGAAGAACATTGACATGAACCACCTCTGTTGTAAAACCTTATAGGAAGTGCATGTTCTTAAATTACACTTTCATTTTAAAGACAATCATAAACTACTCTATAAAATGCAATATTCTAAGTCAATAACCCTGATATAATTGTGGTAAAGCATGTAGAACACTTTTCTTACCATCAGTGTTGTCAAGCACAGCAGATTGAGGCACAAAAGCGACATCTCCTCTCTCCACCAGACACCTACAGTCAGAACACAAGTAGATTTAAGAGGAAATTACTAGAGATGAGCGAACATACTCGTCCGAGCTTGATGCTCGATCGAGCATTAGCGTACTCGTAACTGCTCGTTGCTCGGACGAGTATTTCGCCCGCTCGAGAAAATGGCAGCTCCCGCCGTTTTGCTTTTTGGCGGCCAGAAACAGAGCCAATCACAAGCCAGGAGACTCTGCACTCCACCCAGCATGACGTGGTACCCTTACACGTAGATAGCAGTGGTTGGCTGGCCAGATCAGGTGACCCTGGGATAGACTAGCCGCTGCCCGCGCTGCTCGGATCATTCTCTGTCTGGATGCCGCTAGGGAGAGAGCTGCTGCTGCTCAGGGAAAGCGTTAGGGTGTTCTATTAGCTTACTGTTAGGCAGGAGTGATTCTTAAAGAACCCAACAGCCCTTCTTAGGGCTACAATAACGTTATAATTTTTTTTTTTTTTTATTTGCAGCTAGTACCATATTGTGAGGAATTAGCAGGGGGACTTGCTACCGTTGTGTTTAGCTCTTAGTGACACACATATCCACCTCAAACACCAAAGTGGGAAAATTTATTAGGGGTTTGAGTAGAATTAGGCACAGTCTGCCAGTTTCTTTTTATTTTACGTTTATTTTTTTCATAACTCAGCGTCATCTCATCTGGCATAGTAGTGTGCTGTAATACTTGGCTAGAAAATAGCCATAGGAGAATACAAACGTCTTAACTACGCCTGCAGTAGCGTTATATATATTTGATTTCTGGTTGATCTGCTGGTGGCTGTACTTGCTGCAGTGCATCTACTATCAAATTGGGAGCAATTTGGAGTCAGACTTGCGACCACTGTGTTTTAGTGACGCACATATCCATCGCAAAGACCGAAGTGGGAAAATTTATTAGGGCCCGGGGTTGTATTTCAATTAGGCACAGTCTGCCAGTTTCTTTTTATTTTACGTTTATTTTTTTCATAACTCAGCGTCATCTCATCTGGCATAGTAGTGTGCTGTAATACTTGGCTAGAAAATAGCCATAGGAGAATACAAACGTCTTAATTACGCCTACAGTAGCGTTATATATATTTGATTTCTGGTTGATCTGCTGGTGGCTGTACTTGCTGCAGTGCATCTACTATCAAATTGGGAGCAATTTGGAGTCAGACTTGCGACCACTGTGTTTTAGTGACGCACATATCCATCGCAAAGACCGAAGTGGGAAAATTTATTAGGGCCCGGGGTTGTATTTCAATTAGGCACAGTCTGCCAGTTTCTTTTTATTTTACGTTTATTTTTTTCATAACTCAGCGTCATCTCATCTGGCATAGTAGTGTGCTGTAATACTTGGCTAGAAAATAGCCATAGGAGAATACAAACGTCTTAATTACGCCTACAGTAGCGTTATATATATTTGATTTCTGGTTGATCTGCTGGTGGCTGTACTTGCTGCAGTGCATCTACTATCAAATTGGGAGCAATTTGGAGTCAGACTTGCGACCACTGTGTTTTAGTGACGCACATATCCATCGCAAAGACCGAAGTGGGAAAATTTATTAGGGCCCGGGGTTGTATTTCAATTAGGCACAGTCTGCCAGTTTCTTTTTATTTTACGTTTATTTTTTTCATAACTCAGCGTCATCTCATCTGGCATAGTAGTGTGCTGTAATACTTGGCTAGAAAATAGCCATAGGAGAATACAAACGTCTTAATTACGCCTACAGTAGCGTTATATATATTTGATTTCTGGTTGATCTGCTGGTGGCTGTACTTGCTGCAGTGCATCTACTATCAAATTGGGAGCAATTTGGAGTCAGACTTGCGACCACTGTGTTTTAGTGACGCACATATCCATCGCAAAGACCGAAGTGGGAAAATTTATTAGGCCCGGGGTTGTATTTCAATTAGGCACAGTCTGCCAGTTTCTTTTTATTTTACGTTTATTTTTTTCATAACTCAGCGTCATCTCATCTGGCATAGTAGTGTGCTGTAATACTTGGCTAGAAAATAGCCATAGGAGAATACAAACGTCTTAATTACGCCTACAGTAGCGTTATATATATTTGATTTCTGGTTGATCTGCTGGTGGCTGTACTTGCTGCAGTGCATCTACTATCAAATTGGGAGCAATTTGGAGTCAGACTTGCGACCACTGTGTTTTAGTGACGCACATATCCATCGCAAAGACCGAAGTGGGAAAATTTATTAGGGCCCGGGGTTGTATTTCAACTAGGCACAGTCTGCCATTTCCTTTTTTATTTTACGTTTATTTTTTTCATAACTCAGCGTCATCTCATCTGGCATAGTAGTGTGCTGTAATACTTGGCTAGAAAATAGCCATAGGAGAATACAAACGTCTTAATTACGCCTACAGTAGCGTTATATATATTTGATTTCTGGTTGATCTGCTGGTGGCTGTACTTGCTGCAGTGCATCTACTATCAAATTGGGAGCAATTTGGAGTCAGACTTGCGACCACTGTGTTTTAGTGACGCACATATCCATCGCAAAGACCGAAGTGGGAAAATTTATTAGGGCCCGGGGTTGTATTTCAACTAGGCACAGTCTGCCATTTCCTTTTTTATTTTACGTTTATTTTTTTCATAACTCAGCGTCATCTCATCTGGCATAGTAGTGTGCTGTAATACTTGGCTAGAAAATAGCCATAGGAGAATACAAACGTCTTAATTACGCCTACAGTAGCGTTATATATATTTGATTTCTGGTTGATCTGCTGGTGGCTGTACTTGCTGCAGTGCATCTACTATCAAATTGGGAGCAATTTGGAGTCAGACTTGCGACCACTGTGTTTTAGTGACGCACATATCCATCGCAAAGACCGAAGTGGGAAAATTTATTAGGGCCCGGGGTTGTATTTCAACTAGGCACAGTCTGCCATTTCCTTTTTTATTTTACGTTTATTTTTTTCATAACTCAGCGTCATCTCATCTGGCATAGTAGTGTGCTGTAATACTTGGCTAGAAAATAGCCATAGCAATAGGATAGCATCGTTTGGTTTTAAAAACTAAAAAACACAAAAAAAAAAAAAAAAAAAAAAAGTTAAAAAAAAAATACAAGTTATAACTCTCATTTTCAAAATGTTTAACCCGAGGGCTAGGGGTAGAGGACGAGGGCGGGGACGTGGGCGTCCAACTACTGCAGGGGTCAGAGGCCGTGGTCCTGGGCGGGGTGAGACACCACCTGCTTATGAGGGAGCAGGGGAACGCCGCAGAGCTACACTCCCTAGGTTCATGTCTGAAGTTACTGGGACTCGTGGTAGAGCACTGTTGAGGCCAGAACAGTGCGAACAGGTGATGTCGTGGATTGCCGACAATGCTTCGAGCAATTTGTCCACCAGTCAGTCTTCCACGCAGTCCACCCATGTCACCGAAATCGGCACTCCTCCAGCTCCTGCACCTCAGCCTCCTCCCCCCCAGTCTGCCCCCTCCCAGCAAAATTTGCCATTTGCACCGGCATACTCTGAGGAACTGTTTTCTGGACCCTTCCCACAGTCACAAACCACTTGTCCGGTTGCTGATGAGCAATTTTCTGATGCCCAGGTTTTCCACCAGTCGCAGTCTGTGGGTGATGATGACCTTGTTGACGTAGTGGAAGAAGTGTGTAAAGAGGTGTCCGACGATGAGGAGACACGGTTGTCAGACAGTGGGGAAGTTGTTGTCAGGGCAGGAAGTCCGAGGGGGGAGCAGACTGAGGGATCGGAGGATGATGAGGTGACAGACCCAAGCTGGGTTGAGAGGCCGGGTGAACACAGTGCTTCTGAGACGGAGGAGAGTCCTCGACCAGAACAGGTTGGAAGAGGCAGTGGTGGGGCCAGACGGAGAGGCAGGGCCAGAGCTGGTGCATCAGCGCCAAATGTGTCAACTAGTGAAGCTCCCGTGGCGAGGGCTCCTGCGGCGAGGGCTAGATTTTCAGAAGTCTGGAGGTTCTTTAAGGAAACACCGGATGACCGACGGACTGTGGTGTGCCACATTTGCCAAACCAGGATCAGCAGGGGTTCCACCACTACTAGCTTAACTACCACCAGTATGCGCAGGCATATGAATGCTAAACACCCCACTCAGTGGCAACAAGCGCGTTCACCTCCGGCCGTGCACACCACTGCTCCTTCCCCTGTGTCAGCTGATAGTCAGCCCCCTGCCCAGGACCCTGCCACAAAAACCCCATCGTCACCTCCACGATCCTCCACAGCAATCACCAGCGTTCAGCTCTCCATACCCCAGACGCTGGAGCGGAAACGCAAATATAGTGCAACCCACCCGCACGCCCAAGCCCTTAATGTGCACATTTCCAGATTGCTAAGCCTGGAGATGCTGCCCTATAGGCTAGTAGAGACCGAGGCCTTTCGCAGCCTCATGGCGGCGGCCGCCCCTCGGTATTCGGTCCCCAGCCGCCACTACTTTTCCCGATGTGCCGTCCCAGCCCTGCACCAGCACGTGTCAGACAACATAATCCGTGCCCTGACCAACGCCGTTTCTGACAAGGTCCACCTGACCACGGACACGTGGACGAGTGCTGCCGGGCAGGGCCACTATATATCTCTGACGGCACATTGGGTTAACTTGGTGGAGGCTGGGACCGAGTGTGACCCTGCGGCTGGTCATATACTGCCGACGCCGAGGATTGCGGGGCCTACCTCGGTCCAGGTGTTTGAGGCCTACTATGCCTCCTCCTCCTCCCACCCCTCCTCCACCTCCTCCTCCGAACGACCATCCGTGGGCATGGCGCCATCAGTCGGTAGCTCTAGGCACAGCAGCAGTGCCGTCGCTAAGCGACAGCAGGCGGTGCTCAAACTGCTGAGCCTAGGCGATAAAAGGCACACCGCCCAAGAACTATTACAGGGCATCACGGCGCAGACTGATCTGTGGCTGGCACCGCTGAACCTGAAGCCAGGCATGGTTGTGTGTGACAACGGCCGTAACCTGGTGGCGGCTCTGCAACTCGGCAGACTGACACATGTGCCATGCCTGGCCCATGTGTTAAATCTGATAGTTCAGCGTTTCCTCAAGACATACCCCAATCTGTCTGATTTGCTCACGAAGGTGCGCCGCATCTGTGCGCATTTCAGGAAGTCCAGCACAGATGCTGCCACTCTCAGGGCAGCGCAGCGCCGCCTCCAACTGCCCGCTCACCGACTGTTGTGCGACGTGCCCACGAGGTGGAATTCAACACTGACCATGTTATCCAGAGTTTACCAGCAGCGCCGAGCCATTGTAGACTGCCAGATGTCAACTTCCACCAGAACTGGTAGTCAGGTCAGTCAGCTTCCTCAAGTCTACAATGAGGAGTGGACGTGGATGTCTGATATCTGTCAGGTGCTGAGTAACTTTGAGGAGTCAACACAGATGGTCAGTGGCGATGCCGCCATCATCAGCCTCACCATCCCGCTGCTTGGCCTGTTGAAAAACTCTCTGGTCAGCATGAAGTCGGAAGCTTTGCGCTCCTCACAAGAGACAGGGGAAGAAGATTCCCTTGTTGATAGCCAAAGCACCCTTAGGTCTGTTTCTCAGCGCATATCGGAGGAGGTGGAGGTGGAGGAGGATGAGGAGGAAGAGGAGGAGAATGTTGGCGAGACACAAGAGGGGACCATTGTTGAGTCCTACACTGTTCAGCGTGTATGGGCAGAAGAAGAGGAGTTGGAGGAGTTGGAGGAGGAGGAAATGGACAGTCAGGCCAGTGAGGGGAGTGAATTCTTACGCGTTGGTACTCTGGCGCATATGGCAGATTTCATGCTAGGCTGCCTATCCCGTGACCCTCGCGTTCAAAGAATTTATTCCAGCACCGATTACTGGGTGTTCACTCTCCTGGACCCACGGTACAAGCAAAATCTTTCCACTCTCATCCCTGGAGAGGAAAGGAGTGTGAGAATGCATGAATACCAGCAGGCCCTGGTGCACAAGCTGAAACAGTATTTCCCTTCTGACAGCGCTAGCGGCAGAGTGCGTAGTTCTGCGGGACAAGTAGCGAGGGAGAGTAGGCGAGCAGGCAGCTTGTCCAGCACTGGCAAGGGTACGCTTTACAAGGCTTTTGCCAGCTTTATGTCACCCCAGCAAGACACTGTCACCTGTCCCCAGTCTCGGCAGAGTAGGGCTGATCTTTACAGAAAGATGGTGAGGGAGTACGTAGCTGACCATACCATCGTCCTAAATGATCACACAGCTCCCTACAACTACTGGGTTTCAAAGCTGGACATGTGGCACGAACTGGCGCTCTACGCCTTGGAGGTTCTTGCCTGCCCTGCCGCTAGCGTCTTGTCAGAGCGGGTTTTCAGTGCAGCTGGTGGCATCATCACCGATAAGCGTACACGCCTGTCGACTGACAGCGCTGACAGGCTGACGCTTATCAAGATGAATAAAGCATGGATTTCTCCTAATTTCAAATCTCCAGCAGGTGAAGGAAGCTCAACCTGAATAATTTATCCACTCCTCCTCCTCCTCATTTTCCTCCTTCTCCTCCTCTTTCTACAGTAAAGCAGAGGAAACTGGCTGTTTTTTGACAGGGCCCACTGGCTCTAGGTATAGTACTTTATGCATTTAATTTTTCTGGAGGGCCACCGACACGGTCCTCTGTTTTAAACAATTTTTGGGAGTGCCACATACAGGCACTCAATCTATTCCATTTTTCTGGAGGGCCACCTACCTGCTCCTCTGGTTTGAAAAATTTTTTGGACTGCCACATACAGGCACTCAATCTATTCCATTTTTCTGGAGGGCCACCTACCTGCTCCTCTGGTTTGAAAAATTTTTTGGACTGCCACATACAGGCACTATCCAAATTGAATTGTCTCCATAGCAGCCTCCACACGTTGTCTCCATTGCTACCTCCAAAAGTCGTCCATATAGCTGCCTCCATACATCGTCCCTTTATCAAACGAGGTTTGTCAGGCCGAAATTTGGGTTGTTTTCATGGATTCCACATCAAAGTTGTTAACTTTGTCGCCACCCTGCTGTGTTATCCACAAAATACACTGGCAAACTTTTACCATTTACGGATATTATTTCAGCGCTTCTTGCGCATCTGTTTACATTCCCCTCACCCGCCATATCCTAAACTTATAAGAACGCTACTACACTTGATCTTATACAAAAGGTTCTTAGAAGTGCTGTTTGGGGAGTAGCCTAGAGACAGGGGCTTGGATTGGCGAAAGCTCGCCTAGCAGCGGAGCGCCAGCTCCATGCGCATCATGCGCTTCTTGCGCATCTGTTTACATTCCCCTCACCCGCCATATCCTAAACTTATAAGAACGCTACTACACTTGATCTTATACAAAAGGTTCTTAGAAGTGCTGTTTGGGGAGTAGCCTAGAGACAGGGGCTTGGATTGGCGAAAGCTCGCCTAGCAGCGGAGCGCCAGCTCCATGCGCATCATGCGCTTCTTGCGCATCTGTTTACATTCCCCTCACCCGCCATATCCTAAACTTATAAGAACGCTACTACACTTGATCTTATACAAAAGGTTCTTAGAAGTGCTGTTTGGGGAGTAGCCTAGAGACAGGGGCTTGGATTGGCGAAAGCTCGCCTAGCAGCGGAGCGCCAGCTCCATGCGCATCATGCGCTTCTTGCGCATCTGTTTACATTCCCCTCACCCGCCATATCCCAAACTTATAAGAACGCTACTACACTTAACTTGGTGCAGGCTGGGACCGAGTCTGACCCTGGGGCTGGTCATATACTGCCGACGCAGAGGATTGCGGGGCCTACCTCGGTCCAGGTCTCAAAGGCCTACTATACCTCCAAATCCTCCCACCCCTCCTCCACCTCCTCCTCCTCCGAATTACCATCCGTGGGCATGGCGCCATCAGTCGGTAGCTCTAGGCACAGCAGCAGTGCCGTTGCTAAGCGACAGCAGGCGGTGCTCAAACTGCTGAGCCTAGGTGATAAAAGGCACACCGCCCAAGAGCTATTGCAGGGCATTCCACATCAAACTTGTTAACTTTGTCGCCACCCTGCTGTGTAAGCCACAAAATATACTGGAAAACTTTTTTCATTTACGGATATTATTTCAGCGCTTCTTGCGCAGATGTTTACATTCCCCTCACCCGCCATATCCCAAACTTATAAGAACGCTACTACACTTGATCTTATCCGAAAGGTTCTTAGAAGTGCTGTTTGGGGAGTAGCCTAGAGACAGGGGCTTGGATTGGCGAAAGCTCGCCTGGCAGCGGAGCGCCAGCTCCATGCCAAGAACCAACTAACATAGTTTTAACTGCAGTACCTTTAATCTACTACTAGTTCACTGCCTCCATACATCGTCCCCTTATCAAACGAGCTGTGTCAGGCAGAATTTTGGATTGTTTTCATGGCTTCCATGTTAACTTTGTCGCCACCCTGCTGTGTAATCCACAAAATATACTGGCAAACTTTTATCATGTACCAATATTATTTGAGCGCTTCTTGCTCACCTTCTTTGGTTCCTCTCTGCTACCCATTGGTTTGAAGCCTGAGTCCATTTAGGGTATGTCGCCATGCCACTCTCTAGCCTTCCGCTGCTGCCGCTGCCTCTGCATGCCGTCCCCTATAGTGTCAGGGTCAATTATTGGATGTTTTAGATGCTATCTAGCTTCATTCTGTCACTCTGTCATGGCCATGCTGTTGCCCATAATTTTGGCATAATGGTGCGATTAAGCAGCCTCAGAGGCATCCATGCATGCTGCCCCTGCTGTTTCCTGTCCATTTCCGTGGTGTTTCCATCCTTTTCTGAGGTTCCCAGGTGTTTGGCCAAGCTTCCCTGTGCAGAGCCTTGGTCCCCTTGAAAAATGCTCGAGTCTCCCATTGACTTCAATGGGGCTCGTTACTCGAAACGAGCACTCGAGCATCGGGAAAAGTTCGTCTCGAATAACGAGTACCCGAGCATTTTAGTGCTCGCTCATCTCTAGAAATTACCTTGCCATCCAAATATCATGGGGGTATAAATTCTAAATTTTAGCAAATTTTAATACATCTTCTATGGATATGCTATCATTATCAGAGGAGAGCAACCAACAGAGAAGGCATGGAATGGAAAACAATAACAGATTACAGTACTAAATTAGGGATTATTCACTTTAGAAAAATGGTGACTAAAGAGTGACCTCCTTACAGTGTAAAAAATACCTGAATGGGCAGTACAGAGATCTCTCCAAATATATTTTTATACCAAGGCCTGTGGCAAGGAGAAGGGGGGATCCTCTACATCAATCTGAGAGGTGGTTCTACTATTCCCATAGTTAGAGGGCATCCTCTACACCTAGAGGAGAGGCAGTTCTATCATCACCATAGACAGGGGGCATCCTCTACACCTAGAGGAGAGGCAGTTCTATCATCACCATAGACAGGGGGCATCCTCTACACCTAGAGGAGAGGCGGTTCTATCATCACCATAGACAGGGGGCATCCTCTACACCTAGAGGAGAGGATGTTCTACCATCACCATAGACAGGGGACATCCTCTACACCTAGAGGAGAGGGGGTTCCACCATCACCATAGACAGGGGACATCCTCCACACAAAGAGGTGAGGCTGTTCTGCCATCACCATAGACAGAGACATACTCTATGCCTAGAACAGATGCGGTTCTACCATCCCCATAGACAGAGAGCATCCTCTACACCTAGAGGAGAGGTGGTTCTACCATTGCCATAGATAGGAGGCATCCTATATGCCTAGAAGAGAAGTTCTACCATCACCATAGAAGGGGGGTATCCTCTACACCTAGAGGAGAGGCGGTTCTACCATCGCCATAGACAGAGAGCATCCTCTACACCTAGCGGAGAGGTGGTTCTACCATCACCACAGACAAGGAGCATCCTCTACACCTAGCAGAGAGGTGGTTCTACCATTGCCATAGATAGGAGGCATCCTATATGCCTAGAAGAGCGGTTCTACCATCACCGTAGAAAGGGGACATCCTCTACACCTAGAGGAGAGGTGGTTCTACCATCACCATAGACGGGGGGCATCCTCTACACCTAGAGGTGAGGCAGTTCTGCCATCACCATAGATGGGGGGCATCCTCTACACCTAGGGGAGAGGTGTTCCTACTATCACCATAGACAGGAGACATCCTATATGCCTAGAGGAGAAGTTCTACCATCACCATAGAAGGGGGGTATCCTCTTCACCTAGAGGAGAGGCGGTTCTACCATCACCACAGACAAGGAGCATCCTCTACACCTAGCAGAGAGGTGGTTCTATCATTGCCATAGATAGGAGGCATCCTATATGCCTACAAGAGCGGTTCTACCATCACCGTAGAAAGGGGGTATCCTCTACACCTAGAGGACAGGAGGTTCTACCATCACCATAGACAGGGGGTATCCTCTACACCTAGAGGAGAGGTAGTTCTACCATCACCATAGACAGGGGACATCCTCCACACCTAGAGGTGAGGTAGTTTTGCCATCACCATAGATGGGGGGCATCATCCTCTACATCTAGGGGAGAGGTGGATCTACCATCACCATAGACAGGAGACATTCTATATGCCTATAGGAGAAGTTCTACCATCACCATAGAAGAGACTTAAAATTATTGCAAATGAGCCTCTGGGGATCGATCCCTTTTACTTCAAAGAAGCCCAATCAGGCTCCATCTGACAGCACCAGCATTCTGCGGAGGGAGGAGGCAGGTAGTAATGTGAACAGAGGTGTGCATAGTTAGCAGAAGAAGAACCCAGAAGGGGCTTCTGTGATGTAGATAGGAGCCCCTGAGGTTCATTTGCATGATTTAAAAATATAATTTTCATTTAGTTTGATTTCTATTAGAAGATAAGGGAAGAACTGATCCTGTTTCAGGAGACACACACCAGAGTGTAAGTGTTCTAGGTGTACAATACTGAATCCATTTGGTTGATTTCCTTTACAAGAGTAATCCGGGATCTGACAACTGCGCTTGTCCATTCCCTTCTTACCAAGCAAACGGCTGCGCATTGTTTGGTAATGAAACTAATTCTACATTCACTGTAATTTGGCTGAGCTGAAATAGGGCCATGGAGGAAGAGAATGTGATGATACTGACATCTGTATTTGATGGAGAAATGCTGGCTGTAACTGCTGAAAGAAGCCTATCCACAGGGGTGTGGATAGATTCTCCAGTCTGAAATTTGGAGTACCCCTTTAATCTGCGGAACTGCTTTACATGCATCCCTTGTCTAAGGTCACTTTGATTCCGATTTTCTATGTTTCGCTTATTTACCCACAGTGTGCTATAAATCTAAATTCCAGGAAGCAGGTCCAAAAATCTGACACTGTTCTGATCAGATCTGTTCTGGGTAATAGATATTTAGATCACAAAGTACCTTACAAATAATGTAAAATAATGTATTTTTTTTTAATATATATAATATGCAACCAGTGAGAAATTAAGTACAGGTGGTCCCTGACTTAAGTACACCCAACTTACATATGACCCCCCTAGGTATAGAAGGACCCCTCTGCCCACTGTGACCTCTGGTGAAGTCTCTGGATGTTACGTTAGTCTCAGGCTGCAATGATCAGCTGTAAGGTGTCTGTTATACAGTTTTATTGATAATACTTGTTCCCTTGAAAACACAACATTTTTAAAAAGTTAATTTGTCACTGGGACAAAAAAAATTTTGTCTGGTGTTACAATTATAAAATATACCAGTTCCGACTTATATACAAATTGAAATTAAGAACAAACGTAAAGAAGCTATCTCGTAACTAACCTGGGGACTGTCTGTTGTTTGTGGATTTAAAGCATCTTTAAAAGAACTACTCCACTTTTCTTTTACATGCATATTTAATAAATCTACTCATTTGCATGAAAGAGTAAATAAACCTTTAAAGCATTTTTTTTAAAGCAGTATTTTTTTTAACCCCTTAACGCTCTGCGCCGTAGCTCTACGGTGCAAAGGTATAAGGGATGTATGAAGAGGGCTCACGGGCTGAGTCCTCTTCATGCAGAGGTGGGGGTTTTTGCATTTTGCACAAAACCCCCACCGCTAATAACCGCGGTCGGTGCTTGCACCGATCGCGGCTATTAACCCTCTAAATGTGGGCGCGGGCGCCACCATCTTTTTTCCGCTCGCCATGCCCCCGAACGTCATCGGGGGGGCGGCGATCGGTTACCATGGTAGCCATGGTAGCCTCATGCATTGTAATGTATGACCTGCAAAAATGCCATATATTGCAATACTGTAGTATTGCAGTATATGGTAGGAGCGATCTGACCATCTAGGGTTAATGTACCCTAGATGGTCTAAAAAATAGTGAAAAAAAAAAGAAAAAAAAAAGTTTAAAAAATAAAAAAAATTAATAAAATATTAAAAGTTCAAATCACCTCCCTTTCCCTAGAACGGATATAAAACATAACAAACAGTAAAAATCACAAACATATTAGGTATCGCTGCGTCCCAAAATGCCCGATCTATCAAAATATAAAAACGGTTACGGCCGGCGGTGACCTCCGAGGCGGGAAATGGCGCCCAAATGTCCGAAATGCGACTTTTACACCTTTTTACATAACATAAAAAATGAAAAAAAAAACGATCAAAATGTCGCACAGACCTCAAAATGGTAGCAATGAAAACGTCGTCTCATTTCGCAAAAAATGACCCCTCACACATCTCCGTGCGCCAAAGTATGAAAAAGTTATTATTGTCAGAAGATGGCAAAAAATTTTTTTCTTTTTTGTACACATTCGTTTAATTTTTGAAAATGTATTAAAACACAATAAAACCTATATAAATTTGGTATCGCACCGAACCAAAGAATAAAGTAGGCATGTTATTTGGAGCGAAGAGTGAAAGTCGTAAAAACTGAGCCCACAAGAACGTGACGTTTCAATTTTTCCACATTTGGAATTTTTTTTCAGCTTCGCAGTACACGGCATGTTAAAATAAATAACATCACGGGAAAGTAAAATTTGTTACGCACAAAATAAGCCCTCACACAGGTCTGTACACGTAAAAATGAAAAAGTTATGGATTTTTGAAGTTGGAGAGCGAGAAATCAGCCGAAAAACCCTGCGTCCTTAAGGGGTTAAAGAAATGAATATATAAGGGGATAATAGTAAACTTTGTAATATAATTCATAATTAAACAGCCTCTCTGTCCCTTTTTCTGCTTCGTTCTCCTGTAGTGAGCAGTGTATATGAAAGCCTTCTGAGTTAGTCCACTGAAGTTAGAAGGAGACTAATGATTAACAGTTTCCACTCCTAGAGAATACTTTCCTTGTTGATTCTAAGGAGAATAGACTATCTGTAAAGTGTTAAGTCATTAGAAACTTAGGCGGTTACTTATCATACGCCGCCACTCGTGCGCAGGCGTAAGATATCCCCACCGCTTCTCCGTTGCAGTCGAATACATCAAGAGGCTCCGGCCTCTTGATCTATCAAGCAGGGTTCTGCGTAGTGTGTATCTCTATGCCAGGCCCTGCTTATCCAGGTTCCTGAATATTTAGAAAGTTTATATAAAGCCTCTGCTTATGTTCTGGTCTGCTTACTGAGCAGCCCAACAGTGCGGATCCATTCGGACATATGGCCAACACCAGTGTGACAGGACTTTTTGCCTCTTAGTGTGTTCCATGTGATATCTGCGTCTTCCTTCTTTACGACGGCCACAACTCTGTCTGACAAAAATTCTGGAACACACAGAAAATTATATAGTAAACAGAAAGCATTTGTGACTCATTAACGTATGGAAAATTGAAGAGAAGGTTTATGACTTTGTTGCCCCCTAGTATCCAATTAAATGCCAGCTGCTGACCTGCTGCATTGGACTTCTTGGGTGTCTCCCAAAACTCCCAGGAAACTCGAGGAGAGGCCACTTAGACAACCACTTGCTAGGCGGGTCACCACTCCAACTACTGGTTGAGCAGATACTCCTAGTGTTTCCTGTGGTATCAGCAGAAAGACAACAAATTAAATGCAGTGTGATCGGAAGTGTCAGTAATGGAGCAGACAAGTTGGGTAGTTTTATTAGTCTATTAGAAACAATTTACTATTTTACTTGTCCTCCCTTATCACAAAGCTTTAAGTACTCAAAAAAGATGTGTCTATTTTATGTGTACTGTACCATACCAGTATAATCTGCTGCATCTGTCTCGCAAGGTTTGAAGTCTGCCCAAAAGAGAATTGAAAACCATTTGTACACAGTTTTTATGCAATACATGGCAAACCTATATGTAGTATTTTTTACCATATACATAGATTTATAGGCAGATGGGCTAATACTGAGTAAAAAAATCAGTGGATATTTTTTACAGTATTGTGCCTGTACCAGTTAATCACCCTTTACCTTTCTAAGTTCAGAAAGGATATTTGTTTTCCTCTGGATCAACACTGTATAATGTAGAATTAATGGTTTGAACTTGATGGACTGGTTTCTTTTTTTCACCTTATTTACTATAACTGGTAAAATGGCAAGATATCTAGAAGTGGCCATTGGCCTATTTAATCTTACCTTCATTGTGGTACTCTTCCACTGATGGGACCAGTCCACATTTCAAAGCCGTGTGCGCATGTACCGACGAGATTGTTACTACATCAGCTTCTCCTTTCTGCAAAGAAAACCCATCAGCGATGCCCACAGCACTTTTTACTTTTTTCTCTCAATCTTCGAGATGGATGTTCCTATCAGCTGCTACTAAGGATTACTTACCAGGACCTTTTCAATGCATTGCAGGGTTGTAAATGGCTCTGTGCATTTAATAGCGCCCCCACTCACTGCAGACCAGTCATCACATTTCTTCTTCTCATCACTGCTTTGTGGACACCAGCGTACCTCCTTGTTGGATGGAAGAGGCTCTCCTAATTGAAAATATAGATTTTAATAGAATATAAAATAAATATAAAACACTTGTTAAACTCAAAAAATACTAATGCACATATATATCTCCTACCGTGCAGTCTTTTCATGGCAATATACAACTCTGATCCCAAAAACAAAGCAGGGTCCATTGGTGATGGTAGAGGAATGAACTTGGTGGTTGTGTCTTCAAAAAGCAAATTCTTCCCATGAGAGGAGCTGAATAGCTGACAATCTTTTTTCTGAGATTGGATAAAAGATGTTAAGTGGTCACAAAAAAATTACATAAAATCACCACTAGCTACAGCTCAGTACTGACCACAAAGCGTTATCACAAAGAACAAGTGCAGCTTATCCTGGAGATCACTCAGTTGTGTTGTTTGGGGATTAAACGTTTTTTTCCTTAGTAACTGTATTATATGTAGGAACAATGCAATATTATGACATATTGGGGCAGATTTACTAACCAGTCCCTGTGCAATCCCTGAGGTGCATTCCCCGGTGAGAATGCACAGCTGCCGCGATTCACTACCGATATCCTGCATCTGTCGCTTCCCCACTCAGGTCCGCTGGAGTTCACCTTCTTCTTCCCATGCATGTCCTTGGCTTGCAACACAATTTAAATGTTAAATCCTGATCATCTGAAAGCCAGTCCCCGATTTCTGTTGCATGAAAGCCGGCACCGATGCGCCAAAATCCGATTGCATGCGACACAATCCCCGTTGCGATCCCTGAAAAGTCGGGAAACCCGACAAAAATGCGACCGCTGGACACTTAGTAAATAAGCCCCATTGTGTTACTAAGCTGTTCTCATGTCTATGTTCAGACCATGTTGATACCGGCTTTAAAAATAAATGTAATAAATGTTCCTGCTCCTCAGGATGCCCCATCTGTCCCTGGATGCCCTAGGCACAGACAGTCAATAAAAAATAGCAAACACAGCTCTGGGTGTCAGACATCTCTGATTAACACTCAATGATATCTCATCCTAAAATATTGTGTGGTATATGGAAATTAAGTTGTACGAAATTTGCTGCATCACACTGCATACAGGGCTGCCAACAATGGGGCACATTTACTTACCCGGTCCTGTCGCGATCCCCGAGGTGCTCTGTCCGACGAGGATGAAGTCCGGCGCGATTCACTAAGATTGTGCGCCCGATATGTGTCGCTTCCACGTTGAGGTCCACTGGAGTTCACCTTTGTCTTCCTGGTGTATGTGAGTGCATGTCTTGCGCCACTATTTGAATTTTAAATCCTGCACTTAGTCCGAATCACTCGGGTTGTCCGATGGCCACACCCCCCCGTGTCGCATGAAAGTCGGCGCCAAAATCTGATAGCGTGCGCCAAAACCCATGTTAAATGCAGGGCAAAACGGAAATTGTCAGGAAACCCGATGGAAATCCGGTGAACGGACCCTTAGTAAATGTGCCTCAATGTCTTTATGATGCTACACTACATGAAATATACCTTTTGTAATTGTCAGCCTCAAGTTGACAATGATACTTGGTATAATTTGACCTAAACAAGTCTCAAGAAGAGACTCCATGATATCAACAGTCTAATATCCAGTCTGCTTTATATAGTTTTCCCTACCTTTGCCTCCAGAAGATACTCAATGATATCCTCAGTCTTGTCTCCGCTGCTTCTGGTCACCACAGCATGGTTTGGGACCTTTCCAAAGTTACAGTTTTTATATTTGCTTAGTGGACGTCTAATGTTGTCTGGACAAAGCAACTCGTAATTGTCTGGACTTTGCCCTGAAGAACAATACACAGAATATTTACAAAAAGAAGGTTTATAACTTTAAACAATTTGTAACTTAAAATTTGATGGATATGGACAGGTTATTCTAGAGTACTTTTATTGTTCTGTTAGATTGCAGATGATGGATATATTTAATACAGACAGTCCCTGACTTAAGAACAGCCAACTTACAGACGACCTCTAGTTACAGACAGACCTCTCTGACCTCTGATGAAGATCTCTGGATACTAGTAATATGCTGACCTGTGGCCTCAGGCTGCAATGGTCAACATAAGAGTTATCAAAGGCTTCAATAAAGCTTTAGGGGCATTTGAGCAGCAGCGTATGATAGCCCCAGCGCTACATATCCGCAGCGGCATACATCAAGAGATGAACATGGAAACTCTTCATAATGGTGAAGCAGTTTTTTGAGAGAAAATAATCAATTTTCCTTCTAGCCGGAGCTCCAGAGTTCTTCTAATTCTTATCCTATAGTGTTAGATATCCATTCAATGAAAACCAGCATTAGCAATGTCAGATCCTTCTTATGAAGCTATGCCTCAGTTCAGACCAGCACCACCGCGTTTATTCCCCTTTCGTCTCTTAACTGATTCTTGTCAGACGATATTGCTACGAGGAACATACAGGCAGATGGTGTAGTGTGTTTCAACGGGTTAAGAATTTATTAAAAAACATACTCACAAACATAAGTAAAATTGCGCATCAAATTTAATAGCGGGACGCTAGCTCAACCAAGCTGCTCGACCCAGGGTTTTGCCTCCAGGGCTTCTTCCAGAGGGTTGCTAGCGTCCAAACGTTCGTCCCTTCTTTTATACACATGTTTAATCAACTTAACACAATAGCTTCAATACAATAAAATTCATGTTAAAAAACAACACTATGGGGGTCATTTACTAAGGGCCCGATTCGCGTTTTCCCTAAGTGTTACCCGAATATTTCCAATTTGCGCCGATTGTACCTGAATTGCCCCGGGATTTTGGTGCACGCGATCGGATTGTGGCGCATCGGTGCTGGCATGCATGCGACGGAAATCGGGGGGCGTGGGCGAACGAAAACCCGACGGATTCGGAAAAACCGCAGCATTTAAGACAAAAAATGTGTTGCGAAAATTACACTTACCTTCACCAGGTATAGGCCGGTGAATTTCAGGGCATTCCAGCGCGCCTCCGGGGAACTTCAGCGCAGCAGCGCCACCTGGTGGACGGCGGAGGAACTACCTTAGTGAATCCCGGCCGGACCCGAATCCACCGCAGAGAACGCGCCGCTGTATCGCGAACGGACCGGGTAAATAAATCTGCCCCTATGTTGCACAAAATATTCCCTATTCCCCCAATACATCTAGATTTAAGAAATATTAGTTTGACTCTCTCTATTATATATTTTACATTTTCTTCTCTATTTCACATATTTTCTTTTTCTTACGTGTACCATGAATGGTTAACGCGGCATTCCTTCTGCATTACCATCTCAATTATCCATCCATAGTATACTTTAATAATGAATGTGTTCTTTATCATACTCCTCCGACACCAAGGAAGGTGCTGGTTCATTTCAATTGTCCATTGACTAAAACATCTAGCATTTTTACTATCCAACTAGTGGTCACTCGAGGAACAGCATAACTGTGATACATTGGGGCAGATTTACTTACCCGGTCCATTCGCGATCCAGCGGGGCGTTTTCTGCGGTGGATTTGGGTCCGGTCGGGATTCACTAAGGCAGTTCCTCCGACGTCCACCAGGTGTCGCTGCTGCGCTGAAGAACATCGGAATGCACTGAAGTTCACCGTCCTCCGCTGGGTGAAGGTAAGCGTGTGTCGAGCAACACTTTTTTTAAAAAAATGCGGCGGTTTTTCCGAATCCGTCGGGTTTTTGTTTGGCCACGCCCCCCATTTCCGTTGCGTGCATGCCGGCGCCGAAGTGCCACAATCCGATCGCGTGCGCCAAAAACCCGAGGCAATTCAGGGAAAATCTGTGCAAATCGGAAATATTCGGGTAACACGTCGGGAAAACACGAATCGGGTCCTTAGTAAATGACCCCCATTGTTTCCGCTTCTCATTATCGCATTATACAAGGTTTCCGTTTTGTCACATCTCTAGAGCTTATATAGTCTACTGTATATCTATCATTTTTATAATATTTATTCTTTCCATAATGTTTAATAAAAGTGATATTATGTGTTTACTTTCAGTGTTCTTGTGTTATTTTTTTATTCTACGTCAAAAAGGTATACCCTTATATTTATACCTAATGTAGTCCCTAGAATTATCCTAGTGCCCATATTTAATATATCTTTTCACTCCAATAGTGCAGTGTATTACCACTTATTATCCCTTCCACAATCTTAATCTATATCTATTTTTATCTATATCTCTCAAGAAACTGCTTTATCATTGAGACTTTGTGGACCGGTCTTGTTCCTTGAGTAGCTCTGTAGGGGAGAATTGTGCTCCGCAACAACAATTGTTTTTCTTTATAATGGTGTAAACATCAGTCCATATCTTTTATAGCTTTATTATTATGAAAAATATTGGGATTTATTTTCCCATTTATTTTATTTTATATCAGAAGAGCCCCCTCCCCATTTTAGAAAATTCAAGAATTCTATTACTATCAAATTAAGGATAATTTAGAGCGGTAAGTCAGAACTGCTGTGCTCCTGTGCCAAAATCAGTCCAAGACCCTCCATCTTTAACTTACCATCTATAATAACCTTCTCCTCGTATATTACGTATCCTCATATTGAGAAGAGATAGCTCATAGACCCCCTGAGGTTCTTAACACTGGGTTCACACCACTTGACCCTCTCAAATTTTGACCTCGGTTTCTCTAACATGAGGTAGTACAGTATATGGTGTCAGAATGTTGCACCATTTCATGAACATTTTTTCATCCTTGAGGTTTTGAATTTATCTGTGCCCCGTTTATTGAATGCAAAGGAAAGGTAAGTAACCATTTTCTTAAATATGGTTCTGTGGGACATGTGATGGTAAGATGACAGCAAAAGTTTCCCAATGGGCACTTCCTAAAGCTTTCATCTTTAGATTTTTTAACTCATTGGGGCACATTTACTAAGAGTCCAAATGCTGCACTTTTGTCAGGTTTCACAATCATTTCCTTTTTGAGCCAAATTGCGCAGGGTTTTGGTGCACAAAATCGGATTGTAGCACATCAGCGCCGGCTTGCATGCGACAGAAATCAGGGGGCATGGCCGTCGGACAACCCGACGGATTCGGACAAACCTCGTAATTTAAAAAAGGAATTGTGTCGCAAGACAAGCACTTACAAGCACCGGGAAGAAGCAGGTGAACTCCAGCGGAACTCGGGCGCACGATCCTAGCGAATCGCGGCAGCTCCGAATCCTCGTCGGACAACGCACCACGGTATCGCAACAGGACCGGGTAAGTAAATCTGCCCCAATATCTTTTCTGGATATCTCTCTTATGGGCCACCATGACAATAAGTCAGTTAAAACATCTTTATTCAGAAAAAAAACATCAGGTAATACCATTTTAAAGGCGACTAATAATCCCCCAAACACACTCTAAAAGCCATACCAATGGGGGAATTTATTAGACTGAGATGAGCCTGTTTTGACTTAGAGGAATTTCATTCTCAGGCTAACACATTGGGGCAGATTTACTTACCCGGTCCAGTCGCGATCCAGTGGCGCGTTCTCTGACACTGGTTCAGGTTCTGCCGGGATTCACTAAGGTAGTGCGCCCGATGTCCACTAGGTGTTGCTGCTGCGCTGAAGTTCACCTTCTCTGTCTCGGTGTATGTGAGTGCTATTCTTGCAACATAAAATTTTTCAGAATCCGACGGGTTTTTGGATGGCCACGCACCCCCGATTTCTGTTGCGTGAAAGCTGGAGCTGATGCGCCACAATCCGGGGTCAATTCGGCGCAAATCATAAAGATTCGGGAAACCCGGTGGAAAACCGCGATTCAGACTCTTAGTAAATGTGCCCCATTGAGAGATAGACTTTTGTCACGGGATTACCTTGTTTGGGATAGAAAGTGCTTTGCTATAGAAAGGGCTTATAACATAGCCAAGTGCATCCTTGTTAGATGCGACATCTAAAAATCGTGACACATTCAGGAAAACCAGACCCACTTTCTCTACCAATTTCAGTCCCGATTATGACTCCATTGTACATATTTTAAAAAATAATTAACAGATACTCCATCAGGATGACAAGTTGAATTATATAATGGAGGGCTGCAATTTCGTCTCTAAAAAGGGCAAAACTTTGAGCTCTGTATTGTCACTAAGTTTCTTTGAGGACTGCTCCCATAATAATGACACTTGGTTGGACACCAAAGGTTTGCACCGATGTGGTACATCGAGATGTAATGTCTGCAGTTATGTTAAAGGATCCCTTACTTTTTCACCTTCAGATAACTCTAGGACAGTGATGGCGAACCTTTTAGGGACAGAGTGCCGAAACTGCAACCCCAAAGCCCCCTCATTTATCGTGAGGTGCCAACCAAAAATAAAGCAATAACTTATTGCTCCCTGTTCTTCAATAACTTTCAATCATACTGGCCTCCTGAGAACACCAACACAGTAGAAAAAAAAAAAGATGGAAAATTTGCGTCATTGTAGCTTTATTCCAGTGTCCCTCTGTACGCAGAGAATCATGGGGCCAGCAGGAGGTCCTCCAAAGATAATGTGGCCCTGTCTACACAGTCCCCTCTTCCTACAGTCCCACGTACGCATCACTTTAAAATATCACTGAAAGCAGCATCTTTTAAGTTGTTTGGAACTGCAGGAAAATTCTTTGAGTCCTGGCTGGTGTGCTGGTGCAATGGCCCAGGTGCTCACAGAAAGAGCTTGGAGTGCCGCCTCTGGCACCCGTGCCATAGGTTCGCCATCACTGATCTAGGACATATTTGATAAAATATTTTATCAATTGTGATACGACATTTGTGGTTTATGTTGTAGAACTTATTCTCTGCAGAGTTTCTTATTTGGGATGCACTACAAGGAAATTAAAAACCAGAATTGCTGAACACCTAAGGGATTCTACAAAGAATCAAGAACAAAATATGTCATAGCTTACAGTCTATGAGGGGTGACACAAGAGCTTACAGTCTATGAGGATGAGGGGTGACACAAGAGCTTACAGTCTATGAGGATGAGGGGTGACACAAGAGCTTACAGTCTATGAGGATGAGGGGTGACACAAGAGCTTACAGTCTATGAGGATGAGGGAGTGACACAAGAGCTTACAGTCTATGAGGATGAGGGGGTGACACAAGAGCTTACAGGCTATGTGGATGAGGGGGGACACAAGAGCTTACAGTCTATGAGGATGAGGAGGTGACACAAGAGCTTACAGTCTATGAGGATGAGGGAGTGACACAAGAGCTTACAGTCTATGAGGATGAGGGGGTGACACAAGAGCTTACAGTCTATGAGGATGAGGGGGTGACACAAGAGCTTACAGTCTATGAGGATGAGGGGGTGACACAAGAGCTTACAGTCTATGAGGATGAGGGGGTGACACATGAGCTTACAGTCTATGAGGATGAGGGGGTGACACAAGAGCTTACAGTCTATGAGGATGAGGGGGTGACACAAGAGCTTACAGTCTATGAGGATGAAGGATTGACACAAGAGCTTACAGTCTATGAGGATGAGGAGGTGACACAAGAGCTTACAGTCTATGAGGATGAGGGGGTGACACAAGAGCTTACAGTATAAGAGGATGAGGGGGTGACACAAGAGCTTACAGTCTATGAGGATGAGGGGGTGACACAAGAGCTTACAGTCTATGAGGATGAGGGGGGTGACACAAGAGCTTACAGTCTATGAGGATGAGGGAGTGACACAAGAGCTTACAGTCTATGAGGATGAGGGGGTGACACAAGAGCTTACAGTATAAGAGGATGAGGGGGTGACACAAGAGCTTACAGTCTGTGAGGATGAGGGGGTGACACAAGAGCTTACAGTCTATGAGGATGAGGGGGTGACACAAGAGCTTACAGTCTATGAGGATGAGGGAGTGACACAAGAGCTTACAGTCTATGAGGATGAGGGGGTGACACAAGAGCTTACAGTATAAGAGGATGAGGGGGTGACACAAGAGCTTACAGTCTATGAGGATGAGGGGGTGACACAAGAGCTTACAGGCTATGAGGATGAGGGAGTGACACAAGAGCTTACAGTCTATGAGGATGAGGGGGTGACACAAGAGCTTACAGTATAAGAGGATGAGGGGTTGACACAAGAGCTTACAGTCTATGAGGATGAGGGGGTGACACAAGAGCTTACAGTCTATGAGGATGAGGGGGGTGACACAAGAGCTTACAGTCTATGAGGATGAGGGGGTGACACAAGAGCTTACAGGCTATGAGGATGAGGGGGTGACGCAAGAGCTTACAGTATATGAGGATGAGGGGGGTTACACAAGAGCTTACAGTCTATGAGGATGAGGGGTGACACAAGAGCTTACAGTCTATGAGGATGAGGGGGTGACACAAGAGCTTACAGTATAAGAGCATGAGGGGGTGACACAAGAGCTTACAGTCTATGAGGATGAGGGGGTGACACAAGAGCTTACAGTCTATGAGGATGAGGGGGGTGACACAAGAGCTTACAGTCTATGAGGATGAGGGGGTGACACAAGAGCTTACAGGCTATGAGGATGAGGGGGTGACGCAAGAGCTTACAGGCTATGAGGATGAGGGGGTGACACAAGAGCTTACAGTATATGAGGATGAGGGGGGTTACACAAGAGCTTACAGTCTATGAGGATGAGGGGGGCACAAGAGCTTACAGTATATGAGGATGAGGGGGGTGACACAAGAGTGTACAGGCTATGAGGATGAGGGGGTGACACAAGAGCTTACAGTATATGAGGATGAGGGGGGTGACACAAGAGCTTACAGTCTATGAGGATGAGGGGGTGACACAAGAGCTTACAGTCTATGAGGATGAGAGGTGACACAAGTGCTTACAGTCTATGAGGATGAGGGGGTGACACAAGAGCTTACAGTATATGAGCATGAGAGGGGACACAAAAGATTGCAGTCTATGAGGATGAGGAGGTGACACAAGAGCTTACAGTCTATGAGGATGAGGACGTGACACAAGAGCTTACAGTCTATGAGGATGAGGGGGTATATATATATACAGCTCCACCAGCAATCACTGTATACAGCCCCCAGAAACCACTATATACAGCCCCCCAGAAACCACTTTATACAGCTCCCCCAGCAATCACTGTATACAGCTCCCCCAGAAATCACTGTATACAGCTCCCCCAGCAATCACTATATACAGCTCCCCCAGCAATCACTAGATACAGCTCCCCCAGCAATAACTGTATACAGCTCCCCCAGCAATCACTATATACAGCTCCACCAGCAATCACTAGATACAGCTCCCCCAGCAATCACTAGATACAGCTCCCTCAGCAATCAATATATACAGCTCCACCAGCCATCACTGTATACAGCCCCCAGCAACCACTATATACAGCCCCCAGAAACCACTTTATACAGCTCCCCCAGCAATCACTGTATACAGCTCCCCCAGCAATCACTGTATACAGCTCCCCCAGCAATCACTATATACAGCTCCCCCAGCAATCGCTAGATACAGCTCCCCCAGCAATCACTATATACAGCTCCCCCAGCAATCACTATATACAGCTCCCCCAGCAATCACTATATACAGCTCCCCCAGCAATCAATATATACAGCTCCCCCAGCAATCACTAGATACAGCTCCCCCAGCAATCACTAGAAACAGCTCCCCCAGCAATCACTGTATACAGCTCCCCCAGCAATCACTATATATACAGCTCCTCCAGCAATCACTATATACAGCTCCACCAGCAATCACTAGATACAGCTCCCCCAGCATTTCCCGGCCCGGTCATCCTGGACTCAAGTACACAGTGGGCGAATAGGGCGGTCATGCAACCGCTCAAATCGCCCACATTTGGTGGGGGCCCCTTTAAGAGCAGAAGCGGTGGGAGCCCCGGGGCTCACGCCCCGCGCGCACCCTCCCCTATAATCCGGCCCTGGGCTTGCCTAAAGGGATGGGTTTTAAGAGCACGTTTGAAGCTTTGGAGGGTGTGTATTAGTCTGAGAGTCCGGGGGAAGGGCATTCCAGAGAATTGGTGCAGCTCGGGAGAAGTCCTGGAGACGTGCATGAGAGGTTCGAATTAAGGTAGAGATTAATCTAATATCACTGGCATATCGAAGGGCACGGGAAGGGCGATAGACTGAGATGAGAGAAGAGGGATAGGTGGGTGCTGCATTATTCAGAGCTTTGTGGATGAGGGTTATTATTTTAACGTGAATTATTTTAACGTGGAATTGCCATAATCATTTTAACCTGGAGAATATTCTTTATTCTGCACAATGAACCATGCTAAATTAATAATGTAAAAGGCAGATAATGGTATTGTGGTTTTCTTCCTTCCCCTCAATGGGGGTCATTTATCTTAGTTTCTTCTCATTGTTTTCTATTAGTCTTCTTTTTGGCTTGTATTGTTGTTTTATTTTTTTACATTATTTTTCTTAATGTTTCTTTTACAGTGTTGATTCTCTGTTCCTGCCTTTCCTTTGGGGCAATTTGCACTTTCTTTGCGCCTCTTATTTCTTCCTTGAAAAAAACTTGCCGATTATAAGTTTTGTGCCTTTTTGGAGATGTGTGCTACCTCCATTCCATCATTTGTTTTGGCTTATCTATCTCTAATGTGGCCAGAGCCTGGTGACTCTGCCTACTTGTGATGGCCCCACCTATGAAAAATTTGACCTTACTACAGTATAGGACCACTTTTATATTTTTTTCCAAGGCCAATTTAAAATCCCCTTCAGCCCCTGTATATACACTCACCAGCCACTTTATTAGGTACACCTGTCCAACTGCTCATTAATACTTAATTTCTAATCAGCCAATCACATGGCGGCAACTCAGTGCATTAGGCATGTAGACATGGTCAAGACAATCTCCTGCAGTTCAAACCGAGCATTAGTATGGGGAAGAAAGGTGATTTGAGTGCTTTTGAACGTGGCATGGTTGTTGGTGCCAGAAGGGCTGGTCTGAGTATTTCAGAAACTGCTGATCTACTGGGATTTTCACGCACAACCATCTCTAGGGTTTACAGAGAATGGTCCGAAAAAGAAAAAACATCCAGTGAGCGGCAGTTCTGTGGGCGGAAATGCCTTGTTGATGCCAGAGGTCAGAGGAGAATGGGCAGACTGGTTCGAGCTGATAGAAAGGCAACAGTGACTCAAATCGCCACCCATTACAACCAAGGTAGGCAGAAGAGCATCTCTGAACGCACAGTATGTCGAACTTTGAGGCAGATGGGCTACAGCAGCAGAAGACCACACCGGGTGCCACTCCTTTCAGCTAAGAACAGGAAACTGAGGCTACAATTTGCACAAGCTCATCGAAATTGGACAGTAGAAGATTGGAAAAACATTGCCTGGTCTGATGAGTCTCGATTTTTGCTGTGACATTCGGATGGTAGGGTCAGAATTTGGCGTCAACAACATGAAAGCATGAATCCATCCTGCCTTGTATCAACGGTTCAGGCTGGTGGTGGTGGTGTCATGGTGTGGGGAATATTTTCTTGGCACTTTTTGTCTCCCTTGGTACCAATTGAGCATTGTTGCAACGCCACAGCCTACCTGAGTATTGTTGCTGACCATGTCCATCCCTTTATGACCACAATGTACCCAACATCTGATGGCTACTTTCAGCAGGATAATGCGCCATGTCATAAAGCTGGAATCATCTCAGACTGGTTTCTTGAACATGACAATGAGTTCACTGTACTCAAATGGCCTCCACAGTCACCAGATCTCAATCCAATAGAGCATCTTTGGGATGTGGTGGGACGGGAGATTCGCATCATGGATGTGCAGCCGACAAATCTGCGGCAACTGTGTGATGCCATCATGTCAATATGGACCAAAATCTCTGAGGAATGCTTCCAGCACCTTGTTGAATCTATGCCACGAAGAATTGAGGCAGTTCTGAAGGCAAAAGGGGGTCCAACCCGTTACTAGCATGGTGTACCTAATAAAGTGGCTGGTGAGTGTATGTCTTATGTTGTCTTGGTAGATATTTGTTCATAGTCTAACAGTGCTCATACATATTAAGTAACATTTATCTGGCCTGTTATAAGTATGCATTGTTTACACAATCTTCTCACTCTAGAGTGAATAGGAGAACAAGTGATGCTTCTCTATGTGGAGAGTCTAGTGGGAGAGGCTAGTGTCTCTGCAGCTCTGTTAAGAATAAGGTTAACAGAGGGAATCCCCTGTTCCCTATCCGTCTCTCTCTGCATCTCAAACTCTATCACAACTCTTTAGGCATCTGCAGCTCACTCCTCCAGCCGCTGCTCGGAAGACACTATCAACATAGCAGGCAAGCTGTTAACTGTTAGTGCTCTCTCAGAACAGACTTTATCAGCACCAGACCATTTACACACTTCTACCTTGCTAACGGAAGCCTTTTTAACATTGGATGGTGTTTTGGTTTGAGAAAGACAAGATTATGGTCCCAATTACCCAATGGGGAGATATCAATGGTGTTTACGCTTCTTTAACATTTACAAAGAACACTTTTTGCAGTAGATCACATTATTAAGGTTCTTATGTATTAAAATAATAAGCATTTTCAGGAAATTAAATCTATTTATTGGAACACCGAAGTAAGCCACTGATGTAAAACACTGTTTGTAAGGCAGAGGAATGGACTTGTAAGACAGAACAATGTAGTTTGTTCCGAAGTCTTCTCAGTAGTAATGAAAGTCACAAACAGGGTCCATTGCTGTAGATACAATACAAAGAGAAAAATTAGCATATCACATAAGATCACCTCATTCATATTTGTTGCTTTAGTTGGTATATGGCTAGCTACCTCCTCTCATCTACCGTACTTTTGTAGAACTGCTTGTTTGGACATGCCGCTACATCCTGGAGATTTCACAGGCTCAGAATCACAGTAACAGTCACAGTATCTGCACTAACAGGTGAAGTAGTCAAACATGTCCGCAACAACTATAGGACCTTGTTCCCCCTCCCCCCCCCCTCAGGGTCGGGCCCCACATACCCCTTCCCCATACATTCTGGGTTCTGATGGTACCAATGGTCTCTGTGGCAGTTTTAGCTTCTTGCTTTGATCCTGTCACATTTACCCTAACTGGATACAAGTAAAAAGTACAAGTTGTCCCACAAAAAAAAGGTCTCATAATAGCTGATTTAGGGGAAAAAATGGTTTTCTGCAAAAAAAGGCAATTTTTCTTCCCAAATTAGTTTTTACTATAGTAAAATTTATCTCATGTCATAAGAAATATCGTTTGTGTATTGTTATACAATTTCTGTATCAGTTCCTCACAGTTTGAAGTGGGACTCCCTAAAACCTGACCTCATTTTAGAAACTACATTCTTAAATTAATTTCTGAAGGGGTGGTAAGAGCATTTTGATCCCCTCATAGGCATTGCGGAAATTATACCAGAGATGCGCAGTTGAGTATGAAAAGTAAAATGAGCTTTTCCTTATTTTTTATTTTAGTACCCTAGGACACCCGACTTACAGACGACCCCCTAGTTAAAGACGGACTCCTCTGCCCCCTGTGACCTCTGGTGAAGCTCTCTGGATGTTACTATAGTCCCAGGCTGCAATGATCAGCTGTAAGGTGTCTGTAATGAAGCTTTATTCATAATCATTGGTCAAAATAAAGCAAAAAATGTAGAAACTCCAATTTTCACTGGGGCAAAAAGATTTTTGTCTGGATCTACAATTATAAAGTATACAGTTTCGACTTACATAAATCTTCAACTTATGAACAAACCTATGGAAGCTATCTTGTACGTAACCCGGGGACTGTCTGTATATTGTGCCCTGATTGTATCAACATAGACACACATTCCATATTGTACAACAGGGCTCACCCCATTAACAGTTTTTGGCGTGTGTGTCTATGTTGACACAATCTTGGCACAACACATTGGAGGTCATTTACTAAGGGCCCGATTCGCGTTTTCCCGACGTGTTACCCGAATATTACCGATTTGCGCCGATTGTACCTGAATTGCCCTGGGATTTTGGCGCACGCGATCGGATTGTGGCGCATCGGCGCTGGCATGCACGCGACGGAAATCGGGGGGCGTGGCTGAACGAAAACCCGACGGATTCGGAAAAAACGCCGCATTTAAGAAAAAAATTGTGTTGCGAAAATTACACTTACCTTCACCAGGTATAGGCCGGTGAATTTCAGGGCATTCCAGCGCACCTCCGGGGAACTTCAGCGCAGCAGCGGTGGACGGCGGAGGAACTACCTTAGTGAATCCCGGCCGGACCCGAATCCACCGCAGAGAACACGCAGCTGGATCGCGAACGGACCGGGTAAGTAAATCTGCCCCATTGGGCACTGAAATAATGTACAATTTTCACTTTGCACCATAGGTACTATTTTTTATTCCATCTCGGAGCCTATGCACTTGACCACAAGTATAGTATAAATGACCAATCTGTGCCCAAAATGTGCATAGTGGTCTTTCACTCTTGATCCCAGTATAATTTAAAGAGAACTTGTCACCTCTAAAAATGTCACTAGGAGCTACTTACAAAAGTAAACCGCACCTAGTGCTAAAACAGATGCAGCAGTGTTAGAATGTTAGCGTCATCAGAAACGCTAGCACACACTTATGCGATGTACAAGAGAAATGATGGACCACGCTGGAAGTGGTCTGGCGTATTCATGAGGGGGAGGGATTAGGGGTGGTGACTTCCCCACGACGTGCGGAAGTTCCCGCTGGACTATGGAAAGGTCAGGTGAAGAGGCAGCACCTCGGACCGCCCCCCCCCCCTCATGAATAAGTCGGACCGCTTCCAGCGCAGTCACGCGTTTCTAGTATACATCGCATGTGTTTACATCGGCAGTGTCTGCATCTGTTTTAGCACTAGGAGCTGCATACTTGAGTGAGCAGCTCATTAAAGGGCATTTCATTAAAGGGCCACATTTAATCCTAAAAACTGTACAGAATTGAATGACAACTGACGTTACATACAGGCAAAATGTGGGCATGACATATATTGTAGAAAAATAGCCATGGTACTTAATATAAAATGTGTTACATATAGAAAATAGCAGGGATGTGCATGAAAAACTGGCCTCAAGAAATAGATATCAAATATTCATTTATAAATTCCTTACTTTATTATGATTTATGACGCGCGGCCGGCACAAGCAGGAGGCGGAGGATTGTGCCGGTCTCGCGAGAACTGGGTGGGCGCATGCGCAGTGCGCTCCTCCATGGCCGCGATCACGCGCACTACATGCGACTTCACACAGAAGAATCACACAGGTGAGTCCTCTCATGCCACTTACTTTTAGGGTATAAACAACGCTCAGCACCCCACACAAATCATACCCCTGAGGAAGCCTGTGGAGGCGGAACGCGTGGGGCACAACCTTCCATCCCCCAACAACAACACGGTGATATCATTTTTATACTGTTTTGGACTTCATGTGTTAGACTGCCTATGGCATAGGATGCACATTCATCACTTTTCAGGCACTTGCCACTTTATTTGTCGGATCAATCTGCATTGTTTACATAATTAGTCCTGACAGATCAGGATTTCTAGATCTACACCAGAGTTAGACCATACCGGACCCATTGGGGGTTGTTAGCATATTGCACGAATTGTATGCATTTATGCACTGTATTATGGCATTTGTGGCCAGATGTTTTTAACCCCTAGGCGCACCAGGACGTTATAGTACGTCCCGGTGGCTAGATACTTAGCGCACCAGGACGCACTATAACGTCCTGCTTCTGGCACCGGCTCACGAACGGAGCCGGTACCAGAAGCAGCGGCTGTCAGCTGTCTAGTACAGCTGACAGCCTGCGCTAACACCCGCGATCGGAGCCGACTCCGATCGCGGGTGTTAACCCCTTACACGCCGCGGTCAAGCATGACCGCGGCGTGTAAGGGTCTTCCCCCTATGGATCGGATCCCCCGTGCCGCTTACCGGGGGATCCGATCCTCTCCTGGGCAGCTCCGAGGACTGGCATGTGCCCCGGAGCTGCCCGGTTTCCATGGCAGCCAGAACCCTTCCGGGTCTGGCTGTAAACTGTCTGAGCATGCGCAAGCTTGCTCAGACAGTTTACACTGCTCTACAATAAAATAGTATTGTAGAGCAGTGTATTGAACTTAAACCAGTGATCAGAGTATCACTGGTTTAAGTTCAAGTATGTAGAAGTAAAATTATGCAAAAACACTTAACACTACACATTATAATAAATAAAAAATAAATACATAAAAATATAAGCCCCTAAAATGTCACTTTCCCATAAAAACACTTAATAAAGTATAAAAAACATAAAAACACAAAAAACCCCCGCATGTTTGGTATTGCCGCGTCCGTAACAATCTGCATAATAAAACAGAATCATTACTGGACCCGCACGGTAAACGCCGGAGGAAAAAAACGCAAAAAACGTTCCGAAAAAATGATAATTTTTAATTAATACCCTATAAAAAATGCTCTAAAAAGTGATTTAAAAAATTTTATGCACTCTAAAATAAGCCCACTAAAAAGAACAACTGTTCTCGCAAAAAATAAGCCCCTAACAAGATTTATCTGCCAAAAAATAAAAAAGTTATGCATATGAAAAGATGGTGATGCTAAAATGAATACGATTTTCTCCAAATTAGTTTTTATTCAGTACAATTGAATAAAATACACAAAACCCCCACATATTTGGTATCCCTGCGTCCGTAACAATCTGCATAATAAAACAAAATCGTTATTAGACCCGCAGAGTGAACCCCGTAAAAAACAACCTCAAAAAACTCTCTCTGAAAAAAAGATGATTTTTTATTAATGCCCTTTAAAAATGCTCTAAAAAGTGATTTAAAAAAGTTACGCAATCTAAAATAAGACCACTAAAAAGAACAATCCTTCTCGCAAAAAATAAGCCCTTAAACAGATTTGTGAGGTGAAAAATAAAAAAGTTATGCATATGAAAGACGGTGATGCTAAAATTAACAACAATTTTGCCAAATTACTTTTTATTCAGTAAAAATGGAAAAAAATAAAAAATATATATAAATGAAGTATTTTTGTAATCGTGGCGACCCATAGAATAAAAATAATATACTATTTTTATGGTATGGTTAACGGCCAAAAAAAAAACACATAAAAATGTTCCTAAAAATTGACGATTTTCATTTCCTCGACCAACAAAGCTTTAATTAAATCTCACCAATTAGCTATAGATGCCCCAAAATTATGTACCAGAAAAGTGCATCTCATGTGGCAAAAGAAATAAGCCCCTATAGGTCCTCAATAAAAAAAGAAAAAAATTATAGCCTGTACAATGTGACATAGCAAATTGGATCTGGATGACGCCTCCTTCCCTCCTATGCCCAGCCGTGCACCCATACAGCAGGTTACCACCACATATAGGGTATCGGTGTACTCGGGAGAAATTGGGTATCAAACTTTGTGGAGCCTTTTTTCATTTAATCCATTGTATATGTTTAATTTTCCACCCAAAATGAGTGTATTGTGAAAAAATATTACAATTTTCAGACTGCACCTCCGTTTTGTTTTAACCCCTATAAAACACCTAAAGGGTTAACAAACTTCTTAAAAGTGGTTTTTCATACGTTGAGGGGTGTAGTTTCCACAATGGGGTAATTTATGAGTCTAGCTATTATTTAGGCCTCTCAGTGTCAATTAGAAGTTGAGCAGGTCCATCTAAATACGGGTTTTGGTGATTTTACAAAAAATGTGAAAAATGATACCTAAATTCTGAGCCTCAGAACATTCTAGTAAAATATGTGGAATCTTAAAAAAACCATGCCAACATAAAGCAGACATTTGGGAAATGTAAGTTATGAATTTATTTGGGTGCTATGACTATCTGCATCAAAAGTAGAGAATTTAGAACGTTGAAAATATAGAATTTTTCCAATTTTTTGCCAAATTTTGTTTTTTTTCATAACTAAACGCAAAAGATTTCATCCAAATTTTTAAACTAATTTGAAGTACAATGTGTCACGAGAAAACAATCTCAAAATCCCCTGGATATCTCATAGCATTCCCACGCTATAACCACTTATAGTGACACAGGGCAGATTTGAAAAATGGGTCCGCGTCCTTTAGGCCAAAAGATGCTGTGTCCCGTAGGGGTTAAATGTTTTAATGTTAGTGCTATGGCATCATAATAAAGTAAGGAATTTATAAATGAATATTTGATATCTATTTCTTGAGGCCAGTTTTTCATGCACATCCCCGCTATTTTCTATATGTAATACTTCGTCTACAGGGATGTGAGGCTAGTTAGTCCATACATCAGCAATTATAATATAAAATGTGGGGTCAAAATTAGAGATGAGCGAACACTAAAATGCTCGGGTACTCGTTATTCGAGACGAACTTTTCCCGATGCTCGAGTGCTCGTCTCGAATAACGAACCCCATTGAAGTCAATGGGAGACTCGAGCATTTTTCAAGGGGACCAAGGCTCTGCACAGGGAAGCTTGGCCAAACACCTGGGAACCTCAGAAAAGGATGGAAACACCACGGAAATGGACAGGAAACAGCAGGGGCAGCATGCATGGATGCCTCTGAGGCTGCATAATCGCACCATTATGCCAAAATTATGGGCAACAGCATGGCCATGACAGAGTGACAGAATGAAGCTAGATAGCATCTAAAACATCCAATAATTGACCCTGACACTATAGGGGACGGCATGCAGAGGCAGCGGCAGCAGGCTAGAGAGTGTCATGGCGACATACCCTAAATGGACTCAGGCTTCAAACCAATGGGTGGCAGAGAGGAACCAAAGGAGGTGAGCAAGAAGCGCTCAAATAATATCGGTACATGATAAAAGTTTGCCAGTATATTTTGTGGATTACACAGCAGGGTGGCGACAAAGTTAACATGGAAGCCATGAAAACAACCCAAAATTCTGCCTGACACAGCTCGTTTGATAAGGGGACGATGTATGGAGGCAGTGAACTAGTAGTAGATTAAAGGTGCTGCAGTTAAAACTATGTTAGTTGGATCTTGGCATGGAGCTGGCGCTCCGCTGCCAGGCGAGCTTTCGCCAATCCAAGCCCCTGTCTATAGGCTACTCCCCAAACAGCACTTCTAAGAACCTTTTGTATAAGATCAAGTGTAGTAGCGTTCTTATAAGTTTAGGATATGGCGGGTGAGGGGAATGTAAACAGATGCGCAAGAAGCGCTGAAATAATATCCCTAAATGGTAAAAGTTTGCAAGTATATTTTGGGGATTACACAGCAGGGTGGCGACAAAGTTAACAACTTTGATGTGGAATGCCCTGTAATAGCTCTTGGGCGGTGTGCCTTTTATCGCCTAGGCTCAGCAGTTTCAGCACCGCCTGCTGTCGCTTAGCGACGGCACTGCTGCTGTGCCTAGAGCTACCGACTGATGGCGCCATGCCCACGGATGGTAATTCGGAGGAGGAGGAGGTGGAGGAGGGGTGGGAGGAGGTATAGTAGGCCTTTGAGACCTGGACCGAGGTAGGCCCCGCAATTCTCTGCGTCGGCAGTATATGACCAGCCCCAGGGTCAGACTCGGTCCCAGCCTGCACCAAGTTAAGTGTAGTAGCGTTCTCATAAGTTTGGGATATGGCGGGTGAGGGGAATGTAAACAGATGCGCAAGAAGCGCATGATGCGCATGGAGCTGGCGTTCCGCTGCCAGGCGAGCTTTCGCCAATCCAAGCCCCTGTCTCTAGGCTACTCCCCAAACAGCACTTCTAAGAACCTTTTGTATAAGATCAAGTGTAGTAGCGTTCTTATAAGTTTAGGATATGCCGGGTGAGGGGAATGTAAACAGATGCGCAAGAAGCGCTGAAATAATATCCCTAAATGGTAAAAGTTTGCCAGTATATTTTGTGGATAACACAGCAGGGTGGCGACAAAGTTAACAACTTTGATGTGGAATCCATGAAAACAACCCAAATTTCTGCCTGACACACCTCGTTTGATAAAGCGACGATGTATGGAGGCAGCTATATGGACGACTTTTGGAGGTAGCAATGGAGACAACGTGTGGAGGCTGCTATGGAGACAATTTAATTTGGATAGTGCCTGTATGTGGCAGTCCCAAACATTTTTCAAACCAGAGGAGCAGGTAGGTGGCCCTCCAGTAAAATGGGATAGATTGAGTGCCTGTATGTGGCAGTCCCAAAAATGTTTCAAACCAGAGGAGCAGGTAGGTGGCCCTCCAGTAAAATGGAATAGATTGAGTGCCTGTATGTGGCAGTCCCAAAAATTGTTCAAACCAGAGAAGCAGGTAGGTGGCCCTGCAGTAAAATGGAATAGATTGAGTGCCTGTATGTGGCAGTCCCAAAAATTGTTCAAACCAGAGGAGCAGGTAGGTGGCCCTGCAGTAAAATGGAATAGATTGAGTGCCTGTATGTGGCAGTCCCAAAAATGTTTCAAACCAGAGGAGCAGGTAGGTGGCCCTCCAGTAAAATGGGATAGATTGAGTGCCTGTATGTGGCAGTCCCAAAAATGTTTCAAACCAGAGGAGCAGGTAGGTGGCCCTCCAGTAAAATGGAATAGATTGAGTGCCTGTATGTGGCAGTCCCAAAAATTGTTCAAACCAGAGGAGCAGGTAGGTGGCCCTGCAGTAAAATGGAATAGATTGAGTGCCTGTATGTGGCAGTCCCAAAAATTGTTCAAACCAGAGGAGCAGGTAGGTGGCCCTGCAGTAAAATGGAATAGATTGAGTGCCTGTATGTGGCAGTCCCAAAAATGTTTCAAACCAGAGGAGCAGGTAGGTGGCCCTGCAGTAAAATGGAATAGATTGAGTGCCTGTATGTGGCAGTCCCAAAAATTGTTCAAACCAGAGGAGCAGGTAGGTGGCCCTGCAGTAAAATGGAATAGATTGAGTGCCTGTATGTGGCAGTCCCAAAAATGTTTCAAACCAGAGGAGCAGGTAGGTGGCCCTCCAGTAAAATGGAATAGATTGAGTGCCTGTATGTGGCAGTCCCAAAAATTGTTCAAACCAGAGGAGCAGGTAGGTGGCCCTGCAGTAAAATGGAATAGATTGAGTGCCTGTATGTGGCAGTCCCAAAAATTGTTCAAACCAGAGGAGCAGGTAGGTGGCCCTGCAGTAAAATGGAATAGATTGAGTGCCTGTATGTGGCAGTCCCAAAAATTGTTCAAACCAGAGGAGCAGGTAGGTGGCCCTGCAGTAAAATGGAATAGATTGAGTGCCTGTATGTGGCAGTCCCAAAAATGTTTCAAACCAGAGGAGCAGGTAGGTGGCCCTGCAGTAAAATGGAATAGATTGAGTGCCTGTATGTGGCAGTCCCAAAAATTGTTCAAACCAGAGGAGCAGGTAGGTGGCCCTGCAGTAAAATGGAATAGATTGAGTGCCTGTATGTGGCAGTCCCAAAAATGTTTCAAACCAGAGGAGCAGGTAGGTGGCCCTCCAGTAAAATGGAATAGATTGAGTGCCTGTATGTGGCAGTCCCAAAAATTGTTCAAACCAGAGGAACAGGTAGGTGGCCCTGCAGTAAAATGGAATAGATTGAGTGCCTGTATGTGGCAGTCCCAAAAATGTTTCAAACCAGAGGAGCAGGTAGGTGGCCCTGCAGTAAAATGGAATAGATTGAGTGCCTGTATGTGGCACTCACAAAAATTGTTTCAAACAGAGGACCGGGTAGGTGGCCCTCCAGAAAAATTAAATGCATGAAGTACTATAGCAAGAGCCAGTGGGCCCTGTCAAAAAATAGCCAGTTTCCTCTGCTTTACTGTACAAAGAGGAGGAGAAGGAGGAAAATGAGGAGGAGGAGGAGGAGTGGATCAATTATTCAGGTTGAGCTTCCTTCACCTGGTGGAGATTGGAAATTCTGAGAAATCCAGCCTTTATTCATTTTAATAAGCGTCAGCCTGTCAGCGCTGTCAGTCGACAGGCGTGTACGCTTATCGGTGATGATGCCACCAGCTGCACTGAAAACCCGCTCGGACAACACGCTAGCGGCAGGGCAGGCAAGAACCTCCAAGGCGTAGAGCGCCAGTTCGTGCCACATGTCCAGCTTTGAAACCCAGTAGTTGTAGGGAGCTGTGTGATCATTTAGGACGATGGTATGGTCAGCTACGTACTCCCTCACCATCTTTCTGTAAAGATCAGCCCTACTCTGCCGAGACTGGGGACAGGTGACAGTGTCTTGCTGGGGTGACATAAAGCTGGCAAAAGCCTTGTAAAGCGTACCCTTGCCAGTGCTGGACAAGCTGCCTGCTCGCCTACTCTCCCTCGCTACTTGTCCCGCAGAACTACGCACTCTGCCGCTAGCGCTGTCAGAAGGGAAATACTGTTTCAGCTTGTGCACCAGGGCCTGCTGGTATTCATGCATTCTCACACTCCTTTCCTCTCCAGGGATGAGAGTGGGAAGATTTTGCTTGTACCGTGGGTCCAGGAGAGTGAACACCCAGTAATCGGTGCTGGAATAAATTCTTTGAACGCGAGGGTCACGGGATAGGCAGCCTAGCATGAAATCTGCCATATGCGCCAGAGTACCAACGCGTAAGAATTCACTCCCCTCACTGGCCTGACTGTCCATTTCCTCCTCCTCCAACTCCTCCAACTCCTCTTCTTCTGCCCATACACGCTGAACAGTGAAGGACTCAACAATGGTCCCCTCTTGTGTCTCGCCAACATTCTCCTCCTCTTCCTCCTCATCCTCCTCCACCTCCACCTCCTCCGATATGCGCTGAGAAACAGACCTCAGGGTGCTTTGGCTATCAACAAGGGAATATTCTTCCCCCGTCTCTTGTGACGAGCGCAAAGCTTCCGACTTCATGCTGACCAGAGAGTTTTTCAACAGGCCAAGCAGCGGGATGGTGAGGCTGATGATGGCGGCATCGCCACTGACCATCTGTGTTGACTCCTCAAAGTTACTCAGCACCTGACAGATATCAGACATCCACGTCCACTCCTCATTGTAGACTTGAGGAAGCTGACTGACCTGACTACCAGTTCTGGTGGAAGTTGACATCTGGCAGTCTACAATCGCTCTGCGCTGCTGGTAAACTCTGGATAACATGGTCAGTGTTGAATTCCACCTCGTGGGCACGTCGCACAACAGTCGGTGAGCGGGCAGTTGGAGGCGGCGCTGCGCTGCCCTGAGAGTGGCAGCATCTGGGCTGGACTTCCTGAAATGCGCACAGATGCGGCGCACCTTCGTGAGCAAATCAGACAGATTGGGGTATGTCTTGAGGAAACGCTGCACTATCAGATTTAACACATGGGCCAGGCATGGCACATGTGTCAGTCTGCCGAGTTGCAGAGCCGCCACCAGGTTACGGCCGTTGTCACACACAACCATTCCCGGCTTGAGGTTCAGCGGTGCCAGCCACAGATCAGTCTGCGCCGTGATGCCCTGTAATAGCTCTTGGGCGGTGTGCCTTTTGTCGCCTAGGCTCAGCAGTTTGAGCACCGCCTGCTGTCGCTTAGCGACGGCACTGCTGCTGTGCCTAGAGCTACCGACTGATGGCGCCGTGCCCACGGATGGTAGTTCGGAGGAGGAGGTGGAGGAGGGGTGGGAGGAGGAGGAGGCATAGTAGGCCTGAAACACCTGGACCGAGGTAGGCCCCGCAATCCTCGGCGTCGGCAGTATATGAGCAGCCCCAGGGTCAGACTCGGTCCCAGCCTCCACCAAGTTAACCCAATGTGCCGTCAGCGATATATAGTGGCCCTGCCCGGCAGCACTCGTCCACGTGTCCGTGGTCAGGTGGACCTTGTCAGAAACGGCGTTGGTCAGGGCACGGATGATGTTGTCTGACACGTGCTGGTGCAGGGCTGGGACGGCACATCGGGAAAAGTAGTGGCGGCTGGGGACCGAATACCGAGGGGCGGCCGCCGCCATGAGGTTGCGAAAGGCCTCGGTCTCTACTAGCCTATAGGGCAGCATCTCCAGGCTAAGCAATCTGGAGATGTGCACATTAAGGGCTTGGGCGTGCGGGTGGGTTGCACTATATTTGCGTTTCCGCTCCAGCGTCTGGGGTATGGAGAGCTGAACGCTGGTGGATGCTGTGGAGGATCGTGGAGGCGACGATGGGGTTTTTGTGCCAGGGTCCTGGGCAGGGGGCTGACTAGCAGCTGACACAGGGGAAGGAGCAGTGGTGTGCACGGCCGGAGGTGAACGGGCTTGTTGCCACTGAGTGGGGTGCTTAGCATTCATATGCCTGCGCATACTGGTGGTAGTTAAGCTAGTAGTGGTGGAACCCCTGCTGAGCCTGGTTTGGCAAATGTTGCACACCACAGTCCGTCGGTCATCCGGTGTTTCCTTAAAGAACCTCCACACTTCTGAAGATCTAGCCCTCGCCGCAAGAGCCCTCACCACGGGAGCTTCACTAGTTGACAGTGGCGCTGATGCACCAGCTCTGGCCCTGCCTCTCCGTCTGGCCCCACCACTGCCTCTTCCAACCTGTTCAGGTCGAGGACTCTCCTCCGTCTCAGAAGCACTGTGTTCACCCGGCCTCTCAACCCAGCTTGGGTCTGTCACCTCATCATCCTCCGATCCCTCAGTCTGCTCCCCCCTCGGACTTCCTGCCCTGACAACAACTTCCCCACTGTCTGACAACCGTGTCTCCTCATCGTCGGACACCTCTTTACACACTTCCACTACGTCAAGAAGGTCATCATCACCCACAGACTGTGACTGGTGGAAAACCTGGGCATCGGAAAATTGCTCAGCAGCAACCGGACAAGTGGTTTGTGACTGTGGGAAGGGTCCAGAAAACAGTTCCTCAGAGTATGCCGGTTCAAATGCCAAATTTTCCTGGGAGGGGGCAGACTGGGGGGGAGGAGGCTGAGGTGCAGGAGCTGGAGGAGTGGCGATTTCGGTGACATGGGTGGACTGCGTGGAAGACTGACTGGTGGTGGACAAATTGCTCGAAGCATTGTCAGCAATCCACGACATCACCTGTTCGCACTGTTCTGGCCTCAACAGTGCTCTACCACGAGTCCCAGTAACTTCAGACATGAACCTAGGGAGTGTAGCTCTGCGGCGTTCCCCTGCTCCCTCATCAGCAGGTGGTGTCTCACCCCGCCCAGGACCACGGCCTCTGACCCCTGCAGTAGTTGGACGCCCACGTCCCCGCCCTCGTCCTCTACCCCTAGCCCTCGGGTTAAACATTTTTAAAATGAGAGTTATAACTTTATTTTTTTTTTTTTACTTTTTTTTGTTTTTTTTTGTGTTTTTTTTTGAGTTTTTAAAACCAAACAATGCTATCCTATTGCTATGGCTATTTTCTAGCCAAGTATCAAAGCACACTACTATGCCAGATGAGATGACACTGAGTTATTGGCTAATAGAAATCCAACCCCTACTGAATTTTGCCACTTCGGCCTTTGCTATGGATATGTGCGCCACTAAGCGCAGAACACAGCGGTCGCAAGTCTCACTACAAATTGCTCAGAATTGGCAAGTACATGCACTGCAGAAACTACAGCCACCAGCAGATCAACCAGAAATCAAATATATAGAACGCTACTGTAGGCTTCAAGAAGCTGTTTGTATTCTCCTATGGCTATTTTCTAGCCAAGTATCAAAGGAAGCACAGTACTATGCCAGATGAGATGACACTGAGTTATTGCCTAATAGAAATCCAACCCCTACTGAATTTTGCCACTTTGGCCTTTGCTATGGATATGTGCGCCACTAAGCGCAGAACACAGCGGTCGCAAGTCTCACTACAAATTGCTCAGAATTGGCAAGTACATGCACTGCAGAAACTACAGCCACCAGCAGATCAACCAGAAATCAAATATATAGAACGCTACTGTAGGCTTCAAGAAGCTGTTTGTATTCTCCTATGGCTATTTTCTAGCCAAGTATCAAAGGAAGCACAGTACTATGCCAGATGAGATGACACTGAGTTATTGGCTAATAGAAATCCAACCCCTACTGAATTTTGCCACTTCGGCCTTTGCTATGGATATGTGCGCCACTAAGCGCAGAACACAGCGGTCGCAAGTCTCACTACAAATTGCTCAGAATTGGCAAGTACATGCACTGCAGAAACTACAGCCACCAGCAGATCAACCAGAAATCAAATATATAGAACGCTACTGTAGGCTTCAAGAAGCTGTTTGTATTCTCCTATGG
Source organism: Engystomops pustulosus (assembly GCF_040894005.1). Lineage (NCBI taxonomy): Eukaryota > Metazoa > Chordata > Amphibia > Anura > Leptodactylidae > Engystomops > Engystomops pustulosus. The sequence goes on along the minus strand of NC_092413.1, from coordinate 189,090,338 downwards.
CTATTTTCTAGCCAAGTATCAAAGGAAGCACAGTACTATGCCAGATGAGATGACACTGAGTTATTGCCTAATAGAAATCCAACCCCTACTGAATTTTGCCACTTCGGCCTTTGCTATGGATATGTGCGCCACTAAGCGCAGAACACAGCGGTCGCAAGTCTCACTACAAATTGCTCAGAATTGGCAAGTACATGCACTGCAGAAACTACAGCCACCAGCAGATCAACCAGAAATCAAATATATAGAACGCTACTGTAGGCTTCAAGAAGCTGTTTGTATTCTCCTATGGCTATTTTCTAGCCAAGTATCAAAGGAAGCACAGTACTATGCCAGATGAGATGACACTGAGTTATTGCCTAATAGAAATCCAACCCCTACTGAATTTTGCCACTTCGGCCTTTGCTATGGATATGTGCGCCACTAAGCGCAGAACACAGCGGTCGCAAGTCTCACTACAAATTGCTCAGAATTGGCAAGTACATGCACTGCAGAAACTACAGCCACCAGCAGATCAACCAGAAATCAAATATATAGAACGCTACTGTAGGCTTCAAGAAGCTGTTTGTATTCTCCTATGGCTATTTTCTAGCCAAGTATCAAAGGAAGCACAGTACTATGCCAGATGAGATGACACTGAGTTATTGGCTAATAGAAATCCAACCCCTACTGAATTTTGCCACTTCGGCCTTTGCTATGGATATGTGCGCCACTAAGCGCAGAACACAGCGGTCGCAAGTCTCACTACAAATTGCTCAGAATTGGCAAGTACATGCACTGCAGAAACTACAGCCACCAGCAGATCAACCAGAAATCAAATATATAGAACGCTACTGTAGGCTTCAAGAAGCTGTTTGTATTCTCCTATGGCTATTTTCTAGCCAAGTATCAAAGGAAGCACAGTACTATGCCAGATGAGATGACACTGAGTTATTGCCTAATAGAAATCCAACCCCTACTGAATTTTGCCACTTCGGCCTTTGCTATGGATATGTGCGCCACTAAGCGCAGAACACAGCGGTCGCAAGTCTCACTACAAATTGCTCAGAATTGGCAAGTACATGCACTGCAGAAACTACAGCCACCAGCAGATCAACCAGAAATCAAATATATAGAACGCTACTGTAGGCTTCAAGAAGCTGTTTGTATTCTCCTATGGCTATTTTCTAGCCAAGTATCAAAGGAAGCACAGTACTATGCCAGATGAGATGACACTGAGTTATTGCCTAATAGAAATCCAACCCCTACTGAATTTTGCCACTTCGGCCTTTGCTATGGATATGTGCGCCACTAAGCGCAGAACACAGCGGTCGCAAGTCTCACTACAAATTGCTCAGAATTGGCAAGTACATGCACTGCAGAAACTACAGCCACCAGCAGATCAACCAGAAATCAAATATATAGAACGCTACTGTAGGCTTCAAGAAGCTGTTTGTATTCTCCTATGGCTATTTTCTAGCCAAGTATCAAAGGAAGCACAGTACTATGCCAGATGAGATGACACTGAGTTATTGCCTAATAGAAATCCAACCCCTACTGAATTTTCCCACTTCGGTCTTTGCTATGGATATGTGTGCCACTAAGAGCTAAACACAACGGTAGCAAGTCCCCCTGCTAATTCCTCACAAAATGGTAAAAGATGCAAATTAAAATAAAAAAAGTAGAACGTTATTGTAGCCCTAAGAAGGGCTGTTGGGTTCTTTGAGAATCACTCCTGCCTAACAGTAAGCTAATAGAACACCCTAACGCTTTCCCTGACCAGCAGCAGCTCTCTCCCTAGCGGCATCCAGAGACAGAATGATCCGAGCAGCGCGGCCAGCGGCTAGTCTATCCCAGGGTCACCTGATCTGGCCAGCCAACCACTGCTATCGACGTGTAAGGGTACCACGTCATGCTGGGTGGAGTGCAGAGTCTCCTGGCTTGTGATTGGCTCTGTTTCTGGCCGCCAAAAAGCAAAACGGCGGGAGCTGCCATTTTCTCGAGCGGGCGAAGTATTCGTCCGAGTAACGAGCAGTTTCGAGTACCCTAATGCTCGACCGAGCATCAAGCTCGGACGAGCATGTTCGCTCATCTCTAGTCAAAATGTTTAGCACAACCCTTGAAAAAGTCCTTTAGGTGAGTAGTTTCCAAAATGGGGGCACTGGCTGGAGTTTTATTTAAATTTTTCAATTTAGGGGCACTGAATTTACAGAAAAAAATCTTAAAACTATTACAGACAAAATCTCCCGTCCAAAAGTGAAGTAGCACACTTTACCTTTGCAAGTCTGACAGGTGCACCTACAGCAGTTTATGTTCATAAATTGGGTATTAAAATATTCAGGAGAAATTGCATAACAGACTATGGTGTGCATTGTCTACATTAACCCTAAGTGATGATGACAAATTGGGGCTAAAATGTCATTTATTGGAAAAAAACATTTTCTTCTAATTTTTGCAGCCCAATTTAAAAAAAAAAAAAACCTCTGTAATACAACCATGGGAACAAAATTATACTGATACAGGCAGTGCCTGGGTTACGTACAAGTTAGGTTCCGTAGGTTTGTTCTTAAGTTGAGTTTGTATGTAAGTCGAAACTGTATATTTTATAATTGTAATCCCAGCCAAAATGTTTTTGGTTTCTGTGACAATTGGATTTTAAAAATGTTGGGTTGTCATAAGAACCAGGATTAACAATAAAGCTTCATTACAGACACCTGTGATATCTGTTATAGCTGTTTATTGTGTCCTGGGACTAAAGTACAGTAAATCACCAGCATCCAGAGGTCCGTTTGTAACTAACGGTCACCTGTAAGTGGGGTGTTCTTAAGTAGGGGACTGTCTGTACTCGATTATATATGGTATTATCTTATAAATCATTGTTTGTAAACAGGTATTTCACTCATGTATACTTTTAACCCATTTCAAACATGTAAAATTTTAACTAACTTCATTTTCAAAACGTTCCTGGAGTACAATGTGTCTTGAGAAAACATTCTCGAAACCGGATATATTAAAGCTTTCCAAATTTATAACCATTGTTATGACAAGTTTGACTCAATAGGACTCAATCGGCATAATTAACACTGCTGATTAATGATCTTAAAAACTTAAAAAAATCTTTAAAAAATCTTAAAAACATTGTCCAAATAAGATAATTATTGATAATAAACAACAATAGATTCAACACATTTACAGAGAGTATGATTCTGTTTACTTTGATCATAAACTGTACCTGATGTTGGGAAGCAGCGGTTATCACGGTACATAAGATCATAACTGTGTTTCCCAAAATAATCCGCCATGATGTCTCTTTCATATATCCTGTCAAACTCGATCAAGCATTGTGTGCCTTCACTGAAGAGGAGGTTGGGTCCGTGACTTGAAGAAAACATCTGAAATATGTCCTTCTGAAATCCTATTCGTCCATAAAGAGACTGAGGAAGAGCAAATATAAGATTAATAATCCAACAGCATTTTTCCCTTTTTAAAATGTGATTATAAATTTGAAAAATAATGTATAAAATAAGTTATCAAATTTACAAGTGTGCTCCGGGTCTTAAAGTTCGGCCTGTCTGTCTAAACTGGAGGAAGACATGAACTCTGGCACTGGAGCTCAGGCTAACACATTGGACTCCAGCAGATCAAAACTATAAGAACTGTCGCAGTTATTTTGTATCCTTTGCCACAAAAAATAAAAAAGAAGAATCTATATTGGAAAAAAAATGTATAGCTAATCCTAATACCAAGAATAAACTCAATGAAACTGGAATATGTATATTCCTAAAGCACAGGGAAAAAAACTATCCAAGAACAGCACGCTGGTGCACTCCAGGTCCATGTCTAGTTGTCGATTCAAACTTCTACAAATAAACTCACATTGAATCAAATTTTTGGAGAGAAAAAAAAAAATCAGTGAACCGGTCAAATCCGATATGCATCATCATTAAGTGACATTGACATTAAAGAGGTGGTCCGAGAGTTCAAAAAAAAAACTGTAGGTGGCCGGGAGCGGGCTGCTTAAAACAATAAAGATGTACTTACCTTCCGGTGCCCTCCGGTATCCATCGCTGCTGTCGCTCCGGTCCGGGTGCCATGTAAACAAACATGCCCGCCGGAGCAGCGCTGCATTCAGCTTCCGGACGGCCGTGGCCGGGTACGCCTATCCGTCCCTATTCACAGCATTGTGAATGTGGGCCGGAAGGTTGTCGGGTCCGGCAGGAAGCTGAATGCAGTGCTGCTCCGGCGGCCATGTTTGTTTACATGGCGCCCGGACCGGAGAGACAGCAGCGCTGTCTTTATTGCTGTCTTTACGTCTTTATTGTTTTAAGCAGCCTGCTCCCGGCCACCTATAGTTTTTTTTCAAAACTCGGACAACCCCTTTAAAGCTATTATATATCAGTACCTAGAATAAAGTATGAACACACTCTTTTGACACCATCAAACCAGACAATTGTACTGTGTAAAATCCCATCCAGGCACTTACCTGCTGATTCAAAATATTTCGTGCAACATCAGTGGCGCTCTCCTCCCGGGAAAAGACAGCAGGATAGGAGACCCCTCCAAGTCTACAGGTTTTGTAGTCACTGAAAGGGGCACGAGATCCATCAGGACATAACAACTCAAAATCTGTGGATTTTAAGTCCTTTGCCCAATCTGCAGGATTTTTACCTGAATGACAAATACAATTATTTGTAGAACATTATCTGGTCACATGCAGTGTAAATAGGTTTGTTGTGACCCACATCTTTTAAATGGCGTTTCTATTATAGTGTGATGTACTAAACTGGATTTGTATTAAATTGAAGTCCTTAACCAAATATGAGATATATTGATGACCAATACATCTATGAATTAGTGAGGAGATCTGGAAAACTAAGACGCTAAAAGAGTCTTACAGAAACTTATGTGGAAACAAGTGTAATTTGGAACAACTCATCATAGCAGACTGGGTCGGATGGAGAAGAAAACTAATTTCATTACCCCTATCTATTCATGGTATGCTGTTCATAAAGTGGGTGTTATTCAGTACCAGTCTACTTATTTTATTTAAGTAAAAAAAAAAAAATCACAGTAGTATTTTTGGTAAAATTGGCCTTGTATTGGCCTTGGCTATCTTCAATAAAGTATGATGATGATACATATTAATTTATAAGTGGACTATGGTTTAAATTAATTTAGAGTTCTTTCCTGAATTTATTTGTGTTGCTTTAGATGCTCCATACAGTATTCTATCGGTCAGCTAAACTGGTTTCCTACACTGCGCTGAAGAGATGCAACCACATCAAAACAGCACTGTCTACAGCTGGTAATCTGTTTCTTCTGGAATAGATATACAGTTCTGGTTTGGCTTTGATCTTGCATCATGTCATTAGGCTTTCTGAAAGTCATGCTTGATGGCAAGGGGGCTGCCTTAAAAGGTTAAAGAGGCAATGTTTTCCTTGTCCCATTGTGGGAAATTTAATTGCATATTTCTCATAGAGTATGTCTGCAGCTCCAAAGCGCCAAAGATGTCTTGGCTGAAAACTGCAGTTATCTAGAGGAGTTGTCAGGGCAATCTGGGGGTCAATGAAGAAGAAACAGACAGAAAACTGGAAATATATCCGTGGTGTGGAATATGATGGTGCTTTATAAAAAAAGGTTATTATTATTACCTGTAATAACTGCCACCTTCCTTGACATGTGTGTTATTCTAAAACCTTGTAGTAGGCCAATATTCTTACATTACACTTAAATTCTTTCATGAAAATGACAGTCCTCAAATAAATGATCACTCTAGGATCCAATACTGTAAGTCAATAACATTGATATAATTGTGCCGAAGCATCTAGAAAACTTCTCTTACCGTCGGTGTTGTCAAGCACAGCAGAATGAGGCACAAAGGCCACATCTCCTCTCTCCACCAGACACCTACAGTCACAACACAAGTAAATTTATAAGGAAATGATGATCCCATATAAAGAACATTTTTTTCCTACAGGCAAAGATTCGAGGGATGTGAGCAGACATTTTCTATGGATAAGCTATCAATCTCTTTCTGTACTGTACTGCTTTCTTTAGTCGTAATGCCTGTGTAATAACACATACTGAATGTGAGCCACAATCACCTCGCTTCACCATCATCACCTTATTACACAGGCCCCCACTTGGCACCACAGTTGGCTTTTCACCCATGGTATTATTTGATACATTATAATTGTGCTACTTATTCTTTCTTATTGTAGAATTGTTAGATTACACAGAGTTAGCCTGTTGCATATTGGATGTTGTATAGTGTGGACATTTATGTGTTTTCCTTACATGGTCCATGGTATGGTTACTGTTAGAGTTTTTAAGTGTTTTCTAATGGTACTTCTGTGTGTCTTTTTATATTTGGTAATTAAATTATAATTTCTTTGTAAATACAATCATATATATATATATATTTCTATTTGATCTATTTTGTCTATGTTAGTTAACTTTACCTGATGGCCCCTTCTTTGCCGTAGTACGCCTCCTCGGCACTTGAAGAACACTTTGTATTTGCTTTCATGTTTTGTGGATCACCAATACACAGTTCACACAGGCTGGAATCAGGGGGTGATCCGGGGGCACAGCTCTGATTGAAGAAGGATCCTGTGCAGGACACAAACATAATTTACCGACACTCCATAAGTTCACAGACAGCCTATACAAATCTGAGACTTTTGGTCACAGTCCAATTGAATAATAAAATGTAAATATGAAACTACAGTATATGAACTTATGAAATTTGAAGTAATCATAATTTTACAGTTTACAATTTTGCTAACAATGGGGGTCATCTATTTTTTTCTTTTCGTTTTACAACTTTTTTTGGTGCATTTTCCTATTTCTGCAAAAATCTGTGATTTTTTTCAAAAGTTTGCCACCTGGGGTGTAGGAGCCCTCTTCATACACACAAGGTGTAAGCCGACACAGGTTTGTAACCATTTACATGCCATTTAGATGGTGGGTGCCACCATCTTGGGCCTGGAGGTAGTTTATGTAGTATTGCCGCTAATCTTAGGATCGATCAAACCCCCTAGGGTTCCAGTTAACTAAAAATAAATTAAAAATAAATTTTAAGTAAAAAAAAAAATGAACCCCAAAAAGCTGAAATCACCCACAAAAATGTGTTAGGTATCGTTGTGCCACAAAATGCCCGATCTATGAAAAAATAATTCCAGCGGTGAACCCCACAACAGAAAATAGTACCCAAGTGTCCAAATCACCACTTTTTTCCATTTTGTAACACAAAATAATTTTAATAAACAAGTGATTGAAAGGTTGTACAGACCCCAAACATTATCTCATCCTGTAAAAAATGAGATATTACACAGCTCCATATAGTATAAAGTTATTTGCATTATCGGGGAGTAGCGATCTGTTTCCATGACAGCTTCATGCAGCCTTATACAGTTTTTCACTGCATTTAACCCCGTAATGGAAAATAATGCCCAAAGTCGAAAATGGCACTTTATTGCCATTTTTGAAAAATATAAAAAAATCGAAAAGTGATCAAAAGGTAGTACACTCCTAAAAATCATAGCATTGAAAACTTTATCAAAAGTCACAAAAAAGAAACCACACACAGCTCTGTACACCAAAGTATAAAAAAGTTATTAGCGCCAGAAGATGGCAAAAAAAATAAAAAATTCTACACGAGTTTTAATTTTTGTAAATGTATAAAAACATTATAAAACCTATACAAATTTGATATCCCCGTGATCACACCAACCCAAAGAATAAAGTAGACATATCATTTGTGGCGAAAAGTGAAAGCCGTAAATTCCAAGCCCACAAGAAAACGCTGCAAATGCGTTGTTTCACCAATTTCACTGCATTTAGAATTTTTCTCCCGCTTCCCAGTACACGCCATGGAATAATAAATACCATCACTATGAAGTGCAATTTGTTACGCAGAAAACAAGCCGTCACACAGCTCTTTAAGTGTAAAAAAAAAAGTTATAGATTTTTGATTGTGGGGAGAGAAAAATAAAAAAACAAAAAAGAGCGAGGTCCTTAAAGGGTTAAATACGATCCTAAACAACCTATCTTGTGCAAAACCTGGTGACCGCCTGTACCAAGCTGTACATTGCGCTTGGCAGTGCAGCTCATCCCTAGTCACTGGAATTCGGCTGACATGGAATTAAGATGACAAAATGTCTCAAGGTTTAGCAGGTAAAGGATTTGTGAAGGAGATAATCAATCACGTGGGGGAAACTGGTAGACATCTAAAATGAATTTGTTGATACTGGCAAACATTAAGCTTTACTTTTAATTTTCTTAAGGGTTTAAAAAAGAAGAGCCATAAGTTACTTCTCAACTGTTACCCCCATTTTTATAACCCCCCCTCCATTTGCACTTTCTTTGAATGTTGATGAATATTCAGCAAATGTTCATACAGCCACAGCTTATAGTCTACTCACCAATGTCACAAGTCCTGCTCTGCTTACTAAGAAGGGCAACAATTAGGCTCCATTCATTAATATGACCAGTGTGACAGGACTTTTTGCCTCTTAGTGTGTTCCATGTGATATCTGCGTCTTCCTTTTTTACGACGGCCACAACTCTGTCTGCCATAAAGTCTAGAACAGAAAATATTAAACAGTAAATAGAAAGCGTCATGAAATATTCATGCCTCAAGTGGAATAATGAAGAGAATATTTATGACTTTGTTTCTAATAATAACTAAGTTTTTATATTTCCAATTAAAAATGGAAAACTAAGGACTCTTTACTATGAACGCATGCTATCCTGGGAAATACAGCTTTGCGCTGGGGAGAGGAGGGGAGAGCACTGTCACCCAGCCATATGTAGGGGAAAAGATAGAGCCTACTGTATGGTACAGCGACACACGTGTGTGCTCACCAGACCATGGCCAGGCACTATAGGTGTCTATGGGGATCAATATCCGGCTGTCACACAGTGGGGCTCATTTACTAAGGGTCTGAACGCCGCAATTGCCCAGGAATTTTGACGCATCGGCATCGGCTTGCACGCGACAGAAATCGGGGGGCGGGCCGTCAGACAACCCGATGGATTTGGACAAACAGGGGAATTTAAAAAAGGATTTGTGTCGCAAGATCAAGCACTCTTATGTACCAGGAAGAAGCAGGTGAACTACGGCGGACCTCGGCGCAGGAGCGACACATGCAGGAACTCTGAGGCACGATGTTAGTAAATCGCACCGGACTCGAATCTTCATCAGACAGCGCACCTCGGGATCGTGACGGGACCGGGTAAGTAAATCTGCCCCAGTGTTTTGTGTAAAAAGGGCCTACGCTCTAAATGAATCCAATAGGCAGTGCTGATCAGGCCATCCAATAGAATTGAACTGAGTGGCTTTGCATGTGCAGCTGACCCCAGACCATCAGAAAATAAAGTACATAGAGTAAACAAAATGGACATAAAACCAATAACATTGGGCTGTGACATTAATTATATGTAAAGAGAATCTACAGGGTGCCAGTAACATGGTACCTGCTGTACTGGATTTTCTGGGTGTCTCCCAAAACCACAGAAAACACAAAGGGGCATGTTTACTTACCCGGTCCGTTCGCGATCCAGCGGCGCGTTCTCTGCACTGGAATCGGGTCCGGCCGTGATTCATCAAGGTAGTTCCTCCGCCGTCCACCAGGTGGCGCTGCTGCGCTGAGAAGCATCTGAACGCGCCGGAGTTCACCGGGCCGGACCAAGTGAAGGTGAGCGCATTCCAAGCGACACATTTTTTTTTTAAAATGCGGTGTTTTTTCCGAATCCGTCGGGTTTTCGCTTGGCCACGCCCCCGATTTCCATCGCGTGCAGGCCGGCGCCGATGCACCACAATCCGATTGCGTGCGCCAAAATCCCGGGGGAATTCAGGGAAAATCGGCGCAAATCGGAAATATTCCGGTAACATGTCGGGAAAACGCGAATCGGGCCCTTAGTAAATGACCCTCAAAGAGGCTTCTTAGACAATCACTAGCTGTGGTGGGTCACCGCTCCAACTAGTGGTTGAGTAGCCATTCATTCTGTTGTCTATGGTTTTTGTAATATTATTGTACAAGCTGATCCATAATTATCCATCATTTTTTGCCTTTCGTATAAACAAACTATAGATACTCAGAAGTGCTTATGTCTATTTTATGTATACTGTAACATACCAGCATAATCTGCTGCATTTGTCTCGCATGGTCTGAAGTCTGTCCAAAAGAGAAAAGATTACAATCATTATTATAAACAGTTTTATGTGCAATGAACGACAAACCTATATACTGTATTTTTTACCATATCCAAAGATTTAAAGGTAAAGTGCACCTTATATCCAACCTGTGGATATATTTTTATAGTAAAGTGCACAATCATCTATACTCCTATTTATATAATAGAAAAACAGATACTTTTTGTGTTTTATAGTGGGCTACTTTCTTCACAGAGATTGGCTTAACCATAGAACAGGTCATAATTGTCTCATATTCGTGGGCACTACAATTTCCTTGATGAGGGCCGCAAGAAGCAGGAAAGCCAGGGCCGCATCTGCCCAAGATCTTCTTGCCTCAGGCGACAGATGGCAGAGCCCTTTGGGGGGTGGAAAAATATTCTAATCTAGTGTGGGCAATTTGGACGCCTATGGCCCACCAAAAAGATCAATTGCATCCATGTCTGTGTCATAGATGAGATTGATATACAGAGTGGCACAGTGCTTGCTATCTGCTCTCTTCTTCTTCCTGCTCTTCTATCGTCTTCACAGTAACATCTTCACTGTTACATTTCTGCACAGAAAACCCAGCAGAAGAGCCACAAAAAGTTAAGAGCGGCTGTACCACGTGGAGGACAGTGGAGCAGCAGTGACGGAACAAAGATTGGATCAGTACAGAGTGGATCCTGGCAATCATTAGTTTTCATTTCTTTTTTTAACGTGTAGATATTAATTAAATTGTGTATAACTAAACTTGGGGCTGGGGGGGGGTCTTTATATGGGGCCAGAGATTTATTGAATTGTGTATAACTAAACTTGGGGCTGGGGGGGGGGTCTTTATATGGGGCCAGAGATTTATTGAATTGTGTATAACTAAACTTGGAGGGATCTCAATATGGGGCCAGACATTTATTAAACTGGGGGGCAATGTACACATAGGGCCAGATATTTATTGAACTGGGGGATCTATATACGTGGCAAGATATTTATTAAACTGGGGGGGGGGTATATATTTCAGGCAACATATTTATTAAACTGGGGGGTCTACATATGGGGCCAGATATTTATTAAACTGAAGGGGAAATCTATATATGGGTAAAGATATTTACTGAACTGGAGTGGGGGGGCTGTGTATATTGAGGCCTTTTAATAAATTAAAGTAGGGCTCTGTATATAAATGAGTGAATCAGAAGGAGATTGTATATAAATAACTTATGGGATACATATATAAATGTATATATATATAAATACAGTATACTTACATTAATGGCTGCTTTATATATTCGTTAGGGGGGTGCTGTATTTAAACTTATTAGGGGGCTGTATACAAATTAGGAGGGTGCTGTGTGTAACATAATAATAACAGGGTGTTGTATATTTATTAGTATTAAGATACAATATTAAGTATTAAGATACAATACTTTTCACATGATGCGTTTGCTTCGCGTTTTGAAGTGGAATGCAAGCACATGGGGCAAACTACAATCAGCAAACCCATAGGAGTTTAGTGGTAATGTGTGAATGATATTGTTAATCTAATTGTTACTTATATAAATAATGCATACACATACACTTTTGGTGAAATGTTTTGCCTGATGCACTTACACTGGGTTTCCAAACAAAATACAAGTGCTCTATCTTATGTCTGTCCTATATTAATTAGTGGTCACTGTACATGCTATAATAAATTCCGGGATACTATATATACAGGACAATCAAATGGATGTTTAAAATGAGGTCAATTGTGTTGTTAGGGGTATATATATTGTATATTTAGGAGCGCAGTGTTGTTATCCAGGTACATAATACTATAAGTGACTGTGGTAATTATACTGGTACAGTGTGGAGATATGCTGCACAGAGCTGAAGACATCTTTTGATGAATGTAGCAGTGATAGACCACAGCTGGTAGAAGTCATGATGAAGTTCTCTTCCTGATGGAGCAGATCAGCATCTATAAGGTAGTATTGGCCACTATTGTCGGTGTCACTGGCTGACCTAATAATGTGTTAGACAGCGTCAGCCTGTGTAGTGTCAATCACAGAGTTCCAATAAGCCTGTGGGGATGTTATAAAATGTTAGTAAAGTTTTCAGTATTTTCTGATGATGATTTTCAGATGTGGCACGTGTAGGAAAGGATCAGCAGTAGGCTGCTGGGGCGAAGGGGAGCGATTAACTTTTGCCCTCAGGCAGTAGAAATGTTATAACCTGTATGGAAGAATATGGATCTGTATATAATGTTCTATGGAAGTTGCAAAAAATAGCAACCCGCCCTTTCCTTTCCTCCACAAAAGAGATTAATTCTGGGGGCCCGCCTTATACCGATGTGAAAATATTTCACACGTGTTAATCAGTAGTAACTTTCTGCTTAGCCCTTGCCGCAGATGGCTTCTTTTATAAGGGTCCCGGTAGTTTGTTAATGGTTTTATGCCTTGGACTAGTGATTTTTTTTAGATTTCTGGTCAAGGTTACTTGCTCAAGCAGTAGCAGAAGCTGCGAGATAACTAGTGATGGGACCTTGGCCTTGGCACAGATTCTGGCACTGAAATCAACACAGAGAATGCTGCTCAGTTTCTCCACACTTGACAAAGTATCTAGAAGTGGCTGTTGCCTCTTACCTTCATTGTGGTACTCTTCCACTGATGGGACCAATCCACATTTCAAAGCCGTGTGCATATGTAATAACGAGACTTTTACTACATCAGCTTCTCCTTTCTGCAACAAGAACCCATCACTGATGCCCACAGCACTTCTTACTTTCTGTCACCATCTCTGAGATGAATGTTTTTTGTACTTTCTAGTAAAATAGTTACTTACCAGGACCTTTACGATGCATTGCAGTTCAGACAACGGCTCTGTGCATTTAATAGCGCCCCCACTCACTGCAGACCAGTCATCACATTTCTTCTTCTCGTCACTGCTTTGTGGACACCAACGTAGCTCATTCCTGGATGGAAGAGGTTCTCCTAATGCGAAATATAATTATTATAAGAATATTAAAATAATTGTTAAATGACTGTTAAACGCTAGCAAATACTCATCTACAAAAATATCTCCTACCGTGCAGTCTTTTCATAGCATTATACAACTCTGATCCTAAAAACAGAGCAGGGTCCATCGCTGATGGAAGAGGAAAGAACTTGGTGGTTGTGTCTTCAAAGAGCAAATTCTTCCCATGAGTAGAGCTGAATAGTTTGCACTCTTTTTTCTGACATTGGATAAAAGATGTAATGTGACCACAACAAATGACATTAACCAAAACTAGCTATCACTCAGTACTAGTGTCAGTAACATTTTAGCTCTAGCGGTTATCAGACATCACTGATCAACAACAGAGAATATGTCATACCAAATATTCTGTGCTGTACTGCAAATGACTTTAACTTACCAAACCTAAATGTACCCTTTAAAGTTATCAGCCTCAATAAGATACCAAATAACAGTAAATCAATAGTCTAGCATCCAGTCTGGTGTAATTGTATCTACCTGAGCCTCAAGAAGATACTCAATGATATCCTCAGTCTTGTCTCCGCTGCTTCTGGTCACCACAGCATGGTTTGGGACTTTTCCAAAGTTACAGTTTTTATATTTGCTTAGTGGACGTCTAATGTTGTCTGGACAAAGCAACTCGTAATTGTCTGGGTTTTGCCCTGAAGAACAAGACATGGAATTTATACAGAAAGAAGGTTTTTGGATAAATAACATTACAGACAAATCCAGACACACAGACAACGATCACCTACATTGTGGTTAACAGAGAAGTTGTTGTCCAGGTTTATAAGTAAAGTTACCTGATAATACTGTGTGCTCCACAAAAGCCACATCTCCTTTATCTTCTCCTAAACACCTGTCCAGAGAAGAAAGTGTCTGTAGTGATTACACGGTTGTGAGAATGAGTGGAGGACAGAAGTGTGAGTAAAGACGAAGGCTGCAGAAAATACTGGATGCTGTAAGGACACACTAGAATGTTCTTTATATTGTAGAAGCAGGAAGTCTCTTTTGGTGGTGTTTTTTCCACTTATGAGACGAAGAGACCCCATAACACTTCTCTGTGACAGCATTCCCAAAACAAGGAAATATAAAAGCGAGACCTCGCCCCTTTAAAGTAAATTGGGGATGTATACTTTGGTGCCCGTTTCCACACCGTAAAGTGGAGGTTTTCCTTGGTTACTCATTCCAAGGATTCCCAAAAAAGATTTGACATCATACATTAAAGATAAAGAAATGTATTTGGTGGACTGTACTGACTCCTGCTATATTACTGGATTTTTTTTCATAAATATACTTTTATCAGTAGTTATCAGTTTCCGGAGCAGGCTATCTGTTGTAGATGTAGTACTTTACTTCATTCCCACTCACCTGAAGGCTCCTTCATCTCCATAGTACGGTTCTCCAGGACTTTGCTTACACTTATCTTGCTGTCCTGCACACTGCTTACACAAGTTTTCTTCCTTGGCTCCTGGGGCACAGCTGGCAGAGAAGAACTCGGAAGCAGCTATGGTAGAAATGAGAGACATCAACTTACTACATAGAAGCGCACTGTGCTGTGCTATTACCTCAATATAATAAAAAAATCATGCATAGGAGACAATGAAATGTCTATAATAAATTATGATTATCAGGTTCCACACAAAACATTGAGCTCTACATCAGTAACTAATGGTTTGGATAATGCCCCATAAAAGCAAAATAAGTTTTCAATGTTTCCAATTTCTCAGAATCTCTATCCTATTTATAACCATGCGAGGAACCCATCCAATTTGCTTTCTTGTCAAGATCCCAATAACCAGCAAAATTTTTAGAGTTTCTACAGCATGCAGCTGGTTTTATATTTCCTCTTCAGAAATCACAGGGCAAATGTATTATTACATGTTGGATATGCAAATAAATAGATGTTTGGTGGGCCAAAAAACTCCACCAGAACAAGAGTCACAGTACACGTTTGGGTTATAGAGGAGATCCTGAGTTGGAAGCCTCAAATAAAATAACAATTGTGCAGCATCTTATAACTCTGTGTCATATTCTATGTCTCCTAGAAATGTATGAATATATTAGCAATGTGGTGCTTTGTCTGTACCTTTTTCAAAAGATTTTGTTTCAGGCTCTTCCCACAATAGGATCCTCTTTGTAAGGAGGGCACTCATAGGAGCAACCCAACCTGCTGAATCTCCCACCGCAGAATGACAAGATGTTTTGCCCTTCAGTTCATTAATCTGAAATGTACTGGATTTTTTCACCACAGCTACTGCGTACCGGAATGCCACAGAATCTGAAAAAATACATAAAAATCTATAAGACTGTGATAAAAATAAAATACTGGGGCACATTTACTTAAATTCCCACAAGAGTTTACTGAAAGTACATTGTCTGACAATAATGCACTGTGCCGCGATTCACTAAGATCGTGCGCCCATATCCTGCATGTGTCGTTTCCTCGCTCAGGCCCAACAGAGTTCACCATTGCGGCACAATTTGAAAGTTAAATCCCGCACCAAAAAACTATCACGAGCAACACAATCCCAGCACAAACACCTGTTAAATACCTGTCCAATCCGTGCATTCCCCGAAAAAGAAGAACAGTCTGACGAAAGTGCGATCCGCGACCTTAAGTAAATGAGCCCCACTGATTTTCAAGGCTGTTCATGATATCTGCAAACGCTGGCCCAGATTTATCACTAGTGAGGTACACCGTCTTGAATAATCTGGCACATCCTACACCTGACAATAGCACTTCAACTACCAGTAAACCATTTTTTTTACGGT
The DNA here is from genome assembly GCF_040894005.1 of Engystomops pustulosus. Classification (NCBI taxonomy): domain Eukaryota; kingdom Metazoa; phylum Chordata; class Amphibia; order Anura; family Leptodactylidae; genus Engystomops; species Engystomops pustulosus. The sequence goes on along the minus strand of NC_092413.1, from coordinate 189,074,422 downwards.
GCACTGAGTTTAATGGGTGTGTCCCGCAATTTTGTCAGACTTTCAACATAAAGAGACTGCCGGCGACAAACAGTCACTAAAAGAGACTGCTGGTGACAGACAGACAGTGACTGAAAAAGACAGCCAGCAACAGACAGTGACTGAAAGAGACTGCCAGCAACAGACAGGCAGTCAGAGACAGTCTGAAACAGTCTATAGATACATATAAAAAAATTTTGTTAACACATTCTATTTTGTTGTAGCTAACAGCAGTTACTTACTATACCGGGAGCTACAGCTAGTTGTTTATAAAAGCTAGGCCAGGGTGCAGCCACACCCTAGTACCTTCTAAAGTTACCACCTTGGTTGTGACAAGTTGCACCTTAACATGAACATTTTTCCTCACTATTGAGTTTTTATTTGGATGGGGGAAGTCTACTGCAAAATGTAAAAAAGTCTGTGTCCTATTTATTGAATACACAGGAGAAGTATGTGCAACATCCCCCACCGGGGCCTAGCCTTTTCTCGGGGCCTGGAGTCAGCCGGGGCCCGCAGTACCTGAGTGGCTGGCGGTTGCGGCCTAGGCACGCTAGTGTCACGGTGCTTGGTATGGGGAACCGGAGGGCTGTCCTACAGCCTGGCAGGTCTCCAGCAGGTGGTGTTGGCAAGAAATGATGAGGGAGAGGCTGCTATAGCGAATCTCCCTGGGGCAACCCTTCTAGTCTCTAGAGGATGAGTCTCTGTGTGGTGGACAGGGTGCCCGTGATGGTGACAGCCGTAGTAGCAGGGACCAGACGGAGGCAGACGTTGAACAAAAACAACTTACAGTTCTTTATTGGAACCGACAGGAACCGCAGCAACGTGCCTTAACAAAATGGTGGAGTACTGAGTTGTACTTGGAGGTAGCCACAGGAGGTAGATCGCCAGCCTGGATGCAGAGGGCAGGCTGGGAGGTAGCTGTGTCCTAATAGGAAGCTTCAGCTTGTCCTGGAGTGGTTCAGGTATCACCCTGGAAGGTAGGATGATACCCCTTTCCTCTCTCTGTCTAACTCACTGCTTGGTCTCACTGAACTGACTGTTGGAAATCTCCAACCGTCCCTTTTTCTCAGCTCTTGCTCATGTGGTGGTTACTCCTCCAATTACATCCCAGCTTACAATACATTAGGATAACACATGTGATTGGATGACACATCTTACATCACATCAAAGAATTAACTCCTGCCTTGCCAGGCAGGATCTACCACTGCAGAGTTCATCTGTGTTATCTAGTGTTATGTAGTGACATGCTGTGAGGCTAATCAGACCCTACACAGGCTGCAAGCTACATGGTGGGACGTATTTGCAAACACAGCTCTGCCTTGCATCGGCGAGGGTGTTGCATATGTAAGAAGAAAAGTTTTCATAAATATGAAATATGCTTTTTGTTAAAAGCATTTTTCAGCTTAGGCCTCACGACCATAAAGGGTGGCTTTGAGCCAGCCACAAAAACAGCAGCTAGATTATGGCTGCCAATGAGGTATATTGTGCATGGTCACTGTACGGGGAGTCTTACCACACTGTAACCAAGCTGGGAGGCAATAGATATAGCAGGTCCTACTTGTACACAGGCACAGCTCCCCCGCTCCTATGGAGATGCGAGGGGTAAAAAACACTATTTCCATGGGCCTCAAACTTTACCCTGTTCATGTGCGAGGCCTTAATGGTTTTGATAACCAATTCAGTATTATGCGGTATAATACCACTTATAACATATCGAGATGTTTCTTTGTATTTGTAAACAATTTGATTTTTTTTTTTTTTTTATACAGACATCTTGGACACTTTAAACGTAATTACTCCATTTCTGTTAAGCGCATTTGGACTTTAACTAGTTTCAAGGTGGTGAAGTGCTGTCAAGGGGTTCTCTTTATCACTAGACCATTTCCATTCGGCTTTTAGCTGTATCCCTTTTCTATTGAGTGCCCATTTTTAAATCTATATTGTAATTAAAAATGAATAAAGATTTGTCTGATTATTCGTTAAAGGTGTTTTCCCATGAAAGAAAATTTTCACATGGTGTTAACACAATAAAGATCATTTTAACCTCTTACTTTACAATGTTGTATTGCTGTTTTACCTCCTATCACTCTCTAGGCTGCTCAGTGCAAAATTCAAGGCTGTGGACGGGGTCTCACTAAGCAGTCACAACGTAGTTCAACTATTTCTGTGGGGTGACAATGTGGTTAAATTATCAGGGTACAGGTGTATATACACTTTTATCTGGCTTCTGACATTGTACTAGCATCTTACACATAGAAAGAGAGGAGACAGATCAAAGATGCATGAGATGACTACACAGAGGCATGACAGACAAAGGCTGACAGACAGAGGCTGACACAGAGGCTGACAGACTCTTACACTGTTACACTGTGAGCCTGCTACATCTCACAGATATGTGCCTGCCTTCCCTTTCCCCCGGATCAATTATCTCCTTTTAATTCGTAGTTTTCAGCCTCTCTCTCTCTCTCTGCTCATGATCTCCTGGCAGGAAGTAATCAGTGAGTGTCTCTGAGCTCTGTGCAGGGGGCGTGGCTACAGGCACACAGCATAGAGAGACAGAAATCTCATCTGCACAATCTCACACAGCAATCCAAGATGGCGGCCCAACCCTAAGTCAGAAATTACAGGGTCATGTCTAGGGGAAACTGAAATTGTGTGTACCAGGACTGATAGAGACACGTTGGACTTATATCGGTGAAATGACGTATTTTTGATAATAACAGTGAATTAGAGAATGTTGTTTGTTATCCTGAGTAGATATAAGAAACTTGTCTATGTGGGAATACCCCTTTAAAGTTTGGGTGAAAGCTTAATTTTTTTTTGTTATCTAAAAAGACAGAACTTTATTGATATGTCAGATTTCATGGGAGTTTATGAAGAGGGGAGGAGGGAGCAATGATTTATAGCAGCCAGGTATACACCAAGCTCCTTACAGGAATTTTTCAAACTGTGTTTAAAAGTGATATCCCCTTTAGCAACCATAGCAGCCACTATGGGGCTCACAGTGTCAGTGGGCCCCGACATCTATGGTATTGGGTGTGAATATGCTGTATGTGTATGTGGTGTTTATTTACTGTATTTGTATGTATATGCTATATGTCTGTACAGTATATGGTGTTGTATGTATGTGTATATTTGATGTATGTGTGTATATCTGATGTGTATATGCTGTATGCATGCATATATGGTGTGTGTATATACTCTATGTAATTGTAACCCACAAATATGTATATTTTTTAAGGGGAAAGGGGGGCTCAATTTAGATGTCGGCTATGCCTCTCCTAGTGACACCCCAGGCTATAAATCTTCCAGGGGTATTTTCAAGATGAGTTCCTATGCAGCTGCAGATGTTCTTTACTGAATGAGTACTAATTAATGAATTAGCTACACTACAAGGTCACTGTTACATAAATGGGTTCTTACCTTTGACCCCACATGTGAGAGGTGACTGCCCAGGTGCCGTCCTTGTACCCGCTATCTCTTCTCCATTTTCAGTAACACACCAGCAGTACCCGGTGCTGCCATGACACTGCTTTGGACTGTAGCTGCCGCTCTCATCACATTCAGGTAGAAAGGCTCCAAGTAAAGGCCGCCCCGCACCCAGCACTTTCTGCCGCTCTCTTATACAAGGTTCTTTAAATAAAAGGACAAATGTTAATCAAATGGAAACAATGAGGCAGATTTATAAAAAGTGTGGTATGGTCTCATGCTGCACACGTATAAGATTCATATAAGTGACTGGATGATTAATCTGTCATAGCATAAGAATGTTTAATCGTACTCCGCAACTCCTATTATTTGACTTATTTTAGACAAAAAAACTGGCACAAAATCCTGTCCGGTAAGCAATACTTTTGTCGGTACTGACTTTTTTATATGAGACCACGTCCCCTTTTCATAGGCCACGTCCATTTTGTTGAACTAGTCCCAGAAAACTGCCTAAAACCCAAATTACGACAGAATTCATGGGTGCCTCTGAGATCCACATCTCGGATTGCAGGCACACCCGTGCCCCTCTCCGTTGTGGTGCCCTGGGCCGGGCTCACTTACCTCTCCACATTCCTGCTCCCGCCCCGGCTGGCCACTGAGCTCATCCCCCCATCCTAGGGCGCGCGCATAGGGTCCGGCACTTGCATTTTTAAAGGGCTAGCGTTCTGCTGACTGCCGCTGGCCACTTCCCGGGTTTCTATAAAGACCATCTGCTCTCAGCATTCCCCGCCGGATCTTTGAGCTTCATGCCTTTGAGAAAGCTTCCTCTGCGTGTTTCCAGTATTCTGAGCTCCTATTGTGACCCCGCACCTGACCTTGACTTTGATCCTTCGCTGCCAGCCCTGACCACCTGCTATGTCCCGACTATAAGATTGATTGCTGATTCTGTACCTTGGCTGTCACCGCGGACAAGTTGCATCTGTGGAATGACCTGGTGGTACCCCGCCGCAGCAAGACCAACTCGTGAAAACCGGGTGCCACTTAGATTCCGGTCCCAGGTGTCGGCTTGTGTCATTGTCCGCGGTGGTCCCAAGGGTTCATTACCCCAGAAGCCTGATTAGTAAATCTTCCCCTATGTCTCCTGTGTTACTTCAAAAGGCTATTAAAAGGTACAATAAAAGGAGCTTTAAAATATAAATAATTATACAAATTACAAGTGAAAAATCCTTATTATGATTCAGTGGGCAATGTGCAGACAGAGCATGCAAGTGTAAAGTACACTCTCACCTGTAGCTCCACATGTTGGCGGCTTCTCTCCAGGTGGAGTTCTTGTAGCAGATATTTCTACACCATTGTCATCCACACACCAACAGTACCCGGTGCTGCCATGACACTGCCTGGGTTTGAAGTTACCTTCTTCATCACAGTCCGGGGCAAATGCTCCAAGTAATGGTTGTCCTCCACTGAGTGCTTTTTCCCGTTTGTTTAAGCAAGGTGTTTTCTTTGCTAAAAGCAGATTCATAATAAGCATTGGGTTGGTCTTGCATGTTTGGAATCACATGATCACACCCTAGCCTTTCAAGAATCTGAGGTCTTACTCTTACAAGGCAAGGTATATATTTTTAATTGGTAAAAAATTTGTGCTTATCTGATTATGTGGTAAAGGAACAAATTGGGAATTCACCATTCACCGATGATGGAGTCAAAACTGCGATAGTTCTGATTTTATACATTTGAAAAATGTTACCACTTTTGTACAATATTTGCCATTTTTACTGAATTGTATGGTAATTCTCATTGATAAAATTTTGGGGTATGTATGGCATTTTGTTCACCTTTAATTCCTTTATTGAGAGGTAAAATAAAATCAAGTCATTTTTTATTTTTGTTGTTTTTTAACACCCCCAAGCAGCTGCGCAAGGAAAGCGTTATTGCGCATGTGTAAGACTTGCGGACATCAGGGTGACGTCACAGGCTGTCTACAGTGCCGGACCAGGGGAGAATATTTCATACGGGGGCATGCATAATCTGCAGGTGCTCCGGTGACATCGTCCGGAGCACCTCATGTTCATTAGCATAATTTTAGAAAGTCGTTTTTTCAACATCACGGCCATCTATTAAAACCCAGTGTCTTCCCTTGGAACAGGTAATAAGCAATAAGGTGAGGCCAATTTACCATCAGTAAACCTGATGGTAGTTGTCCTTTAACTACAGTCACTACTATGGCAGGAAAGTTCTTGATGAAATCTTACATTGTAAGAAGTATCCTACCAAGATATAACACATCCAATGTGCACATTATATATGGAAAAGAAAATTACCTGTATCTTCACATATTAGCGGGTCGGTGCCTGGTTTAGCTCTTCTCCCATGTATCTCATCGCCATTTTTATCCACACACCAGCAGTACCCGGTGCTGCCATGGCACTGCTTAGGTATGTAGTTTCCCTTTTCATCGCAGTCCGGCACATATGGTTCTATTTTGTGTTTTTCCTCTGATAGTACAAGCTTGCGTTTTTTTAGGCATGGGGTGTTATCTGTTCAGATGAAACACAATGGGACAGATTTATCAAATGTGTCTGAACCCTAACAGCCCTTTTACGTTTTAGCATTTCTGTTTTTTTACTCCCCTCATTCTAAAAGCAATAACTTTGTTATATTTACGTTTACAGAGTGAGGGCTTTGCAAGACAAATTGTATTTTTTATTGGCGCCATTTTAGATTCCATGCAATGTACTGGAAAGCTGCTTGTCAAACATGTTGTGAGAAAACATTACACCTATAATGCGCAGTATAATACATAATATGAAATCAATATTCGTGTATTTAAAAGAGATCTCATTGTCATTTCTAATATAGCTTTGGGGGCTAGATTTTAAAATACACATTCAAATTGTTCACATACCTACGTACACAGACTACAGTATTTAGTTATGGATCTACAGTATATGCAGTTGTTCTGAAGTCACTGTGTGTTTAGGGTCATTATTGGAAGGTGAACCTTCAGCTTTTGACCTCCACCGTCCCACGAGCTTGGCACTTTCACCCTCTCAGCCCAATTCACCACCAAGCAGATCACCAGCAACAAGAGCTTCTCTGTTGCTCCATGGGTGCACCAGAGCGCTGGAAATGGAACCCCACAGCCAAGAGCACCAATTATATCTTTGAGAACCTGAAATGCAAGTGATTACAACCAGTGCCTTGCCGCAGGTCAGGAGGAACACTGTACAGAGGCTCCAGTAGCCAGCACAAAGCAGCTTAAGCACCAGTACTTGGCATAAGTGGAGCTACAGAGAGTTTCTCTTCTTCCCAATCAACAGCAGCACACCACCATTTCACCACAACACCGTAAGTGCAGCATCGGCACCCCTACTGTAGTAACCCCTATTCATATCTGTCTAGCCTGTGTCTATTTGTTATTGTGAATGATGTGTTTCCGTACCGTAATTGTGTCCCCAAATGTGGTCATGTTAACCTGTATTGTGCCGTATCGCAATGTCCTGTAACTTTTTATTTGTAACCAAGCAACTAGCATGTAAAAAAGTTCCTCTCAAAGTAACTGTAACGTTAAGCCTATCTCCAACTGTATGTAACAATTGCTGGGACACTATGTACACAATAATTTCCCCCAGGGGATCATTAAAGTCAAAAAGCCCTCCTTTTTGGTAAATGTAACAGAACCCCCTTTTTGTTAATAGAAGCAGAGTTCCTATTTTTTGGTAAAAGACACTGAGACCCTTTTTCTTAATAGTTATTGCAGCAGAGGTAAGAGGACAGAGTGAGGAGCTGCCTGGGCGACAGGCCGTTTCGCGCATACACACACGCTTTCTCAAGGGTTACAAGTTCTCCCCATATCACCTAAAATTAGCTGCCAGTGAGGCACTGTACCTTAATTACAGATGTTTTTTCTGATATGCAAATTAGCTTTTCTGACTAATGTTACCTGGCTGTGACTCTTCTCTCTGGCAGTGTTCCACGCCCCATTAGTTTGACTTTGTCTCTTCAAATCACTGCAATGCCTCCTTGTACTTAGGGACTGTCTGTTAATATTCAGCTACAGACATATAAACCTCTATGTACATATGGGAAATATTGTGTCAGTTTTTTACGCAGTGCCTTTTGTTACATTCATGACATATGACCAGTGACATCATTGCAGGTTCTTTACCTTTCTAACAATAGCAAACTATACACCATGTACAGTATGTGATTACATGAAATCACAGCAGCCTCTATGGAGATTAAAGAGGAATAGAAGTCCATGGAGGCTGCTGTGACTTCATGTGGTCAGATACATGCAAGAGGTACAGTTTGCTATTGTTAAAAGGCTAAAGGACCTGAGATGATGTCACCCTTGTCACATGACAGGAACTGCTAAATAGTAAGGAGGCAGTTTAACCAAGTATGACATTTCACAGGTCAAAGGCCTATTCCAGTCTATGGCCTGTGAAATGGGGACCCAACACAAATGGACTCGATAATGAGATAGCTTCGCCTGCGCAAGCAGTAGTCACAGAGTATACCTTTTTGCTAAAAGTGAGAGAATTCGGGTGCGTGGCCGAATTGAGTATGTGAGAGGATGATTGTTGCCACAGCTCGAAGCACATAGAGACTAATTATATTAGTATAATATTATTATATTCTTGCTTTTTGGGGAAACCCAAAGCTGCCTAGCACAAAGAAGAACCCCCTGCAGCTGCTAAGCCAGAATCCATGGCAACTAGGGGAGATAAGGTGAAGCGCCAGACCGGAGGGCGGACAGAGGCACAGAAGCCGCATGGCTAGCCACAGGCAGCAGCGGCTGGATCCACTAAGCCACAGAGGCAGAAACAGTAGCCTATGGATGTTGCAGCATGGCTTGAACAGTATGTCCGCTCACCACTGATGAGTCTTGACTACACCATAAGATCCCATGAGCTGACGGTACAAGCGGAGCTCCACGTGGCGCCAGAGGCTAAAGATGGCAGCCACCGTGCTTCCATAATGGAGGAGGAACCTCCCGGCGCGGACATAGAATCATTGAAAGAGGTATGTCAGGAGAGTGCAGCAGAGGATGGGGAGGGAACGTCGGAACCTACCCTGATGGATGTCTTCAACGGCAGTGCAATGGCGCCCTGACTGCACCATGATCTGCAGAAAGTGAGGGAGAGAGTCTCAGCAGCAGAGGAAAGGGTGGGCATTATTGAAGACCAATTTGACAAGGGATGAAAGAAAAATACTTTTAATATAACTTCATTAATGGCAAAGGCGGATGATTTCGAAAAATAATACAGAGTTATAATAAAGAGTTATAGGGGTGCCAGAGCGATCGGAAGGCAAAAACACTACAGACTTTTTTGAAACTGGCTGTTGAAAATATTCACTAAAGATGAGCTGACGCCTCTGCTTGCTGTTGAGAGGGAGCACAGAGTGTCATCGCACCCTTTACCTCCAGGAAATGCGCCTAGACCAGCATTGATCCACATTCTTCTCTTTAAGGACAGAGATCGAATCCTGAGGTTGGCCAGAAACTGACCACAATTATGTATTAATGTCAGTAAGGTGGCAATCTTTCCGGATTTCTCCTCAGAAGTGCAATTTCAGCAGGTGAAGCAGAGGCTACAAGATCTAAATCTCCCGTATGCTATGTTTTACCCTGCACGCCTGAGGATCTCTGCACTGGAGTGTAACCACTTCTTTGAAACTGCAGCGGATGCTGCCTACTGGCTTGACCTGAATGAGCACCGTCTACGCCAGGGAAGGGCATCCCCACCGCACTGAGAACTGACCATGCACACGCTATTATATTACTTGGGACACCTTGTGAGATTTTGTCCGATAATGCCAAGCGGTAAAGTGTTTAGGGGTGACCCCTGTTACAGTTAATGCATAATTCGTTATGTTACTCTGATATGTGTTTTTCCTTACTAACAGGAGGGACAATTCATACTAATGGTGGATGTGCAAATATGCTGTCATCCAGTAATGGGAGCATGGTGATCCATATTAATGTGCAATGATTGTATATGTTATGGAGTAGCCGCTATGTTTCTAGCCGCGCTTCAATACTCAGTGTTCTGGTATTTATATCTTGTTTGCCTTAAGGGGTTTTTGAGGGTTAAGGGTGGTGGTGCTCCTCGGTTCACAAAGTAGTAGTAGATATGTACTGTCAAGAATAAACAGTTTTCACATGATGGGATATGGGCTCTCAGAGTCGCACCTATTTCATTACGGCCAATATGGCAGGATTAGTTAATGTTCTGTCCTGGAATGTGCGTGGCCTGGGGGATGCTGATAAAAGATATACAATTATGTGTTTCATTCAGCAATTTCCAACATCCATTATATGCATAAAGGAGACGCACATGACAACTGACACCATCCACCTTCTGAATAGAAGCTGGATTGGGTCCTCTTAGCAGTCTGTACATAGTGCCTATTCACATGGAGTCAGTGGGGGTCATTTACTAAGGGCCCGATTCGCGTTTTCCCTACGTGTTACCCGAATATTTCCGATTTGCACCGATTTCCCCTGAATTGCCCCGGGATTTTGGCGCACGCGATCGGATTGTGGCGCATCGGCGCTGGCATGCACGCCACGGAAATTGGGGGCCGTGGCCGATCGAGAACCCGACGGATTCGGAAAAACCGCCACATTTAAAACAAAGCTTGCACTTACCTTCACTCAGCCCGACTCGGGCTGGATCGCGAATGGACCGGGTAAGTAAATCTGCCCCAGTGTGTTAAAATAAAAAATAAAAATGTACCATTTGAATGTGCCCGCTCATGTATTGATGCAGATGGTAGATTTGTATGCCTCTCCGGGACTATATATACCGGACCCCATTTTGTTTAGCAGCAATTTATGTGCCACCACCATATAATGCTGAGGTAATTAAACGGGTACTTTCTTTCCACCTGGAGTTACCTAAGAATCGATGGCTAGAGCCCTATCTAGATGAATATCATACTGGAATTATTCCACAGAATAGTCTGTCTACAACTCTAGCAAGACAGCTGGAAGAAGTTCAATTGGTAGATATATGGATAGTGAAGAAAATATTTCAAACAATATTTAGGGATCTGATCTGGAAAAAGGGGGTGCCTCAAATTAAGTATGAGACGCTACAGCGTTCCAAAGAGGGGGGAGGATTAGTGGCCCCTAACTCATGGCTCTATTTCATTGCCTCTCAGCTCCAACACTTCCGTGGCTGGGGACTGGAAAACACTACTTAACTCTGTAGCCTCCCACAGGCCACGCTTCGCTGGCCTGGAGGCCAAATAGCCCCATTATGGAGAGGAGTTTTAGATCTCATATACATGGTATTTCATCTGTGTATTACTGTGACTCCAGTACATTGGGGCAGATTTACTTACCCGGTCCGTTGGCGATCCAGCGGCGCGTTCTCTGCGGTGGATTCGGGCCCGGCCGGGATTCATCAAGGTAGTTCCTCCGCCAGGTAGCGCTGCTACGCTGAAAAGCATTCGGATGCCCTGAAGTTCACCGACCCGGACCAAGTGAAGGTAAGCGCGTCCCAAGTGACACATTTTCCGTTTTTAAATGCGGCAGTTTTTCCGAATACGTCGGGTTTCCGTTCAGCCACGCCCCCCGATTTCCGTCGCGTGCATGCCGGCGCCGATGCGCCACAATCCGATCGCGTGCGCCAAAATCCCGGGGCAATACAGGGAAAATCGGCGCAAATCGGAAATATTCGGGTAACACGCCGGGAAAACGCGAATCGGGCCCTTAGTAAATGACCCCCATTGTGTCTTAGTATACGTAGAGGAAATTCCGGGTGACGCATTTAGTAAATTAGCTGTAAGGCGAGCATTATATCAGTCTAGGAATCTAATTGCATCTAAATGTTGTGTCCGACCGCACTGGCCTTACAGGAATTTAAGGACAAAATGTCGCATTTGATCAGACCATAAAAAGGGCTATTTATGAAACGCAAAGCTGTGACCAAATTTGATAAGTTGTGGGCTAACAGGCAGGACTGAAGGAACGGGATGGTGTGCTAATCTGATTCTGGTGTAATAGGGGTGAGGTTGTATGGGGAAAGGCGAAGAGGATGAAAAGAGTGTTGAACAAATATGTTTATTGCTACTTATGACAGTTATTCCATTGCCCACTGAACCGGGGAGCTGGGATGTGTGGGTGGGAAGAGAACAGGATAAGGGGTTGGGCTCTGTTAGTAGGCAATAATTAAAAGTTGTAAAAAATTTTAAAAATGTTCAATACAGTGAGAGATTTCCCTTTTAGACAGAGCTCCTTTTTTGCTAATAGTCACAGAGCCCCCACCCCCCCACCCCTCCATTTTGCTAATAGTTACAGAGTCTCCTTTAAGCTAATTGCCAGTGGAGCCCTTTTAGACAGTAGTTACTGAACACCCTTCTAGACAAAAGTCACAGGGCCCCCTTCTTGCTAATAGTGACAGAGCCCCTTGTTTTTGAAAACAGTCACTGAGCCCCTTTTTTCTAACAGTCACTGAGCCCCTTTTTTCTAACATCATAGTACGGAATCCAGTCACACTGATTATGAATTTGAATTTTTTATTTTGCACACAGTTAATTTTAAGTGACGTTTCGGTCAATCACTGACCTTCTTCAGACACTATGAATGTTAAGGTGGGATAACATATAAGTATTTATACATGACAGTGAGGAAGGAAACAAGGGGATATGTACAGTGGGCATATTTACATATTTACACAACAAGTATACATGATGCATATACAGAGAAGGTCAGGATAGTTCCTGTGACACAAGGGTAAATCATGTATCAATTAACATAGTATATCAATTCATATGGTAATGGATGAGCAGGGAAACTTTGGGAATGCTATAAGATTCAGTAGTAGAAGGCTTGACAGGGTAATCAAGTAGTAATGGTACCTGTAAAGGAAGCATAAGAATATAAAACTACTCTCACAACAGAAGACTTCACCTCGCTCAAAACCAAAGTCAACACCTATCTCGATTCCTTCAAAAAGGATACAGAAAACAAGAAAAGGAGAAAATTCTTCCGAGACGCCGAAGACTATCTTAACGACAGAGTGTACAGATGGCAAGACAACTTCCAGACATATTTCCCCAGAAAAAACTACAGATCATCAGCCAACTCCTCGGCCTCAAGCATCGAGGGAGAACCTCAGGATCATACCCATTCTTCTTCTTTTTTAGGAACAACTCGAGGCCGTCGCCCAAGAGGAAGACGCGGAGGGGGCAGCACAAGAGACAACATGGCAACCATGACTACTCGGTCCCAGGTAGGGAGACTCCATTAGTTGTCAATATCTCCTCCAAAAACATTAGCCCAGCAGAAATGTGTTTACTGCAGAAAGGTCTGTCATTCTGTCCGTCACATAAATTCAACACTTTCGATTTAGAAATGGACCTACAAAAATTTTTCAGAGGGATCCGCCTCAAAGCACATTTTGAGGACTCTATCCCACCAACTATCGAGAATAGAAGCCCAATCAATCTCCCATCATTAGGTTTGAGGATTAAAAGTCACTTCATGCCACCCAAAGGTTCACATAGTGTTGAAGCCTTCATTAATCTAGTCAACAGAGACATTACCCAACTGAGACAGAATATAGACTCAGGCCAACTATATGCACCCAATAACATGAGTAGCACTGACAAATTAGCACTATCTAACCTTTTGACATCCAAAGAGATTACCATAAAACCAGCCGACAAAGGCGGAGCTATAGTAATCCAAAATAAAGAGGATTACATTAACGAAATACTATCACAACTTAATGATACCAACATCTATGAGAAACTAGACAGAAATCCTACAGCCAGGATCTCTAAAAGAATAAAAGACACCTTGGATAAACATCTCTCACTTGGTACAATTGACTCCTCCACACACACCTTCCTAACACAAAAAACACCCATTATCCCCGTGATTTATACCCTTCCAAAGATTCATAAAAATCTCAACAAACCTCCAGGCCGTCCCATAGTGGCATCAACCGAATCCATACTCTCACCACTGTCTATTCTTCTCGAAAAAATTCTAACCCCATTGGTAAGATCCACTAAGTCTTTTCTCCTAGACACCAACTCATTTCTCGAACTTATTAATGACATTAAAAAAGTCAACCCTACAGACCTTCTAGTTACCTTAGATGTTAACAGCCTCTACACCTCGATAGCCCACAACAAAGGCCTTAGAGCGGTTCAGGAACTACTTAAAGAAACTAGCTATCCCACGGTTGTAATTGATCTATGTCTGGAATTACTAGAAATCGTACTCACAGAAAATCACTTCATGTTTCAAGACTTATTCTACATCCAACGACAGGGTACTGCCATGGGGTCCAATGTTGCACCCCCATATGCGAACACTTACATGGCCTTCATCGAAGGATCTTTTGTCTATCCTAATCAACTCTTTTCCACCCACTGTCGCATCTGGAAACGCTACATCGACGATGTGTTCTGCATATGGGGTGGCACATTGGACTCCTTGCACAATTTTCTTCTTGATCTCAATTCAATTTGGCCAGAGTTACAATTTACACTCCACAGTGACAGTGAGAAAATAAACTTCCTAGATACCATGATCATCAAAGAGACAGATGGGACCTTATGGTCAGATCTCTATACCAAACCAACCGATCGCAACAACCTCCTTCACTTTACTAGCTGTCACCCCAAATCTACAAAAAACTCACTCCCCATCTCCCAGTATAAAAGACTTGAAAGGATCATCAGCAAACCAGAGATCCTAAATACTAGATTAGAGGAGATGCAAGCTAAATTCTCAGAAAGAGGATACCCTTCCAATACACTCACAAAATACAGAAATACGCCCTCGAGACCCAAAAGGTCCGCCCAAAGTCGCATACCTTTTGTCCACACCTATCACCCTTTCTCTTTTAAAGTCCATAAAATCATACGGAAACACTGGCCCATACTCCATAAAGGACACCCAAATATCCCAGAGTTCAACGAACCATTTCTACCCTGCTTCAAACGTCCCGATAACCTAAGAGACAGACTAGTTAAAGCTGACATAGGCTCGGGAATTAAATTACAAAAACAACTATTCCTGAAAACTCAGAAAAAAGGCACCTTCCCATGCCTTTCTTGTGCACAATGCAACAATGTACAAAAAGGCGAGACTTTTTCACACCCCCTTAACGGGAAAAATTATCCCATACATGATTTCTTCACATGTAACTCCGATTTTGTGATCTACATGATCAAATGCCCATGTGGCCTCGCATATGTCGGTGAGACCACATTACCCATCAAAGACAGAATTTCCAAACACAAATCTACCATCAGACTAAAGAACACTTTACTCCCAATACCTGCCCACTTCCTTGAAAAAAAGCATTCTATTAACCAACTAAAATTCCAGGTTATCGAACAAATACGCAGTGACGCAGTGGGGACCGAGAGACGCAGTGGGGACCGAGTATCAATTCTGAAAAAAAGAGAGTCGTTTTGGATTCACACACTACAAACGCTGTCACCTAAAGGAATGAATAGGGACTATAATATCCAAAGCTTCTGCTGATTTGTTATTAATATGAACAATTCTATTTTTGTTACAGAGACGCTGAAAACATACATATCATCAACGCTATGGTATTGTATATGCAATATAGTAGATATATGTCTAATCTGTGTTATTGCTATGTTATCACTTTGTAGATCCACATATGCCATATATATTCCCACATTCCATATTTGCTCCCCATTACTACTATTGCATCTACTCCCATTGTAGCATATGATACACTACATATCACTTTCAATATTTGGCGCTTTTCTATTTACTCTATTATATAGGCATTTACTTTTTAGCCTAATTACTCCCATTATCCTATATTAATTTCTAATAGTATCCCCCCTTTGATACTATTATTGCGCCATTCTCCTAATTTCTCTAAACTTTTAGCACATCCATTACATTAATACTTGCTACAACCACTCCCCCATCATTTCTGCTCCAATCAGCATACAATAGCCCATGCGTTCCACCTCGCGGCAACGGGTGGAACGCAAGCTATGACGCACTTCCGGTCCAGACCGGAAGTGACGTTTTCAGGCGCTCGCGCGCCTAATATTCCTATTTAAAGCCTCACAACACTTACCACTGCAGCGCTTCTACCACACAAGCGGACTTCCGCTCTTCCCCTAAGCGCCCAGCCTGCATAGCAGCTTCTGAACTCTTACTAAACTTGCATACTGGTAAGCACTGTTTTTTATATTCTTATGCTTCCTTTACAGGTACCATTACTACTTGATTACCCTGTCAAGCCTTCTACTACTGAATCTTATAGCATTCCCAAAGTTTCCCTGCTCATCCATTACCATATGAATTGATATACTATGTTAATTGATACATGATTTACCCTTGTGTCACAGGAACTATCCTGACCTTCTCTGTATATGCATCATGTATACTTGTTGTGTAAATATGTAAATATGCCCACTGTACATATCCCCTTGTTTCCTTCCTCACTGTCATGTATAAATACTTATATGTTATCCCACCTTAACATTCACAGTGTCTGAAGAAGGTCAGTGATTGACCGAAACGTCACTTAAAATTAACTGTGTGCAAAATAAAAAATTCAAATTCATAATCAGTGTGACTGGATTCCGTACTATGATGTTTGAATGGGATTGGGACCCTATCCAGAGCACCTGAACAACAAAACCTAAGGTGTGCGATACAACTCCTATACGAAAACCTTTTTTCTAACAGTCACTGAGTCCCCTTTTTCTAACAGTCACTGAGTCCCCTTTTTCTAACAGTCACCTTTTAGACAATGGTCACTAAGCCTCCATTTAGACAATAGTCATAGTGCCGGCCCCCAGTAGCCATTAGTCACAGTGTCTACCCCCAGTAGGCACTGGTCAAAGTACCTGTCCCCAGTAGCCACTAGTCACAGGGCCAGCCCCCAATAGTCACTAGTCAAATTGCCCAGCTTCTCCCCAATTTGCCAAGCTGGCTGTAAATTTAACAACAGGGTCGGTAAGCCGTAGAGAGGCAATCAAATCCCACCCCTGCATTTATCCATTTGTATTTCTTATGTGTCTATGTTGAGAAGTCAAGTAGATGATCCTATTGATGATTGACAGCCTTCTTGATTTCTCAACATAGATATTAAATTACTCAGCCCCTTCAGTTGTATAACATGCTGTCTAAAAATTACAAACACTTTATCATTGTGACATACATATTCAATTGTGTAAACCCCAGGAATAAACCACTAGGAATTTCACCTCAAGATATATAAAAGGTTTATTGTGATATAGGTCACTAAGGAATTCAGTAAACATTCAAAAATTTAGGAAACCAAATACTTTGGAAGGTTAGATGGACAAGTCAGTTATACATATAGATATCCTGCGGCAAATTTGGCTCATATTGGGAATGGACTATCATCTGTATAAACAGCAATTAGGAGTAATAAAAACTGAATAATAAAATTAGAAAAATTCACTTACTTTCCTCCCCGCATGTTGGAGATTCTCCGGGAGGTTTCTTTGTACCATCAATCTCTTTCCCTTCTGCAGTAACACACCAGCAGTATCCGGTGCTGCCATGACATTGCTTCGGACTATAGTTGCCCTTTTCATCACACTTGGGCACAAAAGCTCCTAGAAGGGGCCGTCCTCCTTTAAGTAGATGCTGAATTTGTTTGTGACACGGGCCCTGGATTTCTAAATTGACAATAAAAGTAATTTCATCAGAACGAAGCTTACACTGGGTCATGTATTCCACTTTCTCAAATGAAAGTCATTTTTGGAATGATGTTGCTGACTGTCCGAAAAAAATTCGATTAGATTAGATGATCATTATTAGATTGGTGATGGGGCTGATACATTGGCGCAGGGCCGGCTCCAGGTTTCAGTAGGCCCCTGGGCGACAGTGCCTCAGTGGGCCCCTTTGCAGAGAACTCGCGTGACAGCATTAAAAATTCAAAAACTAAAAAACTGTCTCCTGTTCCCTGAAATATTCCCCAGTTTATCATCCCAAACAGCCGTGTCACGGTCAGGGCAGTTTTGAGGTCATTTAACCAACAGAGCGAACCTAAAAATGTGTGCCCCTCCACTCTGCCAAGTAATAAATCTGAAACTTCAACTGAACCTCATAATACACACCAGAGCTGCTGCATAACCTCATAATACACACCAGAGCTGCTGCATAACCTCATAATACACACCAGAGCTGCTGCGTAACCTCATAATACACACCAGAGCTGCTGCGTAACCTCATAATACACACCAGAGCTGCTGCGTAACCTCATAATACACACCAGAGCTGCTGCGTAACCTCATAATACACACCAGAGCTGCTGCGTAACCTCATAATACACACCTGAGCTGCTGCGGAACCTCCTAATACACACCTGAGCTGCTGCGGAACCTCCTAATACACACCTGAGCTGCTGCGGAACCTCCTAATACACACCTGAGCTGCTGCGGAACCTCCTAATACACACCTGAGCTGCTGCGGAACCTCCTAATACACACCTGAGCTGCTGCGGAACCTCCTAATAAACACCTGAGCTGCTGCGGAACCTCATAATACACATCACTGCTTACACTGAACCCTCTCTGCTTCTCATGTACATTTGAGATGATTAATATCATTCACACATCCACACATGCAGCAAGACATATATACAGGCAGATAGATACATGCATACAGCTACAGGTACAAGCATAAAGATAGACAAGCATGGAGGCAAACACACACACACACTGACAGTCAGATACAGATACACATGCAGGCAAAGACATCATCACACATACCATACACTCACTATATACACATCCATACATGTCACATACCATCACACCCTGTGGTGTCTGCAGCAGCCCTGGCATCACACAGAGGAGTCTTCAGGCTTCTCCTCCTCCTCCACCTCTTCGTCCCGATCTCTGAGCTGCCGGATTTCAGCTGTACTGCAGCTCCGTGTGAAGAGGTGATAGGGGGAGGGGGGGGGATGTTAACCCATAATGTGCTGCATCACACAGGCAGCTCAGTAGCCTCTACATGTGCTGTGTCTGTCCGAGTGGGGGAGGAACAGTGCAGGACACAGCTCCTCATCACAGGAAGTGAAGATGTGCACAGCGTGTGTGGGCCCCCGGCAGCTCTCTGGGCCCCGGCACTTGCCCTGGTATGCCGGGTGCTGGAGCCTGCAATCACCAATGAACTGATAGCCTTAGTGATGACCACTGGACCTACAGTAGAACATACAGATGCAGTCCAGGTCCCTAAAGCGTGCACCATTGTATACTTATATATCATTATAAACAGTGCTCAGGCTTTCAAATGTCTGGTTCCTCATTGTGTGCAGCTTTATTGGACCCTGAAGAGAAGGCAGAAACAGTATTTACCAGTTCTGTCTTCTCTGTTCATTCAAGCACTCGATAAGTGCTGTACATGGAATAGTGGCAGCAGCAGGTAGGTTGTTTGTACGCCTCCTGCTGGTCTTATTATTAAACACATGATCGCAGGAATAGCAGTGCTGATTAGCCCAAGTTAGTGAAAAAGTCATGGCAAAACAAAGTCAAAATAAAATTAGTTCCCTAGGGACTTGAGGGACAGAAAGTATAAATAAAACAAAAAAATTTGAACAATACCTAAAACCCATGAGGGACTAATGTCCGGCCTGAGCGCTCAGACACCGGGTAGTCGCTTCAGACACGCTTGTGGGTTTTTGTCCAAAATCAAATAAAAAATAGATACAGAAAAAAACCTAGCCCAAAAATTTTGTCTGCTCCGTGAGTCGCTGATGTAATGCTAAACGACTCCCTGTTGCTACAAAGCAGCCATGTTATATGTCAAATATTGCCGCATAAAACGGCACTAGCTGTGTACTAAAGTAAGCAGCCCCGAGTGCTACAACAGATGTAGGAGTGTTACACTGCTAGCGTTATCGGATACCTCTGATAACGCTAGCAGACACTGCCGCGATGTACCCTTGTACCGTGCTGGAAGAGGTCCGGTGTATTCATGAGGGGGCGGGTTTATGGGCGGTGACTGCCGCATGACGCGCGACAGTCACTGCTGGCTTTGAGAGCGGGTTGGCATCTCTAGAGTACAGCGCAGCAGTGTTTGTTAGCGTTATTGGTTTCCTATAACGCTAGCAGTGCAACACTGCTGCGTCTGTTTTAGCATTAGGAACTGCTTACTTAAGCAATCAGCACCTAGTGCCGTCTTTATATGTGACAGGTTCTCTTTAAAAGCTTTGTTTCCGGGTATCACTATCCCAGCCAAACAAAAATAGCTAAAATGCAAACAAAATATTTAAAGAGTTCCCATTTCAGCAACTAAATATTATTTTTGCAGCGGCATATATCAAGAGCCTATTGGTGTATAGTGGTAGGGTGCTGCACAGCATTTATTCTACGCCAGGCAGGGCCTGACATAGAAATAAACACAGCTGGCGACTTTTCACATGTGAAAGGTCAGCAGCAGCAGTGAGTATGTAGGCGTGGAGACAGTAACACCCCGCGGCCAGCCCACTCTCGGCCGGCCGCTCCCACCACTTTCCCGGCTGCGACCCCCCTTAGCGGATTGGAGCAAATAATCGCAAGTGCTAGCAAAGTCTAAAACCCCTTGCCAGGTTATGAAAACATTATTACTGTTTATTTTTTTCTGTCTCTCTTCTTTTTTATGCGGAAAAGATACCGTTCTTATTTCTCACTTTTTTTTTCTCTCTCTATCCTCTACCTCTCTCTCTGTGAATTGAACATAGATGGTAAAATACATAGTATACTACAATTGGAATGCAATTGGTTTTCGTAACTCTGTAATTTTGTATTTTGTAAAGTTGTTTTTTTTCCTTCTTTTGTATTGTTTAATAAGTCAATAAAACAGAGAAAATTTTAAAAAAAGAGGCTTCTATGTTTACTTCCGATGGAGAGAAACCTGTCGCTGGTCATGTGATGTCCCACAGGTGCACAACTCGTTATATCACGGGATAGGGCCTAACTTGCAGGTCGGTGGGGGTCCCACTGATGAGACCCCCACAGATCACAAGAGCAAGAGGTCCAATGGGGTCCCACGTACCTCCGTCAGACACGTTGTCGCTCCGTCAGAGTAATGGAGCAGATGGCTGCGCATGACCGTTCTGTTCCATTTATCTCTTTGGGGCTGATGGAGATCTGGGTAGGGCAGCGCTTGGCAATTTCATAGAGATTAATGGAGCAGAACGGTCATGCGCAACCGTCTGCTCCATTACTCTGACAGAGCAACAAGGGGTCCGACGGAGGTACGTGGGACCCCATCAGACCCCTTGTTTTCGTGATCTGTGGGGGTCTCATCCCCCCTCCGATCGACAGGACAGGGACTTAATTATCTTCCTGGGAAAACCCCGTTAAGCAATACATGTCAGCAAGAAGGGGAAATGGCATACAATACAGCAGTAATAGTTTGGTGGTGCGTCCACAGTACTGTTAAAGTAACGATGATCTGGTGGTCCCTCCTTATTTTTGGTTTGCTTGCAATGATGATGTTCCATCTGTAGCCAATCCCAGGGCTCAAATGGTTTATCATGAAGACCAGTGATTGATTGCATAAGTCACATGGTGCCACAATCGGCAGAATTCAATGAATGTCTCAGAGTCTCCAAAAAACTAAAAGGATACCTACTGGAGTTCTGGAACAAAAGGTAAATCTCCCAAGTCATGTCGACTCCTTCCGCATCTTCCAGGCCCTCCCACAATTTATATGTGATGTAGATACTTTATGTGCTTGTAATTTCTTACAAAAAGACCATGACCAGCAAATATGTTATTTAAAAAGAGGTATTTCACCTCCAAATCAAACTATTAATTACATTTTGCCAGATTCTTTAAAACTCGGCTGTCCAACCACTATAGTTTAATAGCGACCCCTGATTGTATCCCTATAATGTGTATGACCATTCTTAGACTTGGGCTTAACAGTTTTGCTTACAAATGAAATATTCTTCAAAATAATAATAATAATACTCTAAACCATTGCATGAGTACTCACCTTTCTGGTAATGATAACTTTCAGTAATGATGGGAATGAGATCAAAAGGTTTTAATGAAGCTTTATAAATATCTTCCCCGTGTAGAGAAATAGCATCTGCTTCTCCGTGCTGAAAGGGAAAGATTCATCATTGACACAATGAACTGATTGGAGAAAGTCCAGCGATGCACTGAACATTGATAAATGAAACCGTAAAAATTGTATTTCCCTGCAGAACCACAGTACGTAAAATTTGAGTGTTCCAAAACTTTTAAACCAAATTGCTTTAATTAATTGGGTAAGTGCAAACGGTAACAATATAATTGTCAGGCTCCAGGGGTAGTGGACCCATTGTACCACTGGGGACAATGAAGTAAGCCGACACCTGGGACCGGAGTCTAAGAGGTTTTCAATAGACCTGCTGCAAAGCGGGTTGGACCTGCTGCGGTGTGGTACCAATAGGTCGTTCCACATTTTCGACTTTGTCCGCGGTGGCAGCCAAGGCAAGGTACAGAAATGTAAGGCAAACTCGTGGTCAGAGACAGGTAGGAGGTCGAGACAGGAAACACAGGATCATCGTTAGGAACAAAGCAGGAGGTCAGAGCAGACGGAACAGGATCAGGGTCAAATGCAGAACCGGGGTCACAACGGGAATTCGGAAACACAACAAAACGCATAGGGCAGCTTTCTCAAAGGCTCTAGACACTAAGATCTGGCAGGGAATGCTGGGAGAGGCCGGCTTTTAATAATTTCCAGAAAAGGGCCAGCACCAATCAGCACTGGCTCTTTAAATCTTCCAAAAACGGCGTGGGCGCACCCTAGGAAACAGAGACACGCACGCACGGCTGCCGGACGGGAGTTAGGAATGAGGACAGGTAAACAACTGCAGCAGGGCGCTGGGGCAAACGGAGGATCATGGTTGAGCCCACGACCCGAGACAATAATTATTCACTTATTACATGAAGGAAAAATGCTTCTTGCTTCTATATATACAGCAGAGGGAGGGGAGGGGGTAGAAAAATAAAAGCCTTATACTCACCTTCTTCGGTGTTCCCGTTCACTAATGGCACCGCCCATCACTGAGGGCCTCAACAACTGCCAGATGCTTGCTACAGCATTAGTATACAGTGTGTTGCAGGAAATGACAGTAGTTGGGACAGGAGTATAGGCCTTTGTAAACAAACGACCAGCAGTGATGGGTGGCCTCATGGGTAAACAAAGTGTTAATCCTAAACAGAACTCACGGTGGTCACCACCTATAGTATAGCATCATTGCACAGAAAGGAATAGAATGGGGAAAAAGTGAAAAGTGGTGAGTGTCTCACATAAAATGTAACCTTTATTTAATCAACAGATAAAATTGTATCATTTTACTTATTAAAGCAAACAACTAAACTTTGTGGAATTTATGTCTGTATGCCACCTAAAGTGATACATTCATAGCTTCTGAGTTAAATCTTCCAGGGATCATAAAGGAGAGGTCCCCTTTCTTGGATTATTAAACTCTCCTTTATGTAGATAGCTTTTAAGATGTAAGCACTATCCAAAACCATTTCTTAAAAATTCTTATAGATCCCCCTGAAGATGTACTTACACTGATAGCAGTCATGCAGTCCTCAGTGCTGGATTTTTTTACACATATGAGTTGAATATCGCTGACCAAGCAAGAGCTCGCCAGATCATTGCACTTTTTGTCTTCAGCATCTGATATCACACACCAACGTACATTTCTTTCTTTGGGTTCTGCGATACTCAGCCCTGGAAAAGTCAGGGACAAGTGAAAATAATGAAAAATAATACATTGTTAAAACTTAAACTTTGATAGGTGTGCTCCACTCACCTCAGTAGTACAGGACATAATAGTTAGACTCCATCTACTTATACTCAATGCATAGTAAAACAGGTGGTGGGAGAGAGGAAAAGGGAGGTGCCGGCGTGTGCATAATTAGCAGCCCGGAGCACCGGACATCATGTCCCTGTGCCCAGTGCTACTAAGTATATGTTTCTTTTCTAGGTGATCCCGGTGCTTCAAGACTAGCGGAGAACACTGCCGGGATCAAGATGAAGAAGAGTGAAAATGAGTATTTCTAGTTTTTTTGTGTTTTTGCAATCTTTAATTTCCTGCAAGACCAGTACAGTGTGACACATATCAGACGATACCTTTAACTCCAATGCTGTGCATCTACTGACTATTGGATAATAAAGCTGCTTTTATTGCTATGTGAGTGCTGACCGTCTGTTTTACTGTACATTATTAAAATGTATCAGAACTAACACTTTGGTCTTTCTGCTTCAATCTACATCAGAATATTGAACCTGAAAAGTGTTTGTTTTTTGAAGAATTAAGTTTATCTCCTGCACCAAAAACTGCAATTTACTACAGCTAGGAGCTGGTGTAAATGTGAGGTAGAATTTACACAGTTGCTGGCGCACACAATATTAATGGAAAAGAGGTTTAATGTGCGCACATACACCAAACATCCCAAAGTTACCAAACATACCAAGCTGTCCGTGCACCAAATCTTTTAATGATATATTTTACATTAAAAAATGGCATAAATTGTACAAAAAAAATTCCTCTCTATGTTCCCAATAACTTCATACCTGGTAATAACGTCTTCTGATTACTCATTAAAAAAAGTTTGTCAGCTTTAAATGTTTAGAGAAAGTTTAAGGTGTCACAACTGCCTTTTAAGACTTCTTAGTCACAGTTGAGACAATTTTGGCGCCTCTTTCAAGTTGATAGTATATTGTTGCCCTTGAAACTTTTGTGTAACTTTTTAAACAAATGATGCAACTTTGCACATTCTGCCCTCTGGGTGTAAGTTGCATGGCAGACCCAAAACAGAAAACAAAAGTGTCAACTTGACAAAAGTCTCAACTGACTAAAAAAAGTCTCAAAAAGTAGTACAAGAAACCAGACTCATTTACTAAGGGTCCGAACGCCGCACTTTCGTTGGGTTTCCAGAATATTTCCGTTGTGCGCCTAATTGCCCGGGGGTTTTGGCACACGCGATCAGATTGTGGCACATCGGCGCCAGCTTTCACGCGGCAGAAATGGGGGGGGCATGGCCGTCGGACAACCCGACTGATTCGGAAAAACTGCGGAATTTAAAAAACGATTTGTGTCACAAGACAAGCACTCACATGCACTGGGAAGAAGAAGGTGAACTCCTGCGGACCTCGGCGCAGCAGCGACACCTGCTGGATATCGGGCGCACAACCTTAGTGAATCCTGGCAGCCCCAATGTGGTAATAAATTGCCCCCCTTAAAGAGTACTTCATCTTCCAACAAATATTTTTCTATCAAAGTTGCATGAATTTCTTTTATAAGCAATAAAACCCTGTCTATATACTACCCCTGTTTCAGGTATAGATCTGAAAACAGAAAGAATTACTTAATGACTTTATACACTTGGAGAGGTAAAATACCAAGGCTTAAGACTGGGGAATGAAACATTTTAAATTGCAATACAAATATATCATTACAAAGTCTTGTATATGCCCTTGTACTATAAGACCATGCAAAGTTAGCTGGAGGTTTACATGTCTAATAGATGTTGGTCCTATTTATGGTGAACACAACTGATGCCAGAACAGGGATAACCCTGGATATTCCACGCCCTTACCAATGATTGATGTCACTGATGTCAACACATCAGTCGACACAGGCAAACACATCATTGGTGCAGCGCTGGGGATAGGCGGTGAAGGCCTTGCCTAATAATTCATTGTTGCTTTTATGACTGTGCCCAACTCTTCATTTATTGCCCATCGGGATATAAAAGCATGAAGCTGCCAGATAGGCTGGATTCATATTTTTTATTCTAATTTACATTATTATTATTAATATTATTAACTGATTCCCTTTGTATGAATGTGTGTTTACTTACCTAACAGGCAGAGATATAGTAAGACCTGGAAAGCCGGAGTCATCCTCATTCTTCACCAGGCACCCTATGAAGTCCTATTGTGGGTTGTTTCCTATTTATAAGAGAACAGGGTAGCTGAGGGGGAGATCAGTTGTCCTTGTATTATTTGTAAAAATGTTTCCCAATTAGACCTATTCACCTCCATCTATGTGACTCTTTGATTTTGGCTCAGATAATGTTTTTTCTATTTTGTAACAGTAACATACGTTGGCCAATTTGGAACTGAATCTGACAAATCTTGTGTGCAGGGGTCTTCTGCTTTATACAGGAACATGCTCCTCAACAGAAGGGAAATAGAAGTTATGGAGCGTTTAGAGACATTTGCTCTTCTTCTTGTTAATAAAAGACAGAATAAATTCTGTGAATGAAGAAGAGGAATCCACCAACTAATATTATCTGAGTGAAGCTGACCCCCCACCTTGCTAAAATAAAACAAAATTGGCGTCAAGAGTTTGTGCTGGTTTGTGCAGCAGAAATTTTCATTCCTGCCGCTATCATTTTTAAGATATTAATAACAGTTTCCAAAGGTGATCAGAGGTCAATCAGCTCCCGCCCCTGAAATTACCCAAATCAAACTAATCTGGTGCCAATCAACTGTGTTATGTTTGTGCTGGTTTGTGCTGCTCAAATTTTTGTTTATGCTGCTTTTGTTTTGAAGATATCAACAAAATTACAAAGGTCAGCCAGCCCCCACACATTACCCAAATCAAACAAAACTGGTGTCAAACATTTGTGCCACATTTGTGCTGCTATAATTTTTAATGTATTGATCATTTTTTACAGAGGTCAGCAGAGTTTTTTCCTTCCAAAGTACATGTGTTTGCTAGCACCCCTGGTGATAAAACCAGAGAAGGGTTACTAGGTTTGTTTTTTTACCATTTCAGCCTAAACACCTTAACTTATGTAAACACCTAAACATACCTTAAAAATGATAGCAGCACAAATGAAAAATTTTGCTGCACAAACCAGCACAAATGTAGCAAAAACATTTGCCACCAGTTTTGTTTGATTCAGTTAATGTGGGTGGGGCTTGCTGACCTTTTGACCTTTTACAATTTAGTTAATATCTTCAAAACAAACGCAGCACAAACAAGCACAAACGTAGCACAATTAATAGGCACCAGCTTTGGAAACTTTTATTAATATCTTTAAAAAGATAGTGGCACAAACAAAAATTTCAACTGCACAAACCAGCACAAAATTTTTACACCAATTTTGTTACATTTGGACAAGGGGGGGGGGGCAACTTCACTCAAGTATTTTATCTACATCCTCAGTTATATTGGATCCATAGACTTCTCAAACACCCTCTGAAATTTCTATTCTTACTTTCACCTTTCCCCTTTGCATGATTTGAAGCTCATTTGATCCCTAGTGGATTTATTAGAAGCTGCAAGTCAAGACAACCCTACATGCCATCCATTCTCAATCCAGGCCTTGGTTTTCTTATTGAATGAAGTTTCTTGCTGCTACCCGAAGCCTCTTGCTGTTTGGGCATTTATTCCTTGCTCACAGATATAAGAAAGCCCTAGTTCAAGGCATAAGCCAGTCAGAAAGTTATTGATAGAGCCCCCAGGACAGATGAAGTCAAAGGTAAAGGATAGGCAGCCACCAACTACTCAAAGAAATTTGTGTCTGTGACAATCTTTAGAGATTTTCAAACACCTGTTACATAGTATTTGCATGTAAAAGTACAGCCGGCCGTCAAAATCTTTTTCACATTATATGTCATTTTATGAGTTTTGGCCATTTTAATTAAATTTATAATATATTTTTTATTGAAAAACATTTTTTTTAAAATTTTTTTTAATACTACCATGGGACATGAATAAGCAATGATCTGATTGAATGCTAAACTATTGCAGGGTATTAGCTAAGTCAGCCTAGGCTGAAGGGATCTTACAGGCACTGCCTGCGGACAGTCCTGGGGTCCTTATTGGACCTTAGGGCTGCCATTACAGTGATTGGTGCCCCTCCTGAAAATGGCATGGGGAGGGCAAATTGTGGGGGAGAGACCCCCAGCAGGCAGTTTAAATGCTGCGGTTGTGCTGCCCACGGCATTTGATGGGTTAAATACAAGAGCTCACTCCGACCACAGGTGTTACATTGGGGTGTCAGCTGTTAGTTACATGACAGCCCATGTTTTATGATGCTGGTTCAGCTCCGATTACGAACTGAGCCGGCATCAGCTCTGTGTCCGATATATCAGATGCTAAGCACTAAAGCCTAGGGCTCAGCGTCCAATATATCAAACCCGAAGCACCAAGGGGTTAAAAAGTTCTCCATATGATGATGACAGATCCATTCTGTTAGGGTGTAAATAATAATTTTTTTGTAAATCGTTGACTATTAGGAAAAATATGACAGTTAAATAATGTACAGTCCATGTGTAATGTGCTGCTGGATGGGTCATTCCTAACGTTGACTACAGTTAGTCTCCTGGTTGGCTGGAAGGAGTTTGGCCAGCACCCCCATGTCATATTTAGGCTTCCTATATCTTGAATTCTGGAGTTCCCCTAATAGTTCCCCTAATACTTTTCCTGCCACATACTGCAAGAATGTAGTAATGACACCCACAGTACAATCACTGGAGGGTTAACATGTAATGTTGATGTTAATGTTGCAATCTTTGTTATCTTTCCTGCAGAACCCACGCTGGTGACTGGTTGGGACTCAGCATGCTTTGCAATTAGCTCTGCAAACGTTTATAAATAGGAGCTCATTCCAAAGCTCTGCATCAGTGTTCAGTCAGTGATCTTTTCTCTGAGCTCCTGTCTGGAGACAGGACTAGGTCAGTGTACTTTGCTCTGCATCTCCATGTGCTAATACCATAGAGACTGCTCCCTTGCTGCTCAAGCAGCAAATCCTATCTGGCTCCTACTACTACTACACACTCAAATCAGTGGACTGGGTCCTCGTTCACACCATCTCTTATAGAAACGCTGCAACATCCACAATCACAATACATTGGATTTACATTCCTCTCCCGAAAAGACACACAGAGGAAGATAGACTGAAAAAATGCAACACAGTAACACAGGTAGAGTTTAAAAATTATAATAAAAATATACCGTATATACTCAAGTATAAGCTCACCTGAGTATAAGCTGAAACCTCTAATTTTACCACCAAAAACTGGGAAAATCTATTGACTTGAGTGTAAAAGGGTGGGAAATGCATTGGTCACAGCCTCCCAGTATATAGCCAGCAAGACCCCTGTAGGGTACAGCCAGCCAGCCCCCTTTAGTATACAGCCAGCCCCCTTTAGTATACAGCCATCCCCCTGTAGTATACAGCCAGCGTGCTCCCTTTAGTATACAGCCATCCCCCTGTAGTATACAGCCATCCCCCTTTAGTAGCCAGCCAAATTACTCTTTTTATTGTTTATTTGGAGCACTTAAAAGTACTGTGAATGTACTCACCTTTGTGAAAATCTGTAATCTCTAATTTTGAGGTAGGAGCTTGACTTTTTTTCTTCTTTTTGGATTGTGAGTTGCATAATGTAGCTAATGTATGCTGTGTATGGAGCAAGCTCAGGTTCAAGGTACAGGTACATCACATGTAAATAATATGACTTCCAAAAGTTAAAGAAAATCTACCACCAGCATCTTGGATTGTAAACCAAGCACACTTACATGTTAGTGTGTGCCTTATCTGGCAGAATTCGCTCTTCTATTAGTTTCTTATGTCCCCTTGTCTTTACAATAAAGAAGGCTTTAAACATTATGCAAATGAGCCTGAGGGGCTACAGAGCTGTTAATTGAGCTTGAAGCCCCTCAGGTTCGTTTGCATAATTTGTAAAGCTTTCTTTCGTAAAAACAAGGGTATAAGAAGCTACAATAAGAGTAAATTCCACCAGAGGGGGTACATACCAGTCAGGGCCGGTTCTAGACAAAATGGGGCCTAGGGCAAAACTAAAAGTGGGGCCCCAAAATAAAACTATTTTATGACCATTCACAGTCAGCAAGAGGCTCCCATTAGTATGGTAAAACAAACTGTAATATGGGAGTATTTTATAGGAGATAGACAGATGATAGGGAGATTGATGGGTAGCTCGTGGCTCGCACTACAGCCTTGCAGTGCTGGTCAACATCTGCAGAGTTTGCATGTTCTCTCAGTGTTTGCGTGGGTTTCCCCCGGGTCCTCCGTTTTCCTCCCACACTCCAAAAAATTACTGGTAGGTTGAATAGATTGCGAGCCCCATCTCCTAAATGTAATAGATGGACATTTGTAGAGTTCACAAATGTCCCATATTGATATGTTCACATAAATAAATCCACATAATATCACTAAAACTGTAATAACTAGAAGAATACAATTAAAACAGTGAACACAAGATCATTTAAGTGAAGAACACAGTGAAGAACAGGTTGCAGATGTTCCAAACATCTGCTCACTTAGCCGAAGACACGAGCGCTGACGCTGGATCAGGCATGCAGGAGGGAGGCTGAAGTGGAGCAGAGCGGGGGCTGGAGTGGGCATTGAGGAGCAGAGCGGGCATCACGGAGCGGGTATGGAGGAGCGGAGTGGGGGCTGGAGCGGGCATGGAGGAGTGGGCATCACAGAGCGGAGCTAGCATGGAGGATCGGAGCGGGCATGGAGGAGTGGGAATCACGGAGTGGAGTGGGGGCTAGAGCAGGCATGGAGGAGCAGAGCGGGGCTGGAGCGGGCATGGAAGATCGGAGCAGGCATGGAGGAGTGGGTATCATGGAGCGGAGCAGGGATTGGAGCGGGCATGGAGGAGCATAGCGGCGCTGGAGCAGGCATGGAGGATCGGGGCGGGCATCACAGAGAGGGCATCATGGAGCGGAGCAGGGACTGGAGCGGGCATGGAGGAGCAGGGCTGGAGCGGGCATGGAGGATCGGGGCGTCATGGAGCGGGTATCACGGAGCGGAGCGGGGGCTGGAGCGGGCATGGAGGAGCAGAGCAGGGCTGGAGCGGGCATGGAGGATCGGAGCAGGCATGGAGGTGCAGGCATTACGGGCTGGAGCGGGCATGGAGGATCGGGGCGGGCATCAGGGAGCGGACATCATGGAGCAGAGCAGTGACAGGACCGGGCATGGAGGAGCAGAGCGGGGCTGAAGCAGGCATGGAGGATCGGGGCGGGCATCACGAAGCGGGCATCACGGAGCGGAGCGGGCATGGAGGAGCAGAGCGGGGCTGGAGCAGGCATGGAGGATCGGGGAAGGCATCACGGAGCGGGCATCACAGAGTGGGGCTGGAGCGGGCATGGAGGAGCGGGACTGGAGCGGGCATGGAGGATCGGAGCGGGGGCTGAAGTGGAGGCTGGAACTGAGCGGGCTGGAGCAGGACCAACAGAACAGAAAGAACGCAGTGAAGAACACATTGTTGTTCTTCACACATATTGTTCTTCATATACTATTGTGAAGAACATCGTTCGGCGCGCGTGTCTTCCGATAAGTTAGAAGATGTTCGGAACATCTGCAATGTGTTCTTCACTGTGTTCTTTCAATGTGTTCTTTCAGTGAAAACATCTGCAAACATCTGCAATGTGTTCTTCTTTAGTGTTCTTTCAGTGAAAAATGCTCGAGTCTCCCATTGACTTCAATGGGGCTCGTTATTCGAGACGAGCACTCGAGCATCGGGAAAAGTTTGTCTCGAATAACGAGCACTCGAGCATTTTAGTGCTCGCTCATCTCCAGTGTGAAATAAAAACGTAATTCCGGAACATGTGTGTGTTTTGGTGTTACATATACATTTATGGACA
Organism: Engystomops pustulosus; assembly: GCF_040894005.1. NCBI lineage: Eukaryota > Metazoa > Chordata > Amphibia > Anura > Leptodactylidae > Engystomops > Engystomops pustulosus. The sequence goes on along the minus strand of NC_092413.1, from coordinate 189,043,346 downwards.
TGTTCTGGGTTCTGTTGTTAATATATAATAGCGACAAGGATCAAATGTTCATCGTATCAATCGTGTCAATTTTCACAAAAAAAAAAACTATCACTAAATAAAAGGCAATAAGAGAGAAAGTGTGTTCTTCGATACTTATGTATAGAGAAGGGTTAAAAACATGAACATTAGTTGATATTATTTCTTATCAAAATGTAGTAACATATAAAGTGAATATTTCCATTATCTGTGAGGTGCAGCAGCTCCTGTGTGCAGCAAATTCGCCCTGCAGACTGATGGCTAAGAATCTGGAGGGGGAGACACTTCAGGGGGCTGTATCTCTGGCTCTGTGAGACATAGAACCTCACTTTTTTTTTCTTATGACAGAAGGGAGTCTTCTCTTTTATATGAATCTATATCTGTGTTTCAATGTGTCAGGAAAACAGAGATATTAACTGTTAAATTGCCGTCTGGAGTGATCTTTATATATAAAAATGTCACCCGATATTCTCACTTTAAACCTGAATATCTCTGGATCCATGGCACCTAGAAACAAAATTCAAGGCCCTGGGCAATTGCCCACTTTGCCTACCCATAGCGCCGGCCCTGATACCAGTACATCAGTGTGCTTGGTTTACAATCCGAAATCCTGTGATAGATGTACCTTATTGACACAGTGGGGCTCATTTACTAAGGGTCCGCGGAGCGCATTTTCGTCGGGTTTCCTGACAATTTCCGTTTTGTGCCGAATTGCCCCGGGATTTTGGATGAATGCCATCGGATTTTGGCGCACCAGCGCCAGTTTGCACACGACAGAAATTGGGGGGGCGAGCCGTCGGACGACCCGACGGATTCCGACAGTGCACGGGATTTAACAATTAGAAATGTGTCACAAGACACACACTTACATGCACTGGGAAGAAGAAGGTGAACTCCGGCGGACCTTGGCGCAGAAGCGACGGATGCAGGAACTCCGGCGCACGACCTTTGTGAATCACGGCAGACCTGAATCCTCGTCGGACAACGCACCGCGGGATCCCGACAGGATCGGGTAAGTATATCTGCCCCATTATGTCAATACTATTGTCAGTATGTGGCAACAGTGTGGCCAAGGATAAATGCAAAATAAAAATAACAAAAAAAACCTTTGTGCTCCAAATAAGATCCATGACTAGACACAGGCCATCAAGTGCCTAATAGCTAATATGGTCATGAATGAGCAGCTTTTGCCTTTTGCCTCAGAGAAGGGTGTGAGGGAGATGGGTAGCAGGACATCTCGAAGCTTGTAGTAGTGGCTTGTGTATGAGGAGAGGGTTGAACGTAGGGTAGTAAAATAAGTACTGTGCTTTCCTCAGCCATATGGTATGTGCATTGTCATGTTTGGCATCAATAGTAGGACATTTTTAAAGGAAGCCTTCCATGAGGAATCTACAGAAGATCTGGTGATAGTTTCCTCTGCCTGCCTCTGCCCTAATATGTAAATTAATAATCTTGGAATGTAACTTAAAGCAAACCTACCACGTGAAATTGTACTTGTAAGCTTCAAATACCGAGCACCAGTTCAGGGTGAGCTGGCGCCGGAGCATATTTTCATTGTTCTCATAAACCGATGTATTGTGGTTTAAACACTTTTGTAATCTTTATATGTGAAGCAGCTTCGGTGCACGGTGTTTTAATAATATGTAACATAACAGCAGAAGTTAATTTACATACGTATTACTAAAATAAAGTTTTAGCAAATTTGGCTCAGGATTATTAAATTACAGATTAGGGCAGGAGAAATCTACCATCAGATCTACTTCTCATGGTAGATTCCTCATGGTAGGTTCCCTTTAATACATCCCTATTCGATGAATGATTTGAGTGTCTTTATAAATACAATAGGCAAAAAAAGTTGCCAAAGGAAAAGACAGCCTCTAACTAACATCTAAGGAAATTCATTATCTACAGGGGTTAAGAGTATCAGGACAGCTCCATTTAGTACAATAATTTTCTATTTCTTTTATTTGTACTATTCCTACATCAAAATGACACTTTGTAAGTGAAGATCTTATTCTATTTATTAAATGGATGAAAAGCATGTGGCAAATGCATGAATATAGAACAATCCTTCTTTTATGGAGAACAAGCAGATATAGATGAGATGAGGAGAATATCGATGACAATCCTTGACCACATCTAGACCTTTAGAGAAGGTTTGCAGGTGTGGAAGGTACAAGCTTTCAGCAGTTCTGTGGACAAAAAAACATCGAAAGAATAAAGTTAATTCTATATATTTCTATATATATGCAAAATGCATCCAGGGGGCACTATAGTTATCAATCCAGCTCAAAATAGCCATCTTTATTTTATATGCTTATATATATATTTGTATGGGCTTTCTAAAGTAGGCGGAGTTATCTCAAACATGCCTGCCATCTACAACCACAATTCCCATGATCCCTCAGTCCTCTGTCCCCTCTTATGCTCTGTTTCTAATGATGATCTAAAAGACAGTCCTAATCTGTTACCATAGTAATGATGTGTGTAACTGCCATCACAGCACATTGCGGCACTGAGATGATGTTTCCCCACAACACTGGCAATACTGGATGTACTGCAACCAACCTACTACAGCCAAACTTAGTGATGATCACATGACCTGCCCAGGCAGGTACAGGACATGTGATGTGGACATGTGACCAGCGGCCATCTTGTGTCCTGTATCTCCTCCACATGGACAAAGTCACATGACTTATTAAAGGGCCAGTAGCAATTTAATTTTCCATCAAAGTGTATGACCACAACATTTTTCTGCTATGGGAAACAAAATTTGAAATAACAACTAATAACATATTAGCTTATATTTTGATGACCCTTTGGAATATGAATTATGCTTATTCCTGGAATACCCCTTTAAGTATCTGTAACAGTTAAGAGCTGCAGTAAAGACATATAGAGGTCTAAGAATCTCAGTGAGTAAAAATAAATGAATCATCACAGTGAAGTACCTGATTGGGCACAGCTACTGAGGGAAGACACAGCGTCAAGGTACTCCTGTCCAAGGTAGTCATTCATATTGGATACAGTGACTTCACGTAAGCATTGTGTGGTGCTTTTGAACAGTAGATCTCTGAGCCCCGCAGAGTCAAACATATTGAAAAACTGGAAAGATTTGTCATCTTTCCTTCCATATAAACGCTGGAATGAAGAAAAAATAGAAAAATTTTAATTTGAAGGACTTGGTAAGTAGAAGGCTTCAAACAAACTGCCTTAGATTTTTCACCTGCTGTTCCTTAAGGATTGTTACAACCACATCTCTTCTGGTTGGTGTTGTGGCAACGACATGAGATGGGACCAGAGCAAGGTGGCAATCTTTATATTCGGTCACTGGTCTGATCGAGCCATCTCTGCAGAGCAGACGGTAATCTTCCAGCTTCTTATTCTTCAGCCAATCAGGAGCGTCTAGAAAGAAGATTCCATGACATTGGGTATTTCAGCGTGAGGAGGCTTAAGCTTAAAGGGGTTGTCCACTTTACCTTATTTGTTTGTGTAATGTGTGTAAGTATGGTGGGGGGCAGGATTTTAGGTAATTTACCAATAAACATCTATTAATAGTTCTGCTCCACTTTCTTAATATGTGAAGTGAATCCTCCTGTCTCCTACCTCATCAGCCAGAGATTCCTGACCATAAAATGCCCGCAGATGGAGGGTCATGTGATCTCTTACTGGCGATTGTTCATGGACTGTTAGAGATCACATGACCCTCCATCTGTGGACATTTTATGGACAGGAATGTCCGGCTGATGAGGACAGGAGGCTTCACTTTACATATCAAGAAAGCGGAGCAGAACCATTAATAGGCGTATATTAGTAAATTACTTAAAATTCTATCCACCCCCCCCCCCCCACACACACACACACACTTACACACACTTACACACACATTACAAAAAACATGAGGTAAAGTGGACAAGCCCTTTAAAGTATAAAAATTGACATTGGTTACAATTGTTATGAGCTGCAAATTGATTCCGCCAGCCAGTGATGACATTCTGGGGGGGAATTTATTAAGACTGATGTTTTGCACCCTAATCTTCAAATCCCCCCAATCCACACACCACAGCGAGCTTTACAGAGAGGCTCTAGTCTCTTAGTAGATACGTTCATGATCTCTGCCAGGTTGGAGCTGTCTAGACCAGGTCTGACCTGGAAGAGATTTCTTGTCCTTCCACCCCTGCTCTTCACCTTGTCTTGCCCATGCGGGGCAGATAAGCATGGAAGTTGGGGAATGGGGCTTTAGAAATACCTTGTCTAAGAGAAAACTGTCAGACAAGGATTTAAGAACTACCCAATCTAAGTACAAATATACGGAGTATGTAGAGAAACACTTACCCTTAATGGCCTCGAAGATAGTTGCATCCTTTACAAAAGCAACGTCTCCTTTCTCAACTAGACACCTAGTACAAATATATCACATCTTTTAGTAATCCTTTACAATACAGCTTCAACATTTTTACAACGATTAACCCCTTAAGTAAAGGGTTAGGTTTAGGGTTTTATGGCGGCCAACCCTAAGTGTTGCAGTTCTCTGTGAAGAGCAGATTGGGAGCTGATGGTTTCTAAGATAACCAGAGGTCGGGCTATGGCTTTGGGGTGTGATATGTAGCTAAGCCTCTCATTGATGTCTGATAGGCAATGTAGAATACACAGCAATATAGAAGATCAAATAATTTCATGTGGAAGTCCAAGGGTGGGATTAAAAATGTAGTTGATAAGTTATCAATAAAGTGTATAAAAGGTCCCAAAAGTCCTGTAGTGAAAGTCCTAAAGTGAAGAAACCTTGCTCTTCATAAAACCAGCCCTTAGACGGTGGAAAAATAAAAAATGTCTGTGGTCTTGTAATGAGATGAAACACAAACTAATTTTCTGTTTTATACAAAATAAATCATACATAAATCATAATAATACAAAGCAAATCATGTCCCAGAGTTGAGGTCCGCATCCGTCAGACATTGATGATGTAATTTCTATCCTTTATAAATGTCTGATTTCTAAGAAACCGGCCATTCTTTGGAGACAGAGATAAATACTGAATTTCCTTTATCACTATGTGTCATTTATAATACTGCTGTCATTCTATGGGGCACATTTACCATATGCTGGCGGTAGGTGCACCGGCATATGATCTACATCCCCTGCTGCCCTGCATGTATGGGCACATGTTATAACAAGTGCAAAGGCTTGGGAAAGGAAAGCCTCACGACAACCCACTCCATGGTAGGGAACACTCTTCTTTAATCCCTTCCAAGCCCACTAGGCATAAGGGGCTAAATTCTACAGGAATTGTGTCTATTAGAGGGCATGTATGCCAGTATTATGGACTAATCGTGATAAATCTGCCCAGTGAACTAGTGCAGGTAATATTTGTTACTTTTTGACCCCCTTATCTATTCCAATTTCCACAAATTTAAGCAAGATTTTTTTCTTAGGGAAGAAGCTTCTCTCGTCATGAAGACTTTGTCAGTTGTAGGAGACTTGTCCTGCGTCTATGGTCTCATACAAGCTAAAGCAGTTCCTTACACTGTGCCAAGAGATGTATGGCAACAGTGATATCCAATGTTGGGAACATGTTCCCTGTTTAATAGATATACTGGACTGGCTATTATGTCACAACATATCACTATGCTTCTTGAGAAAGACATGCTTGTTATTAAGGAGGCTGTCTTTAAAGAAACTCTACCACCAGGTTGAAGGATTGTAAACCAAGCATAATCACATACTGGTATGTGCCCCCTCTGACAGGATCTGCTTTTCTTTTAGCTTCTTATGTCCTTGTTTTTAAGAAAAAATGGCTTTCAAATTATGCAAATGAGCCTCAGGGTCTCGAGTCTCCATTAACACCTATGGAACCCAGAGCCCTGAAGGTTCATTTGATTTCAAAACCCTTTTTTCTTTAAAACAAGGACATAAGAAGCTAAAAGAAAAGCAGATTCTACCAGAGGGGCACACACCAGTATGTCTGGGGGCTTGGTTTACAATCCTTCATCCTGGTAGTAGATAGGTAGCTTTGAGGTTTTCCATGTGCCACCCAGGAAAACATATTACTCATACCTTAATGCTCCATGATAACCATAGTACAACTCCTTATTGTTTGCAGAACACTTTGTATCCTCCAGTGATTTCTGGTCACCAGCACACAGCTTGCACAGGCTAGAAGTAACATTAGCACCCGGGGCACAGCTCTCTTTAAAGTAAGTTGCTGTAAAACACAGTAAATTAGAATCCTAAGTCAGTACAGTTACTATACATCATAAATCTACTGCACCCATAACACAAAGATAGTAACTGAGAAATAGTATAATGTTTAATAAATCTAAAAGTCCACCACAAAGTGTGACCTCTGCACCTCGTGACCTGGAGGGCTGTAAATGTTAACTTATCGCATACGTAGTATTTTGCCATGCAGTCAGAAGTGATCATGCCAAGGTCGCATTTATCTTTGTAGACTAGTACAGATTTCCCAAGAGGGACTCTAAGGTCAACTGTGGTCTATTTGCTGTAATAGAACGTTGCTTGTGTGGAGGTTAAAATACGAGATACCAGGCTTGTACTACATACATGTTCTTTCCAAAAATCTATCAGGTCTTAAGATGAGTATTTAGCCAGATTTATTAACTACGACACTCAAGTGGCAGACATTGCTGAAATATTATTATACTAAAACGGTAGATTGAAAGGTGGAGTCAAATCTCTGGAAAGACTTCATCTACACATGTAAGTTACATAAATAAAAAAAGTTACATAAACATATACATAAATAATAGTAAACTCTGTAATACACTTTATTAAATAAATCTATTCCTTTGCCTTTCTTTTTCCCCTGCCTTTCTTCCTTGGTTAAGCCGTTTGCATCAATCAGCTTTCTGTTCTGTATCCACTGGCAGCTGAGAGATAAAACAACCTGATATCGTGCCTAGTGACTTAAAGAGGACCTTTAACTACCTCACACATGTGGAGCCAGCATAGGGGCTACTACACAGATTCAGAAACTCTTTGATTTTCCTCTCCAGCCCCTACAGTTACAGAGATATTAGTCCAGATATCCGACTATTGTAATGGTCCTGGAGGTCCTTGGAGGAGGGAGGGGTGTTATGCTCCGTGCGTATGATAAAGCCCCCCCACCACCACCACCACTTCAATGCCAGATACATCATGAATGTTTGCAGATTAGAAATTGCATAGGCACGGGGCAGGACGCCTTGTGTGGGTCCAATCCACTGGCAGCTGCACCATCTTCATGCTCCGTAGTCATGATAATAATCACATTTTGTGCTTCACAGCATTTACCTGGTGCATGTAAGTGCTTGTGCTTGCGACACAATTTGAAAGGTAAATTCCGGACTCAGTCCGAATCAGTGAAATCGTCCGATGTCACAACATCCAATTTCTGTCACATCGAAGCCAGCGCAGGAGCGCCAAAAAAGGATCGCATGCACCAAAATCCTGACGCAGACTCTTTAAATACCTGTCCAAGCCGTGTAATCCCAGAAAAAGGTGCAAAGTCCGACAAAAGTGAGCAGCGCGACCATTAGTACATGAGCTCCACAATGTGAATGTTACCGCAAACCCAATACAAACAAGATGTTAGCGCAAATATGATTTAAATACTAAAGTAATCTATACCCGATGTAAACGCAAATGTGATGTTAACACAATGTAGATACAAAAGTGATGTAAACGCTATCTAAACGGAAATGCAATGTAAACAAGGAAGTGATGCAAATGCAATGTAAACACATTGGCCCACATTAATTAAAGTGTTCGTGCCAGTTTTATGTCTGACTTTGCACTTAAAAAAACATGCAAACTGCTTGTACATGTATTTATAAAGTGTCTGCGCCAGTTTTATGTTGCGGCTGCACTATATCCGATGAGACAGAGAAAATGTGCACCGAAAGGGATGTGTTAGATCTGAGTCTTAGTTTGTGCCACATTTATTACTGCGCCACAGTTCTGGAGCATGGATAAAGTGCAACAAAAAAAAAAAATGTTGCAAACTTTTCGAGCAGTGCAGGGGGTGCCGGATTAATGAAGGCCCTGCACCAGTTTTGATGAATATGGGCCAATGAAAACATAAACCGAATTTTGAAATGTGATGCAAATGTGATATGAATGCAAACGCAACATATGTCATGTAAATGCAATGTGAACCCAACCGCAATGTAACTGCAACGGAAATGTGATGTGAACACAATGCTAGCCAACAACGTGATGTCAATGCAATGTGAACAGAAATATGATGTAACCATAAACACAATGGAACACATATACTCACAGACTAGAATGTGGCGCACACTACACACGCCTGAAGTGCATGAACTGTGTGAACAAGATTTTTTCTGATGCACTCTGTTCAAGGGGTGTGCGCCACATTTCTTTCTGACTTGTTGCGACTGAGGCAAATACACACCAGAACACCCCTTTCTGTGCACAGGATTGTGGCACAGACACTTTATATATACATGTGCAACCAGTTTGCACGTGTATTTATGTGCAGTCTACGCCAGAATTCTGGTGCAGACTGCATAATAGATCTGGCCCACATTTACTAAGAACAGTGCAAACTGTACTATGTGCAGTTTGCCGGTGTATAGTACAGAGTGCGCCAGATTCAGGATTTCTGGCACCCATTCTTCATGAATGGACAAATACTGATAACACCGCAACAGTGAGGGCTACAGAGAAATGTCTAAATGCTCCTGAATCTGTGAAGCAGGCACTACATTTTGGAGGGGGGAATTATCAAGGGCAATATTCTCCAGGTAAGGAAAGAGTTAATCATTAACCTCCTTATCTTTCTTAAGTAGAAGAACCTCAGAACGAGGTCAGATAAACTGCTCACTACAGGAAAAAAAGGAGCAGAAAAAAAGGACAGAGAAGCTGCTTAACTGAGTGAAGTATATTACAAAGTTTATCACCTGCTCTATTCGTTTCTGAAATAAACAATTGCTTCAGAGGTTTAGTTACTTTTTAAATCCACACTCTCTCCAGAAAAAAAAAATCACCAAACAGTCTCATGATAATAAATAACCCATTTGTGTCTATGATCATGTGTATTGTAATAGCAGATGTAAGCGAGCTCACCTGGAGTTTTGATATCCATTTGCGGTAAAGAATGTGAGTATTTGTAACTAAGTGCAAAAATTTATCAAGCACTCAGGGAACAAATATGATAGTAAAACCCTTTCTTCATTTTTATTTCATCATTCCAAACTGGAACAAAAAGAAATGGTGCCAAAACCAACACGTTTTTGACCAGTGAGAAAGTGAAAAAAGTTTGACTATTATTTTCATTCCCTGAGTGCTGGATCAACTTTTGCACATATACAAGTTCATGTGTAGTGACATATACATGTATATGACTGTGGACTGCTACCTCCTGATCTTTTGATGCCTTGACCCTGGTAGGCTTGTTAGAAGAGGCTATGCTTTGGATGTAGTAAGGTGTCATAGCAGTCACTTTTGTGAAGCTCAAATAGGCCAAAAGACTGGTCTACTACAACAACTTATCATTATAATGCATTGCACATAATACATCGCTTACCTTTTCACTCATACCATACAATGCATAACCCCTGATCCCTACAAGACCTTATGCTTAGCTCTCCTCCTATCTGCTCTTCTCACAACCATCTCCAAGATTTTTCCCTAGCATTCCCTATAATTTGTGCGCAGGGACTCCACTTCTTATGTTATTGTATCCACACCATTCAAACCTTCAACCATAACCTGAATATCCATAATAGCACACAACAACAACAGTGTAGTCTTCATCTACCCTACTATAGAGATTGTGAGCCCTCAATGGCAGGATCCTCCTTCCCTTTTAGTTCAGTCTTTGTACATAAATTTCTTGTTTTCCTGTTATGTATGTGAACCCCTTTTGGAATGTACAGCACCATAGAATTAATACTGCTCTTGCTGGGAGGAGCATCTGGTTACCGAGTTAGCTAGAGAAACCAGTATCAGGTCAAGGTTAACCTTGTTTAACTGTTGAATTGTTACCAACTGTTGTTTACGGTTACTCAGTTCTTACTACATATCAGTCACACCACCAATATTCTTTGAGAACTAAGATAAGTTACTGTATTATTTTTTCATTGTGATTCATTACTATAAGAGGAAATAACTCTAGTTCTTTCTTTCCAATGTACTTAGAACTGGATTGTTAAGTATAATAACATACTTTTGTTTCTGTATTTTAACTAAAACTTCAATAAAAAAGTTTCATTAAACCCCCCCCCCCAAAAAAAAAAAAGAATTAATACTGCTCTATAAATAAATAATAATAATCGTAACTGAGGGACCCTTGATAAAATGTTGCACTTGGGCCAAGGAGCTTCATGTTATGCCTCTGCAGTCATGAAAATCAGGCCCTAACCACAGACAATAGTATAAACTTATTTTCTATGTTAAACACTTACACAAATCACAAATGCCATGTTCCTTTTTAATAAGACCGGCAGGGATGACCCATCCAGCAGTGCGTTCAACACCCGTGTGACAAGACTTTTTGTCTTTAAGATTATTCCATGAGATTGTCTTGTCACTTGCCTTTACAAGGGCCACAGCATAATATGAGCCTTTGGAGAAATAACAAGGATATTATTTTCTTAATACTTAAATATATAAATTTAGACGACAACAAAATTAACTGATCGCTGTGCTATAGTGAGAACAAAAATCCCAGTGGTGCTGGAAAGAGCCGGAAGTCATCTATTTAAGGATATAAAAGATAAGAATGGGTGAAGGTGGTAAAAGGCCCATATTATGAACCTCCATGATCACATGATGAGTAACTTCTTTGTAATTCGGTCAATTCTATGTAAAATGTAAAAAAGGTAAAATGTCAGACCCTCCTGACCACAGTCTTGAGAACAGATAAAGCGCTGACAAAGCACCTCACATAATCTCTGAGAGAACAGAACCTCTATAATGCGACAGAGCTGTCTGTGTGAATGCGGCAGCAGTGTGTCCCCCAGGGAATTTTCAATAGATGTGAAATATATTTTTCCTTTTTTTCGATGGCCAATTCTGGGTTGTGTCTTATAGTCCGAAAAATATGGTAGATAAATACGTAGATACTCTACCTGCTGCAGTTCCTGTTCCCTTGCATTGGTCAGCTGAAATGAATTGCAACAGAAAACAAGATAGCAATTAATATAAATAATCAATCAGGATAACAATACCCAGGTAATAGAATATTATTTATGCGTTAGTTTATATGTCATGTCATTTGTATATTTGCACCAACATTTGTGACTTTTCCACTCGCTTAGCAAAGTTAGCTGCGCAAAAACTTTTCAGTGTTGTGCCTGATACATCTTTAAAATACAATTTGGCGCAAATTGTGGTCAAAAAGTCGCAAATAAACCCCAGCCTCGATCAGGCGTCATAAAAACTTTAGAAGAGGATGCAGAAGCGTATGTGACTTTTGTGCAACTTTTTAAATAAAAAGTTGCAAAAACTTTTAAGATTTTACTGCCTGATCAAAAAAGTCCAAAACCGGAATAGCCAACAAAAGACAGGCACAAATGTCCTGACTAAAGATAAATGTCCCACATTGACTGGAATTTAGATAAACTAATTAGAACTAGTGAATAGGTGACCCCCTAGAAAATATCAAAACGGGACACCCATTATGGTTGCTGTATTCCTGAGTAGGTACATGCCAACTATTAGGGAGGGGATAAGACCAACTACGGCTGGACCCACTCTCTGTGGACCTCCCAGAAGGTGCATTAATATTGGAAAGATTTTTTTTTTCATTTACCATTGTATATCTCTGCCATTGCTGGAACCAGGCCACATACTCCGGCTGTATACAGGTATCCTCCATCGAGTGTTACGGCATCAGCATCACCTTTCTGTGAAGAATACATTAAACTACATTTAGTGTCCAGTTTTTAAGTCTGAATTTCATTTTTTACATACAGGAAATCAAATGTGTGGATTATGTCCTAAATTATTAATTATGATCGGTGCTCCTTAGCAACACTAAACTGTTGAATATAGAACGTTGCTAGGATGCAATCGACACAATTGTTCAGTACAAAATTTATCAAACCTCAGTAAACCTTTAAAACATTTTCTTCCATTCACATAACTTAATTTGCTTCAATTTAATTTCTTCCTGCTTTCCATCTGTGGTTTCAGGACCTTTGGAAGACCTTGTGTACAAGGAAATCATGGGCGAAGCCCTTCTCAATATAAAATTTGTTGGGTGTTTGGGTGGCCATGGGCCCCCTGGAAGGCTTGGGCCCCAGGCTACTGCCCAAACCGCCTATATTATAATCCTCTACTGCACCCACATAAAGGAAAACTTTCATCATATTGACACAAGAAACCACTATCAGTATAGTAGTGTCAAGTAGTCTAACACCTTCCTGATCCTGTTTCATTCATGGCTTAGTGTAAAAGCATGGTCCAGTAATTGGCTATAAAGCCACAGAGGCTGAGAGCTCAGTGCTGAAGTCAAGCTCTCCCCAACTTAGAACATCCCCTATGCCAGTGATGGCAAACCTTTTTGACGCCGAGTGCCAAACTACATCCAAAACCCACATATTTTTCGCGACAATTCAAACAGTAGCTTATTACTCCCTGTTCTGTCACATGTTTAAATTGTATAGGCACCTGAGGACACCAATACAGTACAAAGAAGGAGAAAAAGCTTTGGTTATCATTGTAGCTTCCTTCTAGGATCCTGGGCTGCCTGAGACTGCAAGAGGCCTTAAGTCCTGTCTGGCGAAGTCTGCGGTGGGGTGCTGGCGCAGGTGCCCACAGAAAGGGCTCTGAGTGCCGCCTCTGGCACCTGTGCCATAGGTTCGCCACCACTGCCCTATGCTGTGATTCACATCATGCCACATCAGCCTGATGATCATTCTCGATTCATGTATGAAGTATACACAAATTGTCAAACACTTACCTATGTTGTTTCTGGTACAATAATCTGTACTAATAATGTTATAATTATTATATCATTAGAGTGATGTAGAGGGAAATTATCATGCCCGTTATCGTGCCAGTTTTCTGGCATTAAAAATGATAAAATTCCATGCCCTGCATGCTACCTTCCTGAACGGTGAATGCGAAGGAGCATAATTTGCTTCCCAATGGGCCACTTGCTTCCCAATGGATTTACTATCGTTTATGCTAGAAAAATCTATGCCGGGTTATGAGCTGCTGTTCTTAACATTTTAAGTTGCCAAAATTTTTTCACAAAAACAGTAAAAAAAAATGTCTCACTCACCAAAATCTTTGTAATACATTCTTCCGCAAGGGAAGCCTCCACACATTCAATGGCTCCTTCACTTGCTATAGTCCAGGTGTCACATTTGGACTTCTCCTCTTTGCTTTGTGTGCACCAGCGGATCTTATCTTTAGGTGGTTCTTCTACCCCTATAATATATAGAAGGAAGCACTTATGACCTTAAACTAACTTGAAGGAAACCAACAGCCAGCCAGGAGACACAAGCCCACAACTAAAGTATTTGTAAAAGCAAAGAGGTATACATCTTAATATATGCCACGCGAGTGGTAACGAGGTATGGGGTATGGAACATTGTTGTTGTAACGCTTTTACCAAACATTGCAGGACCAGTACATGTGTACTTGAGGAGTAATACTGTGTGGGTCATTAAGTGATCTTTAGTATTCAATGCAATCCTCTCTGTATACAGATACTATAGAATTTGACGACTACGTGAGCTTACAATGATCTCACTAGCAAGACGGAATTCAGCAAAAATTCTAGATTCACCTGTTCACCCAGGTTTAGGATAATTGTGTATATTAGCCCTAAATTTTGAGGCTTTATGCATCAGATTTCTGGTGTACAAAGCATGAAAAGAACCAATTACAGTGGCCCTATTGATCCCTTTCGTTAATACTTTTACTCATACCTGTTGACATTGCTTTTATGGCATCGGTGAGCTCTTTTCCCAAGTACATGGCGGCATCAACTTTAAATGGAATGGGAATGAGACTTTTTGAAGAGTCTTTGAACATTAGATCTTTACCGTGGCTGGAGTCAAACAGTTTGCAGTCTGATTTGCTCTAAAAATAATAGAAAATACAATGTTTGGAGCATCTTCTGCCTCTTTCCACCATAGTTCTACTCTATTACTTAAAGGGGTTGTCCACTTTCGGCAAATAATTGATACGGTTTGTGTAAGGAAAAATTAGACAATTTCCAATATACTTTCTCTATCAATTCCTCACAGTTTTCTAGATCTCTGCTTGCTTTTATTCTATAGAAAGTTTCTATGTTTACTTCCAGTGGATAGAAATCTGACCATGGTCACACAGGTGCACAGCTCGTTAGTATCACAGAGAGAGTAATCAGAGCTGTGTATTTAGGGTCATTGTATATAGGAATGGGGCTTGGGGTTTATAATATAAACAAATGGTAACAAATTACTGTGGGGGCAAAATAGTGCGATAATTTACAAGAGTAGGGCTTATAGTTTATAGGAACAGGGAGTAATAAGTAATATGAATATAAAGGGGGGGGGGATTTTATCAAGACTGACGCATCATGCACACAGAATGCTGGATTTACTTATAGATTCCAGTGGAATATAATATACATCAGGTCAGTTATAACCTACACCAATATTCCGGCAGAGACAATAGTAACAGGCCGGGGTGATTGTCGGTAAACCCTCAAAAAGTCTCTTTCATGGCTTGTATTACAAAAAACTCTTTTAAAGCAGATTCAATCTGCTCTACTGTACCTCTACAGTATTAGAATAATACATTTACTGTTACAGTCATTTTTTACAGTATACAGGTAATTTTTCAAAATTCCAGATCTTTTTTAAACTCAGCAAAAATTTGGTGGTGTTATCATTTAGTCTGATTATGGCAGAGCAATCTAGAGGAGTGATAGCAGGACTCGTCGGAACAGTGTGTACCCACAGTAAGTATACTTACTCGATCATTTTAACAAATGTGAAAAGTGGCGAATTTTAAAGAAAGCCTACCACTTGAAATTGTACTTGTAAGCTTCAAATACCGAGCACCAGCTCAGGGTGAGCTGGCGCCGGAGCATATTTTCGTTGTTCTCATAAACCGATGTATTGTGGTTTAAAGGGAACCTACCACCACGATTCTACCTATAAAGGTAGATTGGGTGGTAGGTGGATGAATGGGACTTGAGGATAGCCCTTTTTTGGGTTAATCCTCACGTCCCAGGTATCTTTAAGAAAACTTTAATCGGGGGGAAATGTAAATTTTTTTAAGCGGCAACTGGGGCGTGGAGTAGCCGGACATGAGGCTACATGTTGCGGCTACTCCACGCCCCAGTAGCCTCTTTTCTCCGCCTATCATTGCATCTACGGCGCGCAGCTCAGAATACCCGGCGCATGCGCAGAACGCATGCCTGCGGGTGCGCGGCCACAGCTCCGAGGCTGGAGCTACTGTGCATGGGTAGATGCCGGGTACCCGGACGAGGTCCACAGCTATGACAAGCTGCACGCCGAAGATGCAATGGTAGGCGGAGAAAAAAGGCTACTGGGGCGTGGAATAGCCTCATGTCTGGCTACTCCACCCCCAAGTAGCCGCTTTAAAAAATGTACATATCCCCCGATTAAAGTTTTCTTAGGCCCCTTCCACACTTGCGTTGCAGATCACGTCAGAGTTTAATCAGGGTGCGATCAGGGTTTGGTCAGTGAAAAACGCACATTTTGCATCAGAGTGCAATCAGTTTTCAGTCAGTTTGTTCAGTGTCTCAGTTTTTCACGCGCGTTTTTAATGCAATTTCAATGCGTTAGACTCAGGACTGAGCTCTATCTTTTCTATGGCAATTGCTGCGTGAAAAACGCATTGCACTTGCATTGGACTTGCAAGTGTCTCAGAGTGCGATGCGTTTTTGATGCGCCTCCATAGACTTGTATGGTGCTTTTTTTACGCGCGTGACTTGCAAAAGTAGAGCATGTCGAGATTTAAACGCGCGTTAAAAAAACGCATGTGTGCGTGTGAAAAAAAATGCAAGTCTGAAAAGTGCCATTGATTACAATGGGTCCGAGTACAATGCAAGTTCTGTGCGTCAAAAGCACGCGCAGAAAACGCCCGTGAAAAACGCAAGTGTGAAAGGGGCCTTAAAGATAGCCAGGACATGAGGATTAGCCCAAAAAAGGGCTATCCTCGCGTCCCATTCATCCACCTACCACCCGATCTACCTTTATAGGTAGAATCGTGTTGGTAGGCTCCCTTTAAACACTTTTGTAATCTTTATATGTGAAGTAGCTTCGGCGCATGGTGGCACGCGTTCGGCGCAACATGCGTGCACAGTTGCTGCTTCACATATAAAGATTACAAAAGTGTTTAAACCACAATACATCGGTTTATGAGAATAACGAAAATATGCTCCGGCACCGGCTCACCCGGAGCTGGTGCTCGGTATTTGAAGCTTACAAGTACAATTTCAAGTGGTAGGTTTCCTTTAAGTATTTCAGGTTTCTTAAAAATCTACATTAAAGGGGTTTTCCACTTTCAGCAGATAATTGATATGGTTTGTGTAAGGCCAAGTTATACAATTTTCCAATATACTTTTTGTATCAATTCCTCATGGTTTTCTAGATCTCTGCTTGCTAGATCTTGTGATGCTTGTGATAGAGATCCATGTGCACAAGCCATTGTTACCACACATCTCCTATTACTCTCAGTGATAATAACGGCCCGTGCACCTGCATGTCCATCACATCACATGGACAGATTTCTATCCACTGGAAGTAAATAGAAAAGCTTTCTATAGTGGGACAGCAAGCAGAGATCTAAGAGGAACCGTGAGGATTTTATACAAAAAATATATTTCTGTCATCAAAATGCATCTGTAAATTATGGCTAAGAGTGGATCCTACCAGGGGGGGGGGGCAGTATATCAGTGTGCTTAGTTTACAATCCTTCATCCTAGTGGTAGATGTACTTTAAAGATTCAGGTAAGAATCAGCATACACGTTAGTCCCTTAGAAAAGACAACTGCAAGAAGAAGACATAATAGATACATAACATGTTTTACTGTTACCTGGGCCTGAAGGAGGAAATCTGTAACAGCTTTAGCCTTGGCTTCATCATTCACACACATCACGGCATGAGAGGGTACTCTTCCCCAAGAACATTTTTCATACTCGCTGATTGGCAACCTAGTATTGTCCATACACAGCAGCTCGTAATCCTTATGGAATTCCACTGAAGGACAATGATGAGATCATGAAATCAGAAAATCCTTTCTAAATGTCACTACAGGCGGTCCCCTACATAAGGACACCCGACTTACAGATGACTCCTAGTTAAAGACGGACCCCTCTGCCCACTGTGACCTTTGGGGAAGCTCTCTGGATGTTACTATAGCCCCAGACTGTAATGATCGGCTGTAAGGTCTCTGTAATGAAGCTTTATTGATAATCCTTTGGTCCAAAATTTTTAAACTGGGGCAAAAAAGTTTTTTGTCTGGATCTACAATTGTAAAATATACAGTTTCAACTTACATACAAATTCAACTTAAGAACAAACCTATGGACCCTATATTGTATGTAACCCGGGGACTGCCTGTATAGAGGATAATGATAATGGTCTAGCATGGCATGGCCATGAAGCCTTCTTAACAATAAATAACAGTATGAAAAGCTTACCTGGTATATCGTGTTTAAGGAAAGCCACGTCTCCCTTGTCATCTTTTAAGCATCTGCATGGGAAATATACATAGAGTTTTTATTTATTTTATTTATTCTCATCACAGGTCAGTATTGTATAGGGCATTCAATACTTATGAAAAACACAATTTTGCCCTAAAGGCAATTAATGTGAATGTGTACCTTTTTTTTTGTATTTACAATCTTAAAAGTTTCATGATTCTATGATTCCCTTTATACTGGATTTGTCCTGATATATCTGATTCTGGGCAAAATTAAGTAAAATTCCTCATTTTGGCGCACTCAGTCTTGTAATTGTGAGTTTCCTAAGACAGCACATTCATCCCTTATAATGTAAGAGAATTCTGTTATATTTTCCAGGTTCAGACCAACCCCATTGCCGATTACCAGGGGGGATTTGATCCTACCCCCTGGCAGCCCAGAGCTCGAATAGAGGCGGTCCCCTACTTAAGGACACCCACCTTACAGACGACCCCTAGTTAAAGACTGACTCCTCTGCCCACTGTGACCTCTGGTGAAGCTCTCTGGATGTTACTGTAGCCCCAGGCTGTAATGATCAGCTGTAAGGTGTCTGTAATGAAGCTTTATTGATAATCCTTGGTCTCATTACAGCAAAACATTTTGAAACTCCAGTTGTCACTGAAGCAAAAAAAATGTTTTGTCTGGAACTACAATTATAAAATATACAGTTTCGACTTACATACAAATTCATCTTAAGAACAAACCTATAAAACCTATCTTGTGCGTAACCCGGGTACTGCCTGTATGTAACCTGGGACTACCAGATGCCACCAGCTGTCAGATCTCACTTGCAGGAC
Source organism: Engystomops pustulosus (assembly GCF_040894005.1). Lineage (NCBI taxonomy): Eukaryota > Metazoa > Chordata > Amphibia > Anura > Leptodactylidae > Engystomops > Engystomops pustulosus. The sequence goes on along the minus strand of NC_092413.1, from coordinate 189,024,853 downwards.
TGACTGTAACTGACCCGGCATTAATATCGCAATGCAGTGGCTTTGTTTGAACAAGTGATCTGACAAACGCTTGTTAAAGCCCAATTATGAAAAAGGTAGAAAAGTTAAAAAAAAGTTTATGAATATATACATTTCGAAAAAGTCCCTAAAACACCACTTTTCTATAAAAAAATAGCTAATAAATTTTTTAAAACATTTAAAAAACACATACTTGGTACTGCTGCATCCGTAACAATCAGTTCTATAATTCTGAATTATTGAACCCTCTGAATGTCGTAAAAGAAACTGAAAAACTTGCCAAAAAAAGATGATTTTTCATCAACTCCCTTCACAAAAAAATGTTATTAAAAGTGATCAAAAAATGTAATGTGGCTCAAAATGCTACCACTGAAAAGAATTCTTTTTACAAAAAAAAAAAAATTAAAAAGTTATTGCCAAAATAAATTAGATTTTATGCAATTTGGGGGTTTTTTCCAGAAAATTGGGCAAAAATAAAAAATGCCATATAAATGAGGTGTAGCCATAATTGTAGTGACCCGGAGTATAAAGATAATTATTTCTATAGTACAGGCAGTCCCCGGGTTACATACAAGATAGGGTCTGTAGGTTTGTTCTTAAGTTGAGTTTGTATGTAAGTCGGAACTGTATATTTTATCATTGTAAGCCCAGCCAGAACTTTTTTGGTCTCTGTGACAATTGGATTTTAAAAATGTTAGGTTATCATAAGAATCAATATTAACACTAAAGCTTCATTACAGACACTTGTGATAACTGTTACAGCTGATCATTGTAGCCTAGGACTAAAGTACGGTACAATAAATTACCAATATCCAGTGGTCCGTTTGTAACTAGGGGTTGTATGTAAGTCGAGTGTTCTTAAGTAGGGGACCGCCTGCATAGCAAAGGGCCAAGAAACAAAGCTAAATATCCCCTAACAAGAGATGATGATTATCTTTTCTTCCACCCAGAAACAATTAATAAAATATCATCATATTATAGATGCCCTAAAATGAAGTATCTGTAAAGTGATTCTCATCCCACAAAAAATAAGCCCTCATATTTCAAAATTAAAATAGTAAAATAAAAAAAATGTATAGCCTTTAAAATGTACAATACAAATCTTCTCTGGATGGCGCTCCTTCCCTTCAGTGCCCGGCCATGTGCCCGTACAGCAGTTTACCACCACATATAGGGTATTGGCATACTCCAGAGAAATTGGGTTTCTGGTGCATTTTGTCATTTAATCCATTTTAAATGTAAATTTTTTTGGCCAAAATCAATGTAGTCTTTTAAAAAAATGTCACTTTTAGATTGCACCTCCATTTTGTTTTAACCCCTGTGTAACACCCAAAAGGTTAAAAAAAAACTTCTGAGGGGTGTAGTTTCTATAATGGGGTGATTTATGAAGTTTTACTATAATTGAAGTATTTCAAAGTCACTGATTGGGTCCCTCACAACGTAAGATTTACCGATTTTCATGAAACTTTGAAAAATCGCACCAAAAGTTTTAAGCGTCAAAACATCATGAACAAATGAGAGAATGCAAAAAACCATCCATGCCAATATGAAGCCGAAATTCAGTAGTTTGTTATTACGTTATTTGGGTGGTGTGACTATCTGCGTGGAAAGCAGGAAATTTTGAAGTTTGAAAAAGGAGACTTTTTTTTACCATTTTCGCCAATATTTTTTTTCACAAATAAACACAAAACATATCACTCAAAACACCTACCTTGAAGTACACTGTATCACGAGAAAACAATAAAAAAATCACCAGTGTATGCTAAAGCGTACCAAAGTTATCACCACTTACAGTGACATTTGTCAGATTCTAAAAATAGTGAAGAAAGTAAAAACTGGCTTTGGGGATAAGGGGTTAATCATGGTATTACATATTGGTAGAAACAAAAATTTACCATCTCGGAGCACAAACTATAATTGAAGAAAATGTCTTTCCACTCACTTGCGGGCACCTTCATAGCCATAATAGGGTTCATTTCCGGATGTCGTACACTTCTTGTCCTTTAGTCCTATACACTGTTTGCACAGTTTTTCTTCTTTGGCACCGGGGGCACAGCTGGCTGTGAAAAACCCTGAAACAGCTGTATAGAAGATGACTATTAGGAATATGGTCCACTCAACAAGTGGGCTGCTCTTATGACACTGTTAATTCTAGCCCTGACCTGCACCGGATTTTTTATGTGTGCGCAATATTGTATGTGGGCCGGAAAGGTTGACTTGCCCTGCCAATAGTTATTTTATATCTGGTTTAAAGTTACCTTATATACTCGAGTGTAAGCCTAGTTTTTCAGCACAAAAAATGTGCTGAAAAACCCAAACTCGGCTTATACTCGAGTCAAAAAAATAAATAAATCAAAACTCGCCTTTCTGGCGGCACCCGTAGATCTTCTGTGCGATCCATCCGGTATTGTTGTGCTGCACAACGGGGAAGGGGGGGGGCTATATACACTGGGGCAGGGGCTGGCAGGGTATATACACTGGGGCAGGGGCTGGCAGGCTATATACACTGGGGCAGGGGCTGGCTGGCTATATACACTGGGGCAGGGGCTGGCAGGCTATATACATTGGGGCAGGGGCTGGCAAGCTATATACACTGGGGCAGGGGCTGGCAAGCTATATACACTGGGGCAGGGGCTGGCAAGCTATATACACTGGGGCAGGGTCTGGCAGGCTATATACACTGGGGCAGGGGCTGGCTACATACTGGAGAGGCTGTGACCAATGCATTTCCCACCCTCGGCTTATACTCGAGTCAATAGGTTTTCCCATTTTTTTGTGGTAAAATTAGGGGCCTCGGCTTATACTCGGGTCGGCTTATACTCGAGTATATACGGTACTCTGATATGCTATGTGTATCTTAATTCATGATAGTACATCATTAGTGATGAACTGGGTTTGGGTTCCTCAAAAGAAATTCAGATCAACACCCCCCATGGTTGATACCCGCAGTTGGTACAGGCACTAATCTTGGGCTTTGACTATTTAAATTCTGTTGGAAAAGTAGCCAACGATGTTAAAATGGCAATAACTATGCTTGGCCAGCTCAGCCATTTTAGGGAGCATTGTCGCTACCCGATGAGGCCAAAATGCCGTAGTCATGTTACTGGTTGGGATCAAGGTTTCGGACCTAAAAGGAATTTAGAATTTAGGTTCTGCCAAACTCAGCTAAACGCGAATGTAAATAGGTCCGCTCATCCCTATTCATCATTCAATTCGCTGCCCCTGTTGCGTGTTATTTGGCAGATCAGTAAGCACAAGTGAAAAAAGAATTGTTACCTTTCTCAATATTTTGAGATTCTGGACCATCCCATGGTATTATTTTTAAGAAAGTTAGGCGCCCGATTGGAACAATCCATCCTGCTGTCCTAAATACAGCCGTATGACAAGATCTCTTTCCCATAAGGCCGTTGAACATAAAGTTACTGGATTTCTTCACCAAAGCCACTGCATAATAGCAGGTATCTGGTTCTGTAAAAGTAAACATTTATATGATTGGCCAATTGTACATCACCACCAATCCAAAATCAACAAAACTTCACTGCCAAAATTTACACCTATTAAAATACACCTTTTGATGACATACGTCAAAAATAATGTTAACTCCAATACTTCATATAGATGGACACCATAATAACTAAAAGCTGCATTAGGGTGGAGCCAAAAAAAGTGGGACTGCAATTGTTACTTCCTGATCTTACACCTAGTGAATTATGTTCACTATTATGTTAGAATCCCTTATCACGTGGGGGTAATATGTATTTTTTTTTCATCAGTCTGAACATTCCCCTCTGCACAAGCCTCTTACTAGATCTGGAATGGATCGCCACCCGATCAGACCTATTTAGACCATGTCTGACTTGGCAGAGATTTCAGCTATAGTCTCTGCTGGAAGTATCCACTTCTATCCAGGGATATTCATGGAGTAAGGCTGCCTCGCTCTTCCTATTTTCCCGATAGGTGTGAACAGGGGTGCACCAGCCATGAGGCGAGTTGAAACTCTTGCCTCAGGCAGCGCCATCTGGAGCAAGATTGGCGGCAGCATCAGGAAAACAGTAATATATACCTGTACCTGTAACATATACCTGCTACAAAGTACATCTTGACACATAAAAATAGTGTTCCTTCACACCAGATGTCCGCATGGGTGTTAGACTTCATGGAGAACCCATGTGCTAAAAAAATAAACGTATATATTACTACTGGATGGGGTAGGTGGGGGCGCTGTTCTGTAGCTCGCCTCAGGCAGCAGAGAGTTAAGGTTCATCCCTGGGTGTGAATACATTGAGAGACTTGAATAGACTATGTTTCTCCCTGTATTCCTTAAAGACCGTAACATTATATGAGCTATCCACTGTTTGAGCAGGTCAATAACAGTAGGTCCGTATGATTTACCTATGCGCCCAATTTGTGCAGAATTACAACAGACATAAGAATTTTATAATATATATATATATATATATATATATATATATATATATATATATGATTTGGGAGGCAATTTGGGTGCACATAAGACTGACCGCTCTTTTTGGATATGTGAGTGTATGTCCTCGTCCTCTTTAAAATACCACTCGTTCACTTACCTTTCTCAGTGCCGTAGTTTTCAGCCATTATTGGCTTCAGGCCATATGGATGCAGAGCTGCGCTGTAAATATCTCCAGTATCCATTGTGGCTGCATCTGCCGATCCACCCTGAAAAGGGAAACAAAATGTCTCTTTTATCACATAAAATAGTTAGCAGCATGTTCTATTACTTACATATTTCTTTCTAAGAAATGCCTCGGAAGGGGACTCTAGTTTCTATTGAGAAAGTGTTCAAAAACATAGGGGGGCATTTTTAAAGGACCCCCCCCCTCTGATGCCACAGGATACATGAGGAGCCTACACCTCCTTTTCTATTTGGCGTGGTGACTGTATCTCAAAACATTTCTGGCTGTTATGAGTGCGCAGGCCCAGGGCAGGAACTCCCCGTGTCGGCCTACTCTGCCGCCAGCCACCCACCTTCACACCTTTCCATGCCCACTTGACGCAGAGGTGGCATAAAGGGGGAAATAATAGCAATTACTGGCAAGCCTGATAAATCTTCCCCATGGTTTTCATATTAAAGATAAGAATATCATCTTTCAGATCACATGAGACTTTTCATCCTATGAGCTGCAGAACCAGAGAGATAGTTAGAGAAATAGTTTAATGTTTTTTAGCTCATAGAGCCACAAGCCTTAAAGAGGATCTGTCACCCCATTTATCGGCACTAGGAGCTGCTTACTAAAGTAAGAAGCTCCTAGTGCTTGAACAAACGCCGCAGTGTTCCTCCGGTAACGCTATCTAACACTGCGGCAGGGTATAGTGTAATTGTCGGACAGCTCGCAAAGCTGTCCGACGTATTCATGAGGGTGCGGGGTTGGGGCGTGACTAGGGGCAGTGACTGCCACCTAGCGCGCAGCAGTCAATGCCGGCCTATGGAGCGAGTGGGGCAGTCCGGGTTAGAGGCAGGGCCTCGGACCGCCCCCTCATGAATACATCGGACAGCTTTGCAAGCTGTCTGATGATTACACTTTACCCCGCCGCAGTGTTTGATAGCGTTACCGGAGGTTTCCGGTAACGCTATCACTCTAACACTGCGGCGTTTGATCAAGCACTAGTGCTGATAAATGGGCACAAGACTCTTTAAGTCTTGTCTTTAATATGACACCTTGGGGAACATTTATCATATACTGGCACTAATTGCGCCAGCATGTAATGGTGGCCCCCTCCCCTGGAAACAACTGGATCCATTTGGAAGCTTTGGCCTCCTTATAAATTTGAGCGTCCGGCAGTGCAGTGATGTGTAGTGCCGCCAGAGCTCTTCTACGCTCGGTCTGACCTGGTGTAAAATAGCGACATACCTATAGGAAGGGCGCAGGTGCGGGGCAGCAACGCCCCATGCTGAGCCACTGCCTGGCGCAGCACCGCCCCCGCTATGCCCACCAGGCTTACAGCGGTAGACGGCACAATTCCCGGCGTCTGTGCCGGGATTTGCACAAAAATCACAGCTTTTATGCCTGTTTACATGTGTACAGTTAAATGTGTGTCCTTGATTCTAGAACCAGAGGTAGGAGCATGAGAAGTCAACCTCTCCCTGCAGCCTCTGAACTTGACTTATGACTCCTCTCCGATCATATTCACGTGGCTTTGGAGGAGATTTTTTTGATAGGTAAAAGGACAAGATTTCAAGAAAGGGTGTTTCTGGTATGGGCCTGCACACTTGTAGCAGACAGCAATCTTTTGGGGCGCAGTCATGAAACCGAATACATCAGGACGCCACATCCAGTGACACTGGTCTGGCAAGTTACTTAAAAATGTCCCCATATGTTTTTAGGGGGCCTGGTAGTTTACTTAGTTAAATCTGACGGGGCTCATTTACTAAGGGTCTGAACGCCGCACTTTTGTCAGGTTTCCCGAATATTTCCGTTTTGCGTCAAATTGCTCCGGGATTTTGGCGCATGTGATCGGATTGTGGTGCATTGGCGCCGGCTTTCAAGCTACAGAAATGGGGGGGGGGGGGTGGCCTTTGGACAACCCGACGGATTCGGAAAAAACACAGAATTTAAAGACCAATTTGTGTCACAAGATCACGCACTTACATGAACCAGGAAGAAGAAGGTGAACTCCGTCGGACCTCGGCGCAGCAGCGACAACTGCTTGATATCGGGAGCACAACCTTAGTGAATTTCGGCGAATCCTCGACGGACAACACGCCGCGGGATCGCGACTGGACTGGGTAAGTAAATGTGCCCCATTGTGTTTGCAACCCAGGTTAGAACTGTTTAGTATTAGTTAACACTTAAGACACTATTCATGCCCCTGTGACCCTTTGCTTTCAGTTAATCTGTGATGGCCATAGTCATGTATGTTTTTACACCCAGTTTAATCCAGGACTGAGCCGTCCTATCTATAGGTCAGTGATTTTTTCTAATGGAAATCCAGTCTTGGGACTACTGTAGTATGGAAGGAGGATTATTGTATATAAATATTCCTTAAATCTTATCTATCAAGATTGTAGCAAACTCCACAAACTCATCAGTAATATTGCTTTCTCTGATCTTACAGCAATGGCCTTTATGCAGTCATCAGTACTGGATTTTTGGATACAGGACAGGGTAAGCGGGTCAGTACTGCAGGTTTTGGATAAATCTTTACACTTTTTATATTCCGCTTCAGACTTCACACACCAGCGGATGTTAGTAATAGGGACAGCAAGGCACGTGGCTGGGGAGAGACAAAAAGCAAGAGTTAAAATATAAGTGTTTCAACATCTAATGTATGTGAGAACACAGCCCAAAGCTAAGCATACTTTATTATAGCCAACACTCTCATACACACGTACACTCAGCTCGGCCAAGCACAGCATGCATCCTAAGGGTGTGAGACGATGGATCGGCCAGGTTGCGGCTGTGATGCGGCCGGGGACATTAATTAATTGTGACCATAATTCACAACAAAATTTTGTACTCTTAACATGTAACTTTTACTAAATAATAATTTCTTTAAGAATTATCATCACAACTCTTTAAGTGATGCTGCTGTCCGCATCCCAAATGCATCATGGCCGCACCATGTATCCACACCCTAAAAGGGGAGATTGTAGATCAAGCAGTTGAAATGTCCTTTAACTAATGTAAAGAAAAAGTCACATTGGATGTTTGTCTGAAGCTATAACAATTGTCTATTAATTCACTATTCTAATATGTGTTACCTGCTGCTCAAAAGCTTGTAACAAAGATTACAAAATCCTGAGACATAACTAGTACTTTTAAGACATTACCAGGAAGTCAGAAATCACTGTTATCCAGTTATCTATAATTTTAGATATTTTTTTTTGTTATGTAAAATGTCCCCGTGATGCATCAAACGTGGGGGGGCTGTGCCCCTGTTATTTCATTCCTATAGTTTGCCAGGATCCAGTTTTTAGAGTGTCTTTGGAGCTCTTTACATGCTATTTGGAACTTAAATTTATTATAGTGGTTTAGAGGACCTAGTTCCTGAGTTTTTTATTGGCCGCCTTGTGCCTAAAATTGTGGCTTTTTAAACAGTCGTATTTCTTTATCCTATCTACCACATCTGGATTCACACAATGGGGGTCATTTACTAAGGGCCCGATTCGCATTTTCCCGACGTGTTACCCGAATATTTCCGATTTGCGCCGATTTCCCCTGAATTGCCCCGGGATTTTGGCACAAGCGGAAAAACCGTCACATTTTTTAAAAAAAATCTGTCGCGGAGCTTGCACTTACCTTCACTCAGCCCGGCCCGGTGAACTCCAGTGCGTTCCGATGATTTTCAGCGCAGCAGCGCCACCTGGTGGTAGACGGAGGAACTACCTTAATGAATCCCGGACGGACCCGAATCCAGCGCCGAGAACGCGCCGCTGGATCGCGAATGGACCGGGTAAGTAAATCTCCCCCAATAAATCTGGAGTAAGTTGGGTTGACTCACTCTCAAAAAGAATCACAGATTTGGTGCAAATCGGCAGATGCAACCATTTAAAAAATGTAGAATTTGGAAATTTTAAGGACAGAAGACTAATGTAACTGAAATGCCCCAAGGTGTAGAAGGAAGCAAACAGGTGCACCAGAAGGTACTAACACAGCCCCACTGCACAGATATCATAATATGCATAAAATGTAAAAACAAATAAAAAATCCACTCCGACAAAATGACAGATCCATGGGAAACAGGAAATTTTTCATTGAAATTTGTCATCTAAGCCGAAATTCTACTTCCCATTCACATTATTAGATAATAAGGGTACTCATAGACATAGACATTTTAAAGATATTTTTAAGAAATTTGCACAAGAAACACAGAATTTGGTGATAAGATTGCTATATAAACATAAAATAGAATAAATAGAAATAGAGATCATTGCACAAAAATTATTTGTCTTCTTAAGTTATAAAAAAAAACATTTAAATTCCACTAATACAATTGTAATACAATGGGGGGGAATTTATCATTACAATTTGTCTGACTTGGTTGTCAATGATCAATTCCATTTTTGTTTTAGTGAGTCTACGAATTTTGTGTTATTTATTTATTTATTTATTTTTTGTCTGTCTCATAATATTGTTTCTTTTTCCGTCTGTCGCAAAATGTTCTTTTTTTGGTGCCTCTAAGAAGCAATTGCTCTTGATAAATTTGGTAGCGGTTTTTGTCCTATTTATACCCGTGGGGTGAGTGAAGTCCTTTCGTGCCAAAATATGCACCTAAACTAATCCTGAATATAGCTTAATATTGTGAAAACTAGTCTACGCTAATACTAAATATGGCGCATAAAAGGTGTCTTAAGTTCAAAACAGAATTTGTACCACAAATGCACAAAACAGCCCAATCATAGAGAAAAAAACCCCAATGGTAAATGATCCCTAATAATTGTAGTAATCCTAGTAATCAGTATTATTGATGTTATCTATTAAAGTTTTATAACTGTATACACTTGATACATACACCTGAATCTAATAAGATGTCATGTTCAGACACAACATCCAGGACATGAGTAAGGGCATCCATCACATATCACTGTACCTCTACATGAAACACATAAATCACTATATAAACCAAAAACTAATAAAAGTTTTAAAAAATTTCATTTTTAGGCAGAATAAATTTCTATTTCTCATCTATAAGAATAGGATGGATTGTGACTTCATGTATTTGTATCATGTCCCGGTCCTCATAGTGTGTCACTTACCCAGCATGCCAAGACATAAAGTGAGTAGGAAAGGAGAGGCCATTGTCAGCGCTGTGTCCTCCTCACTCACTGCCGGAGCTCTGTTTGTGGAGAGATGTCGGGATCCGGCTTTGCCTTTTTATAGGAGCTCGGGAGAGCTGACTGGACAGATTTGTCTCTGCAATGTTTACCTTCTAGTGTTTCCCAACATTTACCACCTCCTATTCTCCTCTCCATACTCCTGGCACACATCCTCTCTTCTCATGTGAATGGCTCTCCGGGCAGGATTACGGGATTAGGTTGGGGAAATGGAAGGGAAATTCCCTCATTTTATCTGGCATTTGGCATGGATTCATATCAGTCAAAAGGAGATAAGTCATTCTCTAAGGCTCCTTGTTGCCTGGTGCTGCTGTTCTTGGATTGGAAGCTACTCCACACAAAGGATAAACTACTAGCATCTATTGTGCAGAGGCTTAAAGGGGTTGTCCACTTTCAGCAAATAATTGATATTGTTTGTGTAATGAAAATGTATACAATTTATTCAATTCCTCACAGTTTCCTATATCTCTTCTTACTATCACCAGTGCATAAAACCCGGTCCATGATCATGTGATGTCACACAGGTGCACGGCTCGTTATTTCCCTGTTCATGTGATGTCAGACAGGTGCACAGCTTGTTATTTCCCTGGTCATGTATTGTCAGACAGGTGCACAGCTTGTTATTTCCCTGGTCATGTGATGTCACACAGATTGCACGTCTCATTATTTCCCAGGTCATGTGATGTCACACAGGTGCACAGCTCATTATTACCCTGACCATGTTATGTCACACAGGTGCACAGCTTGTTATTTCCCTGGTCATGTGATGTCACACAGGTGCACAGCTTGTTATTTCCCTGGTCATGTGATGTCACATAGGTGCACAGCTTGTTATTTCCCTGGTCATGTGATGTCACACAGGTGCATGGCTCGTTATTTCCCTGGTCATGTGATGTCACATAGGTGCACAGCTTGTTATTTCCCTGGTCATGTGATGTCACACAGGTGCATGGCTCGTTATTTCCCTGGTCATGTGATGTCACACAGATTGCACGTCTCATTATTTCCCTGGTCATGTGATGTCACATAGGTGCACAGCTTGTTATTTCCCTGGTCATGTGATGTCACACAGGTGCATGGCTTGTTATTTCCCTGGTCATGTGATGTCACATAGGTGCACAGCTTGTTATTTCCCTGGTCATGTGATGTCACACAGGTGCATGGCTCGTTATTTCCCTGGTCATGGGATGTCATACAGGTGCACAGGTTGTTATCTCCCTGGTCATGGGATGTCACACAGGTGCACAGCTTGTTATTTCCCTGGTCATGTGATGTCACATAGGTGCACAGCTTGTTATTTCCCTGGTCATGTGATGTCACACAGGTGCATGGCTCGTTATTTCCCTGGTCATGGGATGTCATACAGGTGCACAGCTTGTTATCTCCCTGGTCATGTGATGTCACACAGGTGCACAGCTTGTTATTTCCCTGGTCATGTGATGTCACACAGGTGCACGGCTCGTTAATTCCCTGGTCATGTGATGTCAGACAGGTGCACAGCTTGTTATTTCCCTGGTCATGTGATGTCACACAGGTGCACGGCTCGTTATTTCCCTAGTCATTTAAGGTATCGATACAAAATGTCTATTGTAAAATTGCAGAACTTTTCATTACAATATCTATTACTTGCTGAAAGTGGACAACCCCTTTAAATTGAAGCTTTCTAACTTATACAAAATTATAGGATCTCTACTAGTGACTTGTCCAATGAATATTGTCCAAGAAAATGACCACAAAGTATGTATACAATGAACTTTCTTCACTTTACTTCAATCCTTTTTATTAACTATTTCAGTATTCATGAAAGTATAACAGCCAGCTTCACAGGCTGTTACACTCTAAAGGAGCACATTCCTCTCCCATTGTCTGCTCACTGCTACTAAGATTACCAGTGCAGAGGGAGCTGCGGAAAGGATTAGACGTTCTCCTGCACAGTGTGAGAAACCACAGCATGGAGGGACTCTGGTAACATCCTAGGGAGCCTTTCTGGTTCATTAGCATAATGATAAAAGTTGCTTTTAAAAAAAAGGAGGTAATGGATAACACAGTCACAGTGCCTCAATCTATGAGTATTAGTCATTGGTTTTGGTTTCCTTTATGGTTTAATACCAATTCTACATAATACTAAAATAGTCCAAAAAAATATTAGAAATATATCACTACATTCTGATGTTTCCACAGTGTCCTAAATCTGCAGAGAAAATCAAAGTCTGTTAAAAATTTACTCTCTATGACATGTCTCTCTCTCTGCAAACACTAAAGCATTTCATACAAAACTGAAGATGGGTCCCTTAAATTTCAGGTCAGAAATTGTGACTTTTACATGGGTGCAGGATGTGCCACATCAGCCCCATTGGGGGCAGATTTACTTACCCGGTCCATTCGCGTTCCAGCGGCGGCTTCTCCGACGAGCGTTCGGGTCTTCCAGCGATTCATGAAGGTCCTGTGCCCGATGTCCACCAGGTGTCGCTACTGCGCCGAAGTCCGCCGAGGTGCCCTGAAGTTCATCGTCTTCATCGTGGTGCATGTGAGTATGGCCCGTGCGACCAATTTTTTTTCTTGAATGCGGCCGTTTTTTCCGAATCCGGCGGGTTTTCGTCCCCCCCCCCCCCCCGATTTCCGTCGTGTGAATGCCAGCGCCGATGCGCCACAATCCGATCGCGTGCGCCAAAAACCCGGGGCAATTCGGGGAAAATCAGCGCAAATCGGAAATATTCGGGTAACACGTCGGGAAAACGCGAATCGTGCCCTTAGTAAATGACCCCCATTGAGTTTTATACAAAGCTGTGGCTGCCAAGAAGAGCTGATGGTGGGGTGTCGGGTATCAGACTTTCACCAATCTGATATCAGTAACCAATCGTATGGATTTTATGAAAAGCTTAATTAACTCCTTACCATAAATACTTCAATCTACAATGCTAATTACCAAGAAGGCTTGGGGTGTTACCAGAGCCCTGTCATGCTATAGTTTCACAGGGTGTGAGATTATATCAGACCGAGAGAGAGGGGAAGTGCTAAGGAAGCAGGGGGAGCGGGAGACAGAAACCTGTGTAGAAACGACAGTGATGGAGTAGACATTGTGCACTGTCAGAAAGAAGATACTATAATCTAGATAAGATATAGTAATAGTTTACACATAAAACAACATTAAAGGGAACCTGTCTCCAGGGACCTCATTTTTCACTAAAGACAGATTGTAAAAGCCCATGGCAATGCTGTCTCATGTTCTGCCAGATCTTGCCAATGTATATTGCATCTTCTCAGTGACGTGTCTTCATGTGATCCCTACATATTGAAAACAAACATTTATTGTAATATTCTTTTTCATGTATTTTTTCATGTATTTTAATGTCTGAGGAAGATTCATTGTGGATCGAAACTCTATTTTTAACCTGCTAATGTTATTATAAATAAAATTCTACCTTGATCAAATAATCAAAACTTAAAGCCAGATTTTTCTTAAAGGGAACCTACCACCACGAATCTACCTATAAAGGTAGATCGGGTGGTAGGTGGATGTAAGGGACGTGAGGAGAGCTCTTTTTAGAGCTAATCCTCACGTCCCCGCTAGCCTAGCATAAACTTTATTGCCCTAATATGTTAATTTAATTAAGCGGCTACCGGGGCGTGGAGTAGCCGGACACGAGGCTACACGGCGCGGCTACTCCACGCCCCAGTAGCTGCTTTCCCCCGCCTACCCTGTGATCTTCGGCGCGCAGCTCCTGGCAGCTGCGCGCCCTCGTCCGAGAAGCCGGAGTTCTGCGCATGCGCAGTAACTCCGGCCTCGTTCCCGAGATCGCGCATCTTGGCCGGAGTTACTGCGCATGCGCAGAACTCCGGCTTCTCGGATGAGGGCGCGCAGCTGCCAGGAGCTGCGCGCCGAAGATCACAGGGTAGGCGGGGGAAAGCAGCTACTGGGGCGTGGAGTAGCCGCGCCGTGTAGCCTCGTGTCCGGCTACTCCACGCCCCGGTAGCCGCTTAATTAAATTAACATATTAGGGCAATAAAGTTTATGCTAGGCTAGCGGGGACGTGAGGATTAGCTCTAAAAAGGGCTATCCTCACGTCCCATACATCCACCTACCACCCGATCTACCTTTATAGGTAGATTCGTGGTGGTAGGTGCCCTTTAAATGATTGCTGGTGATGGTCTGAGCACCATATGGAGTGATGTGTATTTTTTTTTGGTTAAAACTAAAAATATGTGCAGGTCCCTGATTTCAAGTCTGTAGTGGTAGCAGCCACAGTATCAGGGAGGGGGTCCTGTCAACTGATCTGACTCTAAATATTAGAGTATGTGCACCGATATATATTATGCCGCACATTGTACAGTATAATATGTATATAACATCTATGTGATGTATATGTGCTGTATATATATGTGTATATATATGGTGTATGATATGTATATACTGTATGTGTGTATATATTCTGTAGATCTGTATAAGGCACTGTATGTGTGTATGTGTGGTGTACTGTATGGGGGATATTTATCAGGGCCTGGGCTGGCTGTATACTACTGGGGGGCAGGCTGGGCTGGCTGTATACTACAGGGGGCAGGCTGGCGATATACTACTGGGGGCAGGCTGGCTGTATTCTACTGGGGGCTGGCTGGCTGTATACTACTGGGGGCACGCTGGCTGTATTCTACTGGGGGCAGGCTGGCCGTATACTACAGGGAGCAGGCTGCCTTTATACTACAGGGGGCAGGCTGGGCTGGCTGTATACTACAGGGGGCAGGCTGGGCTGGCTGTATACTACAGGGGGAAGGCTGGCTGTATACTACAGGGGGCAGGCTGGCTGTATACTACTGGGGACAGGCTGGGCTCGCTGTATACTACAGGGGGATGCTGGGCTGGCTGTATACTACAGGGGGCACGCTGGGCTGGCTGTATACTACTGAGGGCAGGCTGGGCTGGCTGTATACTACAGGGGGCAGGCTGGGCTGGCTGTATACTACTGGGGGCAGGCTGGGCTGGCTTTATACTACTGGGGGCAGGCTGGGCTGGCTGTATACTACTGGCGGCAGGCTGGGCTGGCTGTATACTACTTAGGGAAGGCTGGGCTGGCTGTATACTACTGGGGGCAGGCTTTGCTGGCTGTATACTACAGGGGGCAGGCTGGTTGGCTGTATACTACACGGGGAAGGCAGGGCTGACTGTATACTACAGGGGGCAGGTTGGGCTGGCTGTATACTATTGGGGACAGGCTGGGCTGGCTGTATACTACAGGGGCAGGCTGGTTGTATACTACAGGGGCAGGCTGGTTGTATACTACAGGGGCAGGCTGGCTGTATACTACTGGGGGCAGGCTGGCTGTATACTACTCGGGGCAGGCTGGCTGTATACTACTGAGGGCAGGCTGGCTGTATACTACAGGAGGCAGGCTGGCTGTATACTACAGGGGGCAGGCTGGGCTGGCTGTATACTACAGGAGGCAGGCTGGCTGTATACTACAGGGGGCATGCTGGGCTGGCTGTATACTACTGGGGGCAGGCTGGGCTGGCTGTATACTACAGGGGGCAGGCTGGCTGTATACTACTGGGGCAGGCTGGGCTGGCTGTATACTACAGGGGGCAGGCTGGGCTGTCTGTATAGTACTGGGGGCAG
This sequence comes from Engystomops pustulosus, assembly GCF_040894005.1. NCBI lineage: Eukaryota > Metazoa > Chordata > Amphibia > Anura > Leptodactylidae > Engystomops > Engystomops pustulosus. Next base: position 189,009,419 of record NC_092413.1, on the reverse strand, counting down.
GCTGGGCTGGCTGTATACTACAGGGGGCAGGCTGGGCTGGCTGTATACTACTGGGGGCAGGCTGGGCTGGCTGTATACTACAGGGGGCAGGCTGGCTGTATACTACTGGGGGCTGGCTGGCTGTATACTACTGGGGACTTGCTGTCTATATACTGGGGGCTTGCTGGCTATATACTGGGGGAGGGGGTGTCCGTGATCAATGCATTTCCCACCCTTGGCTTATACTCGAGTCAATAGGTTTTCCCAGTTTTTGGTGGTAAAATCAGGGGTCTCGGCTTATACTCGGGTCGGCTTATACTCGAGTATATACGGTATTCATTTATTTGAAAAGCACACATGGAGGAGCAGTTTCCCAAGGGTAGGGGAGAAACTGCTCCTTTCCAGCCACTCCCAGGTGACAAGTGCTTAGTCACACAGCACATGGTATTGAAATGTTCTATATAACATATCTTTTTTTGCTGTTGAACCTATTTTTTATACAAAATCTCTTTGGCACTGTATGTACTATGCTCTGTGGGGACTGGGGGGTTCCTATGGGGTCCTGCCTCTAGTTCCCAAAATGTCATCACTTCTTAATCATTAATCAGAAAATCAGTGTAAATAAATCTATGACAAAATATTACACACCATCATCCGGGTATTGTCATCACTCACCTCAGTCGCAGTCACTAGTTCATGGCTATAACATCCAGTTGTCAATTTATTCATGTACTTCCATGAAGTATAACAACTCTAGTGTAGAATAATAGTCCCCATTACTGTTACTTGTTGGGAAATGGTTCAAAGAGGACCTGTCACCCAGAATGATCCTTCTAGGAGCACTAACTAAAGTAAGCTCTACCCCAGTGATAGCAGTGTTAAATCGCTAGTTTTATCGGAACATACTGCACTGCACTGTCATACCCTCAGAATGCCGCACCAAGTTTACAGTGGTCCGGCGTATTCATGAGGCAGGTGGTCCAAGGAGGTGGTGACTGCTGCATGAAGCCTGGCATTCACCACCGACATATGGTGTGGGAGGGGTGGTCCGGTTTAGAAGCTGAGGAGAGGGAAGCACCTCGGACCGCCCCCTTATGAATAAGCCGGACCGATGTTAGCTTGGTCTAGTGTTTGGACGGTTATGTACTGCAGTGTTTCCTAGCTTTGTCGGTATGTTCCAATAAAGCTAGCGATATAATACTGCTATTACTAGGGTAGGGCTAGGGAGCCTCATACTTTAGTAAGTGCTCATAGAGCCAATATTCCTCTATCATATAACAGACATATTGGAGTGATAAGAGGTCCTGTGCAATCAGATCCAGATTTTGTTCCTAGGACTCATTGGATCATTGCCATGATTGGATTCTCAGCAATAAGTAGAATTATAAGAATATCTAAACTTTTTATTTTCATGAAACGTCTTGATCTGCAGTTTCCTGGAATGATTTATTTTTATTAAAGATGAATCCAGTTGTGTGCACCTGGCGGAGCACCGGCCGCGCACAGCGTGTCCAATGTGTCCATCGCTGGATACAAAGAAACATTACACAGCCTCAGGCTTTGGGGAACTGAATTAGCAGAAACACTTGTGTTCCTTTATCTGTGATGCTGAGTCTGTGATCCCTCATCGCACATATGACCATGACCCTCACTATATCCATTACCTATCCATGTAGCAACAAGCCTCAACCTCAAAGCTGAGGCTCATCATCACATTCTTACAGTTATCTTATTGTTTCCAGTAGATTGTACTCTTTGTGTCTCTGAAAAAGGCAAATTCTTTTATACAGTTTTGTAGTTTGGCAGATCATGGAAGAGCGGACAAAATAATCGCTTACTGAGACTGATGGGGTCAAAGGGTCGGCCCTGTATGTAATGTGACCTAGACATAGAGGTGTGTTTTCTCGTCCTATCGCTACCCACACCTTGAGGCCATTTTCACACATTGCATTTAAATTACGTTTGGAAACTTTATTCAAAGCTTGTTGGTAGGAGCTTGGCCTGATCTACATAGTGTTTACATTACAGTAACCTTATGTTAATGTACTTTTATACTGAGATACTAATATACTGATTAAAGGGGTTGTCCATTTTCCATAAATAAATGTAATTGTTTGTATGATGAAAAGTTATACAATTTTGCAATAAATTCCTAACTGTTTTCCAGATCTCTGCTTGCTGTCATTCAAACCTCTTTATTTGCTTCCAGTGTATAAACACCAGTCCATGATCATGTGATGTCACACAGGTGCACAGCTCTTTATAACACACAGCTCTGATTACTCTCTGTTATAAAAAGAGCAGTGCACCTGTGTGAAATCACATGACCAGGGATATAACAAGCCGTGCATCTGTGTGACATCACATGACCAGGGATATAACAAGCCGTGCACCTGTGTGACATCACATGACCAGGGATATAACAAGCCGTGCACCTGTGTGACATCACATGACCAGGGATATAACAAGCCGTGCACCTGTGTGACATCACATGACCATGGAAGCTTCTTATAGAATGAGAGCAAGCAGAGATCTAGAAAACAGTGAGGAGTTGATACAGAAAGTATATTGGAAAATTGTATAATTTTTCATCACACAAACAATATCAATTATTTGCTGAAAGTAAATAACCCCTTTAAATAATTTATCATACTGTAATATCACTATTTTGTATGTGTATTCTGCTATATCATTCTGTGCATACTGAGTTATTGCGGGGAATTTATCATACATCAGCACTTTGTGCAATTATTTCAGGGCTTATGTCACATCCCTGGTCACATGGGACACGTCCAATATTTGCCGGATTATGGCAGTTGCTCGGCTTTCTGTGGAGAGCACCCCTCCTCAACCTGGCCGCATGCTACATCTGGGTTATGGGCACATGGCTGTGTGCAAGTGGCATTAAAGAGGACCTGTCACCCCCCACAAAAGACCCCAAACAAATATGTCCCCCATTATCCTCCCCCAGCCCTATTCTAGCAATGTCCCCTGGCACACCCCTATCTGCGATCTGTAAGACCTATAAGACTTGCCGGCAGCAACGCATATATTGTGCATTCCCCGCCGGCTCTCTGCGATGCGAATGTTATATATATTCGGCCGACGCTGTGAATAAGCCCCTCTGCGGCTGTACCGCACAGAGCCTGCAGCAATTGCACAATATATGCGCTGCTCCCGGCTATTCTTACAGGTCCCCACTGACAAAGGCATGGAGGGGGTGTGTTGGCATGCCCCCTTATTTGGTAAGAGGTCGGATCGATTAAAACTAACTTGCCAACGTAAATTTTTTTTTAAATGTCATTGCTAGAAGAGGGCTGGGGAGGATTATGGGGGACATATTTGGTATGGGTCTTTTGGGGGGATGACAAGTCCTCTTTAAGCCATGATGTTCAATAGTTGCATGTATGTTAATTACTACTTCACATTCTAGAAGGGGTATTTGCATTTGCAACTATTACAACAACTGCAGGGAGATCATTTTCAACATTTTGGTGTTATTATAGATTCCCCATAATAAAAAATAATGTTCTTCGTACATTATTTGTACCAAAAGATAGGGGTGTCCAACCTGTCCTTCTATTACAAACCCGCATTGTGTGCCAGCGCTTGATGTTCCCGCTCGCCCCTTTGGTTCCTGCGCATATACTAACCTCTGACCTCTTAGTATGCCCGGCTCCAGACCATGTCACCAGATGTTGGATTGCGTTATAGCTGCTCCAGGAACAGGCGCAGGCCATAGCTAATACACCGTTGTGGGGCGTCTGTGCCCCTCAATTCACACTTAGCATGGAGGTGGCATAAGGGTGGGAATCACAATTATTTACTGCTTGGGGAACATTTTTTCATCCTGGGCAATCTCCAAGTCCAGCAGCTCCCAAGTTGCCCAATATAAAATACATCACTGTGTTGGGCACAGATACAACTTTCCTGTTTGCCAGAAATGACATTTTATAGAAAATTCTGTATTATAAAGATGTGTTTCTTAGTGCACCAGGGGAGAGGCCATGCTTGCTGGAGCACCTATTTTACATTTTCTTTCTGCAAAGTATGTTGGTCCTTGTTAAAGGGGTGCTTCTGGTTGGTTCTGGGAAGCATAGGAAGAAGATAATAGATGTGCCAGTGGGTATGGTCCTGCCCCTGGTGCTCCGAGAATCTCATTTGCATAAAAGTAAAGCCTGGATTATCTCTCAAATGACGGATCGCTCAGAAACAGAAAAGGTAAAACTTTTGAAGTCCTGGATACAATGTTATATTTACTTTGCGGTGATTTGTGAAGTAACTCCCTTTAAGTGAAACATTTGACAACAGATTGTTATATAAGAGCTTTAATTTGCATCCATGTATGTCTGAATGTACTTATATTCTATAAAAGATAATCTATAGTATTGTCATTTTCTAAATCCCCAGTCAGACAGGAAGATAAGCTCAGACGAGTAAGATTACACCATCATCTTATTTAAATACTGTAACTTCCATATACACCAAGGTGCTTATAGCATTGGTGGGGAGACAATCTATCTAGGCAGTAGACAATGTGCGCTGTCTTTTTTTTGGTAGAACTCAGTGTTCTGTTTGTTATTGTGCAATGTAACATTTCCTGCATCTGACCATCTAACTTATCAAAGACAAATTATCATCCATGACCCATGTTTGGCAGTGAGTTAAAATTCTAATTATTTGTGGCGGTTTCTAACATTAACAACATGATCTTTTCCAAACATTTAAAGAGGTACTTAAGGCAATCTACCACCAGTGACACATTGGGGGTCATTTACTAAGGGCCCGAATCGCGTTTTTCCATCGAGTTACCCGAATATATTTCCGATTTGCGCTGATTTTCCCTGAATTGCCCCGGGATTTTGGCGCACGCGATCGGATTGTGGCGCATCAGCGCCGGCATGGACGCAATGGAAACAGGAATCTACTAACTTTCTAGATCCTGAAGGTAGATTCCCCCAATATCCCTCATATTCATACAGTTTTACTATTTTCTAAAATGCAGCCATTCTGTTCTAAAACTTTATTTTATTAGTTAGTTTTATTAGCTAATTAGTTTGGTTGTGGAGTAGCCTCTCTACGCTCTGGTGCCAAGACTACTCTACGGCACAAGCAGTCTCTCCAGAGCCGCCTCCCTGCACAGTGGCTCCTGACACATCAGCTGCATGATGGGAGCACCGCGCATGCGAAGAAGCTCCTGGTCCTCTGCCGACTTCAATGAGCACCGGGACCTGCTGCATCTGAAATTAAGTTAGAACACATTTAGCTACATTATAGAACATTTTGAAAACTGTATAGGGATGAGGGATAATTGCGGAATCTACCATCAAATAGGTAAGATTCCTGATGATGGATTTCCTATAAGCTATTTACTAACTAGATCACAGAAAAACATTTATTTAATACTCATAGGATTTGTGTACCAGCACCAGTAGGCCTAGTAATGATAGGGTTGCAATGAACTTTTGTTTCCTCAAATTGCTGAAATTACCAATATCCATAGTTACTATACTTTATATAAAATGCATAGTTTCCATTTACTACACTGAAATTTTTCATGATATCTACACTCTGAAGTCTGAATATAAGATATAAGGTGTGCGCTGTGCCAGAGCGGCCTCTCCATTAGCTGTCAGGAGTTATTTTGTGCTCGAATGGGAAAAATAATACAAAGAGCCTCTTATGAAATTCTCTCCTCTTCCAGCAAATGAAACGGGGGAAAATCCCGAGCCAGGTCAGCAGTTCAGTCATTAGGAGGAGGTTGGGGTGTTTTGACCGTCTAATACAGATTCCTTTGATTTCCGTCAACACTTTATGATACATTTGTTTTTCACATTATTTTGGAGATTTTTTCATATCAGAATTATGCAAAGTGTCTATTATAATTATGGTGAAATATTGGAAATGTTACAGACCACTAAACACATTGTTTCATACCAAGAGGTTATTTTTTAAAGAATTATTTCCTGTTCAGTATTATCAACATTGCAGTCATTGCCCTTACAGCAGTGAAGACTGAAATATGTCTTATGTCATCAAAATTCTAAGGGTAAGTACAGGTGGTCCCCTACTTAAGGACTGCAATGATCAGCTGTAAAGTATATGTAATAAAGCTATATTGATAATCCTTGGTCCCATTACAGCAAAATAATTTGAAACTACAATTTGTCTGGAGCTACAATTATAAAACAGCTCCAACTTACATACAAATTCAACTTAAGAACAAAGCTAAAGAATCTATTTTGTACGTAACCCGGGGACTACCTGTATAGTATTCATCACTATGATTTGCTAAGAGACTCACCAATGGGGGTACATGTATTTTTTACATTTATATTTTTCTGCTGGTCAGATGTATCTTAAGAGTTTTTCCTTTAAAAAGGAAATATATCATCAAAACCAGGGACACTTACTCATAGATTCAGGCACAGTGACTGTGGTAAGCTTCTTATATCTGTTATCCATGGCCTTTTTTCACTTTCCTCTTTCTAAAATCAACTTTTAAAACTATGCTAATGTGCCATCCTAACTGCTCTGTGATCTGGCTTTACAGACTGTTACACTGTCTCTCCCTCTCCCATGCTCCCTCAGCACTTGTGGAAGTTGCAGCTTTTTAAAAAAGCAGCAACTTCCATATCTGTAGTTTGGTTATAAACCAGGGAGCCCTGCAAAAACCTGCCCATGGCAAACTTTGAAGGAATGTTGTCTTAGGTGAAAATTAAGTCGCAAAAGTTCACGTGTCACAAAGAGTTACAAAAAAAAGGAAAAGCGAAGCACATGTGCTCCAAGGTTTTTTTCTCCTGAATTGTAGACATTTTATAGTGCAGTTGATTATCTATAGAAAACTTTCTATAGGATAGTGATTATCTATAGGATCAGTAGACACAACGAAAGGAACTAATTAAGATTGGAAAACAGAAAGCCAGTTGCAACACCCCTGCCGATGCAAGCAGAGGGGTTGTTGCGAATACGTCCCACCATATAGCTTGCAACCTGTGTAGGGTCTGATCAGCCCCACAGCATGTCACTACATAACAACTACATAACACAGATGAACACTGCAGCGGTAGAGTCTGCCTGGTAAGGCAGGAGTTAAGTGTTGATGTGATGTAATATGTGTTAACCAATCACATGTACTATTCTATTGTATCTGTAAGCTGAGATGTAATTGGAGGAGTAGCCACCACCTGACCAGTGGGAGTAATAAAACCCCTGGTCAGGAAACTTCGAGAGTTCAGAAGAAGAGCTCAGTTCACTCTCAGATCAGAGTGAGGAGAGAAGAAGACTGGAGTTAATCCAGTACAGATCAGATTAGAGACTCAGAAGAGTCATTGCAGCCAGCACACCAGACCAGAGCAGGAGAGCTCAGCTCCCTGCCTGAGTGGAGTGAGTTAGCTAGTGAGAGGAAAGGGGTATCATCCTACCTTCAAGGGTGATATCTGAAGCAACCCAGGACAAGCTGAAGCATCCTACTAGGACACAGCTATCTCCCAGCTAGGCTGGTGATCTACTCCTGTGTCTCCCTCCAACCCTTTTGTTTTTTTCTTACAAACAAACACATAAGAAGCTTAAAGAATAGTAGATCCTGCCAGAGGGGGCACACACCAGTATGTCAGTGTGCTTGGTTTACAATTCCTCATCCTGCTGGTAGAAGTCCTTTAAGTGATATTGGGTGAATCCTGAAACCTATTCAAAGTTTAATTTACATTCTGTTTTTAGGATTACAAAAAGCTAAAGAGTAACTAAATCTTTGAAAGAGGAGATTAGATTATCCAGGGATTGTCTGTAAAGAGTTAGGTCATTAGACACTTTATCAGGTTTATCCTTTATCTCTTAGCTGTCAGTGGATACAGGACATAACGATGATTTATACAAACTGTAAAAAGTATATTAGAGATTTACTATTATTGTCTTCATTGTTCATTTATGAAAATGAAATTATGTTACGATTTAAAGGCAGGACGAAACCTTGGCTGAGTAGGGCGGCACAGTGGCAGAGTGAGTAGCACTTCTGCCTTGCAGCGCTGGGGTCCTGGGTTTGATTCCCACCCAGGTCAACATCTGCAAAGAGTTTGTATGTTCTCAAATAGTGGGGCAAAATTGCTCCATTTCTACCAAATTTTGCAGTATTCAGAAAAACTTGCTGCTGAATCCCAGTGACCTTCACCTTAATGTATAAAAAAAAGTTATTAGTCATGGATATACCTAATAGTAGGCGCTACATATTTATCTGCACTGAATTACAGTATTTACTATACTCATGATTTGATCTTAACACATTGGCAGAAAAACTTGTTGCTTCAGTCCCAGAGTATATGAAATACAAACATAAAAGAACTCCTAGTCCTTCACATAATCAAACAATTCCTAAAATCTGGGTTAAAACTGTCCAGTTTAGAAATATGTCTTCAAGTTGTTAATTGACCCTGTCACCAGGTGCTACCTCTGTCCTCCTGACCTGATGACCAGGTCTTTCCAGGTAGGTGATAACATTAGTTTCTTTGTGTTATAATTACACAATGTAAACTTGGAAAGTGAAACCCCATGTCAGGAGAATAAAAATCTTAGTTTTTTCAGAATTTAGTAGAGCAAAGACCAGAAATAGCAGCATCCTTAGACCACATTCACACAGCATTACAGCATTTACATTGTGTTTAGAGTTAAGTCACCAGACACTGTATCAGGTTCCTTTATCTTTCCGTTGTCAGTGGATACAAGGCAGAAAGCTGATTTACAGAAACTGCTCAATTATGTAATCTCATATTGAAAAAGATTGTTGGCTGTGTGATGAGTGTGTGTGTGCTGAGAATGTGCTTAGATTATCAGAGTACAGGGTTTATCTACACCCTCTAAACATTCTACTAGTATCTGAGAGATGAGAGAGATGAGACAAATTAGAGTCATGATATGGATAAAAGACACAATGACACACTCGGTCCTGCTTCCTCACCTAATGAATAAAACACACAGTCAGCACTGCTATGCCTCCCCCTCCCCTGAGATCAAGACCTTATCTTGTCTGTAGAGTTTGTCTTCTCTGCACATTGCTGGACAGAAAGTGCATCTGTAGTGCTCTCTGCCTACTACCCCTCCTCATGCAGAACAAAAGTTTGCCCAAGCAATCTGTCTAACTATAGTCAGGAGTTTATGGTCGTATCCAGGGAGAACCAAAATATAAACACCAGCACTGATTGAGATGAATTGGAATTATATCTGTATTTTTGTCAATAACCATGAATTAGAGAATGTGTTATTTTGTTATCCGAGTATATTTAAGAATCTGGTCTTCATGGGAATACCCCTTTAAGGGTACATGAAGTTTCAAAAGGAGGGTGAGACCGGGGTACTACAGGATGTGTGAGGGGCTGCAGGTAGTAACAGATCTCTTAAATATCGATGTTCCCTGCCATCAGCTCCTGAAGCTCCTGAGCCTAGTACCTGAGAAGCCATTAAGGGTCAGGCTAGAGAGACTTGGAGTCTGGACTACTGTGGATTTTATATTTGATACACATGATTTTAAACTCTGTTTATGATCATTTAAAACTTATAATTAAGCTTTGTAACATTCGCTATTTATCCACTTAAACCTGTCCATAGATTGAAGAACAGCATTGGTGTCCTGTACAAACCAGTGTGGAGGATCCTGCTGAAACCTTCTTTATCTTCAGAAGGGACAGATATAGCTGGAGCATTAACCTATTCCATAATTCTACTATTCCTGATGTTCACTTATGAAAAAATACATTCATATTTATTTGCATACATTGGAGTAAGAAGAGTTGAGCTCAGAACATGACTATATTTTCTGGGACGATAAGAAGTTATTTGGACTTCCTCCGTTGGACTGGTGCAATTCTAGTACATACATCAGCATTGGTTCCTTTAATATTTTTTATATATTTGTAAGAACAGTACATACATTTGTACATTTGTAAGAAAATCCATAAATATAAAATCAGAGAAAAAAACTTTAAAGGGAACCTGTCACCAGCAATGTGATTTTTAGCTGGTGATAGGTTCTTATAGCCTGTGCTATGCTGATTTTAAAAATGCCTTTTTCAGTACAGGCGGTCCCCTACTTAAGAACACCTGACTTACAGACGACCCCTTGTTACAAACGGACCTCTGGATGTTGGCAATTTACTGTACTTTAGCCTTGGGTTACAATAAACAGCTGTATCAGTTATCACAGGCGTCTACAATGAAGCTTTATTATTAATTCTGAATCTAATGACAATCCAAGATTTTTAAAATCCAATTGTCAGAGACCGAAAAAAAATTTGGCTGGGGGTTACGATGATAAAATATACGGTTCCAACTTACATACAAATTCAACTTAAGAACAAACCTACAGACCCTATCTGGTATGTAACCCGGGGACTGCCTGTATTTTGAATCATTTCAGTAGTTTATAATAGTTTAATTCACATTACCTGGCTCCCTGTCATCAGTGTGTGGTGAGTCCTGGAGAGGGGACAGCCTGTGTGCCTGTCAGTCTTCTCTCCTCCACAGTCATGTTATTCCCTCACCCCTCCTAACTTCCTGTCATGTGCATTAAGAAGGCAGAGGAGGAAGGGAAATGGTGGAAAGTAGAATAAGCATTATAGGATACACAGACTGCATCTGCCTCTCCCCTGGATTCAACACATGCTGCTGGCAGGGAGCCAGTTAATGTGAATTAAACTTATAAAAGTACTGAAATTATTCAGAATGATGATAAAGGATTTTTTTTTTAATCAGCATAGCATAAGCTATCACCTATCATAATCTAAAAATGACATTCCTGGTGATTGGTTCGTTTAAAGAGAGTCTTGTTTGAACTTGTTGGCTAAGAAAACATTGTGTGACAGTGCTTGTGTGTAATAATGCAAACAAAAAAGAACTCAAAGACCTTCAGATAACTAAACAATTGATAGAACCTGGATTATAAACTCACGAGATACATAATTATACAATTCTATGTTCATACTTGAACCATTGCACCCATTGTACCTAACATCAGCCTTCACTTCTTCCCTAGTGACCCGGTGGAAACTTTTTACTTTTCCAATCTGTACAATTTTTTTAGGTTTCTTTTCAAAGATTAAGCACATTGAGCATCTCTAGGGTCTGTCATTGTTGTGAGAGTCAGCATTGCTCTAGGTTCAAATCATGAGAACATTACCCAAAAATCTGTAAATGTCTTGGAGACAACTTGGCTTCTGCCACCAGTAGTGACCTCATGGTTTGGAGAAAAGGTAGGTGGGAACCTCTGTCTTGGACACCAATAGAGCTGATTCTGCTACTGCTTGCCATCACTCCTGGTAACTAAGAATTGTTATGGAGATGGGCTTTACCTAGTGCGATGTCATCATCATATAGTTTTCTTCGAACCAATCAGATGTCTTCCCTTAAAGTGGTTGTTTCTACTTTATTGGGAGACTGCAGCTGCATCCCCCTCCTCCCTTTTTGATTTGTTTTTACCAGATTGAATTTTTTGTAAAAATCTAGATTTTTATAAAGCCATTACATTTTACAACACTTCACAGACTATGTGGTACATATACAGCAAAACTAAGATATTACAGAGTAATAACATGATAATATGAAACTATAGGAATGAGGCCCCTGCTCGCATCAGCTTAAACTCTACGTTTGGATACACAAGTCTTGTCTTTGTCCACCTAATCTAATATAATTAGAGAAATTATTAGTTATTCGTAGCTTAGAACAAGCAGGTAAATGAGAAACATAACACATAATACATAAGACATAATACATTTCCCACCCTCCCTAGCTGTGTAGTATTATACATGACGTTATAATGAGTTTAATGCAGCGCCTCCTCATTGATGCAAATTACCAGGAAGACTGTGACAATGGTAGAGCAGGTCTGGTCTTGGGGTGAGGCGAACCGCACAGATGGTGAGGGGCCATTTACAGACCTGAAGCTGAAAAGCAACAAAACACCCCCAGTAGCAGAGACGACACAGATTGATCTTTTCATTGAACTAGTCACGTCAGAACTTAGGGACCTCAATGGTCTTGGGCAGCACAGCTTACAGAACTTGTCTTCGGAGGAGCGTCAATCCTTACTTGATCTGGAAAAGAATAAGGATCTGATTATCAAACCATCGGATAAGGGCGGTAACATTGTGGTACTCAATCGGAGTGATTATGTCAGGATGTGCGAAACCATCCTACATGATCCCCAGTGTTACCGCCCTTTACGTTTTAATCCGATGGTCAAATTTAAGAAAGAATTGGAGGATTTGGTTCTAGAAGCCCTTAGCAAGAACTTGATTGATAAGGAGGAAGCAAAATTTCTGGTGCCCAAATTTCCAGTCATGGCAACCTTTTATGGGTTGCCAAAGATCCATAAAGGATACCCTCCTCTAAGGGGTAGGCCCATTGTCTCGGGTATTAACAACCTGACTCAAAATACAAGCATATACCTGGACAGAATACTTAGACCGTTTGTGACGGGCCTCCCCTCCTATACACAGGACACAACTGATGTCCTAAAACATCTAGAAGGTATCTCCCTGGAACCAGGGACCATGCTTGCGAGCCTGGATGTTGAGGCGTTGTATTCCTCGATCCCCCATGACCTTGGTCTAAGAGCTGTCAAATTCTATCTAGACACGAGGGGAGTACAATATAGAAACCACAATGATCTGGTCCTGAGTCTGATGACTTTTGTTTTAGAGAAGAACTTTTTCATGTTTGACGGCCACATCCTCCACCAGCAACGAGGTACGGCTATGGGGAGCCCAGTAGCCCCCACGTACGCAAATCTGTACCTCGGGTGGTGGGAGGAAACTGTGGTCTTCGCGGAAGAATTCTCTAACTGGTCATCGTCGATTGCCTTGTGGCTAAGATACATCGACGATGTCCTTATACTTTGGACATCGTCGGTGCAGGATTTCCAGAAATTTGTGGGAGCCCTAAATGTGAACGATCTGGGGCTTCACTTTACGAGCGAGATCAGCCAGACATCTTTAACCTTTCTGGATCTGGCAATCTGCATTGAGGAAGACGGCTCTCTCCGCACAAAGGTTCACAGAAAGGACACTGCGACCAACAGCCTGTTGAGGTGGGAGAGCTGTCACCCCACACCCCTCAAGCGTGGAATACCACGAGGTCAATTCTTGCGCTTACGCCGGAATTGTAGCAATCTCGCTGACTACACCGTACAGGCTAAAGAAATGAGCCATCGGTTTGTAAACAGGGGCTTTCCCAAACAGGTAATTAGAAAGGCGGAAACTATGGCCAGAGAAACTGTGAGGGACACGCTTCTGATTCAGAAGCCAAAGATAACAGCACCAGGCACCACGAGACTAGTAGGGACTTTTGACGCACAGAACGGAGCGGTCAAATGCATCCTCGACAAGTATTGGCGCATCCTCCAACACGATGAGGATATCAGGGAACATATCTCTGAGAATGCCACGGTTACTTTTAGGAGGGGAAAGAATTTAAAGGATAGGTTGGTCCATAGTTTTCTAGAACCAACCCAACGCCCCCAGACCTGGTTGGGTACACCACGACCGGGGACTTTCAGCTGTGGTAGCTGTATGGCCTGCCCGTATATTACCAGGGGAGCGACTTTCAATTGTGTCAGCACAGGTATGGTCTATGACATCAGGGACCGTGTTACTTGTGCCACAGCGGGTGTGATCTATCTGCTGACATGCAGCTGTCCCCTAAACTACGTGGGTAAAACCTTTCGCCCATTCAAAAATCGCATCAGGGAACATATCAGGGATATCAAAAACAACAAAGATACCCCGATCGCCAAACATTTCAGGGAACAACATAATGGTGATTACAATCTGGCGCGCTTCCAGGCGATTGAATGGGTGAGACCGCCTAAAAGGGGAGGTGATTGGGACAACTTGATTTTACGCAAGGAGACACAGTGGATCTTCAGAATGGACTGTGTCTCACCGAGAGGTCTCAATGATATCCTCTCTTTTGCTAGTTTCATTGATACATGAGCTCCATAAAATATGCCCCCTCTCGATCTTTTTGAATATGTATCGTGTCTCCTCTCTAAGGGAATGAGGCATCTATTTATTGATTTATTTATTCATTTGTTTAAAGTTTCGGAGCATACTTACTTTGCCCCTCTTACCTCCTACTCGTGTGAGGTTTTTGGGTCTTGTCTATAAGTGTACTGGTTGTCAGTACCACATTTCCTGTCAGGCACCATGGACAAGTGCCTCTATCCCTTTTTAATAACGACGTGGATCCCCTTGATGTTCCATAGGCATTGGCCTTAAGCTGGTGACCTACTTCCAGCTCCTGCCCATAATTTCCTACGGCCACCCCTTCTCTCTCCCCGCCTCGACCCTTTGGGGGGTAGCCTTGGGGGACTTCTATGTCCCCAAGGTTTGAGATGGGCCGATTGTCGATCTCCTTTGACAATCTGGGACCTCTCGGTCCTTTTGAGGTTTACTGGCCTCATGGACCGTTTTGGCTCATCCTTCTCCATTATTTGGAGACACGCACCAACCATTGGCACAATGCAGGCGGGATCTGGGTTCTCCAGTTTCCGCTCTGCCTTGGCCACTTATGCCCCCCCCCAACCACCCCCTCCACCCCCTTTTCCACCTCTGGGGTGATATTCTGGGGCCGCTTGTCACTTTGGTGATCTGGTCCCTCTGGGCTGCGGGGTGCCGTTTGTCTTCCTGGAGCTCTCCTCTCATGCTCCGGGTTTGACACGGGGGGTTACTATGGTGACGTGACGCTGGTCTCCGGCGTGATCATGTGACCGAAAGTCATATGACTTGTGGGCCTGATCACATGACCGGAGACATGTGATCTGCAGAAGGGGCGGATTTTCCCGGCCACCTCATCGTAGATGGGGGGCGGTTCTTTCCCCAGCTGCTTAGCGGGGGTGAGCCGTGGGCCCCGCCCAAGTGGGTGGACTGTTAGGTTTCGGGGCATACTGTGGTTGGTTGTTTGGTCATCTGAGGCACGCCCGATGGGAGGGGACACCACATTAAATACCGGGTGTTTTTCCTGATATCAATGCGACAGCGTGAGCCCACGCCGCTCTGTCTTACAAAATCATGAATGACAGTGAATGTGTGTGACCCCTGATGATAGGAGCACTAGAAACGCGTTGGGTCAAATAAAGAGTGAATGGTGTTGTCATGAAGAGGAGGGACGAATGCACACACTTAGACTAGTCGGCTGCCTGATTTTATCAGGGGCAAGCCTGTGGTTCTTATAGTGTGGGTTCGTGCCCTAGGTTATCCCTCCTGCAAAGCACACCGATATTTATCTGTTTTCAGGGTATAACACTATCCTAAGTGACCCTGAATCTTTACTAATTTCCGCGGCATTGTGGGAAATGACACTATTTTTAAGGTTTTGACCATTTATTGGTCCATTTTTAATGCAACTGTGAATAAAAGTTACATTTTAGAATTTTCACAGTCAGATCCCTCTCTATATATATCAGTGAATCCTGGTCTTGTTAAGTAGCTGGACACTGTTTACATCTTCTCCTTGCCAAATTCCAAGATTATGGTGCATATTGATTTATGAATAACAATAAAGATAGAAGTGGTTATTAACCCCTTAACCATTCGG
Source organism: Engystomops pustulosus (assembly GCF_040894005.1). Lineage (NCBI taxonomy): Eukaryota > Metazoa > Chordata > Amphibia > Anura > Leptodactylidae > Engystomops > Engystomops pustulosus. The sequence continues at coordinate 188,993,858 of NC_092413.1, read as the reverse complement.
CCTGAAAAGGCTTTAATGACTGGGGCATTTTTAGCACATTTTTGTATGTGGCGGCTTAAGGATCATAACTTCTTTTTTTAGAGTGCTACCTTTTGCTGTGTTTTTTTCCCACATACGGCTAGGTAAACATAACAAAAGTTTAACGGAAACTTACCACCACGGATCTACCGATCCGGTGGCAGGTTCCTCTATTGTAGAGTTGTATAGCCCTTTTTAGGGCTATTTCTTTTGTGGTCAATAACTTTTGAAATGTTAATTCCCCTAATATTTCTAAAGAGGCCACTGGGGCATGGAGTAGCGGGAGCTGAGGCTACACGGCGCGGCTACTCCACGCCCCAGTAGCCTCTTGCGTTCCGCCTACCCTGACATCTTCAGCGTGCAACTCCTGGTAGCTGCCCACACTTGTCTGAAAAGCTGGGTTCTGCGCATGCGCAGAACATAGGCTGCAGGTTGCGTAGTCACAGCTCTGAAGCTGAACCCAGCTTCACAGACAAGCTATAATAGGTAGATCCATGGTGGTAGTTCTCCTTTAAAGGGTTTTTTTTTTTAATACTTAGTTTTATTTTGGGTTAAAAGTGTTTTTATGTAATTTATAGTATATATATTTTTTTTTTCAACTTTCAAATTACCTCAAAAAGTTAAATCCTGCACTCAGTCCGCATCATACGGAACATCCGACGGCCCGCCCCACAACTTGTGTTGCATGGAAAGCAGCGCAACTGCGCCAAAATCTGATCACGTGCCACACAATCCCAGCGCAAACACCTGTCAGACACCAATCTCCAAAAGCGGCGCACAGTCCAACAAAAGAGCGATCCGCGACCTTTAGTAAATAAGCCCCAATATGTATAGTCTCAGGCAAACAGAGCAACTATGGCGATGTTTATTGTAGTGTAGCGGGGATTTCTTTTTCAGTATATTGGGAAATGTGAATGTATTTTTCTGAATATTTATTAACCCCTTAAGGACGCAGCCTGTTTGCAGGTTAAGGCTCGCAACTTTTTTTTGAAATTTGACCAGTGTCTCTTCCTGTGGTAATAACTTTTCAACGCTTTAAGATATCTCTGTGATTTTGAGATTGTTTTCTCGTGAGACATTGTAGTTTATGTTAGTAGTGTCATTTTGGTGATCCGTTCCTTTTTTGGGGGGTAAAAATTCAAAAATTTAGGAAAAATTTGAAAAAAATGACTATTTTCAAAGTTTCAAATGTACGGCAATACCAGACATGTGGATGTCAGCTGCTGTTTCCCCGCACAGCGATGTCCAGAACAGAGTTAGCGATACTGGGAATTTGGAAGGCCAATTTGGCTGCAAATATTTTGTGGTGCCACAGTGTAATTGAAGAGCCCCTGAAGTAAAAGTACAATAGAAAACCCCCCAAAATGTCACCATTTCGGAAACTAGACCCCTCAAAGAATTTATCGGTGGTTGTGGTGAGCATTTTAACCCCCGACACGCTGGTCAAAATTTAATGCAAAGTAAATGGTGCAGAGTAAAAATTGCGTTTTTATCTCAAAAAAGTCATTTTAGTGCCTCATATACTGTGCCCAACCCATGCCACTTTAGACAAACACCCCAAAAATCATTCTGCGGGTTGTCCCGAGTACAGCAATACCACACATGTGCCAATAATTTACAGACTGGGCACACAGAAGGGATGAGAACGGAAGGAGTGAAATTTTGATTTTCCATCTCCGTTTTCACACGTTTGGATTTGGAGTGCCATGTCATGTTGGCAGGGCCCGTGAGGTGCCAGTGCAATAGAAACCCCCAATAAATGATACCATTACGGAAACTAGACCCCTCAAAGAATTTATCGGTGGTTGTGGTGAGCATTTTAACCCCCGACACGCTGGTCAAAATTGAATGCAAATTAAATGGTGCAGAGTAAAAATTGCGTTTTTATCTCAAAAATGTCATTTTAGTGCCTCATATACTGTGCCCAACCCATGCCACTTCAGACAAACACCCCAAAAATCATTCTGCGGGTTGTCCCGAGTACGGCAATACCACACATGTGCCAATAATTTACAGGCTGGGCACACAGAAGGGATGAGAACAGAAGGAGTGAAATTTTGATTTTCCAGCTCCGTTTTCACACGTTTGGATTTGGAGTGCCATGTCATGTTGGCAGGGCCCGTGAGGTGCCAGTGCAATAGAAACCCCCAATAAATTATACCATTACGGAAACTAGACCCCTCAAAGAATTTATCGGTGGTTGTGGTGAGCATTTTAACCCCCGACACGCTGGTCAAAATTTTATGCAAAGTAAATGGTGCAGAGTAAAAATTGCGTTTTTATCTCAAAAATGTCATTTTAGTGCCTCATATACTGTGCCCAACCCATGCCACTTTAGACAAACACCCCAAAAATCATTCTGCGGGTTGTCCCGAGTACGGCAATACCACACATGTGCCAATAATTTACAGGCTGGGCACACGGCAGGGGTCAGGAAGAAAGAAGCACAATTTAGGTTTTCAAGCTTCGTTTTCACTAGATTGGTAATGGGGGGTACCCCCGAGGTACCAGTACAATAGAAACCCCCAAGTAGTGAACCCATTTTGGAAAGGGCACCCCTCAAAGAATGTATGTAGGCTTGTATGAGCATTTTAACCCCCAACACGCTGGTCAAAATTGAATGCAAAGTAAATGGTGCAGAGTAAAAATTGCATTTTTATCTCAAAAAAGTCATTATAGTGCCTCATATACTGTGCCCAACCCATGCCACTTTAGACAAACAACCCAAAAATCATTCTGGGGGTTGTCCTGAGTACGGCAATACCACACATGTGCCAATAATTTACAGGCTGGGCACACGGCAGGGGTCAGGAAGAAAGAAGCACAATTTAGGTTTTCAAGCTTCGTTTTCACTAGATTGGTAATGGGGGGTACCCCCGAGGTACCAGTACAATAGAAACCCCCAAGTAGTGAACCCATTTTGGAAAGGGCACCCCTCAAAGAATGTATGTAGGCTTGTATGAGCATTTTAACCCCCAACACGCTGGTCAAAATTGAATGCAAAGTAAATGGTGCAGAGTAAAAATTGTGTTTTTATCTCAAAAAAGTCATTTTTGTGCCTCATATACTGTGCCCAACCCATGCCACTTTAGACAAACCCCCCAAAAATCATTCTGGGGGTTGTCCTGAGTACGGCAATACCACACATGTGCCAATAATTTACAGGCTGGGCACACGGCAGGGGTCAGGAAGAAAGAAGCACAATTTAGGTTTTCAAGCTTCGTTTTCACTAGATTGGTAATGGGGGGTACTCCCGAGGTACCAATACAATAGAAACCCCCAAGTAGTGAACCCATTTTGGAAAGGGCACCCCTCAAAGAATGTATGTAGGCTTGTATGAGCATTTTAACCCCTAAGGTGCTGGCTCAAATGTAATACAAAGTGAGTAGTGCAGAGAAACAATTGTATTGCAATTTATCAAATATGCCATTGAAGTGACAAAAGTATTTTGCCCAACTCATGCCACTGGGGAAAAACACATCAAAAATCATTCTGCGGGTTACCGCGGTTAGGGCAATACCCCATAGGAGGCAATAATCTGTAGGATGGTGACACGGCAGGGCTCAAAAGGGAATAACTTGTTGGAGCACAGACATTGTACATTTTTTTTTATTTTTGGCATCATGAAAGATTTGTAGATGCCAATAGGGGCCAGTACAGTAGAAATCCCTAAGAACTGATCCTATTTTGGAAACTACACCCCTCCATGAATTAATCTAGGGGTATAGTTAGCATTTTAACCCCACAGGTGGACCCCTGAAAAAGTGCAGAATGGATAGTGCATAGTAAAAAATATCTATTATGTCATTTTGTGCCCAGCTGCTGCCATGGGAGACAAACACCCTAAAAATCATGATGCATGTTTTCCCGGGTAAAGCATACGGGACAGTAATCTACAGGCTGGGCACATGGCAGGGCTTAGAAGGGAAGGTGCGGCATGATGTATAAGCTGTGCGTCAGGGTAACAACAGGGTACTCTAAAAATCCAGGGATGTATGATAAATTCGGAAGCAATCTTTCATACATAACCCTGGTTTTTCTGGGCATGTCTCACAGTGATGAATGGTGTCCTTCCGAATGCCATTTTTGGAGCACACCCTGCACCTCTTTTGTGACCTTCCCTTGCTGGCTGTTTGGGGAACTACTCCTGGAAAATGCTGCCCTGGTACAATACGTGATGGGGCCTCACTTCCAGATGTGCTAGCACTCCCCCCTTCCTGGTCTCCAAAAAGAAAGTACTTTATTACCATCTCTTGAAATTCCAGGAAAGTTCCCCTTTGGCCGGCATATCGATGCAGCACATAAGCATTATACAATGCCATCTGCATGATGTGCACGGCCAGCTTCTTGTACCACACCCTCGACTTCCGCATGGCATTGTACGGCTGAAGCACCTGGTCAGACAAGTCCACCCCTCCCATGTATTTGTTATAATCTAAAATACAGTCTGGCTTGGGGGTTTCTGTACTGGCACCTCGTACTGGGACAGGGGTGGTGGTGTGCTCATGTATTGTGGTTAATACAAGGACCTCTCTCTTGTCCTTGTACTTAACACACAATACAGAGTCGCTGCATAGTGCCCTGCTTTCGTGCCTTTTAAGTTTTTGCCCAAGCAGCGACTTAGGGAGACCTCTCTGATTTCTGCGTACAGTGCCGCATGCTGCAGTATTTCTGGAAGTGAGGCACTTGAACAGGGTGGTGCTGGTGTAGAAATTGTCCAGGTACAGGTGGTAGCCCTGGTCCAGCAGTGGGTGCACTAAATCCCACACTATCTTCCCTGTAACACCCAGGAAGGGGGGGCATTCTGGGGGCACTATAGTGGAGTCCTTCCCTTCATATACCCTGAACTTGTATGTGTACCCTGATGAACTTTCGCACAGCTTATACATTTTCACACCATATCTTGCCCTCTTATTGGGCAGGTACTGGCGGAATTGAAGTCTCCCTTTGAATTGTACCAGGGACTCGTCTATGCTCACATGTTTGGCGGGAGTATATGCCTGGGCAAACTTGGCACTAAAATGATCTAATATGGGCCTGACCTTAAATAACCGATCATAACTGGGGTGGGCACTGTGTGTTGTCAGTGTAGTGCAAAAACTTATGGATGGCTTCAAAGCGCATCCTGCTCATTGCCATGCGGAACATGGGGGTGTGGTACAGAATGTCTGTGCTCCAGGAGTCCCTGATTGAAGGCTTCTTTACTATCCCCATAAGGAGTATTATGCCCCAATACTTGTGCATCTCTGCTGCAGTGACAGGGGTCCACCTGTAGGGTTGTGCATAAAAGGACGTGGGGTTTTGGGCAATATGTTGTGCAGCGTAGAGATTTGTCTGAAATATAATAATATTTAGCAGCTCCTCATCAAAAAAAAACTTAAAAAAGTCTACAGCTCCAAGCCCTGTCGTGTCAAAGTTAATGCCAGGATGGCCCAAAAAGTCAGGGACCTGAGGGGTATAATTATCTGGGGCTACCCATGTGGGGTCAGTGGAAGCCCCAGACGCTTCTCCTGCAGAAGTCCCAGAAACTTCTCCTGCAGAAGTCCCAGGCACTTCTCCTGCAGAAGTCCCAGGCACTTCTCCTGCAGAAGTCCCAGGCACTTCTCCTGCAGAAGTCCCAGGCACTTCAATTGCAGAAGTCCCTGGAACCCTACGGCGCCTTCTTGGGGGTCCTTCCAGGTCACTGGAAGATGAGCAGGAGGATGATGATAGGTAAAAGGGACCATCATCCCCACTAGCTGACTCGGTGTCAGAGGCAAGCATGTTATATGCCTCCAACACGGTGTACGTCTTCTGAGACATTGCACACAAAAAAAATAGAGAACAAGAAAAATTAGATAATGTGCACCAAACTACACGGATAAACCGTCTAGCAGGCACACAAAAAAAAAAATATAATGCACACCAAACTACATGGACCAGCCGCACAGATAGCACACAAAAAATAGCTAAGTACGGGTACACCTACGGCGTTCTGGAAAAAAATATTACCAGGCACCGAAAAAAAACCTATGTGCACCGCGCAAAAAGGCGCTACAAATGCACCTAGCTTACCCTAAGACAAACTAACTACCGCTAAGACTGCTAAAGATTCTGTGCAGTGCTATTCACACGGCGCACTGAAAAGTGCGTCCAGTGCAGAACAACGCTAACACCTCGCACTAAAAAGTGCGTTTGGGTTCAGAAGGGACAGACAGGGAAAAACGGAAGACACGTGGGATCACACAAGGCGATCACACAGGGAACACACAGGACACAGGAAAAAACAGATAGGGATGGGAATTTGTAGGGAACAATAGGGATCAGATAAGGATCAGAACACTATTTATAGTGTAAAAGTGTATTTTGGTGCACACAGTAACGCTCTTTCCTCTCTCCAGCGATACCAAACCAAAATGGTGCCGCTGGAGGAAGAGGAAAGTGCTAAAAGCACGTTTTTTAGCCTAAAATCGATGTGACTGGCCAATCACGGCGATCGGCGGGCGGGACCGATTTGATTGGTCGGGTGACGGAGACAGGAACTCCTCCTGCCTCTGTCACCCAAATCTCGCGACGTGGTGACAATTCTAAAATAGTATGCGCTCGCGCAGTAGCTGTACTGCGCTGAGCGCCAATAGTGGGAAGCTGCGCAGTACAGCTACGGCGCGGAGCGCTAAGGGGTTAATATTTTTTTGTGTGTGTTTTTAATTTATATATCCCCCATGATGTCATAAATGAACCCTGGGGAACATTTTCACTATAAGTGAGCCCCAGTTACAGGGGGAAACAACCCCCTGTGACTGCTGATGTTGATCGGATCAGTACTGGGTCTGATCAAACCCAGCAGCACTGGTTAACCCCTCAAGATCTGGTGGTCACTTGGCCTCCGGGTCTATAGAATCGGCAGTGGCGCCATCTCTGCTCTTCTCTGCATCACACTACCTCTCTACATCATTCCTGCTACTGAGACTATTGGGAGAGCAACATTGGCGATGTCACATCCGCATCATGCTCTCACCACAACCATTGGCTGTGACCTGTATAAGACTGACTGAACTGGAGAAATGGACCAAGTATTGTGGTTAAAGAGGACCTGTCACCCTGAAAAACGGCACCAGGAACTTCTTACTAAGGTAAGCAGCTCCTAGTGCTAAAACAAAAGCAGCAGAGTTATACTGTTATACCTCCGATAACGCTAACAAACACTGCTGCGCTGTACACTAGAAACGGCGGACCTCTCTCAAAGCGGTCTGGCATATTCATGAGGGGTTGGGATTAGGGGCGGTGACTGCCGCATGGCGCGCGTCAGTCATCGTTGGTCTATGGAGTGAGCGGGGCGATCCGGAGGTCCATTTTTCAGGATGACAGGTCCTCTTTAAGTATAGCATTCTGGCACTGTGGGGCACATTTACTAAGGGCTTTGCTCTGCACTTTTGTTGGACTTTGCACATTCTTTCAGGCTAAAACGACTTCCACAGGTTTCTAAAGAAGTGTCCAGCCTCCATGTGATGCAAATTAGTGGGCGTTGCGGCGCTTGGCCTGAGTTACACCGTGTGCCATATTTAACATGTAAATTGTTGCACGCTCAATGTTAAAGATAAACCAAAAAAAAGATGATGAACTTTGTCAGGCCAGTGCAGAGAAGCAACAGATTCATGATTTCTGGCACACGATCTTAGTGAATCGGAGCACCCAGCATTATAGACAGAAATGCCACTTGTATACCACTTCTTGAAGCTCTCTGCTGTCCCTGCTGTGACCAGAGCCTGAGGCAGGCTATTCCACAGTTCTCATAGTAATAAAGCCCTGACGCCTCTGGTGATTAAACCTTGTTTTCTCCAGATGCAGACAGTTCCCCTTTGATGTCCACTTGATGGTATACAGTATATTAGCAAAGTATTAGCATTGAATCAATTATTATTTCTTTATTATTTTAAACTACCTGGGGCCCATTGAATTAAAAATTACCAAAACTGTACATCCTTTTTAAGCTTAGGGTCTCTACTTATGCAGATCAACGCTTTAACCAGAGGGGGATAATTTATGACTATGTTAATGGTCAGCCATTAACTTACAGAGTAAAAGCTGCCTGCACATGAGACATGTAAAATATCAGGCTGAGAGGTCAGCGCACGTGCTGAGAACAATGGAAGAGGACTACCCAACCCAACAGCAAGTATAGCTAGCCTTGACCAACACTAAAACAGTTGCTGTGTTGTAAAAAATGACAATGAATGGTACTAATAAAAGAACCAATTACAATGTTTGGTGCTGCTGTTTAGCGGAGTAGAAGTAATATACATAACTTGGATGTAGTAGCACCCTGGGTGACAGAGCCTCAGTGGGTCCCTTTGCAATGAACTCAAGTGGCAGCATTCAAAATTGAGAAACTTAAACAGTCTCCTGTTCCCCAAAATATTCTGTAGTTTATCTTCCCAAACAGCTCCCTCATGTTTATTTTATGTAAGCCCCTCTCGCGCTCATGGATTCCTTATTTATATAGCCTTATGTGGGCCCTCAAGCAGCTCTGGGCCCCAGCACTTGACCAGGTATGCCCAGTGCTGATGCCGGACCTGGTCCTCGGCTTTAGAAATCAGGTGCAGTACAAGGTTTTGAAACCGAATATGCGATACATAAATGGCTGCAGCTGTGCCATGTGCATTCCACTGCTCGTATTCAATATAATGTGAGTCGTGTGAGTATAATAAGAAAATAAAATATTATACTTTTTAGATCCTTATACTTTTTAGATCCTGGTTTATTCTAGTATAAATTTCTGTCTTGACACTGTAATCTATTGTCAGGCACCAGGGTTAGTGGATTTACCGGACCACCGTGGATGATGACGTAAGTTGATACCTGGGAGTAGAGGTATTGGAGGCAAAGCAGGTTGGACTTGCTGCGGCGTGGTACTACTAGGTCACTCCACAAGCGCAACTTTGTCCGCAATGGCGGCCAAGGCAAAGTACAAAGTCGTATAGCAGAATCATAGCCGGAGACAGGCAGGAGGTCAGGACAGGCAGCACAGGATCGGAGTCAGGGACGTAGCTGCAGCTCAGGACAGTCAGAACGGGATTGAAGTCAGGGATGTAGCGGAAGCTCAGGAGAGGCAGCATGGGATCGAAGTCAATAACGAAACGGGGGTCACAACAGGAAATCGCAATATCAGCACAGGGCATAGGAAACACACTTTCTCAATGGCAACGAGGCACAAAGATATAATGATTTAGAATGACCTGTGATTAACCCTATGGTCCCTTTGCCTCTGAATAGGCTCCATAGGTTATTTGCCAGAGCAATGTTGTAGGTAAACTGCCATAAATAGTCTGTCCTGAATGATGTGAAATAAATGCCCCTTTTAAAAAAAAAAAAAAAACATTAAAAAATAATGTAGATTAAAACACTGTGTGAAGTAGGCCTAACTTCGACGTGAAGATTTTCTAGTAGATCGCAGACTTCAGCTGCTCTTTGAACCTTTGTTTGCATTGGCTTACTCAAACAGACAGCGCTGGCAGAGAATTCAGTCCAGAAATGTCAACTGGACATGTGTATGCAGGTGTTACAGAGAGAAGCCATTGACCTGCCTAGATATGACCTTTGCTTAGATAAACCTTTGATTTTTTTTTTCTTCTTTTTATAATTATTGTTGCAAAAATAATGTGTATTTATTACCAGTAATGTCAGGATATTCATCAACATTCTTCATGTGATGTGTGATAATAGTACAGAAACATTGCCATATTTTATTGCTTGTTGTTCGCCTTTCTCTCCTTAATTCCTATCCTTATTTACAAATCATAAATTACTTTTTAGATCCCTCTACTTGCCACCACCTATAAGTGGTAAGTGGATATAACTTCGGAACGCTTTAACATATTTTTGAAACTGTTTTCTCGGGACACTTTGTACTGCATATTAGGGCTCATTCACATGGCCGTCTGCGGAGACGTACATGCGGCCGCAAATTTGCAGCCGCATGTACGTCCCCATAGACGGCAATAGCGGCGCGGCGCAGCTTGCTCTATCTTTCGGCGTGTGTGGCCCTGGTCCGCTATTCTCTATGGAGGGAGGAGGGGACACCTCCTCCTCACATCCAGCACACGGCGGGCATACCGCGTGTGAATGGACCCTTAGTTGAAACATTTTGGTGGCATGTTTTGCATTTATTTATGAGAAAATCAGATATTTGGTGAAAATTTGGACTAATTCTCGATTTGTGAAATTCAAAATGTTCTACTTTTTCCACACATAGTCATAACAGCAAAAAAACTAACATTCACTGAATGTCTACATTATGTGGACATGGTTTTTTACACATTGGTGCACATTCAATTACCCAGTCCCTGCGAGATCCCCGATCCGGACTGTCCGACGAGGATGAACTCTGCCGCGATTCATGAAGATTGTGCGCCCGATATCCTACATGTGTCACTTCCACGATCAGGTCAGACAGAGTTCACCTTCTTCTTCCTGGTGTATGTAAGTGAATGGCTTGGGACATAATTTTTAAGTTAAATTCTGCGGTTTGTCCGAATCCGTCGGATCGTCCGACGGGCCACCCCTGATTTGCATGAAAGCCGGCGCTATTGCGCCAAAATCCGATCGCATGCGCCAAAAGCCCCTTTTAAATACCTGTCCCAGCGGCGCAAAACGGAAATCGTTGGGATGTCCGATGAAATTGCGGTCCGCTCACATTTCAAGTACAATTGAGAGTCCCCATAAATTACCCTCCATAAACTACCCCTCAATGTCCGTCAAACAACAAGTTTTTTAATCCTTTAATTGTTTTACAAGGGTTAAAACTAAATCGGATGCAATATTGAAATTAACATTTTTTGGGCTAAATGAGTGTGTTTTTCATAAAATGTACAAATTCTCAGTCAATAAAATACCAAAATGCTCCACAAAGTTTTATCCCCAATCTCTCCCGAGTATAACAATACCCCATATGTGGTGGTAACCTGCTGTATGGGCGCACACCAGGGCATCGGAGGGAAGCTGCGCCATTCACAGCAGATCATGCATTGTCACTTTTTCTTATACAATCTTTATATTTTTGGCATATAAGGGCTTATTTTTTGCGACATGAGATGCACTTTACAAATACTTCATTTTAGTGGGTCATTAGCTTATTGATGAGATTTTATTAAATCTTGAATGTATGGAGGAAAAGAAAATTGTCAATTTTGGTTTCTTTTATTTTTGTATATTTTGGGGGCCGTACACCGTTCACTAAAAATACTATATTATCTTTATTCTAAAGATCACTACGATTACGGTGATACATTATTTATATAGTTTTATATATATCTTTACAATTTTACTGGGAAAAAAATAATATAAAGAAAATCTAATTTGTTTTTGTATCACCATCTTTTTGGAGATAAAACTTTAATATTTTTTTGGTTGACAGAGCTGGTTTAGGGCTTATTTTTTACGTGTTTAGTTGTCCTGTTCAGTGGAATCATTTTCGGCGTGCATAACTTTTTTTGATCACTATTTGGAACATGTTTGTGAAGGGATTTTATGAAAAATTTAAATTTTTGGTGAGTTTTTCAGGTTTTGTTTTTATGCCGTTCACCGGGCGGGTCCAATAATGAGTTATTGTACAGATTGTTACGGATGCGGCAATACCAAATATGTAGGGTTTTTTGGTATTTTTGTGGTATTTTTACTTTATAAGATGTGTATAGTGAATGTTTGTGTTTAGGGGACTTTTAAGTGTTTTAAACTTTTATTTTTTACATTTTTTAACAGGTTGACTTGAACAAGCAATGCCGCGGGGGGGGGGGGGAGGGAGATTAGGGGGTTGGTCTGATTCAATTGAGATGCCCCTTACATGTCGCAGTCAAGCGTGACCGTGGCGTGTAAAGGGGTTAACACCTGCGATCAGAGGAATCTCTGATTGCGGGTGTTAGAGGCGGGTGTTGGCTATAATACACAGGAGCCTGCGCTACAAGCTTGACATAATAGTCCTGCAAAATCCAGAAACGCATCTCCCGCCATGCAGTACTATTACGTCACATGTTAGGAAGGGGTTAATAACATGCAATTGAAAAAATGTTTATATATGGCAGACGAATTCAATTACATATATATTCACAGATGAGAATTACCCTTTAACTTATTTACTAAGAAGGGCTAGGGGCCTATCAACATACGTTCCTATACAATATGATAACCCCAAATACAGTTAAGGCAATTGGTTACAAGATAAGAAGAAATTAATACTAGTTCTCTTAGTTCTTTAAGGTTTGTTAGAGACTTATTAAAGATTCAATACACATTCGTATTAAATTGCAGACAAAAGGTACAGTTGTCAGATAAAAAAATTATTACAAAAAATATGTAAACAATACAGATACAACATTTTTATGAAGTAAAAGGGGAAAAAACAAACAGCCTTACTAGATAGTAGTAGCTGTTCATGTTGTGGGGTTTCAGCAGAAAAGCCTCTCCGTGTGATACTGAATTCCCCAAAAGACTTGCATGGTGTGTTCTGCCCACTAATTTATGCCCGGTGGGCTTCCACCCGCTGGCTCGTGAAAATTGTGAAATTGATCTACTGTGCTGGTCCAGTTGATCATTATGTCATGTATGTACCAGAGCCATTCCTTAGAAAACAAGGTTCGGACCGGCACCCCACAGAAGAAGTTCACGGTTGTACTTGTGCCAAAGACAAATCTTCTTTATTGAGTTAAAATGCTTGAACAAACACAAAGAGACAAACTGGTTAACGCGTTTCGACGGCAAGCGTATTACTCATAACCTGATTTGTCTTTGATTTGTCTTTGGCACAAGTACAACCGTGAACGTGCAAACCTTATTTTCTACATGCACCTGACGGCTGTGGATGGAGCCTTTTCTGTGTACCATAAGATGGCTGGAGAATGTGCAGCCTAGAGTGATCCTAGAGTGATCTCAGTGGCGTAACTAGAAGCTGATGGCCCCAATGCAAAGTCTGTGCAAAGTCTGGTAGTTAGCAATATTTATAGGGAATCAACTGGGATCAGTGCAACTTGGATTTTGAACTCAAGTTCCTAGGGTCCCCGTAGTCCCCTCAAATCAGTGTAATGCAGATACCAAATACAAACTGCAGCCCAACTTCATATTCATTTCCATTTAAAGCAGTAACCTATCGGTAAGCAGCACCTGGTGTTTTGCATTGTTTACATTATTGATCATTATCAATCGTAAGCGTTTAAATGGAAGCGCATATGCGGTTGTGCCAAGCCCCTCCTTGTGGCATTTGTATTGTGCTTCTAGATGCAATGCAAAGGCCCCGAGTGACTCTGGGCTAACAAAGCCTATGTATTAAGGTCAAAACACAATGCAAACACTTGTGAACGCAGTGGTCAATAATTGCTACTACTGCGTTTACACGTGTGTTTTTTTTCTCAGTGTGTGAATGAGATTAATTCCATTTTCTATGCTGAGACCATAAAACACCATAGGTTAGGAGATTTCTCCAGATCTCTGGTGTGCGTACATTGCTCCATTATCATTATGATCTGATCCTATGTGGGGTAATGATTATTTATCAGCATCCATTAAAAAAAGTTTCAATATTAAATTAATAATTTATTGCTGATCTTTTTAGTGAGAGGGACTTTAAGAGAAAGAGGCACAGTGGGAGATGCCATTAGGAAGGGCAGAAAGAGTCAGAAAGATGAGATGAGATGCACAAAACATGTTACATGGCCGACCTGCATCAGTCTGGTATCTGCTTTTCCTGGATCTTCAAACACAGTCAGAGTGATCTGTGAAAAATGATTCTGACTAGGACATGCTCCACTTCGTGTTGGATTTCACAGTCTGTTCAAAAAATAGCTGTCAACATTGATCCATTTCAAAGTATTGCACATAGTGCAGCCACATGCTGGACCACATTGTATGCATCTAGCTGATGTGTGTAGTATGAAGTTCTGCAGCAGATGAGGTGGGTATTGGGATGGTCTGCTGCAGATGAGCAGTGTATTAGGAAGTTCAACAGATATGACGTTTAGTGTCAGCTGAGGTGTGTATTATGAGGTTCTGCAGTAGCTAGGGTGTGTGTTGGGATGTTTAGTAATATAAACAAAATATATAAAACAACATAAATAATGTCTGGTTTGACTACTTTGTTCTTCACGTTTTACTTGCATAAAATGGAACACTGCGCGTGTCACAATGCAACTCCCTGGCAACCAGAACCATGACATCATAAAGGGCGGGGCTCTGCTGGCAGCCATGATGGTCTCACTTCTCTGGCAGGAGATGGTTGGTGCTGCCCCTGTTATCTCAGGGTTCATGGAAACCCCAGGAGGGGTAATGGGTCATGTCAGTAACCGTGATGTAAGAAAACCTACAGGACAACATTATGCTAAAAGCCCAAAAGTCACGTCCTATTATCTGCCTGTGAGAGGACGACCATCAGACTGCGGTCAGTGTTTCCCTTGATCCAACCCCTTTATATTATATAACAAGGAGTTTTTGAGTCTATTTCCGGCAGCACAAGTCACAATCTTCAGCCCAACTCAAGGTAATCCCCGTCAGCCTGAGCTTCTCGCTGCTAAACACTAGTCTTTATTAAAGTGCCGGCTCTGTGTATTCCCCAGTACTAGAAAGTGGCCGTCTCTTAAGTGTTCCTAGACCTACTTAGTGCCCGGCTCTGGGGAGTCCCCAGCACTACAACAATTATCACAAAAATGGCCTCACTAAGAGCCATTGGTCAAGAAAGAACGATTGTGTGTATTACAATGAATATCTTTATTTGTATATTTTTAAAAAAAATGAGCTGATAGGAGTAACACTACACAAGAATTGTTATAACTCTACAGTCAGTAGAGCCCCTAGTATACAGGTTACTTAGTAAAGGTATCCAGTCGTGGCCAGAGTCATGTGTATTGTACTGGTTTGTTATTCACTTACACCTTATCAGCGTTTGACTGGACTGAATTAATCAAGGAAACTATGTCACACGGACACATATAACTACTTGGAGTTTGTTTGTTCCAGTATTGGGAGTCTGTTCTGGATTAATAGTATCAGCTAAGAAGTGATCCGGTGTTTATTTATTTCCATTCAGCATATCCATTCACATTAAGCTGAGTGAGGTGCACTAGTAAATGCACTAACTAGTACTGGGGTGACAACTAGGATGACTACTGCTATCAGCACTTACTAGTACTGAGTAGCCCCTCAGTACTAGTAAAATGCAATAACTAGTACTGGGGTGCCTAACTAGTACTGGGTGCCTAGTACTACTACTACTGGGTGACTAACTAGCACTGGGTAGCCCAACAGTACTAGTTAATGCACTAACTAGTACTGGGGGGACTAACTAGTACTGGGTTGACTAACTAGTACTGGGTAGTCCCTCAGTATGAGTAAAATGCACTAACTAGTACTGGGGGGGGGGGGGGACAACTACTAGTACTGGGGCGACAAGTACTGGGGACCCCTGCTAATGAACCAACTAGACCTGGGGTGACTACTACTAGTAGTGGGTAGCCCAACAGTTAATGCACTAACTAGTACTGGGGTTACTATTGCTAGTACTGGAGTGACTACAACTAGTACTGGGGTGATTACTACTAGTACTGGGTGACTAACTAGTCCATCAGTGCTAGTAAAATGCACTAACTAGTAATGCAGTGACTAACTAGTACTGGGGTGACTAACTAGTACTGGGGTGACTAAGTAGTACTGGTTGCCTAGTACTACTACTACTACTACTACTACTGGGTGACTAACAAGCACTGGGTAGCCCAATCGTACTATTTAATGCACTAACTAGTACTGGGGTGACTAACTAGTACTGGGTTGACCAGTACTAGTACTGGGGTGACTAACTAGTACTGGGTAGTTTCTCAGTATGAGTAAAATGCACTAACTAGTACTGGGGTGACTAACTAGTACTGGGTTGACCAGTACTAGTACTGGGGGTGATTACTACTAGTAATGGGTGACTAACTAGTCCATCAGTGTTATTAAAATGCACTAACTAGTAATACGGTGACTAACTAGTTCTGGGGTGACTAACTAGTACTGGGATGACTACTTCTAGTAATGCGGTGACCAACTTGTACTGGTGTGACTAACTAGTACTGGTATTACTACTACTAGTACTAGGGTGACTAACTAGTACTGGGGTGACTACTACTAGTAATGCGGTGACTAACTAGTACTGGGATGACTACTTCTAGTAATGCGGTGACCAACTTGTACTGGTTAGCCCCTCGGTACTAGTTAATGCACTAACTAGTACTGGGGTTACTACTAGTAGTACCGGGGTGACCAACTTGTACTGGAGTTACTACTACTAGTACTGGGGTGACTAACAAGTACTCAGTAGCCCCTCAGTACTAGTTAATGCAGTAACATGGGTGTGTATCATATGTTCTGCAGCTGCTGTGGTGTTAAAAGAAGTTTAAAGATTAAAAACAATATAAATGATGTCTGGTTTAACTAGTTTGTCCTTCACGTTTTACTTGGTAGGAAAAGGTGAGTCTAATTTGCATAAACACACACAATATTATCACCTACAAAGTGATATGGTGTTTATTTGATATTTCCATTCAGCATATCCATTCACAGTAAGCTGAGGGGGATGCACTATATAATTTGGACACTAGGCGTCAGTAATGAATAGTTACTTGTAGTTCTTAGAATTGATACAAAGTTGCTTTCTTCACTGGTGTTTACTAAATAGATGACACTAAGTATGTATCCATCCGGTATAGTGGTGGTCCCCAACAGACTTGTTCTGTATCTAGATAGATAGAACTTTCTCATGTGCCGGAGCACATACCAGTCTCCCATACACACACACTCACACATATTTTTGCACTCGTAATAACCTACTCTTATTCAATTCATTGGGCTCTATGACTGTTAAATAAAACTGAAACACTACGGCCCCCCCCCCCCCCCCCCCCGCCTCCGACATATTTCACCACCTCCGTGGCTTCCTCAGGGGTGCCGGGGCTAAGTGTGAGCAAAGCTGTTTAGCACACCACAGTTTCTTTCTTGACCAATGGGTCTTAGTGAGGCCCTTTTTTGTGATAATTGTTGAAGTTGAATGAGGACCCAGTCAAACACTCATCCACGATTTTACCCTTTATTAATATTCCTCAGTACTAGAAAGTGCCCGTCTCTTAAGAGTTCCTGGTACTAGTTAGTGGCCAGCTCTGGGGAGTGCCCAGTACTGGTAAGTGGCTGCTTATGGGGAGTTCCTAGTACTAACTAGTTAGTGCAGGGCTTTAGGTAGTCTCTGGGGTGCCCCCTACTACTTAGGAGCCCCAGTATAAGTTAAATGCACTAACTACTACTGTGGTGACTACTACTAGCACTACTTGTTCCAGGGTGACTACTGCTACCAGCACTAACTAGCACTGAGTAGCACCTCAGTATTAGTAAAATGCACTAACTAGTACTGGGGAGACCAACTAGTACTTGGAAGACGCTCAGTAATAATTAATTGCACTAACTTGGGAGCCCCAGTATTAGTAAAATGCACTAACTAATATTGGGGTGGCTAACGAGTACTGGGATGACTACTACTAGTACTGGGGTGACTAACTAGTACTGGGGTGACCACTACTCGTAAAGCGGTGACTAACTAGTACTGGGGTGACTAACTAGTACTGGGATTACTACTACTAGTACTAGGGTGACTAACTAGTACTGGGGTTACTAACTAGTACTGGGGTGAATACTACTAGTAATGCGTTGACTAACTAGTACTGGGGTGACTAACTAGTACTGGGGTGACTAACTAGTACTGGGGTGAATACTAACAGTAATACGGTGACTAACTAGTACTGGGTAGCCACTTGGTACTAGTTCATGCACTAACTAGTACTGGGGTTACTACTAGTTGTATTGGGGGACCAACTTGTACTGGAGTGACTACTACTAGTACTGGGGTGACTAACAAGTACTCAGTAGCCCCTCAGTACTAGTTAATGCAGTAACATGGGTGTGTATCATATGTTCTGCAGCTGCTGTGGTGTTAAAAGAAGTTTAAAGATTAAAAACAATATAAATAATGTCTGGTTTAACTAGTTTGTTCTTCACATTTTACTTGGTAGGAAAAGGTGAGTCTAATTTGCATAAAATAGAACACTGCGCGTGTCACAATGCAACCCCCTGGCAACCAGAACCATGACATCATAAAGGGCGAGGCTCTGCTGGCAGCCATGATGGTCTCACTTCTCTGGCAGGAGATGGTTGGTGCTGCCCCTGTTATCTCAGGGTTCATGGAAACCCCAGGAGGGGTAATGGGTCATGTCAGTAACCGTGATGTAAGAAAACCTACAGGACAACATTATGCTAAAACCCCAAAAGTCACGTCCTATTATCTGCCTGTGAGAGGACGACCATCAGACTGCGGTCAGTGTTTCCCTTGATCCAACCCCTTTATATTATATAACAAGGAGTTTTTGAGTCGTATATTTCCGGCAGCACAAGTCACAATCTTCAGCCCAACTCAAGGTAATCCCCATCAGCCTGAGCTTCTCGCTGCTAAACACTAGTCTTTATTAAAGTGCCGGCTCTGTGTATTCCCCAGTACTAGAAAGTGGCCGTCTCTTAAGTGTTCCTAGACCTACTTAGTGCCCGGCTCTGGGGAGTCCCCAGCACTACAACAATTATCACAAAAATGGCCTCACTAAGAGCCATTGGTCAAGAAAGAACGATTGTGTGTATTACAATGAATATCTTTATTTCTATATTTTTATAAAGAAATGAGCTGATAGGAGTAACACTACACAAGAATTGTTATAACTCTACAGTCAGTAGAGCCCCTAGTATACAGGTTACTTAGTAAAGGTATCCAGTCGTGGCCAGAGTCATGTGTATTGTACTGGTTTGTTATTCGCTTACACCTTATCAGCGTTTGACTGGACTGAATTAATCAAGGAAACTATGTCACACGGACACATATAACTACTTGGAGTTTGTTTGTTCCAGTATTGGGAGTCTGTTCTGGATTAATAGAATCAGCTAAGAAGTGATCCGGTGTTTATTTGTTATTTCCATTCAGCATATCCATTCACAGTAAGCTGAGTGAGGTGCACTAGTAAATGCACTAACTAGTACTGGGGTGACAACTAGGGTGACTACTGCTATCAGCACTAACTAGTACTGAGTAGCCCCTCAGTACTAGTAAAACGCAATAACTAGTACTGGGGTGCCTAGTACTACTACTACTACTGGGTGACTAACTAGCACTGGGTAGCCCAACAGTACTAGTTAATGCACTAACTAGTACTGGGTTGACTAACAAGTACTGGGTAGTCCCTCAGTATGAGTAAAATGCACTAACTAGTACTGGGGGGGGGGACAACTACTAGTACTGGGGCGACAAGTACTGTGGACCCCCTGCAACTAAACCTGGGGTGACTTCTACTAGTAGTGGGTAGCCCAACAGTTAATGCACTAACTAGTACTGGGGTTACTACTACTAGTACTGGAGTGACTACAACTAGTAGTGGGGTGATTACTACTAGTACTGGGTGACTAACTAGTCCATCAGTGCTAGTAAAATGCACTAACTAGTAATGCGGTGACTAACTAGTACTGGGTGCCTAGTACTACTACTACTACTGGGTGACTAACAAGCACCGGGTAGCCCAACAGTACTAGTTAATGCACTAACTAGTACTGGGGTGACTAACTAGTACTGGGTTGACCAGTACTAGTACTGGGGCGACTAACTAAAACTGGGTAGTTTCTCAGTATGAGTAAAATGCACTAACTAGTACTGGGGGGACAACTACTAGTACTGGGGTGACTACAACTAGTACTGGGGTGATTACTACTAGTACTGGGTGACTAACTAGTCCATCAGTGTTAGTAAAATTCACTAACTAGTAATGCGGTGACTAACCAGTACTGGGGTGACTAACTAGTACTGGGATGACTACTACTAGTTATGCGGTGACTAACTAGTACTGGTTAGCCCCTCGGTACTAGTTAATGCACTTACTAGTACTGGGGTTACTACTAGTAGTACCGGGATGACCAACTTGTACTGGAGTTACTACTACTACTACTGGGGTGACTAACAAGTACTCAGTAGCCCCTCAGTACTAGTTAATGCAGTAACATGGGTGTGTATCATATGTTCTGCAGCTGCTGTAGTGTTAAAAGAAGTTTAAAGATTAAAAACAATATAAATGATGTCTGGTTTAACTAGTTTGTCCTTCACGTTTTACTTGGTAGGAAAAAGTGAGTCTAATTTGCATAAACACACACAATATTATCACCTACAAAGTGATATGGTGTTTATTTGATATTTCCATTCAGCATATCCATTCACAGTAAGCTGAGGGGGATGCACTATATAATTTGGACACTAGGTGTCAGTAATGAATAGTTACTTGTAGTTCTTAGAATTGATACAAAGTAGCTTTCTTCACTGGTGTTTACTAAATAGATGACACTAAGTATGTATCCATCCGGTATAGTGGTGGTCCCCAACAGACTTGTTCTGTATCTAGATAGATAGAACTTTGCTCATGTGCCGGAGCACATACCAGTCTCCCATACACACACACTCACACGTATTTTTGCACTCGTAATAACCTACTCTTATTCAATTCATTGGGCTCTCTGACTGCTAAATAAAACTGAAACACTACAGCCCCCCCACTCCGACATATTTCACCACCTCAGTGGCTTCCTCAGGGGTGCCGGGGCTAAGTGTGAGCAAAAGCTGTTTAGCACACCACAGTTTCTTTCTTGACCAATGGGTCTTAGTGAGGCCCTTTTTTGTGATAATTGTTGAAGTTGAATGAGGACCCAGTCAAACACTCATCCACGATTTTACCCTTTGGTAATATTCCTCAGTACTAGAAAGTGCCCGTCTCTTAAGAGTTTCTGGTACTAGTTAGTGGCCAGCTCTGGGGAGTACCCAGTACTGGTAAGTGGCAGCTTATGGGGAGTTCCTAGTACTAACTAGTTAGTGCAGGGCTTTAGGTAGTCTCTGGGGGGCCCCATACTACTTAGGAGCCCCAGTACAAGTTAAATGCACTAACTACTACTGTGGTGACTACTACTAGCACTACTTGTTCCAGGGTGACTACTGCTTCCAGCACTAACTAGCACTGAGTAGCACCTCAGTACTTTTAAAATGCACTAACTAGTACTGGGGAGACCAACTAGTACTTGGAAGACGCTCAGTAATAATTAATTGCACTAACTTGGGAGCCCCAGTATTAGTAAAATGCACTAACTAATATTGGGGTGGCTAACGAGTACTGGGGTGACTACTACTAGTACTGGGGTGACTAACTAGTACTGGGGTGACCACTACTAGTAAAGCGGTGACTAACTAGTACTAGGGTGACTAACTAGTACTAGTAGTACTACTAGTAGTACTAGGGTGACTAATTAGTACTGGGGTGACTACTGCTAGTAATGCGGTGACTAACTAGTACTGGGGTGAATACTAACAGTAATGCGGGGACTGACTAGTACTGGGTAGCCACACGGTACTAGTTAATGCACTAACTAGTACTGGGTAGCCCCTCAGTACTTGTTAATGCACTAACTAGTACTGGGGTTACTACTAGTTGTATTGGGGGACCAACTTGTACTGGAGTGACTACTACTAGTACTGGGGTGACTAACAAGTACTCAGTAGCCACTCAGTACTAGTTAATGCAGTAACATGGGTGTGTCTTATGATGTTCTGCAGCTGCTGTGGTGTTAAAAGAAGTTTAAAGATTAAAAACAATATAAATAATGTCTGGTTTAACTAGTTTGTTCTTCACATTTTACTTGGTAGGAAAAGGTGAGTCTAATTTGCATAAAATAGAACACTGCGCGTGTCACAATGCAACCCCCTGGCAACCAGAACCATGACATCATAAAGGGCGAGGCTCTGCTGGCAGCCATGATGGTCTCACTTCTCTGGCAGGAGATGGTTGGTGCTGCCCCTGTTATCTCAGGGTTCATGGAAACCCCAGGAGGGGTAATGGGTCATGTCAGTAACCGTGATGTAAGAAAACCTACAGGACAACATTATGCTAAAACCCCAAAAGTCACATCCTATTATCTGCCTGTGAGAGGACGACCATCAGACTGCGGTCAGTGTTTCCCTTGATCCAACCCCTTTATATTATATAACAAGGAGTTTTTGAGTCGTATATTTCCGGCAGCACAAGTCACAATCTTCAGCCCAACTCAAGGTAATCCCCATCAGCCTGAGCTTCTCGCTGCTAAACACTAGTCTTTATTAAAGTGCCGGCTCTGTGTATTCCCCAGTACTAGAAAGTGGCCGTCTCTTAAGTGTTCCTAGACCTACTTAGTGCCCGGCTCTGGGGAGTCCCCAGCACTACAACAATTATCACAAAAATGGCCTCACTAAGAGCCATTGGTCAAGAAAGAACGATTGTGTGTATTACAATGAATATCTTTATTTCTATATTTTTATAAAGAAATGAGCTGATAGGAGTAACACTACACAAGAATTGTTATAACTCTACAGTCAGTAGAGCCCCTAGTATACAGGTTACTTAGTAAAGGTATCCAGTCGTGGCCAGAGTCATGTGTATTGTACTGGTTTGTTATTCGCTTACACCTTATCAGCGTTTGACTGGACTGAATTAATCAAGGAAACTATGTCACACGGACACATATAACTACTTGGAGTTTGTTTGTTCCAGTATTGGGAGTCTGTTCTGGATTAATAGAATCAGCTAAGAAGTGATCCGGTGTTTATTTGTTATTTCCATTCAGCATATCCATTCACAGTAAGCTGAGTGAGGTGCACTAGTAAATGCACTAACTAGTACTGGGGTGACAACTAGGGTGACTACTGCTATCAGCACTAACTAGTACTGAGTAGCCCCTCAGTACTAGTAAAACGCAATAACTAGTACTGGGGTGCCTAGTACTACTACTACTACTGGGTGACTAACTAGCACTGGGTAGCCCAACAGTACTAGTTAATGCACTAACTAGTACTGGGTTGACTAACAAGTACTGGGTAGTCCCTCAGTATGAGTAAAATGCACTAACTAGTACTGGGGGGGGGGACAACTACTAGTACTGGGGCGACAAGTACTGTGGACCCCCTGCAACTAAACCTGGGGTGACTTCTACTAGTAGTGGGTAGCCCAACAGTTAATGCACTAACTAGTACTGGGGTTACTACTACTAGTACTGGAGTGACTACAACTAGTAGTGGGGTGATTACTACTAGTACTGGGTGACTAACTAGTCCATCAGTGCTAGTAAAATGCACTAACTAGTAATGCGGTGACTAACTAGTACTGGGTGCCTAGTACTACTACTACTACTGGGTGACTAACAAGCACCGGGTAGCCCAACAGTACTAGTTAATGCACTAACTAGTACTGGGGTGACTAACTAGTACTGGGTTGACCAGTACTAGTACTGGGGTGACTAACTAAAACTGGGTAGTTTCTCAGTATGAGTAAAATGCACTAACTAGTACTGGGGGGACAACTACTAGTACTGGGGTGACTACAACTAGTACTGGGGTGATTACTACTAGTACTGGGTGACTAACTAGTCCATCAGTGTTAGTAAAATTCACTAACTAGTAATGCGGTGACTAACCAGTACTGGGGTGACTAACTAGTACTGGGATGACTACTACTAGTAATGCGGTGACTAACTAGTACTGGTTAGCCCCTCGGTACTAGTTAATGCACTAACTAGTACTGGGGTTACTACTAGTAGTACCGGGATGACCAACTTGTACTGGAGTTACTACTACTACTACTGGGGTGACTAACAAGTACTCAGTAGCCCCTCAGTACTAGTTAATGCAGTAACATGGGTGTGTATCATATGTTCTGCAGCTGCTGTGGTGTTAAAAAAAGTTTAAAGATTAAAAACAATATAAATGATGTCTGGTTTAACTAGTTTGTCCTTCACGTTTTACTTGGTAGGAAAAAGTGAGTCTAATTTGCATAAACACACACAATATTATCACCTACAAAGTGATATGGTGTTTATTTGATATTTCCATTCAGCATATCCATTCACAGTAAGCTGAGGGGGATGCACTATATAATTTGGACACTAGGTGTCAGTAATGAATAGTTACTTGTAGTTCTTAGAATTGATACAAAGTAGCTTTCTTCACTGGTGCTTACTAAATAGATGACACTAAGTATGTATCCATCCGGTATAGTGGTGGTCCCCAACAGACTCGTTCTGTATCTAGATAGATAGAACTTTCTCATGTGCCGGAGCACATACCAGTCTCCCATACACACACACTCACACGTATTTTTGCACTCGTAATAACCTACTCTTATTCAATTCATTGGGCTCTCTGACTGCTAAATAAAACTGAAACACTACAGCCCCCCCACTCCGACATATTTCACCACCTCAGTGGCTTCCTCAGGGGTGCCGGGGCTAAGTGTGAGCATAAGCTGTTTAGCACACCACAGTTTCTTTCTTGACCAATGGGTCTTAGTGAGGCCCTTTTTTGTGATAATTGTTGAAGTTGAATGAGGACCCAGTCAAACACTCATCCACGATTTTACCCTTTATTAATATTCCTCAGTACTAGAAAGTGCCCGTCTCTTAAGAGTTCCTGGTACTAGTTAGTGGCCAGCTCTGGGGAGTGCCCAGTACTGGTAAGTGGCTGCTTATGGGGAGTTCCTAGTACTAACTAGTTAGTGCAGGGCTTTAGGTAGTCTCTGGGGGGCCCCATACTACTTAGGAGCCCCAGTACATGTTAAATGCACTAACTACTACTGTGGTGACTACTACTAGCACTACTTGTTCTAGGGTGACTACTGCTACCAGCACTAACTAGCACTGAGTAGCACCTCAGTACTAGTAAAATGCAGTAAACTAGTAAAACTAGTACTGGGGAGACCAACTAGTACTTGGAAGTCGCTCAGTAATAATTAATTGCTAACTTGGGAGCCCCAGTATTAGTAAAATGCACTAACTAATATTGGGGTGGCTAACGAGTACTGGGGTGACTACTACTAGTACTGGGGTGACTAACTAGTACTGGGGTGACCACTACTAGTAATGCGGTGACTAACTAGTACTGGGGTGACTAACAAGTACTGGGGTGACTAACTAGTACTGGGTGACCACTACTAGTAATGCGGTGACTAACTAGTACTGGGGTGACTAACTAGTACTGGTATTATTAATACTACTAGTACTAGGGTGACTAACTAGTACTGGGGTGACCACTACTAGTAATGCGGTGACTAACTAGTACTGGTGTGACTAACTAGTACTGGTATTACTACTACTAGTACTAGGGTGACTAACTAGTACTGGGGTGACTACTACTAGTAATGTGGTGACTAACTAGTACTGGGGTGACTAACTAGTACTGGGGTGACCACTACTAGTAAAGCGGTGACTAACTAGTACTAGGGTGACTAACTAGTACTAGTAGTACTAGTCACCCTACTGTAGTACTAGGGTGACTAATTAGTACTGGGGTGACTACTACTAGTAATGCGGATAGCCCCTCAGTACTAGTTAATGCACTAACTAGCACTGGGTTTACTACTAGTTGTATTGGGGGACCAACTTGTACTGGAGTGACTACTACTAGTACTGGGGTGACTAACAAGTACTCAGTAGCCCCTCAGTACTAGTTAATGCAGTAACATGGGTGTGTCTTATGATGTTCTGCAGCTGCTGTGGTGTTAAAAGAAGTTTAAAGATTAAAAACAATATAAATAATGTCTGGTTTAACTAGTTTGTTCTTCACATTTTACTTGGTAGGAAAAGGTGAGTGTAATTTGCATAAAACAGAACAGTGCGCGTGTCACAATGCAACTCCCTGGCAACCAGAACCATGACATCATAAAGGGCGGGGCTCTGCTGGCAGCCATGATGGTCTCACTTCTCTGGCAGGAGATGGTTGGTGCTGCCCCTGTTATCTCAGGGTTCATGGAAACCCCAGGAGGGGTAATGGGTCATGTCAGTAACCGTGATGTAAGAAAACCTACAGGACAACATTATGCTAAAAGCCCAAAAGTCACGTCCTATTATCTGCCTGTGAGAGGACGACCATCAGACTGCGGTCAGTGTTTCCCTTGATCCAACCCCTTTATATTATATAACAAGGAGTTTTTGAGTCGTATATTTCCGGCAGCACAAGTCACAATCTTCAGCCCAACTCAAGGTAATCCCCATCAGCCTGAGCTTCTCGCTGCTAAACACTAGTCTTTATTAAAGTGCCGGCTCTGTGTATTCCCCAGTACTAGAAAGTGGCCGTCTCTTAAGTGTTCCTAGACCTACTTAGTGCCCGGCTCTGGGGAGTCCCCAGTACTACAACAATTATCACAAAAATGGCCTCACTAAGAGCCATTGGTCAAGAAAGAACGATTGTGGGTAGCCCAGTACTAGTTACTGCACTAACAAGTACTGGGGTTACTACTACTACTGGGGTGTGTAACTAGTACTGGGTTTACTACTACTAGTACTGGGGTGACTAATTAGAACTTGGTTGACTACTACTCGTACAGGGGTGACTAACTAGTACTGGGTAGTCCGTCAGTACAATTACATTGCACTAACTAGTACTGGGGTTGCAAGTACTGGGGACTAGTTAATCTGGGGTCCCTACTACTAGCACTAACTTGGAAGCTCCAGTAATAGTTAAATGCACTAACTAGTAATGGAGTGACTACTACTAATGTTGCATTAACATTGTATGTTCTCTATTTATTTGTGTGGTTCTCCTCCTAGTCCTCCGGTTTCCTCCCACACTCCAAAACTTACTGGTAGGATGATTAGATTGCGCTCTATAAATAAAGGAATGATTATTATTTTGAAATTTCATGTAGGCTACTAGTACTGGGGTAACTAACTAGTACTGAGTTGACTAGTTAAATGCACTAACTAGTACTGGAGTGACTACTAGTACTGGGGTGACTAACTAGTACTGGTGTGACTACTACTAGTACTGGGTGACTAACTAGTACTGGGGTGACTGACTAGTACTTGGTAGCACCTCAGTACTAGTAAAATTCACTAATAATGGGATGACTTCAACAAGTACTGGGGTAACTAGTACTGGGTAACCCCACAACTAGTTAAATGCACTAACTAGTACAGGGGTGACTACTTCTAGTACTGGTGTGACTACTACTAGTACTGGGGTAACTAACTAGTACTGGGGTGACTAACTAATACTGGTGTGACTAGTACCCCAGTACTAGTAGTAGTCACACAAGTATTAGTTAGTCACCCCAGTACCCCCAGTACTGGGTTGACTGACTAGTACTTGGTAATACCTCAGTACTAGTAAAATTCACTAATACAGGGGTGACTACTACTAGTACTGGGGTTTTAACTAGTACTGGGTAACCCCACAACTAGTTAAATGCACTAACTAGTAATGGGGTGACTACTACTAATACTACTTGTTGCATTAACATTGTATGTTCTCTCTTTGTTTGTGTGGGTTTCCTCCCATTCCTCCGGTTTCCTCCCACACTCCAAAACATACTGGTAGGATGATTAGATTGTGAGCCCCATTGGGGACAGGGACTGATCTGGCAAGTTCTGCGTAGTACTTCGTAATCTGTGTGCACTATATAAATAAAGGAATGATTATTATTTTGAAATTTCATCTAGGCTACTAGTACTGGGGTCAAAAACCACATCTTCATTTTGCTACATAGTGGGACCAGGCGTCAAGCCCTCCACCCTCAAATTACGGAATTGCTCCCAAACACATTAAATACCACAGGAAAAAATAAGGAGTCTCTCAATTCTCCAATAAAAATACATAACGTTTTTATTTCATTAATACATTAAAAATTAATTAATTACAATGGATGTTAAATGGAGGATATCCAAAAATATTGGTCTGAGCTAATTGCCCACCACACTAACAAAAGGGTATGTTCACCATAAATCTAACACAATTATTGCATGTTTCCCCAGTAGATAAGTAAAGTGCATGTGTGCCTGGAGAACACTTTCTTATATACAATATTTTAGCCTTGGTGAAACTTTAAATATAAGAGCAGTGTCTTACCCATGATGTAGTGTAAGTAGGAGCAATGCCCAGACGCCCCAACGCGCGTTTCGCCCACGCTTCTTCAGGGGGTACGAAACAGACGCTGGGGAGCCGAATTTTATATGTTTTGCTTAACCGGATGAACTGAGTTGCGCATGCGCCTCGAACCAATCCCCGGCGTGCTAACATGCCCCACTTCCGGTGTCAGGGAGCTGGTGCGCATGCTCGGAACCCGACAGCGCTATCGGACTTCCGGTCATGCGCAATGCGCCCAAGGCAACGGGGGATGCCAGCCCGCCGGAGATGTCTACTGCGCATGCGCCGTCATCCGGATTAGAATCAGTCAGGGGTAAGAGAACAATACATATAGAACAAAATACATCAATCGTGAGAAATCATTAATGATCAGAACAAACTAAGAATAACAATATGCATGCATATATCTCAAAAATGGGACGTCCTGGAAGGTATAGATTACCCTATAGTGAAATTTCAATTGTGGTATAACTTATATTATATATACCTATTGTGAACATTGTATCACAAAAGTAAAGTGCCCAACATGAATCAAAAATATACAATATCTCTCAGTGGTCTACAGTAATATATAAAGTGCAGATTATTAATATATAAATTGCCAATTTTAAAGTGCTATGTGCAATTTTGTAAAATATACAAACACCTATCAGAAATTTTATAAACTAACAATTTTTAGAAAAATATATACTTTCCCCATATCCTAATATTTATATCACCTTAAAAGAAGAAGAGGGGGGATGATAATATTCCCCCTATCTTTTCCAGAAAAAAGTGCTAATTATAGTGCAACCAATTAACTATTACCTTCCATTTTTTAATCCTCTGGAGTTGGGTGTTTTTTCTTTAAAAGACTATTCTGTTTACAATAAAGTGTCACATCTTTAGAAATATATACAAAAACACACTCCCCTCCACTCATAGTTTTTTCTTTCTTAAATATACAAAGCATATTATTCATAAAAAGCATATTGCAACTTCATTCCAACAACTTCTTATATTTTGTTCCATTATTTTCGTTCCGCAGTATGTAAAATATCTTCTATTGGATCATTAGTCCTTCTCCCATCTTGTTTCATTATAAAATCCAGCTCCTCCCAGCATGTAACCTTTCTACTCAATATAAGAGAAAATATAGTTAAAATCACATGAACGGATACAGACAGTTTTCCCACTTTATTTAACTCACAGAAATGGAGCAAAGCTCAAGGCTTCGTTAAGACCTACTGGGGACAAGGTGCCAAGTTGCACAATCCACCTACATTCCTTCTGGGCTAAAATTCTTTTCAGATTGCCCCCTCTGACTCCACAATGCACCACTTCTATGCCCCTTACCTGAAATCCCTTGGGGTCGCATCCATGGTGGTGGCGAAAATGGCGCGGCACCGGTTTTAGTTCCCTTATATTGGTCACACTTTTCGCCTTCATTATGTCCCTTACGTGTTCCCTCGCTCTTGTACCTAGATCTCTCGAGGTTAGTCCCACATAAATTTTTGGGCACTCACATGTCGCGTAATATATTACCCCCGTGGTGTTACATGAGATGTACTCCCTGATTTCATATGTCCTACTTCCATCTGCCGCATCAAAAGAGTGGGCGCGTTGTATGTTTTGACAGGATATAGAATAGAATAGAATAGAATAGAATAGAATGCTTTATTGTCCCCATAGGGGAAATTGACTTTGTCACAACGACAACAGCAACACCTCCATTCATGATCACAATTACACATATATACAAAACAGTGAGATACAACATACATATACATATAAATAATAACAATTATTATAAAAGAGTCAATAAAAAGTTAAAAAGGAGAAAAACACAATGGTTACAGATATTAATTACTAATTACTTGCCCATGTTAACTAATACAATTGCCCTAGGTATAAAGGAGTTTTTAAAACGATTCGTTCTACATTTCATATGCAGAAACCGGTCACTAAATGCGCTACGTTGACCCATCAGTGTGTTATGTAATGGGTTTTTCTCATTACATACAATGGACTTAAATTTGGAGAGCATACGTGCACACAAGATTGACTCCCAATCCTCTGTCTTAGTGCCAACAATTGAGTTCACCTTCCTAATCAGTTTCTTAAATTTGTTCAGGTCAGTCGTGCGAGCATTATTTCCCCAATAAAACACTTCCAATTACAGACTGGTAAAAGGACAGCAACATCCTACGGTCCACATCAAAAGACCTAAGCGATCTTAAAAAGTACAGTCTCCCAGACGCCTTTTTATACAATTTCTCTGAATTTATATGCCACAATAACTTATCATCCAGATAAACACCCAGATACTTATAGTTTGTGACGCGTTCCACTGCGACACCCCTAATCTTTGTAGGCTCACCATCAGTATCACGTTCTTTTCGGAAACTGATTACCATTTCCTTGGTCTTAGATAGATTCAATTCCAAGCCATTTGTGTCGCACCATTCCGAGAACAGGTCAATGGTCGACCTATACATTTGCCACACGGAAAACTACCTACCTTTTTTGTCCTCTGTCCGAAGGGATATTCTATCTTGGGGACATAATGACTTTGTACCAATAGGTCTTTTAGGTTTTTACTTCTCCTTGCCGTAAGCAATGGTCTCTCCGTCAGCAGTGTTCTCAATGTAGCATCTGTTTTCAAAACGGACCAGTGTTTACTAAGAATATCTCTCAAATTGTCCCATTGTTTGTTGTAAGTTGATATGAATCGGATATTGCGGTCGCTTTTTATTTCCTTTTTTGACTGTAATAGTTCCATTCGTCCTTTCTTTTTAGCATTACAGTACCCAATTTTGATACAGCGTCTGCTATATCCCCTGTTTTTGAATCTTTCCTCAAGGTCTCTGGCCTGATGTTCGAATTTTCCATCTGTGGAACAGATACGACGGGCTCTTAAAAATTGACCTCCAGGTATGGAACGTATGGTGGAAGGGGGGTGAGCCGAGGAAGCGTGCAGGAGAGCATTCACCGAGGTGGGCTTTCTGTACATATCGGTCTGCAAATATCCTTCATCATCAACCTCAATCGTGATGTCCAGAAAGTCCACCCTGGTCCTGCTGTACGAGTATGTAAGATGAATATTAAATCTATTATCATTAAGCTCTCGCATGAATTCAATCAGCTCTCCCTCCGTCCCTTGCCACACAACCAGCACGTCGTCCATATATCTAAGCCAGCACTGCACATGGGGGGACCCCCTGGCACCGTCATCGCCAAAGATGGTTCTCTCCCAGTAACCTAGGAATAAGTTGGCATAAGACGGTGCACAGGCGGCCCCCATGGCAGTGCCCTGCTTTTGCACATAAAACTGGTCTTTAAAAGTAAAAAAATTATGAGTTAAAATAAAGGACAACAGTTCCAATATCAGTGACCGGAGTTCCAGATCTAATGTGCTGTTTGAGAGGAAAAATCTTACCGCTTCTAACCCATCACGATGTCTAATACACGTGTATAGGCTCTCCACGTCAATTGCTACCAACAACATATCTGATTCAATACAGATCCCGTCGACCCTCAACAGTGCGTCCATACTGTCCCTAACATATGAGGGCAAAATTTCAACCAAAGGTTTTAAATAAAAGTCAATAAATTTGCAACTAGGGTCACAAGGGCCCCCAATGCCAGAGACTATAGGACGCCCCGGAGGGTCGACAGGGTCCTTGTGTATCTTCGGGAGAAGATAAAACGTCGGGACCTTAGGCTCCTTTACCACCAGTCCATCAAATACTTTTTTTGGGATCACTCCCGATTCCACTGCTGAATCCAGAATGGAAATAATTAGACCATTATATCCACGTATGGGATTAAAGGGGAGCTTCTCATAGGTGTCTTTTTTGCGTAATTGTCGTAGGGCCTCCTTCTCATATTTGTCTTTTGGCCACACTACGACGTTCCCCCCCTTGTCCGCCGCCTTGTAGACGACATCATCGAAGGACTGTAATTCCCTCAAGGCTGTCCGCTCCTGTGCTGTTAGGTTATCATTCCTCCTACCTCTCAGGTCTGATAGAGCTTTCAAATCCTCAGCCACAAGTCTAGTGAAGATCTCTATTTGGGGGCATAATGACAGGGAGGGGAACGTCCTAGATCTAGGCATTTCTTCCAGATCCCTCTCTGACGCACAATGTAGTCTACTAAGTAGGGGTTTGAATTTCTCCCCAAGTAACAATCTCGATTACTTTACAGCCTTAAAAGATCTACATCTGTTTTCAAGAAAATTACTTTTGGGGAAACTCCATGGTGGTGGCGAAGCAAGATTGGAGATTGATAATGAAAGAGAAAGGGAGGCACTACAAGCACTGGAGGAACTCCAACAAGAACAATCTATAGAAATTCAAGGTAGGTTCCCTCAAGCTAATATGCCTAGATCTAGGACGTTCCCCTCCCTGTCATTATGCCCCCAAATAGAGATCTTCACTAGACTTGTGGCTGAGGATTTGAAAGCTCTATCAGACCTGAGAGGTAGGAGGAATGATAACCTAACAGCACAGGAGCGGACAGCCTTGAGGGAATTACAGTCCTTCGATGATGTCGTCTACAAGGCGGCGGACAAGGGGGGGAACGTCGTAGTGTGGCCAAAAGACAAATATGAGAAGGAGGCCCTACAACAATTACGCAAAAAAGACACCTATGAGAAGCTCCCCTTTAATCCCATACGTGGATATAATGGTCTAATTATTTCCATTCTGGATTCAGCAGTGGAATCGGGAGTGATCCCAAAAAAAGTATTTGATGGACTGGTGGTAAAGGAGCCTAAGGTCCCGACGTTTTATCTTCTCCCGAAGATACACAAGGACCCTGTCGACCCTCCGGGGCGTCCTATAGTCTCTGGCATTGGGGGCCCTTGTGACCCTAGTTGCAAATTTATTGACTTTTATTTAAAACCTTTGGTTGAAATTTTGCCCTCATATGTTAGGGACAGTATGGACGCACTGTTGAGGGTCGACGGGATCTGTATTGAATCAGATATGTTGTTGGTAGCAATTGACGTGGAGAGCCTATACACGTGTATTAGACATCGTGATGGGTTAGAAGCGGTAAGATTTTTCCTCTCAAACAGCACATTAGATCTGGAACTCCGGTCACTGATATTGGAACTGTTGTCCTTTATTTTAACTCATAATTTTTTTACTTTTAAAGACCAGTTTTATGTGCAAAAGCAGGGCACTGCCATGGGGGCCGCCTGTGCACCGTCTTATGCCAACTTATTCCTAGGTTACTGGGAGAGAACCATCTTTGGCGATGACGGTGCCAGGGGGTCCCCCCATGTGCAGTGCTGGCTTAGATATATGGACGACGTGCTGGTTGTGTGGCAAGGGACGGAGGGAGAGCTGATTGAATTCATGCGAGAGCTTAATGATAATAGATTTAATATTCATCTTACATACTCGTACAGCAGGACCAGGGTGGACTTTCTGGACATCACGATTGAGGTTGATGATGAAGGATATTTGCAGACCGATATGTACAGAAAGCCCACCTCGGTGAATGCTCTCCTGCACGCTTCCTCGGCTCACCCCCCTTCCACCATACGTTCCATACCTGGAGGTCAATTTTTAAGAGCCCGTCGTATCTGTTCCACAGATGGAAAATTCGAACATCAGGCCAGAGACCTTGAGGAAAGATTCAAAAACAGGGGATATAGCAGACGCTGTATCAAAATTGGGTACTGTAATGCTAAAAAGAAAGGACGAATGGAACTATTACAGTCAAAAAAGGAAATAAAAAGCGACCGCAATATCCGATTCATATCAACTTACAACAAACAATGGGACAATTTGAGAGATATTCTTAGTAAACACTGGTCCGTTTTGAAAACAGATGCTACATTGAGAACACTGCTGACGGAGAGACCATTGCTTACGGCAAGGAGAAGTAAAAACCTAAAAGACCTATTGGTACAAAGTCATTATGTCCCCAAGATAGAATATCCCTTCGGACAGAGGACAAAAAAGGTAGGTAGTTTTCCGTGTGGCAAATGTATATCCTGTCAAAACATACAACGCGCCCACTCTTTTGATGCGGCAGATGGAAGTAGGACATATGAAATCAGGGAGTACATCTCATGTAACACCACGGGGGTAATATATTACGCGACATGTGAGTGCCCAAAAATTTATGTGGGACTAACCTCGAGAGATCTAGGTACAAGAGTGAGGGAACACGTAAGGGACATAATGAAGGCGAAAAGTGTGACCAATATAAGGGAACTAAAACCGGTGCCGCGCCATTTTCGCCACCACCATGGATGCGACCCCAAGGGATTTCAGGTAAGGGGCATAGAAGTGGTGCATTGTGGAGTCAGGGGGGGCAATCTGAAAAGAATTTTAGCCCAGAAGGAATGTAGGTGGATTGTGCAACTTGGCACCTTGTCCCCAGTAGGTCTTAACGAAGCCTTGAGCTTTGCTCCATTTCTGTGAGTTAAATAAAGTGGGAAAACTGTCTGTATCCGTTCATGTGATTTTAACTATATTTTCTCTTATATTGAGTAGAAAGGTTACATGCTGGGCGGAGCTGGATTTTATAATGAAACAAGATGGGAGAAGGACTAATGATCCAATAGAAGATATTTTACATACTGCGGAACGAAAATAATGGAACAAAATATAAGAAGTTGTTGGAATGAAGTTGCAATATGCTTTTTATGAATAATATGCTTTGTATATTTAAGAAAGAAAAAACTATGAGTGGAGGGGAGTGTGTTTTTGTATATATTTCTAAAGATGTGACACTTTATTGTAAACAGAATAGTCTTTTAAAGAAAAAACACCCAACTCCAGAGGATTAAAAAATGGAAGGTAATAGTTAATTGGTTGCACTATAATTAGCACTTTTTTCTGGAAAAGATAGGGGGAATATTATCATCCCCCCTCTTCTTCTTTTAAGGTGATATAAATATTAGGATATGGGGAAAGTATATATTTTTCTAAAAATTGTTAGTTTATAAAATTTCTGATAGGTGTTTGTATATTTTACAAAATTGCACATAGCACTTTAAAATTGGCAATTTATATATTAATAATCTGCACTTTATATATTACTGTAGACCACTGAGAGATATTGTATATTTTTGATTCATGTTGGGCACTTTACTTTTGTGATACAATGTTCACAATAGGTATATATAATATAAGTTATACCACAATTGAAATTTCACTATAGGGTAATCTATACCTTCCAGGACGTCCCATTTTTGAGATATATGCATGCATATTGTTATTCTTAGTTTGTTCTGATCATTAATGATTTCTCACGATTGATGTATTTTGTTCTATATGTATTGTTCTCTTACCCCTGACTGATTCTAATCCGGATGACGGCGCATGCGCAGTAGACATCTCCGGCGGGCTGGCATCCCCCGTTGCCTTGGGCGCATTGCGCATGACCGGAAGTCCGATAGCGCTGTCGGGTTCCGAGCATGCGCACCAGCTCCCTGACACCGGAAGTGGGGCATGTTAGCACGCCGGGGATTGGTTCGAGGCGCATGCGCAACTCAGTTCATCCGGTTAAGCAAAACATATAAAATTCGGCTCCCCAGCGTCTGTTTCGTACCCCCTGAAGAAGCGTGGGCGAAACGCGCGTTGGGGCGTCTGGGCATTGCTCCTACTTACACTAC
The DNA here is from genome assembly GCF_040894005.1 of Engystomops pustulosus. Taxonomy (NCBI): domain Eukaryota; kingdom Metazoa; phylum Chordata; class Amphibia; order Anura; family Leptodactylidae; genus Engystomops; species Engystomops pustulosus. The sequence continues at coordinate 188,958,231 of NC_092413.1, read as the reverse complement.
ATCATGGGTAAGACACTGCTCTTATATTTAAAGTTTCACCAAGGCTAAAATATTGTATATAAGAAAGTGTTCTCCAGGCACACATGCACTTTACTTATCTACTGGGGAAACATGCAATAATTGTGTTAGATTTATGGTGAACATACCCTTTTGTTAGTGTGGTGGGCAATTAGCTCAGACCAATATTTTTGGATATCCTCCATTTAACATCCATTGTAATTAATTAATTTTTAATGTATTAATGAAATAAAAACGTTATGTATTTTTATTGGAGAATTGAGAGACTCCTTATTTTTTCCTGTGGTATTTACTAGTACTGGGGTAACTAACTAGTACTGGGGTGACTAGTTAAATGCACTAACTAGTACTGGAGTGACTACTAGTACTGAGGTGACTAACTAGTACTGGTGTGACTACTACTAGTACTGGGTGACTAACTAGTACTGGGGTGACTGACTAGTACTTGGTAGCACCTCAGTACTAGTAAAATTCACTAATACTGGGGTGACTTCAACTAGTACTGAGGTAACTAACTAGTACTGGGTAACTCCACAACTAGTGGAGTGACTACTGGGGTGACTACTTCTAGTACTGGTGTGACTACTACTAGTACTCGGGTGACTAACTTGTACTGGGTTGACTGACTAGTACTTGGTAATACCTCAGTACTAGTAAAATTCACTAATACAGGGGTGACAACTACTAGTACTGGGGTTCTAACTAGTACTGGGTAACCCCACAACTAGTTAAATGCACTAACTAGTACTGGAGTGACTACTACTCGTTCTGGGGTAACTAACTAGTACTGGGGTGACTAGTTAAATGCACTAACTGGAGTGACTACTGGAGTGACTACTAGTACTGGGGTGTCTAACTAGTACTGGTGTGACTACTACTAGTACTGGGGTGATTAACTAGTTAAATGCACTAACTAGTACTGGAGTGACTACTACTAGTACTGGGGTGACTTACTAGTACTGGGTAACCCCAGAACTAGTTAAATGCACTAACTAGTACTGTAGTGACTACTCTTAGTATTGGTGTAACTAACTAGTATTGGTGTAACTAACTAGTACTGTGGTAACTAACTAGTAATGGGGTGACTAGTTAAATGCACTAACTAGTACTGGACTGACTACTAGTAATGGGATGACTTACTAGTAGTACTGGTGTGACTACTGCTAGTACTGGGGTGACTAACTAGTACTGGGGTGACTGACTAGTACTTGGTAGCACCTCAGTACTTGTCAAATGCACTAACTAGTACTGGTGTGGCAACTACTAATACTGGGTTGACTAACTAGTTCTGAGGAATTCCTTATTTATTTGAACTAACTAGTACTGGGGTGACTGACTAGTACTTGGTAGCCCCTCAGTATTATTTACATGCACTAACGAGTACTGGTGTGACTACTACTAGTACTGGTGTGACTACTACTAGTACTGGGGTGAGTAGTACTGGGGAGCTCCCATTTATTTGAACTAACAAGTACTGGGGTGACTGACTAGTACTTGGTAGCCCCTCAGTACCTAGTAAAAGTACTAGGGTGACTACTACTAGTACTGGGTTGACTAACCAGTACTAGTTAAATGCACTCACTAGTACTGGAGTGACTAGTACTGGAGCTCCCCAGTACAAGCCAATTGCATTAACATCAGCAAAGAGCTTGTATGTTTTCTCAGTGTTTGTGTGGGTTTCCTCTGGGTCTTTCGGTTTCCTCCCACACTGCAAAACATCCTGGAAAGTTGATTAGACTGTGAGCCCCATGAGTCAGGGACTGATTTGGCAGCTCTGTGCAGCACTGTGTAATCCGTGTGCGCTATATAAAAAAAAGGAATTATAATTATTATTTTGAAATTTCATGTAGGCTATGTGGAGGGGAGCACACAGACGCTAGTCAAGAGCTTTCCTATATAAACCTAAGCAGCAGCTCAGTGCAATGTATGATGGGTTATGATGGGCTGCAGGAGAGGATCACATACTATTACATTTAATTGTACATGAACAAAACTTTAACCCTTCCTTCACACGAAGATCACACTTCAGCTGTAATACCACAAATACACACTAGGTGGTAGCATAGCATAAGGGATTATTGCATTACCAATATCTGAAATTACCTAGATTGATTTAAAGGAGATTTACCATCAATTTTACTGATTGTAGACGTGTCCTACTAAGAAGTTCCTGAGGAAGAATGTTCTTCAGGACTTCTTTTAGTACAACTTTATATGCCCGCTATATAGAGTTGTAAAAATGAAGCAAATTAGTCTGGGGCGATCCGGCTACATCACTGGAGTGCCTCAAAGCACCTCATCTTTGAATTTTTTCACTACCCCATAATTCCTGTCTGGTCCCCCCACATTTGTAGCATCATTCCCTTGGTACCCCAGCATCGCCATCTTGTTTGTATTTTAATCATTCTCATGATTTATATGGTGCATCATATTCCACAGCCCTTTACAATTCATGGAGGACATATACAAATAAATTAAGACAATACAGTTAAAAATATTGTCATATGGAAACAATAGGAGTGAGGGTTCTGCTCACAAGAGCTAACAGCTTTAGGGTCATTATATATTTTTTTGTATTGAGTATTTTATAGTTTTTCTCTCCCATGTGTGGCTCTGTCTTTCATATGGAGTATATTTGGGAAATGGCATGAGGTGGGGGAGAGCCACCTCAATTGAACAGCTCTTCATATCATGTTGCTTAAGAATCAAATGCTGTCTCTTCTCTATGTGACAGTAAAAATGATTGTAATTAGGAATATTCTAGCCAAGAAATCCTAATGTCTAGATCAGTGATGGCGAGTGCCCAAACTAGCACCAAAATCCACGTATTCACCGCTAAGTGGCAATGTGACATTTTAAGCAGTAACTATTGCTGCCTGTTCTTCCTCATCTTTCAATCGTATTAACCCCCTGAGGTCACCAATACAGTTGAAAGAAGGATGGCAAATGCAGACTCTGGTTGTAGCTTCTCTCTGTAGAGGAAGAATGAAGGGTCCAGCAGGATGACCTCCAAATACATTGCAGTTCTGTCAATGCCTTCTCACTTTTCCCGCAGTTTCAAACAGCCAATGAAATATCGCTTTAAAACAGCGCTGAGAGCAGCATCTCTTAAATTGCCTGGGTTGCAGGTGTATTTGGTCCTATTTGGTGAACTCTGTCCTGGAGCGATGGTCTGAGTGCCCACAGAAATGGCTCTAGGTGCCACCACTGGCGCCCATGCCATAGGTTCACCACCATTGGTCTAGATGTTGGGAGGCTAAAGTTTCAAAAGATGGAAGGGATCCACAATCAGGTATGGTGCCCATGAGGGGGTCCTCTGAGAGTCGCCATCCTAGGAAAGAATCTGTTAAACCCCGGGATTCTTTCCTAAGAGGTGTTTGTGTTCTTTTTTAATATTGAACTTGAAACCCAGTCACTCTTCTTAAAACTAGGTCAACCCTTCAAAGTATATAGGAATACAAATGAACTACCCAGTTTCTGTTTTACCTAGAATTAATCACTACTTTAGTCATCAAGATAACTCACCAGTCAGGGAGAGGTTAATCACATGTATTAAAGTGTTTGCATAAGTGTTTCCTTGTTGACAGAGAAAATTGTATCCACTTTTTCCAAGCATCTAGTGCAAACAACTAAGTAAAAGTGAAAGGAAAAAATATGGATATTCCTTGCATTTTATTTTAAATTTGGAATTTCCCAAAACATTACTTTATTGCATAAAAATGTTTTAAAGCTTCAAGAAAGGCTCATAAGAAAGAAACATACAATGTTTTCTGGCAGAGGAGGCATGGAAGTCTCCCCATCTCCACTATCTCCAGGGATTATTGTCCCCGGACACCGCTTTGGCCTTATTGGGGAGTGGGGTGGTCAGCGGCATGAATGACCTCTCTCATTTACTCTAGTCATTGCCTGAAAACCGAGGTGGAAGTTTGTGGCCTTGATTCATTGGGGCAGATTTACTTACCTGGTCCTGTTGCAATCCAGCGGCACATTCTCTGTGGAGGATTCGGGTCTTACGGCGATTCACTAAGGTAGTGTGCCAGATGTCCACAAGGTGTCGCTGCTGCGCTGAAGTCCGTCGGAGTTCACTGGAGTTCACGATCCATTGTTGGGTGCAGATAAGTGTGTGTCAAGCGACACTTTTTTGAAAAAAATACGCCGGTTTTTCCGAATCCGTTGGGTTTTCTTCAGCCACGCCCCCCGAATTTCGTCGCATGCATGCCGACGCCGATGCGCCACAATCTCATCGCGTGCACCAAAAACCCGGGGCAATTCAGGGAAAATCGGCGCAAAATGGTAATATTCAGGCAACCCGATGGAAAAATGCAATTTGGGCCCTTAGTAAATGACCCCCATTGTTTTTTTACATCCTTAATATGTTGTATTGACTAGCAATAATTATAATTATATGCACTTTTACTGATAGCTTTGAATTGGTCCTAACTGCTTTGATCACTTTTCCAAAGCGAAAAAGTAAAATTATGTGGTAACTAGTACTTTTTAAGTGCCTTCTTCAGACTGGGTACCAAATGCACCAAAACTTTACTATGGTGTCATAAATCTAAACTGCTCAACTATGTCAACACTAGAAGCTTGAGGTTCAAGGCACAAAGCTCCACATTCAGTACACCTTCCTCCACTGACAACAGACAGTACACCCTCCTCCACTGACAACAGACAGTACACCCTCCTCCACTGACAACAGACACGATACCCTCCTCCACTGACAACAAACACACACTCCTCCCTCCTCCACTGACTACAGACACTAGACCCTCCTCCACTGACTACACACACTACTCCCTCCTCCACTGACTACAGATGCTGCACCCTCCTCTACTGACTACACACACTACTCCCTCTTCCACTAACAACAGACAGGGCACCCTCCATTGCCGACAACAGACGATTCTTCACTTACAACACACACTAAACCCTCGCCCACTGACAACTATGTCAACACTAGAAGTTTGACGTTCAAGGCACGAAGCTCCACATTCAGTATACCCTCCTCCACTGACAACAGACAGTACACCCTCCTCCACTGACAACACACACTCCTCCCTCCTCCACTGACTACAGACACTACACCCTCCTTCACTGACAACACACACTCTCCCCTCCTCCACTGACTACAGACGCTGCACCCTCCTCCACTGACTACACACACTACTCCCTCCTCCACTGACTACAGACGCTGCACCCTCCTCCACTGACTACACACACTACTCCCTCCTCCACTGACTACTGATGCTGCACCCTCCTCCACTGACTACACACTACTCCCTCCTCCACTGACTACAGACGCTGCACCCTCCTCCACTGACAACACACACTACACCCTCCTCCACTGACAACAGACAGTACACCCTCCTCCACTGACAACAGACAGTACACCCTCCTCCACTGACAACAAACAGTACAACCTCCTCCACTGACAACAGACAGTACACCCTCCTCCACTGACCAAAAACACACACTTCTCCCTCCTCCACTGACTACAGACACTACACCTTCCTTCACTGACAACAAACACTCTCCCCTCCTCCACTGACTACAGACGCTGCACGCTCCTCCACTGACTACAGACACTGCACCCTCCTCCACTGACTACACACACTACTCCCTCCTCCACCAACAACAGACAGTACACCCTCCTCCACTGACAACGCACACTACACCCTCCTCCGCTGACAACAGACACTATACCCTCCTCCACTGACAACAAACACACATTCCTCCCTCCTCCACTGACTACAGACACTACACCCTCCTCCACTGACTACAGACGCTGCAACCTCCTCCACTGACTACACACACTCCTCCCTCCTCCACTGACTACAGACGCTGCACCCTCCTCTACTGACTACACACACTACTCCCTCTTCCACTAACAACAGACAGGGCACCCTCCATTGCCGACAACAGACGATTCTTCACTTACAACACACACTAAACCCTCGCCCACTGACAACTATGTCAACACTAAAAAGCTTGACGTTCAAGGCACAAAGCTCCACATTCAGTACACCCTCCTCCACTGACAACAGACAGTACACCCTCCTCCACTGACAAAAAACACACACTCCTCCCTCCTCCACTGACTACAGACACTACACCCTTTTTCACTGACATCACACACTCCCCCCTCCTCCACTGACTACAGACGCTGCACACTCCTCCACTGACTACACACACTACTCCCTCCTCCACTGACTACTGATGCTGCACCCTCCTCCACTGACTACACACTACTCCCTCCTCCACTGACTACAGACACTGCACCCTCCTCCACTGACAACACACACTACACCCTCCTCCACTGACAACAGACAGTACACCCTCCTCCACTGACAACAGACAGTACACCCTCCTCCACTGACAACAAAGAGTACACCCTCCTCCACTGACAACAAACAGTACAACCTCCTCCACTGACAACAGACAATACACCCTCCTCCACTGACCAAAAACACACACTTCTCCCTCCTCCACTGACTACAGACGCTGCACCCTCCTCCACTGCCTACACACACTACTCCCTCCTCCACTGACTACAGACGCTGCACCCTTCTCCACTGACTACACACACTACACCCTCCTCCACCAACAACAGACAGTACACCCTCCTCCACTAACAACAAACACACATTCCTCCCTCCTCCACTGACTACATACACTACACCCTCCTCCACTGACTACAGACGCTGCACCCTCCTCTACTGACTACACACACTACTCCCTCTTCCACTAACAACAGACAGGGCACCCTCCATCGCCGACAACAGACGATTCTTCACTTACAACACACACTAAACCCTCGCCCACTGACAACTATGTCAACACTAGAAGCTTGACGTGCAAGGCACAAAGCTCCACATTCAGTACACCCTCCTCCACTGACAACAGACAGTACACCCTCCTCCACTGACAACAGACAGTACACCCTCCTCCACTGACAAAAAATACACACTCCTCCCTCCTCCACTGACTACAGACACTACACCCTCCACTGACAACAGACAGTACACCCTCCTCCACTTACAACAAACAGTACACCCTCCTCCACTGACAACAGACAGTACACCCTCCTCCACTGACAAAAAACACACACTCCTCCCTCCTCCACTGACTACAGACGCTGCACCATTCTCCACTGACTACGGACGCTGCACCATCCTCCACTGACTACAGACGCTGCACCCTCCTCCACTGACTACAGACGCTGCACCCTCCTCCACTGACTACAGACGCTGCACCCTCCTCCACTGACTACACACACTACTCCCTCCTCCACTGACTACAGACGCTGCACCCTCCTACACTGACAACACACACTACACCCTCCTCCACTGACAACAGACAGTACACCCTCCTCCACTGACAACAGACAGTACACCCTACTCCACTGACAAAAAACACACACTCCTCCCTCCTCCACTGACTACAGACACTACACCTTCCTTCACTGACTACAGACGCTGCACCCTCCTCTACTGACTACACACCCTACTCCCTCTTCCACTAACAACAGACAGGGCACCCTCCATCGCCGACAACAGACGATTCTTCACTTACAACACACACTAAACCCTTGCCCACTGACAACACACACTAAACGGTCCCCCCACTTATAACACATACAGCACCTTCCTCCCATGACACACATACTAGCTTATTGACTACACATACACCCCTTCCCCCACTGACAACAGGCCAGCTCCCACTGACTTCCACTTCTCCCACTGACTACTCACACAATCCCTCCTCTAGAACACTAACCCACTCCCCCCTACCCCATTGACAGCACACACTCTCCTCTCCCTACCTGAAGCCACTTACCTCATGTTCAGTCGCCATGATGTCTGTCCCCATTAGCAGCCCAAGCTGTGTGGGTGCAGGGTCACAATTAGCTGGAGGACATTTGGCTTTTTCTACAGTTCTAGAGTCTGATGTAGCCACTAAAAGAGAGAGGTCAGGGGCAGCACCAACTCAGCAGAGAAAAAAATCAGTTTGTCTTTTCTGCTCATAGTTGATTTAACTTGTGCTGCCCTAGCCAGAGCAGAGGTGGCTCCCTAGGTGATTGCCTACCTCTGCCTACCCCATGCCTTATCCCTATGGGTAGTTATCACATACAACCCCTTGAATGACATCATACAAAAATAAGGATCATTACAATCCAACAAAGTTGGTCATTATGTTGGCCCTAGCCAAGTAGTTGGTTAAAGTCAAGAAATCCAGACCTAGTGCATTGGACCAAACTTGGCAGCATGGAAAAGCCCTAGTGCAAAGATAGATATGTCCATAGATGTTTGCTGCCTCCTGCCCTCCATGACTATCTTCAATCTATCACTTTTCAAAAAACCCAAAGTTTTAGTATTATGAGGGTACCAGTGATTGGACCTCTTCTCATCAGACTGCCCTGCTGTATACCAGACTACCCCTTTAATTATTATGCCGGACCTGGATAATCAGACAAGTCATTTTTATCAGTTACCAAAGAAAGGTGGAGTATTATAGTTTCATGTTACAGAAATGTTTTCCTTTCGCTTCACAGTTCACTTGGAGGTACTGCCCCGAGCAGCACGGATCTGTCTCTGACCAGGACTCAGTAAGTATTGTATATTCTACATGTTCTACTTCATAAATCAATGTCAGTCCCTTGCATGTCATGCTTGTTTATGAGTTATTTGTGTATATGAATTGTTACCATAGAGCAAAATTACTTACCTTCTGGTAACCTGGGTAGACACATAACACTGAGATATTTTCTCAACTCATCACATCACAACAAAGGTTCCCACTTCCCTAATTTTTTTTATTTAATTTTATCTGGTCTGGGAGACTAAACTGCCTTCTATAACTGTATTGGGCCCCTGTGATCTCCACATCTATCAGATAGCCACCAATCTGAGATTTACGACTTATCCAAAAGGACTTGACCTCCGTATGAGTTGTGTTTCTGCTTTGAACCAAAAAGGCTATGCCAGGTCTCCAGGAAGAAAACCAACCTAGCCACATCCTGGAGGTATTGTAAAATGTATTTATATAGTACTACACCAGAGAAATAAGGAATACAGTCTGGGTTACGTACAGGATAGATTCTGTAGGTTTGCTTTTAAGTTGAATTTGTATGTAAGTCGGAACTGTATATTTTATAATTGTAACCCCAGCCAAATTCTTTTTGGTCTCTCTGACAATTGGATTTTAAAAATGTTGGATCGTCATCAAAACCAGGATTAACAATAAAGCTTCATTGCAGACACCTTTGCTAACTTTTGTAGTTTTTTTAATTGTAGTCTAGGTCTAAAGTACAGTAAATTACCAACATAAAGTGGTCCGTTTGTAACTAGGGGTTGTCTCTAAGCCAGGTGTTCTTAAGTAGGGAACTGCCTGTATAATAAACATACAACAATTACCGAATGCTAATAAATAAAAAGTAAGACAACGTATGTATAAATCAATAATCATTTATTACATATTTCATCAAAGTTTGTACAAAATACATGTAGCTTGGATGACATAAAATTAATACATTTGGACAGTATTATTCAATCCTAAAGATACTTATAATTAACCATACATAGATTCTGGTCCACTATTCATAAGTTGTAAAACTGTATATACCGGTAACACATAAAGTATTATATATACTAAAAAGGACAATGATGTTGTTGCAAGTGTAACATACCATATTAGAAGCCTTAGATGACTTAGAAGACTTAGATGTTGTTGGTTATAAATTTTATTAAATTATGTGCTGCAGAGGAGGGCATTAACCAATGCCATTTTGGCTAATAAAAAGGTGCAAAGCATGGATGTACGTCTTTTTCTGCTCAATTTGCGCAAAAAGCTTTTCAGTTTATGCCATCCTCCCCAAATTCTGAAAAGTTAGTGTGGTGAGGGAAGGGAAGGGACCAGATTTACTATTATTATGCCAGTTTTCTAACATGATACGTTACAGGGGGACATAGATCATAATTTTTTAGATTGTTTTTACACTATTTTTTGGAGCAGTTATTAGTTACATTTATAAAGTGCATATAATCCAGCTCAAAGACACTCCGGTTGTGGATAAAAACATAATGGGGCAGATTTACTTACCCGGTCCATTCGCGATCCAGCGGCGCGTTCTCTGCCCTGGATTCGGGTCCGGTCGGGATTTACTAAGGTAGTTCATCCGCCATCCACCAGGTGGCGCTGCTGCGCTGGAAAGCATCAGAACGCGCTGGAGTTCACCGACTCAGGCTGAGTGAAGGTAAGTGCAAGCTCCGCAACAGATTTTTTGTTTTAAAAGCGGCGGTTTTTCCGCATCCGTTGGGTCTTCGTTCAACCACGCCCCCTGATTTCCGTCGCGTGCATGCCAGCGCCGATGCGTCACAAACCGATCGCGTGCGCCAAAATCTCAAGGGCAATTCAGGGGAAATCGGTGCAAATCGGAAATATTCGGGTAACACGTCGGGAAAATGTGAATCGGGCCCTTAGTAAATGACCCCCTATGATTAATGTCACCCACAATCTATTCTCCTGCTCCCGAAGTGCACAGGCAGATATGCTTGTCACTCCTTTGATGTTGCAGCAGTGGAGATTTTTAACTAAATGAATGTTTTGGATGGCCATGGACCCCCCAGAACTCTAGGACCCCAGGTGGCAACCCATAACAGACCTATGAAGATCCAACAGTTACATGACGCTTGTGTGTCGCCCACAATAACCCAGCTAATTCCAGCTAGAAGAGGCACACACATCATCAAAATGTGCCAACTGCGAATGTGGTGACAACCTATTCCACAGCCAACCAGACCCAGCGCGGATGAGAATGTGCTCTTAAAGAGGAGAAGTTAATTCTGTTGAGTTCGCTCTCTAGTCTCCTACAACCAGCACATTGCAGATCCATTAGCATAATTTTAAAAATGGATTTTAGAAGGAAAGAGGCCATGGATAACAAATATAAGAAGATTACCACAGTCACGGGGCCTGGATCTATGTGTACGTGCCCCTGGATTATCATGATTTGATGGTAAACTTCCTTTAAATTAAGGGACATATATTTATTGCAAATATAGTCCTGTACCTTTAAGGCCCAAGTCCAATGCTGCTACACTTATGATAAGTATCGTAGTCTGTATACAAACATGGGCCTGGCCTTTATGCTGGGACCTCCTATTGTATTGAGAGCAGCCCTGAATCCAGGAGGTGAGAATAATAATATATTTGTTAACCAACCCTATGTTTTTCCTTTCTTTGTGTTTCGGATCCATGTATGTGGTGGGTCGTGGTAGACTACATCAATAGGTAAACAGGGCATTTTTCAGAGTTTTTATTTTAATGAAAAAAATACCCCCTTGATTTAAGGCTGCTGCTTTGCGGTACCACAAAGAAAAAGAGGGGGAGCACAATGAGTGGGGGAGCAGCATTTATATTGTACGGAATTGTCCCCAGCTCTTCCTATCACCCATAGTGGTGGTGAGTGCCAGGGTAATGGTAAGGGCGTTAGGAGAAGATTTAGGAAAGGAGGGGATTTATTTATTTTTAGGTCTGCTCAGGGATCTCCAGTATTTTAAGATTTATGCTTTGGGGGTCTCCAGTAATTTATGCCTGCAATGGGGTCTCCAGTATTATCTGCTATATGGTCTTTGGTATTATTTGTCTGCTGTGGAGATCTCCATTGCTATTATTATCTGCTCTGGGGTCTGCACTATGATTGTCTGCTCTGAATGCAGTATTTGGTTGCTGAGGTATTAATAATATTTGAGGGTGGGGGTGGACATTTAGTGCTGTTGGTGCATCTAGGATGCTGGTTACTGATGTGGCCCCTAAAGTTGAGCAGTCCAATTTTGCCCTTGGACCAATAAATGTTGCTCACTCCTGGCCAAATCCTTGTGTTCCTTACCAGAAATGGAACACAAATTTAACGGAAATTTTGTAACTTTTATAATTTATTATATGTTTGTGGAGTCGGAGTCGGTCCATTTTATCAGATCTCTGATTTTCTCTCTTATAGACCCGTTACAGACAATTTTCTGCATACAACTCTATTGATATAAAATCGAGTATTAGGATCAGCCATGGTACGTAGAATTGTTGTGTCCATTTCTTTTTTATCCTAATACAAATTATATATTTATATATACACCATAAAATGTCTCAAAATATTTTATTCATTGTTTTTTATTAGGACTCAGAAAAATCAAATTTGATCCCATTTGAGGTAAGAAATAACTTGTGCGTAAGTACAGGCCTTGATAAATCCCCCCCCCCCCCCCCCCGATGACTCTATCATAGATAAGTCATGCATATGACTTTGCACAATGTTGCACTGGCAGTAGTTCTATTTTTACACCAGATTATTAAAGAGGTGGAAAAATCCCTGTGACACTTTTTCCCAGCGAAGAGTCTCTAAAAACCTCAATGTGACTTTTTTGAGACTTTATTACCACCAAAAAGCCCAGGAAAACCAATGATAAATAACCCCCGTAGTCTATATCTTTCCAAATGTTTCCGAAAACTCTCTAGATGAATGGTTTATGAATGTTGTCTAATGCTGCTGCGTTTTTGCTGTTAACAGCCCAAATCCTCAGATGACGATTCCACGATTCCAGAGACTGGCTTGACTACTCATGGCATCCTAAAACCTAAAGATCTGGAACTATTGCTTAAGGTATTTTCATAATGCAATTGGCCCAACGTGTTGTATGATGTCAACTTTTTTAAAGGAAATCTACCATCAAAATCAAGCATGATAAACCAGGGACACTTACTCATAGATCCAGGCACCGTGACTTTGGGCGTGTTATGAAAGCCCTTATGTGCTACAGATTCACATGCTGTTACACTGTGCTGTAGCACTACCCCCCTCCCACTGTGTGCTCATTGCTACTGAGATTACAGGATGTGTAGGGGGAGGGGGGAGACTGATGTAACAACAGTGAATCCAGAGAACAGAGGGGTTTGTAATATGCCCATAGTCCTTCTGGCTCATTAGCATAATTTTACACGTTGAAGGAAGGAGGCCATGGATTACAAATATAAGATGATGACCACAGTCACGGTGCCTGGATCTATGAGTAAGTGTCCCTGATTCATCATGCTTGATTTGGATGGTAAATCTTCTTTTTATTTTTACTAAATATTATTTCTTTTAATCCTTGTGAGCAGATAAGAGAATATCTTCAAGATTTTATAAACACAGTGCGATTTTTGATTGAAACCATTCCTGGCATCATCACGGATATGACTACGATTGCAGATGATTTGGACAAGTTCCACAGAGGAGCCACCATTGCCAGTGTAACGGGAAGTACATTTGGGATTGCTGGCGGCATCACCACTATCGTCGGATTGGCATTGGCCCCTTTTACACTTGGTGCATCATTGATTGTTAGTGCCGTGGGTGTGGGGGTCGCTGTAGCTGGAGGAGTCACAGGGGCAGGGGCTTCTATAGCCGATACTGTCAATGTTAGGAAAAAATGTAACACGGTACGAGAGTTTGTGTCTCAAATTAATGATATGATCGAGAGGCTGAAAGAGGTTTCTGACAATATTAATTCTGTAGTAGAAATCATACAGCATTGGTCCACAGGAGATCAATTTCTTGATGTGTCCAGATTGTTTGGACGAGGTGCATTTTCTGCACTAGAGTTAGGCAGAATGGTTCAGCTGAGCAAATTGACAACGGTGGCATCTCGAGGGGCGCAGTTAGCCACCCGAGGGGTTCAGGCAGCTGCGGCTGTTTCTGGAGTCCTAGCAGCTCTGTTTATTATAATTGATGCCATTTTTATTGTTAGAGGAGCAATGGACCTGCACAAGGGCGCCAAGTCCGAGGAAGCTGCAAAGATCCGAAAATGTGCTGCCGAGCTGGAAACAATACATCTGGATTTGCAGGAGGTCGAAAATACATTCTGTAATGATTTGAGAATTTTTTTGTAATGCTGTGCAATGTTTTTGGTTCAGTTTCTCAGTAGAGCTGAGCAAATTGATTCATTGGTTTGTAGATTCGGTCTTTCCTGATTCACTTCGGCTGAATATTTCAAATTGGTGACTAACTACTGATGTCATTCATCCCAGAGCCTAGGTAATACGAGAAAGATTTCAGGAAATATATTCATCGCTAATTTCAAAAAATACATCACAGAAAGGTTGATGGTATCACAGGATTAAACATTAGAATTAAACCTTTATTAATGGTTGCTTTTAAAAGATAGTCTTCTAATTTCTGGCATTATAGAATCAGCTCCCCCTACAATATTACTGATGTCAGAGTAGAGTATCCGAAAATAATGTGACCGTTTAGTATGGACAGTTGTAAAAAAATTACTCTCAGTTATACAAATAGAAGTAACCGAAATCTTTCAAACTTCACTGAATGCAATACACAGATCCAATACAAATCTTTATTAAGTCTTAAAGGACATAGTTGAACATAGCCAACAGTAAAAAGTAGATTGAAACAGGTGGGTATCACAGTAAATGTTATCCAGTACCCTATCCTTAAAATATAATGCTAAATAGTCGTATAGTAGATCAAAATTCCACATATCCAGACAGGCATAGATATAAAGCATTAGGCATAGGAGTAAGTTTAAAGGGGTATTCCGGGAATATGAATGTCTGACACAAAAACCTATGATGATATAAATAAATGAACACAACAATACTCAATGTCATTAGTCACAAAATGGAGCATAAATAGTTTGATTTTATGATTCACAACATTTTATGTCCTCTCTAAAGTAGGTGGAGTTATCACCAAGATGGCCGCCACTGGAAAATACAAGTCCCATGATCCTTTAGTTCTCAGTAACTCCTCCTCCCTCCCAGTGATGAAGTAACAGGTTTTCTTGCTCTGTTACCATAGTAATGATGTGTAACTGCCATCACCACAACACTGGCCATACTGGATGCACTGCAACCAACCCACTACAGCCAAACATAGTGGTGATCACATGACCTGCCCAGGCAGGTGCAGGACATGTGATGTGGACATGTGACCAGCGGCCATCTTCTGTTCTGCGACGGACCGCGCAGAGGAAATCAACGGACTGATTAAAGGGCCAGTAGCATTTTAATTCTTTTTTACAGTCTATGTCATCAGCATTTTTCTGCTAAGGGGAGCAAAATTTTAAATAACAACTAATTACATATAAGCTTATATTTTGAGTATGCATTTACATATGAATTATGCTGATTCCTGGAATACCCCTTTAAAGAAATACACGGGTTATACCAAACCAAACAGATGGACACCACACTACATGACCCCTAATGATGTCAGAGTAGACTTAATAGGGACCCAAGGGAATGGGTGAGATGGACCGCGGTATGGGACAATGTGTACGCCGGAGGAGGTAAATATAGGTTTGTTTATTTTAAAAGCCCTCCCCAGCCCGCCTGCTAAATTTTTCTAATAGTTGGACAACCCCCTTTCAGTTTTAATGTTAAGTCCTGTGATACCATCCCCATTCTGTGACATAATTTCAGAGCTTTGGGAGGAGGATGGAAGAGGAAAATTTAAAAGATTCTTAAAATATAAGCAAAGCCATATAGGAGCTTTTTATTAAAAATCTATTTTTTAGAGGACTAGACAGGGTTTTATTCCAACTTCCAGGGCACTTGGACAGCTCTTTTGAAACCAAATAGATTCAGACACAAACCAAATATTTACAAAAATTCCACTAAGCTTCTATGAATCAAATCTTGGATTATTTGATCATCTCGAATTAAGAGCCAGGTATATTTATAGTTCGTTTTGGAGGCTAAGACGAGTTTATTGTTTGCAAATAATCTTTATATGCTTATTAATCAACGTCTAGGGCTAAAATACATAAGACTCTAATTGCAAATGTATTTACTATTAGTCTTCAGCATGTAAAGAAAGG
Source organism: Engystomops pustulosus (assembly GCF_040894005.1). Taxonomy (NCBI): domain Eukaryota; kingdom Metazoa; phylum Chordata; class Amphibia; order Anura; family Leptodactylidae; genus Engystomops; species Engystomops pustulosus. Next base: position 188,942,338 of record NC_092413.1, on the reverse strand, counting down.
TCTGTGTTGAACACATTTGCATGAAATAGGCGAGAACACATTGGCATTATCACACGTGCAGATCTATATATTCTACATGGTACAAAAGGAATCAGGCAGTGCTCCAGCTTCTTAAGAAAAGCAAAAGAAAGCACTTTGGTTAGGGCTTAACTAATGCGAGTGGAAAATTGCAGCAAATTTCAAATAACGTAACCACTAATGGAACCCATCACAAATCCATTGAAATCAATAGACATTTTATTGGATCCATAAAGCTTCAACCACAGAGAGTCTCCAGGTTATGTACACAATAGGCTCTGTATGTCTGTTCTTAAGTTGAATTTGTATGTAAATCATTCTAACTCCAGGCAAATTATTTTTTGGTCCCTGTGACTACTATGACAACTGTCAATGTTACCATCAATGATGTATAGTAAACTATGTGAATGATAGGAAAATAAACTGTGAGCCAGCCTCTGGTTCACCACTTTCCAAAAGTGTAAATTTGGTGGGGAAAAAAAGGATTTAGTCAGCCACCATTTGTGCAGGTTCTCCCACTTAAAAAGATGAGAGAGGCCTGTCTTTAACATTATAGGTAAACCTCAACTATGAGAGACAAAATGAGAAAAAGAATCCAGAAAATCACATTGTCTGATTTTTAAAGAATTTATTTGCAAATTAGTTTTGGCTCTGTATCTTGCAACACAGGCTTTCAACACCCTCCAAAGGTTTTCTATGGGGTTGAGATCTGGAGAAAGGCCTCTCCAGGACCTTCAAATGCTTCTTTCAAAGCCACTCCTTCATTGCCCTGGCGTGTGGCTTGGGATCATTGCCAAGCTGAAAGACCCAGTCACATTTAATATTCAATGCCCTTGCTTATGGAAGGAGGTTTTAACTTAAAATCTCACTATACATGGCCACATTCATTCTTTCATGTACACGGATCTGTCATCCGGGTTCCTTTGCAGAGAAACGGCTTTCTGCAGATCATTCACTAGGTCCTCATGTGGTTCTGGGATTTTTGCTCAACGTTTTTGTGACCATTTTGACCCCACGGGGTGAGATCTTGTGCGGAACCTCTGATCTGGGGAGACTATCAGTGGTCTTGTATGTCTTCCATTTTCTAATTATTGCTCTGACAGTTGATTTCTTCACACCAAGCTGTTTGCCTATTGCAGATTCAGGGGCAGATTTACTTACCCAGCCCATTCGCGATCCAGTGGTGCGTTCTCTGCGCTGGATTCGGGTCCGGCCCGGGATTTATTAAGGCAGTTCCTCCGACGTCCACCAGGTGGCGCTGCTGCGCTGAAGTTCCCCGGAACGCACTGGAATACACCGAGCCGGGCTGAGTGAAGGTAAGTGCAAACTCTACAAAAAATGCGGTGGTTTTTCCGAATCCGTCGGGTTTTCATTTGGCCACGCCCCCCAATTTCTGACGCGTGAATGCCAGCGCCAATGCGCCACAATCCGATCGCGTGCGCCAAAATCCCGGGGCAATTCAGGGAAAATCGGCGCAAATCAGAAATATTCGGGTAACACGTCGGGAAAACGCGAATCGGGCCCTTAGTAAATGACCCCCTCAGTCTTCCCAGCCTGATTCATATCTACAATTTTGGTGTCCTTTGTCAGCTCTTTGGTCTTCATAATGGAGTTTGGAGTGTGACTGTTTTAGGTGTCTTTTTTACTAATTAGTTCAAACAGGAGCCATTACTACAGGTAATAAGTGGAGAACAGAAAAGCCTTCTAAAGAAGAAGCTATAGGCATGTGGGAGCCAGAAATCTTGCTTGCTTGAGGTGACCAAATACTTATTTTCCACAATAATTTTCAAATAAATTCTTAAAAAATTGGACAATGTGAATTTCTGGATTTGTTATCACATTTTGTCTCTGATAGTTGAGGTTCTACCTATAAAGTCACTTACTTGCGTGTCTGACTTTTTCCCGCACTGTACATTGTTTGATTCATCTTGTATTAATTCTGAGTTTTATATCCATTTGTCAACCAATTCTATTGCCTCAACCAACATTCTGTGCTAATGGGGGGAGATTTATCACACAACAACGCTCTGCGCGTATGATAAAGCCCAGCCACACGACTGCAACAGCGGATACATCACGAGGCTTAGACCATTCGTTAGCCATGGTGGCTGGTCAAAAAAATTATACCAGGTCCGACCTGGTGCAGTTGAAGTAAAATTCTACAAACATTCAGCAGTGAATGTTCGAAGACTTTTCTAAAGTGCGTAGGCACGTGGCAGGACCACTCAGTCGGCGTCTGTGCCCCTTCACGTCCCCTCTATGCCCACATGGCGTGAAGGTGGTAAAGTTGCCAGAATGATCACAGTTTTTTGCAGTGTATAAGAAATTTCTTTATTTTCAGTGCCTTTACACCAAAAAATTGACATAAAAGAACTCATAAATCTCCCCCTTTATGGTCTATACTGCATTGCATTCTGACATTTCCAAAATACACCTCTAACCAGTTTTTGCACTTTATGCTGTAGATTTTTACAAATGATAAAAACATGTACAATTCAGATATTCTGCTCATGTCAGTGTATTGTGTAGAAGAGTTTTTTTATGTCAATTATAATGTGTCCCTTGTTGCACCAATATACGGTTAATATTTGTTTCTAACATAGATTCATCACAGGAAAATGACCTGATTATTTTCAGCAGCCAATAAAATTCATATCTATGACAAAATGCTTTAAGCGTAACTGTAAAGTTTCTTGACAAAAATACTTTTATTACAGCTAAAGAGAGCCTCTGATAACAATTCCAACGATACCTATATCATGCTTCTAACTTCTTCCTATCCATAGATATAGGGCTAATAGACATATGAGGCTATCAGTAAAACACTCTCACTTTTCTTGAAGTGGGCGGGACTTCCTGGTTTTGACATCAGCTAAGTGCAATGATGCCAATAGTGCTCAGGGCATTCACATGAATGTGCACAAACCACTCAGCCAATCAGGATACAGAATCAGTGTTACTGCTTGTACAGAGAAGAAACAAAGCACTGGACCTCTGCATCATACAGCAATCTACTATATCACAAAGAAAAAGATATATTAAAGCATGTCCACCTACAATATAAAACATCTACATAGGAATAAAAAGATGAACACATGGCAGCATCACAGTATGTGTACATACATACATTAGAACTGATAGTGAGCCTGAGTTTTTTCTTTATTTGTGCATTCACACTTTCAAACATACACATTTCTACTAAAGTCAAACTTTCCAACACAAAAAGCTCTGCTATACACTATTTCTGGCATGTAATTGGAAGACCTGAAGTCACATGTTTATAACTCACTGCAGGCCCTGGAGATTTTCACATGTTGCCGGGACTCCTCCTGCATCCACCAGCTACTGATCATGAGCGTGCTAGTAACCCCTCCCAACAACATCAACCCACCCTCCTCTCCATCTAGCTATGGATTCACATGGCAACCAAACAAACAAAGACAGTCTAGAAGACACGGTAACTGCTAGCTTCTGAGAGTCTCATAGCTACAATCAGAGCCAGATTAAGTGTCTCAGCGGTATGGAGCACCTCATTTAGAATGGGCCCTCCTCCAGCTGTGCACACAATGCGGGGGGTCCCTACCACATCAACATAAAGAAAATACCAACATATTGATAATGAACACAAGAATCCAACAATAATTTACCCAACATACCTATATTGTTATTATAGAAACACCACCGAGCAAAGGACAATATCACTAATGATATCTTTGTACAAGGCCCAAATAATAACATTACATCATGACAAGAGATGAGCGAACACACTCGTCCGAGCAACGAGCAGTTTCGAGTACGCTAATGCTCGAATGAGCATCAAGCTCGGACGAGTATTTTGCCAGCTCGAGAAAATGGCATCTCCCGCCGTTGGGATTTTTGGCAGCCAGAAACAGAGCCAATCACAAGCCAGTAGATTCTGCACTCCACCCAGCATGACGTGGTACCCTTACACGTCGATAGCAGTGGTTGGCTGGCCTGATCAGGTGACCCTGGAATAAACTAGCCCCTGCCCGCGCTGCTCGGATCATTCTCTGTCTTTATGCCTCTAGGGAGAGAGCTGCTGCTGGTCAGGGAAAGCGTTAGGCTGTTCTATTAGAATAGTGTTAGGCAGGAGTGATTCTACAAGAACCCAACAGCCCTTCTTAGGGCTACAATAACGTTATATATTTACTTTTTTTTGGTTTTCTTGTGGCTGGGCTTGCTGCCACTAGTAGTGCAGCTAGTACCATATTGTGAGGAATTTGCAGGGAGACTTGTGTTTAACTCTTAGTGACACACATATCCACCTCAAACACCGAAGTGGGACAATTTATTAGGGGTTTGATTTGAATTAGGCACAGTCTGCTGATTTATTTATTTTTTACGTTTATTTACTTTTATAACTCAAAGTCATCAGGCACAGCACAAAATCCAGTTGTGTGCTGTCAGTGTAGGTTAGAAACTAGCCATAGCAATAGGATAGCATCGTTTTGTTTAAAAAATTAAAAAAAACACAAAAAAAAAAAGAAAAAAAAATTTACAGTGTACACTTTAATTTTGAAAATGTTTAACCCGAGGGCTAGGGGTAGAGGATGTGGGCGTGGACGTGGGCGTCCAACTACTGCAGGGGTCAGAGGCCGTGGTCCTGGGTGGGGTGAGACACCACCTACTGATGAGGGAGCAGGGGAACGCCGCAGAGCTACACTCCCTAGGTTCATCATGTCTCAAGTTACTGGGACTCGTGGTAGAGCACTGTTGAGGCCAGAACAGTACAAAGAGGTGATGTTGTGGATTGCGGACAATGCTTCTAGCCATTTGTCCACCAGTCAGTCTTCCACGCAGTCCACCCATGTCACCGAAATCAGCACTCCTCCAGCTCCTCCACCTCAGCCTCCTCCCCCCCAGTCTGCCCCCTCCCAGCAAAATTTGGCAATTGAACCGGCATACTCTGAGGAACTGTTTTCTGGACCCTTCCCACAGTCACAAACCACTTGTCCGGTTGCTGCTGATCTATTTTCCGATGCCCAGGTTTTCCACCGGTCGCAGTCTGTGGGTGATGATGACATTATTGACGTAGTGGAAGAAGTGTGTAAAGAGGTGTCGGACGATGAGGAGACACGGTTGTCAGACAGTGGTGAAGTTGTTGTCAGGGCAGGAAGTCCGAGGGGGGAGCAGACTGAGGGATCGGAGGATGATGAGGTGACAGACCCAAGCTGGGTTGATAGGCCGGGTGAACACAGTGTTTCTGAGACGGAGGCGAGTCCTATAGCATAACAGGTTGGAAGAGGCAGTGGTGGGGCCAGACGGAGAGGCAGGGCCAGAGCTGGTGCATCAGCGCCAAATGTTTCACGTAGTCAAGCTCCCGTGGCGAGGGCTAGATTTTCAGAAGTCTGGAGGTTCTTTAAAGAAACACCGGATGACCGACGGACTGTGGATCAGCAGGGGTTCCACCACTACTAGCTTAACTACCACCAGTATGCGCAGGCATATGAATGCTAAACACCCCACTCAATGGCACCAAGCCCGTTCACCTCCGGCCGGGCACACCACTGCTCCTTCCCCTCTGTAATCTGCTAGTCAGCCCCCTGCTCAGGACCCCGGCCCAAACACCTCCAGTGCGAAAACCTCATCTTCGCCTCCATGATCCTCCACAGCATCCACCAGCGTTCAGCCCTCCATACCCCAGACGCTGGAGCGCAAAAGGAAGTATAGTGCAACCCACCCACACGCCCATGCCCTCAACGTCCACATCTCCAAACTGCTTAGGATGGAGATGCTGCCCTATAGGCTGGTAGAGACCGAGGCCTTTCGAAACTTCATGGCGGCGGCTGCCCCTCGGTATTTGGTTCCCACTACTTTTCCCGATGTACTGTCCCAGCCTTGCACAAGCACATGTCAGACAACATCATCCGTGCCCTGACCAACGCCGTTTCTGACAAGGTCCACCTGACCACGGACACGTGGACGAGTGCTGTCCGGCAGGGCCACTATATATCTCTGACGGCACATTGGGTTAACTTGGTGGAGGCTGGGACTGAGTCTGACCCTGGGGCTGGTCATATACTGCCGACGCCGAGGATTGCGGGGCCTACCTCGGTCCAGGTCTCAAAGGCCTACTATGCCTCCTCCACCTCCTCCTCCGAATTACCATCCGTGGGCATGGCGCCATCAGTCGGTAGCTCTAGGCACAGCAGCAGTGCCATCGCTAAGTGACAGCAGGCGGTGCTCAAACTGCAGAGCCTAGGCGATAAAAGGCACACCGCCCAAGAGCTATTACAGGGCATCATGGCGCAGACTGATCTGTGGCTGGCACCGCTGAACCTGAAGCCAGGCATGGTTGTGTCTGACAACGGCCGTAACCTGGTGGCGGCTCTGTAACTCGGCAGACTGACACATGTGCCATGCCTGGCCCATGTGTTAAATCTCATAGTTCAGCGTTTCCTCAAGACATACCCCAATCTGTCTGATTTGCTCACGAAGGTGCGCCGCATCTGTGCGCATTTCAGGAAGTCCAGCACAGATGCTGCCACTCTCAGGGCAGCGCAGCGCCGCCTCCAACTGCCCGCTCACCGACTGTTGTGCGACGTGCCCATGAGGTGGAATTCAACATTAACCATGTTATCCAGAGTTTACCAGCAGCGCAGAGCGATTGTATACTGCCAGATGTCAACTTCCACCAGAACTGGTAGTCAGGTCAGTCAGCTTCCTCAAGTCTACAATGAGGAGTGGACGTGGATGTCTAATATCTGTCAGGTGCTGAGTAACTTTGAGGAGTCAACACAGATGGTCAGTGGCGATGCCGCCATCATCAGCCTCACCATCCCGCTGCTTGGCCTGTTGAAAAACTCTCTGGTCAGCATGAAGTCGGAAGCATTTGCGCTCGTCACAAGAGACGGGGGAAGAAGATTCCCTTGTTGATAGCCAAAGCACCCTCAGGTCTGTTTCTCAGCGCATATCGGAGGAGGTGGAGGAGGATAAGGAGGAAGAGGAGGAGAATGTTGGCGAGACAGAAGAGGGGACCATTGTTCAGTCCTTCACTGTTCAGCGTGTATAGGCAGAAGAAGAGGAGTTGGAGGAGGAGGAAATGGACAGTCTGGCCAGTGAGGGGAGTGAATTCTTGCGCGTTGGGACTCTGGCGCATATGGCAGATTTCATGCTAGGCTGCCTATCCTGTGACCCTCGCGTTCAAAGAATTTATTCCAGCACCGATTACTGGGTATTCACTCTCCTGGACCCACGGTACAAGCAAAATCTTTCCACTCTCATCCCTGGAGAGGAAAGGAGTGTGAGAATGCATGAATACCAGCAGGCCCTGGTGCACAAACTGAAACAGTATTTCCCTTCTGACAGCGCTAGCGGCAGAGGGCATACTTGTGCGGGACAAGCAGCGAGGGAGAGTAGGCAAGCAGGCAGCTTATCCAGCAATGGAAGGGGTACGCTTTACAAGGCCTTTGCCAGTTTTATGTCACCCCAGCAAGACACTGTCCCCAGTCTCGGCAGAGTAGGGCTGATTTTTACAGAAAGATGGTGAGGGAGTACGTAGCTGACCATACCATCGTCCTAAATGATCACACAGCTCCCTACAACTACTGGGTTTCAAAGCTGGACATTTGGCACGAACTGGCGCTGTACGCCTTGGAGGTTCTTGCCTGCCCTGCCGCTAGCGTGTTGTCCGAGCGGGTTTTCAGTGCAGCTGGTGGCATCATCACCGATAAGCGTACACGCCTGTCGACTGACAGCGCTGACAGGCTGACGCTTATCAAGATGAATAAAGCCTGGATTTCTCAGGATTTCCATTCTCCACCAGGTGAAAAAAGCTCAACCTGAATAATGTATGCACTCCTCCTCCTCATTGTCCTCCTTCTCCTCTTCTTTGTACTCTAAAGCAGAGGAAACTAGCTATTTTTTGCCAGGGCCAACTGGCTCTAGCTATAGTACTCTATGTATTTAATTTTTCTGGAGGGCCACCTACCCGGTCCTCTGTTTTAAACAATTTTTGGGAGTGCCACATACAGGCACTCAATCTATTTAATTTTTCTGGAGGACCACCTACCTGCTCCTCTGGTTTGAAAACTTTTTTGGACTGCCACATACAGGCACTCAATTTATTTAATTTTTCTGGAGGACCACCTACCTGCTCCTCTGGTTTGAAAACTTTTTTGGACTGCCACATACAGGCACTATCCAAATTAAATTGTCTCCATAGCAGCCTCCACACATCATCTTTGTAGCTGCCTCCACACGTTGTCTCCATTGCTACCTCCACATGTCATCGCCATAGCTGTCTCCAAAAGTCGTCCATATAGCTGCCTCCATACATCGTCCCCTTATCAAACGAGCTGTGTCAGGCAGAATTTTGGGTTGTTTTCATGGCTTCCACATCAAACTTGTTAACTTTGTCACCACCCTGCTGTGTAATCCACAAAATATACTGGCAAACTTTTATCATTTACCGATGTTATTTCACCGCTTCTTGCGCATCTGTTTAAATTCCCCTCACCCGCCATAACCCAAACTTATAAGAACACTACTACACTTGATCTTATACAAAAGGTTCTTAGAAGTGCTGTTTGGGGAGTAGCTGAGAGACAGGGGCTTGGATTGGCGAAAGCTCGCCTGGCAGCGGAATGCCAGCTCCATCCCAAGATCCAACTAACATAGTTTTAACTGCAGCACCTTTAATCTACTACTAGTTCACTGCCTCCATACATCGTCCCCCTTATCAAACGAGCTGTGTCAGGCAGAATTTTGGGTTGTTTTCATGGCTTCCACATCAAACTTGTTAACTTTGTCGCCACCCTGCTGTGTAATCCACAAAATATACTGGCAAACTTTTATCATTTACCGATATTATTTCAGCGCTTCTTGCGCATCTGTTTACATTCCCCACACCCGCCATAACCCAAACTTATAAGAACACTACTACACTTGATCTTATACAAAAGGTTCTTAGAAGTGCTGTTTGGGGAGTAGCCGAGAGACAGGGGCTTGGATTGGCGAAAGCTCGCCTGGCAGCGGAGTGCCAGCTCCATCCCAAGATCCAACTAACATCGTTTTAACTGCAGCACCTTTAATCTACTACTAGTTCACTGCCTCCATACATCGTCCCTTTATCAAACGAGCTGTGTCAGGAAGAATTTTGGGTTGTTTTCATGGCTTCCACATCAATTTTGTTAACTTTGTCGCCACCCTGCTGTGTAATCCACAAAATATACTGGCAAACATTTATCATTTACTGATATTATTTCAGCGCTTCTTGCGCATCTGTTTACATTCCCCGCACCCGCCATAACCCAAACTTATAAGAACACTACTACACTTGATCTTATACAAAAGGTTCTTAGAAGTGCTGTTTGGGGAGTAACCGAGAGACAGGGGCTTGGATTGGCGAAAGCTCGCCTGGCAGCGGAGCGCCAGCTCCACCCCAAGATCCAACTAACATAGTTTTAACTGCAGCACCTTTAATCTACTACTAGTTCACTGCCTCCATACATGGTCCCCTTATCAAACGAGCTGTGTCAGGCAGAATTTTCAGGTGTTTCACCAGATACATAGTGGAACTCGGCCCATCTGTCGCCACCATGCTGGAGACCTGAAGTTGCAATCATAGCAGCGCAATATGGATGCCCCATACTGTCGCTCTTAATCATGGAACCATTTCCGAAAAAACAATTAAAAATAGAACCACTATGCTATTCCATTATTCCTAGGTGAAATATTCAAACGACCCGGCCTGCTTTGAAAATGATAATTTTTTCAAAGTAAACGCTTCTGGCCCCCAGGCCGATTTTGGGTGGGGAGGAGCCGAGAGACAGGGGCTTGGACAGGCGAAAGCTCACCTGGCAGTAGACCGCCAGCTCCATCCCAAGATTAGGCAGCCTCAGAGGCATCCATGCATGCTGCCCCTGCTATTTCCTGTCCATTTTGCCTCCACGATCCTCCACAGCGTCCACCAATGTCTCCATGCGCAACTTTCAACTCTCTATACCCCAGACACTGGAGCACGAGAGGATATGCAGCACATCATCCCCTTATCAAATGAGCTGTGTCAGGCAGAATTTTCAGGTGTTTCACCAGATACATAGTGGAACTCGGCCCATCTGTCGCCACCATGCTGGAGACCTGAAGTTGCAATCATAGCAGCGCTATATGGATGACCCATACTGTCGCTCTTAATCATGGAAGTCGTCTCCATGGCTGCCTCGACATGTCGTCCCCTTATCAAAAGAGCTGTGTCAGGCTCATTTTTCGGGTGTTTCACCAGATACGTTATGGAACTTGGTCACTATGTCGCCACCATGCTGTGTTATCGACTAAATATACCGTCAACCTTTTGTTCACATAGGAAATCATTTCAGCGCTTCTTGCTCACCTCCTTTGGTGAAGCCTGAGTCCATTTAGGGTATGTCGCCATGAGACTCTCTAGCCTGCCACTGCTGCCGCTGCCTCTGCATGCCGTCCCCTATAGTGTCAGGGTCAATTATTGCATGTTTTAGATGCTATCTAGCCTCAATCGGTCACTCTGTCATGGCCATGCTGTTGCCCATAATTTTGGCATAATGGTGCGATTAAGCAGCCTCAGAGGCATCCATGCATGCTGCCCCTGCTGTTTCCTGTCCATTTCCGTGGTGTTTCCATCCTTTTCTGAGGTTCCCAGGTGTTTGGCCAAGCTTCCCTGTGCAGAGCCTTGGTCCCATTGAAAAATGCTTGAGTCTCCCATTGACTCCAATGGGGCTCGTTATTCGAGACGAGCACTCGAGCATCGGGAAAAGTTCGTCTCGAATAACGAGCACCCGAGCATTTTAGTGCTCGCTCATCTCTAATCATGACCATTACCATTAAATAATGACTAAATAATACTGCAATACTAAATGATAACCTATACAAACAGACCAGTATTTACCACCACATAGTAGTAGATACCAGTCCTGCACAGAGGCTGCAGTGTAATCCAATGACTTACAGTTGACGTCCCCTTAGTCTGATCTTTCAGGTGATTTTTTTCCAGCCATGACACATCTCTGCGGGTTTATAAAACAGACAAGGTAAGCATCATCTTATACACTCCTCACACTTGACCCTCACATATATCATATATACCCCTCACACCACAACTGACCACACTGTGTACCCAAATTTATAATATATATCCCTCACACCACAACTGACCACACTGTGCACCTAAATTTATCATATACACTCAACGTCCACTTTACTAGGTACACCATGCTAGTAACGAGTTGGACTCCCTTTTGCCTTCAGAACTGCCTCAATTCTTCGTGGCATAGATTCAACAAGGTGCTGGAAGCATTCCTCAGAGATTTTGGTCCATATTGACATGATGGCATCACACAGTTGCTGCAGATTTGTCGGCTGCACATCCATGATGCGAATCTCCCGTTCCACCACATCCCAAAGATGCTCTATTGGATTGAGATCTGGTGACTGTGGAGGCCATTTGAGTACAGTGAACTCATTGTCATGTTCAAGAAACCAGTCTGAGATGATTCCAGCTTTATGACATGGCGCATTATCCTGCTGAAAGTAGCCATCAAATGTTGGGTACATTGTGGTCATGAAGGGATGGACATGGTCAGTAACAATACTCAGGTAGGCTGTGGCGTTGCAACGATGCTCAATTGTTACCAAGGGGCCCAAAGAGTGCCAAGAAAATATTCCCCACACCATGACACCACCACCACCAGCCTGAACCGTTGATACAAGGCAGGATGGATCCATGCTTTCATGTTGTTGACGCCAAATTCTGACCCTACCTTCCGAATGTTGCAGCAGAAATCGAGACTCATCAGACCAGGAAACGTTTTTCCAATCTTCTACTGTCCAATTTCGATGAGCTTGTGCAAATTGTAGCCTCAGTTTCCTGTTCTTAGCTGAAAGGAGTGGCACCCGGTGTGGTCTTCTGCTGCTGTAGCCCATCTGCCTCAAAGTTCGACGTACTGTGCATTCAGAGATGCTCTTCTGCCTACCTTGGTTGTAACGGGTGGCGATTTGAGTCACTGTTGCCTTTCTATCAGCTGAAGCAGTCTGCCCATTCTCCTCTGACCTCTGGCATCAACAAGGCATTTCCGCCCACAGAACTGCCGCTCACTGGATGTTTTTTTCTTTTTCGGACCATTCTCTGTAAACCCTAGAGATGGTTGTCCGTGAAAATCCTCAGAAATACTCGGACCAGCCCTTCTGGCACCAACAACCATGCCACGTTCAAAGGCACTCAAATCACCTTTCTTCCCCATACTGATGCTCGGTTTGAACTGCAAGAGATTGTCTTGACCATGTCTACATGCCTAAATGAGTTGCCGCCATGTGATTGGCTGATTAGAAATTAAGTGTTAACGAGCAGTTGGACAGGTGTACCTAATAAAGTGGCCGGTGAGTGTATATTCCTCACACAACAACTGACCAAACTGTGACACCTATATACCATATATACAGCTCACACCACTATGATTAATGTCCCCCCATGCACTCACGTACCCAATGGAGTAGATTGTCACCTGAAAGTTGGGACATTGATATGTATATCATATGCTTCATCCTAAATTGTAATGCACAGGCTTGTTAAAGGGGGTGGGGGCTCATAGTGGTATTGGTGCAGGTATTGCTGCAGTTGGAGTTAATGGGAGATGGGCTTCTATTGCTGATACTGTCAATGTTAAAATGCAATAGGAGAAATTAGTACAGAAAGTGCATGAAATAAGTAAAAATATGAAAGTAAATTCAAATGCTATAAATTTAACAAGTTGTTTGGATATTGATAGGTAGAAGAACACTAACTACTGTTAAAATTGGCAGAATAATAATAATAATTCTTTATTTATATAGTGCACACAGATTACGCAGCGCTAAACAAAGCATATCAAATTGGTCCCTGTCCCCATGGGGCTCACAATCTAAACCAGTGGTGGCGAACCTATGGCACGGGTGCCAGAGGTGGCACTCTGAGCCCTTTCTGTGGGCACCCAGCACAGAATTTACCAGATAGTACTCATGGCTTCCTCCTGCAGTCCAAGACCAAGGGCTCGCCACACTCAGTACTATTTTAAAGAGAGACCTATTTGGCTGCCAGGACTACAGGAGGAGCGAGAAGGTCTGGGCAGAGATGGATTATCATTGGACCTCCTGCTCTGGGTCCCCTGATCCTTCCTCTTCAGGAGACCATAGAGGGAAGCTACAATCCAAATGTCTCCTGCTTTCTATTGTATTGATGTCCTCAGGACGCCAATACGATTGAAACTTGTGATACAGCAGAGATCAATAAGTTACTGTTCAAATTGTCATGTTGGCACTTTGTGACATAAAACTAAGTTTTGGTTGTAGTTTGGACACTCTGTATCTAAAAGGTTCGCCTTTATTGATCTAAACCTACCAGTATGTTTTGGAGTGTGGGAGGAAACCGGAGGACCCGGAGGAAACCGACACAAACACAGAGAGAACATTCAAACTCTTTGCAGATGTTGACCTGGGTGGGATTTGAAACCAGGACCCCAGTGCTGCAAGGCAGAAGTGCTACCCACTCAGCCACTAGACTGGTCTAGTGTGAAAAATCAATTGCAGTAGCCGCTGAATTTGCACAGTTAGGGTGTATACACACACATAAAAGTATGCTCACTCCTCCCTTCTCCATAGAAAATAAAGCCAAACAGCCGAAGATGGATCATGTTCTATCTTTTTTGCAGGCACAGCACAGTACAGTGAGGATACATTGTGCTGACGGAGCCCGGGCGCCCTGAAATTCATGTAAATACACACTTAGCTACCAGGGGGGCCTGGGAGTTGTAGCACTTTCAGAGTTGAGGAACGTTGGTTATTGCAATTGATGAAGTTTTTATTTTCAAAGTAGCAGTAGATGTGCAAACTGAAGGTAAGAACACATGACCATATACAGGTGGTTCCCTACTTAAAGGGATATTCCCACATAGACAAGTTTCTTATATGTACTCAGGATAAAAAAAATAACACATTCTCTTATTCAATAATATTAACAAAAATACAGCATTTCACAGATATAAGTCCAATCTGTCTCTATCAGTTCTGCTGTGCACAACTTCAGTTGCCCCTAGACATGACCCTGTAACTTCTGACTTAGGGTCGGGCCACCATCTTGAATTTCTGTGTGACAGCCGTGCTGCTGAGTTTCTATCTCTCTCTGCTGTGTGGCTGCAGCTCCGCCCCCTGCACGGAGCTCAGAGACACAGACACTGATTCACTTCCTGCCAGGAGATCGTGAGCAGTTTTATTCTGTTCCAATTACCCTGAAAATTATACCATTAGAAATACCCTGTACCGTAAAAGTCCTCATATGCCTATGTCAGATGAAAAATATAGAAATGTTCCATCTTGTGAAATTTGAGCATGAAAAAAATTAAACAGATGGTGTCCTTAATTTGTTAATTTAGGATGTTACACACTTCGCATAGTGTCCCATCTAGTTTTTTGGATTTACTCTCAATATAACAAATTCACCTTTACGTTTATTATTACTTTTTTACTTGCACCCCCAAAAAACTATTAAAGGCTCCTTAATCCTTCGAATTAAAGGCTGTTTAATGTTACTTACTGGAGAAGTGGGAAACCCCAACCAAGGAATACAGAATGAGGGAGTGGTATGAGAAACATAAGATTTGAATAAATTATATTACATATACAAAATATTTGGGTGGAGTTTTACTGCTTAAGATACTGTAGATGACATCCTTTACCTCAGTTCATTCAACATAACTAGGCACCGGTAAGTGTTTTACATTATGCTCTCTAAAAAATCTATGATGGTATTTATATTTACCCACATTTATTTACCAGTCTATGCCATTTTTTGCCCTAAAACGTCACAAAGCATGATATAGAATTTGGCACAAAAATTTTCTTTATAAGGGTCAGATTAGAAAGGTGATCAGAAAATTGGTTTGATTTTTATAGCGTGTGTTTAGTGTTATTTTATAGAGATTTTATTATTTTTTACAAAAAATGCAATATTTTGTACACAAAAATTTTCCTGTACACTGTAAGTTTTCATTGATACTATTTTAGGGATTATGTGACCGTTTAATTACTATTTCTTTAAAGGGGAAATATGCTCAAAGAGTATAATGGGGAAAATAACGGGACACTAAAAAAGTGTTTCAAAGCACAACTAAATACATACATACATATATATAGTAAATTAAGTGGAATGTGATTTAAACAGGGAATTATACATATATACCGTGAAAATGGTAAAAAAAATGGAAGTTAGGTTGAAATGCTTGATATGCAAGTAAATTATAATATACAATTCATACACATATAAGAATTAGTACAGAGGCGAATGCATAATAACTTCTCTGGGACATTCCAGGCATTCCAGGAACGCTACTGGGAAAGTCCATGGGTAGCCAGTTAAAACAATGAAGGCCGATCCCCATAGCATAACATGTTTTGGATTATGGATAATAACTGGACTGACTAGAATTATACAATTATGCAAATTGTTACAAAACATATAAGGAAGTAGCACAGGTAACAGGAATAAAAGCATTCAACACTCTAAACAGTAATTAATGAAGGTGCATAAAACAATGGGGCACATTTACTTACCCGGTCCAGACGCGATCCAGCGGCGGGTTCTCCGACGCTGATTCAGGTCCGGCCGGGATTCACTAAGGTCTGTGCGCCACTAGGTGTCGCTGCTGTGCCGAAGTCCGCTGAAGTTCACTGGAGTTCACGTTCTATTTCTTGGTGCAGGTAAGTGCGCGATACTTTTTTAAAAAAAATACTGCGATTTTTCCGTATCCGTCGAGTTTTCAGAAGGCCACGTCCCCCAGATATCCGTCGCATGCATGCCCGCGCCAAAGCGCCACAATCCTATCGCGTGCGCCAAAAACCTGGAAAAATTCAGGAAGCCCGAAGAAAAAAAGCGATTCCACCCTTTTCTCTTCCTTGACACAATCCTAAAATTCTATTTTTATCACATGTTTTCCAATAGCAAGTTACCACGTCTTGTAGGCATCTTAAGATGGAGCTTGGGTTACATTTCAATGATTCTTTTGAAAGACAAAATCTCCTATTTCTTGAGTAAAGGTCATTTCTTTGTGGAATGATTTTCTGGTTCCTGACACATACTTTAAAGATATAGTAAAAAGTTTCCATCAAAAAAGAAAGGATTCAGCAAAAATGGCTCTACGTAATAAATCACAATAGAATTGAGGAAGAGGTAGCAATCAGGACAGTTTCTAAGTCCTTTTAGAAAACATAACCTAACATAAAACATAACCTTACACTTATAAATAATAATACTTTTATATACATCATAAATAATGTCTGTCATGGGTGCTTCATGTCGCAGGTGCACCTGTGCCCTGCTCCGGTTTCCAGTGTCCCCCAGGGCTGTCTTACCTGTCCACACTCCTGCTGTGTCTCCGGTGTGCGCGTCCCTGCCTCCTGACCCTCGGAGATTTAAAGAGCCAGCACATTGGTTCTGACCACCTGGTACTTAATAAATAGCTAGCCTCTTCCCTTATACCCCGCCGGATCTTTGTGCCTTGTGCCTGAGAGAAAGCTTTATCCCTATGCATGGTGACTGTCTGCTGAATTCCCGTTGTGAGCCGTCGCTCCTCTGCCGCCTGCTCTGACCTTCTGCTCCGCTACTGACTACGATGCCATGCTGCCTGTCCTGACCTCCTGCCTGTCCCCGACTACGATTCTGCCCTACAAAACTGTACTACGCCACACCTGTAGAGCGACATGGTGGTACCACGCTGCAACAAGTCCAACCTGCGGTGTGGCGGGCTCTGGTGAAAACCGGATGCCACTAAGACTCCAGTCCCAAGTGTCAGCTTACGTCATCGTATGTAGTGGTACAGTGTGTCCACCACCCCTGATAATATCCCTATATAACTTATATGACAATAAATCATCTACACAAAACAAGTACAAAATCATTGACAGAATTATATACACACACACTGTACACCCATATTATCACACTCATCCATTGCTAGTTACAAATATAGACTCTCATACTATGGCAACGTGATAACATATGACACAGGGGTACATTGTACAGTAGTCAGTGTACAGTTTGTATGACAATGTGAATAATTCATCACGCAAATATTGTCTAAACTGCTAGCAACACTTTCTTGGTTATTGAGTTCACTAGATCTTTACAGTTTACAGTCCTTTATGTCTGGGAAATCTCTGGAGAGTTACATGAAATATTCCCCCTGCTCCTCGCCAGTTGTACATGACACAGGGAAATGAGAATTTGATAAGTGGCGCTGGTCCAGCGCCAAAACACGTTGTTCATTTATCTCAATCATCATGGAGGTGTGTTTAAGGCAGTTCTCAGATTGGATACTGCCTTGTGGTAAAGTTTTCAAAGTGAGAGAATCATGCTCAATATGTCACAGTACATTCATGGCTCCCTCAATGAATTATAGCTCCCCGCAGCCGTCAGTGCTCCTGCAGCCCTAAAAATTGACACTCCTAGCACTATACTTCACTGTTCTCGCCTAAATGCTGCCACATAAACTTGTTCTTACACTATTTTTGCTGCAAAACCAGCACAAACATAGCACAAACATTTGACACCAGTTTGATTTGATTTGCTTAATGTGTGTGGGCTTGCTGACCTTTTGAACTTTACAATTTTGTTAATATCCTCAAAACAAAAGCAGCACAAAAAAAAAATTGAGCAGAACAAACCAGCACAAAAGTAGCACAATTGATTGGCGTCAGGTTTTTTGGGGGGGAATGTGAGGGGGGGGGGGGGCTGGTTGACCTCTGGAAACTTTTGTTAATATCTTAAAAACGATAGGCGCACAAATGAAAAATTTTGCTGCACAAAGCAGCACAAAGGATTGACACCGAGTTTGCTTGATGAACACACATAGGGTTTAGGTCTGGAGATATGCTTGACCAGGCCAGCACCTGTTCCCTCAGTTTCCCAGAGCTGGCAGCACTCATAAACCATGCTTGACTGTTTGCTGCCACATATCTTTGACCCCATCTAAAGGAAAAAAATAGCTTGCCTTGGTCTCATCAGACTACAGATCATTGTTTCAGTAATCCATGTCCTTAGTCTGCGTGTCTTCAGAAAACTGTTTCTAGGCTTTCTTGTGCATCATCTTTAGGAGAGGCTTCCTTTTAAGACAAATGACATGTATACCAATGTGGTGCAGTGTACAGCATACAGTCTGAGCACTGACAGGTTGAACCCCTCCACCTAACCCTTCAGCCTCTACAGCAATGCTGGCACCACACATGCTCTACTTTTATTTTTTAAAGATAACATGACAGTGGATATGACACTGAGAATGTGCATTCAGCTTCTTTGGTCAACTTTCTTTGACAAGGTATGTTCTGAGTGGAACTTATCTTGTTTAACCATTGTATTGTCATATCTGTGGTGCTGCATCTAAGTTACAGGGTGTCATCTTTATGTAGAGTAACAATAAAGTGCCATGTTGAGTTTCCAGTGAACAGCATGACAGAGTGTGAGAGCGATAACATCATGACATTTTACAGAACATGCTAGCAAAGGTTGTATATAGAGACTAGCTTTGCAACTTTCTACACATGGAGGAACATGAAGCATGTAATAAATAGTAGAAACCAGCAGTGGAATAGTTACATGAAGTGTATAGTCTGTGCTGTGTGAGCAATAATGGTTAATAACTTCTCTGATGTGCAGACAGTGTCTGGACAGCAGAAAGTGGGGGAAGGGATTCATAACACAGCATAAGGTTCAGAGAGAGACACAGAATGTCCTGTAGACTGTGATGAGAGTGAACTGAGACTGAGAGTGAACAAGTGGACATTTTCCTCACTCTTCTGTGTAGGAGACTTATGCATCCAGTGATGTACATACATGAGCACCCCTTCCTTTCTCCTCTGTGAGCAGAAGCCACTCCCCCTCTGTGACACCATCCTATGAACTCACAGGCATAATCAACATAGGCAGGGGAAATGGCTACTTCAGGAATAGGCTAATCTAAGGAGGACAGCAAAGAAACTGCTACACATACAATATGTAATTAAAATAAAAGGCAAAGTTGTTCTACATCTCAAGAGTTATTGATTTGTGGGAAAAAAATGCTGGCGCTGCGCTTTAACTATATGCCCTTAGTAATATAATAGATGGTGCATTAAGTCAAAAAAGACCTTTAAACACCCTCCCCCCAAAAAATAACTTGTCTTTCCTTCATCCAAACTAAATTATTAGTGCACCAAACTAAATACTCTGCCCAAAAAACTTACCATGTGTCCTGTATTTCTCTTACAGAGCTATAGTAATCATTAACTTTCTACCCAAGATTTTTCACATGCATGTAAAACTGAAGTTCTAAAATGGTAAGTGAAAATATTTTCAGTTTTACTTTTTAAACACTTGTATTTAAAGGAAATCTGTCCTCAAGTTTGACTATGCTAAACAGCAAACAGTGTTAGACTGCACTTCAAGGGATCTCTGTAAACATCCCTTTATATTTGTTGTTAGTAGCAGCAGGACTGTGAAAAAAGTATTTATATTCCAGAATTGTAAAAAATGTAAATCAACCAGAGGTGCTCAGGCCTACATCACCGGAACGTATTCTGTCTCCAGTTGCTCATGAATTATGCACGCCCCCATTCGCTATATTCATTCCTAGTGCCACCCGCAACTGCTGCAGACAGACGGTGAGCTCACAAGTCTTGCGCATTGGGGCACATTTACTAAGGGTCAGCTGACCACATTTCCATCGGGTTTCCTTACTATTTCCAATTTGCCCTGCATTTAAAAGGGGTTTTTGGCGCACACAAATGGTTTTTGGCGCAATTGCGCCGTCTTTCATGTGACACAAATTGGTGGGTGTGTCCGGCGGACAACCTGACTGATTCGGACTAAGCGCAGAATTTAAAATTCAATTGTGTTGCAAGACATTCACTTACATACACCAGGAAGAAATAGGTGAACTCCGGGGGACCTCAGTGGGGAAGCAACACATGCAGGATATCGGGCACACGATCTTGGTGAATTGCGCCGGACTTCATCCTCGTCGGACAGTCCGGATCGGGGATCGTGACAGGGCTGAGAAAGTAAATGTGCCCCATTATCTCATGCAGCCGGCTGTCTGGAGCACTTGCGGGTAGCAGTAGGGATGAATATAGACAACAGGGGTGTGCATAAATGATGAGCGGCCGGAGCACCTCTGGCTGATTTCCGTATTTTTATAAAACTGCTTGAGAATAAGAAAACAAGTGCCAGGACACCCCTACGGTAACAGGTATGACACTGTGGGTAGTCTACTATCAGTACATCTGGTGGTAGATGTCCTTTAACACTTCTGTTTTCTCCAGGTCTTCAGGTAAAACTAAATAGCAAGTCTATCACTTCAAAATCTTCCGCTTGAATTACTGTTTTTATATTTTATTAGCTAAAAGAATCTACGGAAGAACTGAGAAACCTTTACACCAGTGTCCTGAGTGTCACAGCCAATGGTATAACAGAACTGAAAGCAATCACTGATGACTGGAACAAGTCCCACTGTCGAGCTGCCAAGTCTGTTTCCGATGGATTTTCAGTTGGGATTGTTGGATTACTTCTGACCCTTGTGGCCTTACCTTTGACCTCATTTACTTTTGGACAAACCTTTGTTGTAGTCGGCCTATTTTTTGCTGTAATTGGAGGAGTCCAATGGGCAGTGGCTTCTTTATCCGATACTGTAAAAAGGAAAACCAATTGGAGCAGAATAGTTGATTCGGTAACATCAGTTGTTGGATCGGTAAAACATTTTAAAAACTCTTTAAACAGTTTGAATTCTTTGTTAAAAACCTTAAAATATGAAGAAAATAGAAGTGAGGTTCCCCATGAAGCCGGAGTTATTGGGACCACTGTAGTTGGGGCTTCAGAAAGTGGCAGAATGATTGCACCGGGCTACTTGTCCAAAGTAGCGGCTGAAGCGGCAGAGTTAGAATCCCAGGTTACATTCATGTCACAGTTTTTTACAGCAATGTTTTTATCCATCATTCCTGATTTTTTTGTTGATGGAAAGAAGCAGCATCACAAAGCTGGTGTGACCGAGATGTCTGCACTGATAGCCAAACTGGATGAGAAAGCAAACCAGTTACATCAAAATCTATTCAGCCTCGATTAAGATTTGATGCAGAATAAGTACAGGCAGCCACCGGGTTATGTACAAGATAGGTTCTTTAGGTTTGTTCTTAAGTGAATTTGTATGCAAGTCAGAACTGGTATACTCGAGTATATACTTTAAGCCTAGTTTTTCAGCACAAAAAATGTGCTGAAACCCCAAACTCGGCTTATACTCGAGTAAAAAAAATATATCAAAACTCACCTTTCTGGCTTCCCCCGCTGCTGGCTATATACTAGGGGGAAATGGGATGGCAGGCTATATACTGGGGGGCAGGTGCTGGCTATATACTATGGGGCAGGGTCCGGCAGGCTATATAATGGGGAGGCTGTGACCAATACATTTCCCAACCTCAGCTTATACTCGAGTCAAAAGGTTTTCCCAGATTTTTATGGTAAAATTAGGGGCTTCGGCTTATACATGGGTCGGAGTATATACAGTATTTTATAATTGTAGCTCCAGACAAAAAAAATTCTTGTCCCAGTGACAATTGGATTTTAAAAAAAATGTTTTGCTGTCATGCAAACAAGGATCAATAAAGCTTTATTACAGAGATCTTTGAGAACTCTTACAGTTAATCATTGCAGCATCCAGAGAACCTCACCAGAGGTCACAGTGGGCTAAGAGGTCCCTCTGTAAGTCGGGTGTTTAATCGTGAACTGTCTGTATATTTGGGGAATGGTGTAATATAATGAACAAAATGAAAGATTATGAGAAAATATATAGTAGTAATAGTAGTGGATTGATAGAAAAGTGGGGTAAGAAATGGCTTATTGCGGAAATGAGCTTCTGAATTTGGTGAGCAAGGATGGACCACCCCTGGATATTTTTATATATTTCTATTTGTGGGGTTTTGTTTTTTTCCTCCCTGAGATCAAGCACTCCCTTGGTAGTGGGTATCAAGGAGGAATTATGGTGGGGTAATGTGTAAGAAGACAACTGTATATTGAGATTAAAAATAAAAATATAAAAAAACCAAAACAATTATAAGATCTTTAATAATATATAATATAATAATTCTTTATTTATATAGTGCCTACAGATTACGCAGCGCTGCACAAAGTTAAGGGCGGAGGATGATACAGACCGTCCTAATTAGCGGATCGTGAATGCATTAGGACGATCTATATCGTCCTGCTGACAGCGCCAGTACGATCCTGCCTGGCAGAGTGATCTGTGGGTAGGGGATAACTGGTTTACTTGGTACAACCTATTTAAGGGCCACCTAAAATGATTGAGAAACATGGGGGAGATTTATCAAGACTTGTACGCCAGTGTTTTGGTGTACAAGCCCTGAAATAATCACAATTACTGGGAATTTATTATGCCCTTTATGCCATCGTCAAGTGGACATGGGGCCCTGTGCCATAGCTGAAAGGTTTCAGGCTGCGGTGTAGTTCTACAATAGTCAGAGCCGGACGTAGGACTGTACGACAACATCAGGAGGTTGAACACTCTTAATCTCCACCCATGGTCCGTGTTTCATCCATATGCCTGCACAAAACACTGTGCCAGGAGCAGTATACCCGGCCTATGATGCAAGGAGTCCCTGACACAGGACCACGGTCTATTTGCTGAAAGCATGATTCCAGTCCAGGTCAGTCATTCTGCAATGTCTAGTTCAGAATATATGCTATAATTATTTATACCATGTTTTTGAACCAAACATGGTGATATGCAATGGCAACCATCACAAATTGTAAGCCTGCGTGTCGTGGGATCGCGATGGCACCTGTAAAGTCATTGTAAAAGTAGCAAGCGACAGACAATTTCTACGAGTTTTCTGCTCTCTTCAAGTTTGATGACTTTCTAAAGACATGCTGATATAGACACAATAAAAATGTAAGCAGATCAGGAATATTCTCTTTGTGTCTTACGTGCCTCAGACTTGAATGTATCCACGAACCAGATGCCCAAAAACTGCTTTTAAAAAGTATTGACTTTATTTTAATAGAATTTTCTGGAAGAAGACACCCTTAAAACATAGCATTCCACATATGCACTATAATATACATCTTTGTATCATTATATTTCAATTTCCATAAATTTTCTCTAACTAAAGAACATTCATTACAGCGCTGCAAATAAAGAGTGCAAAATAGCGGCGGAAAACAAGGCAAATATTTATTGCATCCATTCAGCGCATTAAGAGGCAGTTATTAAAGAAAAAAAAAACCTTGGACCCCCGCCACCTTTAAAAAAATATCTTTTAATACATACCGCATTTTTCGGACTACAGTATATCAAAGGTGCGCCTTCTATATGAACCGTACTGTACGTTTAAAAGTATTTAAGAGCTCCACACCAGCAAAATCCTGCAACAGCTTACACTGTACAAGGCAGAGGGAGAGAGCTTAACCCCTACAGCACCCTTGCAACATTAACCCCCAACAGCCCAAACCTCTTGAGATCGGAGCTCTGTGACATGTTGGAGACACGTTTCCCTGGAACTGCAGCTGCCTTGAACTGTGCACAGGTCTGCCACCTGCTGGTCATTTATTGCGCTGAGACTTATAATCAGGTGCGCCTTATATATGAATCTAGATGTTTTAGCAGGTATTTATTGATGGTGCACCTTATAGTCTGAAAAATATGGTACTTAATTTTTTGTACAACTTCTCTTTAAGCACCAGAATCAATATAAACTTTATATAGCCGGAGCGCTCTCCTAGAAGCATCACCTCTATGTATCATACTACTTGATAAGGCACTGCATACAAATCTTTGTCATCCATATTTCAGTCAATCGGCATAAGGCTACATCCACATCTCATTTTGTGAACAAGTTCAACATGTACACCAGGAAATGACGTACACGTGAAGGTGTAAGGGCCCTCACTCCTAGTGTTATATTGCTTATATTTTGTAATGTATTATTTTATTTCCATATGTCCCCTATCATTTGTAAAGAGCTACGGAATATGATGGGGCTATATAAATAAAGATTATTACTAAGGTGGAGGTATTCTTTTTGCCCTGTATACATAAAGGACACAATAGCGTAGTAGACTATGCTATTGCACCCTGCTTTTGCAAAAAAAAAAAAAAAGTATACTTTTAGGAGAGGCTGTGATAGTCCATGGGATATGGATTCCACTGAATGGCATCCATCCCCGGCCTCCGCTAGAGGGATACCTTAGGTGTTCCCTGAGTGATGTAAGTATAAAAATGGAGACACCCTGAACTTCAATAGCATAAGATTGCAATGCTAATGCACGGGCATACAGCGTGGGCACACAGCGCGGGCACACAGCGCAGGCACACGTTGTAATTATACATTGGGAATCCTATACTAGGTCTACTCGCAATGTGAAAAATGAGATGTGAACTCAGCCTTACACAGTTGTGCACGTCCATTGCTATCGCACAGTCTCATCAATCTATAGCTCACCAAGCTGATAGACAGATATGACATTACTGGGGTCTGCAACCAGAACCACTTTCGATCCCTGAAGTTCAGCTCCGAGAATCCAGTTCACTTTCTCTCCATGTTCAATGCACAGACTTGAACCAACACTTGGAGCGGTCTTGGCTTTAGCTTTGGAGGCTGACTTCTTTGGGTGGTGATGTTTTTGGGATTTCTGAGGTTGTACAGCGTCTTTTCCGAGATTCCAGAGACATATCCTGCCGTCATTCCCTCCAGAAAGTAACAAAGTCTGCCCAGGGTCTTGTTCTAGAAAACGGACTTGTGAGACGCCTTGAGTATGAGCCTTAAAACACACTTCTTCCTCAAAACGAGTTCCCGTTATCCGAAATGAACGGATTTTACCATCCTCAGCACCGCAGCAAAACACATTCCCGCAGCTGGATACGGAAAGTGAATGAGCCAGTGGGGGATTGAAGAGCTGACCTGGCGACTGATGGAGATCCAGATCTTCTTCATCTTGAGCCAAGTGCTGCAGATTTGTAAGCCACAAGGGTCGCGCTTTCTGCACGTGCCAGAGCATCACCTGCCATTCAGAGAAGACAAGGAACGTGATAATGAATAGGATGTCCTCTCACCATTCACAGGAACTATATCAGTAAACATTCACGAATTGATGCTGAATAATCTTGAAGGGATTTAATACTAGATTACTGCTGTATAACATGCTGTCTGCGGATAGCACCCTATATACTATCTGCTCAGATCCTCCTGCTCTATAACCTGCTGTCTGCGGATAGGACACTTTATACAATCTGCTCATCTCCTCTGCTCTATAACATACTGCCTGCGGATAGCACACTATATATAATCTGCTCAGCTCCTCCTGCTCTATAACATGCTGCCTGCGGAAAGGACACTATATCCAATCTCCTCAGCTCCTCCTGCTCTATAATATGCTGCTTGCATATAGGACACTATGTACAACCTGCTCAGCTCCTCCTGCTCTATAACATGCTGCCTGTGGATAGGCCAATATATACAATCTGCACAACTGTGCCTGCTCTATAACATACTGCCTGCAGATAGGACACTATGTACAAGCTGCTTAGCTTCTTCTGCACTATAACATCCTGCCTGCAGATAGGACCCTATGTACAATCTTCTCAGCGCCTGTTTAATTATGACATGCTGCCTGCAGATAGGACACTATGTTTAATCTGCTCAGCTCCTCCTGCTCTATAACATGCTGCCTGCAGATAAGACACTATGTAGCATCTGCTGGTAATAACTGTGAATGAAAGTTCAAAGAGTGATCCAGAAGGGCTGGTAATAACTTACCTGCATATCAAGTCCACATGAAACAAGACTTTGTGGGCGATGAGGTCTGAAAGCCACCGCTGAGCATATATTAGTATGTCTCTGTAGGGTTCTGCAGACCTTCTTGCTCTGTAGGTCTAAGACTTTCACAGTCCCAGAGTCATCCGCTGCTGCGAGGAGACTGTCCGTCTCATTGACAGAGAGGCAGTTGATCTCTTCTTTGTTGATGCTGAACGTCTCTCGAGGTTCTTCCAACGCTCTGATGTCCAGGACAGCGACAGTCTCTCCATGAGCAGCATAAAGTTTATAGTGAGAAACGGGGGAAAATGTGACCCCAGTTACATCCTCTTCGCCCTTCAGATGTAACTTGCTTATCGGAGATCCTTGCTCACTCCAGATGGTTAGCTCTCCACTTTCAGCACCAGAAGCGATCACCCTTTCCTTACTAATCGCGAGGCACAACACAGGATTGGCGTGACCAGTGTCCCACTTTGTAGCCATTCTTATACTCACAGCTAGGGCAGAAAAATAAAACTTGATTAATACATATAGCATCACTAAGTTTTGCTAGAAAATTGTGTGAAAAAAATTATTTTTGTCTTTCATATTCTGGGCACAGTTTCCACATCTATTGTCTGGAGACAATGTATCAGGTGCTTCTATGACATAGTTACAATAGGATCTCACAGCTAAGCCTCCCTGACTGTTTACTTATTGTATGAAGGATGTAGATGGAGAGGATAGTGAAAGGCAACACCCAGATAATAAACATGGTTCAGCCTCAAAATGGCCCCACAAGGACTGAAAGCGACACCTGTAAATTAATGGCTACTAAGCTTCTATTCTATTCTGCCTCCATTTAGTGCTACTTATGGAATTATTCGTTAACATATACCCCAAATTGCTTGCTGTCTGCTGAGTTGGGATGAGTAGGGGTTTTTGTTGCTATGTACAAGTATTATCATGTTTTTGTCTTATTTTCGGACTATAAGGCGCACCATCAATAAATGCCTGCTAAAACTTCTAGGTTCATATATAAGGCGCACCTGATTAATATAAATGACCAGCAGGTGGTAGACCTGTGCACAGCTCAAGGCAGCTGTTGTCTGTAACTGCGGTTCATATATAAGGCGCACTGGACTATTATAGTCTGAAATATACGGTATGTGAAAAATGAAAAAACTTTTAATAAAAAAAAAATACAGAAGACAGAAGGAGAGGAAGCAGTAGGGAGAATCTGAACATCAGGGTAGGGAGAGGCTGCACTACGTAAAGGATAACTAAAAGAAGTGCAGATCGTTTCCCTACTTTTATTTCTATCACAATGTTGAAAAATATAAGACCCCATTTTCATGATTGGTGGGGATCTTGACAGGTGGACACTCACCAATCAGTTATCCCCTTCACTTTCAAAACAAACTGAATCTATTTTACCTGAACCAGGATCAGTATCAGTCTTTACAGCAAGTACAGAAATCCATCCAAATAATTCATTAGAGCTGAGAAAAGAAGAAAAAGAATGGACATTCAGAAAGTGACAATGACTTAAAGGGAACCTGTCACCAGGAGACCCATTTTTAGCACTCCCCCAGTCCCCACAGAGCATAGTACATACACTGCCAAAGTGTTTTTGTATAAAAAATAGGTTTTACAGAAAAAAAGATATGTTATATTGTACCTCTCATTAGCATATGCTGTGTGACTAGGCAGTTGCCAATTGGGAGGGTCTGGAAAGGAGCAGTTCCCCCCCCACCCTTGGGAAACATGTGACCTTTTCAAATATATGAATAACTCCCCACACTCAAGATTGGCTGTAGAGGAGCAGGGGGCGTAGCTAAGTCCAGTGATGGGTGTTTTCATATATTTGAAAAGGTCACATGGAGTAGCTGTTCCCCAAGGGTGGGGGGCTGCTCCTTTCCAGTCCCTCCCATTTGGCAACTGCCTAGTCACACAGCAGATGCTAATGAAAGGTACAATATAACATATCTTTTTTTCTGTAAAACCAATTTTTAATACAAAAACACTTTGTCAGTGTATGTACTATGCTTTGTGGGGACTGGGGGAGTGCTAAAAATGGGTCTCCTGGTGACAGGTTCCCTTTAAAGGGAACCCGTCAGCAGAAATTGAATGAATTTTTTTTACGGCGTTCACCATGCGTGTCCAATAATGATTCTTTTTTTATTATACGGATTGTTATGGACGCAGCAATACCAAATATGTATATTGTATATAGTATACCTTATTAAGCGTTTGTAATGGAATGTGTCATTTTAAGAGCTTGCGTTTTATTTATTTATTGTGTTTATTTATTTATTTTTTTTTTAATTATCTTTTCCTTTTTTTTTTATTTCCGATACTCTGATCGCTACATACTAATGTATTGTAGTGCAGTGTAAACTGTGTGGCATGTAGATGCATGCACAGACATCGGGCAGCTACAGGGCGCTTGGCAGGACTCGGGCTGCCCTGAAAAAGATCGGATTCCTTGGTAAGCGGCACGGGGGTCCGATACCTAGGGAAGGGGGAGACTTTTATAGGCCCCGGCAGAAGGTGTAATAACTGATACTAACAGACATTTCCATTCAATGGAAGGGGGGGGCAAATCTGTAATTTATCCATTAATACCTTCAGGCTGTGTTCACACGATGCGTCACATTTTTTGATGCGTTTCTGATGTCTTCCAAAGGCTTCAGCCTAGATCACATGATGAGGTAACATTGCGTTTCCACTGCATCTGCTAAAACACATTGTAACCTCAGCATGTGACCCAGGCTGAAGCCTTTGGAAGACGTCAAAAACACATAAAAAAACCATGATGCAACGCATTGTGTGAACGCGCCCTCTGTGCCTATACAGGTGCGAGTTGTTTTAGAATAGGAAGTGGACCTTACAGGTATAGTCATAAAATGCGGTATATGATCACTGATTGGCTGCCGCGTGTGATCACCTGGGGGAGAACCAGAACATGTGTGCTGGATCCGCAGGAGATTAAAGGGGTCCTCTGAAGAATTTTTTGGCACCTAGTTCAAGCTGCCAGCTAAATATGACATGATACAGCACGACTGTGCTCCAGCCTGGTATATACAGAGTATATATGACATCTCTGAAGACAGTGAAAACTACAAGTCCCAGCATGCACTGCCCCCAAGCACTGTATCACTGCAATCCCTCCATACATTGATCACACACCTGGCTCTCCAGAGCTAATGGCGTCCTCTCCCTCTGACACATGTGCTGCTCAATGCAATTGGTCACATTGTTTCTGCAGAAGTGAAAAGCACACGCCGATTGGTTTACGGGCCGTAAGGCAAGGTCGTAAAGGCGTGGCCACCCATGCGAGACGCGTGCGCAGAACACCTTTGTGCTGATTGGCTCAAGCACTGTCATAAGGAGGCCGGATCTATCGCTGATTGGTCGCCGTGCTGTGCCGCTGAGGTATGCAGGGTGGAGACACAACAGGAAGCCTCCCGGAGCCCGGATAGTATGCGGCGTCTGATTGGATCAGACCCTATTTATTTTTGTAAGCGCCGGTGCTGATTGGCTGCTGATTACGTGATGCAGCAGGATGTTGCTCGGCGCTGGGTGATGAGGGAGTGTGGAGGGGTTTGAGTCGCCGGTAACCGGGAACTAGGGAGGGGATGGCGGCTGCGGCGGCTGCCGCTCCCTCTGCGGCTCCCGCTGTGCCTCCTCCCCCGCCTCCAGCCTCGGGCTCCGGGAGATTACCGAGCCGTGTGCTGGAGCTGGTCTTCTCCTACCTGGAGCTGTCAGACCTCCGGAGCTGCGGCCTGGTGTGTAAGCACTGGCACCGCTGCCTGCACGGGGACGAGAACAACGACGTGTGGAGGAGTCTGTGCCTGAGGACGGTCAGCGAGGAGGCGATGCGCACAGACGTGCTCTGCAACCTGCCCACATACAAGGCCAAGGTAGCCAATCACAGCACAGCTCTTATCCTCTGAGGACACTGAGGGGGGATCTAAACTGCAGTGTGATTGGTTGTTCTCTCATTCTTCCTATCCCCATAGCATCAGCTGGATGAGGCCTCTCTCCATTCATTCATTCACCTTTTCCTGGAGCTTCTGTCTGTTATACTATACACAGTGATGGCTGATAACTGAGGACAATAGATCTCATCCAACTGTGCTGTAAATGTCACTAGATTAAGGAGGTTTCCACTAGTCTTTGTTCACAAGCGCCATTATGGGATCAGTCATGATGACCGTATGTATCTGTCACATGACACGCGGTGACTGATGAGGTCATTGCTGACGCCAGTAATTGTTCGTATGTCATAAGTAGCTCTCAGGGAGTCCAGGATTGATCATGGGAATATTGCTTAGTTTATAATTATAAAACTGTAAACCATAGAATGAGGTCAGTGATCCTTCTCATCACTTGCTAATAAGAGCAGTGCCTTATGTTGTACAGAGGCAGAGCTTGGTATTGCACCTGTAGGCTTGGTGTGGAAACCATTGTCGTTCTGTAATTTACCACCTGTCCTCATGATGGCTCAATGTGGCACCGAAGGTGTAGAAATTAACCTTCAAACTTGTTTACCCACTTTCTGGCTGCACCAGGTAGAAGGTTAAAGGCTCTAGGGACACCTGTGGTCATTCTCTTTCCTTATAGTTGATGTTGTGTTATTGTACATGTAACCGGCCAAGTTTAGTGAGCAGATACCTTTCTAACCCAGCCGGATATAAGGGGGTGCAAGAAGAGGGCATCACCCACAGTGACATGACTCTTCTTACACGTCTGACTATTGACTGCAGAGGTTACAGGTCTCTGATCTGTTTGGGAGCTGATGGACGGAACGGTGCTCCAAGGGTGGATGAATGTTGCGTAGTCTTGACTTGTTCATAGCTAAAGGCGCAACTTGCTTGGCTTGTTGTGCTGGCGGGAGTTCCTGGAATAAACACGGTGCAGAGAACTGGGCTCAGAATATCAGTGACACATGGAGTCCCTGCAAATTATCAGTGCTGACACTGTAATTGTGAGTACAGTGGAGGAATAAGGGACTCGTGTATCACGGTGATGCTTGGAGTCCCGTACCCCGCAGTGCAGTTGGTTCATGAAATCAAGCCATCAGACAATGTCTGTCCTGTTGGCTAATTACACCAGGTACAATCTTAAAATTTGGAAGAGGCTAAGCATCTGTCTCCCTCTCTTTCTCTGCAGATGAGAGCTTTCCAGCATGGCTTCAGCTCCAACGACTGCTCCAGAAACGTGTATATTAAGAAGAATGGTTTTACCCTCCATCGGAATCCAATCGCTCAGAGCACCGATGGGGCACGCACCAAAATTGGCTTCAGTGAGGGGCGTCACGCCTGGGAAGTATGGTGGGAAGGGCCGCTGGGCACGGTGGCGGTCATTGGCATTGCAACAAAACGGGCTCCCATGCAGTGTCAGGGTTATGTAGCGCTGCTTGGAAGCGATGATCAGAGTTGGGGATGGAACCTAGTCGATAATAATCTGTTGCACAATGGAGAAGTCAATGGAAGTTTTCCACAGTGCAATAACGCACCCAAGTATCAGGTAAGTGATGGCTAACCTCTTTCTTATAGCTTTCCCTAGTCGTTTCTACCCACATGTCAGGAAAAATTACAAAACCTTTCCTCCTATAGTCTCCAGGTGGATTTGCCCGTGGAGCAGCGTGTTCTTGGCTTCTGCAAGGTCACGTCCACACCCTCAGTATTTTGCCCTTAAGTGCTGGCAGAATTCACTGAGCTTCTACACTTAATTTTTTTAACCTGTGTTAACTGTTGTAGAACACATTTTGTGCAAAATATTACATTTTAAAATTCATAGGAAATCGCCCCTACTGCATTTTTCTTTGTGCGACTTTTCACAGTTTGCAACTCTTTAGGTGCAGAATCGAGCAGCGTACCAAATTTATCTGCCTCAAGGATTAGGTGTAGTGGCCGTATTTACCTTTGTGGGGCCACTACAGATGTTTGTTAAATTGTGCGACTCTTGGGCTTTGAAATTGTTTCCTTCTTGCGCCTAATAAGTCACTAAAAAATCATTCTAGACCCAGACTTACTTTTGGAGCTACTATGTGGGACGAAAGTTGCAAAAGTGAGACTAAACAGGCAACTCCTCGCATGTATCACAAAGGGAAATAGTTGCACGGGAAATAGATTGCAATGATTATGTAGGCCAACCTCAGGAAACTTGGCAGCTGAAAAGTTGTGCTACATGTGCCCCATAGTGTTATTGCTCTCCTGAGGTCGCTGTCTGGTCACTAGGGGGCAGAAACAGACAAGGAAACCCCTTCTGATGGGCCACACATGTAGTGGTGACCTGATGCTAAGAATATATTTTTCTCTCTATTGCAGATAGGTGAAAGGATCCGAGTCATCCTGGATATGGAAGACAAGACCTTGGCCTTTGAGCGTGGCTATGAGTTTTTAGGAGTGGCATTTAGGGGACTTCCAAAGACCTGTCTATATCCAGCTGTGTCTGCGGTGTATGGGAACACAGAAGTGACTTTGGTTTACTTAGGAAAGCCTCTGGATGGATAAGGCATCTGCAGAAGACGGCTGTGGCCTGACAGGAGGGGCTGTGCATGCAATGGAGCAGACAGCGTGACCTGCTCTGCGGGCTCCCACAGGACAGAAGTGATCAGGGGATCCTCCTTCCTTCCACAAGACCCGGAAAGCTTTCCACCTCCTCTCCGTGTGATCCCTGGACGCCTGTGGGTTGTTGCTGTGTGTATGGCGATTATGGGTTTTATTTTTTATCCCAGTTGTTGACAGTCTGTTATTGTGTCGGTTTGGTGATTGTGCAATGGAAACCAGTGTCTTTAGCTAATGGATGCGGGGATGAGGAGAGCGGGGCGTATCGCCCCATCTTTCCAGGGAGGGTCTCTTGTATTGTGTTTTTTTTTTTTTTTTTTTAACCTCTTCATATGAAATACCCGAGCTGGAACACCTGACATTGGGTTATACAATGGTTTTTATCCATGCCGCTGTGTTTAAGACTCCATTTTAAGTGGCATCTTTAGAGTACTTTTTTGTTTTTTACACAATTAGAGCCTCCAGATGGCTCACTCAGGTCTGGTTTTGTTAAAGGGAAAGGGAAGCTATAACTTAAGAATTTTATCATGAATTTTCTTTTTAAATTTTAATGAAGGATGCCCTTTTAAAGGAATACTTCAGGCAAAACTCTCACTGTGTTATGTCCAAAGCAGGGTCCTAGGGTGGTAAATCAGAGGTTTAACACAATGATCCACATTCACTAATGTGGCAGATTGAGAATTCCGGTTTATTTTGTGCCAAAATCTGGCATATTTTTGGAACACTCTTTATTAAAACAGATTTAGCATATCAGTGTGCAGGGAAAAAAAAAGTTCACCTAATTAGGTTTTTACTTAAAAGTACCGCAACGTGTGCATGTCAGTCTGCAAGTGGTAAGACTGGCCTACAACACGAGCAGGAATAGGTCCTGCTGCATTATTTGCGGCCCGGCCTGTTGGCGCATATGCAGGGCTACGGGAGCCATGGCCTTGTTCATGTGCCCATACAAAATGATGGGGCCTGCTGTTTCAACCCAAAAGCGATGGTCGTGTGCATGAGCCCTAAATGTGAATCTGACCCTGAAGGAAGAGATGGAGCAGTGGTTTGCCATTTGATAATGTTATTATATTGCAGCTAAATTTTGAAAGGGAAAATTGGACATGAATGAAGCCAACAAAAAAAAATGTATATGTAATAATAAAAAACTAGTTAACGCTCTCCTCTTCCCATCCCCACTACTCTGCACTTCCTGCTCCATAGTAAATGTTAGGAGAAGTTGCTTGGCCAGTCCCTGATGGAGGTTGATCTCCACACCAACAAGCGTTTGGCTTTTCCAGCAACTCCCCAGGTATTGGGTGATGAACGAATATTTGCACTGTTGCAGGGACCTGGAAGGGGCACAGTTTACACTTTACGGGCCCCTGTACATCCTATTTAGTATGATGCCTCTTTATACTGCCAGGCCTACATATTATATCGGATTAGATAACCTGCTCTACCCTGCATGTTCATTTAATGCATGCCATATGTGAAGTGCAACTTGAGTCAATTGAACTATGTAATGGGTTTCAAACTTTTATGTTGGGATTTTTTAATTTTTTTTTGTCACAAGATCAGACAGGACTTTGACAAACCAAAGTAATGATAACTTTCCGGACTTGACTTAGTAGCAGAAAATAATATTTGCTTGAAGGGGTTTTCTTGGATAAAAATACTAATGAACCATTGGCTGTTCTTGATGTAATAGCTCCACTCTCTTTATAGTGGCCAGACCTGGGTACTGCAGATCAGCTCCCACTCATCTTGAATGGGAGCTCAGGTGCAATGACCATAAATAATAATCCCTTTATATAGCGCCCACAGATTACACAGCGCTGCACAGAGCTTGCCAAATCGGTCCCTGTCCCCAATGGGGCTCACAATCCAATCAACCTACTAGTATGTGGAGTGTGGGAGGAAACCGGAGGACCCAGAGGAAACACAGAGAGAACATACAAACTCTTTGCAGATGTTGACTTGGATGGGATTTGAACCCAGGACCTCAGTGCAGCAAGGCTGTAGTGCTAACCACAGAGCCACCGTGCTGAGAAAAGTTTATTTGGCAGGGTGCCTGACACCAAACAATCTGTTATTGATTCAGTATTTTTAGCCAGGAAAACCAATTTAAGCAACCCAAACCACTGCCTTTAGTAATCTTACAAACCTGTAGCAAAATCATTAACTTCTCCTGACTGCTATTCTACCATGAAGACTGTTTTGATACCATCAGTTTTTTTTTTTTTTAATTTACCAGTGTATGCTAAGATTTGGAGGGGGGGGGGGGGTGTTGAAGATGATTGAAGAATTGCTGCTGTGAGCATTTCATCTGTGCCTCGCATGTTGCTGTAGTCTTATGTTGGTATTATCAGCCTAATCTTCTTAATATATGGCATTATGCAGATACGTAGATTTATATAAAGTCTTTTTTGCCTCTTCCGTTTAAAAAAATATATATATATATACATTTTTAAAGGTGGTATTACACCTTTAGACTAATGTTGGCACAACTGGCCATACCAGCCATCTAATATAAGAGTATCAACTTTCCCCCTCAATGGCAGATGTCAAGAGAAAGACGGACAGGTATGTTTTGATATCAATATGCCCATTCCTTCCCAGAAGCTGTTGCTGGAGGGGTATTGGCTCTTTTCGGGCAGTGAGAGGTCAGTGTTATTTAGGCACTGTTTATTTTTATGCTCAGGTGTAGAGCATTTAGAGAAGTTGGCGTATAAGGTGACTGCTAATAGAAAGCTCGCTGAGCTCTGAACTTCCAGCTGCATAAGCAGATTTTGATGAAATTTTGAAGTTGACCTTCTGACCCCCACAAACTGCATATCTTTAATAGATGCCACTTCACTGCTCAGGAGCAGTAGGAAATACCAGCTACACCAGAAACATTCAGGACCTCCCACCTGACAATCTTGCTCCACCGATTTGACAGTAGGGATATGAAAATTTTGACAGTGATTGTGACTAGTAATAGTGACTATGCTGGGGTCTGTAGAGTAAACAAATTGGGGTTGGTTGAGGTGGTTAAAGGTAGTCTTAAAAAACGTTGCAACAGGAACCTGTCCAGGAATACACATATAGAATGAAAAGCTACAATTTATTTTTTTTCCATTGTGGCTTTCCTGTTTTGAAATTTTCGATTTTGCCTTGGGCATGTGACATTAGCATTCCTGCTCCACAAGTAATTGTTCATTCATAGCCATTGGGGAGCTGCACGCCCTGTTTCATGGTAATAAGTATCTAAAAGAGAACGACCAGAAGTTGTTCATTAAACAAACCTAAAATGTGAAATGCTTGTCGTGCATTATCGGATATAGAATTTACACACACCGTGGGTCCAAGTGTATTCGCTGTGTCTCTGCAGCCATCACTGTACTCCGGTGACTTATCCTGCTATGAGAATGCTTCATCTTTCCCTTCTATTACCAAGTCGCTAACTTGTAAGATGCATGAACAAAATCTATACACATGTAAACTTCCCGTGTCCAGACTAAACACACCACTATATGAATATTATCAAAACAAGAAACCTTTTTTTAAAATTCCTTTTAGTGTAAATTTGCTGTTTTTAAGGTAAAAAAAAACTATATAACATGATATTTAACGTTTTATACACCTCCAAGAAAAAAAACTCCTCCCACCCTGTATAGCATCTCCAGGATTCAATCTTGCAGTTCTGCCTCCCCTCTCCCAGCAGTAAGGGACAGCACTAAGCAAGTGATGTACACTATTCAGCGACTTATTATATATTCATTTAGCTGCTTGACAACCTCCTTTTGCAAATGGATAAGTCCCCGAGTCCACATTGTATTGTTTGTTGGCTATCGGTCAGGGATTATATATTGATCATTGTATAGATCGTAAAATATTTAAAGTGAAGAGTTATGACATTTTTGTGCAAAGTATATAGCGGTATCTAGAAAGGTGTGCTGGTGGACACACATGCTCAGTCCATCCCCATAGCCAGGTCTCTGCATAGTTACTCTCTCTCTCTCTCACTGTAAGTCGGCCAATAGAAATATTCATTTTCCCTTATGTTGGAAGGAGCAGAGCCTTTGCGGTAGCAGAGAGGATTCCTTTTGCAAGGAAAGTAAATTATATAGTCGGCTGCCAGAATGAGAAGTAGACTGATTCAGTGCCTGCTTCAGCAGCACCAAGGATAAGTTTCAAGAACTTAAACTGCTATTTGGTCAGAATTTTTTTTTTTTTATAGCAAAAGTCTAATCTGAGCTTCTGACTTGGTAAAATGATTTCTATGGGATGGTCGGCGTACCTGACTCTCCTCCTAGTGCTTTCCCATCATATATAACAAATTGTCAACTATATAATGTAGACCTGTTGATGGTTAGAATGTACAGTATTCTATATGTAGGTCGTAATCGATTAGACCTTTATGAAATGGAACTCCAGCTAATCCTCCACATTATGCACGGCTGCCCAGTCATTGTGTTGAGACATATCTACTATAATTTTTAATGGTGTTAAATGGCGCTTTGTAAGCAATGGTGTGGATCCATTTACCGTCGTAGAAGTATAGTATGGACTGTGCCATGGTAAATGTCAGGCTGTGAATGTACCAGACTGATTCGTGTTTGAATTTTTTTTTTTTTTTTTCTTTCCCATAGCACTTTTATTTAGCAGTTGTATACTACTTGCTATATGTTGTAGGAGAACAAAATACTCCTAATTCTGGAAGGGGAAACTGATTATCCATTCTTAATCTACCCCTAGTTACATTCAATCTGCAGCTGGAGAGACCCGCAAAATCATTATACATTCCTGCCCATTGTTGTCCTCCACTTATCAGACCATTCCGGGACATCAGCTTTTACAATCAAGAGTTTTGACAATCTTCATAGCTGTACTGCGCGTGTCAACTGGTATGGACCATACACGCTTTGACATGGACCAGAATAATCTAAGATAGGCTTGTGCTCCATGACTTGGTGTTAGATATGGTCATCTGCCAATGGGCTCTTATGTCAAAGGACTTCCACAGAAGAGCCTAAAAGGAAGGGTTTCTCACGGTTTGTTGTAAACCTCTGATGTCACCAGCTTGATGAAACTTTTTTTTTTTTCCACCTCGCAATGGGTCAACAAATCAAAAAACAGCCACCAAGAAGTGAGATCCTATAGTAAGTGTCGACCCTTCTACTTTAAGGTTTGGCATGCTAGCCAAATTTCTCTTGAATATTGTTGGGTATATTGTAAGTTCTAGTGTTCTGTAACGTAGGAGTTTTAGCCATTTTCCTTTGGAAAGACAAACAATAACCTTCTCTTGGATCCCCGTCCATTGAGGTCCATGCTCGTCTCCTGTCTGTCTTGCTGTGATGATGAGATGTTCCCAGGGTTGTAAGTTTAGGGCCATAGTCTGGTTTTTATTTTTTTTTTTTTTTAAGTACAGAAGCTGCTGTGGCGGCATTGGACGTTACGTTTACATTCAAGACCATGGAGTATTTCCTATAACTCGCTGCTGTTAGTCGGAGGATTAGTTATAACCAATGAACTGCGGTTGTGGTACTTACCGCACTTTGCAGATGTCATGAATTTGGCTTTTGATCTTTACGTTGCAGCAGTCATTCATTACAGCGATGACCTCTGTATAGAGATATGTGTATGTGTGTATATATATTTATTATTTATACAGTGTCTTTTAAAGGGAATTTTTGAAAAGCCAAGCAAAAGCTTTTAGACTGGAAAGTAACAATTCAAAGTGCTCTTTTAGATGAAATTAGGTTCTTCCCTTTTATTATCCACCCCTTCCCCAATCATTTTATGTAGTATTAATTATATGTCAGAGTATGTTCATATTATTTTATGTTGTGCTATATTCCTGCAATCAGATTTTGAACTGCATCTTGTCTCAATTTAAACTCTCTTGTGGCTAATCTTGGACAGGATGCACTTGTCCTTTTTCGGTAGTTTTTCGAATAGCTAGGACCCCATCGATCTAAAGGAGGTTGAATATTACAGCGGTCATGATTAGCGATGAGCAGACTTGTTGGTTCGGCAGCCTGACAAGGACATATTGGCAGCAATTAGTCATGGCTATGATTGGCCGGGGGGAAACCCCTTGACCAATCATAACATTGCTAGGGGCGTCAATTTGCCAGATTGGCTGTTCGGCCGGCAATATTTCCGGGTCAGGCAGTTATACTCAACCATCGGGTCCGCTGCTCTCTGGTCACAAACACTTCCCTCAAAGTCATGAGGACTGAAGAAGATTGTCTGTCTCTATAGAGTAGGAGAACACGTGCAAGACAATGGACTATTGTGATCATTGGGAACCCTTGGGATCAGACACATGGCGATTGATGTAATGGGTAACCTGTTAATGGTCTGTGCAGGCACAATTTATACAGAAAATTTAAATTTTTGCAACTTATTTTGTGTACAGTACTGCAGCATGCCCTCAGTAGTATGTTCTACTCTACTACGGTCAACGGGATTATTACTTTCTCTCCTTTGTCCTCTCCTCCTCACGAGCAATGTATTTGATGTTCATCTCGCTGTAACAAAATGTACTATATTATAAATACATTGGCGCATTTTACTGTATTTATCAAAGACAGACTTTTACAGAAAAATTGTGACTATTCTAGTTGGCGGGACTTTAAAGGATTGTCAACGTTCTCCCGATGTTAAGGAGTTTATTATTAGAACATGTAAAAGCCATGAAAGAAAACTACTGCCCATGAAGAGGAAATCTGGGCAATGAATACTCATGTGGATATTGTCCTTTGTGACCTTACTTTGGCTGAGCTGCTGTGAACTGGTGAATTGAGGAACTAGTCAAGCTCAAAATATGCTTTCATATTGAAAATAAAGGGATGCGTCTTAAAGGGAATTGGGTCTGGTTTGTTTTCAGGCATTCATTCTCCTACGAGGAATGGTATGAACTAACGACTTGGGGACTTGTTGTAGGGTGGGATCGCACGTGCCTGATGGTGTAGGTTTAAGAACAAACCTTAGAAAATTTGTTAGACCCAGTTCACATATCAGTTAGATCTTTAGTTATTGTGTGCCAAAATCACGTGTGGTTGAAAACACAGAAAAGGTGCTAGTTTTTTTGGGACAACTACACGGAAGTAACTTATAATGAAAAGACCTGTTCTGTGTACAGGCAGTCCCCGGGTTACTTACAAGATGAGTTTGTTCTTAAAGGAAACCTACCACTTGTAGTGGCAGGTTTCTGATGGAAATATCGGGCACCAGCACAGGGTGAGCTGGTGCCGGAGCTTATTTTTGTTAGTGTTTTAAACCGCGGTATCGCGGTTTAAAACCCTTTTTAAACTGTATAGCCGGCGCAGGCAGGTACGCGATCGGCGCTTACCATGCGCGTGGCTACAAGTGGTAGGTTTCCTTTAAGTTGAATTTGTATGTAAGTTGTAACTATATATTTTATCATTGTAACCCCAGACAAAATGTTTTGGTCTGTGTGACAATTTAAAATATTTAGGTTGTCATAAGAACCCTGATTAACAATAAAGCTTCACTGCTGACACCTTTGATAACTGTTACAGCTGATCATTGTAGCCTAGGACTAAAGTACAATAAATTACCAATATCCAGAGGTCCGTTTGTAACTAGGGGTCGTATGTAAGTCGGGTGTTCTTTAGTAGGGGACTGTCTGTAGTAAGAAAAGTAGAGTAGTCAGCTCGCCTGAGCACTGCTCATGCTATCCCCGCTGTGTGTCCTGATATGCGAAAACTCCAGCTTGCAAGCACACATCCAATACAAGAAAAGGAGAAAATCCAGCTCGAAAGAACCGCCGGTTGAGGGAAGTAAAAATGTCAATCTTTCTTTATTCGATAATAATAAAAACATGGAGTGCCGGGATATACAGATGGCAGGAATCAGAGGAAAAAAAACGACACGTTTTGGATATAAACTATCCTTATTCATGGCTAAAGCTTTCGAGCTGTATATATATATTTTTTCCCCCCCTTTTTCCCTTGTTCTGTGTATTCAATCACACCTGGTTTTGGCTCGAAATAACTGGAGACCTAACAAAGATGTGAACTGAGCCTTAACTTGTCCTTACTGGTGGCTCCACTCTTCTCTTACCATGTGATTCCAGCTTCCAACTCCTAATGGTCTGTACCCTGTGTAGCCATTTTCTCGCCTCCTCTGCTATTGTCTGGTTTCCAGTGACGATGGACAGCCTTTTACTCAATTTCTCAATGAACTTTGTATTTGTTTTGGTAAGACATAACTACTGTTACATTGTCTTTAATAAACTGAGCTGAATCTGTGTCTGAGTTTAGGTAACCGCTGCCTTGATGGCAGAGACTATAACCAGGTCACGGTACACAACAATGACCTCTTTTAAACATTACATGAAACAGTGTGAACATTTATTTTTTTTTTAGACAAATCTTCATGCACAAACAACAGGGACAAGACTAAGGCCGGCGGCATATGTGGCGCTTTGAAACCGTTTTTGGCCATTTTTTTTTTAACGGACTGCTTAAAAACGGCCCAAAAGACACGTTAAAAACGCTACGTATGCTGCCGGCCTAACTATTCAAGGTCGTCAACCTTTATTGACTCGTTCACAAATTCTGAAGATATTGTTCCAGGAGCCGGTGACTGCATGGATGCAGTGCTTCTAAATCGTACCTACATGCTGCCTTAAAAAACAGGATAAGTGATTCTTTTTGCTTCTCATAACTTTGTTTTTGAGAAAACCGACTTTTAATGCTATGCAAGTTAGCCACTGGGGCTCCTGACTATGTTGAGGAAGCTAATTCTGACTCATTGGGGCTTATTTACTAAGGGTCCACGGCCGCACTTTCGGAATTGTGCCACTGAGACGGGTATTTAACTGGGGATTATGTCGCACATGATCGGATTGTGGCGCAGCTGCGCTGGCTTTCATGCGACAGAAATCAGGGGAGTGCCGTCGGACGATTCGGACTGAGCGCAGGATCAAGCACTTACATGCCCCACAAAGAAGAAGGTGAACTCCGTCGCACCTGAGCGGAGAAGTGACACATGCAGGATATCGAGCACATAATCGTAGTGAATCACGGCAGAATGCATTTCGGTTAGACCATGCACTTTCAGGTAACGTGTTAGGACGGGTAAGTAAATGTGCCCCATTGTTCTGCAAATTATTAGGGTCATTATTCGGGTCTCTGACTGGAGTGGGCGGAGGTCGACAGAAAAGGAGAATGGAGGTTTGAATAATTAGCGGATGGCAGAGCTATAATAATAATCTGTAATGTAGCCAGAAGCCCCTAAGGCTCATTTGCATAATTTTAAAAATAACTTTGTTGGCTAGTCGTGTCAAAGGTGCCTTAGACAAATAAAGTCAGCTGATATCAGCATTCAGGCTTCATTTCCAGAGGTAGTTCATCACAGACTACCCTGAGAAGAATTTTAGTTTTTTTTCATTGTGTAGCTCATCTAAGCCTTTGGCAGAAGTCTAGTTCGGACAGTGCAGGATGTGAGTTTTTATAGGTTTCATTGCTTTCCATTCTGGTAAATTCTCCCAGGCACTACAAGGGTTGCTGTGGCTTTGGTTGCACTACTGGGTGAGCAGCAGGCAATTGGTACAGCCAATTATGGCAATAAATTCCATTGTCTTGTATGCCGAGTAAAATGCAGTGTAATGAGTAGGACTTTGGTCCAATTTAATGTCGAATAGGAGATACTGTTGGAAAAGTCTTCTGCAGAAATGAAATCGTTGGCCCCCTTCCAAAAAAGTCACTGACGTTACTTAAAGTAAACCTACCACTTAGAATGGCAGGGGTAAGCTGTAAGTACCGAGCACCAGCTCAGGGTGAGCTGGTGCCGGTACTTACTTTCGTTAGTGTTATAAACCGCGGTTTTAACACTTCTAAAACTTTAGAGCAGAAGGGGCTTTGGCGCTGCGTGCGCACGATCTGCCCCTTCTGCTCTAAAGATGTTACGCGCGCACGATCGTGCGCACGCAGCGCCGAAGCCCCTTCTGCTCTAAAGTTTAAAAAGTGTTAAAACCGCGATACCGTGGTTTATAACCCTAACGAAAGTAAGTACCGGCACCAGCTCACCCTGAGCTGGTGCTCGGTACTTACAGCTTACCCCTGCCATTCTAAATGGTAGGTTTCCTTTAAACCTAATGATAAACGCCTGTACAAAAATGATGGAACCCATTGAAAATAATTTGACCATAGGAACATTTCACACTTTGGTGGATCCTGTTATCAGCAGCACAAGGGTCTTCACTCTTGTTATCAGTCACAATGCCTATTTATAGGATGAGAGGTAGTCACTGTGCTGTTCATTATGATGTTCTGTATCACTATAAACATGGACCAGTAAAAGCTAAGAGCGTTCTCCCACAAGACGAATAAGAAAATTATAAACATGTTAAAGCTCACCTGTTGACCGGTTCCAATAACCTTTATTAGCATTGTAAATCATTTCAGTGCTTTATAAAACTTTATTTCACATTACCTGGTTCCCTGCTAGCAGCTTGCGGTGAGTCCAGTGAGGGCAGATGTATCAGTCTGTGTGCGCACAAATGGAGTAACAGGATACCACTCTATTCAATTACTGAGAAAGGGGACCTTTGTTTTTGTCAACAGGGGTCCGTTCTCATCATCCGTAAGAGACACAGCATTCGGGCCCTAACAGATGAGATTATTTTCCCCTATGCTGGCGATGGGGGATAACAATAATACTTGGGATGACCCCTTT
Source organism: Engystomops pustulosus (assembly GCF_040894005.1). Classification (NCBI taxonomy): domain Eukaryota; kingdom Metazoa; phylum Chordata; class Amphibia; order Anura; family Leptodactylidae; genus Engystomops; species Engystomops pustulosus. The sequence goes on along the minus strand of NC_092413.1, from coordinate 188,899,280 downwards.
AATGCACCTGACTCACAATTTAGCATTCCCAGTGGAGGAAACAACTCTTTTTGTGCCCCTTAGGTTACTCGCAGTGATGCCTTGTAGTTGCTCCCCTTACATATTGCAGAATATGAATGAGCTATATTATGATGTAACAGCAGAGGGCAGTCCATACAAACATTGAAGATTCCACAATGTGGAAAGTGGGGTGAAGCCCACAACATGTATCAGACCAAGACTAGTGGGAAAATAAGAACTGAAATTTATTCCACCTAAACCAGGTTGGTGACAGGGAAGGATAAGGAAATAACTCTTTTAAAAAGAGGTTGCCATCCAAAAAATTGTGTAATATAGCTTTATAAACTAGTTAAATAAATGGGACGGGTATCCAGGATAATATGGGAAAAGAAATCAAACTGCTCCTTACCTATCCACAGAATGGGGCCCATTTACAGTGCAGTGTGTAATAGGTGCAGTTTATCTGTGTAAAAAAGTGCAGCCGCGCTACAAAACTGTTGCGTGCGACACAAATGTGTCTCGGGCCTTTCTTTAATACATGGGCAAGCAGTTTGCACAAGAAAGAACATGCAAAGTATTACAGAAAACTGGTGCAAGCACAGAGGCGTAACTTGAGGGGGGGTTCAGAGGTTGCCGTCGCACCAGGGCCCAAGAGGCTTAGGGGGCCCTTATGGTGTCACTTTCCCATATGAGAAGACTATAAACCAGAGGTCCCCAACCTTTTTTGCACCAGGGACCGGCTTTAAGCTAGACAAGTTTTCCATGGCCCTGTGGGGGCGGGGCTTTGGTCATATGGGGTGGTGTTATGGAGGGGTGGAGCTTATAATATAAGATATCAGGGAGTGTCCGGACCAGATCCATCATATTGGTTTGGTGTAAAAATAAAGCAATGCAAAATGCATACAGCGTATCGCCATGTAGTATAAAATGCATACAGGGTATCGCCATGTAGTATAAAATGCATACAGCGTATCGCCATGTAGTATAAAATGCATACAGCGTATCGCCATGTAGTATAAAATGCATACAGCGTATCGCCATGTAGTATAAAATGCATACAGCGTATCGCCATGTAGTATAAAATGCATACAGCGTATCGCCATGTAGTATAAAATGCATACAGGGTATCGCCATGTAGTATAAAATGCATACAGGGTATCGCCATGTAGTATAAAATGCATACAGCGTATCGCCATGTAGTATAAAATGCATACAGCGTATCGCCATGTAGTATAAAATGCATACAGGGTATCGCCATGTAGTATAAAATGCATACAGGGTATCGCCATGTAGTATAAAATGCGTACAGCGTATCGCCATGTAGTATAAAATGCGTACAGGGTATCGCCATGTAGTATAAAATGCGTACAGCGTATCGCCATGTAGTATAAAATGCGTACAGGGTATCGCCATGTAGTATAAAATGCGTACAGGGTATCGCCATGTAGTATAAAATGCGTACAGGGTATCGCCATGTAGTATAAAATGCGTACAGCGTATCGCCATGTAGTATAAAATGCGTACAGCGTATCACCATGTAGTATAAAATGCGTACAGCGTATCACCATGTAGTATAAAATGCGTACAGCGTATCACCATGTAGTATAAAATGCATACAGAATACCGCCATGTAGTATAAAATGCATACAGAATACCGCCATGTAGTATAAAATGCATACAGAATACCCCCATGTAGTATAAAATGCATACAGCGTATCGCCATGTAGTATAAAATGCATCCAGCGTATCACCATGTAGTACAAAATAGAAACTCTGATAAATATCACAAATACTACATATACATACAGCATATATACACACATATACAAACAGTATATACAGCATATGCACACACTGCACATACATATACAGAATATACATAAACACTCATACAGCATATGCACTTATGCACACACACACACACATACACATATACACACATATATACATACACGAACACATAAATATATACATGCACAGATAAAGTTACATTACCTTTTTTTATGGTCCTGACAGGTATGCGAGGAGTGGAAGAGCCGGGCACCCGGTGCTGTCCAGTGGGCTGCCGCAGCATGGTGCCAGGAGCTCGGTGCCAGGTGGTCGGCGGGTGGAAGATCGGTGCATGCCGGCCAGGCACTTGAGAGCTCGTCGTGCCGGTCTGCAGGCGGTCGCATGGTCATGGCCGACGGCGGGTTACATGGTGCGCGCGGGTGTTAGCTCGGTGCCTGGGGGCGGGCAGCTTGGTTTCGGCAGGCAGGGACCAGAGCGCGGACGGGAGAATGATGATGGCCGGAGGGCGTGCAAACGGGAGCTCGGTTCCGGGCGGCCAGCGGGAACTCGTCGCTTTCCGGCCGGCAGAAGGGGCAGGCGGCAGCTCAATGCCGGCTGGCGCAGGGAGCCTCTTGCCGGCTGGAGTGCGGGCCGGAGGGCGGGTGGGAGTAGGATGCAGGCCGGCTGGCGGGAGCACGGTGCCGCCCCCTCGTACAGCAGGAGGCGCTCGCCCCTGCGCGGACCGGCTGATAGACTCCAACGGCCCGGTCCTGGTCCGCGGACCGGCGGTTGGGGACCTCTGCTATAAACCATACATTATAGTCGGGGCCTGGCACAGACTTTGCACTGGGGCCCATCAGCTTCTAGTTATGCCACTGCGCAAGCACCTTAGTAAATGTGCCGCAATGTGTTTGCTATTGCAGCTCAGCCATCACTAGTGTTTCTATATAACCATCTATACATACAAAAAGAGGAAAGCACCAAATTAGCGCACGCCGGAAACCTTCATGCAAAAGATGTATGACCAAACTTTATTTCGCAAGAAAGCAAGGGAAGCAACAAAAAATGTTACATTGTCTTACTAGTATAAGGCTGGATTCACACTACCGTTGCCCGTCGTACAGTAGCACGGCGGGCACACGGCACCGTGCGGGGAGAGCCCCTCTCCATAGGGATGTATGGCGCACGGTGCTGTATGCCGTGAAAAGATAGGACACCGTACCGCTACCCGTACAGGGCCGTGCGCCCATTGCCATCTATGGGGGACGTATATTGGCTGTATATACGTCCCCCATGCGGCAGTGTGAATGAGGCCTAAACCTGTATCCACTGATCTGTGTAAGGGTGAGTTCACATGTTCAGTTTTCGATGTCCAAACTCGATGTGGAGTGAAAAAAAGAGGGGGAGCAACTGTCTGTAATGTTTTCACCCACTATGTTCCACACCTGCTTTTGGCTTTGAAAAGTGCATCTGTAAAAACTGAATGTGTGAACGCAGCCTCAGGCCGTATGAGGGACGTATATACAGCTGACGTATATACGGCCCCCATAAACAGCAATGATTGCACGGCGCCATATGGGAGCGGTACAGTGCACCACACATGCGGTACCGCCCCGTTCCGTAGCCGGGAGAAAGATGGGACATGTCTTATCTTTTCCCGAAATACGGCCCTTGCCCCATGTTTCTCTATGGAGAGGGGAGGGGGTAGCTCCTCTCCCCGCGCCGATGTGTGCCCACTGTACTAAGATATACGGCGGGCACACATTAGTGTGAATATAGCCTTAAACATATGTATTAAAAATACTAAAGGGATTCTGTCAGCATCTTTGACTACCCAAAACGGTGCTAGGTAGTTGTGTTTTTGGGTCGCCCCATACACATTACAGTTTCCCTTACACCATCTTACATCATATGACCTATATAACTATTGGGCCAAAGTCTTCCCTCAGACAAAAATGAGTCTATAAGGTTTCCATAACCAAGTCATTTTATATTACTAGACGAAAATCTTTTCAGCAGATTTGCTACAGAGGTTTTAACATGGTCCCGAAAATAAGATAACATACTGTGGGGTCAGGGACTCGCTGCTGATCACAGGCAGCTAACGCGTTTTACAGTGGCAGTGTAATGGATACGATTATTACACATCTAATCCACACGTTGCAGAAAATAAAGAAATTTATTTGTGCATTGGGATTAAAGGGAGGTTGAAATCCATAAGTGGGGGTGGTTTGGGCTGCTGGTGTGTCTATGGTGGGATGTCGGTTATGGACAACTTGTACTGGAAGTGTCCTGTGTGGCCTAAAACAATCCCAAGAAACTGGCACAGACATCACGTGTGAGGCCGTCATAAGTGTAAATGAGTTGTAGCCGCCGTCTCCTCTCTCGGTGATAACCAGGGTCGTCTGAGTGAATTCCTTCCCGGTGATGATTCTTCTCCAATACGTACAGAATTTGCCCCTGAATGACATCAGCTCTGTGCATGAGCACTTCCCCCTCGCACTGTGTGAGATTACAGAAGGCAGAAGGAGTGTCCTCTTGTGGGATAAGGTAACAATAAAAGTTAAAAGAAACAATATAGTCTGTTGAAAAAAGTTAGAATGAAAACAGCAACACACAAAAAATGGCCACAAAGTAAAATAAAAGCACAAAGATATTGGGGCACATTTCCTAAGGGCTTTGCGCCGCTTTGCGACACACTTCGGATGGTCCATCTGATTTGGACTGAGCACGGGATTTAACTTTCAGATTGTGTCACACGACCTGTGTCGGACCTGAGCGGGGAGGCGACACATGCAGGATTTCGGGCGCATGATCTTGGTGAATTCGTCAGACGATGCACTTGCTGTGAACTACGGTGTCCGGGTAAGTAAATGTGCCAGTATTTATCTTGGACAACAAACAAAATTAACTTTTTTAAAGAAATTTTTAAAGCATAATAAAAAAGCTTTATGAACCCAAGGCTGTACTCATGAAAAACTACAGTTACTCACCATACAGCTACTGTACATTTCGAAATTTATGACTATGCAAATGAAAACCATTTAAAAAAAAAAAACCTATCTGTGTATTCATATTGCAAAATGTTTTTTGTTTTTTAGGTTCCATGATAAATGCAGCAAATTTTTATTAGATTTCTTCCTTTTTTTAAATACAAGCGGTCCCCTACTTAAGAACACTCGACTTACATACGACCCCTAGTTACAAACGGACAACTGGATATTGGTATTTTATTGTACTTTAGTCCTAGGCTACAATGATCAGCTGTAACAGTTATCACAGGCGTCTGTAATGAAGATTTAGTGTTAATATTGATTCTTAAGACAACCCAACATTTTTGAAATGCAATTGTCACAGAGACCAAAAAAGTTCTGGCTGGGGTTACAATGATAAAATATACAGTTCCGAATTACATACAAACTCAACTTAAGAACAAACCTACAGACCCTATCTCGTATGTAACGCGGGGACTGCCTGTATACTGCACAGAAATGGTTGATAAAGGTTCAACAGGAGGAAACACAAGATTGAAAAAAACACAAAATAGCCTGGTCATTAAGGTGAAAAACATTTATAGGGGTAAATCTTGTGGTGCAAATAGTGGTTAACAAAAATAAAAGTCTTTTTAAGACTTTAAACTCTATGGTAGCTAATACAATATTTTTGTGGAGGCCTCAGTATGGAAGGGTGCTGGGTGCCTCAATTATTTCATACAGGTTTCTTACTGACATATTCTTTACTAACAGAGACCAATTAATAACTTCTCGAACATGAGGAAAGTATACAGGCGGTCCCCTACTTAAGAACACCCGACTTACATACGACCCCTAGTTACAAACGGACCTCTGGTAATGGGTAATTTACTGTACTTTAGCCTTAGGCTACAATAATCAGCTATAACAGTCAGGGCCGGTTCTAGACAAAGTGGGGCCCTGGGCAAAACTAAAAGTGGGGCCCCAAAATAAAACTATTTTATGACCAGTCACAGTCAGCAAGAGGCTCCTTTAGTATGGTAAAACAAACTATAATATGGGAGAATTTTATGGGAGATAGATAGATGATAGGGAGATTTATGGGCAGCATGGTGGCTCCGTGATTAGCACTACAGCCTTGCAGCGCTGGTCAACATCTGCAAATATTTTGTATGTTCTCTCTGTGTCTGCGTGGGTTTCCTCCGGGTCCTCCGGTTTAGACTGTGAGGCCCATTGAGGAGGGGGACCGATATTTTCTGAAAGCAGACACTTGCCCCATTTTCAAAATTGCATCAAAGATTTTATAGACATAGGCGCCTTCATGCAATTTTGATTCAAATTGAAACATTTTATTAAAAATACTTAAAATTTGACTTTGATGGCAAAAAATTTGATCCAGACAGACAATGTTTATCCCTCACATCTCCTAAATGTAATAGATGGACATGTGTAGAGTTCACAAATGTGCCCTATTGATATGTTCACATGAATAAATCCACTTAATATCACTAAAACTGTAATAACTAGATATCTGCTTTTCAGCTAGACATTTTTAGACAGTCACAACCTGCAAAATATATCAATAAAACAGAATAAAAAGTAAAGGCACCATAAAACCTATAGAATTTTGAAAGCAGACAACCGGGCGATGCATTTGGCAATTAACATTCAAAATTTCCTCTAAAATATGTACAAATCCAGATACTTATATAAAGAAAATCTACTTTCCTAAAACAGATGTGAGGAGAGCATACATACCCCACACCTATATATTTACCAAAATATGCAGCAAAGGGAACTGCAGAAAATTCACACAGATCTATCATTGTCTGTTCCTTACACAATGGTAACCCAAATAAATAACTATATATCCATAAACCAAGCTAATGAGATAATAAAAGTCACGTTTAGATGTCGCCATTGTATTATCACAATAACAGAACCCTCCGCGCTTCATAAGAATGAGAGTGAGAACGTCATAACATAGGAGTAAATAATGGAGGATGATGGGAAATAAAAACTTTATTCCAGGACATGTGTGTGTTTTTGGTGTTACATATAACTTTATGGACATGTTCTGGTCGCGGTGTAGTCACATTAGGCGAAGAGGATTGAATGTTCATTGTGCAACATCCCCCACCGGGGCCTACCCCTTGAGGTGAGGCCTGGAGACAGCCGGGGCCCGCGGTACCAGAGTGGCTGGCGGTTGCGGCCTAAGCACGCTATTGTCACGGTGCTTGGTACGGGGGATCCGGAGGGCTGTCTTACAGCCTGGCAGGTCTCCAGCAGGGTGATGTTGGCAAGAAATGATGAGGGAGAGGCTGCTATAGCGGATCTCCCTGGGGCAACCCCTTAATGTCCCGAGTGTGAGTCTCTGTGTGATGGACAGGGTGCCGGTATTGAAGGCAGCCGTATTAGCAGGGACCAGACGGAGACAGAAGTTGAAGAAAACAACTTACAGTTCTTTATTTGAACCGGCAGGAACCGCAGCAACGTGCCTTTAACAGGTAGATGGAGTGCTGAGATGCTTTTGGAGGGAGCCTCAGGAGATAGTTCACCAGCCTGGATGTAGAGGGCAGGCTGGGAGGCAGCTGTGTCCTGGTAGGAAGCTTCAACTGGTCCTGTAGGGCTTCAGGTATCACCTTTAAAGGTAAGATGATACCCCTTTTCCTCACTACACTAACTCTAGTCTTAGACTCCACTCTTCAGAGGCAGGGGCTAGGCTCTTCCTGCTCTGGTATGGGCTAGACAGAGATTGCTCACTCACTCCCTGATCTCTAGGATTCTCCTACACTGGAATCTCTCTGAAAGAACTCTAGAACATTCCTGGCCAGGGGTTTTATTACCTCCCTTTGGTCAGGTGGTGGCTGCTCCTCCAATCACATCTCAGCTTACAAAGGACAGGATGTAACACAGATCATTGGACAATAGCATCTTGCATCATACAAAATACTTAACTTCTGCCTTGCCAGGCAGGATTCACCACTGCAATACCCCTATGTCCTATCAGGACCATGTAGTGTGATGTGATTACATGCAGGTGGGACGTATTCGCAAACACTCCCTCGCCATTGCATCGGCGAGGGTGTTGCAATTGTATCAGTCAATTTTCCCAACAAAAATAACTATCACAAAATAAAAGGGAATAAGAGAGAAAGGGCCACATTTATCACTTTTGTGCGCCTAAGTGTAGTAGTTGCGCCTAAATTCTGGTGCACTGTTTTCCAGAATTATCACAAGCTACAACCAACTGTGATAAGTATATTTCCTGCCTCTTATTAATCACTTTACTTTAACACAGTTTAGGCGTAATTTTGGCGCAGTTAAGGCATAATGTTAGATTCAGGCAGTTACATGTGATCCTGCTACAAGCTCCTCTCTGCTTCTCCCACAGCCCAGAATGAAGATAACACTCACAGCAGCACCCAGGTGTGTGACACCCAGCACCCTGCAGTGACCTCCTCAGCAGCACCCAGGTGTGTGACACCCTGCACCCAGTGACCTCCTCAGCAGTGGCTTCTCCTGGAGGGGATCCCCCAGTGCTGGTCTCCTTCTGCACCCCTGTAATTCTGCACAGTATCCCCCTCAGAAACACTGGTGATACTGTGCAGAATTACATGGGGGACACTTGTCTATACTATGTGCAACATTCTGTAACGTTCTCTTCTCTCTTGCTTTGAGCTCAGGATTCTGCAGAATGTTTTGTAAATAGAAGGTGATGAACTGTAAATAGAGTCTGCAGCTCCTGTCTGCAGAGTATCTAATGACTGTATTAACTGTACTAGTGTCTGCAGAGTATCTCATGTCTGTATGATCTGTTCTAGTGTCTGCAGTGTCTGGATGAGCTTTTCTGCTAGAAATGAGCTGTTCTGCAAAGGGGCTCAGTGCTTTCTTCTCAGTTAACGGCAGCTCCGGGCTGGAGTGTTTTTGCGCCCGTTTTTGCGCCTAAATGAAAAGTCGCAAGTGATGAATATCATTAGGAGCATCAAAACATCTGGATTGCTAGGATAAATGAGGGAAAGCTGGTTATTTTTGCTGCGCAGCTAGTTTGGCGTTTAGTTGCAAAAATGGCACAAAAAATGGTGCGCCTGAATGAAAAGGCGCAAAAACAACAGAAAAAAACGATTGATACATGTGGCCCAAAGTGTGTTCTTAGATTTGCATAGAGAAGGGTTAAAAACATGAATATTAGTTGATATTATCCCTTCTCAAAATGTAGTACTAGTAACATATAAAGTGAATATTTCCATTATCTGTGAGGTGCAGCAGCTCCTGTGTGCAGCTAATTCTCCCTGCAGCCTAATGGCTAAGAATCTGGAGATGGGGAGACACTTCAGGGGGCTGTATCTCTGGCTCTGTGACTCATAGAACCTCACTTCTTTTTCCTATGAAAGAAGAGAGTCTCCTCTTTTATATGAATCTAAATTTGTGTTTCTAAAATGCAGAAAAACGGAGATATTAACTGTTAAACTGCCGTCGGAAGTGATATTTATATATAAAAATGGCACCTGATATTCTCACTTTAAACCTGAATATCTCTGGATCCATGGCACCTAGAAACACAATTCAAGATTCATTTGAAAGAAGAGATTCTCCCCTTTCTCCCTGGGGGCCCTGGGCAATTGCCACCTTTGCCTACCCATAGCGCCGGCCCTGATAACAGTTATCAAAGGTTCTTATGACAACCCAACATTTTTAAATTCCAATTGTCACAGAAACAAAAAAAAATTTGGCTGGGGTTACAATTATAAAATATACAGTTCCAACTTACATACAAATTCAATTTAAGAACAAACCTACAGACCCTATCCTGTACGTAACCTGGGGACTGCCTGTACTCTGCAAACACAGTGTGAAATTAACCTAATAGTACCATGTGCAAAACCCACATGCTCTATAAAGTCATGTCCTTTGTGGCTTTCAGAGCTTTTCCTGTAATGATCTACTTATCTCAGATATGCAAATTGTTGACAAAGTTTTAAGAAGCAGAACATGTTTCAAACTTCTTAAGAAGAAACTATTGTAACCGTTTCAGTGATCAATGGGTCATACAGATCTATACATTTAGCATTGACTATTGTCAGTAGCACATAAGTGATTATTGTATATACAGGCAGTCCCCGGGTTATGTACAAGATAGGGTCCATAGGTTTGTTCTTAAGGTTAATGTATGTAAGTCAAAACTGTATATTTTATAATTGTAGATCTAGACAAAAAATATTTTTTGTCCCAGTGACAATCGGAGTTTCAAAATTTTTTGCTGTAATGGGAACAAGGATTATCAATAAAGCTTCATTACAGACACCTTACAGACAGTGGGCAGAGGGGTCCGTCTGTAACTAGGGGTCGAAACTGTAAGTCGGGTGTCCTTAAGTAGGGAACCGCCTGTAGTTTGATTAATTCTTCTGTTATTGTTAAAGGGATTTGTCATCTTATTTATAATGACAACCTATCTGTAAGTCATCAACATCAGTTAATTGGGGGGTCCTGAAATCTAGACCCCTAGTGACTAGCCGTTGGAGCCAAAATCAACACAGAGAACCAAACCAGAAAAATTTGTACCATTTGTAATTTAGGGGCTGACCAGGGTAAATGTAGTTCAGCCCCCATTCAAGGAAATGGTAAAACATGGAACCCCTTGACTGCTTCTAACCTTAGTGTCAGTTCCAGGACTAGAATTGAAGGGAGTCCCAGGTTTTAGATTCTAATCAATCAGATATTAAATGGATCAGTTTCTCAGAACAAACAAAGTAAGAGACCTAAACCTCCAAATTCTCCTAAGATTTAGATCTCTCATTTACTCAACAAATGAAAATGGTACCACACAGCTCTCAATATTTTAAAGTATATGTCAATCTTGTCAATAGCAATCAAAGGATTTACGTATGCTACTGTTGATAGCCCACCACACTTGAACATTACAGGACCCATCGGCCCCAACTAACTTAACAGTGTACAGTATCGACAAACCCAGCTGCAACATATGTGGTCAAATGTGGCACAGGATACCGGAAACTAGAATCTAGAGATAATGGAATCTAGATGCCCAAGCATTTCTCCTCTTGTATCCAGGTTAAAGGAGCCCAACAGGGTACTAGAGCCACCTTACGCTCTAGTGCTGTAATCACTTAGGCTGCATTCACACTACCGTATGGGGGACGTATGTTCAGCCACAAGCTTTCGGCCGTACATACGTCCCCCATAGATGCCAATGACCACATAGAGCAATACGTACTGCTCCGCACACGGGAAAAAGATAAGACATGTCCTATCTTTCCCTGTGTTATGGCCCATACTAAGTTCATTACTATGGATAGGGGAGGGGTAGCCACTCCCCTCCATAGTGCTGGAAGTATGCCCACCCGGCGGGCATACATTTGTGTGAATGCAACCTTACATATATCTTCATTACAATCACACAGATTTTCCAACATTTCGAGTTTTGCGCTGCTGTGACAGGTATTTAACAGTGGATTGTGTCGCATGCGATCAGATTTTGGCACAGCTGCCCTGGCTTTCATGCGACAGAATTCGGGGGGGGGGGGCGTCAGACAATCCAACCGATTCGGACTGAGCACGGGATTTAACATTCAAATTGTGTTGCAAGACAATGCACTTACATGCACCACGAAAAAGAAGGTGAACTCTGTCAGACCTGAGGGGGGAAGCGACACATGCAGAATATAGGGAGCACGATCGTCGGACAATGCACTTTCTGTGAGCTCCATTGGACGGGTAAATAAATGTGTCCCAGAAAGTTGCATTTGATTCCATCATCATGGTATGCTACTTTTAAATTTTTGGTAAAGCAATTTCTTTATATATGGCTCTGTCTAAAAACATCTAAAATATATTTTTAAAACTCTACACTTTGTATATCCCATTAGGGGATATTTCTATTGACATTTTGCCCACATTTCATAAACTTAATCTAAATGGGGTTGTTTTTCAAAAGTCGCATTTGGATATTTTTGTAACACATCTGCCACTTGTGAATTCAAACCCTGAATGTTGTTTGTTCATGCGAGAAGACAATATCCAATCGTGACACCATAGCGCTATAACCAACTCACCCCAAACCTCCTCTTCAAGCTCATATAACCAGAAAAGCCTCTGAAAGTTACTGAAAGACTTCAATTAAAACCAGAAGAAAAAGAAGAACTATATGTTGGTGACGCATGGCCTGGTGACTGCTCTCATACTTTTTTTTCTGCTTCACAGCAGTTCATGTGACTTTGGTTTCCGTTATTTCCTTCCGCAAGATCTAAAATAACCTCAAGAAGTAAGAAATGTGCAGTTCTGCTTCAGAATGTGCCATGCTGACCACATTACTTACCCCGCGCTTCAGCTAAGTGGCCAACCCCCTGCTACATCCTACAGATGCCCACATTGACACTTCACCTCCTCCTTGTCTTGCTGATCTTGCATGGGTGAAGCAGTGGGATTTTTCACTAATTATCTGTGGAAACATTTCTAATGTTATAGGTCAGTTTTGTGGGTTTTTGAAGCTGAGCTCCAGTTCTAAATCCAAAGATCGTTCACTGCAATGACTCTGCTTCTTCCTTCATTCCTGTGGCCCCGAGTAGCTCAAGTGGAACCCAAGATGGTATGCTCTCAGTTATGTGCGGTAAGTGACTCTCTTTTTGTGCTTTTGGGGTTTCCTAGACCACAAGCAAATTAGTGAATGAATCAAACGAGTTGCATTATTAAACTATACAGAATACATTCTATCTTATCATGTAGGACAGCAGGTTGCACTTGTAAGAGTGTAACCCTAAAAATAATTCTGATGAGATATGCTGTTAAAATTCTGATAGCAAAGTTCTGACTCTCTCTAGCAATGCAACATGTATAGGGGAGGTGTTCAACCTATACACCAACATTTTTCAAATGACCAAGCCTCGGTTTTACACATGCCCTATGGTTTAGTAACCCACACACTCGGCTAAGTAACCCACACATTATTTCTTCTTATTTCGTCTTTGTATATTCTTCCTCTATTAGGTTGTTAACATCATATAACTGTTTGCCATTATATTATTAAAAAAGAAACATAAAGTGCCTACAAAACATTGAGCAAAATGTGTCAAAAGATGGCAGGTGTAATATGCATCCAAAAAAATGACTTGTGACATATTTATCTGTATTTATCTGACCTGTAATAAAAGTGGTGTTGCTAAATTGCATCAAAAATGTGTAAAATTTTAAACTTTTATGGTGCAGAATATGGCAACTTATAGGTATAAGTACTAGACTGTCTAGTCTACATTTATATTATCTGACATCTAGACATTTTTGGTATACCTGCCGACTGCATATTTTTTGTGCATGTGTGTTTTCGATTTATTAGCAGGTATTGATGCCATAAAGAACGTGCATCCTCTCTGCATCTTGGTATAAGGCACAGCGAACCACATGTGGGTCTATCCTGTCAATGTATTACACTCAGGACCATTCGTCTGCAGCCAAAATGAAAGAGAGGGGTCTGTAGTGAAAATTTGTCTTTATTCAGGAAGACTCGGTGATGGCCCATGTAAAAGCTTTAATAGCAACTACTCTGGCTATTACTCAGCCTTCCTAGAAGCAGATAGAACTGAACAAACAACAAATGGCGTAGATTGCATATAAATGCATGTGAAAACTGGTTGCACATGAATCTATGAAGTGTCTGCGCTAGTTTTGTGTGCACGTCGCGACACAATACTGTGCACAGAAAGGGGAGTTGCAGTGCACATTTGCACCGGCCGTCACATTTATGTTGCAAGTCCGACAGAAGTGTGGCTTACGCTCTTTAAACTGAGTGCGTCAGAAAAAAACTGGTAAACTATGTTCATTCACTTTGGCTGCATGCAGCATGCGCCACGTGCACATTAGTGAGGCAAACTGCACGTAAAACCCGAGCCGACACAAAATTCTGCGTTCTGGTTAACCGTTGGACCATGCGACACATCTATCATGCAGTTTCCAGAATTGTGTTTGACACTTTGGGGCACATTTACTTACCCCATCCCTGCATGATCCCCGCTCCGAAATGTCTGAAGAGGATGAACTCTGCCGTAATTCACGTAGATCGTGCGCCCGATATCCAGTATGTGCCGCTTCCCCGCTCAGGTCCGCCGGAGTTCTCCTTTTTTTCCCGGTGCATGTAAGTTCTTGGCTTCAACACAATTTCAAATTTAAATCCCGCATTTAGTTCGAATCAGTTGGATCGTCCGACGGCCCAACACCCCAACCCCAGCCCCCCTCCCCCCCGATTTGTGTTGCATGAAATTCACCAAAATCCAATCGCGTGCGCCAAAATCCTCTGGTAAATGCGGTGCGGATCGAAAATCTTTGGACTATCCGACCAAAGTGCGCCCGTGGGACCCTTAGTAAATGAGCCCTTTTATGTTCAATGTGCATCAAAAAAAGTTGTACAGGCATCACAAATCCTGAATCTGGCGCCCCCTGCACACTTGGAACACAATGGGGCAGATTTACTTACCCGGTCCAATCGCGATCCAGTGGCGCATTCTCTGCGGTGGATTTGGGTCCGGCAGGGATTCACTAAGGTAGTTTCTCAGACGTCTACCAGATGTCGCTGCTGCGCAGAAGTTCCTCGGAGTGCACTGATCTTCACCAAGCCGGACCGAGTGAAGGTAAGCATGAGTCCCGCGACACTTTTTTTTAAAAAATGCAGCGTTTTTTCTGAATCCGTCGGGTTTTCGTTCGGCCATGCCCCCCGATTTCCGTCGCGAGCATGCCAGTGCCAATGCGCCACAATCCAATCGCATGCGCCAAAATCCCCGGGCAATTCAGGGGAAATCGGTGCAAATCGGTAATATTCGGGTAACACGTCGGGAAACCACGAATCGGGTCCTTAGTAAATGACCCCCAATGGCTCACATTTATCAAAACTAGTGCAGTCTGTACTATGTGCAGTTTTCCTTTGGAGAGTGCAGGGGGCGCCAGATTCATGAAAACTAGCACATGGTCTTCATAAATATGGTCTCAGGAAGTGTGCAACATTTTTTGGGGAGACACTTTGTTAATGTTGCAGAATTGTGGCACACGTCAGTAATGAATGTGACACTCTTTTTAACCCACCCCAACTCGGCCATCCAAGGGGGTTTTTTATACCATCGGACAACCCCTTTAATTACTTTATCTGCAAGGTAAAGAGATGGAGGAGGGTGATTATTATATGTCAGTTTTCTGTCATACAATTGTCCGAAAATTGTCTCAACTGCTGATTGGCAGAGAAATTTTCACCAAATGCCACATATATCAAGAAGTCTAAACCACTCAGACAGTTTAAAAACCTGGAGTAAGGAGCCTGCTTAAGGATTACGTTTTGAAAGGGACGACCAAAGATGTGTCAAGTTTAATAAAATTTCTTATCCTGTGTGAAAAATGTGGCACCTGTTCTGCTCCTTTTCCAGTTGACATCACCTGGTGGTATGTATGGAAGATGGATAGACCATGTCCGCTTCACACCCAACCTCATCCCCCGTGTCTTGTTATGTGTAAAACCTGTGATAAATGCTTTGTCAGCCATGTAGGCCTCTGTTTGATGCTTGATGCATTTAGCTCAGTAAATCTTACTATTATCTACAATATATAGAAGAGGAAACACACATAGAGGGAGCTGTGGTCAGTTTGTCATGTATAAAGTCACCACTGCTTGTTTCACTTTTTGTCATGTCAGTAGATCCTCTTGTCACTCTTTTATGTACACGTACAGTATAGTTCACCCTATCATTGGGCATGTGCACCATATTGGTTATTGATCCAGAATCACAATTGATTTCGTTTCTTTAGCAGGACATCTACTGATGATATGGCCATTGTGTCCTTTTGGTGTTTATTGATGTACATGTATGTCTTATCACACTGGAGGAATATTGCCGATGGGGCAAGACATTTCTCGCCGAGTGGCTGCCAGCTGGTACGTACATATATCTTATACAGGTAGGAGGTATTTATTTAATGTAAAGCTCTATCTATTTAGTCTATACATCCACATGAAAGGGGGTTTGTAGTCCCAAATTCATTATTGATACTGATGATCTATCCCTAGGTTCAGTGATCAGTTATCTACATCAGATTGGTGGGAGCCCCACATCTGGGCCCTGTATTGATCAGCTGTTACAGACTCCCTATGATGACAGAACTATTCAGTGGACACAAGGGGATGCCTCTGTGTTGTGGCCATGTGGAGGTAATGCAGCATGGTTCCTATAGGAGTGAAAGAGAGCTCAGCTGTAGTACCTCTGCATGTCCACTATTCAGTGGATGGAACTATCTCTTTCTATCTCCATCCACTATATAGTTTCAACACCAGAAGCTGCTTGGAACATCTGCTTGAAGGGACTGTGTCACCTGCTTTTACCCCATTGGAGATATCAGTGGGTATGAAATGTCCTTTTTGAAATTCCCTCTTTTATGGTAAAACTTGCCTGTTAACCTACTTAGATTACTGCATATACTCAAGTATAAGCCAACCCAAATATAACCTCATTTTACCACAAAGAAACTGGGAAAACCTATTGACTTGAGTATAAGCCTGGGATGGAAAATGCATTGGTGCTAGCCCATGCCCCCAGTATTTAGCCAGCGAGTCCCCTGTATATAGCCCGCCAGTCCCCTGTATATAGCCAGCCAGCCCTATCTTATTACTTGCGGCATGTCCATAAGTGGTGGCCGCGCATACACTATGACGTCAGCCACTGCCGACATCATAGTGTGTGCACTGACAGTGATACCGCCACACATAGTATGATGTCAGTGGCAGCTGACGTCATGGTGTGTGCAAAGCCAGCGTGCACGGAAGTACTGCTGTCACTATTTTATGTACACGTACAGTACAGTATAGTTCACCCTATCATTGGGCATGTGCACCATATTGGTTATTGATTTGACTTCTGACCCAATATAATCATGTGCCAGAAACTACCGTGCCTACAAGGCTCTGTTTCATTGAGGCAAGTGAAATGCGACTGTCGGCTATTCAGGATTGTAAGAGATTGATGTGCCACACATGAGGTGGTGTGTACAACTCTATCTCAATTCTTGTGCCTTCCGAAACCCGCGCTCCCAAGGTGTGCCTATGAAAAACAATAACTAATTGACCTTGCATACCCAGGGGGTCTGGAACATCAAAGAACCACAAGCCCGATGTGGTCTGATATATTCTTATCTTTAATATGACACCAAAAATGGTTCTAAGTATTATAGAACCAAAGATCTGTGCATCTGATGGCCTCCACCTTCTTCTCAGGTTATTTTTGTTTAGGTCAACATTCAAGATTTAACATAAAACAGGGAAGTCAAGAAAGGATATTTCAATAGTAATTCAATTGTGTAAACCTGGTAATAGGTTCTCTTGTAATAATGCATTACAAAGGGTTAAACAAAATTTAAAACAAAAATAAAAACTGTTAGTGGATATCATATTCTATTTTGTGCTTTTAAATCCTGCACTGACAATTTTGTCTTTATGAATTAATCCTGTACATAGGATGATAGTGATTGTGATAATCTCTTATTAAAAGAAATCTACCATTTAATTTCATGCATTATGAAGCAAACATACCTTGAGAATGCTGTAGCTACACTGATGCAGAAACTGTTTAACCCCTTAACGCTCTGTGCCGTAGCTCTACGGCGCAGAGGTATAAGGGATGTATGAAGAGGGCTCACGGGCTGAGTCCTCTTCATACAAAGGTGGGGGTTTTTGCATTTTGCATAAAACCCCCACCGCTAATAACCGCGGTCGGTGCTTGTACCGATCGTGGCTATTAACCCTCGCCGCCATCTTTATTACGATCGCCGCGCCCCCGAACGATTGGTTGCCATGGTAGCCTCGGGTCTTCGTTTGGCCCGAGGCTACATGGCTTCTGCAGATTCGTTACAATGAGCCAGTGGCTCATTGTAATGAATGTGCTGCAAAAATGCCATATATTGCAATACAGAAGTATTGCAGTATATGGTAGGAGTGATCTGACCATCTAGGGTTAATGTACCCTAGATGGTCTAAAAAATAGTGAAAAAAAAAAAGTTTAAAAAATAAAAAAAATTAATAAAATATTAAAAATTCAAATCACCCCCCTTTCCCTAGAACGGATATAAAACATAATAAACAGTAAAAATCACAAACATATTAGGTGACCTCCGAGGCAGGAAATGGCGCCCAAATGTCCGAAATGCGACTTTTACACCTTTTTACATAACATAAAAAATGAAATAAAAAATGATCAAAGTATGAAAGAGTTATTAATTTTTTGTTTAATTTTTGAAAATGTATTAAAACACAATAAAACCTTTATAAATTTGGTATCACCGCGATCGCACCGAACCAAAGAATACAGTAGGCGTGTTATTTGGAGCGAAGAGTGAAAGTCGTAAAAACTGAGCCCACAAGAACGTGCGGTTTTTTTTCAATTTTTCCACATTTGGAATTTTTTTTCACCTTCGTAGTACATGGCATGTTAAAATAAATAACATTACGGGAAAGTAAAATTTGTTACGCACAAAATAAGCCCTCACACAGCTCTGTACACGTAAAAATGAAAATGTTATGGATTTTTGAAGTTGGAGAGCGAAAAAAGAGCCAAAAAACCCTGCGTCCTTAAGGGGTTAATCCCTTCTTCTACATTTCATAACAGCTACAGTACATCCTAGACATTTTTTTAGTTGGTCAGTTTGGTTGCAAGAAAGTTGTGGCTAAGTCTTTATAGTTAGGTGAAGAAAAAGTATGTTGTTACAGATACAGTAGGTGACTGAAATTATTAGAGTCAGTTCACACGGAATTATTTAAGCCAACTTTTCTGCCTGACAATGCCAGTCAAATACTGAATCAAAATCCACCGGCTGGTGTTTTTCGAAACAGAGTGGTCCTATATTTTGACAAGGATATTGTGCATTTTTCTATTTTATACACAGATTTAAAGTAATTAATATTACTTTAATTTTTTAATTGTCTTGCATACATCATATAACATGTTTGTCTCTGGCTTAGGTTTCCAAAGTGGCTCATTGCAGATATTTACGGCTTGCAACGATTCCTCAAGACCTTCCATCTGATATCCAAGAACTGCTTCTAGATCACAACAATGTCAAAAGTCTAGATGAAGATAGTTTGCAGCGATATCCTAATCTTAACAACTTGAGTTTAAAATCTAACAGAGTGGGTCGTATAGACTTGAATGCTTTTCGGAACACTTCAAAACTGGAGTCACTATCACTACAGGACAACACTATTTTTACAAAATATATTTCGGTTTCCTCAGGATTGAAAGCTGCCTTATCCCTCCGGTGGCTGGATCTTTCTAGGAATGCTCTAAATGAAGACATGGTGACTACACTTCTTACAAATTTGACATCCCTGGAATATCTGAATTTGGACAATAATGTTATCATGCGTTTGGATAGATCCTTCTTCGAAGGTCTAAGGAATCTAAAAGAGTTGAGTCTTCAGAGGAATTACATTTATGATATTGAAATAAGGACATTCGACGATCTTGTGAATCTGAAGACTCTGAATCTTGCTTTTAACCTACTTCCATGTATCGTTGACTTTGGCCTAACACAGCTCCAAACACTTAACCTTAGCTACAACCATATTGAATGGTTCTTCTCACGGGAAGTTGACATTGAGTTTCAGCTGGAGAAATTAGACATTTCCCACAACCAGTTATTATTTTTCCCATTTTTGCCAAAGAGCCACCACTTACACACGTTGCTGCTGTCCGACAACAGAATGAAGTTTTATAACAAACACTTTGATGAAAACTCATCTTTCGCGGATTTCCTAATACTGGAAAATAACAGATCCAGCATCACCACAGTCTCCCTATTTCCAGATACCATCCCAAGTAATCTCTCAACCCTAAACATTGTAGATATCAGTAGAAACCAATTTGATTATTTGCCCGAGGACTTTCTTGCTGGAATGTCTTCAATGTCTTTTCTGAAACTAAACTGGAACTGCTTAAACACATTTGATTTTTCAAGGAAGCAGATCACAAGTGATCTTCACTTTCTGGATCTCAGTAATAATATACTGTCAGAGATAAGTTTTGAAGACGGAAACTCTAACCTTGACCATCTTGGATACCTTAACCTTAGCTATAATAGACTACAGGAGATGCCAAAACACATTTTCAGCTCCATGAAGAGTCTGAGCACCCTAGATCTGAGTCGTAATCTAATCTCCCTTTGTTCTATGTCAACCAATATTGGTGTTGACCAGGGCTGTGTAGACCTTCTGAATATACCATCTCTTCAGCACCTCCGCTTGTCAGGATGTGACTTAATATTGGACAAAGAGGACATTTTCCATGGAACTTTGATAAAACATCTAGATGTTTCATACAACCAACTTATGAGCCTAGACTTTTTGCAATACACCAACAAAATGCTAAAATCACTTTCCCTCCGAAGCAGCTTACACTTTGTGGATAACATTGACTTCTCTGACTTCCAGAGCTTGACTTCCCTTGATATATCAGAAAATAACCTCACTACATTTCCTGTGTCGTTAGTGGATCTTAATCTTCAGTGTTTAGATGTTCATGAGAACAGGTTAACTTCCATACCCATCTCCAGTGCCTACCAAACTTTAACAAAGAGCCTCCATACAATTTACCTTAGTATAAACCCATTTGACTGCTGTAAATTAAGCTGGTATGACATCCTTACAAAATCCAGCGCCATCAACATCCCTGATCTCAATCAGATAACTTGCAATTACTCCAACAACTATATGTTTGTACAGGAGCTTCCTGAGGACGTCATTCATGGTTGCCATTGGAGAAATGGAGGCAGTTTGTTGTCTCTCGTCCTTTCGCTTCCTACTTCTGTGACCTTGCTAGTGGCTTTATTCTTGTTATACCGAATATTTAAACAACCTCTTCTTAAAATGTTCAAAAAACATTTTCGGACTTCCTCGAGCTACTAAGATTTAACAGCAGTTGCCAAAAATGTATCCCTAACTATTCCAGAAAGGTGGCAGATTTTACTGGTATTGTTTGATTGCTATCAGGAAAAATGGGACACGTAGTGCTTTTATGTAGTGGAGATCAGTGGAGTACAAAAAAAGATTGTACCGTGTTAGACCATTGAAGAAATTCCTGTTGCTTTTAAAAGGCCAAGTAAAATTACCCTCTTGTAACATCTTCTATTTCAATTAACCATTAACCCCTTAAAGGAAACCCACCATAAGGATTTTACTATCAGACGTAGATCTGATGGTAGATGCCTCCTGCCTGCCTCTGCCCTAATCTGTAATTAAAAAATCCTGGAACCTAACTTGTTAAAATCTTTATTTTAGTGATATGTAAATTAACTGCAGAGGCCACTGAGGCGTGTACTAGCCTGGCCGGGCACTGGAGCTAAGGCCACTCCCAGCCCCAGTAGTCTCTGCAGGTAATTTCCATATTAGTAAAAAAAATTTAACAAGTTAGATTCCAGGATTATTAAATGCAGCCTTTTTTTTGTTGTTTTTTGAGTTTCCAATTTTCTCTCACCATCTTCAAAAAAAATTTTTTTTTTACCATATACAGATCTTTATGAAGGCTTGTTTTGTGTGTAAAAATTGTACTTCCTAGTGATGGTATTTAATATTCCATGACGTGTACTCTAAGCTGGAAAACAATTCTAAATGCAGTGAAATTGATGAAAAAAAGACCTATGTAAGGTGTAATTTTTTTACAGGTTGAGATGATGTTTTCATTGTTCCAAATTTTAAGTTTTTTAACCATAGTGGGTGTAATCGTTAGTATTGAAATATATGGTGGATTTACTGATGATCTGTGCCAAGATAGTGGCACCCATGTGCCGCTAGGATTAAAATACCTCGGGCGGCTTGCCAGCGGCATAATGAAGTGAACACCCAGTCTGTATTAAGAGTCATTGGGGGTCATTTACTAAGGGCCCGATTCGCGTTTTCCCGACGTGTTACCCGAATATTTCCGATTTGCGCCGATTGTACCTGAATTGCCCCGGGATTTTGGCGCACGCGATCGGATTGTGGCGCATCGGCGCCGGCATGCGCGCGACAGAAATCGGGGGGCGTGGCTGAACGAAAACCCGACGTATTCGGAAAAACCGCCGCATTTAAAAAACGAAAAAGTGTCGCTTAGGAAGCGCTTACCTTCACCTGGTCCGAGGTGGTGGATTCCGGCGCGTTGAGATGATTTTCAGCGCAGCAGCGCCACCTGGTGGACGGCGGAGGAACTACCTTCATAAGTCCCGGCCGGACTCGAATCCTGTGCAGAGAACGCGCCGCTGGATCGCGAATGGGCCGGGTAAGTAAATCTGCCCCATTGAGTACTCTTTATACTTCCCCGTGACATGCAGATACGTCATCAAGGAGCATTAAGAAGTTAAAGGGTTTCACAATCTAAAGAAGGTTATTTTATTTGACCATTTAAAAGCAACAGGAATTTCTGCATCATACTGTTACTCACAGCAGTAGTTGGAGAGTGCCAGACACATCTCCAACAGGTAACAACCATAAATCCCTAGGAAGAGTAAGACAAGAAACAACAAAACACAGAATTATAAATAAATATATTTCAGAATTATTATTTCATGGGAAATACATGTATTTACTTATATAGGTCTTTTTGTAGTTTTGGCAGAACTTCCGGAGCTAATTTTTGGGCAGCGTAATGGACTTTATGCACCAGCCTGATAATGTAGTTACAACCAGTAGTGTTGTTCTTTGACTCACCTGTGACTTAAAGGGGTTGTCCAATTCAAACATACTACTGGCAGAGTGCAACAAAGTGTTTTGAGTAAATATAAAGAGGTTAAAGGGCAGGAGTTGCAAATAGAAAATGCACACAATGATGACTGTTTCAAACACCTAGTACATGTCCCCATTTATTTTAACTAGGCTGTGGATTCCACGGCTTGGTGCATGAGCCACCTGCCAGAGCCTTAGAAGAAACCCTATTCAGGCCCGTATTGCAGCCATGCAGTGTTTTACAGTTCTCATCGGCACATGAGCACAGGACCTTGGGACCATTGTTTGCTTCCATTATAACTGCACTTGTGTGCAGGTAGCGTTACATACACTGCTCCGGGGTCCCATTCCATGCCAGTACTACCAGTATTTGTCACAGTCTGGCAGTGTGGGGGAGGGATAACAGGACCTGTTACGGCCAATCTATGGCCTCATCGAACACAGAACATCACTTATGATATCAGAGGAAGTAAGGATAACACAGCACTTAAAGACTGGCACCGGACCCTAAGACCAAAAGTACCAGTGTGGAGAAACCTGAAGTTGGAGTAATTTTTTCCCCTGCTTCTTATACATCTGTTTCCGAGAGGTCCCCTTGCAGTCACTCCTGCCGCTCTGGGTTTTTCTGGTCCTAACACAGGACCATCTCAGTGCAGGTCACCATTTGGGCCAATCTCTGGCTTCATTGGTGACCTCTATACAAACGGCACCTCACGGACTAAGCTCACCAATGATTGTGTGGAGGTGACCACTGGGGCCAGTGATTGCTGTAGCAGTATAATAAAAGCTATAATTTTGAGTTGGATGACCCCTTACTTTTGGGCATTTACAGTTAACAACCCTATAGTGTGGTCACATCTGAATTACAATAAATTGGATATTTCTGTTGGAGAGCATCATCAATATCAAAGTAATGTGAGGACCTTGGGATCTACCAGCCTGTTCATAAGCTTCAAACTTAAAGGGGTTTCCCACAAAGAAAAGTTAGGCCACATCCACAAAATAGGGCCTAACTTGCTGATCAGTCGGGGTCTCAGTGCTGAGACCCCCACAGATCACGAAAAAAACCCTCATCGCTCCTTCAGATTAATTGAGCAGACAGCTGTGCATGACCGTTCTGCTCTATTTTAATTTATGGAGCTGACAGAGATCACCGCGAGCCACGCTCTCTGGCCACGCATGACCATTAATCTGACAGAGTGACGAGGGTCCTTGTTTTTGGAGATCTGTGGCGGTCTCAGCACTGAGACCCCCACTGATCAGAAAGTTAGGCCCTATCCCATGGATAGGGCCTAACTTTTTTTTGTGGGAAAACCCCTTTAAGTATCAAAGTGCCATCAGGAGAAAACACCATAAAGGTCATAGATATTCTCATCTGCTATACATGTGGTTTAAAGAAAAGTAAGAGAGGATGGTAAAAGAGGTGAAAACTGTCATTTTCACATTAACACTTAATAAAATCATAAAATAATATCTTGTGTTTAATCTGTAGCACTGAACAATAAAATCATTCATTTATACTTTTTTATATTATAAATATGTATATATTGTGTTATATATTTTATAGACTGGACTTATTTTTACATGTGTTAGAAAAGATCACATTTTGAGAAGTTTTTGTATCATCAAATAAAAAAGTAGACCCCCCACCCTGTTTAAGCAAGAGCACTTACAGGGTTGGCCCAAATAAGGCACCGGCCCACTCCGCCACCGGCCTCGCCTCCCCATTTAGAGTGGAGGTGGCGTAAAAGGTACTGGCGGATCGCTAGCATTTGCGGCAGTTTTCTGCCATAGCATCCCTGATAAATGACCCCACTGTCTATGAGACAGGGAATCCAGTAGAGAATGGACATGATATGCATGCAAGACATTAGGGCAGATTTATCATTACTCCAGTTTTTAGAGTGTCATAGAAGCCTATTAGATGTCTTTTGCACATCAGATTTATGTACTGGCTTAGACAGATTGATAAATGTGGCACATAAGGATGAAGTTATCTGAAGTAAAATGTTGATTAGGGTGACTCACACAAAAATTAGGCACAAATCGGCAAATGCGATAATCATATGACATTTTGAAGACAGTGAAGCATCCCCCATCGCTTCCACCTTGTGACCGCTCCAACCTTTGCATAATGATTTGTTAATTTTTTTTTTTTTATCAACAGGATATTTGCTCATGTACAGATGTGTCCATCCTTAACTTACAGTACCTCTAATCTGTAAACAACTTTATTTATGTAGCGCACACAGAGCTTGCCAAATTGGTCCCTGTCCCCATTGGGCTCACAATCTAATCAACCTAACAGTATGTTTTGGAGTGTAGGAGGAAACTGGAGGATCCGGAGGAACCCCATGTAAACACAGGGAGAAAATATTAACTCTTTGCAGATGTTGACCCTGGGACTGGAACCCAGGTCCCCAGCGCTGCAAGGCTGTAATGCTAACCACTAAGCCACCGTCCTTATTACGTAAATCTAATATAACATTGTGGCTTGCCAAAAAAAATTCTGACAAGGTGCAATTAAAGGTAGTCTACCAGGAGTTTTGACCAAACAAAGTTGAAAAAGTGTTAGGTATTGGCCCTGGAGATCTGTGTAACTATACATTGTGTGTGTTGTTACTAGCAGCAGGACTGTAAAAATCATGATTGTAGCTGGGCTTCATGCTCTGGTGTGTGAGATCTCATAGTTGAAAACAGCCCCTCCACCCTTAGTAACTGCTGTAGGATTCAGACAGAACCCTGCTACAGCAGTGACTCATAGTAGAAGGGAGGGCTATGCTGTGTTCCATGAAGAGATCTCATAAACCATACAGGGCACAACTACAAGCCTTGGCTCATTTGTCACATACTAGTAATTGTTGGTTAGAAACCAATTCATAATCTTCTTTCTACAATGAACAACTACCTCTGTAAAATTATGCCCGTGTCTACATTCTCATCCTATGTGTCAAAACACTTGTTATGCATGTACAATAATGTATACGTGTGTCTCTGCTCATTGGCAGCATCACGCGTCAATGGTTTTATGAGAAAAACAAGATATTAGATTTCAACATCATATGACCGAGTGATAAACAGGCAACATCACCATCAACAGTGTTAGGAAACTAACTAATTCAAAAAGAGGAACTCTTCATGTATTAAAGAAAATTTCTCCAATATACAATAATACCATATATAGACAAAACACATAGATGCCAAAACAAAAGTGACGGAAGTGGAAGGCAAATTCTGGTCTAACACGGCAAAATGCAAGCTGGTACATTTGGCCAATGCACAGACTTAGTTTCCTTGTCAGAGCCAAAGCCTAAGGTCAAATACATTGGACGTGGAGAGATAGCGGGAACTACTGGATGCCAAAGCCTGAGGATGCCCCATACCCTCCGTGCCATATAAGGGGTTTGGAGGGTCTCAGTTATTAGGAAAGATTAAAACAACTAGATTTATTTAGTCTGGAAAAGAGACGACTACGAGGGGACATGATTAATTTATAGAAATATATGAATGGTTCATTCAATAAATATGGCAGTAAGTTGTTTCAGATTAAATCAAAGACAAGGGGGCACTGTCTCCGTCTGGAGAAAACAAGAACTAATTACCAGAGACTTCTTTACTATGAGAACTGTCAATCTGTGGAATAGCCTGCCTCAGGCGCTGGTCACAGCAGGGACAGCAGAGAGCTTCTAGAAGGGTCTAGATGCCTTTTTACACCTAAATAATATTGATGGCTATGTTATATAGAATTTTTTCCCATAAATCCATTTCTCATCCACTCCCTTCTTTTGTTGAACTTGATGGACATGTGTCTTTTTGTTTTCAACCGTATAGACTATATAATAGTATGATATAAGACACCAGTATTATAAATGGAATCACTTATAATATAATAAATAATCCAGCTCACCAGTTTCTTTATTGCACAATCTATTCAAAATTACATTACAACAATATATCTGACTAAAAATACCCCATTAAAAAGGACTTTAAAAGCACAGTGTGTGCATTCATGGAGAGGCAACATATAAGTAAGAAGAAATTATGTCACAGGCGCTGGCAAAAAGATTTGCATAAATTAGTAGTCCGGTTTGTGTATGTAAGTATCAGCACTCAATTCAATCATTACGTGATGTGTCATTTTTTACTTTCATTTATGCTGCCTTGTCTGTCATGGGTGCTCCTGCGACCCATGTCCCTGGTTGCAGGCGCACCTGTGTCCCTCTCTGCTCCCCGGGACCCCCGCAGCTGTTTCTCTTACCTTTCCTCAATCCACCAATGATCTCCTCACTCCAGCGTGCTTGTCCACGCCTCCAAGGAAGCGCACGCTGGCGTTCTGAGATATAAAGGACCAGCGCACCATTAATTGGTGCTGGCCAGCTGCCCTTCTTGTTTAAATCCCGGCCCTTTCCTGTGTCCCCTGCCTGATCTTTGTGCCTCGTGCCTTTGTGAAAGCTTTGCTCCTGATGCCATGTGCTTGTGTTGTGAATTCATATTGTGACCCCAGTTCCGTCGTTGACTTCACTACTTTGCTGCCTGACCTTCCGCTTCGTCCCTGACTCTGATCCTGTGCTACCTGTCCTGACCTCCTGCCTGTCCCCCATGACGATTCTGCTAAACGACTCTGTACTCCGCCTTGGCTGACAAAGTTGCGCCTGTAAAAAGACCTGGTGGTACCACGCTGCAAAAAGTCCAACCTGCTTTTTGGCGAGCTCTGGTGAAAAACGGGTACCACTTAAACGCTGCTCCCAGGTGTCGGCTTATGTCATCATCTGCGGTGGTACAAAGGATATACTACCACTGATCCTATCAGATACATCAGGGAGCTTCTGTCTTTCTTGCTAGAAAGATGGAATTTAGAAGTGATTTCCAAATGAGAAGCAAAGTAGGAAGGAGTGAAAATTATAACATCCATTATAAGGGTAAAAATGTAAATTTTTAAATAAAATATATTACAAAGTTTCTTGTAATATTGATTTGTGCAAAGTCTGTGACCATTTAAGTTACAGCTCTGGAGTCTGGAGCAACACTCAGCATCCATGTTGATCATCTGGGTGATGACACAAGATGATGACACAAGACACCTGGGACTGGAATCTAAGTGACACCCGGTTTTCACCAGAGCCCGACGCAAAGCGGCATGGTATTGGACTTGCATTGGACTTGCTGCGGCATGGTACCACCAGGTCGTTTCACAGGTGCGACCTTGTCCGCGATGGCTAATTTATTAAACAAAAAGAAATGAAATATCACATGGTGATAAGTATTCAGCCCCTTTGCTCAGTATTGAGTAGAAGCAGCTTTGGAGCTAGTACAGCCAGGAGTCTTCTTGGGAAGATGCAACAAGTTTTTCACACCTGGATTTGTGGATCCTCTGACATTTTTCTTTGCTGATCCTTTCCAGTTCCCTTGGGTTGGATGATGAATGTTGGTGGAAGCCATTGTTAAGTCTCTCCAGAGATTCTCAGTTGGGTTCAAGGTCAGGGCCCCGGCTGGACCAGTCAAGAATGGTCACAGAGTTGTTCTGAAGCCTTGTAATTTTGTAATTTTAAGCTGTGTGCTTAGGGTTATTGTCTTGTTGGAAGGGGAACCTTCAGTCCAGTCTGAGGTCCAGAGCACTCTGGGAGAGATTTTTACCTAGGATATCTCTGTACTTGTCCACATTCATCTTTCCTTCAATTGCAAACAGTGGTCCTGTCCCTGCAACTAAAAAACACATCCATAGCATGATGCTGCCACCACCATGTGAAGGGAATCTTATTTCTAATAGTCTAGAAGACCTTCATGTGTTTTTTGCACACTGTATGCGGCTTTCATATGTCTTGCACTGAGGAGAGGCTTCTGTCGACACACTCTGCCATAAAGCCCTGACTAGTGGAGGCTGCAGTGATTATTGTTTTTGTGTCCCATCTCCATACTGTATCTTTTGAGCTCAGTCACAGTGATCTTTGGGCTCTTCTACAATGGTTGCTTAGTTTGGCTGAATGGTCAGATTGAGGAAGAGTTTTTGTAGTCCAAACTTCTTCCATTTAAGGATTATGCAGGCCCCTGTGCTCTTAGGAACCTTAAGTACTGCAGAAATTCTTTTGTAACCTCGACCAGAACTGTGCCTTGCAACAAGTCTCTGGGCAGTTCCTTAGACCTCATGATTCTCATGTGCACTGTGAGGTGTGAGGTCTTATATAGACAGGTGTTTGCTTTTCCTTATCAAGTCTTATCAGTTTAATAAAACACATCTGGACTCCAATGAAGGAGTAAAACAATCTCAAGAAGGATCAGAAGGAAATGGACAGCATGTGAATTAAATATGATGTCACAGCAAAGAGTCTGAATTCTTACAAATTAGCAAAAATATCTACATTAATAAGCAAAAAAAAAAAAAAATTATCATCTTACCAATAGGCTGCAGCAAAACAAAGAGTGAAAAATGTAAAGGTGTCTGAATACTTTCTGTACCCACTGTAGAAAATCCATGCAAAAGAATTCTGTAATATTGCTTTCTTTTTTTTATAATTAGTGAATGAAGATGTTTTTGATTAAGATTGAACACTTCCCTGAAGCTTTTTACACATAATAGGACTACTATATCGGGGAGTTAAACATAAAACTCCCCAAAAATTCTACTTATAGGTCAGAGATGAAGTGTCAAGCATAGAATGAACTCAGGTTTCTCAGCATCTGATATATCTTTACTATGAAGTTTCAGTTCTTTGAGTGATCAGTGGGTGTTCATCTGAGAAACTGAGCAGGAAACCACACGAAAACTATAACTATCTCTGAATCTCTCTCACCTATGTACCAGCTCATGAATATGGATGTCGTTATAGTTAACTCTTTCCAGCAGAGGCTATATTAATGGATAGGTTTTAATGTTTTAGCTGCCAATAGCATACCCTCAAGGTCAGTGGCCGGCATGGAAGTGAGGCCATGTTTTGTGGGTATTTGTAGCATAACTGTGCTTTGGAATCTTTTGAATACCACTAACTGAAATGGGGGCATCTGTTGCTTGCACTATGTCCAGTTGGAATTATTGTGGCATCTGTAGCAGTTAATCTAGGAAGAGTAGTGGGTGGGTATCCGAAACCCTCCAGAGGTAAAAGAAAGTTCAAAAAAGAAATATAATTAAGTTTCTTAGTACAGACAGTCCCCGGGTTACGTACAATTGGATTTTAAAAATGTTGGATTGTCATAAGAACCAGGATTAACAATAAAGCTTAGTTGCAGACACCTGTGATAACTGTTTTTGGAGTGGATTATTATAGCCTGGGATTAAAGTACAGTAAATTACCAACATCCAGAGGTCCGTTTGTAACTAGGGGTCGTCTGTAAGTCGGGTGTTCTTAAGTAGGGGATTGCCTGTACTATGGTGGGTTGTATGTACAGTACATTCACAGCTGTAACTATTGATGGCAGATAAAATGTAAATCTGTATAAATCTGTAATGTTTGTCATCACAGAAGCAGGTTCTAGAGATGCAGGGTGGAAAAACTAAAAGTACAAGAGGAGACAAAAACTAAACCTAGAGGCAAGGATAAGGACAAGGTCAGGATCTATTTACACTCAATGGGAAGTATATACCACTATTCTGTCCAGCCTGTTGGTTGTCTTTTTGGGACTTTTCAGATGCATGCCTCTCCCATGCAACTATTTAGGAGCATTGTACTGAGATTCTTGGGACTATAAAACTGCTTGGTGGTGGCTTGCACCTGTGGTCACGCAGTAGTGGAGTGCGTCTGAAAAGGTGCATTTCACTGCACCTGAAATATCACAAAAAGACAACCAGCAAGCCAGAAAGAAAAGCTGTCACTGTCAGGGGTGTCCCTACGATCCACATCTCGGATCGCAGGCACACCAGTGCACCTCTCAGCGGCGGCCCCCCAATTCCGGACTCACTTACCTCTCCACTTTCCTGCTCCCGTCCCGGCTGACCCTGACCACGAGACTGCCTAGTGATTCTGCACTACACCTTGGCTGCCACCACGGGCTAGTCGCGCCTGTGGAACGACCTGGTGGCACCATGCCGCAGCAAGACCAATCTGCTTTGCAGTGGGCTCTGGAGAAGACCAGGTGGCACTTAGACTCTGTTCCAAGTGTCGGCTTATGTCATCATCCGTGGTGGTCCAGGGGTTCACAACCCCAGAAGCCTGACAATTAAACTCAAAACAAAGTTGTCAGGCCATCATCCTCCTTAATCTTCCCTACAGAAGACCTTTTCTCTTTTTCACATTTTGTTTTTTGCTCCCAAAGGCCAACACTATTCTATTTTTCTATGAGGGCTTTTTTCTGTGAGATAAATTTCACTTCCTAATGTAAAGTTGCTCCATGTAATATTCTCTTCAAAGACAGAGAAGAACTGATTTGAACGAATCTTTATAAGCCACACAATTTGTATACAATATTGTTTTTATGCAATTCATTTATTATGTAAAAATTGCACCCCTTTATTTTTTGGAACAGTCTGATTAAATAGATACCAAATTAATTATGTTTTTTTTATTGTGAAATGTAAATAGCATAAAAAAGAAAGACTTTGATTGAAAAAAATCTTCATATCACAATATTCTGGCATCTGTAACATATTGTCAGGATCAGTGGTAGTGTACCCACTGGACCAGCGCGGACGATGACGTAAGCCGACACCTAGGACCGAAGTCGAGCACCTGGTTTTCACCATAGCCCGTTGCAAAGCGGGTTGGACTTGCTGGGGTAGCATATCAGGTCATTCCACAGGCGTGAATTTGTCCGCATTGGCAGGAGGTCAGGATGGGCAGCACAGGATCAGAGTCGGGGATGAAGCAGAAGGTCAGGGCAGGCAGCAGAGGAGTGTAGTCAGGAGCTGAACCAGGGTCACAACGGGAATTCAGAATACAAGCATAGGGCATCAGGAACAAAGTTTTCTCAAAGGCACAAGGCATAAAAATCCAGCAGGGTGGCAGGGCGAGGCTGGATTATAAGGAATTCTGGGACACCCGCACGCCCTAGGAGACCCATGCAACATATATGACATTTATCGTGTCATTTTGTTGCAGTTAAGAGGTTTACACATATATGGAATAAATATTTTTAATATGTTAAAGGAAAGCTACAATCAGGGTTCAACCTTATAATGCAGATCCGATTGCAGGTTGCTTTTTATTTCAAAACCTTGAGTGGCCGTTATTTTGATAAAAAGTTTATCTTGTATATATGCAGATTACATGAAGAGGATACTGGGGCGTGGAGTAGCAGCATCATGGAGCGGAACTCCATGCCTCAGTATCCCTCCTACCCTATCTCCAGCACGCTGCTCACTGGAGCGGCGTGCACTCGCCTGAAAATTTGATTGGTCTGCACATACACAGAGCACACGCTCAAGGTTGCGTGGCCTCGGCTCCAAAGCTACTGCGCATGCGCAGACCTATCAGCTTAGTGGACGTGGAGCTGGAGCTGCACAATGATCCTATACCA
Organism: Engystomops pustulosus; assembly: GCF_040894005.1. NCBI lineage: Eukaryota > Metazoa > Chordata > Amphibia > Anura > Leptodactylidae > Engystomops > Engystomops pustulosus. Next base: position 188,867,363 of record NC_092413.1, on the reverse strand, counting down.
TGGTTACCCTCAGAAGAGGCTTGGGAAAAAATGTTTACTTATATTATGAAGTGACTAAAGATATATATCTCTATACCATATACAGGATGGTGGTAAGAGTTTAATCACTGAGGGTTCAAAAGATGAGATAGATCCTTTGTGATCATGAAAAATGTGATCAACATGTGAATGGAGCCATTATTTGGTGTTATCTTTGTTATAGATTTTAATCTAGGGCTCCAACGACCCTTTACAGTTGTAAGGTGACTTTCAAATGAACTGCTATAACCAAAATGGCTACCGGTACCTGGATGAGAGCAAAAACCAAGACACACACTCCAGTCTCTTAGAAAATGCAGACTTACAATCTTTATTAGCATGCAGCCGCATATATAAAATCTACATAGGGGCGTGAAAAGGTGATAAAATACTTCAATGCTATAGGCTAGCCTGAATATACCAGAACATCCCCTTTAAAGATGTTTAAAGATGCTATAGCATATGACACATAACATACTTGATGTCCTATCAACGGACAAGCAGTCCCGCTTATTCATTAGGGGGCGGTCCAGGCACTCCTCTACTCCACAGGCCGCCACTCCCCTGTGCTCTAATCGTCACGCTGCGCATGCGCAGTAAGTGCCGAGAGCATGAAGACTGCAGCACTGCAGACTGCCGGCATCTAGTGCATAGGAAAAGAACTGGTACCCGGGGGAGTGGTGGCCTGTGGAGAAGAGGAGTGCCTGGACGGCCCCCTAATGAATAAGCCCGCCCGTCGATCGGACATCATGTATGTTATGTGTCATATGCTATAGCGCCGATTACTAAAGTTTGATTAATGCCAGGACTTTGAAATGGGCAGCATTAGAAAGGGGCCGGGGAGTAGATTCAGTAGGTATGTTTGGATGGGGGCACTAATTTGGGATGACAGGTCCTCTTTAAGCCATTCTCCCAAATTGTTGATGCTTCTCTTAGAGACTTTGTTGTCATATAAACAGAAAGTTTATATTATCCCAGCTACAAAATAGACTGAGAATGGCTCCAAAGGCTCCTTGGTAACCATAATAAGATAAGGAGAAGAAAACAGGCTTAAAGGGCACCTACCACCCCGATTCTACCTATAAAGGTAGAAGGTTTGGTAGGTGGATGGATGGGACGTGAGGATAGCCCTTTTTTGGACATGAGGCTACTAGTCGCGGCTACTCCACGCCCCAGTAGCCACGTTACTCGCCTACCAGATAATCTTCGGCGCGGAGCTACCAGGAGCGCAGAACGCAGGCCTTCGGCTGCGCAGCCGCGGCTTCGGGGCCGGAACTACTGCGCATGCGCAGTAGACGGGGGACTCGGACGAGGGCGCGCAGCTACCAGGAGCTGCGCGCCGAAGATTATCTGGTAGGCGGAGTAACGTGGCTACTGGGGCGTGGAGTAGCCGCGACTAGTAGCCTCATGTCCGGCTACTCCACGCCCCAGTAGCCGCATAAAAAAATTAGCATATAGCTACAATAAAGTTTTCTAAAAGACACCCGGGACGTGAGGACTAGCCCAAAAAAGGGCTATCCTCACGTCCCATCCATCCACCTACCACCCGTTCTACCTTTATAGGTAGAATCGGGGTGGTAGGTTCCTTTTAAGGACAAAATGGCGGCTGGATTAATAATATGGCGTCTGGAGAGAAATATGATATCTCTCACACTTTGGTGCTATTTCATTTTGGTGGATTCTGACTGACATGGGCCCTAAGCGGTATAAGTTTGTTTCCCTTTTAAACATAAACTTACCATTTAATTAATTGATACATTATGATACAAAAATATATAGATTAGTAAAGATTAGGATTTCTAAAAATGACAAAATAAATCTGAAATTAAATAGTTTTCTTGGTAACTGTGTGAATTTTAAAATTGTATCTTCAATTGACCCCAGAACTTTTGGCAGTCGTGCATTGCAATAGTAAGAAGAGAGTTTTCAAAGGGGAAGTGTCAGTGTTGTAATTACCATGTGTTACAAATAAGATGATAAAACATCACTGCGGAATTTTATGGGGTTTTAGCGGTGACCTTGTGCTCATTCTGTGGAAATCTCTAATAAAGTCATAAGATTTTGCACACATACTGGGGCAGATTTATCAAGCTGTCTGAAAGTCAGAATATTTCTAGTTGCCCATGGCAACCAATCACAGCTCCCCTTTAAAATATTCATGAGCATTGGTAAAATGAAAGCTGAGCTGTGACTGGTTGTCATGGGCAACTAGAAATATTCTGCCTTTCAGACAGCTTGATAAATCTTGTTAAACGACAAATCTTTCTACTTGAGCTTTTGTACAGATTAAATAATTTTTTTTTAGACAGGTTTATGTCCTCCCATATGGTGGTGACAGATTTATCTTTAGTCCTTGTAAAATGGATTGGCCATGTTAGGTTTTTAGTGTTAGTTGTTTTTCTTTTCTTTAAATCAGCAGCTTTATATCTCCTCTGATTTGTACAGAATATTCTGTATGGCGAGATTACAGTATTTTTAGGACTATAAGGCGCACCATCAATAAATGCCTGCCAAAACGTCTAGGTTCATATATAAGGCGCACCGGATTATAAGGCGCACCTGATTATAAGGATGAATGACCAGCAGGTGGCAGACCTGTGCACAGTTTAAGGCAGCTGTTGTCTGTTGTCAGTATGGTTCATAAATAAGGCGCACTGGACTATAAGGCGCACCTTTGATTTCTGAGAAAATCAAAGGATTTTTTGTGCGCTTTATTGTCCGAAAAATAAGGTAAAGGGATTATAATCTCTAGTCATCACTTGATTGAGACAGGAATCTCAGTTTTTGTAGAGGACCCGCTCTGATCCATAGAATAGATGTCTAAAAGAAGTGTAGAAGAGTAGAATGTAGATGTTAATCACGTCCACACGTCCCCGTTTGATGTGTGACTTTATAGTAGTACAGTAGAACCTTGGATTACAAGTAACTTGTTCTGTAAGCATTTTGCATTTTACAAATATTGTCACTTGGTTTACAAGCAAAATTTCATAATACAAACATTATGCAGCCCTCCCCACCCTCTACTGCTTTCTACTTCCCTCTCTTACAAAATTGTATAACACAATATTGAAGAAGTAGAAGAAATAAAGGGGCTACACATGACTAAATATTTTTGGGGTGTGAAATGAATTGTCTGGAACCAATCATCTGGGTCTCAATCATTTCCTATAGGTAAACTTATTTTGATAAACAAGTTTTTTTAGATTACAAGCATGTTGCTGGAATGAAGCAGACTCGTAGTCCAAGGTTGCAGTGTACAGTGGGTAGGGAAGGTATTCAGACCCCTTTAAATTTTTCATTATTTTTTTCATTGCAGCCAATTGTTAAAGGGAACCTACCACCCCGTTTCTACCTATAAAGGTAGAAGGGGTGGTAGGTGGATGAATGGGACTTGAGGATAATCCTTTTTTGGGCTAATCCTCACGTCCCGGGTGTCTTTTAGAAAACTTTATTTCTGGCATATGTAAATTTTTTATGCGGCTACTGGGGCGCGGAGTAGCTGGACATGAGGCTACTAGTCACGGCTACTCCACGCCCCAGTAGCCACGTTACTCCGCCTACCATTTAATCTTCGGTGCGCAGACCGAAACGTTGCATTAATTTTGGATTGCCGGTTCACTATAATAAAATATGCAAATCAAGTATCACAGGAGTGCCAAGTTTTTTTCAATATGTATAAAATCATGTAGGTGGAGAGTTCAGCACTGAAGTCAAGCTCTCCCGGCCCCATAAGATGTAATTGATAACTGTGTACTCATGGATACCACTAACCTTCTGTACTGAAGTCTGGTGCATGATGTCAATCACAGAAGATGGGGCAATTTGAGGTGGGGAGAGCTTGACTTCGGTTTAGAACTCTCCACCTCTGTGACTTTATACAACCAATTTACATCTTGCTTCACGGTTGATGATGCATCCACACTGGGCCATGAAAAACATAATTTTGAAGTTATTAATCTGCAACACATCATGCTGGTATTGGTGTATTGGGCAAATTTCTGCTGACATGATCCCTTTAAGACTTAGTGGTTTCTCCTGCAGAACACCATTAAATATAGTAAAAATTTCACCACAAATATGGGAAGTCTAAACGGAACAAAAGCATTTGACAGTTGGCAGGGACTTTAAGTAGAGGGGTCTTTGTACCCATTCACTTCCCCTTTTAGTTCTCCAAGCTGTGCACGTTTCATTAGAGGAAATTAGTTGCTGAAGGATAAGAAAAACGAAGGCCTGCATAGCAGCCGCTTCCTGCTCACAACTTCTTCTTTCTCAAGGGAAAACAAGTGTTCACGGTGATACATATTTCTCAAGAAGACCCAATCCAGAAGAATCTGCACAAATACATTCATACTTTAGAACACATATTTATGTTCCTCTGCTGGTTATTCAACACAACTTTGGCTTATGCCGATATATGTAAATCAATGTATTGACATTTTTGTAATACCTGACCTGACCACTATGTGCATGTTGCAAAAGATGTTTCTTCTATGACACTTTTTATAGGCCATCAGTTGACTGAGCTCATATTATTTTTTTTCAAAGTGACTGATTGCTTTCTAATTACTGTTAGATGTCAGCTGGTGCCATGACTTTCCAAGGCATTTTACTCCTCTCTTACTTCGTGTGTACATTACTTTTTTACTGTGTCATTTCTCATTATGACACTTAATTTATGGACGTGTATGGCTTGATTTCTTTGCCCGTTTGGTCTGAGTGGGATGTTACCGACATCTGGCGAGAATTCCATGTGAATAGCACCGTTAAAAATATATTTAAGTACACAACAACAATGTCATTACAGTTCCATAGAGAGGCAGAACATATTTCCATATAAGAAAACGAGTGGAAGTCCAAGTCCAACAAAGGCCAAAAACACACTTTAATAAAGTGCAGACTACAACTAGGAATCATCCCGATTTGAAAAGCGTCAGCTTCCGACAGTTTTTTTCACGGCACCTTGATCATATTTTTAATCTTTCTTTATTAAAGTGTGTTTTTAACCTTTGTTTCACTCTTATGGACTTTGCCGTTGCTGGCCTTCTACTCGTTTTCTACTGTGATTCCTTGACTCCGACTGAGCTTGTCCGTGCACGAGGCAATCAGAGGCTTTTGAATTGGGTGAGCTGAACAAACGTTTTTCTTTCTATTTTAGAACATATTTCCAACAGGAAACAAAGATATCTGACATGTTGCATCAGTTACTGTACTAATTGCACCATAGCTACATTATGACCCCCTGTCTTTAACGTGATTGGTCAGCATACGCCATTTTTATGTGATTGCAGATGACCATTACTTGGTCCTTGCACTGATCAGCAGTTCGGATTGTAAGATTCAGAGAACATGGACCCGGAATCCTTTAGCTGAGTGCTCTCTGAAATGTCTAAAAACAACATTCACAGCTCTAACTGCATTAAATAAAACAGGTTTGATGGTAAAAATACACAATAAGCTAAAATGAACAGGGCTAAGGGTGCAGTCACATGTTCCGCTTGCAATGCATTTGAATCGGAATGGGGAGGGGGTTGTGCAGATCACATCTGCAGATGTGATTGATGCAAGCCCCAAAATGCATTGCAAAACATGTGACTGCCCCCTAAGCTCCAATACCACCATATGCTACAAAAATAAAGGGCAACTAGTGCACTAAATGGCGGTCACTGAGCTATAGTAACGCCTAGTACTACTTAATATGTATTAATTAGAAGCTAAAAGAGAGATAATAACAAAAGAGACAATCCCAACAATTCTATGCTGTGCATATAACTATGGCCACAACATGAAATTACAGAGGCTTCAAGACTATGAAAAAAGTTGGTGTTTTTTTAGAGAAACTATGACTTTTTTAAATACATTTTTTGTGTATCATGAGTTCTAAATAGAATAATACCCTCTTGTGACCGCAAGGCCAACACGTGTCTTGTGCCCCAGGGAAGAGATAGGGAGCTCCTGTCCCAGCAGTAGGGATTTCTTTAATTCTCTTCCTGAACGTTGCAGGTCATTGTGAGAGAATTGGCTCCCTGCTAGCAGCGTTTAGTGAGTCCTAGGGAAGGGGGGCAGTTCAAATGGCACAATTCGTCTTCTCCTCAATCCCTCCATCCCTCTCAGGAAGCAGGGGAGAGGCTGAGGGAGGGGGAGGGCGGGCCATGAGTAAGGAGGAGGGATTGAAAAGAAGAAGACTCAATTAAAAAGCAGCGGATTTATTCATACATGACAGGTTCTCTTTACGATAAACCATCACACTTAGTAGGCTGGACTGCCAGTAACGCTGATATTTAACTGGTGTTATACAGGCTTACGACATCTGAGCTATTGTTTTGCAATGTGTGAATTTTGATTTTTTTTTGAGTGGCATGAACTATTTTTATACAAAGGCAGTATTTACCTAATTGGAGTTGTCTAATTTCTTATAGTAAAGGACAAGTAAAATGTGTGTAGCTTAGACTCAATCCGTACCAGGACCAGAATGGCCACCTGGCGGTTTGGTTGAATGCCAGATGGTAATAGGGCTGCTTTCATGATATTTCTCTGAAATAGCTTTGACCTGTATAAGTGTCCTTAGGTTACCGATACAGTTAAAAGCACAGAGGGAGATGCATTCTGTGGAGTCTCTTGATCTACAGGACCCCACACCAGAGTGTTATTATGTGCAACACCAACTCTCCTGTACAAATTGGATGTTTAATCTGGATGGGGACAAACACTCTAAAAGTCATTTAATCCAATCCAATACAAATGGTCCATGTGGATTCATTCAACACACACCAATGTTCACTACATTATGGATCAGTACTTGTTATTGCAAGATTATCAAGCCATGTAAATCGGCCATGAATACATCACTCGGCAATCTTTGATAGTGACAAGTTCGACCAGTCTTTCATCCAATACCATAAATTACATTTTCATCAGCAGTATGTGCAGGGGCGTAACCAGTAGAGGCTGGGGCCCCATGGCAGACTTCTGAATGGGGCCCCTCTTCCCCTTAAAAAACTTATATATTTATACTTGAATGTGTGAGTTACTATCACACACATTTATACACTCATTTATCTAACATATAAAGCTGTATGTATGTGTGTATGTATGTATGTCCGCTAAATGAATCAGCACCGTCGCGTTTACAATCAGACAGAGACACTCGGAGACAGAAATGGTCACAGAGACAGTCGGACACAGTCAGAGAGATACATACATATAAAAATTTTTTTGTTAACCTATTCTATTTTGTTATAGCTAAGGGCAGTTATTTAGATATGTACATATACATACATACTGTATAAACATACAGACAGCATATACACTCACCGGCCACTTTATTAGGTACACCTGTCCAACTGCTCGTTAACACTTAATTTCTAATCAGCCAATCACATGGCGGCAACTCAGTGCATTTAGGCATGTAGACATGGTCAAGACAATCTCCTGCAGTTCAAACCGAGCATCAGTATGGGGAAGAAAGGTGATTTGAGTGCCTTTGAACGTGGCATGGTTGTTGGTGCCAGAAGGGCTGGTCTGAGTATTTCAGAAACTGCTGATCTACTGGGATTTTCACGCACAACCATCTCTAGGGTTTACAGAGAATGGTCCGAAAAAGAAAAAACATCCAGTGAGCGGCAGTTCTGTGGGCGGAAATGCCTTGTTGATGCCAGAGGTCAGAGGAGAATGGGCAGACTGGTTTGAGCTGATAGAAAGGCAACAGTGACTCAAATCGCCACCCGTTACAACCAAGGTAGGCAGAAGAGCATCTCTGAACGCACAGTACGTCGAACTTTGTGGCAGATGGGCTACAGCAGCAGAAGACCACACCGGGTGCCACTCCTTTCAGCTAAGAACAGGAAACTGAGGCTACAATTTGCACAAGCTCATCAAAATTGGACAGTAGAAGATTGGAAAAACGTTGCCTGGTCTGATCTGACCCAACATCTGATGGCTACTTTCAGCAGGATAATGCGCCATGTCATAAAGCTGGAATCATCTCAGACTGGTTTCTTGAACATGACAATGAGGTCACTGTACACAAATGGCCTCCACAGTCACCAGATCTCAATCCAATAGAGCATCTTTGGGATGTGGTGGAACGGGAGATTCGCATCATGGATGTGCAGCCGACAAATCTGCGGCAACTGTGTGATGCCATCATGTCAATATGGACCAAAATCTCTGAGGAATGCTTCCAGCACCTTGTTGTATCTATGCCACGAAGAATTGAGGCAGTTCTGAAGGCAAAAGGGGGTCCAACCCGTTACTAGCATGGTGTACCTAATAAAGTGGCCGGTGAGTGTATACAATACCATATACACCCATGCAGCATATACACATCACATATGCACAAACATATAGAGCATATGCACATAATGGGGCAGATTTACTTACCCGGCCCATTCGCGATCCAGCGGCGCGTTCTCTGCGGTGGATTCGGGTCTTCCAGAGATTCAACAAAAGGTAGTTCCTCCGCCATCCACCAGATGTCGCTGCTGCGCTGAAGAGCATCGGAACGCACTGGAGTACACGGAGCCGTGCTGAGTGAAGGTAAGTGCGTGCCGAGCGACAATTTTTTTTTACGAATCTGTCAGGTTTTTGTTTGGCCACGCCCCCCGATTTCCGTCGCGTGCATGTCGGTGCCGATGCGCCACAATCCGATCGCGTGCGCCAAAAACCCGGGGCAATACAGGGAAAATCGGCGCAAATTGGAAATATTCGGATAACACGTCGGGAAAAAACCCTTAGTAAATGACCCCCAATGAGTTAGACGTTATGTGGTACAAGTTCCTTTGTTTGGCTTTGTGCTCGTAGCTTTTTAAAAAATGTTTCTGCTTTCCTTTTGCCTTTTTAATATGTCCAAAATTTTGTGACAAAAGTCGCAAACAGCTTTTCTACGCCTGACAACAGAAGATATGGCTGCAGGTTGTCTTATGTGCAAAAAAAAAGTTGCAAAAGTGTACATGCACCAGAAAAATGGCAAAAAAAGAAGAAAAAGCCAAGCCAAAACAAAATGTGACATTATGACTTTGATTTATCTGCACGTATGCAGTTATCTTGTTTATCCATGTAGTAATCTTGGTTATGGTACCATATCTATGTAGTAAGCTTGGTTCTGCTGCTGTATGTATGTAATCTGCATGGTTCTGGTAATGTATCTTTGTAGCAGTTCAATTGTGATAATGTATATAGATGTTTGTATGTGTGGCCCCTTAAGACATATTTAGCTTTCATTTTTTAAATTTTTACAGAAACACAACTTATCCTTACCTGCATATTGGGGAAATATTTCTTCCGACATCCCATTTTCTAATTAAAAGTTGAAAATAGACTGCAGTTTTTTTTTGCAGACTCATTGGGGGACTTTTATAAGGACTTGTATCCCAATTGACTGGTGTACAATCCCTGAAATAATCAACAAGCAAGGATGACCTAGCACAGCCCAGTCAAATTACACCACTGCCGACACACCATAAACATGAATGTACAAACCACGAGCAAAAACCGGTGTGTCACACGGCAAAGTACAAAAAAGTAAACAATCTTTATTGGATTACCACATATGATATACAAGACAAACTCACAATTAAAATCAATTAAAACGTACAAAGTACATACAAAAATGCCACATTGGTTACACGGGTAAGTATATACCAACAACCCCCCTCACACATTGAATGTAATATTCCTGAGGATAACTAATAAACACCTGGCTGTGTGCTAGCTAGTCCCATCAGTGGACCAAAAAATAAATAAAGTTAAAGTGCATGATATGCAAAGGTAACTGAGTTCTACATAAGGCCTAAATACATTACGCTGCACATGGAACAGGTAATGTTCCAATAGGTGAAAAAGAACAAGTTGCTGAGTGAGGTCTCGGAATAAGGTGGAGGGGGTAGAGGGCTCCCCACGCGTTTCGTCTCCTGCTAGGAGACTTCCTCAGGGGCAGAAGTGCCCCCTAGAGTGCCAAACTTATATGCCTCCATCCTACCTGCCTCCGGGTGCACCTGAGTCCAACCATAATCAGCGCGGTACGTGCGCCGGAAGTGTCGCACGCGGAAGTGTCCAAACAAGTATCGCGATATCTGGTTGCCAAGCAATCAGTGTAAACATCTAGGTTTACCGGTGTAAGAAAAGGCGCCTGCAATCGTATCCTTAGGTGCTGGATGACAACGAGATGAAAGATATGGATATAGGTAAGTATCGTTCCAAGTTATAAATGGACAGCACAATACATGATTAATCCTGTCATAGGTGTTTGGCATCGTTTTCACGTGAATTGTGATTCAACAGATGAAAAACTATAGAAGGATATAGGTAAATATAAATAACAGTTGTTGGTAACCGCGTCAGGGGCGTAACTGCAGTGGTAGCAGCCATACCAGCTGCTATGGGGCCCACAGTGTCAAGTGGCCCCGGTATTCATCCTGATACACTAAAGAGTGGAGTATGTGCACCATTATATAGATAATATATATATATATATATATATATATATATATATATATATAACATATATGTGATGTAGAATCAAAAAAAGTAGAGCAGCCCTATATGAAATTAATGGGTCGGGTGCAGGTCCTCTTATAGGCTCCGACTTGAACCTCACGAATCTGTAGCACAACGGTGAAGCAGCACTCTTTTACTACTCAGAGTGCTGCTTCATCGCTACATATATGTGATGTATATATGCTGTATATGTATAGTGTGTATATGCTGTATGTGTGTACACTCACCGGCCACTTTATTAGGTACACCATGATAGTAACGGGTCGGACCCCCTTTTGCCTTCAGAACTGCCTCAATTCTTCGTGGCATAGATTCAACAAGGTGCTAGAAGAATTCCTCAGAGATTTTGGTCCATATTGACATGATGGCATCACACAGTTGCCACAGATTTGTCGGCTGCACATCCATGATGCGAATCTCCTGTTCCACCACATCCCAAAGATGCTCTATTGGATTGAGATCTGGTGACTGTGGAGGCCATTTGAGTACAGTGACCTCATTGTCATGTTCAAGAAACCAGTCTGAGATGATTCCAGCTTTATGACATGGCGCATTATCCTGCTGAAAGTAGCCATCAGATGTTGGGTACATTGTGGTCATAAAGGGATGGACATGGTCAGCAACAAAACTCAGGTAGGCTGTGGCGTTGCTATGATGCTCAATTGGTACCAAGGGGCCGAAAGAGTGCCAAGAAAATATTCCCCCCACCATGACACCACCAGCACCAGCCTGAACCGTTGATACAAGGCAGGATGGATCCATGCTTTCATGTTGTTGACGCCAAATTCTGACCCTACCATCCGAATGTCACAGCAGAAATCGAGACTCATCAGACCAGGCAACGTTTTTCCAATCTTCTACTGTCCAATTTCGATGAGCTTGTGCAAATTGTAGCCTCAGTTTCCTGTTCTTAGCTGAAAGGAGTGGCACCCGGTGTGGTCTTCTGCTGCTGTAGCCCATCTGCCTCAAAGTTGGACGTACTGTGCGTTCAGAGATGCTCTTCTGCCTACCTTGGTTGTAACGGGTGGCGATTTGAGTCACTGTTGCCTTTCTATCAGCTCGAACCAGTCTACTCATTCTCCTCTGACCTCTGGCATCAACAAGGCATTTCCGCCCACACAACTGCCGCTCACTGGATGTTTTTTTCTTTTTCGGACCATTCTCTGTAAACCCTAGAGATGGTTGTGCGTGAAAATCCCAGTAGATCAGCAGTTTCTGAAATACTCAGACCAGCCCTTCTGGCACCAACAACCATGCCACGTTCAAAGGCATCAAATCACCTTTCTTCCCCATACTGATGCTCGGTTTGAACTGCAGGAGATTGTCTTGACCATGTCTACATGCCTAAATGCACTGAGTTGCCGCCATGTGATTGGCTGATTAGAAATTAAGTGTTAACGAGCAGTTGGACAGGTGTACCTAATAAAGTGGCCGGTGAGTGTATGTGTGCTGTACGTTTGTATATGGCTGTGAATATGCTATATATGCGCATGAGTGTATAAATGGGTGACTCGGATATGAGAGTGTACAAATTTGTATATTTTTTTTAAGCGGAAAGGGGAGCCCCATTCAGAAGCCTACTATGGGGCCCTGCCTTGCCTAGTTACACCCCTGAACAGCACAATTGCCAGGCAGGGTCTGGTGTAGAATTATACTCCAGCGCAGCAAGGCACCAGAGTCTCCTGATGTAGCCAGAGGCGCCGAGGTAGCAGGGCATTCATCATATGCCGGCGCACAATGCGTCCCCCATATTTTTTTATTGTTGTCCATGTAAAAATGCACTTGTGCCACAATTCTGGTGCTTTTGCACCTAAAACAATGTCTAAAATGCCTTGCACCACAGTTATCAAGGCTTTTAGACCATTTTTTGGCAGTTTTCCAACTTGTCCAAATAAGGGTTGTAGCCTTCTGGAAATGGTCGTGGCTTATGGAAAATCGGCTGTGCGACCAAAAATCTGGCGCACAATTTAGACCAGCTAAAAGTAGGTCTAAAATAGGAACCGACAGTCTTAACCTGCACCAGGATTCATCATCACAGTGATAAATCTGGCGCAGCAAAAGACTAGTGTTTTACAGCTAGAAACTGGCGTAACCCGAGACACATTGGGGCACATTTACTTACCCGGTCCTGTTGCGATCCAGCGGCGCGTTCTCCGACGAGGATTCGGGTCTTCCGTCGATTCAGTAAGCTCGTGCTTCCAACTTACTGCAGGTGTCACTGCTGCGCCGAGGTCCGCCGGAGTTCACCATCTTCTCCCCGAAGCATGTGAATGCTTGATTTTGCGTCACACTTCTTTTTTAAATTCTGCGGTTCTTCCGAATCCGTTGGGTTTTCCGACGGCCACGCCCCCCGATTTCTGTTGTGTGAAAGCCACTGAAATCCAATTGCGTGCGCCAAAATCCCGGCGGAATTCAGCGCAAAACGGAAAAAGTTGGGAAACCTGACGAAAGTGCGGCCGCGGAGCCCTTAGTAAATTTCCCCCATTGAGTACAAGGTATTACTGTTCCTATTAAAAGTAGCCCTATAGAGTCAGACGCTGTCAGTACTGATCCTGCCCTGGGGAAACAAGAACGGTATTTGCTAAAATGTCAGATCTTTCTGAAGTGGTGATTTAGGCAGCGTCATGTTCTGTTACCTCCAGCAATCTCAAGACTACAAGTGCAGACAAATGTCTAACTGTGGTCGGTGTGACAGGAAGATATATCCACCCAGCCACACTAACATACCGGGGCTCATTTACTAAGGGTCTCCGGCTGCACTTTAGTTGGACTGTGCACGTTCTTAATGGCTAAAACTCCTTGCACAGGTATTTAACAAGTGTCTGGCTGGGATTGTGTCGCACGTGATCCTTTTGTTGCACAGCTGCGCTGCTTCTATGCGACACAAATCGGGGGGCGTGCTCTCGGACAGTCCGACTGATTTGCACTGATTTACCTTTCAAATTATGTCGCAAGCCCAAGCAGTTACATGCACCAGGAAGAAGTTAAACTCTGCCGGACCTGAGCGGGAAAGCGACACATTCATGATTTCAGACGCACGATCTTAGTGAATAGCCGCACCCAGCATTATAGACGGACAATGCACTTTCTGTGAACTCTGGTGACTTTGTAAGTAAATTCCCCCTGAGAGTTTGGTTCTTCTGCTTGTGGTTCGTGCAGGCGAATCTTACCAACAAATCGACTGAGATTAACACAGCGCCCCCTAGAGGCTGCATTTAGCTGTAGATCTCTTATAGTTCTCTAGGCTGTGAATTGGGAATGAATCACACTGCCAAAGCAATATGAGGGGCCTAGCAGTGAGACCCCTACGTGTTACAAAGTTATGGTATGTTCTAGCAACCTTAGCTGTGTATAAAAGTAAAATGCAGTAAAAGTTGGTTCGGCCTTGGGAAAGACAACTCTGTAGTGCAATGACTGCCTCTTTATGCAGCCTGTCCCATCTATGTCATCTTATTTGAATGGGTTTTCCACGCAATGTCCATCAACAGGAAGGTTAATTGTTTACATCTAATGGATATAAATCTGTCCCTGGTCATGTGATGTCGCACAGGTTCCCGGCTCATTAATTCACAGATTGTAATTAAAGAAAATCTACCATTTGATTTGATGCATTATGAAGCAAACATACTGTGAGAATGCTGTAGCTACACTGATGCAGGAACATATCTTGCTTAATCCCTGAACTAAGTGGTTTTGATCAAAAAACATTATAAAATTATGATGAGGCTCTGTCGCTCCTGTACGTGCCCCGGCGCTTCTCCTCACGCTAATTATGTACTGCTCCAGAGAATGATGTAATCCCTGTGTTGTGTTTCTGCATCAGTGTAGCTACAGCATTCTCAATGTATGTTTGGTTCACACAGAGTCGGCTCCAGATTTCATTAGGCCCCTGAGCGACAGAGCCTCAGTAGGCCCCTTTGCAGTAAACTCACATTTAATTTCAGAAACTATAACAGTCTCCTGTTACCTATATTTCCTAGTGTATCATACAAACAGCTTCCTCATGGGTATTTTGTATAAAGCCCCCCTTCCCCTGTGGAGTCATTAGCTACAGCCCCTTATGTGGCCCCCAGGAACCCTGTGCCCCACCACTTGCCCGGGTATGCCCAGTCCTGGCGCCGGCCCTAGGTTCACAATGCATAAAAACAAATGGTAGATTTCCTTTAAAGTTGTGTAATATAATGAGCCAAGCAACTGCGTTCATGACCAGGGATTGGTTTTATACACAGGTAGTAAACAATAAACCTTCCTATAGAAGGACAACAAGCAGAGATCTGGAAAACCATGAGGAATTGATACAGAAAGTATTGGAAAAATGTATAACTTTTCATTTGCCGAAAGTCAGTCAGCTTGTTAATATACCCAGACAGCTTTTGGACAGATGACTGGTGTAAAGACTAGATTTCTGAAAATGTAAATCATCATAGCAGGTTTTCTGCAGACACTGAACCAGCAAGGAATGCCAAAACATTTCAGAGCTGAAGTCTGGAGACCAATAAATGCAAAATAAAGAATTATTATTATTAATGCAGTCTGTACTGTGATGTTGATAGTGACTCAGAATCAGTACAAGATCAGTGATGTAATGTGTAGTGTTCAATATTTAAAAATTATTTGTAGTGTCACTTCACAGATTGGTCCTTGGTGTCATCATCTGTGGTCAGAAACCATCCGCTTCAGATGCATCATCCCAACCACAGCTTTCTACAACACCGTCCTGAGGAAAGTCCTCCTCCACATTGTACTCAAAGTCTGGGTCATCCTTTTTCTTCCTGTTCTTCTCAAACAGCTCGTCCATGATGCTCTTCCTCTTGGCCAGCTCCTTGTCATCCAGCTTGTTCAGGTCTTCCTCTGGATCAATGGTTCCTTCCCTCTGGATGTTCTTCAGGCTGGCTTCTAGACTCTCTCCGTTCAGGTGTCCCTTAAGTAACTTATACAATCTCTCCAGCTGCTTGAGGGATGCGCCTTCCAGGTATTGCTTGTGCCGGGGATTGTTCTTCAGTTGCTCGGCTGCCCGGCTGCAATCTGTGGATACATCAAAACGACAAGAAAATAGAGTTAAATGCACGGTGGCTTAGTGGTTAGCATTACAGCCCTGCAGCACTGGGGACCTGGGTTAAAGTCCCAGAATCAACATCTGCAAAGAGTTTGTATAATTTCTCTGTGTTTGAGTGGGTTTTCTCCAATTTCCTCCCACACTCCAAAACATACTAGGTGGTAGGTGGATTAGATTGTGAGCCCCATGGGTGAAAGGGACTGATTTGGCAAGTTCTGTGCATCGCTGCGTAATCTGTGTGTGCTATATAAATAAAGAAATTATTAAACAATGAGATTTGACTATTTTTATTCTTCATCACTGATCAATTTGGTGTCCGTCCACCCAGTCAAAAGTTTATATGTGAACTCTCTCATACTATCCGAGGGGGGTTGTGACCTCTTAATTTCATACACAGAGGCACACCAACAAAGAAAATAAACCGTTACCACCCCCTTGGCTAGTATATTATAATTTACATTAATAATATCATTGTAAATAAACTTCCCAGGCCATATCCAGTGAAAAAGTGGACAGATTTTAAAGAAAAAAAAAAAAAACAAACAAAAAAAGACACAAGAAACATAAAAACACCAAATTAACTAGTTCAAACCCGTCTGCTGTAAATTTAACACATGTCGTTGTGGTCCATAGCTTTAACGGGAAGGCCCCAAATGTAAGGAGCTACAGGGGACCATGGAGGGAAGGCAGAAGCAGTACTTATCACTTGTGTCTTCTCAGTATCTTATACACAGCATTTGGTCGATTGCTGTGCAGAAAATAAAGACAGAAGCCGGTGCACTGACTCTATGGTCTAACACGTCATGCCCAGGATGCCGGCCTAAGGAGACTGCAAACTGTTTTTTCAGCTTTTAATCCTAAAGCTTCATTAACCCCTTAAGGACGCAGCCATTTTGTAGCTTAAGGCTCATCCCGATTTTTTGGATTCTGACCTGCGTCTCTTTATATGGTTATAACTTTTGAACACTGTTACTTATCAAAGCGATTCTGAGATTGTTTTTTCCCCACATGTTGTACTCCATTTTAGTGGTAAATTTTGGCTGATAAGTTTTGCGTTTATTTACAAAAAAAAAGAAAATATGATAAATTTTTTGAAAAATTTGCCATTTTCGAAATTCTAAGTCATTGCGTTTTCAGGCAGATAGATTTACCACCTAAATAAGTTGCTGAATAACATTTCCCATTTGTCTACTTTACATTTTCATAATTTCTGAAATGTTTGGGTTATTTATTTTGATGTCACGCGGCTTGCAAATAGAATATCGCTTTTCCGGATTTTCAGAATTGACTATTTTGGGGATAAATACAGTTTTGAATGAAATTTTACATATTTAGCATCAAAACCCCCTATATAATCTACCCAATTTCAAATCTGCACCCCTCAAACTATCAGAAACAGCTTTTACGAAGATTGTTAACCCCTTGAGATCTTCATAGTAATTGAATCAAAATGGAGGTGAAATTTAGAATGGTCATATTGTTCCCTTATACGTTCATTTAGCACTAGAATTTACACATTTCCAAAATATAAAAAGAGAAAACCCACCATACAATTTGTTCTGCAATTTCTCCTGAGTACAAAGACCCCCCACATGTGGCTGTGACTTGTTTTATGGGGGCACAGCGAGGCGCAGAAGGGAAGGAGGGCGCTGCAGCTGCCAGGATTTTAGTTTCCTCATTGGCCCCTTTTGAAGGCTATAAAATTTTCGCTTTTTCGTTATTGGGGCCATGTGACGGCATTTTTTTTGCGGGACGAGATGCTTTTTCCATTGTTACCATTTTGGGGTTGGTATCACCTATTGTTGAAAATTTAGGAACTTTTTTTGAGGGCAGGAGTAGAAAAGCATCAATTCTGTACTGGATTTTTTACTTTTTTTTTTTTGGTGTTCACCGTATAGACTAATAATCATGTTATCTTTATTCTATGGGTCGATACGATTACGGGGATACCAGACATGAATATATTTTCTTACGTTTTACTAAATTTGTCAAACAAAACCCTAATGTGGGGAAAAATCTATCATTTATGTATTGCCGTCTTCCAAGTGGCATAACATTGTTACATTTTTGGCTACGGAGCTGGTTGATGGCTTGTTTTTTGCGGGACATGTTGTACTTTGCACCAGTATCATGTCTGAGTACATATGGTTTTTTGATCGCATTTTATAGCATTTTTTGTGGGATTGAAAAGGTAAAAATCATAATTTTTGGAAGATTTATAGCAGTTTTTTTTTACGGCGTTTATCGTGGGGGTTCAATAATGATTTACTTTTATTCTACGGGTTGTTACGGACGCGGTGATACTATATATGTGGGGTTTGTGTTATGATTTAGACTTTTTTTTGAGTTATATGTCTCTTTATATGTTTTGGGAGTTTGGGGCATTTTTAGTGATTTATGACTTTATTTTTTTATTGAATAACTTTTTTTTTTTAACTTTTTCACTTTTATACCATGGGACATGAAGAAGCAATCATCTGATTGCTTCTTCATGATAATATTCTGCAATACTCATGTATTGCAGAGTATTATCAGTGTCAGCCTATACACATGCATAGGCTGGCACTGTGCCAGTAAGATGACGTCACAGACGCCATCTTACTGGCAGTTCTTGCAGGTAACTCTGGGGTCCAGATCGGACCCCAGAGTTACTATAGCAACGATCGGCGCCCCCCGAAAACGGTTCGGGGGGGCCGATCGTGGGGGAAAGATCCCCACGATGCATGTTAGATGCCGCGGAGACAACTCCGATCGCGGGTGTTACACTGGGGTGCCGGCTATTAGTTACAGCCGGCACCCCGTGTCTCCCGATGCCGGTTCGGCTCTGATCCAGAGCCGAGCCGGCATAAGCGCCGTGGCGGATATATCCGCCACTGAGCGCTAAGTCACTGCGCTCCGTGGCGGATATATCCGCCACGGAGCGTGAAGGGGTTAAAAACTAAAAATAATTCAGTAAGAAACTTGCATTTCTTCCCAAATAAATTAGGTCAAAATCACTTTGATAGCCCAAACATACATATATGGTTAGAAGCATTAAATGAACACATTGGGCAAATTTCATCTGGTCCGGAAAACCTAAATAATTGTAAGCCCGAGCCAGTTACACAGGGGCCCAGTGGCAGTATAGGAGGGATATCATTCAGCATTCTGTTTGTGGTCAGAGATCCTCATAAAAAAGGTAAAAAACCTCATTACTGCCAACTATAGAAACCTTCTCCTATGCGGTTTCAGTAGGAAAGAAAAATCATCTCTTTGTTGCCATCTACAGGTAACTAAATAATTTGCACCCAATGGGCACATTTACTCACCTGTCCACTAGAGCTCAACGAAAGTGCATTGTCCGTTTGCAATGTACTCTGCCGCGATTCACTAAGATCGTGCGCCCGAAATCCTGCATGTGTCGCTTCCCCGCTCAGGTTCGCCGGAGTACACCATCTTTTTAGTGGTGCATGTAAGTGCTTGGGCTTGAGACACAATTTGAAAGTTAAATCCTGCGCTCAGTCCAAATCAGTCGGATTGTCCAACAGCATGCCCCCTAAATAGTGTCGCATGGAAGCCAGCGCAACTGCGCCCCAAAACCTTTGCGTGCGCCAAAATCCGAGCTCAGACACTTGCTAAATACCTGTGCAAGCCGTGCAATCCCCAAAAAAGATGCACAGTCCAACAGTAGTGAGCAGCACGATTGTTAGTAAATGAGCCCCATTATATCTAAAAGCTACTAAATTAATAATTATAATCTTTATATATATAGCGCCATCATATTCTGTAGCGCTTTACAAATCATAGGGGACATATACAAGTTAGTATCCCAAATTACAGCGTACAAATGTCATATTGAACAATAGGAGTGTGGGCTGTGAAATTAGTTATCTGGAACTCGTCAATTTCCCTAACGGACTCCACAGTCCTTTTTTCCTGGTCACTCTAGCAGTGCTGAGATAAATGCAGGAATGCTGTCCCAGTGCCTTATTCCCCTGATCTGTCGCAGAGAAGCTTCACTACTGAGCATGTACATAAAATGCAGCACACATTCATCTCAACTAAAAGCTTCTAAAAGGATGCATAACATGTATCCTGTCAAGCCTAGAGTTGGATCTCATAGTCAGAGTGCAATAAGCTCTTTCAAAACTAATTGAAGTGTTCATTACTGCAGGAGGCTGGGTAGTGGTGAGTGCCCCTGACAAGTTCTCTCGTTCTAACTCTAGATGCTGGTTGAATGCGCCTGCATCAGGACCCAGAGAAGAGCAGCCCCAGGAGTAGGAGAGGTCTCATCAGTAATAAGTAATGTAGTAGTAATGTACTGCTCCCAAATTCTCTCCTGCTCCAGGAGCCATTTTTCAATGTTCCCTGACATACCATCATATTGTATACAACCAGTGCTGGATACAGGGTAAAGCAGCACATGGAGGAGAGAAGAAGCTGCAGTGTGCAGGGAGGAGAAGAGGAGCCAGGAAAGAGAGAATGTTTTATGTCTGCTCTGGAGGTCACCAGCATTAGTCTGCTTCAGGGCTCTTCAATATTATTATTGTCTGTGGTTTCTGTCTGCTCTGGGAGTCTCCATTATTATCTCCTGCTCTGGAGTCTCCACTATTATTACTGTCAGCTCTGAATGCAGTATTTGGTTTCTGGGATGGTATTTATTGCTGTACTGTGGTTTTTTGTAATTTCTGGGGTGTCATTTTGTGCTGTACTGTGATTTGCTGGTTACTCTGGGGCCACCAATGGGGCCCTTGGACCAATAAAGGTTGTTCACGCCTGGCCTAAATCCTTAGATACGGACATTTAAAGGACATTTCATAACATTTCGGTGTAAAATTCACAACTTGGAAGAAAGTTGGACTACAAAAATGGATGGTCGAGCAGCACTAGGAGAGTAGTAGGACTGAAATCGGAGACTCAGATGACAATTGGACGATTTGACGCTCAGCAGCCATACAGATTGTGCTTTGTAGCCGATAAACATAGAACTGAACAGTATGTGTAAATTCCCCCCAAATTTGGGCAGTGGATGGGCACATAACTCTGAATTCGGCTGACGTGAATGACCTCTGGCATTACAGCCCCTGGTGTGATTATAAGGTCAAATGCTGGAAGGCTGGATGAAGCCACGCAATGTATTTCCATACATTACCTGAGAATTTGGAGAAGTTCCTGATGGGCATAATGCGTTGTCTGGACTTCCCCTCCGAGGTCTCATACAGCAAGAGAATGGCAGGCGGCTCAAAGCGCACCCCGCATCTTCTGGCCTTGTAACTCATGTTATCCCATCAGAGGAATCCCTAACATTGTAACACCTGGGAGATACACAATATACAGACATTTTTATTCCTTATTTGTGTATAAAATGCAAAAATCATCCAACTTCCAGTTATACGTAAAAAAAAAAAATTCTACTGTATATAAAGACTGTCCAACTCCTGTATGTGCTGCTGACATAGGAGGGGGAGGTCAGGTCAAATTTTACAACATGTCTAAGAAACTTTTCCTAATTTGAAGCACATTTTATTGATTATAACCTGTGAATTAAAGGGGTTTTCCCACAAAGAAAGTTAGGCCCTACTGAAACCCCCACAGATCACGAAAACGAGGGGTCCGACAGAACCCTCGTCGATCTGTCAGACTAATGGAGCAGATAGCCGCACATGGCCGTTTTGCTCCATTAATCCCTATGGAGCTGACAGAAATTGGCGAGCAACGCGCTCACCGATCTCCGTCAGCTCCATAGATATTAATGGAGCGGAGCGGTCATGAGCGGCCGTCTGCTTAATTACTTTCATGAAGCGACGTCAGTCAGATCCCTCGTTTTCGGGATCTGGGGGGGGGGGGTCCACGGGATAGGGCCTAACTTTTGTTTGTGAGAAAACCCCTTTAAGGCAGATTTAAGACAATTTCCTTGTTTTATTTTAGCATTGCTGTCAGTGATAATGAAAACAAAAGAGCAATTCTCTGTGTCCCTCTGTGTATTTTATGTTATTGCTATGTAAAGTGCTGCAGCACAGAAATAGAGATGTAATTATGGCAATTACTGTGCTTATTGTAAAATAGAACAGACCAAAATGTGATAGCAACAACCCTAAGTCAAAATATGCTGTGCTGTACAGGATTGGTGAAGTAGTATTGTGCCTTCCACATATACAGACTAGGAGGAGGAGTACTGTGCAATGTCCATATATACAGAGTAAGAGGAGGAGTGGTAGTACTGTGCTGTTCGCACAGGATAGGAGGAGTAGTACTTTGCTGTTCTCATATATAGAGGATAGGACTAGTAGTGCTGTGCTGTTCTCATATATACAGGATAGGAGTAGTACTGTGCTGTTCTCATATATAGAGGATAGGACTAGTAGTGCTGTGCTGTTCGCATATATACAGGTTAGGAGTAGTGGTACTGTGCTGTACTCATATATACAGGTTAGGAGTAGTACTATGCTGTTCTCATATATAGAGGATAGGAGTGGTAGTACTGTGCTGTTCTCATGTATACAGGATAGGAGTAGTAGTACTATGCTGTTCTCAAATATACAGGGTAGGAGTAGTAGTACTGTGCTGTTCTCATATATACACGATAGGAGTAGTAGTACTGTGCCCATATATACAGGTTAGGAGTAGTAGTACTATGCTGTTCTCAAATATACAGGGTAGGAGTAGTAGTACTGTGCTGTTCTCATATATACACGATAGGAGTAGTAGTACTGTGCCCATATATACAGGGTAGGAGTAGTAGTACTATGCTGTTCTCAAATATACAGGGTAGGAGTAGTAGTAGTACTGTGCTGTTCTCATATATACAGGATAGGAGTAGTAGTACTGTGCTGTTCTCATACATACAGGGTAGGAGTAGTAGTACTGTGCTGTGCCCATACATACAGGGTAGGAGTAGTAGTACTGTGCTGTTCTCATGTATACAGGATAGAAGTAGTAGTACTGTGGTGTTCTCATATATACATGATAGGAGTAGTAGTACTGTGCAGGGTATAGACACTCCACACAAGAGCTATGTCCTCCCTGATGCTATGGTTTAGCAGTAATGTCATACATCACACATATACAGTAGCGCAGCACACTCCCTCTATCCCTGATACAGAGACAATCCCTAACACTGCAGTAGTCAAAAGCTCTCACCTATAACATGGTTACTGTCCCGGGCTCCCAACAGCAGCTAACCCCACACTCGCACAGAGGATATGCTTCCGGGTCACATGATGCTGAAAGGCCAATCACAGCGCAGCAACACTGTTGCTAGCAAACAAACGCATAGGAGCATAGGGGACATAGGAGCAGCCAGTACCAAGGCGGAGATAGAGGGGGGGCATAGGAGCAGCCAGTACCAAGGAGGAGATAGAGGGGGGCATAGGAGCAGCCAGTACCAAGCAGGAGATAGAGGGGGGACATAGGAGCAGGCAGTATTAAGGAGGAGATAGAGGGGGGACATAGGAGCAGCCAGCACCAAACATGAGATAGAGGGGGGCACAGGAGCAGCCAGTACCAAGGAGGTGATAGAGGGGGGACATAGGAGCAGGCAGTATTAAGGAGGAGATAGAGGGGGGACATAGGAGCAGCCAGTACCAAGGGGGAGATAGAGGGGGGGCATAGGAGCAGCCAGTACCAAGGGGGAGATAGAGGGGGGGGGGCATAGGAGCAGCCAGTACCAAGGGGGAGATAGAGGGGGGACAGAGGAGCAGCCAGTACCAAGGGGGAGATAGAGGGGGGACATAGGAGCAGCCAGTATCAAGGAGGAGATAGAGAGGGGACATAGGAGCAGCCAGTACCAAGGAGCAGATAGAGGGGGGACATAGGAGCAGCCAGTACCAAGGAGGAGATAGAGGGGGGGGGCATAGGAGCAACCAGTACCAAACATGAGATAGAGGGGGGCACAGGAGCAGCCAGTACCAAGGAGGTGATAGAGGGGGGACATAGGAGCAGGCAGTATTAAGGAGGAGATAGAGGGGGGACATAGGAGCAGCCAGTACCAAGGGGGAGATAGAGGGGGGGCATAGGAGCAGCCAGTACCAAGGGGGAGACAGAGGGGGGGCATAGGAGCAGCCAGTACCAAGGGGGAGATAGAGGGGGGACAGAGGAGCAGCCAGTACCAAGGAGGAGATAGAGGGGGGACATAGGAGCAGCCAGTATCAAGGAGGAGATAGAGAGGGGACATAGGAGCAGCCAGTACCAAGGAGCAGATAGAGGGGGGACATAGGAGCAGCCAGTACCAAGGAGGAGATAGAGGGGGGGGGGGGCATAGGAGCAACCAGTACCAACGAGGAGATAGAGGGGGGACATAGGATTAGCCTGTACCAAGGAGAAGATAGAGGGGGGGGGGCATAGGAGCAGCCAGTACCAAACAGGAGATGAGGGGGTCATAGGAGCAGCCAGTACCAAGGAGGAGATAAAGGGGGTCATAGGAGCAGTCAGTACCAAGGAGGACAAAGAGGGTGGCATATGAGCAGCCAGTAATATGGAGGACATAGAGGGTGGCATAGGAGCAGCCAGTGCCAAGGAGGAGACAGTAGGGGGCATAGAAGCAGCCAGTACCAAGTAGGAGATAGTAGGGGGCATAGGAGCAGCCAGTACCAAGGAGGAGATAGAATGGTGCATAGGAGCAGCGAGTACCAAGGAGGAGATAGAGGGGGCATAGAAGCAGGCAGTACCAAAGAGGAGAAAGAGGGGGCATAGAAGCAGCCAGTACCAATGAGTACCATCATAAGGATGGTGTGGAGGCAGAATCTCTGCTTGCTTCTCCGAGAAAACATCGGCATAGTCCACATAAGAAGTGGGGACGCCCACCAGAGACTTGGATGTCACCGCGGAGAGTATGGTGGACACCGGATAGAGAGCCATGAGACAGCGAGATTGGCATTGACCCCAATGCAGTATCTCCCGAGTCGAGCACAGGAGCATGTTGCTGCAACCACGGGAGATCCAAAAGCACAGAGGACGTGGACCGGGGAAGCACATAAAACGATGGTCTCTCTTTATGCATAGCTCTACCTTGTAAAGAAAGAAACTCGGTGCAGTAATGGACGGAATCACAGAGGATCTTCCCACTAAAAGACGAAATGACCAGAGTCTTTTCAAGGCAGATCACAGGAAGGTGATGCTGAGAGACCAGGACAGCATCCACGAAATTTCCTGCAGAGCCGTAATCCAAGAAGGCCAAAACTTGAAACTGGCTCCCTGTCCCAGAGCTGAGTAGAACAGGTATGTTTAGACATGGAAAAGTGGACAAGTCTGAAGGGGAGTCAGCCGAGGACTATCCGCCTGCACGGGTTCCTCGGCAGCTGACACAGTGACACAATTGCTGCAACATGACAGTGACTTGTCCAAGTTGCTGACATTGCACGGCAATCTGCTAGGCCACGATGGTAGTAAGATCAGCCAGGCCAGGTAGAGAGACCTTGGCGGGATCCAAGGCCAGATCTTACTGTCAGGAAGCAGGAGCAGTGGACCCAATGGACCACCGCGGACAATGACGTAAGCCGGCACCTGGGAGTGGCACCTCATTCACCAGAGCCGCCGCAAAGCGGACCGGACTTCCTGTGTAATCAGGAACAGGCAGGAAGTCAGGACAGGATCAGAGTTGAAGCGGACGGTCTGGGTAGGCGGCAAAGTATCAAGGTCAGGAATGTAACTAAGGGTCACAACGGAAATCACACAGGTAGTAGGAAACAGCTTTTTCAGAGGCATAAAGCACAAAGATCCGTCGGGGAATGTGGGAAGAGGCTGGCTAGTTAACGGATACCAGATGGCCAGCGCCAATTAATGGCGCACTGGCCCTTTAAATCTCCGGAAGCCATCATGCGCCCTAGAAGACAGGGACGCATGCGCCAGACCGCTGGAGCCATTGCTGAAACTTGGCCAGGTGAGACAGCCAGCCGCGGGGGACCTAGGGAGCAGAGAGGGGCGCATGTGACCCAGGACATGGGTCGCAGGAGCACCCTTGACAAGGGGAACATCGAGGCAGCCAGTACCAATGAGGAGAAAGAGGGATGCATAGAGGCAGCAAGTACCAAGAAGAAGGCAAAAAACCTAGACACTTTGTGTGTTGTTTCCTTCTTAACCACTGGAAAAGGCAATCAGTTTTGGAATCCTGGATCACAACTCCTAACATGTAAGTTACCGTATATACCCAAGTATAAGCTGAGACCCCTAATTTTACCACCAAAAACTGGGAAAACCTATTGACTCGAGTATAAGCCGAGGGTGGGAAATGCATTGGTCACAGACCCCCCCCCCCCAGTATATAGCCAGCCCTATAATATACAGCCTCCCCAGCTTGCCCCCCCCCTAGTATACAGCGTGCCCCCAGAAGTATACAGTGTGCCCCCAGTAGTATACAGCCACCCCAGCCTGCCCCCAGTAGTATACAGCCTGCCCCCAGTAGTACACAGCGTGCCCCCAGTAGTAAACAGCGTTCCCCCAGTAGTATACAGCGTGCCCCCAGTAGTATACAGCGTGCCCCCAGTAGTATACAGCGTGACCCTAGTAGTATGCAGTAGTATGCAGCCACCCCAGCCTGCCCCCAGTAGTATACAGCCTGCCCCCAGTAGTATACAGCCACCCAGCCTGCCCCCAGGAGTATACAGCCACCCAGCCTGCCCACAGTAGTATACAGCGTGCCCCCAGTAGTATACAGCCCAGAATTGAAAAATTATATACTCACCCTCCGGTGGCCCTGATGCGCAGCGCTGCTCCCCCGATGTTATCGCGGCTCCTCTTCTGGCTTCCTGGCTCCTCTTCTTGCTTCAGCGCCCGTCTTCTGTCTTTTTTAACATCGTGCTGGGCGCCGCCATTGTTCTCTCCCGGGCGGCGCCTAGTATGACGCCCAGCACGATGGTTAAAGAAGGCAGAAGACGGGCGCTGAAGCAAGAAGAGGAGCCGCGATGACATCGGAGGAGCAGTGCTGCGTATCGGGGCCACATGATGGTGAGTATATAAGTTTATTATTTTTTAAGTCCATTTTTTACTCGTATTGACTCGTATATAAGCCGAGGGGACGTTTTTCAGCACATTTTTTGTGCTGAAAAACTCGGCTTATACACGAGTATATACGGTACTATTAAAAGCAATGAAAAACTAACTTCTATTGTTACATTTTTTAATTTTTTAACTATTGCTCATGTTAAATTTTAATTTTAGAATATTACTTGCACAACTGATAATGAAACAAAGCTCCTAACATGTTAATTATTATTATATTAGAATTTTGACATTTTTATTTATTTTTTTTACTACTGCTAATTTTAAATTGTAATTGCAATATGAGAATATTAGTAACCCTACTTATAATAAAGAGACCCCCCCCTATCCCTAAAGCTGATGATCCAGAAGAAGGCAAAAAACCTGTGACATCTTGAAGAGCGGAAAGTAGGAGCCTCCTTTAGAGGGACAGCTGTCGTAGATGTTCCTCAGGGTTAATGCTGAAATCAACTGAAAGGAGAACACAAGCACATAATAGGATCAATTATACGTGTACAGAAACTGCCCATAAACAGATCACCTTCTACTAGTCCTTCTACGAGTAACATGTAACAAGTCCAGGTATAACTGGAGTATAACTTATACCAAAGGCACCTGCCATGAAGCCTTGGCTTTTTGCTGGATCCAATGTACAATGGACTTGGTTAGGACTAGAGATGAGCGAGCACTAAAATGCTCGGGTGCTCGTTATTCAAGACAAACCCGATTTTTCAAGGGGACCAAGGGTCTGCACAGGGAAGCTTGGCCAAACACCTGGAAACCTCAGAAAATGATGGAAACACCACTGAAATGGACAGGAAACAGCAGGGGCAGCATGCATGGATGCCTCTGAGGCTGCTTAATCGCACCATTATGCCAAAACTATGGGCAACAGCATGGCGATGACAAAGTGACCGAATGAGGCTAGATAGCATCTAGAACATCCAATAATTGACCCTGACACTATAAAAGACGGCATGCAGAGGCAGCAGCAGCGGCAGGCTAGAGAGTGTCATGGCGACATACGCTAAATGGACTCAGGCTTCAAACCAATAGGTGGCAGAGAGGAACCAAAGGAAGTGAGCAAGAAGCGCTGAAATGCTTTCCTATGTGAACAAAAGGTTGACGGTATATTTAGTCGATAACACAGCATGGTGGCGA
This sequence comes from Engystomops pustulosus, assembly GCF_040894005.1. NCBI lineage: Eukaryota > Metazoa > Chordata > Amphibia > Anura > Leptodactylidae > Engystomops > Engystomops pustulosus. Next base: position 188,839,681 of record NC_092413.1, on the reverse strand, counting down.
CATAGTGACCAAGTTCCATAACGTATCTGGTGAAACACCTGAAAAATGAGCCTGACACAGCTCTTTTGATAAGGGGACGACATGTGGAGGCAGCCATGGAGACGACTTCCATGATTAAGAGCGACAGTATGGGGCATCCATATTGCGCTGCTATGATTGCAACTTCAGGTCTCCAGCATGGCGGCGACAGATGCGCCGAGTTAAATTATGTATCTAGTGAAACACCCGAAAATTCTGCCTGGCACAGCTCCTTTGATAAGGGGACGATGTATGGAGGCAGTAAAGTAGTAGTAGATTAAAGGTGCTGCAGTTAAAACTATGTTAGTTGGATCTTGGGATGGAGCTGGCGGTCCGCTGCCAGGCGAGCTTTCGCCTGTCCAAGCCCCTGTCTCTCGGCTCCTCCCCAAACAGCACTTCTAAGAACCTTTTGTATAAGATCAAGTGTAGTAGTCTTCTTCTAAGTTTGGGTTATGGCGGGTGAGGGGAATGTAAACAGATGCGCAAGAAGCATTGAAATAATATCGGTAAATGATAAAAGTTTGCCAGTATATTTTGTGGATAACACAGCAGGGTGGCGACAAAGTTAACTAGTTTGATGTGGAAGCCATGAAAACAACCCAAAATTCTGCCTGACACAGCTCATTTCATAAGGGGACGATGTATGGAGGCAGCTATATGGAGGACTTTTGGAGGCAGCTATGGAGATGACGTGTGGAGGTAGCAATGGAGACAACGTGTGGAGGCAGCTAAAAAGACGACGTGTGGAGGCTGCTATGGAGACAATTTAATTTGGATAGTGCCTGTATGTGGCAGTCCAAAAAAGTTTTCAAACCAGAGGAGCAGGTAGGTGGTCCTCCAGAAAAATTAAATAGATTGAGTGCCTGTATGTGACAGTCCAAAAAAGTTTTCAAACCAGAGGAGCAGGTAGGTGGCCCTCCAGAAAAATTTAATAGATTGAGTGCCTGTATGTGGCACTCCCAAAAATTGTTTAAAACAGAGGACCGGGTAGGTGGCCCTCCAGAAAAATTAAATGCATAAAGTACTATAGCTAGAGCCAGTTGGCCCTGGCAAAAAATAGCCAGTTTCCTCTGCTTTAGTGTACAAAGAGGAGGAGAAGGAGGAAAATGAGGAGGAGGAGTGCATAAATTATTCAGGTTGAGCTTCCTTCACCTGGTGGAGAATGGAAATCCTGAGAAATCCAGGCTTTATTCATTTTGATAAGCGTCAGCATGTCAGCGCTGTCAGTCGACAGGCGTGTGCGCTTATCGGTGATGATGCCACCAGCTGCACTGAAAACCCGCTCAGACAACACGCTAGCGGCAGGGCAGGCAAGAACCTCCAAGGCGAATAGCGCTAGTTCGTGCCACTTGTCCAGCTTTGAAACCCAGTAGTTGTAGGGAGCTGTGTGATCATTTAGGACGATGGTATGGTCAGCTACGTACTCCCTCACCATCTTTCTGTAAAGATCAGCCCTACTCTGCCGAGACTGGGGACAGGTGACAGTGTCTTGCTGGGGTGACATAAAACTGGCAAAGGCCTTGTAAAGCGTACCCCTGCCAGTGCTGGACAAGCTGCCTGCTCGCCTACTCTCCCTCGCTACTTGTCCTGCAGAAGTACGCCCTCTGCCACTAGCGCTGTCAGAAGGGAAATACTGTTTCAGCTTGTGCACCAGGGCCTGCTGGTATTCATGCATTCTCACACTCCTTTCCTCTCCAGGGATGAGAGTGGAAAGATTTTGCTTGTACTGTGGGTCCAGGAGAGTGAATACCCAGTAATCGGTGCTGGAATAAATTCTTTGAACGCGAGGGTCACGGGATAGGCGGCCTAGCATGAAATCTGCCATATGCGCCAGAGTCCCAACGCGCAAGAATTCACTCCCATCACTGGCCTGACTGTCCATTTCCTCCTCCTCCAACTCCTCTTCTTCTGCCCATACACACTGAACAGTGAAGGACTGAGCAATGCTCCCCTCTTCTGTCTCGCCAACATTCTCCTCCTCATCCACCTCCTCCGATATGCGCTGAGAAACAGACCTGGGGGTGCTTTGGCTATCAACAAGGGAATCTTCTTCCCCCTTCTCTTGTGACGAGCGCAAAGCTTCTGACTTCATGCTGACCAGAGAGTTTTTCAACAGGCCAAACAGCGGGATGGTGAGGCTGACGATGGGGGCATCGCCGCTGACCACCTCTGTTGACTCCTCAAAGTTACTCAGCACCTGACAGATATCAGACATCCACGTCCACTCCTCATTGTAGACTTGAGGATGCTGACTGACCTGACTACCAGTTCTGGTGGAAGTTGACATCTGGCAGTCTACTATCGCTCTGCGCTGCTGGTAAACTCTGGATAACATGGTTAATGTTGAATTCCACCTCGTGGGCATGTCGCACAACAGTCGGTGAGCGGGCAGTTGGAGGTGGCGCTGCGCTGCCCTGAGAGTGGCAGCATCTGTGCTGGACTTCCTGAAATGCGCAGATGCGGCGCACCTTCGTAAGCAAATCAGACAGATTGGGGTATGTCTTGAGGAACCGCTGAACTATGAGATTTAACACATGGGCCAGGCATGGCACATGTGTCAGTCTGCCGAGTTGCAGAGCCGCCACCAGGTTACGGCCGTTGTCACACACAACCATGCCTGGCTTCAGGTTCAGCGGTGCCAGCCACAGATCAGTCTGCGCCGTGATGCCCTGTAATAGCTCTTGGGCGGTGTGCCTTTTATCGCCTAGGCTCAGCAGCTTGAGCACCGCCTGCTGTTGCTTAGCGACGGCACTGCTGCTGTGCCTACAGCTACCGACTGATGGCGCCATGCCCACGGATGGTAATTCAGAGGAGGGGTGGGAGGAGGAGGAAGCATAGTAGCCCTGAGAGACCTGGACCGAGGTAGGCCCCGCAATCCTCGGCGTCGGCAGTATATGACCAGCCCCAGGGTCAGACTCAGTCCCAGCCTCCACCAAGTTAACCCAATGTGCCGTCAGCGATATATAGTGCACGGATGATGTTGTCTGACATGTGCTGTTGCAGGGCTGGCACATCGGGAAAAGTAGTGGGGGCTGGGGACCGAATACCGAGGGGCGGCCGCCGCCATGAGGTTGCGAAAGGCCTCAGTCTCTACCAGCCTATAGGGCAGCATTTCCAGGCTAAGCAGTTTGGAGATGTGGACGTTCAGGGCTTGGGCGTGTGGGTGGGTTGCACTGTACTTCCTCTTGCGCTCCAGCGTCTGGGGTATGGAGAGCTGAACGCTGCGCATGGAGACATTGGTGGATGCTGTGGAGGATTGTGGAGGCGAAGGTGTGGTTTTCGCACGGGAGGTGTTTGGGCCGGGGTCCTGGGCAGGGGGCTGACTAGCAGAGGCAGCAGGTGACACAGGGGAAGGAGCAGTGGTGTGCCCGGCCGGAGGTGAACGACCTTGGTTCCATTGAGTGGGGTATTTAGCATTCATATGCCTGCGCATACTGGTGGTGGTTAAGCTGGTAGTGGTGGAACCCCTGCTGATCCTGGTGTGGCACAGTTTGCACACCACAGTCCTTCAGTCAGCCGGTGTTTCTTTAAACCTCCAGACTTCCTAAAATCTAGACCTCACTACGGGAGCTTCACTACGTGAAACATTTGGCGCTGATGCACCAGCTCTGGCCCTGCCTCTCCGTCTGGCCCCACCACTGCCTCTTCCAACCTGTTCTCATCGAGGACTCGCCTCCGTCTCAGAAGCACTGTGTTCACCCGGCCTATCCACCCAGCTTGGGTCTGTCACCTCATCATCCTCCGATCCCTCAGTCTGCTCCCCCCTCGGACTTCCTGCCCTGACAACAACTTCACCACTGTCTGACAACCGTGTCTCCTCATCGTCCGACACCTCTTTACACACTTCTTCCACTACGTCAACAATGTCATCATCACCCACAGACTGCGACCGGTGGAAAACCTGGGCATCGGAAAAGAGCTCAGCAGCAACCGGACAAGTGGTTTGTCCGGACAGTTCCTCAGAGTATGTCGGTTCAAATGCCAAATTTTCCCAGTAACTTGAGACATGAACCTAGGGAGTGTAGCTCTGCGGCGTTCCCCTGCTCCCTCATCAGCAGGTGGTGTCTCTCCCCGCCCAGGACCACGGCCTCTGACCCCTGCAGTAGTGGGACGCCCACGCCCTCGTCCTCTACCCCTAGCCCTCGGGTTCAACATTTTCAAAATTAAAGTGTAAACTGTAAATTTTGGGGGGGTTTTTTTGTGTTTTTGTTTTTTTAAGAAAACGATGCTATCCTATTGCTATGGCTAGTTTCTGACCTACACTGACAGCACACAACAGGATTTTGTGCTGTGCCTGATGACTTTTAGTTTTGAAAAAAAAAAAAAGAAAAGAAAAAGCAGACTGTGCCTAATTCAATCAAACCCCTAATAAATTGTCCCACTTAGGTGTTTGAGATGTGTGTGTCACTAAGAGCTATACAGAACGTTCGCAAGACTCCCTGCAAATTCGTCACAATATTTTACTAGCTGCACTACTAGTGCCAGCAAGGCCAGCCACAAGCAAATCAACAAAATATATATATATAACGCTATTGTAGGCCTAAAAAAGCCGGTTGGGTTCTTGTATGCCTAGTTTCTAACCTTCACTGACAGAACACAACAACTGGATTTTAAGTCACTTTAAGTTTTGAAAAAAAAAAGGCAGACTGTGCCTAATTCAATCAAACCCCTAATAAATTGTCCCACTTAGGTATTTGAGATGGATATGTGTGTCACTAAGAGCTAAATATAACGTTCGCAAGTCTCCCTGCAAATTCGTCACAATATGGTACTAGCTGCACTACTAGTGCCAGCAAGCCCAGTCACAAGCAAACAAAAAAAAAAATAATAATAACGCTATTCTAGCCCTAACAAGGGCTGTTGGGTTCTTGTAGACTCACTCCTGCCTAACAGTAAGCTAATATAACACCCTAACGCTATCCCTGCAGAAGCAGCAACTCTCTCCCTAACGGCATCCAGACAGAGAATGATCCGAGCAGCGCGGGCAGGGGCTAGTCTATTCCAGGGTCACCTGATCAGGCCAGCCAACCACTGCTATCGACGTGTAAGGGTACCACGTCATGCTGAGTGGAGTGCAGAGTCTCCTGGCTTGTGATTGGCTCTGTGAATGGCGGGAGATGCCATTTCTCGAGCTGCCGAAGTATTCGTCCATGCAACGAGCAGTTACGAGTATGCTAATGCTCGAAGGAGCATCAAGCTCGGACGAGTCTGTTCGTTTATCTCTAGTTAGGACCCAAAGGATCTCATGGAATTATAATGGGGTTTGGAAGGGTCCTGCTGAGGGCTTAGTCATTTGACAAGAAGAATTTCTGCGCATGCTGCCCTCTACTTGATGTCAAATGTAACTGAATACCTAACATGACTGCTAGATGGAGGTGTGAACACGGCCTAAAGCAATAGAGGGATACATGAAGTAATGCGGTGGTGGCGAACCTATGGCACGGGTGCCAGAGGTGGCACTCAGAGCCCTTTCTGCGGGCACTCAGGCCATTGCCCCAGGACAGAGTTCACCAAATAATGAATTTTCCTGGAGTCCCAGGCAACTTAAGAGATGCTCCTCTCAGAACTTTGTTTGTTATTTGGAACTGCAGGAAAAGTGAGAAGGTTTTGACAGAACTGCATTATCTTTGGGGGTCTTCCTGCTGGACCCACCATGCTTCCTGTACCGAGAGACCCTATAATGATAATCTGAATTTGCCCTCCCTCTTTCAACTGGTGGCCTCAGGCGGTCGATACAATTGAAAGATGTGGAAGAACAGGCAGAAATAAGTTACTGCTGAAAATTCTATGTTGGCACTTCACGGTAAATAAGTGGATTTCAATTGTAGTTTGGGCACTCGGTGTCTCAAAGGTATGCCTCACTGACAGAATGGATACATGAGTAACATTCCCTAATCCAAATCCACTTGCTTGTCCGGTCGTCATATCCATATACTGCATTGTATCCAAGTAATAGAAAACAAAAATAATTACCTATATATTCATCAGGGACAACCCCTTTTCATATCTAAGCTCCTCCCATTATCCCCTTAATGATGTCCTTCATTCATATGTATGACCGCCATGTCTCACTACACATACCCGGTGCCCAACTGCTGCAGCTCTAGTTTTATTATTCCAATAAAAGTCCAATCTAGATGGATCCAGAGAATTCAATCTCTAAATAGCAGCTGTCCATGTAAATGACTATGTGGTATATTTTAGCATCATAGTATATAAGGCCAGAAAAAGACACAAAACCATCAAGTCCAACCTATAAGAATTATATAAATGTTTTATCCCCATAACCTGTGATATTTTTTTCTCTCCAGAAAGTCATCCAGGCCTCTCTTGAACAAGTACATAGTATCCGCCATAACAACCTGTTGAGGCAGAGAGTTCCATAGTCTCACTGCTCTTACAGTAAAGAATCTTTGTCTATGGTGATGGTAGAACCACCTCTCCTCTAGGCATAGAGGATGTCTCCTGTCTATGGAAATGGTAGAACCTCCTCTCCTCTAGGTGTAGAGGACACCCCCTGTCTATGGTGACGGTAGAACCGTCTCTCCTCTAGGTGTAGAGGATGCCCCCTGTCTATGGTGATGGTAGAACCACCTCTGATCTAGGTGTAGAGGATGCCCCCTGTCTATGGAGATGGTAGAACCTCCTCTCCTCTAGGTGTAGAGGATGCCCCCTGTCTATGGTGATGGTAGAACCTCCTCTCCTCTAGGTGTAGAGGATGCCCCCTGTCTATGGTGATGGTAGAACCTCCTCTCCTCTAGGTGTAGAGGATGCCCCCTGTCTATGGTGATGGTAGAACCACCTCTCCTCTAGGTGTAAAGGATGCCCCCTGTCTATGGTGATGGTAGAACCACCTCTCCTCTAGGTGTAGTGGATGCCCCCTGTATGTGATGGTAGAACCGCCTCTCCTTTAGGCGTAGAGGATGCCCCCTGTCTATGGTGATGGTAAAACCTCCTCTCCCCTAGGTGTAGAGGATGCCCCTGTCTATGGTGATAGTAGAACCTCCTCTCCCCTAGGTGTAGAGGATGCCTGTCTATGGTGATGGTAGAACCACCTCTACTCTAGGTGTAGAGGATGCCCCCTGTCTATGGTGATGGTAGAACCTCCTCTCCTCTAGATGTAGAGGATGCCCCCTGTCTATGGTGATGGTAGAACCACCTCTCCTCTAGGTGTAGAGGATGCCCCTTGTCTATGGTGATGGTAGAACCTCCTCTCCTCTAGGTGCAGGGGATGTCCCCTGTCTATGGTGATGGTAGAACCATCTTTTCTCTATGTGTAGAGGATGTCCCCTGTCTATGGTGATGGTAGAACCACCTCTCCTCTAGGTGTAGAGGATGCCTTTGTCTATGGTGATGGTAGAACCTCCTCTCCCCTAGGTGTAGAGGATGCCCCCTGTCTATGGTGATCGTAGAACCTCCTCTCCTCTAGGCGTAGAGGATGTCCCTTGTTTATGGTGATGGTAGAACCACCTCTCCCCTAGGTGTGGAGGATGCCCCCTGTCTATGGTGATCGTAGAACCTCCTCTCCTCTAGGCGTAGAGGATGTCCCTTGTTTATGGTGATGGTAGAACCACCTCTCCCCTAGGTGTGGAGGATGCCCCCTGTCTATGGTGATGGTAGAATCGTCTCTCCTCTAGGCGTAGAGGATGCTCCCTGTCCATTGTGATGGTAGAACCTCCTCTCCTCTAGGTGTAGAGGACGCCCCTATCTATGGCGGTGGTAGAACCGCCTCTCCTATAGGTGTAGGGGATGCCCCCTGTCTATAGCGATGTAGAACCTCCTCTCCTCTAGGTGTAGAGGATGCCCATGTCTATGGTGATGGTAGATCCACCTCTCCTCTAGGTGTAGAGGATGCCCCTGTCTATGGTGATGGTAGAACCGCCTCTTCTCTAGATGTAGAGGATGCCCCGTGTCTATGGTGATGGTAGAACCACCTCTCCTCTAGGTGTAGATGCCCCCTGTCCATGGTGATGGTAGAACCACCTCTCTTCTAGGTGTAGAGGATGCCCCCTGTCTATGGTGATGGTAGGACTGTCTCTCTTCTAGGTGTAGAGGATGTCCCCTGTCTATGGTTATGGTAGAACCACCACTCCTCTAGGTGTAGAGGATGCCCCCTGTCTATGGTGATGATAGAATCACCTCTTCTCTAGATGTAGAGGATGCCCCGTGTCTATGGTGATGGTAGAACCACCTCTCCTCTAGGTGTAGATGCCCCCTGTCCATGGAGATGGTAGAACCACCTCTCTTCTAGGTGTAGAGGATGCCCCCTGTCTATGGTGATGGTAGGACTGTCTCTCTTCTAGGTGTAGAGGATGTCCCCTGTCTATGGTTATGGTAGAACCACCACTCCTCTAGGTGTAGAGGACGCCCCCTGTCTATGGTGATGATAGAATCACCTCTTCTCTAGATGTAGAGGATGCCCCGTGTCCATGGTGATGGTAGAACCACCTCTCCTCTAGGTGTAGAGGATGCCCCCTGTCTATGGTGATGGTAGGACTGTCTCTCTTCTAGGTGTAGAGGATGTCCCCCGTCTATGGTGATGGTAGAATGTAATGTACATTGTAATGAGGTCTCCCCTCAGTCGTTTTTTTTCTAAATTGAATAATCCCAAATTTTCTAATCTGTCATTGTATTCTTATCCCCCCATTCCCCTAATAATCTTGGTTGCTCTCCTCTGCAAGTAGAATAATAAAATCCTACTGGGAGATTCCTAGAAATAGTAATTTCACATAAATGAATTAATGTTCCCCCCGCCATCAATGATTGGATTATGTCATTTTACTGAGTCTCGCAGGTGTCTGTCTTCACCCTATGGGCTCCAACTCACTGAAGACCACCGCACCGACCATTTATTTTTTCAAATCCATATCCAGCGATCCTATTGGCCTTTCTTCAGTACTGTCACTATGATAGATGCTGCTGCTAATTTAAAGGGACAGGATGCATTATTTTGTACTGTATAATTTCTTATAACATTGCTCATAAGGTGAAGCTATAGGCGGATTATATTGTGATGACAGAGCTGTTGCCATTACATTCATGGAAAGTAGATGTGATTTGGTTAGGCTTGTGTAAAGAATTGAATGAATTTGATGGCATCGGTCTTCTCAAAGAATGCATAGAATAAAGTTTAAACTGTCTATTATAGTCAACAAACATGTAAAACCTCCTAAATACACACAGAAATGTTAGAAGAGCCCAAATCATGTATACTCAGTATCACACTAAAATGTTATACAGAAGTAGGTATATACTGGGACTAGTAAAACAGTGATATTATACAGCAGCATCCCAGCACATAGACAGAGGGTGACCCCCACCACTTGTAACCAGTGTCAAAAGTGTACACAGGTGACGTCATAGGCGCGCGCTACACGTCACGCCTCGCAGAGCAGTGCGCGGCCCCGCCCGTCACTCTGCGCCTCACAGATCGGGCAGCAGGGGGCGCGCTGAGTGCGGAAGTGTTAGCGGGCGGCCGCAGTGCACTGTGTCCCGGCCTGAGGGGAAGAGGAGGAGGTGTGGCAACCCGGAACCGGAAAGGGTGAGGAGAAGGAGGGTCTGTGCATCGAGAAAAGCCTCTGAGCACAACGTAGGAGGGAGCCGGCACCGGCGGGGAGTTCAGGCCGCAGCTCTACACTATAACGCCCGGTAATTACCTCATCATTACAGCATACTACAGCTCTGCGCTGCTCACTTCTCAGAGCCGCCTGCAGGGGGCGCGCTGCCGGGTGTGTGGCTGTGTCCGGGAGCTGCTCACACGGGTGTAATGGAGGACTGTGCAGCCCCCGTGTCACCGGTGTGTGAGTCTATCGTGACAACCAACATGGCTGCAAGGAGAGCAGCTTGGGGGTTACCCCAGCCCCTCCGTGTGGTAGTGACCCACAGCCGGGCGTGATTGCGGTTCAGTGTTGTGCTGCAGTCACTGAGTTTGTTGTCCAGGAAATAGTGACCGCTGATCCTCCTCTCTTACATATTGATACATATCTATAAGGAGTCACAGATCAGTAGTTACATACTGGGGGTCAGTGCTGTACTCTATACATATCTATAAGTGGTCATATACTAGGGGGATCAGTGCTGTATTCTATATACATATCTATAAGTGGTGATATACTGGGGGGTCAGTGCTGTACTCTATATACATATATATAAGTGGTCATATACTGATGGGGGTCAGTGCTGTATTCTATATACATATCTATAAGTGGTCATATATTGGGGGTTCAGTGCTGTACTCTATATACATATATATAAGTGGTCATATACTGATGGGGGTCAGTCTATATACAAAATATATTACATTAGAGTACAAACATTCAAGAGCTTACAGTCTATGAGGATTAAGGAGGTGACACAAAAGGTAGAAGAGCTTGTATAATGGTCCAGCCATTATATATAAGGGAACAGTATAAAATTATATCTATAAGTGGACATATACTAGGGGGGCAGTGCTGTAGTTTCTAAACATATCTATATGTGAGTGGTCATATACTAGGGGGTCAGTGCTGTAGTTTCTATGTATATCTATAAGCGGTCATTGCTGTACTTTCTGGGGCTGCTGTGGCTTTAAATGGGAAGTACATTCCTGGTCCAAACAATAACCGTGATTATATGGGACTGCAACGTTTCGGCCACTAAACCCGGCGGATGAAGTTTATTAGGAGCAGGAAATATGGGCAAGTGCTATCATCTTTGCAACTTTGACTTGTATATGACTAAACTGCAGGTAATTCTGCTATTCAAGGCTTGGTACATACCTAAGGTAGGTGGGTGATGGTCATGTGTGCCGCGGGCTCAATAGTAGCGGCAGGAATGAAGGCAAGGCTGTCTGATCTGATCATCCAGAGGCTCTATACGTGCCCCATTGTACATCTAAGCTGATTTTGTCTCTTCAGCTGTTTTTTTTTTTTTTTCCTTCTATGGTTTATTCTTATGGGGAGGCCGTGACTGCAGGGTGTAAGATCAACACCAGCACTCCCATGTTATCTGACGACTCAGCAGACTGAGGTTTGGCTGCCATTGAACAAGACAAACTGGCGGCAATGCAAAGCGTGGTGTTTTTTTTTGTTTTTTTTTTCTTACAACAATTTGTGTTTAATACCCAATAACTAAGGGGATGTAAATATATAGACATCCTGATCATGAAGTTTTCTCCCCCTCAAAACTTTTTGCATACCCACAGTATGGGGGATACATGTCAGATTTCTGGGGTGTTTACCATCTCCTTAGTAGTTTATAGCTGAAGCACATGTAAACTGCTGCTTGATCCACTGAATAGATTCAGGGGACTTTGATGTCCCAGTAGTTGGACCAAAAGTGGTAAGTTTCGGTAGTGGCACAACCCACATTCTTGGTAACATCTTAAAGACTCCTCTAGTCATGACACCCCCTGCTGAGAGCTGAGGAGGAGCAGCACCTGTTGTATCGCACATGGTCCTCTATCTTTTTGAGAATAGGTCGAAATCTTATTTTTTTTAGATACTTCTTTTCTTTCCCAAGGGTTTCAGCATCTGGATTGTTTTCTTTTTGGGGTTCCAGCTCTCATAAAACTCTGGGTATGCATCTGGTGATCAAGGAGGATCTAAGTTTGGTGTCTGAATATCAAATGTGCTGCAAGTGGGGGACTTGCAAATATTTGCTGGCGGTGTCTGCCTAAGATTTTGGGAATGAATTGAACAAAAGAAGTAGAAACCTTTCAAATGAGATCTTGTTGACACTTGTAGGCCTATCTAGTGATCGGGATAAGGGGGCGGTAGATGAGCCCTGAAGGCCCTTCTGTTGTCACCTGGGATTTGAAGCCGCCTCTTCTCAGCTCTCCCATTCCTTCCTACTGAGGTGTTAGGAAAATTGGATGCAAAGCCAACTAAACTATTGGGCTGTTTTGGGTCATGTGGGCAGTCCTGGGGTGGCACGTGATGGTAACACCTAGTTATCAATTATTATTATATCTCTTATTGTAGGATGGTAGAGAAGGGCAGAACATCCAGCCTGGTGCAGACAGTAACTTTTCCAACTTTCTTTCCAAAGCCCCATAACAAAGTCCATCTTTTCATTTAAATCAGAAGTTTTAAAATCCTTTTGACCATAAGATGCATTAGTGATCACCAAATGTATTAGGCTAGAAAATCTCTCTATGAAACCGAAATGTTGACCTGTAAACAGTGCGCCTCCAGCATCACATTCCTTACCTTGACTTGTCCAGACTGGAATTTTCTTATAGATCCCTCGCACATTTATCTCCACATGTTTGTTGGAGAAAATACTGTGCTGCTTTTATTTCCTATTTATAGATACGCGAAAGATCTGCAATGAAAATCTGTTTCTGGGCTCATTGTATAATCCACGGGAAATGGGGCAAGATTAAAATAATAGCTAAAAACAGCCTTTATATAGCGCTGTCATATTCCGCAGCATTTTTCAGATCATGGGGAAAACATATACTAGAAAAATAAGACGCTGCAGAGCAATAACATGGTTGGGTGAATGAGGGATCTGCTCCCAAGAGCTGACAATCTATGATCTTGGCTCCTTTGGCTTCCCTGTTCTTGTATACACTCCTGGTTGGAACAAAGGTTTCCCTTGACTGCTGCAGCTTGTGACTGCTGATTGGCTGGAGTGAAACAATATTTTTTTTCTTTCCCCTGCACCCAGAAAACTTTGTGTAAATCCCTATCATTACCCCCACATTGCGCAGTTTAGCTTTGTTTAGACTCAGGCAATTACTTCTAGGACTTGATAAGAGGTTTACATAAGGACAAGGCAAAACCTGGTGGCAGAGATCAGATATTTTATTTTTGGATTCTGCTGTAGTAGATTGTGCAAGCATCAAGTGACATTGTCCTAAAGTTGTATTTCAACCAAAAGGGAAAATATAGGGACCTCAAAATGGGTAAAGAAAAAAGTTCCAGAATCTGCTGTAGAGGGTAGCAGGTCCTGGGCTGCATTGGGCATTAGTGGATCAGGCTGGTAAAAGTTCTTTTAACCCATTTAGCAATTTTTGTTTCCTTAGAGATATCCCTTTATAGGGGTTGTCCACTTTCAATAAATAATATTGTTTGTGTAATGAAACACTATACAATTTGCCAACATACTTTCTGTATCAATTGTGCACTTTCCAAAATTTCTGCTTCAACAAGAAGCTTCATTATTTACTTCCTGGGGATAAACGTGATGTCACACAGGTGTACGGCTCGTTATAGCCCTGGTCATGTGATGTCACACAGGTGCGCGGCTTATTGTACCCCTGGTAATGTGATGTCCCACAGATGCACGGCTCGTTATAGCCCTGGTCATGTGATGTCACACAGGTGCACGGCTTATTGTACCCCTGGTAATGTGATGTCCCACAGATGCACGGCTCGTTATAGCCCTGGTCATGTGATGTCACACAGGTGCACGGCTTATTGTACCCCTGGTAATGTGATGTCCCACAGATGCACGGCTCGTTATAGCCCCGGTCATGTGATGTCACACAGGTGCACGGCTTATTGTACCCCTGGTAATGTGATGTCCCACAGATGCACGGCTCGTTATAGCCCCGGTCATGTGATGTCACAGGTGTGCACGGCTCACTATGTCTCAGAGTAATCAGAGTTGTACAATGAAGGTTCCTACAAAATGACATTAAGCAGCGATCTAGAAAACTGTGAGGAATTGATACAGAAGTATATAAGAAAATTGTACAACTTTCCATTACACAAACCATATCAATTATTTGCTGAAAGTGGACAACCCCTTTAAGTGTGCACATTTTGTAAAGCAGTGCCCATGTCTTATCAGATAACAAGTAAAGCAAGTCCCAGGGAAAGCGTTTTTACTCATGTAGCGTTGGACAATGGCAGATTTACGATGGGGGTAGATAAAGATTTTGTTTGTTTACTTTAGAAAAAAAATTACTTTTTTTGTTGTTGACTTTTCTGCAAGGCTGCATTCACACGTTCAGTTTTTCATATGCAGTTTTTTGAAGCTAAAAGCTGGTGTGGATTATAATGGGTGAGAATATAACATTGAGAGAAGCTGCTCCCTAAATGTGTCTGGAACAAGTTATTGATGCTATTCACGTGCTGTGCATATACCTGAATGTGTGCCCGCGTGCTGTGTGTGTGCCCGCTCTTATACCCAGTGATCTGGCAGGGGATGTTCCTGTGCTCTTTACAAGCCCCAGCGCTTTGATTCCTTTGCTTGTGGCTTGTTTGTTCATGTCTCACACATTCTGCAGCAAATTCCACCTGCTTTTACAAAGTCTGTGCCTGCAGGCGCCTCCTCTGTACAAGGCAGAGCTGTGTTTGCAGTTGCGTGCGGGTGATGTGAGTGTTATCACATACCACGTTATCATTGTGTTATACATCATTGCTGGGATGGTGACAATTTATGCAAAAACATCTGTAGGTTCTTCCTATAAGTAGGTAAAACCCCATCATCACAGAGATTACTGATTCTGTATCCCTAGTACTTCCTGCTGTCACCTTTGACTGAGAGCAGGGAAAACATGGACCTGTTTGCTCTGCTGTTTGGCTAATGGCACAGGAATGTCAGCATTGTCCGGTGGATTAGCAGAGCTGGAGATGTTGCCTCCATGTTTGGTAGATGTTCTCGTGCTCCTGACACGCTGGATTGTGTCTCCATTGAGACGGCTGCTTTAGGCTCACAGTATAAGCTGTGAAGTTTAGCCATCAATTCCATTTTCAGCTTGTCCTTCTGGGAGGTGAGCCCCCACTTATTGATTGTCTATTGTACCCTTTGTAGAGATCTATCTCTTAGAAGAACTAACCTTTGTGTTATGTTGCCAAGAAAGAGGTTTCCTGCTGGGTCGGTTGTTCTCCTGTGAGCGCTGAGGCCAGTGATTGTGCAAGTGACTCCTGATCCAGTGAACCCAATGCAAGTGCTTCTGGTCCAGTAGGATTGGACTGACTGTGCTGAAACTTTATTTTATCATTCTTTATTTTTTCTGGTGGAAATCCCTTATAAATGTTGCAAAAGAAACGCATACTTCTAAAACAGTAGCATAACGTTTCAAAGGGGTTTTTAGAAAATCCTGGAAACCACCCTTGGGGGGGGGGGGGGGGTTTGGGGAAAGAGAGAGGTGCTAAAAAGTAAGCTTAAAGGAGTTTACCAACTTTTAAGTTGTACCCCATCTACAGGATATCATATGATAAGCAAATTGGTGGGGGTCTGGCTGGGAATGGGACTCCAGTAATCCTGAAGAAGGAGGGGGGGGGGGTGCTTTTTTATGATTGTTTGCTGTGGGTCCCAGCAGTTGAACCTTCTATCACCTTGTTATCCCCTAGATTGAATCAGCTCCAGGAAATTGAAATGATGTGGAAGATAAAATCTGCATAACATTCCAATATCTGAACTGTGCCGTGTATATTCCCATAATCTCAGCCACTTGTATACAGCTGTGTTGTGCAGGAAATCTATGCGCCATATGCCTGGTGTCCAGGTAAATATAGGACTTTGGGTTGTGTAATATATGGCTGTATTTCTAGTGAATGAGGAAGGAGCTGCCTGTGGAAGTAAATATTGGGCGGTGTATCTCTGGCACCATCACACCCTTTGCATACCAGAGACATGCAGTGCCTGGCAGATATGAGCGGCCGCCTATACCCCGGTATTTTTATGCTGTATGAAGCTGGGGTGTACAGGAGATGTTCTCGGTTACCCCCGCACAGACATTATGTAACATCAGTGCACATTACGTGGATCATGTCAGCGTCTCTGGCCATCACACGATCCGCTTTCATCATGTAGTAATCTGACTACCAGGTAATAGGGCGGGATGGCTGGAATTTGGCCTTTACACAATCCCAGTGTTTGTTCATGCAGACAAGGATTATACCCAGCGGCTCCACTGCTCGCAGGTCTCCATGAAGAGATGGGAAACGCTGAGGCAGGTTTATCTATTACATTTCAGACGGCTCTGGATTACTTGATACCAGCTCCTTTCTAGCGCTGGCTTATATTTAGCTATGACATAGACACCTGGTAGAAATGTGCAATAGGAGAAGGAAGAGCACGAACTTATTTTTTTTTTCTTTGATTTGTGCTGTAGTTCAGAAGGGGAAATGTTGGTATCGGGTTATCGACATATTTTATTTGCAGCGCTTCGGGTCACTTATTTTGTTGCTTGATGCAAACACTTGGAAAGTGTTCACTCATATATCCTACAAGATTGACAAAGTTCCATATAATAATGACACAGGTAAATAATAGTAACAAAAATCTTTATATGGCGCCATCATATTCCCTAGCACTTTACAAATCACAGTGGACATATACATATATAATATTAGATTACAGAGTACAGACCATCATATGGAACAATATGAGTTCACCCCTAATACTTGAGGGTCGTTTGACCCCTGAAATCTCTGGACAGATTGAAGTCTGTTTTCCATGACGTCCCCCATGACGGCCCACCTGGAGGATTACCCCTTGACCTCTGCAGGGACAGGAAGAAGAGAGGTTAAATGTCCCTCCCCCTGCATCCCTCGCCAGTGTTCTTCCTGTCCCTACACAGGCAGGGGGAAGAGAGGGTCTCTCTCCTTCTCATCTCCTTAGGGGGGTGGGAGTGGAGGGGGACGCCTTTATGAGGCGCGGTACCTGGTACTAAGATCCTCTCCTCTCCTGGCCTCGATCGATCTCCTTCCTGGCTGACATCTAAATGGGGAGGTATTGGTGTGATCCCTGCGGTCCTGCGTTGATCCACGGCAGCACCACATGTTCCGGCTCCCGATGGTGAGGCGCAGCTGCGTTCCACCGGCCTCCGATGACGACTTCCGGTTTTGTGATGACGACTTCCGGTTTTGCGTTCCACTGGCCGGATGACGACTTCCGGTCCGCGCGCACCGGAAGTGACGCTCGTCATTGGCGTTCGGGAGTCAGGAGCGTGGAGCGGTGAGTTTAAAAGGCAGAGAGTCTACTAGAGACCTTCTCTTGCTTCTGAGATATCCGCAGGTGATTTTTTGCAGATCTAAGTGTGTCACAGACAGGTTAGTGAAACACACGATGGCTGATCATTTATCTGTACCACCGCTCCACTTACACCTCTACCTCCTCCCCTGTCCACAGGCAAGCATGGACCCAGTTCCCCTTCCTCAGACATCTGTAAGTAAGGGGGTCTGGAGGGTGGATCGTGGAGGGGGGGCCCTGTATATATATATATACATCCCCTATGCTTCCTCTTGTCTTCTTCTCACATGTAGGAGAGAAAAGACAAAGAGAAGAAAGAGGATAAAAAAGAGGAAAAGAAGGAAGACAAGTCAAAGACTAAAACCCTTCCATCTCGTAGATGCAATATGTGTTTTAATAAACTTCCAGAATCCTATAAAAAACCGCTATGCAGAGACTGCCTTGACAGCATAATGCGGGAAGAAAAAGCGTCCTTCATGGACGAGATGAGATCCATGTTCAAATCCGAAGTAAAAAACACAGTTGCATCCCTCTTTTCTGAAGGAATTCCTCCTAAAAGGTTCAAACCCTCTGAACCAAATCCGGAGGAGATGGATTCAGACCCAGACAGGGCTTCCTGTTCCTACCAAGGCGGCGAGGAAGAACAGTTAGATAGCCAAGAACAAAAAAAAACGACACCAGATTCCTTTTTTCTATGGACAACTTGGACACCTTACTAAAGGCAGTCCGAGAAACACTAAACATTGAAGATCCTGTGGAGATTAAGTCTGTACAGGACGAACTCTTTGGTTGCTTAAGAGCAAAAAAGAAGAGGGTATTCCCAGTTAATAATGTGCTGGAAGACCTTATCCGGGAAGAGTGGAAAGATCCAGAGAAACGGCTATCAGTGACCAGGGATTTCAGGAACAGACTCGTATTCGACGAGGAGAAGTCAAAATACTGGAATTCAGTCCCAAAGGTGGATATCCAGATTACAAAGATGGTTAAGAAGACCGATCTCCCCTTTGAGGATGCGACCCAACTTAAAGACCCCATGGATCGCAAATCTGACAGCGTCTTAAAGAAGACCTGGGAATCGGCAATGCTAAATCTGAAGGCAAATGTCGCAACCACATCTATCGCCAGGACAATGACCTGCTGGCTAAATGGGTTAGAGAACCAAATTATTGGCGGAACCTCGAGAGAGAAGCTTCTGGAGTCTTTGCCACTGCTAAAACTAGCAACTACCTTCATTGCAGACGCATCAGGGGAATGCGTCAGGTTTTCCGCCAAAGAAGGAGCACTCTCTAACGTTGCCCGCAGAGCCCTCTGGCTCAAGCAGTGGTCGGGTGACTTCCGTTCTAAATCTAACCTATGTGGCATACCCTTTTCCGGCGAATTCCTATTTGGTCCGGAACTGGACACGATCCTGGAGAAAGCTGCAGATAGGAAAAAAGGCTTTCCAGAACCTAGACAGAAAAGGCATTCCTTTCGTGATTCCCGCGACAAAGTTCCATCCTATCGTGGAAAAGGAAAACAAGGCAGATGGAGCTATACCAAAGGAGGTAGAGATTACAGTTCCTTCCAGAATACCCAACCCAACCCTGCCAGAAAGCAATGACGCCAGGGTGGGGGGAAGACTAGCTCTTTTCCCCTCTCAGTGGGAGCAAAGCATAAAGAATGCCTGGATTCTACAAGTCATACGCGATGGCTACAAGATCGAATTGAATACCCCTCCCCCTCAAACTTTTGTGATAACAAAGACATCTTCTCAACAAATGCTTCTGCTCATGTGGGAAGAGGTTCAATCCCTATTACTCAAAAATGTCATTTCTCCTGTACCTCCCCACCATCAAAGGAAAGGGTTCTACTCCCCCCTCTTCTTAGTTCAGAAACCGAATGGAGCCTACAGGATGATCATAAACTTAAAGAGTCTGAATACCCATATCAAATACAGAAGATTCAAGATGGAGTCCCTAAAATCCACAACACCATTGATCCCCAAAGGGGCAGCTCTTTGCACCATAGACTTAAAAGACTCGTATTACCACGTCCCAATCCATCCCATCTCTCAAAAATTCCTGAGATTTGCCATCCGGTCCCCGGAAAACCAGGTAAGACACTTCCAATTCAGAGCTCTACCATTCGGGATCTCCTCAGCTCCCAGACTATTCACAAAAATTATGGCAGAGGTGGTAGCAGTTCTGAGACAAAGAAACATACTACTGATTCCTTACTTGGACGATCTCCTCCTAGTCTCAGGCTCAGAAGAAACCTTGTTATCCCAGAGAGACATGACATTGGCAATCCTAAAAAGCCTAGGTTGGATTATAAATTTCGAAAAATCAAACCTCCAGCCAAGTACCAAGCAAAAATTTCTGGGAATATTGTTGGACTCAGTACATCAACTCTCAATTCTCCCAGAAGAGAAGATCAAAAATCTCACCCTACAGGTATCTCTGTTCCAAACCAAACAGAAGTGCTCAATCCGGGAAGCTATGAAACTCCTGGGCCTTCTCACATCCTGTATAGCTGCTGTCCCCTGGGCTCAAAGTCACACAAGAGATCTTCAGATTTGGATTCTCTCGTCCTGGGACAAAAATCTAAACCACCTGGAAAGAAAAACCAACATTCCCTTATGGGTAAAAAGTTCACTAAATTGGTGGAAGACAGTGGAAAACCTCTCCAAGGGCCTAAAATGGAACAATTGGCCAGTAACATCAATCCTAACAGATGCGAGCAAGACAGGTTGGGGAGCGAAACTTCCGGGGAAACTGATTCAAGGTCAGTGGTCCCAGTCAGAGATAAGCAGATCATCAAATTACAAAGAACTGAAGGCAGTCTGGGAAACCCTGAAGGCCTGCTCGGATCAAGTACAAGGAAAAAACCTAAAAATACTATCGGACAACACGACCACAGTCGCCTATCTCAGACGCCAGGGGGGCACACAATCAGCATCTCTCCAAAAAATATCAAGGAAGATCTTTCTCTGGGCAGAAGAAAATGTCCTGTCTCTGACGGCAACCCATCTAAAGGGGTCAGAAAACAAAGAGGCAGATTTCCTAAGCCGATACACTCTGGATCCCCACGAGTGGTGCCTAAACAAGGAAATCTTCTTCCAGTTAACCCAGAAATGGGGAGTACCGCAAATAGATCTATTTGCCACCAGAGAAAACAAAAAAGCAGACCATTACTTCTCCCTACAGAAGAATACCCCAGACTATCTTCTAGACGCCTTCTGCCACAGTTGGCACTCAAGACTGGCCTATGCCTTCCCTCCACTTCCTCTGATCTCAAGAACAGTACAAAAAATAAGACAAGAAGATCTCAGAATTATCCTGATAGTACCCTTCTGGCCAAAAAGAAGTTGGTTTCCAGCACTGAAGAACTTGGCCCTGGAAGAACCAGTTATTCTCCCTCTAAGGAAGGATCTCCTATACCAGGGGTCCGTTCATCATCCAAATCCAGAATCACTCCATCTATCAGCCTGGATCCTGAGAAACAAATGCTGAAAGCTAAAGGTCTCTCAGAAGAAGTCATTGCAACATTACAGGCAAGTAGGAAGCCAGTTACCTCAGCAATCTACCACAAAATTTGGAAAAGATTTGTATCCTTTTGCCATCCTGAAATTCCTAATCTGTCTTCTCCTAACATACAGCAGATATTGGAGTTTCTTCAAGCAGGACTGACCAAAGGCCTAAGGACCAGCACACTAAAGGTCCAAGTCTCAGCCCTCAGCGTTTTCTTTGACGTCTCTCTGGCTGACCATAGGTGGGTAAGACGATTCCTTAGAGCATCCTCTAGACTAAGTCCTAAATGTCCTGTCAGGACTCCTCCCTGGGACTTATCAATAGTCCTGAATGGCCTTATACAGGGGCCCTTCGAGCCTCTAGAGGACGCCAACATAAAAAATATCACCCTTAAAACTGCCTTTCTTGTTGCTATAACAACCGCTAGAAGGTTAGGAGAAATCCAGGCACTCTCCATTAACGAACCTTACCTAAAAATTACAGATGATAGAATATCCCTGATGCTTGATCCAAATTTCCTGCCCAAAGTAACTACAGATTTCCATCGTAGCCAGGAAATTATTCTCCCCTCCTTTTGCCAAAAACCAAAAACCTCGGGAGAAGCTAAATGGCATACTTTAGACGTGAGAAGAATAGTGTTACACTATCTCGAAACAACTAATAACTGGCGGAAAGACTCAAACTTGTTTCTTCAGTTCCAGGGCAAGAACAGAGGAAGAAAAGCATCAAAGATCACCATCGCCCGCTGGATTAGACAGACTATCCGGGACTGTTATTCTATCCAAAACTTAGAAGCTCCTACAAATCTTAAGGCCCATTCTACCAGGGCAGTAGCCACTTCCTGGGCAGAGCGGGCAGGAGCTTCCCTGGACCAAATCTGTAAAGCCGCAACCTGGTCCAGTTCCACAACCTTTGCGAAACATTACAGACTGGACTTACATTCTACCAAGGACCTGTCATTTGGTAGAAAAGTTCTGCAAACAGTAGTCCCTCCCTAAAAAATTCCTTTTGTTATCTGGTATATCTCCAGGTGGGCCGTCATGGGGGACGTCATGGAAAGCGAGAATTAGACTCACCGGTAATTCGTTTTCCATCTAGTCCACCATGACGGCCTGGAATTTTTTCCCAACCCTTACAAAACGTGATTATCTGGTTTTTTTCATTGTATGTGAAGTAACATGCTAATAAAACCTCTTGCATCCTTCCTTGGTGTGATTATTTGGTAGAACACTGGCGAGGGATGCAGGGGGAGGGACATTTAACCTCTCTTCTTCCTGTCCCTGCAGAGGTCAAGGGGTAATCCTCCAGGTGGGCCGTCATGGTGGACTAGATGGAAAACGAATTACCGGTGAGTCTAATTCTCGCTTTTTATTCCTGGTCCACCACTGCCCAGCACCCCTGATGTCATCCTATCTCCTGGGGTACAGAAATATGCAGCATGCTTGCTCCTTCCTCTTCTTACAGCATTTTTCTGGTCACACTAGTTTGTATTAAATGAACTTTATAATTCAATCACTATTTAATAAATAAGAAAACAATAAACGGGTAGTAAAATGAAAGAAAAACAAAGTCCTCAAGGTCCAGTAAACAATCAAGTGAACTTTAGACATAATACACTACTAGTAGACTGTGATGATAAAAAAAATGGAAGCATCTACCACAGTTTTATCCTTGGGTTGCAGATTATCTTTTCCTATTGAGCTACAATTTACAATATAGGCGGTACCCTACTTAAGAACACCTGACTTACATACGACCCCTAGTTACATACGGACCTCTGGATATTGGTAATTTATTGTACTTTAGTCCCAGGCTACAATAAACAGCTTTAACAGTTATCAATGGTGCCTGTAATTAAGATTTATTGTTTATCCTGGTTCTTATGACAATCCAACATTTTTAAAACCCAATTGTCACAGAGACCAAAAAAATTTTGACTGGGATTACAATAATAAAGTATTCGGTTCCGACTTGCATACAAACTCAACTTAAGAACAAACCTACAGACCCTATCTTGTATGTAACCCGGGGACTGCCTGTATAGGAATTGGATTTTCCTGGGCAGTCCACTGTATAATCATTATGATGTTACCTTTAGGCATGTAACCTTGCAAAGTAAACGTTTGCTAAATTTTTTTGTTGGCTTTACTGTATTCTGCACTGAACAGGCAGGGGCTCTGCGTCTTCATGTAAGTAGTTTTGTATATTTGGGGCCTTTGAGTGACAGGTCTGTCATACAGACTGATGGTGATAACATTGGTTTGTCCTGAGCTGGGTTTCCTGCAGCGAGTATTTGGGGGTAACGTAGGAGGAGCCTGGTCATCTGTAAGTCTAATTATGCCCATGTTTTACACGGAGCGTAAGTGGTTCTCCAATAGGAAATCCTGCACGGAACTTCCTTTTATATACACATTCTTAGTCTGGGGAGCACGGTATCCTTTTTCCTGTTGAGCTGAGCGGACTTTGCATTCATTATGTCTAGTGATACAGATAAGCACAGGCTTTGTGGATTGTACACCTGCATGTGAACGCCGCTGCTGTGTATGGTGTAGACCTGTCCGTATGGCTACCGTCTAATATCCCTAATGAGTCATACAGACTGATGCTTCAGGTAGGTCGTCTTTATGACAGATCCGACTGGCTTAAATAAGCTGACACTTTTCAATGACCTGTCACCAGATTTGTCACCAGATCTGACCACATTTAACTACTAACACTCTCAGGTAGGGGAGGAAAGTCATTTTTTGAATTCCCTCTTATCTGAAAATTTGCCTCTTAATCCCCCTCAAGTCATTCGAAAATGAGCAGAGATGAGTCAAGTGACACTCAACCTGCAGTCTCTAAACCTCAGCTGACTTTCTTTTGTTCTTTAGTACACATGCTTCTAGTGTCATAATATTAAGGCGGTCCCCTACTTAAGGACACCTGATTTACAGATGACCCCTAGTTACAGACGGACACCTCTGCCCACTGTGACCTCTGCTGAAGCTCTCTGGGTGTTACTATAGTCCCAGACTACAATGATCAGCTGTATCTTGTATGTAACCCGGGTCTGCCTGTATGTTCTTTTTCAGAACGCCTTAGGCTTGTGGTTCTGTGAGCTACCGTACCTCTCATGGGGCAGTTAAAAATGAGGGCTGCAGATAAAAATCGAGTTCCAGGCCTTTTCTTTTTACAATGTCTTGAGTTGCCTTTATCTCCAATCCTGTAGATCACAGAACCATATGCCTGATGTGTATGAAAGGTGAGATTCTTATCTTTAATATGACACGGGAAACGTGCTTCTGGGTAGAGGCATCTGAAGTGACACTGCCTCTGCAGCCTCTAAACTTGTCTCTTCTCTGTTCATTTTCACATGACTTTGTAATAGATTACTTTTTTTTTTTTTTTAGCGACTGAGTGAGATTTCACACAAGAGTGTGTTTTGGAACAGACTTTCATACATGAGGTGGCTTGGGTATTTTACTGGGGTAAAATCTGATGGGTAATTTATGGCAGGGCAAAGTCTGGAAGAGCTTGTGTTTTAATCTGCTGTGCAGGTACATTAGACAGAAAATGAACGTATTTTGCAATATGCAGAGCAAATTGTGAGGCTTCTTTTCCCCCAGAATCTGATAGCCTAGACACCTTGTATAAGGAATGAGTGCACCTTGTGTGTGAGTATAATGGTGTCAGTTTGGTGGCTGTGCCTCTCATGGCTGGAGGTAATGTGGAAGTGATGTTGTGAAATGGACTTGTCATCATTGCAGGATTTCCTCCGCTCACATGTGGGCCGGAGCTGCTATGTAGAAGCAGTTTGTGGGCAGCTCTGGTTTTCCACGTGTTGCCTCTTGCTTTTGCAGATGTGACTTGCTTCCCAGCATGAATAGCGAGGAAGGATGTGTGGATTTGTGGGAGGAGAATGTACATTTATAATGAATAGACTGAAACAAAAACTGAATATATCTCGTTAAAGGAACCCTACCATGAGGAATCTACCATTAGAAGTAGATCTGATTGTAGATTCCTCCTGCCTCTGCTCTAATCTGTAATTTTATAATGCTGGAATTTGACCCAACTTGTTAAAAAACATTATTTTTAGTAATATGTATGTTAACAGGCTATTGGGGTGTATAGTAGCCTGGCCGGGCCCTGGAACCTATGGCTACTCCATGCACTAGTATAGTGATGGGGAACCTATGGCTTGGGTGCCAGAGGTTGCACCCAGAGCCCTTTTTGTGGGCACTCAGGCCATCACCCCAGGATAGACTTCACCAAACAGGACCAAATCCACTGAATCTTACTGCAGTCCAAGAGAAGCTGCTCTCAGCGCTACTTTAAAGCGACACATCGCTGTTTGGAACTGCGGGAAAAGTGAGAAGGTGTTGACAGAAGTGCATTATCTTTGGAGGTCCTCCTGCTGCCCCCACTATTCTTCCTCTACAGAGAGAACCTGGAGAAAAGCTACAATGATAATCTGAATTTGCCTTCCTCCTTTCAACCGTATTGGTGACCTCAGGGGCTGATACACTTGTAAGAGGAGGAAGAACAGGCAGCAATAGTTACTGCTTAAAATGCCATGTTGGCACTTTACGGTGAATGAGAGGGATTTGGTTGTAGTTTGGGCACTCGGTCTCTAAAAGGTTTGCCATCACTGTCCTAGACTGAACACTTTGCAGGGACCCGGTACCATAGTGCTCCATGATGCCCCGAGTCATTGCCTCCCCGGGGGACTACAACCAAGAGATGAAATTTTGTCTAAAAGAGTTAATGGTTCTTTAAAGGTTAAAAATATGAATGTCTACAATAAAGTATCAATAGCAGATCAATTGCGGTCCATTTGTAAGCACTACAAATGGACAGAGCCCGCAACACTTCGATGCACAATATAGCAAAAATAATAATCATTATCATCTATAATGGAAAACCTGGAAGGTAAACACATACTTCATTGTGGATAATCATATGGGATCAGTGGAGTTATCTTTATAGAGACAATTGTGCAGGAAAAAGGGGGGGGGGGGTGAGGGGAAGCTGTGACATCTATTGTCAGTAGTGATGTAATGATGGGTCAGTGTTACCTTTATAATAAATTACCTATAAAATAATTCTTTAAATTACCGATTATGCAGCCCTACACAGAACTTGCCCCGTCCCCATGGGGTTCACAAACTAATCAACCTACCAGTATGTTTTGGAGTGTGGGAGGAAACCGGAGGACCCCCACTCAAATACGGAGAGAACATACAAACACTTTGCAGATGTTGACCCTCAGACTTGAACCCAGGTCCCCAGCACTGCAAGGCTGTAACGCTAACCACTAAGCCACCGTGCCGCTCCATAGAGGTCATTGTACAGGGAGGAGAAGCTGTGACATCATCTATTGTCAGTAGTGATGTAATGATGGGTCAGTGTTATCTATATAGAGGTCATTGTACAGGGAGGGGGAGGAGATAAGCTGTGACATCATCTATTGTCAGTAGTGATGTAATGATGGGTTAGTGTTATCTATATAGAGGACATTGTACAGGGAGGGGGAGGAGATAAGCTGTGAGATCATCTATTGTCAGTAGTGATGTAATGATGGGTCAGTGTTATCTGTATAGAGGTCATTGTACAGGGAGGGGAGGAGATAAGCTGTGACATCATCTATTGTCAGTAGTGATGTAATGATGGGTCAGTGTTATCTATATAGAGGACATTGTACAGGGAGGGGGAGGAGATAAGCTGTGAGATCATCTATTGTCAGTAGTGATGTAATGATGGGTCAGTGTTATCTGTATAGAGGTCATTGTACAGGGAGGGGAGGAGATAAGCTGTGACATCATCTATTGTCAGTAGTGATGTAATGATGGGTTAGTGTTATCTATATAGAGGACATTGTACAGGGAGGGGGAGGAGATAAGCTGTGAGATCATCTATTGTCAGTAGTGATGTAATGATGGGTCAGTGTTATCTGTATAGAGGTCATTGTACAGGGAGGGGAGGAGATAAGCTGTGACATCATCTATTGTCAGTAGTGATGTAATGATGGGTTAGTGTTATCTATATAGAGGTCATTGTACAGGGAGGGGAGGAGATAAGCTGTGAGATCATCTATTGTCAGTAGTGATGTAATGATGGGTCAGTGTTATCTGTATAGAGGTCATTGTACAGGGAGGGGAGGAGATAAGCTGTGACATCATCTATTGTCAGTAGTGATGTAATGATGGGTCAGTGTTATCTATATAGAAGTCATTGTACAGGGAGGGGGAGGAGATAAGCTGTGACATCATCTATTGTCAGTAGTGATGTAATGATGGGTCAGTGTTATCTATATAGAGGTCAATGTACAGGGAGGGGGAGGAGATAAGCTGTGACATCATCTATTGTCAGTAGTGATGTAATGATGGGTTAGTGTTATCTATATAGAGGACATTGTACAGGGAGGGGGAGGAGATAAGCTGTGAGATCATCTATTGTCAGTAGTGATGTAATGATGGGTCAGTGTTATCTGTATAGAGGCCATTGTACAGGGAGGGGAGGAGATAAGCTGTGACATCATCTATTGTCAGTAGTGATGTAATGATGGGTCAGTGTTATCTATATAGAGGTCATTGTACAGGGAGGGGGAGGGGATAAGCCGTGACATCATCTATTGTCAGTAATGATGTAATGATGGGTCAGTGTTATCTATATAGAGGTCATTGTACAGGGAGGGGGAGGAGATAAGCTGTGACATCATCTATTGTCAGTAGTGATGTAATGATGGGTCATTGTTATGTATATAGAATTCATTGTACAGGGAGGAGGAGGAGATAAGCTGTGACATCATCTATTGTCAGTAGTGATGTAATGATGGGTCATTGTTATGTATATAGAATTCATTGTACAGGGAGGAGGAGGAGATAAGCTGTGACATCATCTATTGTCAGTAGTGATGTAATGATGGGTTAGTGTTATCTATATAGAGGACATTGTACAGGGATGGAGGAGGAGATAAGCTGTGAGATCATCTATTGTCAGTAGTGATGTAATGATGGGTCAGTGTTATCTGTATAGAGGTCATTGTACAGGGAGGGGAGGAGATAAGCTGTGACATCATCTATTGTCAGTAGTGATGTAATGATGGGTTAGTGTTATCTATATAGAGGTCATTGTACAGGGAGGGGAGGAGATAAGCTGTGAGATCATCTATTGTCAGTAGTGATGTAATGATGGGTCAGTGTTATCTATATAGAAGTCATTGTACAGGGAGGGGGAGGAGATAAGCTGTGACATCATCTATTGTCAGTAGTGATGTAATGATGGGTCAGTGTTATCTATATAGAGGTCAATGTACAGGGAGGGGGAGGAGATAAGCTGTGACATCATCTATTGTCAGTAGTGATGTAATGATGGGTTAGTGTTATCTATATAGAGGACATTGTACAGGGAGGGGGAGGAGATAAGCTGTGAGATCATCTATTGTCAGTAGTGATGTAATGATGGGTCAGTGTTATCTGTATAGAGGCCATTGTACAGGGAGGGGAGGAGATAAGCTGTGACATCATCTATTGTCAGTAGTGATGTAATGATGGGTCAGTGTTATCTATATAGAGGTCATTGTACAGGGAGGGGGAGGGGATAAGCCGTGACATCATCTATTGTCAGTAATGATGTAATGATGGGTCAGTGTTATCTATATAGAGGTCATTGTACAGGGAGGGGGAGGAGATAAGCTGTGACATCATCTATTGTCAGTAGTGATGTAATGATGGGTCATTGTTATGTATATAGAATTCATTGTACAGGGAGGAGGAGGAGATAAGCTGTGACATCATCTATTGTCAGTAGTGATGTAATGATGGGTCATTGTTATGTATATAGAATTCATTGTACAGGGAGGAGGAGGAGATAAGCTGTGACATCATCTATTGTCAGTAGTGATGTAATGATGGGTTAGTGTTATCTATATAGAGGACATTGTACAGGGATGGAGGAGGAGATAAGCTGTGATATCATCTATTGTCAGTAGTGATGTAATGATGGGTCAGTGTTATCTGTATAGAGGTCATTGTACAGGGAGGGGAGGAGATAAGCTGTGACATCATCTATTGTCAGTAGTGATGTAATGATGGGTCAGTGTTATCTATATAGAAGTCATTGTACAGGGAGGGGAGGAGATAAGCTGTGACATCATCTATTGTCAGTAGTGATGTAATGATGGGTCAGTGTTATCTATATAGAGGTCAATGTACAGGGAGGGGGAGGAGATAAGCTGTGACATCATCTATTGTCAGTAGTGATGTAATGGTGAGTCATTGGTGTAGTCTCTTTAGAAGTCATTGCAGGGAAGAGATTAGCTGTAACATAATAGGAATGTTAGATTGCGTTTTCTATAGCGACATGAAAGTTGCTGAAAAACAAAAATCATAATATTGTATAGTAACCAATTGCAAGTTTATTCATCCATCATATTTCTAAGAAATATAGCAGAAAAACAGTACAATACAGAGAAATCTGGCATCTGAATTTGTACATTAAGGGGATACAATTACAGTCGCCTTTCCCTTCTCTTCTGTGTGATTAGTAATAAGCACTGACCATGGAACATTTCACTATTATGTTGTTGCCAATTCTTTTACCCTCTGAGGAAAAGCAGCCATTGTTCTCCGGTGAAGCTTATTATTCCTCCGGCAGAGCAGGCACCAGCAGTCATGGCAGCCAGGATCCTGCTAATAGTCATCGTGAGAGGAAGCAATGTACAAGTTACATGTATACCAACACCCCAAGACATCATGTATGGCTGCCCCAGGTGTATACATGTTAAGAGGAGGATAGATGAGCTGCAGAAAGAGATGCAGCAGGGGGTGAGGGGAGAATAGTGACTGTAGCGCTGGGGTATACACTAGACCAGTGATGGCGAACCTTTTAGAAACCGAGTGCCCAAACTACAACAAGACCCACTTATTTATGGCAAAGTGCCAACATAGAAATTTAATATGTGATTTATACTCCCGGCTCTGTCACAGCTTTCATTGATACCAGCACCTGAGGACACCAATAAAGCAGAAAATAGAAGAAAGTTGGATGATCATTGTAGCTTCCCTCCAGGGTCCTATAAACAGGAAGAATTGTCAGGGCCGGAGCAGGAGCTACAATGATAATCCAGATGTCCCCCCTCCACTCCTCCACTAGTCCCCAGATAGCGCTGCCACGTTAAAATAGCTCTGTGCACAGCAAGTCCTGGGCTGTCTGGGACTGTAGGAAGATACCTGGAGTCCTCTCTCTTGATGGCCTGAGTGCCCACAGAAAGGGCCCCGAGTGCCACCTCTGGCACCCGTGCCATAGGTTCGCCACCACTGGTCTAGGAAGTTTGTCCACCATTTGTTCGCATTTCCCAGTCTGAACATGGCCATCCTGAATCATTGGCTATGACATTTTAAATTGCACATATCGACATATCTGGATTTTTCGAATTTTACCATTTTACTTAAGTTTCTAACACTATAGAAAGGGATTGCTCAAAATAAAAATTCTGTAATTGGTAATTATCTATATATTGGCAATGATGTGGTTAATGTCGGATTATTAGTAGTCACCCCAATTCTCTTATGCAGCTGCTGTTGTCGTGATTTCATCTGCTCACATTCACTTCCTCGGTGGCGGGGATCAGGGTGTTTGGGCCGAGGAGTAATGTACAAGGTGTGTGACTCTACATGTACAGGACTTGTACCTCTGAAACACACAGAAAATTACTAATGTGGGGCAGGACCAGAGAGAGACCACCAGATAGATGGCACCTATAGCATTCATAGTAATGTGGATGCACTTAAAGTGGACTAGGAAAAGACAATCGGACCAATTGGACATGCTCTGTGCAGCGCTGCGTAATCTGTAGGCGCTATATAAATAAAGAATTACTATGTTTCAAAAATGGCACAACACATGGCCACGGGGCACTTACTCATAGATGCAGGCACTGTGACTGTGATAATCTACTTTTATTTTTTATCCATGGCCTCCTTCCTTCTAGAATCATAAATATGCTAATGACCCAGAAGGCATTGTTACAAGAGCCTCTACATGCTGCAGATTGACAGTCTGTTGTATGAGATTACACCAGGTTTTGCTGTGGGAGCAGGGGTGAGGAATAGACAGTGTAACAGCCTGTGAATCTGCAGCAGTGAGGCGCTTTGGTACTACCCCCCCCCCCAGCAATCTCCTAACTCATTAGCATAATTTTAAAGGTTGGTGTGCTCTGGGGGACACTACCCAAACTCCTCATTGCTGCAGATTCAGAGGATTTCCTCCTCTCTCAGCACCATGGTGAGATTTGTATCCACTGGAAATGAAGCTTTCCATAAAATGACAGCAAGCAGAGATCTAGAGAACTGAGGTATTGATGCAGAAGGTATATTGGTAATTTGTTTAGCTTTTCATTATTCAAACAATATCAATTACTTGCTGAAATGGGAATGTCCCTTTAAGTCCGAGCCCACAAGCTACTTTGGTCCAACAAAAATTGGTCTGTGGGATTTACTTGACTGAACCCTGAATCAGAGTTGAGCAGTTGTAGGGTTTGTCCGGCAAATCCTGCTGGTGCACAGTGAATGTGTGTGAACAGGCTCTTGCATAAACTCAGTATTGTGCTTCTGCTTGGCAGTGTATATACCTATAGTCATTCTGCATAGGTCGCATGAAGTTGACTTTGGGCTGCAAAAAGTTTTCCCCTTGCTGAGCGAGTGTTGGCCTCCTAACAGGAGTACAGGCGGCTTCTGGGTTACTGTAGTGACAGGTTTTGAGCCAGTTCCCCACGTCCTGTTACCTTACAGAATGAGAGCATTGCCTCTGACAATACCCTGGGCGGCCACTCTGTATTGTACTGGGGCACATACTTCCTCCTCCACCACAATAGCTAATCATTATCTCTATAGGGTTTCCAGTAACTCTTTACCCGAGGTGTTTTCCCTACATGTGTATTGTGCACCTGCTTGTAATCGCTCCATGACGCACGCCCGTCTGCCATATCTGTTTATATGAGGGCATGGATGTGGCTTCTCCCTTCCAAGCGGCCGCCCCCCGGACCAGATCCTCTTACACAAGAATACCTGGCCTCTATCTGTACTGCCACTGCTGCCAATGCTTTTGCTTTGTATATTTATTCAATTAATAAAAGTAGGTCTGGGTCACCCCTGAAATTTGGACAGTGCTCTTGGGTGTCAGGGGACACCCCTAAGTATATGTCCAACATGCATATTGAGAGGCTACTCAATCACCTCTATATTGGAGAGGTGATATGGGCCTATAGTTGCATATGTTTGCCAACTCTTCTTAAAGGGACTTTTTCACCAGATTTTACCCCATTAAACTAGCAGTGTTATCAGGTAGAGGATGAATTGGCCTTTCTTGCATTCCCATTTTTAAGTAAGGTCTTGCTCCCCCAAAGTCGTATGCAAATGAGCAGTCACTTTTTGTGTCGCTTTTAGAGGGTGGAGGCAGAACTTCGCTTTTTTTTTTTAAAAGGGGGACATTTAGAAAGGACATTTCCTCCCCTACCTGAGGTGGCTGGTATTATGGTGGTGACAGTATTTCTTTTAGATACGTAAGCCAGGGTCAATACTGCAGTCCAGCAGCTATTCCTCCCCCTCCATATGGGGTCTATTTTTGAAGAGTTTACACTGGGCAAGCATTTCGGGATTTGCTTGTTTCTAAGGCCGAGTTCATATTATAGTAGTTGATGTGAAGCATGCGGTGCAGTTTTATTGATGAGACTTTTCCCCTGTCAACTTGTTATATAAAAATTTCTATATTTTTCTTCCCTTAGGTCATACTCTGCTGCATCAACCATGTCTGATAATGGAGAACTCGAAGATAAACCTCCTGCGCCCCCTGTACGCATGAGCAGCGCCGTCTTCAGCTCTGGGACAAAAGACCCCCTGTCCAGCAACCACAGCCTGAAGCCCCTTCCATTGATCCCCGAGGAGAGGAAATCATCCAGAAACAAAATTATTTCCATCTTCTCCTACAATGAAAAAGGTGAGCAGAAACTTCCGCCAGGTTATCATCCCGTGTATTAGTTTTTATATTTTAATCACTCTTCACACAAAGGATCATGGACTTCCTCTTTTTAGATAATTTTGCCGGGGGAAGCCGCGATCAGCAAGTATTTTCTGCTATCAGGAAATGTAATATTGCATAACGGCCATTAATGGTTTTAGTAAAAGCTGCAGCTATTTAATTAAAGGGGTGAACCATGGTTAAAGGACATCTATCACCAGATCAAGGATTGTAAACCAAGCGCACTGACCTACTGGTGTGTGCCCCTCCCCCTTGGAAGACCTGCTCTTCTTTTAGCTTCTTATGCCCTGGTTTTTAGAAAAAGAGCCCCTCAGGCTCCAGGTTCCATAAGAGTCTATGTAGCTTGGACCCCCGCAAGTTCATTTGCATAATTTTTTTTTTCTTAAAAACAATAGCAGGATTTACTGTATTTTTTTTTTTAAGCATCTTATGCCTAAGGGGGCACAGTATGTTTGGTTTACAATCCTTGATCTGGTGATAGATGTTTTAAGAAATGAATCGTTGATTGCAAGGATGGGTGCTCTTTCACTTTTGCCGGTACTCCTTCGGCCAATCACTGTGTGTGAAGAGGGACCCAGTTACCAAAATCCTGGTAATGTTGCAGTGGACGCCTCAGAGCATCTAGATGTACTAAAACATTATAGAAGTCTATTGTTCAGTAGCTGCCTATAATGTATAGCACCTCTACTTCCTGGTGGTCTTGAGTTAGACCCCTTTCACATTTGCGTTTTTCATGCAGGGAAAGTTGTTCGTGTGACCGTAGTACAGGCGGTCCCCTACTTAAGAACACTTGACTTGCATACGACCCCTAGTTACAAACGGACCTCTGGATATTGGTAATTTATTGTTCTTTAGCCCTAGGTTACAATAATCAGCTGTAACCGTTATTAGAGGAGTTTGTAATGAAGCTTTGTTACTCCTGGGTCTTATGACAACCCAATTGTCACAGAGACCAAAAAAGTTCTGGCTGGGATTACAATGATAAAATATACAGTTCCGACTTACATACAAACTCAACTTAAGAACAAACCTACAGACCCTATCTTGTATGTAACCCGGGGACTGCCTGTACTACTATTGGTAAGATGTTTGGAGTAACATTATTTTTTTTTCTCTTATGACAGGGGCTAAAAAGAAAGAGCGTCCTGAGATCTCCCCGCCCTCTGACTTTGAACATACTATACACGTGGGCTTTGATGCGGTCACTGGAGAGTTTACTGTAAGTTTAAACACATGACCACCCAATTATAGAAGAAAGCTGATTGGGGGAAAATATATTTGACACCAAATATAAATTAGCTGGGGGTCACACACACACTTCTCTGTAACATACATACAAGCACAGCACTGCTGTATACACATGTTTATTCTCACACAGCTTTGCTTAATTCATTCACACACACACACACACACACACACACACACACACACACACACACACACACACACACACACACACACACACACACACACACACACACACACACACACACACACACACACACACACACACACACCTCTACTACCTTCATCTACATACACATAGACACAGGTCGTCTTCACACCCTATCCCGGCAGCACTTCTTCTCTCATCCCTTGGATCTTACTGACAGTATGAACCGGGTTTAAGAGTCTTTGTGTGATCACATGCTGCTTACATCACTGAGATTTGGAGAATCTGCCAGAGCTTTACCCGATCTCCAGGACAATGGTCAGGAGAGTCTGGTAGTGCCGGATCCACCTAACTTCAACCCGTTTAAGGTGCTTATATACACTTAAGTAAAGTAGATAAACATCAGTTACAAATTAACAATGAAGAATTGTCTTGCCCGACTGATCTGACATAGTCATCTCCTGGAAAGGGCTTGACTGCATTGGAAATTTTTTCATGAAAATCTCACTTTCAGAAAATGAATTTATTTACTCTTCTTCTCGGTCTTTCAAGTTTTCATCTAAGGCAATTTTTACATTTTATATCAGATGTAATGTGATAAAACAGGTGCATTTTTTTTTTTTTTCCAGGGTATGCCAGAGCAATGGGCACGGTTGCTTCAGACCTCAAACATTACCAAGCTGGAACAGAAAAAGAATCCACAGGCCGTGCTGGATGTGCTGAAATTCTATGACTCAAAGGACACCGCCAAGCAGAAATATCTTAGCTTTTCAGCATCCGGTAAGTCCTCTATGCAGCATCCATAGCTCTCGAAACTAAACTTTACACAAAATGTACTTTATCTGCTACCTGTGTTATGTTATATCATCTTGTCTTTTCAGATAAAGATGGCCTCCCCTCTGGTGTGTCACCTGCTGTAAGTATTTTTGTAATAGTTTGCATAACAAAGTGAATTACTTACATAGAGTCCGTCATACAGCCGAGTATAGGGGTATCTTCACACGTAACGTATAACATGTGGATTTGCCGCTTGGAAAGTCTGCATAGCAATATAGTAGCATTGTAGTTTATGGGATTGATGACTATCAAAAATATCCAAAGAAAATGGGTGTTTTTTTTTGTTTTTCCCCACACCAAGTAAGTGACCAGTCACGTGTGGATCCCAGTGAGGAAATCAACCATTGCAACATTATATGATTGCGGCTGGTTTCTGATTTTTTTTTTTTTTTTTTTTTACACAGTGGCTGTGTTACTGCTGCGGTAAATTCTGCAGCACGTGCAGCTTTGCCTAAAGGCTAGAGATAAAGAAAGCACCATGGTGCACAGAGTGTAGAAGAAGTGAAGATTGTTGACTGAAATTATTAGCCCAGACACCCACTGACTAAAGTAGAAAGCATTTTTTTTCCTAAGCAAAGTTGTCCATAGTCTTACCATTCTATTTTTCTTGTAGCCAAATGCTAAAGGAACTGAGCCCACAAGAGCAACAGATGATGACGACGATGACTCTGCTCCTCCAGTAATAGCCCCACGACCCGAACATACAAAATCGGTATGTAATGTCACTGTCATACAGCTAATAGTTAATTTCAAAAGGGAGGCATCAACTATAAGTACCAATTAACAAATTAAGAGCAATTATTTAAGCCTTACTTATTCTATTTATACTCTTTTTGAATGATTGGTAAGATCTTGGTTGTATCAGCCCTGTGAACTTGGAAAACCCCAAGATTTGGCAGAGATTTAATGAAGAACCCATAATGCTATATGTGAGGGATTGATGAATGGACCATGAAAGTTTATCTGTTGTTTAATGGCTGATTGAATGACGCTATGATACAAGGTGCTCAGTGTGCATACAGTTTAAAAAACGAAAACATTATCTTTTGTTTTGTGGATTGATGAAGATGGGTATATACAAAGATCAAAAGAAAATCTTTATCACGAATGTTATTCAGCCTTTGATAAGTGTTTGGAGGAGTAAGAAATGTATGACATTGTATTTCCTCTAAGATGTACACCCGATCTGTGATTGACCCAATACCTCCCCCTGCTGGAGATGCAGACAGCGCAGCAAGGAACGCAGACAAACAGAAAAAGAAGACAAAGATGAGCGATGATGAGATCATGGAAAAACTACGTGAGTTGCTCTGCATTGAGGCATTTTATACACATAGTACACACGAAGTACAAGGATATTCTGTATTATTTGGAGGTAGATTTATATGTGTGGCGTCCATTTGTGGGGTGACCGTTCATATTAAGAAGCTAATTAAACATCTGATTTGCATGTAGTGTTTTATACAGAGGTAATGAACTCCTCTTGTATTTCTTCTTGCTGATATTGCAGAGTTTTCCTATCAAATGTACTTGCCTGTCTCTTGATTAAGAGAAGTAGATTTAATGTGTCTCTCCACATGTCTTTATCTATACAGGAACTATAGTGAGCATAGGCGACCCCAAGAAGAAGTACACCAGATATGAAAAGATTGGACAAGGGTGAGCTTGGCTTCATTTATTCTCAGAGATATGGTATTTTTTAAGGGAAAAAAAAAATGTAAAGTTTTTGCTGAAAATAAAAACCTTTCCAGCATTTTACAGGCATTGTTCTCTGGGAACAGGGGTTTTCACATTTATTTCTCAGGGAGGTCTAAAAATATCGTACTATACTTCCCCCCTCGCTACCTAGTGGGTATATGCTGTAGCCTAACACAGATTACTTGCACCTGGCCATGTGCGCACCGGGCCCTACATGGGCAAAGCACACGACCGTGTGCAGGAGGGAGGGGGGTGACACAGTGTGGTGGACTATGTGGGCATTCAGATAATGCCGTATTGTCCGTTGTAGTGACTGTGGCTGTATGCTTCACGTATTATAACAATAGGATTCAGGTAGCACACGGCCATATAAAAAATGTTTGTTCAGACCAGGGCTGGCACCTGGGTGACATTTACTCACCTTTCCCTGCTCACACAAAGCAGCGCCAGCAGCCGCCTTCTTCCTGTGGCATGTGCCCGCTGTAAGCGCAGGCACGCTCATCGTGTGTGACAGCTTGAGCCATTGTGTACAGCAGGGAATGAAGAAAGTTAAGTTTTGTATTGTGCCCCTATGCTGCGCTCCCCATGAGTGCAGCATAGGGGGCAGATAACAAGAGGAGCCGAAAGGTGATCATTTGTACCGGTGTCCCAAAGCGAGCATGGTCCAATTCTTCCCAGGGCTGAAATTTTTTTTTCACAGGCCCCTTTATCACCCTTGGCCCCTAGTGCCTGATAATGCTAGATGCTGGCGCCAGAATGTTTTACTGTATTTACTTGAACAAAGACAGATGTTTGTGTCCTGCATGACCCCAGTCAAAGGCCCATTGCCCACAAGAAAGTTTGTTGTAACTTTCTGTGTGAATTTTACTGAACCAAACTTAGAATGGAAGGTCAAGTAAATATGACAATCGTATGAAGCGAGTTTTTTGGTATCAGTTTGTTTGTGGGCAACAAGATCTCCCTGGAATATTCTTTGATGGCCTGCACCGTGGATTGATTATCCAGGCGTTACCATGGTTCATATACTATATAAATTCCACATAAATGGTGACAAGCAATGTAGAGCTTATAAACCGTGATCTTCCAGAATATACAGACATGGTTATTTAGTCATGAGGGTTATTTCCTTCTAGGTGTGGTAAAAAAAAAAAAACTTCCTTGTGTGCTTTACCTTTCAGTTGCAAGCTATTGTCCCTTTTTCTGTATTTCTTCCATTTCTAGTAAATAGAAACTATTTGTGTGAATGTTTTTATTTGACCGTTTCACTGTGTAACTCGATGCAGACATCATTATGAACTCTGCCTCTGTTACAGCAGCTCGTTAAATTGTCTGGTTAATCTCTCCATGTTTTTTGCTTGCATTTTAGTGCTTCTGGAACAGTCTTTACTGCTATTGATGTAGCCACAGGTCAAGAGGTAAGACTTTGGAATCTTTTTTTATTTATTCAGTGTGTGGGCAGGAACTCTCTAAGCAGACACTTCATAATTCATCTGCGCTATGTGATATGCTGACAATGTGCTTAGATTATCAGGGTACAGGGTTTATCTACACTTTTATTTAGCTGCTTAACATTTTACTAGTATTTGACACATAAATAAATAGAGATGATGTGATGGATAGAAAATGCAATGCACTCAGCTCTGCTGCCTCACCTAATCAATAAAATTCAGTACTGCTATGTCACCCCCTCCCTCGGATACAGAGCTTATCTTGTTTGTAGAGCTTCTGATGTCTCTCCTCTCCACGCTATGACTGAGATCCGTGTATAAGTTGCTGCTGATCCAGGAAGTGTCTGTAGTGCTGTCTGCCTCCTACCCCTCCCCTTTCTCCTGCAATGCAAGATAAACTAGAGGGAATATTTTAAAAATTTTGTCTTCCATTTTCCTTGGATTTGGAAAATACCTAGGGGGCCACGATTCAAAAAATAAAATATGCATCCTCGCTGCCTGTTCCGGCTTACGTTCCCATGTTACTTGTAGCTGCCGAGGTTGTAAAGGTGGAGGCCTCGTGGAACCCATTTCATCCAATGAGTGTTCTCCTCTGAACAAGGGAACAAGTGAGATTGCCCCATGTCCGAGAAGGCCACTCATTGGTCGAGGCAGATTCCACGAAACCGAAAGTACCAGAATAACACGTTAGCAGGTTAAGCGTGTGTTTTGTTTTATTTCTTGCCCCCATGGCCTGGAGATTTTCAATATTCATGGAAAACCTCTAAGTTTTCTACTTAAATGATTTAGTATTTCTATTTGTGATTAGGCATGAGCGGACGCTTTCATTTTCGGGTTTTGGGGAAACCCTATCCTGAAAGGTCGGTCCAGGTACCCAAACGCTCACCCCCACCAGTAACAACCGTGATCTCATGAGGTTATCTGGATGTGGCGAGTATTCTTTACTGGTGGCATTTACACAGTTAACACCCATGATTGTTATCAGCAGGGGTGACCCCGAATCCGGACTTCTTGTTGAAGTTTGGGTCCAGTGGCTCAAACCTATATATCTCGTATTCTCTTTTCCCAATTTGTGATATTTGATGTTTAATTTGTTATTGCTGTGTTTTTTGTTGCTTACACTTTCAGTGTATATTTAGTTTTACAATGGAATATTTTTCTTTTTAGGTTGCAATTAAACAGATAAACCTCCAGAAGCAGCCCAAGAAAGAACTGATCATAAACGAAATTCTTGTGATGAAAGAGCTGAAGAACCCAAATATTGTAAACTTCCTGGACAGGTACACAATGTCTCATGTGCACAATGCAAATGACACCACAGGTATCCTGTAACCCAGGGGTCCCCAAACTTTTAAAAGTTTA
The DNA here is from genome assembly GCF_040894005.1 of Engystomops pustulosus. NCBI lineage: Eukaryota > Metazoa > Chordata > Amphibia > Anura > Leptodactylidae > Engystomops > Engystomops pustulosus. Next base: position 188,800,484 of record NC_092413.1, on the reverse strand, counting down.
AAAATAAATAGCGGTATATGTGACCGCATCCGTAATACACTGGTACCCCCCTCAATTAATTATTTAATATACTGCACTATTTTATATATTGACCCAATTAATTAATTATTAAATATACTGGGACCCCTCTCCATTAATTAATTATTGAATATGCCTCACCCCCCATTAATTACTAGACTGCCCCTCCCCCATTAATTATTTCCTATGCTGCCCCCCTCCCATTATTTCCTATGCTGCCCCTCATAACTAACTTTTGTCCCCTAGTCGCCACAATCTTTTTACTGCTCTTTTTGATAAAAAAAATAAAAACCCTGTACTCAAGTCTTCTATCTTCTTGGTGCGTCCGGGCAGGAAGGGGTGCGTGGCCGCGTGATGACGTAATCGAGCGCCCGCGCAACCTAGTTCATGGAGCGATTTGCGCCGGGGTTGTCTTTTGGCCACATCGCTCCAGTAATAGTGCTCGAGCGGCCGAGGCTCAGGAGGCTCCTGTCCAACTGTCAAAGGATGTGGGGGGCCTGGCGCGCCAAGTTTGGGGAACCCTGCTGTAACCTGAAAGCCAAGAGACTTTGGGTTTAGTGGGTGAGAGGGTTTTGTAGCAGTCATGTGCTACATGACATCACATTTAAATCCTTTTTTTTTTTTCACATACTACATTGTGATTGTGCTTTTTTCTTTTTTTTTTTTACCAAACAAGTATCTTAAATGTCTCCTTAACAATGCTCTTAAGTATTTAGTGAGTACAGTATAACTTGTGCTACATAAGCTGTGTTTGGCTTGCAGCTTTAACAGTGTATATAGTTTTATGTACCATTTTTTCAATTTTGGCTTCAACTTTAAGGAAATTAATGGGAAGAGTGACTACAAATCATATTATATGACATAATGCACAATCTCCAGCTGGATGTTGTACTTTCTATGGCCTCCACAATGTACATTATATAATTTAAGGCATTGCTTGCAGCTCTGTATACCTTCCCTAAGTGTAGCAGTATACCCTAGAATTGTTTTTGCATGACATTGTGGATGCATAATATTACAATCGCCCCTCCACTACATGGAAAGCTTGTTCTTGTTACCACTAGTGTTATATACTGTGTTTCTCTTGCAGCTTCCTCGTGGGTGATGAGCTCTTTGTGGTGATGGAGTACCTGGCTGGTGGTTCTCTCACTGACGTCGTAACAGAAACCTGCATGGATGAAGCTCAGATAGCTGCTGTATGTAGAGAGGTAAGTACAGCTATGTCCCATAGCAACCACTCTGAACATAAAGAGAAACTTATATCCTGCACAGTTTTACTCTTGTCATGGACTTAAATACTGGAATTATTAATGCAAGGAAAAACTTTTACTATATAGCTGACTTCTTCTTCTATATTCAGTAATTTGTTTTACATTGTAGATGGAGCTCTGTAGCACCTCCATAGCTTTCCTATGTGTATAGGACTATTGTATGTATTATGGCCTCACTACCCTGTGGTTCATCTCATCTGAACACCTCAATCATATTTGGTTCTAAAGTATCTCATATATAGGGAGAAGCAGCTATGTTCCATACAATATTAGTCTCTTGACTGTTAAATCCCTTACTACAGAACAATTAAGTTGTGTTTTTTTTTTTTTTAGTGTTTGCAAGCACTAGAATTCCTGCACGCTAACCAGGTTATTCACCGAGACATCAAGAGTGATAATGTACTTCTAGGAATGGACGGTTCAGTCAAATTAAGTAAGTACATATTGGGGGCAGATTTATGAAAGTGTCCTAAGGATACATACAGTCTTATTCTGCACAAGATTCATAGAAGTGTCTTGTGCTAGGTGATAAATCTGGTGCAGTATAAGACTGTCTAGTTGTACTCTGCACCTCCAATTAGTTGGCTTGCTTTATGCCAGAAAACTAGGACAAAATTCTGTCGGGTCAGCAATATTTTATAGTCCTTGCCCCTTTTGTCGAACAAGTTATAGGAGAGCCAGAAACTGTCTAAAGCCCATTGTAAATGGGGTGAAGTTTTTTTAATTTATTTTTTAGTGCAGATTATGACAGAATTCAGTCGTCGACAGATTAATTAATCTTCCCCATTGACTTCATTTCGAGAAGTATTTCAAGGCAGACCTATAGGATGCGCTGTGTGGAATCGACCTCCTAGAATAATAATTTTTTATGAAAGACCTCCTAAAGGTCCCAATTCATTGACGCACTGGACAAGTCCACAATGGAGTCCATTGACTCCTGTAAGACCTCCAGTACAGCCCGTCCCAGAGCTCCCGGTAATGGTCTCAGCGGTCAGTGAGAGCACCCACAGTCAGACCTCTATCCACCAGTCCTGTGCTTGGAGGATAAATGTATATGACCAAAAGCTACTAAAAGGGACTGGTCGAAGGTTGAAAAACATGGCTGCTTTCTTCCAATAACGGCACCACACCTAACCCTGGTTTGTGCTGGAATTGCAGTTGCACCCTTACCTGGTTCCACTTGACTTGTTTAAGGAGTTAATTTTTTGCATTCAGGAAATAAAATATATTAAGATTGCATGACTGTTTGTAAACGGCAAAGTGCCTAATGAAGTGTCCTGTTATTTGGGTGAAATGTTGAATTGTATGCATCTTCAGCCAACCTAAACAACTCTTTATTTTCTGTTTGTCATCCTCAGCTGACTTTGGTTTTTGTGCTCAGATCACTCCTGAGCAGAGCAAACGTAGCACCATGGTGGGGACACCATACTGGATGGCTCCTGAGGTGGTAACCAGGAAAGCGTATGGTCCCAAAGTAGACATTTGGTCACTTGGAATTATGGCTATTGAAATGGTAGAAGGAGAACCTCCGTATCTCAATGAGAACCCCCTTAGGGTAAGTGCTTTTGGGCTGCTGTGCACTTTCTGACCCTTCCCACCCATTAAATATGCTTGCTGATGTTAAGATCATTCCTGTTTACTTGAATAGAGGAGAGACAGATTTATCATTTCCAGATATGTCTTCCTATCTTTTGCAAGCATCAGGCACGCTAAGCTTGATCCTTCTTTGGCATATTGCTTCACTTAAACAGAAATCTAGCATAAAATCCGTCATGATAAACCAGGGACAACCTATGAATGGGGTCTAGTAACATGCCAAAGGAAGGAGGCCATGGATAACAAATACAAGAAGGTTGGCACAGTTACAGTGCCTGGATCTATGAGTAATGTGGGGAGGATGTGGTCAATCAATAGAAGTAACTGGGGACAACCTTGTTTACATTTGCACACTGAACATGTGTCATTCTCCCTCTGTCATTCTCCCTTTTAAGGCTTTGTATTTGATTGCAACTAATGGCACACCAGAACTACAAAACCCAGAAAAACTTTCCCCGATTTTCCGAGACTTCCTGAATCGTTCTTTGGAGATGGATGTAGAAAAGAGAGGATCGGCTAGAGATCTCTTACAGGTAAAGAAATGGTCTAATCTACTGAATTATTAAATATATTTTAGATTTACTTGAGTAGATGATTTATTCCAAAGAGGATCAAACTATGTAACTGTAGATTGTTTGGTCTTGGGCTTTTAACACCTACACCAAGGGTAGGGTGTTGGATTAAATCTCATGGAAGTAGACCTGGAGCTTGGCTTGACCCAGGTAAGAATACTGAAGTTTGTTGGAAGTGTCCAGGAGTTGTGAGTACACACAACTGTTATTAAGTGTTTGCAGCACATTCAGGCATCAATACCAACTAGAGGTCTACCTACTACTAGATGTGTACATCTGTATACAGTGCAGTGCATTGACACAGCACATGCACTATACTCCCTCTAGTGGCCAAAAGATGGAAATGCTAAATAATGTTTCTATCATTTTTTTTTCCTGAAATATATAAACAGATAATAACATTTCTTTGGTGGCAAAGAATTAAAATTAAAAAAAGAGAAAGCATAGTCAGATTAAAATGTATATGTACTCCATACATATACTGGAGACTCACAGATGGGGCAGCTAAAGAAGACTTGCCTTTTACAGACAATGGGCCTGGGTTGTAAACCTTCCCTCTTTGCATTGTGTCCACATGCAATTTATAGGCCGTGGAACAATTGCAGGGAAATCTGCAGCAGTTTTATAGGTTGATATACATTGCAAAGACCTCAATTAAGTTATCGTAGAGAAATTATGATACTGTATCTGATTTTTGCTACCAATTTATAGCAGAACTTGCCATGTGAAATTTTATTTTAATTGGGTTTACACAGGCAGACCTGACTATCCAAAATGTGGTAAATTTAAGAGTAATGTATGTATGTCATTTATATATTATGGCTGAACATGTGCATAATTTTATATAATCTTCCTTCTTGCAGCACCCCTTCTTGAAGCTTGCAAAACCACTGTCCAGCCTGACCCCTCTAATCCTGGCCGCAAAAGAAGCGATGAAAGGCAACCGTTAACCTCCAGTCAAGACCTTCCTCTAGTATGCCCTTTGCCCAGTTAACCCTTCTAACATTTTACAAGTGCCACTCCTCTGCTCACCTGTAGCTGAGACATGGACGCCGCAGCGTCCGCCTGCGAAGACACGCAATCCCTCTCCTTGTCGTGGCCGCGAAAGTCCTGAGAGCGAGGACGTGGCACCTCCATGCTGTGTGCATCTTTCTTCCTGAAAGAGGGATAAAACTGTTCGTGGCCTTCTCAGAACTTTTTTTCTTTTGGGGATTTCGACTGCATTATGGGAATTATTTTTTGTTTTTACGTTTGCGCTCTCTGTAGACGCCTGCTCTTGTTTTCTGGCCTTTTTCTTGATACTTGAATAACTCTCATGCCAGCGCCAGAGCTTTTATCTCTTGCTGGCTCCTTTATATTCCACTCGCTGACCTTGTGCCTGGATCACCACTTGTCTTGTGCCTGGGGGCAGTGTACCTGCAATGCTTCCGTACAGGGGCACCCCCTGATTCACAGTGAATTCAATGAATGCCGCCCTGTCATGGCTGTTTCGGTGTTGCTGGTGGGAAAACGTCTTAACTATTACTTACATCGTTGTCTATTATGCGGTAGGGAAAGGGCTGAGGAAGTGAGGACTGTCCTTGCCTTTGCCATAAGAGCTCACGGATTCTTCCACAACCAGTGGCCTTTTTTTAAAAATATTTTTCTCTCTAATTAAATGGACACTTCTGTGTTATCGCAAAGTGCTTTTAACATCCCACTCAAGGGGGGAAAAAAATTCCCAAGTAATTTGATCATTTTCCTTATGTCCATTTGACATCTTGCGATGTCGCATTAAGGGAAGTTGTGCCAAAGTTACAACCGTTTCTATGCAGGATATTCTTTTTGTATGCTTCATTTGATACTTTTTTTGGGGGGGGAGGGGGTTATTTCAAAAATACTGTAAAAATTGATAATTAAGTGCCTGTGATTAGTTTGTTAATTTTTAGGCGGGTGGGCAAGGAAGCTTTTAGATTGTCATAAAATATTGCCTAGACCTACTGTCCTTGACTAAAAGTTGATACCCCCTGCTCTCCCTTCTTCCCTGTGTAGTATATTGTGATTTTTCTATTTTTGGTTTCTACTAAAACTTTGCGTTTTGGAGGCTTGTGCCAAATTTCTGAAATCTTCAGTGAAACTGCAGTTGCCTACAGTCCTATTATTCGGGATGCTCCATGTGCCTGAAGTCTGTCATGTTTCTAATCCATTGGACTAAAGGGAATTTTAGTATCGTGCCATATGGCAGAATTTTTTTTTTTCCATGTTCCACTTTTTAAGCAGGAAGCTGGACCCCGGTCGTGGACATTTCATTGAAGCTTTGCCGATAGTGCCAAGAGCAGCGATAACACGTGCCTTTAACTTTGACCACAGTTCTGCGTTTTATATGCCCTCTAAACATATCAATCGCTGGCATCTCATTACTTCCTATCAGTGTTGTAGATTATCATGTTTGGCCTTCTGATAAGGCCGTGGAAGAAAGGAAAAGTTCTGCCAAATGCAAACACTTCCCGCACCGTCTTATTATTTTGCACTGTCGAAGCCATTACTCTAGACACAGAAGTCTTTTCACATAAGAAGCCATCTGAGAAGATCTTTGCTAAAATGTAAAAGTTGGTGTGATATTGGAATCTGTATGTTGTTGTAGCAAGGGTTTTAACTTGTATACTCCAGTAGTTGGTTCATCACAAGATTAGGCCTCACAGTATAAAGGGAACAGGTGCTAGCCTAAGCAAACCAACTTCCCAGGACCTACTCCTTTCGAAGTTTGCAATTGGGCAGTCCTATTCTATGGTCATTGACGCGAGTAGACCTCATACGCCCATGACCCACAGGTACCCAACGCAACGTGTTTGTGCATGAGGCCTTAGCTTACTTCTCTCTTGATCTAATTCGTGCTGAAAGTGTTCAATTACTTACCTTGTACCAGCCCATGGTTTTTACCTTGTTCAGGTGTCGTTCCAAGACCAGCCGCAGTATATACCGTAGAATATCTGGATATCGGCTAATCCCAGTGTTTGTAACTAACTGGTACACTTCTCATATGATGGGATACGCAGAATCCATGGTGCACTGGTGAACGAGGACCAGTGATTTATGTATCCAGCAAGTGTCTGTATCTAGCTCTTTTCTGCCTATGGCTCCAACAATGTAGAAAGCCTTATTGGTAGGTTGTTAAAGGGATCCTGTCCTCATAAAAATAATCTTATCCAGCGCCATTGTGTTATAAAGCAATAGGACCTCGGTGCATATAATTTTGTGGGACTGTATTGGGTGATGTGGGGTGGGAGACTTGATTGCCGATTGCCAGCATTCCCTGTATGAGCATGCACACAGAAATGTCTGTGCATTGGATTACGACCACACAAATTATTGAAAGCTTATACTATCTATTCCCACAAAACTATATATCATTCTACATCCTGTTTAGTGGGAACCTGTCCCCAGGAACCTAATTTTTACTAAAGACAGGTTACAGAAGTCCATTACAGCTGCACTGCAAATATTTCTGCTTTCTCTAAGCATTTGCATTATAGTGTAATTGTGTAGTAACTTACCTTGCAACCTGACAGAAACTTCTGTGCAGTCCCAGGGGTTGGGCTTTGGTTTGCATGCGACTCCACAGAGCTCACAGCCTGGCTAGCTGACATCAGTCGAGGCTGAGAGCTGAGGAGAGCAGTAAAGACAAGTCATCAGTTTTTTTTTTTTTTTTTTAATGCATCCAAACCAAAGTCCAACCTCTGGGACTCCACAGAAGTTTTTGTCAGGTTGCAAGGTAAGTTATAACACACAATTATATTGTAATGCAAATGCTTAGAGAAGGCAGAAAGGCAGATTTGTAATGGGCTTTTGCAACCTGCGTTTAGTGAAAATGAGGTCCCTGGTGACAGGTTCCCTTTTTAACATACTGTCCCTTTTGAATAGGATGTTTCACTTGATGAATTCACTTTAAGTTTAGTCATTTCCCTTTTGAATGATGGACATTATTATTGAACTGTAGAAAAAATAAAGTGTTCTTATCTCTTTTGAAGGGCCACGTATTGTGGGGGGAGCATTTGTTCTGTCTAAATTCTTCAAAAACCTGTTGGTATTGATGTGGCAGTGGGCAGCAGTCCCTGAGGACTGATTAGTATAGAAGTTGCCACATTTGATGAATCATACGGTATCAGAGTTGTGTGAAGGTGGCTGTAATATTTCAATCTTTCAAACTGTATGCAAATGAGCCTGAGGGGCCCCAGGCTACCTTAACACCTATGGAGCCTGGAACCCCTCAGGCTCATTTGCATACAGTCCTTTATCCTGGTGTTAGAAGCCCTTTTAAGGCATGACTAAATGTTTCACACAGTCGCATAATTGAATAGTGAAGATGATGGCAAACTTCGTAATACACTTTTTTTTTTTCTCCTCTGTTCCTGCTTTTAGCATCTGCTTTCCTCTGTTCTTATAGAGACAGTTGATGGATGAGGAGAAGCTGACAAAGTAACTAAAAACATAACCCCTTATAGTCACTGGATCTGCTTCTCTGAATCAAGCGAAATATTGAGTCTGTAAAGCGTTACTCTTTAGCCTCTTCTTCTTATCTATCCAATGTATATAGTATGAGAAGGCTTTCGGATACATTGCTCACTACAGGATAAAAGGAGTGAGGGAAAAAAATGGGACATAGAATGTTTTCTTATTAAAGTAAAATACAAAGTTTTCTGATCACCTGCTCTATTCATTTCTGAAGTAAATGTGCCCTGAAGGTGTAGTCTCCCCTAATGCTTTGAAACGCGTGTACATAGCTGGGATCTAGAGGTTGAATATGTGAATGTTGTGTCCTTTTGTGCGTTTTTGTAAAGATTGCATTAACAGTAACATAGGGCATTTCTTGTGATTTCTTTGCATTGGCAATACCTTGGTTCCCTTTTATCTTTTGAGACTTGAAGGGAGATCTCCATTTTCACACTTTACACAGGGTTTCCGTAGAAGGTGCTTTAGAAAGACTTTGGAATTATTTTTTTTTTTTCCCCTCGAAGTCTCGGGTGCAGAACTACTACTCGAAAGCTGACCGTCTTCAGGAACCAGCGTCTCTGACTGCAAACATATCCGGCACTTTGAACTAGGTTCTTGCAACTTCTCCTAAACCAAGAAAGACTTGATATCTAAAGATGGCGACACATAAGGACTGTGTCCCTGGTTACGGGACTGTGGTTGCTTGAATCCTCATCATGCGACTCGTCAAATGTCTCATGGATGAAAGAGTGTGGTCTCCGTTCTTAAGAATCCAAGATGCTTCTCTGTAGTCTTAGGTTTCCTCTCCTCCTCCTCATAGCTTTTGCATGCAGATGTTACATATTTTTGTGGTTTCCATCCTCTGCAGCTCCTCCTCTTTTTTTTTTTTTTCCTGTCTCGTTTAATTTATCCCATCTTTTTATTTAATTTTTACAGCAATAACTACTGAATCAATTTGTGTGCGTCAACTTTTGCTTGGAATAAACATTTTGTTTTATTTTAGAAGATTTGGTCTCGTCATTGGTGTTGGTGGAAGATGCACATGTATGCACAGTGGGCGAGAGTGTTTTTGGACAAATGTTATGTCATGTGACCAGGGTGACATCATTGCTAACGTTAGGAGGCTAAAGGACCTGCAAACTGTATATATCTCATGAAATCACAGCATATCCTATCACATAACAAACCACAGCAGCCCTCATGGAGAGGAGTAGAAGTGATTTTATGTGGTCAGATATGTGCATGGGGTACAGCTAATAAGAGGCTAAAAGACCTGTGATGAGGTCACCCGGGTCACATGATATTAGGCCATGCCGCTCTATAGATACCCATAAAATCAGTTCTAAACTTGCATGGTATCTGAGGGGAAACAATTTTTGGCTAAAAGAAGGTGGGTCTATAGGAGCCTGCCACCAGCTGTATTTGTGAAAAATGTGGTGACGGGTTTTCTTTAAGAAATGAAAAATCCAAACTTGCAACATAGAACATCCAGACTTCTTTCAAGTCTATGGGGAGGGAGGTGTGAAGGACAAGATAGGAGTCCAGACTGCAGCGACTAGAGAGTTTTTTGCTCCATAAGTACCTCGGTGTACACACTGCACCTTGGGCTTTCTTGTCTCCTACATTGTCCCCTCCCACTTCCTCCTCCATAGACTCAACTGCTGACCTATATATTGAATGCCATAAATTTGCTGAAATTCTGTTTATTATCCCCCACCCCTCAAGTCATAGAATGGGATCAATGGGAACTGGATGTATCCCTCATCGTTGTGAAAGCTATAGCTTGTCCCACAGATAATAAACCCTTATACAGTGAAGCGACACAAACATTTTTTGAAAATATTCATTCTACAAAAGTCATAAAATGACCCATTCACCAGATTTTTATACCACTGAACCCAGCCAGGGTATGAAATCTCCTTTCTACTGTAGAATTTCCCTATTTTATGTGAAATTGCCAAAGTCTGACCCAGGGAATCTGCGAGTAGTATAAATGCTTGTGACAGGTTCCCTTTCAAACCGTTAACCCCTTCACGCTCCGCGGCGGATATATCCGCCACGGAGCGCAGTGACTTAGCGCTCAGTGGCGGATATATCCGCCACGGCTCCTATGCCGGCTCGGCTCTGGATCAGAGCCGAACCGGCATCGGGAAACACGGGGTGCCGGCTGTAACTAATAGCCGGCACCCCAGTGTAACACCCGCGATCGGAGTTGTCTCCGAACGCGGGTGCTTAACCCGTTAGATGCCGCGGTCAGCGCGACCGCGGCATCTAACAAGTATCTGGGGGGTCTTTCCCCCACGATCGGCCCCCCCGAACCGTTTTCGGGGGGCGCCGATCGTTGCTATGGTAACTCTGGGGTCCGATCTGGACCCCAGAGTTACTAGCAAGAATTGCCAGTAAGATGGCGTCTGTGACGTCATCTTACTGGCAAAGTGCCAGCCTATGCAAGTGCATAGGCTGACACTGATAATACTCTGCAATACATGAGTATTGCAGAATATTATCATGAAGAAGCAATCAGAAGATTGCTTCTTCATGTCCCATGGTATAAAAGTGAAAAAGTAAAAAAAAAAGTTATTCAATAAAAAAATAAAGTCATAAATCACTAAAAATGCCCCAAACCCCCAAAACATATAAAGAGACATATAACTCAAAAAAAAAGTCTAAATCATAACACAAACCCCACATATATAGTATCACCGCGTCCGTAACAACCCGTAGAATAAAAGTAAATCATTATTGAACCCCCACGATAAACGCCGTAAAAAAAAACTGTTATAAACCCTCCAAAAATTATGATTTTTACCTTTTCAATCCCACAAAAAATGATATAAAATGCGACCAAAAAACCATATGTACTCAGACATGATACTGGTGCAAAGTACAACATGTCCCGCAAAAAACAAGCCATCAACCAGCTCCGTAGCCAAAAACGTAACAAAGTTATGCCACTTGGAAGACGGCAATACAAAAATTATAGATTTTTCCCCACATTAGGGTTTTGTTTGACAAATTTAGTAAAACGTAAGAAAATATATTCATGTCTGGTATCCCCGTAATCGTATCGACCCATAGAATAAAGCTAACAGGATTATTAGGCTATACGGTGAACACCAAAAAAAAAAAAAGTCAAAAATCCAGTACAGAATTGATGCTTTTCTACTCCTGCCCTCAAAAAAAGTTCCTAAATTTTCAACAATAGGTGATACCAACCCCAAAATGGTAACAATGGAAAAAGCATCTCATCCCGCAAAAAAAATGCCGTCACATGGCCCCAATAACGAAAAAGCGAAAATTTTATAGCCTTCAAAAGGGGCCAATGAGGAAACTAAAATCCTGGCAGCTGCAGCGCCCTCCTTCCCTTCTGCGCCTCGCTGTGCGCCCATAAAACAAGTCACAGCCACATGTGGGGGGTCTTTGTACTCAGGAGAAATTGCAGAACAAATTGTATGGTGGGTTTTCTCTTTTTATATTTTGGAAATGTGTAAATTTTGGTGCTAAATGAACGTATAAGGGAACAATATGACCATTCTAAATTTCACCTCCATTTTGATTCAATTACTATGAAGATCTCAAGGGGTTAACAATCTTCGTAAAAGCTGTTTCTGATAGCTTGAGGGGTGCAGATTTGAAAATGGGTAGATTATATAGGGGGTTTTGATGCTAAATATGTAAAATTTCATTCAAAACTGTATTTATCCCCAAAATAGTCAATTCTGAAAATCCGGAAAAGCGATATTCTATTTGTAAGCCGCGTGACGTCAAAATAAATTATCCAGATATTTCAGAAATTATGAAAATGTAAAGTAGACAAATGGGAAATGTTATTCAGCAACTTATTTAGCTGGTAAATCTATCTGCCTGAAAACGTGATGATTTAGAATTTCGAAAATGGCAAATTTTTCAAAAAATTCATCATATTTTCTTTTTTTTGTAAATAAACGCAAAACTTATCTGCCAAAATTTACCACTAAAATGAAGTACAACATGTGGGGAAAAAACAATCTCAGAATCGTTTTGATAAGTAACAGTGTTCAAAAGTTATAACCATATAAAGCGAAGCAAGTCAGAATCCAAAAAATCGGGCTGAGCCTTAAGCTGTAAAATGGCTGCGTCCTTAAGGGGTTAAAGAACTAATATAAAAGGATTTGTCTTGCCACTCTTGTGCTTGGGGATGGAGAGGGGTAGGAATTCCTTTATGGAAAGCAATGTTGCATGTGCAGAGATTACACAGCAAGGAGAGCTGAACCTACTACCCCAATTTAATAATTCCTCACACTACCCCAATTCTCACCCTGTCGCAAAAGGAAGCCCTCACCAGCTCACATTTATCCATCCCCGTTTCTTGTGCAGCGAGGTTAGAGCATAGCAGGCTCAAAAAAATGATTGCAGTGTGAACAGCCTATATACAGATCCAACCAGTGGGAGCCTGACAGCAACCATGAATGTCCGACATGAGTATTGGGGAACTATCCTTGTTATGAGGAGGAGTTATTGAATTGTGATAGTAGACCCAACTACCCCACCTTAAAGGAAACCTACCACTTGAAGTGGCAGGTATAAGGGGGAACTACCGAGCTCCAGGTCAGGGTGAGCTGGTCCCGGAGCTTATTTTTGTTAGTGTTTTAAACCGCAGTGTCGCGGTTTAAAACACTTTTTAAACTTTATGGCCGAAGCTGCGATACCGCGGTTTAAAACACTAACAAAAATAAGCTCCGGCACCAGCTCACCCTGAGCTGGTGCTCGGTAGTTCCCTCTTATACCTACCACTTCAAGTGGTAGGTTTCCTTTAATCTCTGCACATGTGAGACTGCTTCCCATAGAGCACAGCTGTAACACCCATCCTTTCATTCACTTGATGCATAAATGCACTTTTGCTTTAACCCCTTAAGGACCAGGCCCTTTTTCGTTTTTGCGTTTTTATTTTTCACTCCCCACCTTCAAAAATCTATAACTTTTTTATTTTTCCATGTACAGAGCTGTGTGATGTCTTATTTTCTGCGTAACAAATTGCACTTCGTAGTGATGGTATTAAATATTCCATGCCATATACTGGGAAGCGGAAAAAAAATTCTAAATGCAGTGAAAATGATGAAAAAACACATTTGCGCCATTTCTTGTAGGCTTGTTTTGTACAGCTTTCACTGTGCGCCCCAAATGACATGTCTACTTCATTCATTGGTTCAATACGATCATGGGGATACCAAATTTGTATAGGTTTTATAATGTTTTCATACATTTACAAAAATTAAAACCTCCTGTACAGAAAAAAAATTCTTCATTTTACAGTGTTCTTGCGCTAATAACTTTTTCATACTTTAGTGTACAGAGATGTGGGTGGTGTCATTTTTTGCGACTTCTGATGACGTTTTCAACGCTTTTATTTATAGGACTGTGCGACCTTTTGATCACTTTTTATAGAATTTTTTCTATTTTTCAAAATGGCAAAAAAATGCAATTTGCGACTTCGGGCGCTATTTTCCGCTACGGGGTAAAACGCAGTGAAAAACGGTTATTATATTTTGATAGATCGGGCATTTTCGGACGCGGCGATACCTAATGTGTTTAGGATTTTTACTGTTTATTTATATTTATATCAGTTCTAGGGAAAGGGGGGTGATTTGAATTTTTATGTTTTTTTAATATAATATATAATATATTATAATATAATTTTTTTTTTTATACTTTTTTTAAAAAAAAATTTTTACTATTTTTCAGACTCCCTAGGGTACTTTAACCCTAGGTTGTCTGATTGATCCTATCATATACTGCCATACTACAGTATGGCAGTATATGGGGATTTTGCATACCATCTATTACAATGTGCAGATCGCACATTGTAATAGATAGCCGAGATCATGATAGCCTCGGATCTTTATGTGATCCGAGGCTGTCATGACAACGGATCGCCGCTCCCCGGTCGCGGGGTCGCAAGCACCGATCGCGGGTGTTAGCGACGGGCATTTGCTTCATCATGAAGCAAATGCCCGGTGAGTATGAAGAGGGCTCAGCCCGTGAGCCCTCTTCATACTCCCCCATGCGCAGCAAGACGTAAGGGTACGTCTTATTGCGCTATGGGGTTAAAGAGCAGCTGTCACCAGAGACCTAATTTTCACTAAAGACAGGTTGTAGAAGCTTATTACACCTGCAGTGCAAATCTGTCTTTCTCTAACCATTTGCATTACAATATAATTATGTGTTATTACTTGCCTTGTACCCTGACAGAATCTTCTGTGTATTCCCTGGGGTTGGGCTTTGGTTTGGAAGCATTTAAAAAAACATGTGACTTGTCTGTGCTGCTCACTCCTCAGTCAACAGCTCCCACCTTTGTGCTTTTGTACAGCTCCTCCCTTCACCACCGATGTCAGCTCACCAGCTTGTGGGCTCTGACAAGGATCTGGAGGGAGGAGCCAAGAGCTGAGGAGTCTGCAGCACAGACAAATCACATGTGTTTTCTTGTTTTTTTTTACTTTGTTTAAATGTATCCAAATGTAGTGAAAGCAGAAAGGCAGCTGTAATGAGCTTTTGCAACTTTAGTGAAAATTAGGTCCCTGGTGACAGGTTCCCTTTTAAGCCAATTTAACCCTGTTAACTTTTAAAAAAATCTGTAGTCCAATGTATGTACATGAGGAACTACAGTTTTTTGTTTGTAATCCTCATTTTCAGGAAGCACTTACCTTTGCAGTCCAGCATAGAACGCTGTTTCAAGGGGACCTAGCTGCTGTGACTCACTGCTTCCCCCTCCCCTCTCCATGGGCGTCTATGTAATCTGACACTTTAGGGAGATTGGGTCAGCAGATTTCATAGTGTAAAAGCAGATTATGAAAGAAAGAGAGAGAATGATAACAACCAAAGTACATAGAGGAGGCAGCACTTTACGGGCAAAGTTTATGTTCTCCCATATTGTTTTATACAAAGTATATTGAAAAGTTAGTGACCATTTTACATTACTGTTTTTCCAGTCTCCAACAGAAAGAATTGATAGAAGTTGTAAGTATATGACAATGTTGCATTCACAAAATAAACTCACCCTCCAAAAAAAAATCTCTTTTGTGTTGTTTCATTAACAGCGAATTAAAATCTTGGCCTTTAGAATGTATTAACCTACAGAATAAAGAAACTAGAGAGAAGGTAGACAAGGTTTATTACCACTTCTGCCTTCTCCTTTCTATACTGCATAGCACTGACGGAGCTCTATTCAGAATAACAGAGCCAGTACTGCTGCCGGGTCTGAAAGCGTAAAAGGAGTTCTAACATTTAAACCTCTTACTTTACAATGTTACTCATTTAGGCCCCTTCCACACTAGCGAGTGTGATGCGATGAACTCGCATCACACTCGCAACGCAAGCTGCCGGGAACGCACGGCCCGAACGCTGCACCGCGGGAGTGAACTCAGCATGTCAGTTCACTCCCACGGTGCAGCGTTCGGGCCGTGCGTTCCCGGCAGCTTGCGTTGCGAGTGTGATGCGAGTTCATCGCATCACACTCGCTAGTGTGGAAGGGGCCTTAAATTGCTGTTTTAGCTCCTATCACTCAGTGGTGGTCAGTGTAATATTCCAGAGTGTGGGGAGGGACTCTAAGCAGATACTTTGTGATCCTCCTTTGCTATGAGATGCTGTGAGCTGACAATGTGCTTAGATTATCAGGGTACAAGGTTTAGTTTCACTTTTACTTATCTACTGGTATCTGAGACCGATCAAAGTCATGAGATGAATATAAGACACAGTCTGCTCTTCTATCTCACCTATAAAACACAGTCAGCTCTGCTATACCTCCCCCTCGCCACCCATCAAGACCTTATCTTGTCTGTAGTTTGTAGAGCTGGTCTTGTCTACATCCTGTCCTTGTCTACATCCTCTCCGGATCCTGCCTCTCCCCCTGCACCTGCAATACAAGAGAAGCCATTCAAGAGAGAGGAATCTGCAAACCGTTGTCAAAAGTTTATGGTCGTATCCAGGGACAACCAAAATGTATACACCTACGCTGATAGAAACGGGTTGGAATTATATCTGTGAAATGCTTTTTGTTAATAACAGTGAATTAGAGAATGTGTTATTTTGTTATCCTCCGTATATGTAACAATTGTGTCTTTGTGGGAATACCCCTTTAAATGTAAATGGAGCTTCAGGGTCTGATCAGACCCAGTACAGCTTCAGACATTTCTCCTCACAGGGGGGTTGTTTTCACCTCTAACATATAATGTAAAAAATACGCACAAAAAACTAAAACTTATTCTCCAGTTTTTGTAACTTTAGCCTCCCCATATTTATAATATCTGTCATGAAAAAAGAGCCACAAACTTTTTTAGGGAAATGAACAAAAAGGAAAAAAAAAAAGTTATGGCCCTTAACCAAGACCATCAAGTGTGTAGGTCAGTTTGAGTTTTTTTTAAGGCCTGGACAGAAAGGGGTTAACAAAAAATTCAGAATTTCCTGAGTTTTAAGTTTAGTAAAAAATTATTATTTTGAAGAAAAAAAAGACTAGTCTGGCAAGGGTTAACTGCTATACTGCAGTTTAATGTACAGTGCCGGCTGTGTTCACTGTAGTATCTGGCACAGCTGCCCTGGTTCCCATGTGTGTCCTTGGCACAACCGGTAGCAGATTGGGCCACGTGTACCAGGGCTCTACACTGTATATCTACTTCTCCCTAAGGTTTTCACGGTCTTTCTTGCCACCACCATGGCTGGGCTGAACTTAGTTGTGGGCTTCTTGGTTTCAGTCATTGGCTTTTCTCAGCTTATTCGATGGATTGGGAAGAAGTTTCTGCCGGGCCGGATTTACAGGTGCACGGTCAGTGAGTTTGCCAGCACTCTGCAGCTATGTGCCACCTACATGGAGATCCGCATGCTGGTGGAGATTGGCATGTGGGGCGGTGGATTTGGCCCAGACGTGGTGTCCACTCTACTATTTCTGCTGTTTTTAGCTCATGGATTCACTTTTAATGGAGCATCTGCCAACCCATCGGTGTCTCTTCAGGAGTTCCTGCTGAACGATAGTTCCTTCATAGACACTGGACTTAAGTTAGTGGTGCAGTTTGGGGGCATTGAAGCTGCCCGGCTCTTAACCAGGCAGTACTGGCGGCTGGAGCTGACCCAATTTCACACCATCCAGATGATGATGTTAGACGACTGCAGCTCTTCTTTACAAACCACAGTGGCTCAGGGAATCTTTGTTGAAGCATTGAGCGCTTTCTGCTATCATATAATACTACTCCGCTTCCAAAAGACCAGAATGATCTACAGGGCGCCCCTACTCGCCTTGACTGTAACCCTACTGGCCTATGCAGGTAAGTCTCTTCTTTAGTAACTTACTTTGATTCTGTTTTCCATCCTATTAATATTGATGACTGATCTATTAGATAGGTCATCAGTATCAAATTGATGAGGATCCAAAACCTTGGGGTCCCATCAATCTACTAATTCTGCTCCCGGTTGGAACCAGCCAAGCAGTTCCATGTTGCATGGGCGCTACATGCACCCTGGTCAGCCCCTACAGGGTCACAGTTTTAAGACTCCCACTTATCTAATATTGATCACCAATGGATTAGATGAAAAATCCCCTTAACCATACGACAAGAATTAATCACACTAAATACAATACTCTCTTATGTGCTACTGACAATAGTCAATACTAACTGTATAGATCTGGCCCATAATATTATCTCTGGGAACAATTTTGAATGAGCAGGGATCAGGGGGGGAGGGGAGTTACCAGAACCCCCTGTGCTGTAGCTTCACAAGCTGTTACACTGTCTCAAATAAACATAGTTAATTCAGCTCACTCTACAAAGATTGTAAACAGAAGTCAGCGGTGTATTTAAACTGCCCCTGCAAGTCTGGGATTCACTTCCTAAATATGGTACATTAGCTTCTTGGAGATTGGAGGATGTTTCCCTTATGTCTGCTTTAAATCTGTGGTTTAAAGACCTTAAGAGGAGCTTCAAAGGTCTGGAAATGGCTCTTGTGTACATGTGTATTGAGAGCAGTAACAGATGTACAAGGATTTCATGGGTGAATGTCCTTTTCATTTCAGTATAAAATTTGGTATGGGGTTTCAGTGGCCTTGGGCCCCGGGCTACCGCCAACACCACCTATATTATAATCCACTACTGATAGAAGTTGGTTACCCGGTGGTGCACAAGAGAGAGAGTAAGGAGGTTAAATCAAAACTAATACAAACCGTGTCAGTCCCAGTGATCTAAAATCCTCAAGAACAACAGTTTTCTCCAGTACTCAAAAATGGTTTAAAATTGTATTCTTTTATTCATTTAAAATAGAAAAACTGTGTTTTGCTATTTTTAATGAATTAAACTCAAGTTTTATCCATTTTCTTAGATTGCTGTTCCCCCTCCCCGCCTGCCCTCGGTATAGTTATAAAAATTGATTTTAGAAGGATGGAGGCCATGGATAATAAATATGGCGATTAACACAGTCACAGTGCCTGGATCTATGTGTAAGAGTCCTGGTGTATCATGAAGGATTTTGATGGTACATTTTCTTTGAAAATAGAAGCAGGGGCGTAACTACAACGGTAGCAGTCATAGCAGCTGCTATGGGGCCCACAGTGTCAGGGGGCCCCGGCATCCAACTGGCTGCACAAATAAATGGAGCATGTGCCCCATTATATACATATTATGCTGCATGTTGTACAGCCTAATATGTATATAACATTGCACATCTTCCACAGTACACAACGGAGACAAGAAATGTCGGGGCAGGGGGTGCGAGGAGATGGCAGGACAGCAGGACTAGGAATCTCTCATCTCAAGCTTTTTGTTTTCTACTTCCATGTGATCAGCAGCTACTGAGCTGCATGAATGTATTAGTGTATAAATGTGTATGTATGAGTATAGAACTTTATGCGTGCATACAATCGCACACATTTATACACTCATACACACACATTTATATACTTGGAATTTGGGTCCACTATCCACTGGAAATCTAGTAATTTCAACTTAATTTTGTGATAATGTCCATAACTTTTATTCTTCATTTTTTTACTTGTTTCACGGTTTCTTTTCTTAGGTGGCCCATACACCGCGGGTTACTTCAATCCAGTTCTGGCATACGCCCTGACCTTCAGCTGTCCTGGGAAGACTTGGCAGGAATACTCCATTGTCTACATTGCTGGAGCTTTAATTGGTGAGTAGAAGAATGAATCTTATTTACAGAAAAGACTATTTGGTGGAAGAATGCGAGTTAGGGTGTGAATCATCAGGGCGATTTCACACGAGCTTATGCCAGCCTCTCCATAGAGACGAATGATGGCGTACGGCCATGCACGCGGGGAAAGATAGGACATGAATACCTACCTTTCTACCTTTCATGTCCTATCTTTTGCCCATGTATAGAGCGGTACGTGTGGCACCGTATTGCTCAGTCCGCCAATTGCCGTCTATGGGGGATGTATGTAGGGGTGCAAGCTTGCAGCCCTACATACATCACCCAAGCGTTCATGTCAATGCCGCCTAATAGTCATACGAATAAACGGTCATAAATAAGGTGTCGCCAAAAGTTGACAATACAATTTTCCCTATAATTCATAACAATAGTGTATATGTATTGTCATTCTATAAATGCTGTTTATTACACAATTTGATCACATATATTACTCAGGACTGCAGTGGAAGTTCATTTATTCGCTCACTGCACCCTTGGGGATGGGTTTATTAAAACACTAGACCCTCCAAGGACAATGTGAGGCAATCACTTGTCCAAGGGATATTACAGTCATTTTGTATGACATGGAAACAAAGCCTGGTAACTGAAATGATTATGATCTCCTGGTATGGGCATGTATAGTTTACTTCTTACACCTGTGCATAGGATGGTCCATATAACATTGGTTTTATTAGCCAGGTTCAAATGGTGTCATTTTAGGGTGGATTTAGCTGATTCATTTCAATGACCACACTTTTCCAATAACATTGTGTGAAAAATTGGACTATATGGCAACGCATGTTTGGACGTTTGAAACTTTTGCCAAGTATGGGCAGGGCAGTTATGGACCTTATTCAGTCGCTACTTGAACTCTCTATTTTTTTCCTAGGAATGCTTTTGGCTCTCTTCCTGTATAACGGAAACATCCCACGTCTCTTCCAAAAGAACTTTCTCTACAACCAGAAGAGCAAATTCCGAACCCCAAAGGCAAAAACTTCCAAAAAAGTTCAGTCTCCTGTTTCAAAAAAAGTCCAGTCTGCACCAAAAGTGGCAGAGAAACCAGCGGAAACAAAGGGGAAGAAGGCTGCAAAAGAGAAGAGTAGCTAATCCTACCCAAATATGAAAGCCTGCTACTGGATACCCCTCAGAGAGACAAGTCTCATTTCTACCTATAATGCAGTTCTGTTATTGTATATGTGGATAGCTCCTGGAATATTTCATGCCGCATGAATGATGTGATATTTTTAGGGAACCTGTCAGGGACATTTGGGACAATAAAACACCCACAGTTCCTTATGGACTTGTGGTATTGTGTCCCAAATCGCCCTCTACACGGTCAGATTAAAAAAAAAAAAACATTTGTACTTCCCTGCACCCAGTGCTCCTGTCGCCTGCGTGCTGCGGCTGATGTAATACACCCGGCTTCACTGAACAAGCGTCTTAGGTACGGCACATGCGCAGTGACGTTGGGATATTGTCCCGGCTTCTCATTCCGTATCGTGAGAGAAGGCGCAAGCGCGGAATCTACTGATGTGAGTCCGATGTGCCTCATTGGGCTCAAACTTAGGTAAGTATTAATGTCTTTTTTTTGTTTTTTTATACATAGGCCACTCAAAAATGATATACAGGTCGATTTGGGACCCTAAACCTGACAGGTCTTCTTTAAAGCTCTAGGACCTGAATGGAAATATTGGGGGGAAATGTATTAATAGCAACTCAAAGTTAGACTGGAAATTCCTAAAACTTAAAATCTTAAATGAAATCTACCATCAAAACCGAACATGATAAACCAGAGTCATAGATCCAGGCACCGGGACTGTGGTAATCATCTTATTTTGTTATCCATTTATAATCCTTTTATAATCAACTTTTAAACATGATGCTAATGAGTCAGAAGGGCTCTACCGAAGGCCTTCCATTCTGTAGCTTTACAAGCTGCTACAATGTTTCACCCTCTGATGGAGCAGGGGGATGGTGAGACAGTATTACAGCCTTTGAAGCTACAGCCCGAGAGGCTCTGGTAGAGCACTTCTGTCTCATTAGCATAATTATAAAAGTTGATTTCAGAAGGAAGGGGGTCATGGATAACAAATATAAGCAGATTACCACAGTGACGGTTCCTGGATCTATAAGTACGTGTCCCTGCTTTATCATGATGGATTTTCATGTTAGATTTGGTTTAAACTCACAGCGGCTCATTGTAATGCCATCCCCTTACAGGACACATCCACCAAACCTCTACATCCCTATAGCTACACTACAAGCCGTTTGTAGTTCTGTGATTTCTTGACTTGGAAAGCGAGCTAGCCAATTAGGCAACCTTTTTCTGTCTTGCTCGAACTTAGTTCTGTGATTGGGAGCAGCATACATGTCCCTATCCTGCCTCCCTTGAGAACATGATTCGTAGTTACACAGTCCTAGAATCTGATTCCCGTATCTTGACACATATGAAAACACCTCCAAAACCCAATGCAGCGTTTCACCTCCACATAAGCCACTGAATAGGAAAACAATGGTGAACATCCAAGTCCTTGTCCCAAATGGATACTGTACATTCACTACTTGTAAGGAAAGTGACATGGACAGACATAACAGCCCTTGTAACTTACCAGGATGTGTTATTAAGAAAATTAAAGCCATTGACACACACCCTGCTGTTTGGTTGTCATCTTTTAAAAGAGCGATGATACAAGAGCTCCCATCCGCTGCACTGCTCTTGGTCCATGGAAATCGAGCAGAACATGATTCTATTTCCACAGACAAAGCGATTTCCTGGGCAGGTAGCCTAACTATGTGTAACTCTGAAAAGTTGTTGTGTTTTTATAAAATCCAAAGTTTGTTATACAGCTGCATGTGGAAAAAATCCTGCTGCTACCTGTTTGTGGTGGTGTCCCACCTCCTAAGGAGCCACAACTCTCTGTGCCTCAATCACAGGTTTACACGAAGCTGGCAGGAAAGGGGTTTTGGATAGAAAAAAATAGGTCCTCCTCTTCACACAGCGGCACCCTGTAGGTATGTCCCTTCCTCTGCCAGCAAACCCTTGGACTGCTCCTCCTCCTCATACAGCTAGCACCCACAGGTCCTTCTCCTCCTCCTCCTACAGCCAGCACCCACAGGTCCTTCTCCTCCTCATACAGCCAGCACCCACAGGTCCGTCTCCTCCTCCCCATACAGCCAGCACCCCCAGGTCCTTCTCCTCATACAGCCAGCACCCACAGGTCCTTCTCCTCCTCATACAGCCAGCACCCACAGGTCCTTCTCTTCCTCCTACAGCCAGCACCCACAGGTCCTTCTCTTCCTCCTCCTACAGCCAGCACCCACAGGTCCTTCTCCTCCTCCTTATACAGTCACCCCCCCCCCCCTAGGTCCATCTCCCCCTCACACAGCTCATGTTCCCATATTCCTCACATAGCCAGCACCTACAGGTCCCCTCTTCTTCCTCATATAGTCAGCACCTACATGTCTTTCTCCGCCTTCTTCTCACACAACCAATACAATCAGGTTCCCCCTCTTCTTTACACTGCTTGTACCCCCAAGTCCTTGTTCTCCTCCTCATACAGCCCACACTCTCAGGTCCTTCCCCTCTTCCTGGCACAGAACAACATCCCCAGGGAGCCCTCCATTTCAAACAGATATTTTTTTAATAAACTAGATTTTATTTAGTACCAACACAAAAACACACCGCCCCATAGTCAGACCCCCACTGATTAGACATCTATTTCATATTCAGAATAAGGTTATTGCTATTTTGAGGCCCCTCTCACACTTGTGTTTTTCACGTGGAGTTCTGTGCTTGCATTTGATGTTCTCAATGGTCTTGTTGTTTGCATTTTTTTTCACATGCATCCATGTGTTTTTTTCGTGCACGCCAAAATTGCAGCATTCTCTACTTTTGAATTACATGCATAGTTTTCACTCCCCATTCAAGTGTATGGAGACGGATCAAAAACGCATTGCATTTGCGAGCCGTGAAAAATGCAAAAACTCTAATGACTCCTAGCAAAAACTGACCAAAAACACAGGCAAAAACATGACTTTTTCATGCATTTCACTCTGACGTGATCTGCAAAGCAAGTGTGAAAGAGGCCTTAAAATGGAAATAGTGGCAGCATTTTTTAAAATTAAGGCATCACTAGAAGATTTATCAAAAGTGTCAGAGGTTAATGAGAGTTTAGAGAGTTTTGCTTTGATAATTCTGATAAATATCGCCCTTAATGTCTAACAGTGAAAAGTCCCACTAAACTGTCTTACACTTTAACCATATTTATGACGGTATCTGATGCTGGATTATAAATCCTGTACCAAGGATTTATTTATTAGTTTATTTTTTTAAGAAAAATAACAATGCCCCATCATCCTTGTTTCGGTAGAAGAGCCCATTGTCTTCTTATGTGTTGACGTCTGTAACTGTTATATTTAGCGATTCTATATTTTTCTTGCTTATATTGCTTTTTGGACAATATCTCTGTATACTGAATTTCTGGCGTGACCAGCTGGCGACATAACAGCCTCTCAGATTTTTGGAGTCCTGTCTTTAGGTTGTAACCAAGAATTCTTGAATATCCAGCCTGAAACGGTTTCAGAAGTTTGTCGTTGATTTTACTTGGATCTACCTGACCTTGTAAACAGACTTCAGATTGTGCAGCCCTCCTCCTCCGAAGTTCCTGCACCTCGCTCTGCATTCTGTCTCGGCCAAATGCGTACACCTTTTCCCAGAAGGACGTGTTGAAGTAAACATATAGTTGCCAGTCCAGCTGGTTCCAAGTTTTGATTTTCTCTTGAGTTTCCTCAGACAGAACCTTCCGGCTGGTCACATTTCTGCTGTTTAGAGGAAAAGACAAGACATCATCAAAACTCCAGCAGAGGGCATCCTTCAGAAGAATTAGTGACTCATCAAAGTACTCTGTGATCAGGACCAAGTCGAACGCAGCCTCTATCGTTTTCTTCGCCACCTTGAAGTATTTTGGAGTTTGAACCTGAATCCGGTCAAGTCCAAGATCATAGGCCATGATGTTTTTTCCATAACTGTGGGATATACTTGTTTTATTATAATATTTATAAGGATTCTTAAGGAAATCTTCTAGGCTCTTGGCTTTCATAAAGATATCCATAGATTTGTAATATGAAAATGAAGATTCCATGAGAGAGACAGGATTCCGCATTATGGTGAAATAAAAAGTGTCAGTGGGCATTACCCTTTCCACCTGTAAGGAATCACAAAGAGATGAACATGACTAATTCTCAAGGAAGTATTTTGGGTGTACTCAGGGGGGGAATGTAGGCACTCTGAACCACAATTTTATAGGGCTCCTTCATGTCCCAGTACTGTATAGTCACCCTAAAGTCTAATATGTGCAAATGTGCCCAAATATGGGCAATGTTTTTGTGCATCATGAAGTTTTCTGCATTGGCAATTAAAGTGGCACAAGCACCGAAATATGATAAATAATCCCCTTTGTGTCCATCACATAAGTCAAATGTAAAAAACAAAACCACACTCTGCCCCATGCCCCCAAAATTTAATAGAGACCCCTCAATATATTACAACCTATGTTATAACTCCTAAATACGGAGTGCTGCTTCATTGCAAATCTTTCCTGGATGTACGGGTCGGTGTCAGGCCCTCTTCTGAAGACCTGCACCCAATTTTCTCCTTTTTACACGGTGCTGCTCCTTAGCCCTCCTTTGGTTTGGCTCCTAAATAACCAATATTGTACCCCTATTTATATGTTAATTCCCCTAAATTATTACACAATATATGGTTTCCCCATTAATTATTTTATATCCTATGTCCCTATAAAAATATATATAATGCCACCTCTGATTATTTTGTCCCTACTTACGGTATTAATTTTGTTTTATATAATGTTCTCCATAATTATTATTATTTATATTTAGGGCTCTCTTATTACTGTAATTATATAATAAATATTGTAATTCTATTCAATTAATTTATATACATAGTCCACTCATGTATTATTATTATATATAATCCTCTCCAAATTTTTCATTTACTCATAGGGGGAGATTTATCAGAAGTCTCTTAGAGATGTTATCCAATCAGAGCTCAGCTTTCATTTTCCCACAGCTGTTTATAAAATTAAAGTTGCGCTCTGATTGGTTTCCATGGTTTTACCTAAGAAACTTGATGATAAATCCCCACATAATGTCCATTCAAGTATAAACTTACCGGTACATAAAGTGCCTCCAATATTAATATTTATTTAACAAGATTAATTATTAATTTATTATTAAAATTTATATTAATTTATATAGTGTCTCCCCAATTATTGTTTTATATACAGTGTCTCCCTATTACTTTATATATTACCCCCCAACTATTATTTCAAATAGACAATTATTATTTTACATAGTGCCTCTCCAATTCTGGCTTTTCAAAAAATAAAAATCATTTACTTACCAAAGCCAGCTCTCCTGCATCCTCCACCTGTCTTCTTGTTGGTACATCAGGACTGATCTGGAAGGATGCAAGGCAGAATGATGACTTCATCATGTGGCCGAGCGTCCTGGGTAAGGGTGCGACACTTTCAGGGAAGGTCTCATGGCTGCATTCTACTCATAGTCAATGACTTCTGCGTTTTAAAGATGCAGATGCTATTGACACTGATAGCTAAAGTAATAACCATGGCAGATGCCAGGGCCCTCTGGTCAATCTTATGGTGGGCCAGTCTGAGCCAGTATTATTAGAAATACACATCTGTAGCTTAATTCGCTTATCCTCATTATCAGAGATTTTGAAAAGGCCTACCTCTGTGAGCTGGAAGCGCAAATGGTGACACATTATATCATAACTAGGCCGGATTCTTGTTATGAAGCTTTCCACAAATTCAGCCCTGAAATCGTAGGGATAGTAGAATTGTGCGAGGTTCTGAGTTGGTAGTGCGAACATTAAGTTGTGCGATTCTCCAAACCGGAAGAGAATATTCATGATGGTACTGCTGCCTGTTTTATGGGTCTTCAGGAAGAATATGTGTGTGAGCGGCCGGCAGGATGGTCTCTCCTGAAGCTCCTTTCTGTTAGAAATGTTAGAGGATGACACTTCATACTGGCATCTGGGAATAAAAGGCACATTTTAACAAATCTGTAATCTGCCGAAAATTAGGTGTTTGTGCACTGTTAAAGACACAGATTTTAGAAAGCTGAGTTCTCTTTTGCATGGTGTCAATGGTGTGTAACATTTCTGGTTCTCTACGGCAAAGAAAGGGTAACTGATAACCTCCCTGGTGGTCTGGAGTAGTGAAGGTGACTTAAACAGTAAAATGTTAATAGTAATTTCCCTGGTAGTATATGGCAGTGAAAGGGTTAACGTTAGCATCTAGGTACCTCACTTGAGGACTAGAAATGATCACGTAGTTGATGGTTGATATCTGCATATTCTGGGGCAGATCAGAGTCTGAGATATATGTACATTTTTAACATATCCCCCTGCCTTCTGTAAGTAAGGTAAGTAGCAGTCCGGTGTTGCTAATCAAAGGATCTTGATAAATTGATCATCAGCAAGTGTGACCACCTCTAGAAAAGCTGAAGTTTTGTCAGTTTACTGGGATAGAATATTTAGGTGTATGTTGAAAAAATTGAAAGACACTCCCCCTCCCTGCATACATTGTCATACATTGTCATGGCAGTAGGAGGCCAACTTACAGTCATCAGACCTTCCAGTGATAACCACGTATTAATTTTTGCATATTGTTATAAACATGCTTTTCTCTTAAATAACAGATGGCTGAAGAATGTGGCAGGTATATCTGGAAAACATATTACATGCCTTATACAAGGCTGATTTCTGTGGTTTGGGAGATGATAGACTCCTTTTAACAGGAGTGAATTATTACTTTAGGGGGAACATTTTTGGCTACTCCTAGTACCCATAAGATGCAGAAGAAGGTACAGAATAGTACTGTAAAAATTATCTCTGCTTATAATTGCCAGTAGGGGGAGCTAGTACACCTACAGAAACAAGTTTAATAAGAGCTGAATAATACTAGAAATGGAGGTCTCCATTGTTCTGCTTTGTTATAGTGTAACAGATAGGAGTAATGTTATAGCCTATAATAGGATATTTTATTTTTCCTGTCCATCATTTCAGCTGGATAAAAATGTCCTGCAAAAATATCACAGAACCACCAAAAGGGCCCAATGGGGTTTCTGTGTTGTAGTCTGGAGCCCCTGAGGCTCATTTACATAATTTCTCCCAAACTAGGCCATTACAAGATAAAGGAAAAATATATCATGTTTCAGGGGACACATCCCAGCGTGTGCTTAGTGTAAAATACTGAATCCATCTGGTAGATTTCCTTTAATTTCAATGCAGTGAGAATTCAGGTCAGCGCATTAATAGTACACATACTGATTATACCTGGGATCTGCTTCCAAAACAAATTTAGATAGAATTAACACATAGACCTTGTAATAAAGTCATACTGATAACATTTTATCAGAATATACTGGAAAGAACAATAGAATGAAAAATAAATAGAACTGTCACCAGGTTTCACCGCATAAAACTACTCTCCCCCCTCGGGTAGGGTATGAAATCTCACCCGTTTACCTATGAAAAATATCCTACAAAGTCAGAGAAATATGACTCTTCTCACCTCAATTTCACATGAGATGAGTCAAATTTAGTGGTTGTGGGGTAGTGTTACTTAAGGCATCCCTATCTTTCTGTTTTGTAGCACCGAGAAACATACTTTTAGTGTCATACTAAAGATAAGGATCTCATTCACTGATCTCATGTGAAGCATGTGTAAGCAGAGTCGTATTTGAAACATTGGGGGAGATTTTTTTAAAGGTATGTAAAAAAAAATAGGTATGTGTGAGATTTCACATAAATGAAGGAATTCTACCTATGGAATCCTACATGGGGAGAGAAAAATAACTGGACAGCACATCCACACACCACACAATGATCTACTGCCGCTAGGCTACATTATATAACGAACTCGAGGTTCTTAGTTACATTTTGATCAAATTATATAAGCCCACCAAACACTTCAAGGTGACCTCATTATGGTGGGTCCCTACGCTATTGTGTGCGGCATCACATGGCATCCACTGCTGCTGCAGCACAGCACCGGCAGGGACCAAGACCTGGTTGCCCCCCAGCACCCGTCCTGGCAGGCATAGCCCCCATGGCTCCAGGCCCGAGCCCCCACCAGCACCGCAACACAGAAGCGGCGGACACCATGCAATACCGCACCATGTGAACAGGAAAAAGGGCTCACCATGCGTGAACAGGTGTTGAATACTCACTGTTCCATGTGGTCTCTACCTATGGAATCCTACCTATGGAGACTAGAAGAAAAGGCATCTGAATAAACACAAAATTAAATTTTTTTTTTTGTTTTAATCAGGGAGTTTTATTTTAGAAGTGTCTGAGAGCACAACTGTTCTAATTGTTTAATTGTTGTGGCAACCTATTGGGGCATATTTACTTACCCAGTCCTGTCACGATCCCGAGGCGCGTTGTTCCGACGAAGATTTGGGTCTGCCAGGATTCACTAAGGTCATGCGCCCAATTTCCTGCAGGTGTCGCTACGCTGAGGTCCGCCGGAGTTCACCTTCTTCTTCCCGATGCATGTAAGTGCTGAACTTGCGACACAATTCTTTTTTTAAATTCCGCTGTTTCTCCAAATCCGGGTTGTCCGACGGCAATGCCCCCCCAATTTCTGTTGCGGCGCCGGGGTGCAAGAATCTGATCGTGTGCGCCAAAACCTGGGGCAATTTAGCGCAAAACTAAAAAAAATTCAGGAAAACCCGACGGAATCGCGGCTGTAGGACCCTTAGTAAATGTGCCCCATTATGTCTCAGATTTCATTTTATAAAATGCTGTGCGGAGAATGAAAGCTAAAGTCTGATTGGTTGCAAATAGAACAGTTCTGCTCTTAGACTCTACTAAAAAAATATCCCTGATTAAAAAACAAACATCACATTTAGAATTTTGGACCATTTTCTTCGGGGCTCTGTTTTTATGGCGTTCACAGTGCGCTTTATTCTTTCTGTTAGAACAATTACAATTTATTTAGGTTTTATTATGATTTAAAACATGAGAAAAAATGTTTAACTTTTGTACAAAAAGATAGCTTTGTTCCACTATAATGGCATACTCCGGTGTATGAACGTGTGCAAGGGGTCATTTTTTGCTGGATGAGCTGACATTTTCATTGTTATCATTTTAACAATTTTACATCCCTTTTAATAAATATGTTTAGGTGTTGCAAAATGACCAAAAAAGCAGCCATTCAGACATTAGGATGTTATTTTCCATTACTGTGTTAACCGCCGCAAATAGTCACTTTAGTATTTTGATAGATTGGCCATTGTGGGATGTGCAATAGCTAACATCTTTATGATTGTTTATTTTTTTTTTCTATTTTAGGGAAAGGGAGTTGATTTTATTAGTTTTATTTTTTTATTTTTTGGGGGGTACTTAAACCCTAGGGGGAACTGATTGCTCCTAACATCTACTGCAATACTACTGTATTGCTCTTTATGGTGATCAAACCGCTCATCTTTAACAGTCTGTTGCCAACAGGCCACTACATATTATGTTGAATGACAGGTCTGAGACTCTTGGAGAGGCATTGCTGCCAATTAAAGGGGGGGGGGGCACAATCCAAGCATTAAATGGTTAACACCTGCGATTAGTGTGTGTTAGTGGTGGATATTTGCTGTATAATGCCCGGGAGCCCTCTTCATATATCTTTGACAGCACCATAACATATTATTACATCATGCGTCGTTAAGGGGAAGGGGCTGTATCAAGTTTAACATTTATTCTATGGGTAGGGCTTAATTGTATGATGATGGGGGTAAAACACTGCTAAGGGCATACCGCCATCCGCTGGAGATGACCCCCTCCTCCCTCCAGATAGAGTCACTGAAGTCCGCCATCCGCCATTGCTGTCTATGGGGACGTACATATAAATCCCCCCAGACGACCATGTAAATGCACCCTAAGTGTCTAAAGGCAAAATTGCACCGTCAGCTGGAATTACATCTGCAGTTTTGCTTACCCCTGGCTGTGGCTACCTGAAGGAGGACCTCAAAATCCGAGACAAGGGTCTATAACACTAAAGAGGTGAATTTCTGGTAAGTCGACTGGAGGTCTTAAAGTTCCCATTTCAGGATTACGGTAATAAAATACTATCTATCTAACTAACTTTCAGGGATCTGGAGAAAAGGGAACTGTTAGTGCTTTGAAAAATCAAGGATAGGTATTGAATTGACGTCTAGCGCCTTCAACACATACACGTGCCATCATCATGCTTGGGCCTTATAACATTATTTTAGTTCCCAAGTCTTCTGGCTCACATTACTTACCTCGTGAGTGGATTCTGATACAAAACCATAATGAAAATCATTCCAGTGACTGTGAACACAATATAGGATTGTGTCAGGGATCGGATTTTCCTGCAAAAAATATGAAAAGTTAATGTAATTCCATAAGCTGACTCAGTGATATGATTTGTTTTGACGGGGAGAGGAGCATGATGAGATTTTAGCTATTACTGTAATTATTAAATTATTATTAAATTAAGCTAGAAATGTATCTTGTTTTCTGGTTATTTTAAATTATGTTACACTTCACTTTTCACTTCACACCTTTCACAAGTTTCTTTGTTGCTCCCCCCCACTCCTGTTTTAATTCTTCACAATCTTAGAAGTTGGTACAGGAGTATTAGATGAGTAGACCCAATGTTCAAGTTAGGACTCGGCCGCCTGACTCGGACTTATTGCTGGATTGGTGGCCAAACAGCCGCCAACAGATTCCAATAGCAACTAGCCATGGCTATGATTGGCCAGCTGGACACCCCTGGCCAATCATAGCTATGGCGTGTTGCTATTGGCTATTCGGCCGTCAATCCAGCAATATGTCCGTGTCAGGCAACCAAACTTAAACGTGGAACCCAAATTCAAACGTCGGTTCTGCTAATCTCTACTCAGGAGCTCTAATATCCAGCAACATCTTCATGTCAATGTTCTAAAACTCTTTATATATATACAATTATCTTTCTTCTTGATAACAGTATAAAGGGGCTCATTTACTTACCTGTCCGGAGGAGTTCACCGACGAGAATACACTGTGCCGCGATTCACTAATATCGTGCGCCCGATATCCTGCATGTGTTGCTTCCGCGTTCAGGTCCGACAGAGTTCACCTTCTTCTTTATGTTGCATGTAAGTGCTTGATCTTGTGACACACTTTGAAAGTTAAATCGCGCGCTCAGTCCGAATCAGTTGGATCGTCCGACGCAGGGGCGTAACTAGCAGAGGCTGGGCCCCATAGCAGACCATTGAATGGGGCCCCATTCCCTATATATATTATATATATATATATATATATATATATATATATATATATATATATACACACACACATATACAGCATATAAGCACACACACAGATATACAGCATATATACACACGCATCCAGTATATACAGCATACACACAGATATACAGCATATATACACACGCATCCAGTATATACAGGTTACACACAGATGCAGCATATATACACATGCATCCAGTATATACACAACATACACACAGATATACAGCATACACACACATCCAGTATATACAGCATACATACACACACATCCAGTATATACACAACATACACACAGATATACAGCATATATATACACACATCCAGTATACACAGGATACATACACATATACAGCATATATACACATGCATCCAGTATATACAGCATACACACAGATATACAGCATACATACATTAACACATCCAGTCTATACTCAACATACACACACACATACACACAGATATACACATATACACACACACATGCAGTAATTTTACTTACCCACCTTCAGCTCAGCTCGGATGTCACTCGGTGGGTTTCAGGGGTGTACCTAGACTGTCTGCTGACTTAGGCGAGCCATAGAGAGACACCCCCCCCCCCCGCCCATGCATACAGCGTCCTGCCATGTAATATAAAATGCATACAGTGTATCGCCATGTAGTATAACATGCATACAGTTTACCGCCATGTAATTTAAAATGCATTTAGCATACCGCCACGTAGTATAACATGCATACAGCGTATCGCCATGTAGTATAAAATGCATACAGCGTATCGCCATGTAGTATAAAATGCATACAGCGTATCGCCATGTAGTATAACATGCATACAGCGTATCGCCATGTAGTATAAAATGCATACAGTGTATCGCCATGTAGTGTAAAATGCATACAGCGTATCGCCATGTAGTGTAAAATGCATACAGCGTACCACCATGTAGTGTAAAATGCATACAGCGTATCGCCATGTAGTGTAAAATGCATACAGCGTACCACCATGTAGTGTAAAATGCATACAGCGTATCGCCATGTAGTGTAAAATGCATACAGCGTACCACCATGTAGTGTAAAATGCATACAGCGTACCGCCATGTGGTATAAAATGCATACAGCGTACCGCCATGTGGTATAAAATGCATACAGCGTACCGCCATGTGGTATAAAATGCATACAGTGTACCGCCATGTGGTATAAAATGCATAGAGAGACGCCCCCCCGCCCCTTCGCATACAGCGTCCTGCCATGTAATATAAAATGCATACAGTGTATCGCCATGTAGTATAACATGCATACAGTTTACCGCCATGCAATTTAACCCCTACGGGACACAGCATCTTTTGGCCTAAAGGACGCGGACCCATTTTTCAAATCTGCCCTGTGTCACTATAAGTGGTTATAGCGTGGGAACGCTATGAGAAATCCAGGGGATTTTGAGATTGTTTTCTCGTGACACATTGTACTTCAAATTAGTTTAAAAATTTGGATGAAATCTTTTGCGTTTAGTTATGAAAAAAAAAAAAATTTGGCAAAAAATTGGAAAAATTCTATATTTTCAACGTTCTAAATTCTCTACTTTTGATGCAGATAGTCATAGCACCCAAATAAATTCATAACTTACATTTCCCAAATGTCTGCTTTATGTTGGAATGGTTTTTTTAAGATTCCACATATTTTACTAGAATGTTATGAGGCTCAGAATTTAGGTGCCATTTTTCAAATTTTTTGTAAAATCACCAAAACCCGTATTTAGATGGACCTGCTCAACTTCTAATTGACACTGAGAGGCCTAAATAATAGCTAGACTCATAAATTACCCCATTGTGGAAACTACACCCCTCAACGTATGAAAAACCACTTTTAAGAAGTTTGTTAACCCTTTAGGTGTTTTATAGGGGTTAAAACAAAACGGAGGTGCAGTCTGAAAATTGTAATATTTTTTCACAATACACTCATTTTGGGTGGAAAATTAAACATTTACAATGGATTAAATGAAAAAAGGCTCCACAAAGTTTGTTACCCAATCTCTCCCGAGTACACGGATACCCTATATGTGGTGGTAACCTGCTGTATGGGCGCACGACCGGGCATAGAAGGGAAGGAGGCGCCATCCAGAGCAGATTTGCTATGTCACATTGTACAGGCTATAATTTTTTTCTTTTTTTATTGAGGACCTATAGGGGCTTATTTCTTTTGCCACATGAGATGCACTTTTCTGGTACATAATTTTGGGGCATCTATAGCTAATTGGTGAGATTTAATTAAAGCTTTGTTGGTGGAGGAAATAAAAATCGTCAATTTTTAGGAACATTTTTATGTGTTTTTTTTTTGGCCGTTAACCATACCATGAAAATAGTATATTATTTTTATTCTATGGGTCGCCATGATTACAAAAATACTTCATTTATATAGATTTTTTATTTTTTCCCATTTTTACTGAATAAAAAGTAATTTGGCAAAATTGTTGTTAATTTTAGCATCACCGTCTTTCATATGCATAACTTTTTTATTTTTCACCTCACAAATCTGTTTAAGGGCTTATTTTTTGCGAGAAGGATTGTTCTTTTTAGTGGTCTTATTTTAGATTGCGTAACTTTTTTAAATCACTTTTTAGAGCATTTTTAAAGGGCATTAATAAAAAATCATCTTTTTTTCAGAGAGAGTTTTTTGAGGTTGTTTTTTACGGGGTTCACTTTGCGGATCTAATAACGATTCTGTTTTATTATACAGATTGTTACGGACGCAGCGATACCAAATATGTGGGGGTTTTGTGTATTTTATTCAATTGTACTGAATAAAAACTAATTTGGAGAAAATCTTATTCATTTTAGCATCACCATCTATTCATATGCATAACTTTTTTATTTTTTGGCTGACAAATCTGGTTAGGGGCTTATTTTTTGCGAGAACAGTTGTTCTTTTTAGTGGGCTTATTTTAGAGTGCATAAAATTTTTTAAATCACCTTTTAGAGCATTTTTTATAGGGTATTAATTAAAAATTATCTTTTTTTCGGAACGTTTTTTGCGTTTTTTTCCTCCGGCGTGTACCGTGCGGGTCCAGTAATGATTCTGTTTTATTATGCAGATTGTTACGGACGCGGCAATACCAAACATGCGGGGGTTTTTTGTGTTTTTATGTTTTTTATACTTTATTAAGTGTTTTTATGGGAAAGTGACATTTTAGGGGCTTATATTTTTATGTATTTATTTTTTATTTATTATAATGTGTAGTGTTAACTGTTTTTGCATAATTTTACTTCTACATACTTGAACTTAAACCAGTGATGCTCTGATCACTGGTTTAAGTTCAATACACTGCTCTACAATACTATTTTATTGTAGAGCAGTGTAAACTGTCTGAGCAAGCTTGCGCATGCTCAGACAGTTTGCAGTCAGACCCGGAAGGGTTCTGGCTGCCATGGAAACCGGGCAGCTCCGGGGCACATGCCAGTCCTCGGAGCTGCCCAGAAGAGGATCGGATCCCCCGGTAAGCGGCACGGGGGATCCGATCCATAGGGGGAAGACCCTTACACGCCGCGGTCATGCTTGACCGCGGCGTGTAAGGGGTTAACACCCGCGATCGGAGTCGGCTCCGATCGCGGGTGTTAGCGCAGGCTGTCAGCTGTACTAGACAGCTGACAGCCGCTGCTTCTGGTACCGGCTCCGTTCGTGAGCCGGTGCCAGAAGCAGGACGTTATAGTGCGTCCTGGTGCGCTAAGTATCTAGCCACCGGGACGTACTATAACGTCCTGGTGCGCCTAGGGGTTAAAATGCATATAGCATACCGCCAGGTGGTATAACATGCATACAGCGTAACGTCAGGTAGTATAACATGCATACAGCGTAACGTCAGGTATTATAAAATGCATACAGCATAGCACCATGTAGTATAAAATGCATACAGAATACCGCCATGAGGTACAAAATAGAAGCCCTGATAAATATCACAAATGTTGCATATACATACAGCATAAACACACACACATATACATATATAATAATAATTATTATTTATTTATATAGCGCAAAGCATGTAAAAAATTGTTCCAGATACACACACATACATATATATGTATATGAAGATAAAGTAACCTTACCTCTCTCTCGGCGCCTTGTCCTGCAGCGGTGGGGGAGCCGGGAGCGGGAAGACTTGATAGCCGGTGAGGGGGGGATATGGACCCTGGAGCTTGAGAGGGGGCGGTCGGGGCCGGGAGCCGAGGGTGAAGGGGGACACAGGAGCGGAGCAGGATTGAAATGGGAGCAGAGCGGAGTTGACATGGGAGGGAGCCGGGAGCGGAAAGACTTGATACCGGTAGCCGGTGAGGGGGGGGGGGGGATATGGAGCTTGAGCGGGGGCGGTCGGGGCCGGGAGCCGAGGGGGAAGGGGGAGACAGGAGCGGAGCAGGATTGAAATGGGAGGAGAGCGGGGTTGACACGGGAGCGCAAGGGGAACCGGGAGCGGAAATATGCGGGGAGTGGAGGGCGGGAGCACATTGACGGGCGGGAGCACAGTGCCCGGCTGGAAAGTGGTGCTGGCCGGTCGGCATGCGGGAGTTTGATGCAGGCCGGCAGGGGAGCCAAAGCTCAGTGCCTGCCGGCGGGGGACGGACGCAAGGTGCCGGCAGCACGTGAGGCGAGTGCGCGGGCCAGCCAAGCTTCTCATTCAGGGGAGGTACAGGGACCAGCAGGAATTATACCTTGCTAATGATGTGCCCGCCTAGGCCGGTCCCACTACCTCTCCGCCCACCTGGTATGAGGCCTGGAGTCAGGGGAAGTAGTGGGACGGACCCGGAGACATATCATTAGCAAAGTATAATTCTGCCGGCTGTCAATACCAGCGCTCTGGCTTCCTGGAAAGTTTACTTTCCCCGTCCTTCGCGGGGCCCCCTGCGCCCGGGCCCCGTAGCACTCGCTACGGCTGCTACGGTGGTTGCTACGCCACTGGTCCGACGGCACAATTTCTGTCACATGAAAGCCAGCACAGCCAAAATCCGTTGGAAAATCCGATGAAAGTGCAGCTGTCTGTAACACTCCTGAATTTGCAAATAAACGTTCCCAGAAAATGTGTCTCTTTTTTTTTTGGTGGGGGCAATCCTGCAGAACAAAATTGTTGCTAACTACATGCCTCCCACAAATCACTTTTTTTGGCCTTTCCTACAAAATGGCCTAAAAAAGTGAAGACTCCTGGATGGTAAAATCTAGACATTAGCAGACCTACAGTATTTTTTGGACTATAAAGCGCACCGAATTATAAGGATGAATGACCAGCAGGTGGCAGACCTGTGCACAGTTCAAGGCAGCTGTTGTCTGTAAGTAGGTTCATATATAAGCCGCACTGGACTATAAGGCGCACCTTTGATTTCTGAGAAAGTCGAAGGATTTTTTGTGCGCCTTATAGTCCAAAAAATACAGTATTCACTGGTTCGCAGACTCGCTATGAATCTGAAATGTTTCAGGCATAGAATCTGAATCTTTTCCGATACACTGCGGATGAATCTTTAAAAATGGCAGCTAGCAAAGGCCCCTTTCACATGAACATTTTTGCGATCTGTTTTCTTGTACCTCGTTTTTGAGCGTAATTGAAGTCTCATTGGGAGACTTATTAGGTTTTATTGACATTGAAGTGCTGCTAGAAAACCTGTGATTTTGACAAAAACAAAGATTTTGACTGATGTTCTCTATATTTCAAACAAAACCGGCCCACATTCAGACGTAATATAGGATTTGTTGTGCCCTTTCCATTGAGTTTATTGTGAGAGAGATTTTGGTACAGATTTTTCCCAACATAAAAAGATTACAGTCCTGGTGCTGCTGTTTTGCCGGGGACTCCTTGCATCATATATCGATATGATGCAAGGAGTTCTGTCCCTGTGGTAGTGTGGTCAGCCCATGACACAGGACTCGGTCTGTGATAACGGAGTGATCACGTTGCTAATGGCAAGGTTGGAACAATCATCATACATAAATTGTTTACATTCAGAAGTTCAATCGCTGACAGAGGTGTGTCCACACATTGCAATTTAATCACAATTTCTGTAGAGTCATAAAGAATCTTGACATTTGTGCACAACCTCAGGCCATAGCGGTGATACATAAAGCATTGTCCGCATTGCAGCTAGTCAATGTGATTGTGGTCCAGTTACAATGAGCGCAGCAGCGTAGTCAACAGTAAGACAAACCTGAGGGGATTTTGGTAACTATCACGTCATAGTTGTGACTTTTACCCTTTTCATTTTCAGGTGCACAAAGAATGAATCTTCTAAAAGCATTTTTCCTTTGGTCCAAAATATCTGTCACTGTGGTTATGAATAATTCATGCAGGTACAACAACTTTGCATAAATCAGTAGTGCAAGTGAAAACACAAAACTTAAAGGAAACCTTCCACTGCTGATGGTAGGTATTAGCTGTAAACACCGAGCACCAGATCAGGGTGAGCTGGTGCCGGAGCTTACCTTTGCTAGTGTTTTAAACCGCTTCGATGCTGCGTGCGGGTGACGCCTCCGGCACTTCCTATGGAGGCGCTTGCACGCACGGCCGCGCGCAGCGCTGAAGCTGCTTCGCGTCTGTTCATCAAAATGTGTTTAAACCGCGATATAGCGGTTTAAAACACTAGCAAAGGTAAGCTCCGGCACCAGCTCACCCTGAGCTGGTGCCCAGTGTTTACAGCTAATACCTACCATCAGCAGTGGTAGGTTTCCTTTAAAGGGTTCCTGTCAGCAGGATTTCCCATTTTGACCTAACAACAGTTTTCCATAGGTTGTGAATAGAGATGAGCGAGCACTAAAATGCTCGAGTGCTCGTTACTTGAATCAAACTTTTTCCGATGCTCGAGTGCTCGTTTCGAATAACGAACCCCATTGAAGTCAATGGGAGACTTTTTTCAAGGGGCCAAGGGGACCAATAAAATGTGTCATTTTATTGAGAAATAAGGAAGTCAGTCCTGTTTCTTCGTTTTTTTATTCAATGGAATATTCGTGGAACTTCAAAAAGGAGAATGACCCGTGTAAAACAGAACAGTTAAACTGACAGGATAGAAGATCTATCTATTATTTTATTTTATTCTATTCTATTTTTTGTAGCAATGTACATATTCCTGAAACAAACAATATGGTGCACATCAGTTGGCTCTTCACTGTATTGTTGTTCTTCACACATATGAAGAGATGTGTTATTCACAAGTTAGCAGAAAACATGAGTGCAGAAAGATTAATATGTGTGAAGAACACATTGTACATGTTTCCGTACATCTACTTATCAGAAGACATGAGTGCAGAAAGGTGTTCTTCACACAAGAACACAATGGGGGTCATTTATTAAGGGCCCGAATCGCGTTTTCCCGACGTGTTACCCGAATATTTCCGATTTGCGCCGATTTCCCCTGAATTGCCCCGGGTTTTTGGCGCACGCGATCGGATTGTGGCGCATCGGCACTGGCATGCACGTGACGGAAATTGGGGGGCGTGGCCGAACGAAAACCCGACGGATTCGGAAAAACCGCCACATTTAAAAAAAAAATGTGTCGCGAAACTTGCACTTACCTTCACCAGGTAAAGGCCGGTGAATTTCAGGGAATTCTAGCGGGCCTCGGGGAAATTCAGCGCAGCAGCGCGACCTGGTGGACGGCGGAGGAACTACCTTAGTGAATCCCAGCCGGACCCGAATCCACTGCAGAGAACGCGCCGCTGGATCGCGAATGGACCGGGTAAGTAAATCTGCCCCATTGTAGATGTTTCCATACATCTGCTAACTTATCAGAAGACATGAGTGCAGAAAGGTGTTCTTCACTATAGTATGTGAAGAACAATATGTGTGAAGAACACATTGTAGATGTTTCCATACATCTGCTAACTTATCAGAAGTATATTTGCATTGACTGCCATCAATCGCAAATGTGTGTATTACTGTGATGGTGTATTGACAATAAATGATCCTTAAGGGAAAGCTCGATCTTGAGCGGGCAAAATACTTGTCCGAGCAACGAGCCGTTTCAAGTACGCTAATGATCGAACGAGCATCAAGCTCGGACGAGTATACTCGCTCATCTCTAGTTGTGAAATACTTATTCCCAATCTTCTTTCATAATAAACATTCTTTGTCGTATTCAGTTTTGAAAGCATGCAAAAGTATAACTGGCTCCATGCCATAAATTCAGAACTTTCCTTATATTAGCTCATCTGGTCCATGTAGAGAATCTGTGCTTGTAGAGAATTGCTACTTTTAGCTCCCTCCTCCTCCTCCTATTCAATGTTGCCTACTCCTACTCAAGACTCTTCCGATCCAAGGGATCTAATAACACTGGTGTCATTTTAATGAGTAGTATCTCCCTTTTAATATAACATAAGGATTGTGTTTCTAGGTGCCACAGACAATGAGATATCCACAGTCAAAAGTGGGATCTGTATATGCAAAATGTAAATTTTGACTGAATTTAACTGAAGGTGGCACCAGTTGTGTGGAACTTACATACACAATCTTTGTATTATATTAATGGAAAGATGATCCTTTGTTTTGCGGTGCCATGGTTCAGAAGATGTAGGTTTTGATATTTAGGGCTTATTTTGGGGTAGGGCTTATGATTCTGGTCCACTCTCCTTCCAGTCTCTTTTACAGTTATGTGACTATTGTGGGTTTCTTGGCCGTAAATGTTTCACCAAGAATTTTGTGCTCTGGGACTCTGGGCTGGCCAATTCATTGTTTCATTGTTATCTGTTTCAAGGAGCTGCTTTACCTGTTTTGCTATGTGACAGGGGGAATTGTCCTGCATGAAAACTGATGGCTGATTGAGTGAAGAATGCAAAGCAGGGACCATGTGTTGTTGAAGAAGGATTTGATACACACTTGTATTCACTCTGTCATGTATCTGTATGAAAGGTTCAACCACTGCTGCATAAATCATTCCTTAACCCCTTCACGCTCCGCGGCGGATATATCCGCCACGGAGCGCAGTGACTTAGCGCTCAGTGGCGGATATATCCGCCACGGCGCTTATGCCGGCTCGGCTCTGGATCAGAGCCGAACCGGCATCGGGAAACACGGGGTGCCGGCTGTAACTAATAGCCGGCACCCCAGTGTAACACCCGCGATCGAGTTGTCTCCGATCGCGGGTGCTTAACCCGTTAGATGCCGCGGTCAGCGCGACCGCGGCATCTAACAAGTATCTGGGGGGTCTTTCCCCCACGATCGGCCCCCCCGAACCGTTTTCGGGGGGCGCCGATCGTTGCTATAGTAACTCTGGGGTCCGATCTGGACCCCAGAGTTACTAGCAAGAATTGCCAGTAAGATGGCGTCTGTGACGTCATCTTACTGGCAAAGTGCCAGCCTATGCAAGTGTATAGGCTGACACTGATAATACTCTGCAATACATCAGTATTGCAGAATATTATCATGAAGAAGCAATCAGAAGATTGCTTCTTCATGTCCCATGGTATAAAAGTGAAAAAGTAAAAAAAAAAAAGTTATTCAATAAAAAAATAGTCATAAATCACTAAAAATGCCCCAAACCCCCAAAACATATAAAGAGACATATAACTCAAAAAAAAAGTCTAAATCATAACACAAACCCCACATATATAGTATCACCGCATCCGTAACAACCCGTAGAATAAAAGTAAATCATTATTGAACCCCCACGATAAACGCCGTAAAAAAAAACTGTTATAAACCCTCCAAAAATTATGATTTTTACCTTTTCAATCCCACAAAAAATGATATAAAATGCGACCAAAAAACCATATGTACTCAGACATGATACTGGTGCAAAGTACAACATGTCCCGCAAAAAACAAGCCATCAACCAGCTCCGTAGCCAAAAACGTAACAAAGTTATGCCACTTGGAAGATGGCAATACAAAAATTATAGATTTTTCCCCACATTAGGGTTTTGTTTGACAAATTTAGTAAAACGTAAGAAAATATATTCATGTCTGGTATCCCCGTAATCGTATCAACCTATAGAATAAAGATAACATGATTATTAGTCTATACGGTGAACACCAAAAAAAAAGAAGTAAAAAATCCAGTACAGAATTGATGCTTTTCTACTCCTGCCCTCAAAAAAAGTTCCTAAATTTTCAACAATAGGTGATACCAACCCCAAAATGGTAACAATGGAAAAAGCATCTCATCCCGCAAAAAAAATGCCGTCACATGGCCCCAATAACGAAAAATCGAAAATTTTATAGCCTTCAAAAGGGGCCAATGAGGAAACTAAAATCCTGGCCGCTGCAGGGTGCTCCTTCCCTTCTGCACCTCGCTGTGCGCCCATAAAACAAGTCACAGCCACATGTGGGGGGTCTTTGTACTCAGGAGAAATTGCAGAACAAATTGTATGGTGGGTTTTCTCTTTTTATATTTTGGAAATGTGTAAATTTTAGGGCTAAATGAACGTATAAGGGAACAATATGACCATTCTAAATTTCACCTCCATTTTGATTCAATTACTATGAAGATCTCAAGGGGTTAACAATCTTCGTAAAAGCTGTTTCTGATAGCTTGAGGGGTGCAGATTTGAAAATGGGTAGATTATATAGGGGGTTTTGATGCTAAATATGTAAAATTTCATTCAAAACTGTATTTATCCCCAAAATAGTCAATTCTGAAAATCCGGAAAAGCGATATTCTATTTGTAAGCCGCGTGACGTCAAAATAAATTATCCAGATATTTCAGAAATTATGAAAATGTAAAGTAGACAAATGGGAAATGTTATTCTGCAACTTATTTAGCTGGTAAATCTATCTGCCTGAAAACGCAATGATTTAGAATTTCGAAAATGGCAAATTTTTCAAAAAATGTATCATATTTTCTTTTTTTTGTAAATAAACGCAAAACTTATCTGCCAAAATTTACCACTAAAATGAAGTACAACATGTGGGGAAAAAACAATCTCAGAATCGTTTTGATAAGTAACAGTGTTCAAAAGTTATAACCATATAAAGCGAAGCAAGTCAGAATCCAAAAAATCGGGCTGAGCCTTAAGCTGTAAAATGGCTGCGTCCTTAAGGGGTTAAACCATTGCACTTTCTCCACCACCTGTCACTGACTTATTTTCACACTTTGGGTTCAGTGCTTCCCCAGTTTGTCAACAAACATAATGGGGGTCATTTACTAAGGGCCCGATTCGCGTTTTCCCGACGTGTTACCCGAATATTTCCGATTTGCGCCGATTGTACCTGAATCGCCCCGGGATTTTGGCGCACGGGGGCGTGGCCGAACGAAAGCCCGACGGATTCGGAAAAACCGCGGCATTTAAGACAAAAAAATGTGTTTTGCGAAAATTACACTTACCTTCACCAGGTATAGGCCTGTGAATTTCAGGGCATTCCAGCGCGCCACTGGGGAACTTCAGCGCAGCAGCGCCACCTGGTGGACGGCGGAGGAACTACCTTAGTGAATCCCGGCCCCGAATCCACCGCAGAGAACGCGCCGCTGGATCGCG
Organism: Engystomops pustulosus; assembly: GCF_040894005.1. Classification (NCBI taxonomy): domain Eukaryota; kingdom Metazoa; phylum Chordata; class Amphibia; order Anura; family Leptodactylidae; genus Engystomops; species Engystomops pustulosus. Next base: position 188,757,604 of record NC_092413.1, on the reverse strand, counting down.
AACGGACCGGGTAAGTAAATCTGCCCCAATGTTTCCCATCAAACCCAAATAAAGTAAACTTGCTTTCATCACTAAAATGAATTGTGGATGAACTTCTCCTCTGCACACACAACATGTTTCTCCGCCAAGGTGAGTCTTGCCTTTTGATTCTTTCTGCTAATGAGAGGTTTTGTCACTGTAGGCTGGTCTTTCAGTCCAAAGGCGTCTAAACAGTTTGACACTTTATGATGAGACAGATCCCTACCCTGCTCAGTGCTGAACTGGAGAGCAATTCCAGCGGCAGTGTTGAAATTATTACCCATGGAGATTCTTCACATTATCCAGTACTCTCTTACATTTGTCTTTTAAGGTCCACCAGTCTTATAGGTGGACTTCAATGAGTTTGTGACGTTGCAAAGAGGAAATACTCTAGAAATCACAGACTTAACATGACCAGCTTCTCTTGCTATGGATAACAGGGTCACTTCTTTAGCCCTTATCTGGAAAACCTTCTGCTTCAGTCACTTTGGAACGGCGCAACATTTCAAACTGAAAATTTCGGCTGCCAGTTACATAGGGTTTGTCAGATAATGAAGGAAAATAGCGCCAGCTGCCAGAATAACAACAATAACTTGCAGGTGTCTGAAAGCGTTCTCTAATTTTGATCAGTGTCTTTTGCAATTATCTCACTTACATTTTTATTCTGTGCTTTAGAATATATACAATTTATGAAATACGCTTAAAACACTGATATTGCACTCATATTATAGTCATGTATATAGTCACATATGACTACACAATAGGGCTCATTTACTAAGGGTCCGCGGACCGCAATTTCGTCGTGTTTTCCGGCGATTTCCGTGTATCGGATTTTGGCGCATCGGCGCTGACTTTAACTTGACACAAATCGGGGGGCAGGCCGTCAGACGATCCGGCAGATTCGGACACCGTGTGGGATTTAACATCGCAAATTGTGTCGCAAGCCATGCACTTACATACACTGGGAAGAAGAAGGTGAACTCCGGTGGACCTGAGCGGGGAAGCGACACATGCAGGATCTCGGGCGCATGATTTTGGTGAATCGCGCTGGACTTCATCTTCGTCAGACCTTCCGGATCGGGGATCACGACAGGATCGGGTAAGTAAATGTGCCCCAATGACCTAAACATTTTGGAAATTGTGGGTCCTCTAATTTTGATCTCTAGTGTACATTACTTGCAACCCTTCATTTGTGCTGTAGGAATGTTCTTGCTTTAAAATAGTTTGTTGCAACATTGGGGAATTGTTTTTCCATGATTTGCATTAAATATGAACTCAATTTCTATTCTAAGCGTCATTGATGTGGGTTCACTTCATGCATGTTTTCCTGCATATACATATATATGTAATTTGATAAAATATGAAGTTAATCAACATAAAATACTACAAAATAGAAAGGAATATACTAAAAAAAATTGTGAGATGCTTTTGTATCTGCACTTACCAGCGATGGCATCTCCACAACAAAGTCATTCTAGAAGACCAAGGATTTCCACTACAAACAGCAGGACCTTGTAGTATCCTGTGTACTCCAGGGATCACTGGACTGGGTCAGTACCTACTTCCATATCTGGACAGTGTTACCACTCAACCTGCTTACGGTAACTCTTCTTCTGCATGAATTCTGTCTTCTGGCCGCCCTTGTGCTGATACCACACCTCCTGTGTACCTGTGTCAATACCACAAAGCCTGTAATACTAGTAAAAACACTGCATACTGGAGAACTACTTCAATCTCAACTTCAACCTCAAGGTGACAGGTTAAACTTGTATCTGCCAAAGGGAAAATATCAAGTATCAGAGCAACAAAAAGAGTTTGTAAAAATTGTATTATATTTTTTTGTCAATTCTTTAATATTTATTTGACACCTGATGTTCAAAGATTAACGTGTGCTCCCCTTATATTACAAAGTAAAATAGGAATGGAAATCAATTCTTTTCTACATTGGATACTCCACAGGTCAAAGGTTTTAGAACATCTAATTTGTTCTATTGTTCTAGTTTCTTCCATGGTTGAACCTGCTGGACATATGTCTTTTTTCATGTATGTAATGCAGGTAATGCATGTAAGTGCTTGTGGGGGCAGGGTAGAGGGGAAGGGTTTAGGAAGGGTAGTAAGATGTTGTATTGATGACATTTATTTTCTGTGTATGTTGTATGAATATGGGCACATTGCTTATATGATTGTAATTTGGAAAGTACTGTAAAGTAACATGGAACTATGAATGTAACTATTGTGAGAAAGTGAGAGGTGTTGTGTGGGAAAACTGCTATCTGTCCTACAGGCAGATGAAATGCTGGTGGTAAAAGCCCTGGGTTTGTCTGCAGTAACCCAAGGGTTAATGCAGACATATAGTAAGCAGGAGTAGTCTTTTGGCCCATGTTGGCCTAGCTAACACAGACACATTTGTAATGTCCGTACTGGGCCTGCTTATTATGGAGTAGGGGTAGGCTGGTAGTGGGACTCCTACTCCACCCGGGCTTCGGTCCTGGCCTTTTGTATAGTCCACAGGTGCGGGTCACAGGTCTCGTTAGAGCCTGATTTAGTCTGCAGGCCAGAAGCAGTAGGAGAGGCCCTACCTGGAGAGCTGAAAGCGAGATTGCATTCTCACAGCAAAGGTAACTGAGGGTCTCCTGTCTTACTGCTGGCCAAGAGCGTGTGCCAGGCAGCCTGGTACCCGGATAGCTAGGGTTCATCAAATGTATTAGACAGCGCCTAGCCGGGCAGGAATTACTTTTGTAATGTTTTTGCATGTGCCTAAGCCAAGGCTGAAGTTGTGTTCTGTTTTGCAAGTGTGAATAAACACTTAAGTTGGACTTTTAAACCTGCGTGTGTCACTGCTTCCTGCACTGCTACCACTCAACTACCAGAGCAATTCCCCACATATGGTGGATTGGAGCGGGCATAGTGCAGTGAAGTATACACTAGTGCATGACCTGGACAGCACTGAAGCTGCAAGCCACGGCCATGGAGGAGTTAATCAAGCAGCTTGTCCAGTCCAATGTGCAGAAGCAAGAGACAAACAGATTGCTGCTCCAGCAGATAACAGCCCTGACCGCTGCTCAGCAAAGGACTGTCCCAGCAATGACGGTGAAGGACGCCAGGAAAGAGGTCCGCAAAGCTATAACCAAGATGACCGCCGAGGATGATGTGGAGGCCTATCTGACAGGCTTTGAGAGGGTGGCCACCCGAGAGAGGTTGCCACAGCAGCACTGGGCAGAGGTGTTGGCCCCCTTCCTCGTCGCTGATCCCCAGCAGGCATACTACGACCTGAGTGAGGAGGATGCCCGGGACTACTCCAAGGTAAAGGCAGAGATCTTGACCCGACTAGGAGTGGATCAGCATCTACGCGCTCAAAGAGTGAATAGCTGGAGATACGAGGAGGCGCTACCACCGAGGGGGCAGATGCACCAACTTGTTCACTTGGTCCGCAAGTGGCTTCAGCCAGAGACATCAACCCCAGCCCAAATGGTCGAGAAGGTTGTTTTGGACCGTTTCCTGAGGGCCTTGCCGGGTGAGATCCAACAATGGGTGGGACACGGGGACCCGTCTGATGCCGAGGCGCTGGTGGGGTTGGTGGAGAGGTTTTGTGCCACTCAGTCCCTAACAAAGAAAGCCCCTTATACCCAGACAGGCCTTAAGGCACGGAAGGTCTTGTCACCCACAAATTCCCGGGGCAGGACAATGCCCAATGTCCGGGAAGTACCCCAGGGGAGGAGGAGGGGGGAGGCTCCCACCTGTTGGACCTGCCATGAGTCAGGTCATATTGCAGCCCATTGCCCCAATTCTTCAGAGCCCATGGACTGCAGTTCCGCCAGAAGGGTTTCTCTCTATGCTGCCCCTGTCTACACAGCTACTAGCCCCGACTCTGCTGATGAGCGCCACCTGTGCCGGGTGACTGTGGCAGGGCATCCAGCGTTGGCCCTGCTGGACTCAGGCAGTCGGGTGACCTTGATTAATGGGTCCCTCACAGACCCCAAGGCGGTCACAGGGCGCACAATTGGAGTCCTGTGCATCCACAGGGACGTAAAGGACTACCCCACCACAGTTATTAACTTCCAGACCTCTTGTGGAGAGATGCTACATGAGGCAGCGGTTGTCATGAACTTGCCCCATGATCTTATTTTGGGACGGGACTTCCCCATGTTCTGGACTCTATGGCGGGGAAACCAAGAGTTGGGGGGTTGCTTTCCTGTGTTGTCTGGTCAGATCTCTGAACCCGAGCCTGATGACCCAGATTCTGGAGTTCCTGCCGTAGGGGTGACCGCCACAGAAGATGGAAGTGTAATGTTTCCCCTAGATGTTATGGCAGGCGAAACTGAGGAGGTAGTGACAGGACCGCAGTTGTTGGATTTGGAGGTATCCCGTGACAACTTTGGTACTGCACAACTCCAGGACCCCACTCTGGTCCGCGCCAGAGAAAATGTGGTAGAGATTAATGGTGTACCTCAGCACCCAGGTGCGGATAAGTTGTTCCCTTGAGTGGTGGTAAATCAGGAGTTATTGTACCGCATTGATAAGGTCCACGGTGAAACCCGGGAGCAGTTAATGGTACCTCAGCCATATCGTCAGATGGTGTTAGACCTTGCACATAAGCATGTGATGGGAGGGCACCTAGGTACCACAAAAACTCTGGAACGCATCTTGCAGCGTTTTTATTGGCCCGGAGTGTACGATAGGGTAAAAAGGTATTGTGAAACTTGCCCTGATTGTCAATTGCATGCTCCCATGGTACACTTTCGAAGTCCGTTGGTACCTCTGCCCATTATTGAGGTACCCTTTGAAAGGGTCGCCATGGATTTGGTCGGTCCTTTGGTTAAATCTGCTCGGGGGCATCAGCATATCCTGGTAGTCATGGACTATGCTACCCGATATCCTGAGGCCATCCCACTACGGCACACTTCGGCGAAACTAATTGCTAAAGAGTTGTTTGCCATGTTCTGCCGGGTGGGACTTCCCAAGGAGATCCTCACAGATCAGGGGACTCCTTTTATGTCAAAAGTCACCAAGGAGCTATGTCGGCTCTTTAATATTAAACAGTTACGCACCTCTGTGTACCATCCTCAGACGGATGGATTGGTAGAACGGTTTAACAAAACTTTAAAGAGTATGCTAAAAAAGGTGGTAAACAAGGATGGGAAGGACTGGGATGTACTGTTGCCATATTTAATGTTCGCCATCCGAGAAGTCCCACAAGCCTCTACTGGGTTCTCGCCGTTTGAGTTAGTGTATGGCAGACATCCCAGGGGTCTCCTGGACATAGCCAAAGAGACATGGGAACAAGAGCCCACCCCCCACAAAAGTGTAATAGACCATATCTCAGATATGCAGGACAGGGTGGCGGCTGTCATGCCCATTGTCAAAGAGCATATGGAGGAGGCACAAAGAACTCAAAGCTGGGTCAGCAAAAGTAAGGAGCTTTAGTCCCGGTGATCGTGTGTTGGTGCTAGTCCCCACTGTAGAAAGTAAGTTTCTCGCTAAATGGCAAGGACCGTATGAGGTTATAGAGAAAATAGGAGAGGTGAACTACAGGATACGTCAGCCCGGACGGAGAAAACCCGAGCAGACTTATCATGTAAATCTGTTAAAGGCCTGGAAAGACAGAGAGAGTCTGCTTACAGAGATGGTTCTGGCTAGTCCACCTCCTGCGATACCCTCACAGGCTGCAGATAAGCCTGTGCCGGAGGCAGAAGTGCGAATAGCCGATACCCTTACCAAAGAGCAACAGCGAGAGGCTAGAGAGTTTGTAGCAAGAAATACAGATGTATTCTCAGAGTTGCCAGGCTACACATCTGTAATTAAACATGATATTGTCACTGAGCCAGGGGTAAGGGTAAGATTAAGGCCGTACCGAGTCCCTGAAGCTCGTAGACAAGCCATATCAGAGGAGGTTCAGAAGATGCTGAAGCTAGGGGTTATTGAGGAGTCCAAAAGTGAGTGGGCCAGTCCAATTGTTCTAATTCCCAAACCGGATGGGACGTTGCGATTTTGCAACGATTTTAGAAAATTGAATGAGGTGTCTAAGTTTGATGCCTACCCCATGCCCCGGGTGGATGAGCTTATTGAGAGACTAGGGGGTGCTCGGTACTTTACCACCCTGGATCTAACTAAAGGATATTGGCAGGTACCCCTGACCGATAGGGCTAAAGAAAAGACAGCCTTTGTTACCCCTGAGGGCCTTTTTCACTATGTTGTGTTACCTTTTGGGCTTCATGGGGCCCCTGCGACCTTTCAACGGTTAATGGACATAGTGTTAAAGCCACATAGGAGATACGCCTCTGCCTATCTAGATGACATTATCATCTACAGCCAAGACTGGGCGAGTCACTTGGCCAAGGTACAGGCCTGACCGCAAACCCCAAGAAGTGTGCGCTGGGAATGGAGGAAACACACTATTTGGGGTATGTGATCGGTCGAGGTATAATTAAACCTCAGGTCAACAAGATTGACGCTATACAGGGTTGGCCTCAACCAGTGAGCACAAAGCAAGTCAGAGCATTCCTGGGCATTGTCGGGTACTACAGACGGTTTATACCAAACTTTGCCACCGTGTCCGCTCCCCTGACAGACCTGCTGAAGGGTAAAAGGCCTGTCATGGTGCGGTGGAATGAACAAGCAGAAGGTGCTTTTCAGGCATTGAAGTCTGCGTTGTGTGGATCTCCCATCCTCATTGCGCCAAACTTCAAGAGAGAGTTTATTGTGCAGACAGATGCGTCAGATGTAGGGCTGGGAGCTGTCCTCTCTCAGGAGGTGAATGGAGAAGAACACCCCATTACCTACCTGAGCAGGAAACTCACGCCAGCTGAAAAAAATTACAGTATCGTAGAGAAGGAATGTCTAGCGATAAAATGGGCATTAGAGTCCCTACGGTACTACTTGCTGGGACGACAGTTCCGTCTCATAACTGACCACTCTCCTCTCACGTGGATGAGTAGAACTAAGGAGAAGAACGCCAGGGTCACTAGGTGGTTCTTGTCCCTCCAAAATTTCAGCTTTACGGTGGAGCACAGAGCCGGGAAGCTACAGGGCAATGCGGATGCCTTGTCCTGAACGCATTGCTTAATGTCAGGAGTTCGCCCCGGTGGGTCTGAACTGAGGGGGAGGGTATGTGAGAAAGTGAGAGGTGTTGTGTGGGAAAACCGCTATCTGTCCTACAGGCAGATGAAATGCATGTGGTAAAAGCCCTGGGTTTGTCTGCAGTAACCCAAGGGTTAATGCAGACATATAGTAAGCAGGAATAGTCTGTTTTGTCTGTGTTGGCCTAGCTAACACAGACACATTGGTAATATCCGTACTGGGCCTGCTTATTATGGAGTAGGGGTAGGCTGGTAGTGGGACTCCTACTCCACCCGGGCTTCGGTCCTGGGCTTTTGTATAGCCCACAGGTGCGGGTCACAGGCCTCGTTAGAGCCTGATTTAGTCTGCAGGCCAGAAGCAGTGGGAGAGGCACTACCTGGAGAGCTAAAAGCGAGATTGCATTCTGACAGCAAAGGTAACTGAGGGTCTCCTGTCTTGCTGCTGGCCAAGAGCGTGTGCCAGGCTGCCTGGTACCCGGATAGCTAGGGTTCGTCAAATGTATTAGACAGCGCCTAGCCGGGCAGGAATTACTTTTGTAATGTTTTTGCATGTGCCTAAGCCAAGGCTGAATTTGTGTTCTGTTTTGCAAGTGTGAATAAACACTTAAGTTGGACTTTTAAACCTGCGTGTGTCACTGCTTCCTGCACTGCTACCACTCAACTACCAGAGCAATTCCCCACACTATGTATGTATTTTTTTTACATTAATACAGGTCTACTACAGCAAATAATTTAAATAGGTAAAAATAACATTTAACAAATATTCTTTTTCAACCTAAAATGTAACAATAGTCTGAATTTCGGCTTTTATGGAAAACATCAAAGAACAGGTGCAGCAGATTTGTACATTGCTCTACAGGAAAAAGGCAATTAGCAAATGAAGACAAACACCAATTACGGTATAATTCTTGGAAATGTGGGTTTTTCTTACAGTAAAAATTATATAAAACCGCAGCACAGCACAGGAATGGTTGAACTCAAAAAATGTGCTTCATTCCATCCACGCGCAACGTTTCCATCGCTTTGCGATCTTTGTCAAGCATAGCAATCAAAGCATCGACGGCATACCTGGTTCAAATCCAAGTGTATATAAAGTTAAAAAAAAAAGTTGAAAACATCTTTAAAATAAAAAATAAATAAATTACAGTAAATGGCACGTTCCAATAGAAACGACTAATAAAGTATAAAAATCATGAATACACAAAACTCCACCAGATTTTTGGTATTGTTGCATCCGCAAACAGAAAATATGGGAGCAGGAACTAGGTAAATCTTTCTCTGAGGAAGAATGGGCCAAATCATTCGAGCTTTGTCATAAGCTTTCCATATCAGGTAGGGCTCAGGAATCCAATTTTAAAATACTATCGCGATGGTACTGGACCCCGCGAAACTGAGCAAAATCTACCCCTCGTGCTCTGATTTATGCTGGCGATGCAGACAAGCCCAAGGCTCTATGACTCATATTTGGTGGGGATGTCCCTTATTGAGGCCACATTGGAACAGAGTAATAAATTTGATATCAAAACTGACAGGTATCAGACTACACAACGACCCTGCCACTCTTCTGCTGAACATCATCCCAATCCCAATGCACAAGGCTAAAAAATTACTCATGGGTTTTCTATTGATTGCTGCCAGGTTATTGATACCGCGATTGTGGAAATCCACTAGGGTACCTTCTAGCTCTTACTTCCTCTCGGAAATTTCAACAATACACAGAATGGAAGAACTCACGGCAGATTCCCACCACACCACTGAACAACATATAAAGACATGGGGTCCATGGCTTGAGTTCAGGAACTCCCCGGACTTCCTTTCGTTCTCGTAAACCCTGAGGTATACGTTTACTTCTAATCTCAAAACAGGGATGCCTTCGCAAATCCCAACTCCCCCTCTTTCCTCCCTACAATTTTCCTCCCTCCCTCCTTAAATTGAGTTTGTTGTAACTAGTATTGGGATGTTTTCCCCACCAATAAAAAGGGGACTTTGGGGGATATTTATCAGGACCTCGGCGCAGAGGCCCCTGAAATAATCGCAAATGCTAGCTTATTGCTAGGAACACCCATTTCCGGGATATCCCGTGGAAACACCCACACATATATATGCAACATCCCCCACCGGAGCCTTTTCTTGGGGCCTGGAGACAGCCGGGGCCCGGAATACCTGAGTGGCTGGCGGTTGCGGCCTAGGCACGCTAGTGTCACGGTGCCTGGTATGGGGAACCGGAGGGCTGTCCTACAGCCTGGCAGGTCTCCAGCAGGGTGGTGTTGGCAAGAAATGATGAGGGAGAGGCTGCTATAGCGGTTCTCCCTGGGGCAACCCTTTGGTGTCTAGAGTATGAGTCTCTGTGTGGTGGACAGGGTGCCTGTGATGGTGGCAGCCGTAGTAGCAGGGACCAGACGAAGGCAGACGTTGAACAAAAATAACTTACAGTTCTTTATTGGAACCGACAGGAACATTAGCAACGTGCCTTAACAGGATGGTGGAATGCTGGAGATGTAGTTGGAGGGAGCCACAGGATGTAGATCACCAGCCTGGATGCAAAGGGCAGGCTGGGAGATAGCTGTGTCCTGGAAGGATGCTTCAGCTTTATCCTGGATTGCTTCAGGTATCACCCTTGAAGGTAGGATGATACCCCTTTCCTCTCGCTAACTAGCTATTAGCTCCATTCTTCAGGCAGGGAGCTGGGCTCACCTGCTCTCGTCTGGTGTGCTGGCTGCACAGACTCCTCAGAGTCTGTACTGGATTAACTCCAGTCTGCTTCTGAGCTACTGCTCAGCTAACTGCTCTCTAGAAGTTTCCTGACCAGGGGTTTTGTTTCTCCCACTGGTCAGGTGGTGGCTGCTCCTCCAATTACCTCTAAGCTTACAGAAACAGAGTGTAACACATGTGATTGGCTGACACATATGACATCACACAAAACAATTAACTCCTGCCTTACCAGGCAGGTTCTACCACTGCAGTGTTCCCCTGTGTTATCAAGGGACTATGTAGTGACATGCTGTGGGACGTATTCGCAAACACAGCTCTGCCTTGCATCGGCGAGGGTGTTGCAATATATATACAAAATTCATGCAAGATACAAAGTTTAAATATAAAAACAACATAGCAATAAAAGATATAACATCAATACTACTTATTTTTAAACATTTTTTTACTAATAGATATCATTATTATATATAATTAGTATCTTCCCTCTTCCTGAAACTTAATCTTTCTAAGACCGAACTTCTTGTCTTTCCACCATCCACTAACAGAGCCTTTCCTAACCTCTCCACATCAGTCTGTGGTGTCACCATAACCCCAAAGCAGCAGGCCCGCTGTCTTGGGGTTGTGCTGGACTCCGACCTCTCCTTTGAGCCACACATTCAATCTCTTGCTCGCTCTTGCCGGATGCATCTCAGAAACATCTCCAGAATCCGACTGTTTCTCACATTTGAAACCTGTAAAATGCTAACTGTTGCTCTGATTCACTCTCGACTAGACTACTGTAACTCTCTACTAACCGGTCTTCCACTCACCAAACTCTCTCCTCTCCAATCGATTCTTAATGCAGCAGCCAGGCTCGTCTTTCAGACTAAACGCTACACGGATGCCTCCAGTTCATGCCAGCCCCTGCACTGGCTGCCAGTCTCCTTTCGAATACAGTTTAAAATAATAACCCTCATCCACAAAGCTCTGTATAATACTGCACCCCCCTACCTCTCCTCTCTTATCTCAGTCGCCCAACATGTGCTCTTAGATCCGCCAGTGATCTTAGATTAACCTCTACCCTAGTGCGGACCTCCCACTCGCGTCTCCAAGACTTCTCTAGAGCTGCACCAATTCTATGGAATGCTCTGCCCCGGACTATCAGACTAATACCTAACCTCCAAAGTTTCAAACGTGCTCTTAAAACCCATTTCTTTAGGCAAGCCTATAACACTCATTAACTGCATGAAGTTTTAACTCTTCTACTAACCCGTCCTGTGTCCTCCTCCCATCTGTTACCCAGCAACCAGCAGGCACTTCTCTGCGGTCCCATAGACCCTGGACCTTGTATTTAAGATGACGGCTGATGATTGGTTCAAGCGACAGCAATCCCATTTATTATATTTTGTTCTATTCCCTTAAGAAGAATGTCTTGACCATTAAATATTCTTTTACCTCTTGTGTCACCCCACTCCTCCTTATAAACTGTAAGCTCTTGCGAGCAGGGACATCACTACTCTTGTTCCATACGAATGTTTGTGCTCTGTCATGTTTTATTTTATTATATTTGTATTTGTCCCCTACGATTTGTAAAGCGCTACGGAATATGATGGCGCTATATAAATAAAGATTATTATTATTATTTGTTATGTGTGAACAGCTCCCTAGGAATGAACCTATTTCTTGGTGTAGCTTGTCACATCAACTCCCTCTAGTGGTTGATAATTGGATTGCACAACATGGAAAGCTTCCGATTAGTTAATGAGAGAATGAGACCCATCCTATTCACAAAGGCTTTCTAGGTTTTGCAGAGACAAGTTAGCGTATAGGTAAAGTGTTAGGAATATTTTATGTCTCTAGTGTTAAGGGTGCTACAGATTTCCTTTGATAGTTGCCGGGAGCCAACACAAAGGTATGAAAAATACAATTAATTTGTTATATTACTGTACGTCTTGGTTGGACTCCCGGTAGCCAGAAATAAAAGAGAGCAGTTCCAAATCTAAAACAAAATTAAAATAAATGATGAAAAAGACACAGTGTACAACTCTACAACCTTAGTCCTCCAGTACAGCTCCCAATACTATAATATCAGGAATATTGTAAATAAATCTATTCCTTACTAACTGGTGATCGCATCATGGAGTGTTGAAGGATGGCTGCATGGATGAGAACTCAGGGGGAGGGGGGGGGGGGGTTAAATGTAATGCCACCAGGTACAAAACTTGTACATTTGTAATTAACACAAAAACATTCTACTCCACTGATCAATTTAGGGAATTCAAGATTAAGCAACTGCTCAATTGCAACACACAATGTGTAATTTACATGATCACATGCAAGATTTTCAATGGATACGATGTGGGTCAAACCTATAGAGCGTTTTCTTGAGCAAATCAAGGACATAGCCAACCCTGAAGGAAAATCCCTTTGGGTGTATCTAGACTCTTTTTGACACCACATAAGGGGGAGGTTAAAGGTCTCGAAGGTTTTGCTATGGAAAAAGTGCAAATCAAACAGAGGGGGAGATATAAATCACAAACTGAGGGACAGAGAAGCCTATTGGCTCCTTACATCGGATACCAGATTTCCCAATGGAATGAATTTTTTAGTGATAGTGAGCGTAATAATTACAAGCATAACTGAAGCCATAGACTGCATCTGCTGCTCTTTTAGAACCTTTCCGTCTTTGCATTAGTTAATTGTTGTTGCTTTTCAAACTGTACACGTTTTTTGATAATATATTTTAATTTTGTTTTAGATTTGGGACAGCTCTCTTTTATTTCTGGTTGGCTACCGGGAGTCCAACCAAGACGTATAATAATATAACAAATTGATTGTATTTTTCATACCTTTGTGTTGGCTCCCGGCAACTATCAAAGGAAATCTGTAGCATCCTTAATACTACAGTGCGATCCAATTCTCAACCACTAGAGGGAGTTGATGTGACAAACTAAACCAAGAAATAGCTGTCCACACATAACAAATACTAATTATATATAATAATGGTATTTATTAGTAAAAAATGTTTTATAAAATATGTAGTATTGCTGTCATATCACGGGTATATGTGCGCCTGTGACCCGAACCCTTGTTTCGGGTCACAGGCGCACCCGAGTGACTCCGTGTGGGCAGCTGTGCTCGCCGCGTTGCTCACCCTGCTGGGATACAGCGCCGTCTCCCGCGGCTCCTTGTGCGCACGCTGGCTCTGTTAGATTTAAAGGGCCAGCGCACCTGTGATTGGCGCTGGCCAGCTGCCCATCCTGATAAATTCCCAGCCTCTTCCTGTGTTCCCTGCCATATCTTTGTGCCTCACAGCCTTAGAAAAAGCTTATTCTCATGTCCTTTGCGTTTATAGTGATTTCTAGTCGTGACCTTGATTCCATTCCTCACTACGCTCTTGACCTATTGCTACGTCCCCGACTCTGATCCCGTGCTGCCTGTCCTGACCTCCTGCCTGTCCCCGACTACGATTCTGCCTAACGTCTGTGTACCTCGCCTTTGCTGCCACTGCGGACAAAGTTGCACCTGTGGAACGACCTGGTGGTACCCTGCCACAGCAAGTCCAACTGGTGAAAATTGGGTGCCACTTAGACTCCGGTCCCAGGTGTCGGCTTACGTCATCGTCCGCAGTGGTCCAGAGGGTCCACTACCCCTGGAGCCTGACAGTATATATGTGTGTGGGTATTTCCATGGGATGTTGTCCCGGAAATGGGTGTTTCACATTTGAAAATTATTCACAAAAGGTTTGAAGTGAATACAGTCACATAGGAGTCATGATTAAGAGCAGGTAAACTACTTGAAACATTTTTTAGTTTTCTGTACACCTGGATGTTATAGAAGCTCAAATAAAGACGACTTTTCACAAGATCGTCATGAGCTAGATCTGGATTTTTTCTTTCTATGATCCCAGCAACTCACCCCAGTATATAGAAAGTCCCAGCACATACCCCCTATATATAGGTATCCCAGCAAATGGCCACAGTTTATAGGTATCCAAGCACATTTTGCCAGTATATAGGTAGTCCCAGCACATGCACTGAGTATACAGGTCACCCAGACCAACATATTCCGCCTGTATATAGGTTGTCCCAGCACATGCCCTCTGTATAAAGGCAGCCCCAGCACATGCTTACAAGTATATAAGTAGTCCCAGCACATTTCCCCAGTATATAGGTAGTCCCAGCACATTCTCTTTTTATGTTGCCATGCCCTTTGCAGTGGGGTGCACCATGCTCGAGAGGATAATTCCAACAGAGGTTGGTGAGCTGGGACATTATCCTTATATTCCAGTTGCTGGGATACCTATAATACTGGGGCATGTATTGGGACTACCTATATTCTGGGGACATATATTGGAACTACCTGTAACTCGGGGCATGTGCTGTGAAACTACCTATCTACTGGGGGCATGCGCTGAGATTCCTATAAACTTTAGGAATTTGCTGGGACTTTCTATATACAGGGGTCATGTGCTGGCATACTTATATATTGGGGCATGTTCTGGGACTCACTATAGACTCCACTTCCGTGCCTCGAAGTCCAAAGGAAATCCTAAGTTGGGAATATATATATGCGAATTACCGAGGTAAAGAGTAAAAGTTTTTTTATTTTTGTATACTCACAAAACAAGGTTAAAATCACGAGCAAAAGTCTCTTAAAAGCGTCAAACACCTGTACACATATTCCCAGCATAGGATTTCCTTTGGACTTCGAGGCACGGAAGGGGAGTGAGGTCTATAGTGGAACCCAGCACGGGAAAAAGTATGCAGAAACAGGAGGAATTACTGAGGAACTCTTCAATTTTTAACCTACCGGGGACTTGGTGAGATGGTCTTTTGGGACTGTTATGTGAATATAGTAAAAAGAGTAGAGAGCTAACATCTTGGATATAATTTTTGTTTTGTTGGCTAGCTTTGGGAGTGTGCCGCGTTAGTAGCTCCTCTGTTTAACCCCTCCTTTTTAAGATATCAAAACTGTGTGAAGATGTTCTGGGACTACCTATAAACTGGGAGCATGTGTTGGCACTACCTATATACTGGGGACAACTCCTGGGACTACCCTGTATATTGAGGGCATGTGCTGGACTACCTATATACCGGGGGCTTTTCTAGGGCTGCCTATATTCAAGGTGGTATGTACTTAGGTTGATTATATACTTGGGGCATATAATGTAACTACCTGTATACTGGGGGAATGTGCTGGCCTGGGCTACCTATATACTGGGGGCATGTGCTGGGACTACCTATAAACTGGGAGCATGTGTTGGGACTACCTATATACTGGGGACAACTCCTGGGACTACCCTATATATTGAGGGTATGTGCTAGACTACCTATATACAGGGGGCTTTTCTGGGGCTGCCTATATTCAAGGTGGTATGTACTTAGGTTGACTATATACTTGGGGCATATAATGTAACTACCAGTATACTGGGGGAATGTGCTGGCCTGGGCTACCTATATACTGGTAGCATGGGCTGGGACTAAGGATTGACTGAGGACTGGAGTCGGCATCCGGTATTAAATACTCCTAATGTTTTAAAATGGAGGAAACCGACTCAGGTACTTCTTCCTCTTCCTCCTCCGACTCAGGTACTTCGCTACAGTTCACAATTCCAAACTATCAGCAATATTATTCTAAGACACCTACCACTCCTTAATGAGAACCCGATTCTTGAGAAAATTCAGGCAGGTGGATGTGGGATTGTGTCCCGAAGAAAAAAACTTTGGGTAATAGTCTCTCACCCTCTGTAATATCGTTTACCACTGCAATATTACCAATGTTATTTACACTGTGTTTTGTGATGAATGTCAGATGCAGTATATAGGTCAAACAAGTGGGAAATTCAAGACAAGATTTTTAGAGCATCTCAAAGATATTAAATACCCGGAGGGTAAAAACCTCTCGGGCATATCTAAGCATTTTTTGAATATACAAGGTGGTAGAACTAATACCTTGAGAAGTAATGCTTTTGAAAAAGCTTGCATTCCCAGAAGGAGCGGTGACATTGGGTCACTTCTGAAAAACAGAGAGAAATTTACATTAAGAACAATCTTTCCGCAGGGGATGAACTATAGAAGCGAACTAATGTGCCATTACTAACATCCTCATGTCAGTCTAATACCAGGTCATGTTCTAATTTTGGTTTTAACTTTCAGATCCCAAGCAAAGCAGTCTCCATCGTTTGACCAACCGGTATTATAATACGATATTATTATTTCAAGTTACATATTTTTTTTAAAAATGTTTAAATAAAATTTTATTCATATTAAAAAGGAAGAAATTTTTACAGAGATTTCAGATCACAATATATAAAACAACAAGAAATTTTCTTCTCTTTTAAAAAAAAAAAATCTAGATCATCATATAAACATTTTCATAACAAGCAGAGTACATGTACATAGATATTACCATTTCAAATACCAATTATCCAAAAGGGTGGCATCCATTGTGTGCCATTCCCTATAGATCCCTCCTATCGAGAACCTGGTAAGGTGTTCAAATTTCTTTGAAAGGAGAGAATTTAGTACGTACTACGCTTGTCTTTATCACTTCTTCCTATATAAAAAGTAGTTCTAGAGTCCCCCATCCCCCCATACCCGCTGACAGAGGAAAATATTAATCCTCCTAAATACCCCTTCCCAATAGCTCCTAATCACCGGGCAGGACCATGCCGTATGTACAAAATCTGCTTCAA
This sequence comes from Engystomops pustulosus, assembly GCF_040894005.1. Classification (NCBI taxonomy): domain Eukaryota; kingdom Metazoa; phylum Chordata; class Amphibia; order Anura; family Leptodactylidae; genus Engystomops; species Engystomops pustulosus. Next base: position 188,741,122 of record NC_092413.1, on the reverse strand, counting down.
CCGCTTGACATTTCCAGCACCTGGGTTCCTCCCTCAGCTTCATTCTATACAGTGTCGATGGTGTATGATATACCTGATGTATAATATTAAAGTGGATTAACCTGTGATTCCAGCTTAAAGAACCCTTTTTTTGTATTCATGTGAATAATATCCCATCTGTCTTAACTCAGTGAACACTTTCCCACTTACTTTTAGAGTTATGTACAAAGCCCTTTGAATAACAATCCCTTAAAAATCTGTATATTTTATGTGATTTTGCTACCGTGCACCGCATTCTTGATAAAAGATATACAGTCATGTGACTCTAACTTCATTTCCTTACTATGTACATTGTGTTTCATGGCGTGTTTCAATTGTAAGTATCTAAGCCAGTCTCCTCCTTTTATTCCGTGTATCCTTTCATCGCTGGAAAGGATATAAACTGTCCGTCAAACATAATTTGTGAAATATATCTAATACCTAACCCCCACCAAAAGTGTCTATCAGGTAATTCTTGCACGCCAATCAAGTTGTTGTTAAACCCTAATAGGGTATCATGTAAATAACCGTTCACTCCCAAGATCTTCTTAAGGGCTATCCAGGACCTTATCAACGTTCCACCTACAGTGTTTTTGTGAAAAAACTCTCCTTCTATTGAGGAGCCCTCTAGAAACTTAAAGATGGTTTCTACTTTGTCATGCACTGTTTTTACCAGTTTAGTCATTAGTAAGTTGTCCCTCCATCCTACTGGGCGGCCAGGTAGTACCCACGAAAAAAGGGCATACCCAGTCCCCCTTTACCTATAGGTCTATACAGGAAGTTTATCTTCATCCTGACTCTTTTTCTCCTCCAGATCAGGTCATTTAAGATTGCCTCAATCAATTTAAAGTAGGATTCTTCTATCCAAACGGGTGATGCTGATAAAAAATATAGTATTTGTGGGAGGAGGATCATTTTTATTAATCCAATCCTATCGGCCCTGGATAACGGCAGTTTATTCCAACCTCCAGTTCTCTTTCTCAATGTGCTGATTAGGGGAGCTAGATTTAACCAATGGTATTCTTCCAGCTTACCAGATACCTCTATACCCAGATACTTAAAACTCTTCACACAAGCTAGCGTAACATTAGGGGTGGTAAATAGCTACAAAGACATGGAAGAGGCTATAAAAAACATGAAGCTAATTATAGATTCCACTAAAAAAGAAAATAAAGTTGCAGGATAAACTGACGGATCTGGAGGATAGATCTAGACGATCAAATATCAGAATTGTGGGGGGTTCCTGAAGGTGAATTTGATAAAGAAATGATTAAGGGGATTACAAAATGGTTACAGGATACCTTCAACCCCGATGGCTTTTCAAAAGTTTTCAGAATTGATAGACCCCATAGAATCCCCTTTAAGAAACCCCCTCCAGGTTCTTTGCCCAGGGCAATCTTTGCAAAAATGATAAGCTCCTAAGATTTTGACTACATTCTAAGCCAGGTCCGGGATATTGCTGATCTGACCATAAATGGAGCTAAGGTGACTATATACCCTGACTATTCTAAAGAAACCCAATTACAAAGAGCAAGTTTCAAATGGGTCAAGAAATTACTACTTGAAGGTAAAGTGAAAAACGCACTTTTATTCCCTGCGAAATTGTGGGTTATACATCAAGAGACAAGCTGGTTCTTTAGCTCTGCATCGGAAGCGGTGAGCTGGCTGGACCAACAGGGGTTATAAGATGGGGCAATAAGAGCCCTTAGAAAGAAAATAATAGGGATTATAATAAAGGTGGGCCCAATAATGTACCTAGCAGGAAAATTATATGGGCGAGGTGGTGGGGTTGAGGGAGAGGAGGGTGGCGTCAGGAGGAGTTCGAGACCTGTTGAGAAGAAGGTGGAGACAGGTCATTGTGGGGTTTGGACAGGGGGAAGGAATTATCCCGCTGGCAGAGAGGGGCTGTTTTTTTTCCCCTTTCTTTTGCTAACAAATGGAAACCAGAATACTATCTTGGAACGTTAGAGGAATGAGCGAAAGAACTAGAAGGTGTCAAATCTTTGATGTTATTAGTAACCACCTTCCAGCTATTGTCTGTCTCCTTGAAACTCATTTGACCTCAGAGAACTCCTATTGTCTCAAAAAGAACTGGGCTGGAAGTATATTTCAATCATTTGGCACTAACTATTCTAGAGGGGTGTCTGTAATAATTCATAGAGATATAGATTTTGAAATAAAGGACTCTCTGAGAGACAAAGATGGTAAATATGTTTTTTTTCATGGTATATTGAAGGGCTTAGAAATCATTTTGGCATTTATATATATTCCTCCCCCAGCTTCATTAGAGGTAATTTATGCCTTATTGAAATTTATAGAACCCTGGGACCAGTGTCCCTTAATGGTAATGGGAGATTTTGACCTGGTGATGGATGGCCTGAAGGACAGGTTTAGGTTAATCCGGTTAATCTGCAGCAGAAGATTGAACTCGCTTTGCGAAGAACTAAACTGGATAGATGTATGGCGGAAATTATACGGGAACCAAAGAGCTTTCTCCTGTATGAGCCGCTCATACCAGACGTTATCCCGAATTGACCTATGCCTGTCCAATTTTGCCTTCTTTAACTTGATTCGTAAAATGGCATATGAAAACATTAGTATATCTGACCATGCCCCTGTTATGATTATTTTAAAATCAACATTACACATATATAAAAGATTCAAGCTTAACCCATACTGAATTTGTATCCTTAAAGATCACCTTGATATTGGGAAGGAGGTACAGGGGTTCTGGGAGCAGAACGTTGGTACTGCAGGTTATGGGTCAGTATGGGATGCTCTGAAAATCCACATGGGGGTAGTATACCGGAGGAAAATTAGACAGGCTAGGATTCAGTATAGTCAGCAAGAAAGTGATTTATCACAAAAATTGCGAAATTCAGAACCAAAACTTATTTTTTGAACCAAAAGGCACAGCATAAAATCTTTTTTCGCTCCCAACTCCACTTTGAGGGGGGTAAACCAGGGAAACAGTTAGCAAATATGATTCTGGAATCCGATAAAAATAACTTTATTACAGCTATTAGGAGGAAAGATGGAAAATTGTTAATGAGGAGGGTATATTACAAACTATAGCAAGTTTTTATGAGCAATTATATACATCTAAAAAGACATCCAACATTAGGGAAATTGAGGAATATCTGGAAGAGATACAGTTCCCTAAAATATCAGGTGATCTATGTCAGATGCTAAATGGCCCCATTAGGCTGGATGAACTGGGACTTGCCTTAGACTCATTCGGCAAGGATACTTTGCCGGGTCCCGATGGTCTGCCTTTCAGTTTTTACAAACAATATAAAGAAATACTGCTTCCCAGACTCCTGAAGGTATTAGAAGAAGTCATAGAATTGGGGGGAGTCACCAGGGCGATGGCTGCGGCCGGCATAGTTCTTATTCCAAAAAAAGATAAAGATCTAATGGATGTGGGCTCATATCGCCCGATATCATTGATAAACACCGACATTAAGATCTTTGCGAAGGTCCTCGCTATGAGATTACAAAAGGTTATAAAAAGTATCATACATAGAGACCAAAACGGGTTTATAACAGGGAGGAGTACAGGAGACTGTATTCAGCCGCTCTTCTCGGCCATTGACCATGGTGAGGGGGCGCTCCACTCCGTCCTGCCACTGGACGCAGTTAAGGCCTTTGACAGGGTAGAGTGGGGCTTTCTTTGGGAAGTAATGAAAAAGTTTGGACTGGGGGATCGCTTTATTGGTTTTGCCAGATGTATGTACAGGGCTCCCACAGCAAGAATTCGTATAGGATCCAATGAATCAAAGCTATTTCAGCTTACACGTGGGACGAGACAAGGGTGTCCCCTATCGCCCCTGTTATTCGCAATATATATTGAACCACTTGCCATTAAAATAAGAAATGACTCTAAGATACAAGGTGGAGGGTGTGGGGGCCCTGTATATAAGATTTGCTTATATGCCGATGATTTGGCTCTATTTTTACCGGACTCCCTGGTGTCAATAACAGCTGCAATTGCAACGGTTGAGGACTTTGGCAGACCCTCAGGTCTGAAAATCAATTGGGAGAAGTCAATTGTGATGGCCCTAAACCCGTTAGTGGAAGAATAGGTAGTCAATTTATATACTTACCGAATAAGTGACAACGCTGGCACTTGCCAAGTGTGAAGCAACCCATAAGGGATTGACACGGAGCTCCCACTGTTTATATGATGTGTGGTCACATGAGAAAGTCACATGATTATGTATTGTGAATAGCAACACGCCTCCATGACAACATGTGAAGATGATTCACTCAGCGTTTTTTCATCAAATGTTTAATGCAAAACCTTAAATGTATTTAATAAGATATGAACTGTATTCACTATTACATGGGAATTTTGTATTTTAATACGATTTGTATTTATATGTTATCATGGTTTGTTAGGGAGCATGTAGTAAGGAAAGCACACAATAATGCTGGAAACACATTTACTTTTTTACCTGTACCTGTTCCACGCCATGGATTGACAAAATAAAGGTGGTTAGAATTTGTTCAAGAGCTGGATCCGTGATTTAGTTTTTCTGAATATACTGCCCGGCAGCAGGGTGGATCCGTGCACTGAATGATAATGCCGAGGATTTGGGTGAGCTGGAGTATCTTTTATTCTTTCACTAATGTTTTGGGACTATCTATATTCTGGGGCATGTGCTGGGATACCCAAATACTGGGGGCATGTACTGGGACTACCTATATACGGGGGGAACATGTTGGGACTACCTATATACTGGAGGCATGTGGTAGGACTACCTATACACTAGGGGCATGTGCTTGGATACATGCAAGGTGCATGTGTTTGGGTTGACTATATATATGGGGCATATAATGGGACTGCTATTACTACTACTGGGGGAACATGTTGGAACTACCTATATACTGGGGGCATGTAGTGGGACTACCTATATACAAGGTAATGGGCCGGGACTACCTATATGCAGGGGTAATGTGCTGGGACTACCTATATACAGGAGGCATATGCTGGCATACGTATATATTTGGGCATATTCTAAGACTAACTATATAATTGGGGGCATGTCTTGGGACTACCTATATACTGGGAGATTGTGCTGGGCTACCCTATGTACTAAAGAGCACGTGCTGGGAATACCTTAATACTGGAGGAATTTCCTGGGATACCTTTATCAGTTTGGTTGTACTGAGACTATCTATATACTAGGGGCCTGAGTTGGGACTAGCTATATACTGGGGGCATTTGTTTGGCTCCCTAAATACAAGGGACATGTGTCTGGAGTACCTACACTAGGGTCATGTATTGAGACTACCTATATCCTGTATCCTGGAGGCATGTGCTGGGAATACCTATATACTGAAGGAATGAGTTTGCACTATCTATATAGTAGGGCACATGTTCTAAACTAACTATATACTCTGGGCGGGTACCGATATACTGGGGCATCTGCTGGGTCTACCCCATATACTTGAGAAATGTGCTGGGCTATCTGTATACAGCAAGCATGTTCTTGACTACTATGTACAAGGGGGCATGTTCTTGGGTTAACTAGATACCACCTAATGGTCACAGTATGGAGGTAACATTAGTTTTTGTGCAGGGGATTAAACACATTAACAGTTACATAGTAACAACTTTAAAAATAATGGAGATCCCAGAGTACTGTATAAGTACCACATATAATGTCTGCTCTGTGGGCACCATTATTATCTGCTTTGGCATTTTCAAAGTTATTGTCTGTTATGGGGTCTCTACTGTCTGCTCCGGAGGGTCTCCATCATTATTGTCTTCTCTAGGGTGTCCAATATAATTATTATTACACACTGTATTTGTTGTCTGGGCTGGGGGTTCTCCATAGTCTGTTCTGGGGAAGGCTGGATTTTTGTCCTCTTGGAGGTCTCAATTATGATTTATAGGTGCTTTGAGGTTCAGAGTCTCCAGTTTTAGTAAAGTGAAGTAGAATAATACACTGAAATTACTTAGGGTAGTAATAAGTTCGGATTCGTAAATATAACTGGATTTGATGTGCTCACCTGATTAGGTTGTGCAAAGTTAGGCACAATCCTAGTTTTAGTATATGTGGAGGCTGCATCTGTTCCCTATGGTCCCTGGTTGTGGTTACACAACTAGATGAAAATTCTGAGATTGGGTGCAGGTAAAAAATACAGGTTTGTACCACGTTGCCTTCATTCACTCAGTTGGTACAAAGCATTTGTAGTAGAAATTCTGTTTTATTTGTGAAAACGTACTATGTGTTTTTAGGGTGGACCGCGCCCTTCATCAGGTCCAAAACTTAGATACAGGCCACAATGGCAAGGGTTGTTGAGCTCTCCTTGCTGCAAACTAAGTGCGTGTTTGCAGTACGGATCACGACAACCCTTGTGGCCAGTATCTACAATTTGGACCTGACGAAGGGTGCGGGCCAAATATGAAACGCCTAGTCCATTATAAATAAAAAAGGATATAAATAAAACTTTGTGCATCTTGTAGCACTGCACTATTTTGATACTTTGTGTTGTTGCTTTTCTGTTAATGAATAGTCTATCAGTTATTATGGAAAGCTACACAGCACAATTTTAATGATGTGATACATCTTCAAGTCGATACTATGGACTAGTCTTATATTACAGGTTTATAGAATAATGATGTATCCATTAAAAAGTATTCATGGACTCCTTTCATGATTGTATCTTTTCATGACAGTATCTCCGACCTATCACCACATAGATCTTAGTTACAATTCCCATAATGGTGATCAGTTCCAAGCAGAACTTGAAAATCTTATTTTAAGAGGGAAAATATAAGGATGACACTCACCATTCGTCTTCTTATTGTTCTTTTATTACTAAATAATTATAAACATGAAAAAAACCACAGAATTGTACGGGAGGGAGGAAAAACAGGACATGACATGGTGACAAGTAAAACAACGTCTGTTTCATGAAAACGGGTTGAGGCCGTCCCATTTCACTAGACCATTTCATATTGGTCACTTGTACTCAGTATTCCTGCTCTATTAAAGTGTCTCTCACCAAACAGATGATGAGGAATGGGATATCTTACCTGCAACACACACGCTCCCATCTCCACCCCTGCCGCCGACACAAGTGGGCTTTTTTTTTTTTAAATAATAACTCAAATCATCCCCTTCCTTTTCCTTAGAACACATATCAAATTTAATAAGTAAAATTGTAAACATATTATGAATAGCCACCAATAAAATTGCCTCCAATAAAAATTTCATAAATATGATCAAAAGAACCTACAATTTTCAAAATTATATCAATAAAAACATCATCCCATCCCGCAAATAATGACAACTTAAACATCTTTGTGCACTGAAGTATCAAAATGTTACAAGTGTCAGAATATGGCAACGCAAGGCATTTTTTTAGTGCAAGGTTTTTAAAAATTTTTAAAAAGAATTGAGATCACTAAACTATATAAATTTGGTATCACTACGACCATACTGAACCAAAGAATAACGGAGAGGTGTCATCTCAACCGCACATTGAAAGTGGTAAAAATAAAACCCTCCAGAGTATGGGATAACACGTAGCTTTGTAAACGAAAAAATCTAAAAGTTACGGTTTGTAAAGGAGAGGAGTACAGAACGGAAAAGCAAAATAATAAAAAAAACTTGGTTTTGGAGTGGTTTAGTTTATAAAGAAATTTTTGTAAAAAGGGGAGTGAGTGCTATAAATGGTAAAACATGTCATCATTCAAAAACACAGGATTCTTGGGAGATGGGTTTGAAAAATTCCCCTAAATTACTGCAGAGCTCGAGACCTACTATAAACTTCTCAAAAACTGGAATTTTGTGGGCCAAGCAGCTTCACGTAAACCTCACATCACCCGGCACAATGGCAAGTGTTGGCTGAAACAGTGTAAAGCACAATTCCCCCACTGAACAATTTACCCTTCTATTTTTGGCAGTATGAGGTTGTATTTTAGGGCTTGGCCTAGGGTACTCAGTTCCAGCTAGGGAAAATCATAATACTTCAGAATAGCACATTTTCTGCACTGAAATATAGGACCTCATTTGGTTGCACCTTCTTTTGGGAGTATCTGGGTCTGCCATCTAGCAGCCACCATAGTCAACTCTAACTTACTCGCTTGTCATGGAGCCCTTTAATGACCAAAGTCAAACAATACAGTAAATACCGATGACATTTACATTATATACTATCTAACACATATAAATAAAAAGAAAATGAAACCTTATTAAATATATATTGAAGTTTCTACCCCCTTAAATCTAAATTGTTAGCTACAAAAGTTTGACAGATCTTGTAAAAGCTGCTGGGGTAGAATCCAATTTTGGTTCCAATGACACTTAAAGTTGATAAATATTATAATACCATAATTTTGTAGAAAAATATTGTTTGCACAATTCATCATTATTTATAGGAAATTGTAGTGGTAGATATATATTATATCTTGTAACAACACTCTATAGCCATTTGAACCTTGAAAACCTCTGTAAAGAGTTCCTTCCCCACCCAGTAATGTCTCTCTAAATTCTTTACCTCAGGCTCTACGAAACTTCTTTAAAGGTGGCCTTTGTACAGTTTTAACCTGTTTAGACCACAAGAGCTCACTATACTGGAGTTCTGGAAGAATAAGTCTATGACAAAGTCTATGTTTATCTTTTTGAAGTCCGGGCTTCAGGTTGTACCCAAGAATTTCAGCCATACCTGACTGATATGGGATCATCGATTTATCTTTTAGTTGACTAGGGTTTACTTCAGCATCTAGACATTTCTCAGAAAGCTGTTCTCTCCTTTTCCTTAATTCCTTCACTTCTTCCTCCATCCGTTCAATCCCAAACCTCTCCACTCGATTCCAAAATGAGTTATTGAAGTGAACGTACAACTGCCAGTCCAGCTGGTTCCAGCTTTTTATTTTCTCTTTAGTCTCCTCGGAGAGAACCTTTCTGCTGGTATTACTTCTAATATTTAGAGGAAATGATAAGACGTCATCAAAAGTCCAACACAGGGCATCTTTGAGGAGCACCAAAGACTCATCAAAGTATTCTGTAATCAAGACCAGATCAAATATTGTATCTACTGTTTGAGTGAGGAGTTTATATTGTTTAGGTGACTCAGGTCCATTGTTGTCAAAGCCAAGATCAAAAGTTAGTAGATTTTTTGCATAATTACTGCCCAATCTTTGACTTTGGTAAAATTTGGGGGTGTTGTTTATGAAGCTTTCTATATCTTTGGCTCTGAGAAAGGAAACCGTCTCTTTGTAGTATGCGAAAGATGACTCCATTAGGGTTATCGGATTTCGGAGGATGGTGAAATAAAATGTATCTCTGGGCATGACCTTCTCCACCTGTAAAGAAAAAAGACATTATTTTGTCTCCTATGACTACATTTTATAGAAGGACAAAGGATTTTTTTTTCTGTTTTACCATTGTTACTTCCAAAGTCATAACATTTTTATCTCTCCATCAATCCAGGGATTTCTGTTTTAACAATTTTGCATTGCTTATAACTTACTGATTAAAGGATTATTTCAGTTTTGCTTTCTCAGTGACATATTAAAAGTGTTCACAGTTGTTCTGTTGGCTGTGTCAAAGAAATATATATGTGAAACACAGTAGATAGGAGTGCTCAGTGCTCATTACACAAATTCTTTGTTATATTTGAGGAGCAATGGAATGCGTGGTTGTGCTCCATTCCAAATGAAATATTAGACAGTCCATGACATAAAGTGCAAGAAACATGAATGGCACTCACCACTTTCATAGAGGCCATAAGGGGGGGTTGGTGGGGATTTGTTGGGGGGGCCCTGACTAGAGAGGGGCCCTGCCCAAACCCCCCCCCCCCCCCCCAGAGTCTGATGAGAGTAGAGGGGCATCAGCACAGACTCTGCAGCACAACCTACGCTCCTTCCAGGATCTACTAACTGCAGCAGCAGTCAGAGAAGAGGGGGCGGGGCACAGCAGGAGATCAAGCCACACCCAGAGTACAGGAAGAGGAAGCAGGGGGAAGTGTTTAACCCTTTGTCTGCCCCAGCAGGATTCAGGATTTCTGGAACATGTTCTGCATGAATCTGGCGCTCCCTGCTCTGCTCCGACAGAGTGCACCACTGTTTTTTGGTGCACCTTTAACATGGGGCTTGCGAGACAATTCTGTCGGACTTTGCATGATAAATGTGGCACACGGTCCAACTGAGTACCATCATGTGTCGCATGATGGCTAGTGCAGCTGCGCCACAAATGTGGTGCAGGCACTTCTTACATACCTATGGAAGCACTTTGCACATAAAAGAACGTGCACAGTTGGACAGAAAACTGGCATTTGGACCTTAGAAAATGTGCCCCATAATATTGGGAAGAGCACGCATTGCTTTCCTTCCCAATATTATGGGGCACATTTACCTACCCAGTCACCAGAGTTCACACAAAGTGCATTGTGTGCCCAATATCCTTCATGTGTCGCTTCCCTGCTGAGGTCCAACAGAGTTCACCTTTTATTCCCGGTTCATGTAAGTGCTTGCGCTTGCTACACAATTTGAAAGTTAAAACCCGCTCTCAGACCAAATCAGTCGGATCGTCTGACGGCGCGTCCCCTAATCTGTGTTGCATGAAAGCCAGCGCAGCTGTGCCACAAAAGGGTGGTGTGCGCCACAATCCCAGTGCACACATTTCTTGAATACCTGTGCAAGCCCTTTTAGCCCCAAAAACGCTGTACAGTCTGACAAAAGTGTGTGCGCGACCCTTGGTAAATGAGCCCCTATGTGTTTTTAATGATGAAATGAAGATGAACTAACAAGAAAAACAGCAACAGTGGTGAATGCCCTTCATGTTTCTTACAATACAGGCAGTTCCCTACTTAAGAACACCCAACTTACATACGACCCCTCGTTACAAACAGATCTCTGGATGTTGGTAAGTTACTGTACTTTATCCCTAGGCTACAATAAACAGCTATAACAATTATCACAGGTGTCTGTATTGAAGCCTTATTGTTACTCCTGGTTCTTATGACAATCGAACATTTTTAAAATCTAATTGTCACAGAGACCAAAAAAAATTTGTCTGGATTTACAATTATAAAATATACAGTTCCAACTTACATACAAATTCAACTTAAGCCTACAGAACCTATACTGTACGTAACTCGGGGACTGCCTGTTCATAAAATATATTATACATTACATTACATAAGGTATATATAGTACCAGTGGTAATAGCATGGAAAAATCTATTTATTTTAATTATGAAAAAAATATATAAAATATATACAGGTGGTCCCCTTCTTTAATCATGCACACTTTTACAGAATCATAGCAAATTCTCCATATACTGCAATGCAGTAGTATTGCAGTATATCATAGGAGCAATCAGACTCCCTGGGGTTATAGCAAATTCTCCATCTACTACAATACAGTAGTATTGCAATACATGATAGGAGCAATCAGACTCCCTAGGGTTAAAGTACCCTAAGTGTCCAACAAATAAGTAAAAAAAAGTTTAAAAAAAAACTTTCCCTAGAACTGATATATAGATAAATAAATAAAATCATAAACATATTAGGTATAGCCTCTTCCCGAACGTCGGGTTCGGCCACGCCCCCGATTTCCGTCGCACGCATGTCAGCGCCGATGCGCCACAATCCGACCGCGTGCGCCAAAATCCCGGGGCAATTCAGGTAAAATCTGTGCAAATCGGAAATATTCGGGTAACACGTCGGGAAAACGCGAATTGGGCCCCTAGTAAATGACCCCCATTATATATGTAATAAAGGTAATTACCTCAGTCAGTGAGAAGCGCATGTGGTGGCACATGATATTGTATGTTACCCTTTTTTTGGCTGAAAACCCAGCGACACTTGAAGTGGAGAAAAACTTTGTATAGTCGAAATGGAATTTTGGGATCGGAAGAGCAAATGTCAGATTATGAGATTCTCCATAGCGGAACAGGATATTCATGATGGTACTGCTGGCTGTTTTGTGTGTTTTCAGGAAGAAGATATTTCTGCGCGGCTGACATGAATCCCATGTGCTCTCCGATCCCTGGGGGTTGGGGTTTGTGGGGCCATCCTCTTGCTGCGCCCTCCACCTCTCCACCATTTCTTGAAGTTTCTTCCACTCTGTTTCGGACAAATGCATGCTGATTTTTCTTGCCAGAAAGGATAAAGATGGAATATAATCTCTATAACATCTGTATGGAGAAGGAAGAGATTTGTTAACCACTTCACAACTGATTTATTTTAACAATGTTAAAGGGGTATTCCAGGAATCAGCATAATTCATATACAAATGGGTTCTTAAAATATAAGCTAATGTGTAATTAGTTGTTATTTAAAATTTTGCTCCCCTTAGCAGAAAATGCTGGTGACATGCAATGTAATGAAGAATTAAAATACTACTGGACCTTTAATCAGTCCGTTAATTTCCTCCGCACGGTCCGTTGCAGAGCAGACACAGGAGAGAAGATGGCCGCTGGTCACATGTCCACATCACATGGCCTGCACCTGCCTGGGCAGGTCATGTGATCACCACTACATTTGGTTGTAGTTGGTTGGTTGCAGTGCATCCAGTATGGGCAGTGTTTTGGTGATGGCAGTTACCCATCACCAAAAAAAGAAAACCTGTTAGATCATCACTGGGAGCAGAGCAGAAGAGGTGGGAGGAGTTACTGAGAACAAAAGGATCTTGGGACTTGTAGTTTCCAGTGGCGGACATCTTAGTGATAACTCCACCTACTTTAGAGAGGCCAACTTTCATATTCCCGGAATACCCCTTTAAGTTATTTTTGCATTTTTCTGTCATTGCGCTTACTTTTTTTATTTTGCCCTTAATGTAACTGTTTGAGGGATTGTATGTGCAGGACTAGCCATGGTGTCTAATGGAACATACACTGCGGGTCAATATTAGAGAACAATGTACGATCACTTGATTATTTCAGAAATATTGTGATTTTCATGAACATTTGATGGATTATATGTAAGAGATAGAAAATGCTACTAAAACTGAGTATTGCAAAATGACCAAAGTACATTAACATAAAACCTTTAGGATACATTCACACACGTGTGCCCGGCCTACCGTAGTACCCCGCCCCTCCACATGGCGATACATGGCGCACCGTGCGTAATACGGGGAAAGATAAGAAGGGTACAGCGCCGTGCGCCCATCGCCTTATTTTGCAAAATGGATTGATCATAAATAGAAAACAGCAATGACTGTAGCACAGAGAATGATTATAATTACATTTTCTAAGGTTACAGCAGTCACCGATCAGTAGGGAGTGCTCAGGACTACTGGGATTTTGGTCCAATCTCTCCACAAGTTCTGTGACTTCTGTGGGTTTCTTGGCCATAATTTTTTTTACCGTGGATTTTCCAGTACTTTTCTACTGAGTTTACATCAGGAATCTGTGCTAACCATTTCATTGTTTCAATGTTTTCGGTTTCAAGGGTTCACTTTTTTCCCCAGTTTGTTGACAAATATAGCTTGTCTGTCCACACAACATGCTCCTCAGTCAGGTTAGTCAAGCTTATTGACACTGTTTGCTAATGAGAGGTTTGGTCCTTGCATATTTGGCTCTCTGTCCAAATGCTCTTAAACCTCGAGACATTTTATGAAGGAAACAGAGCACTTCCGTGCTGATCTGGGGAGCAGTTCCAGCTAGAGTGTTGAAACAATAACCCATGGAGATTCTCTGCATTATCCTGTCCTCTCTTGCATTTGTCTTTGCAGGATGATCAGCCATCTTGGAGGACTTGAACGAGTTTGTGAAGTTGTAAAGATGCAATATTCTAGAAATCACAGACTTGGAACAATCAACTTCTCTTGCTATGTCTAATAGGGTCACCCATTCATCTGCAAAACCTGCTTCTCAGGTGCTATAACGTCTTGCTTCTGGCACCGGCTTACGAACGGAGCCGGCACCAGAAGGAGCAGCTGTCAGCTGTCTATCACAGCTTACACCGAGTGCTAACACCCTTACCCCTTACACGCCGCGGTCAAGCATGGATTGGATCCCCTGTGCCGCTTACCGGGGGATCCGATCCACTTCTGGCCAGCCCCGATGATTGCCGAGTGCCCCGGGGCTGCCCAATCTTCTGAGCAGTCAGACCCCTTCCGAGTGTAAACTGTGTAATGAATAAGTGAATGAATAAGTATTGTAGAGCAGTGTATTGAACTTGAACCAGCGATCAGAGCATCATCAGTATGGCAGTATATGGGGATTTTCCTCCTCATTCTTTACATTGTGCAATTAGCAATTTGTAATGAATGGGTTAAAACCAGACAGCCTCAGGTCTTCAGATGCTGTATGTTAAAAAAAATGGTCCATGGAGCATCATATTAATAAAGATCGTGCGCCACTTTTGATTAATCTGGGGCACTCTGCACAGTCCACAGTTTGCACTACTTTTGATAAATGTGTCCCGATGTCTGCAACTTAAGCCGGGACAAGTGGATGGCCCATGTGATCTCAGCTTGGAGTTATCATAGAGCATTAGTGGCTGCGCCATGACCTGTTGCTCAGATGGCATTTTTAATAGGGGTGAGGTGGAGGCCTATGCAAGTGGAGCCGGATGAAAACAATCCGATGGAACTTGAGACACTCTTTGCAATGTAATTGACCAATGCCTCAACTTCATCTGGCCTCTTCATTCTGAGAGCATTATTGTGTACTACAAGAATAAGCTGCCCGGGCGAGGTGTTTGGCGTTTTTTACATTGTTACCATGCATTGAAATCCAGTGTTCGGGAGAACGAAGAAAGGGCAGGAGAAACCTAGGAGATCCTCAATTTGTAGCTGAAGGGAAGGTGGTGAGATTACCTACTGAATGTGAACTGTGACTTAAAAGAGTCACAGCACTGACCTTTTTTATCTGTGTGAATTGGTTACTATAGGGGGAGAGTGCAGGTTCAGTAGCTCCTCTGTTCCTTTTTTTCCCAGTTTTTTTTCCGGAGGTCGAACTTTCCTGCAATATTTAATCTATTCACACTGACCACTGACGAGCTGTGTACTGGTTTTAATCGTGAACCAAACACAGTCAGAGGATTATCGTAACTATATAGATATGCTGTGTCCCATTGTCCTGGTACCACAAGTCTGTATGAGCAGAATATGGATGGGACTACACAAACGCTGTGCTCTCCTTTCTCAGATCATGGGTTACACTAGTGCTAAAGCGCGGCTATGCCACTTACTTTCTATTACAGTATATCACTATGATGCTGACTTTCATAAGTGCCGATTCCTATCTTTCCCTCTTACATTCAACAAAACCTTGCCCTAAAAATACCCTACAGCCGTTTTGCCGCCATATTGCGACTTCATCTGGGGTTGATATCTAGACACCATACTTACATTCCCCTAATTCAATGGGAACACATGCAGAACGAAAATAGCGGTATATACTTGCATGCAGGAGGGTTTCCCCTCTAGTCCTTGCCCTAATTGTGTTGATACATATTTTATAAATGTTGTGCATAATTTTAATCAATAATAAAAGTTATATTTTATCTGTTATCTAGTCCCCTCTACTATCCCCCTTTCCTTTATTAAAAAGGCAAGAATTCCCTGCAAGCCCAATGACACTAAGTCAACATAAAGCACAATTCAGGTCTGCACATTTTTATTAGGAAACAATTGTGGCAAGGTAAAGTAAATATACAGAAAAAGAGAAACTTCTTGTATAAACTGGTTGATATTCAGTGGCCTCGTCTGCAGATCTGTCACATTATTGGCGTGCCGGAGGGACATGCACTTAGGAATTTCCCAGTCACATGTAGAAATATTTAAAAGGTAACAAAGTCAGACACCTAGTCTTATCTTAGCGCAGGTCGCAGCTCAGATTCCAGCTGAGATTAACTGTAAAAGGTTACCACCTGGGGTTTGGGCTACTAAGAGTATAAGTGACCTGGGACTGCAGGAAGATTTGGTGTTTTGTGAACTCTGTCCTGGGGCGATGGCCTGAGTGCCTGTAATAACGGCTCTGAGAGCCACCGGTTCGCCACCACTGTCTAAGAGTCTCTCAATGCTCACTGTCTAGACAGAGAAGAAAACTTTCGTCACTATTTGTATAAAACAAAAACAACAAAACACAGACCCTTATCAAATTTGGGCTACAAGCGCAGCTCACCCCCGCCCCTCTCCATAGAAATACACAGTGCAAGCGCTGTATTCCGTAGAAAGATAGGACATGTCCTATCTTTCTCCCGGCTATGGAACAGTAGGGTGCCGTATGTGTGCTGCACCGCACCGCTCCTGTACGGAGCCGTGAGGTCATTGCAATGTATTGGGGAAATATATAGGCTGTATATACTTCCCCCATACATTCATGTGAATGTAGCCTTACTTTTATTCCTATACATTCCACCAACCTTTGTTGTATACCGATGTTAAAAAACTGGAAGGTGATTATTGATGTCCCGAAGATGATGGCGACACAATATCCCACTTTTACAAAATTAATAATTCTGTCAGGAAAAACAAAAGAATAAGAGTCAGAGACTTGCACGTTAAATCAAAGTTACTAGTTGTAATATATGTGACTGTAGGAGTAGATTATTGTAGTCAGTGTTGTGACCTTGTAATGGCTTGTATATAATGGATGTCACTTCTCCTTTATCATACATAACAACATCACACTGGGACATAAATCCACGTGTGAAGCAGAGGTTCGATGTCACTCAAAATGGAACAAGATCTGAGAAATTAAGCAATTCCCAAAGCAGGGACATGACAAATGGAGAACCTTTAACCCCTTATCTCCTCACCTGTTTTCCACATTATTGTCCAGGTCATTTCCCTTCTACAAGCTGTAACCTTTTTATTTTTCTGTCTCTATTAGTGATGAGCGGGTATATCAAAATTCAGGATCGACGAGTTCGGCCAAACATCAGGAAAAAATTTAGTTCGGTCACAGACCTAATTTGAATTTAAAAACTGAACACGAACCACATTGAAAAAAATGGGGACCCAAATTTTAACACCTTAAAAATGGCTGTAAAATGGGGATTGTAAGAGGTAGAGGGCTGCAAAATGGGGGTAATAACAAGGCAGATGTCCTGACAAAAATGAGCTAAGGAAAGTACTCCAAATAATATCATATCATAAACATATTAGTATAGAAATATAAAAATATTAATAATACAATTGATAAAACCAATGCTGTTGAGGTTGAAGGCAATCTAGCTGTTATTTCTCTCTACGGTAAATGAAGCAATTGCAAAACCGTATACCCGTACTGCGGTTAACCCCTGCCTGCCATCAGTATTGCATTTTCATTATTAGCTCCCTTTAAAAAAAGCATAGAGCTACAGTGGTGATCAGTGAGAGTAAAGATAAATGCCCTCTCAAGACAAATATATAGAAAAGGGACTCAATAACCCATTCCTTTTATATGAGTATAATAATCACAGATTTTCCATTCTTCCCCTTCTCTCCTTACTTTATATTTTGAAATAAACAAATTCAGCAAATGTGGACTCTTATTTCTATCTGTAGCTTTGTGTCCCTATCTGCCCTGAAAAGGGCAATTATTCATTTTTTACAGTTCTTTTCTTTCCCTCAATGTCCCTCCAGCTGCAGGACTGATGGAGGAGAATATGGGATGGAGACAGAGGGGATGGCTCTGAAGACAGGACTGACCGATGGGACTTTGTATAGTGGGTGCTGTGCATCACAATACAGAAGGAAAACCTGTGTATACCATGAAGAGTCACAGAGAACCCATGAACCCATTAACATTACTACTCTTTATCCTCCACAACCTATTAGATAAAAAGATGATGGGCTGTAACTGCTGCAGATCATTATTTATGTGTGTTTTATTCACTGCTCGTACCAAACATTTACATACACTATATAAAAAGACACATATACATGTTTTATTTCTCACTCACTGACATGAAATCTTAAAAAAATCTATCCCATTTTAGGTCAGTTATTATTGTTTATATTTATATGTGGCAAATGCCAGAATAATGAGATATCAGGAAGAAAATTTTAGGGCTTACACAAGACCTGTTCACCCTTGGGTGCAATTTCGAGAAACATGAATCCCTTGCTCGAAAATAAACATAAAAGAACCAGATTAATGTTGACCTTAATTTCTGGAAACATGTCCTGACATGTACAAAAGTAAAATTGAACTGTTTGCCCACAATGATCATCGTTACATTTGGAGTAAAAAGGGAGAAGCTTGCAAGCCTGAGAACACCATCCCAACATTGGCCAAGATGTATATGGCTCAGATTTATTGAAAGTGTAATCTGTATTAAGTGCAGTGTACCTTTCGTATGTGCAGGGTGTGTAAGGTCATTGACTACTAGTGCACAGTCCTCAATTGCACTTCTCGGGAAGAGTGCAGCAATTTTTTTGGTGCAACTTTAAATCGTCAAATATTGTCTGTACACTATTTGGTGGTGGAAGGAGGAAATATTTTAAGACATAGTAAAGAGAAGAAATTAATAAATGGCTCTTGGGACGGTGTTTCATTTACTGCTGGGTATTCCAGCATACTCACAAACAATATTAAAAGCGCACATATCACAATGGTTAAAGGGCATGAGGTCCGCTGGCGTTTTTTAACCATTGTGATATGCGCTTTTATTATTGTTTGTGAGTATGCTGGAATAAAATTGTTTTTACTCTTATCCTTGGTGATCTGCACCATCTGTCCACATTCTTCCTGATACAGGACCGGTGCTGTGATTGCGTGCACAACAGTGTAGCGTGGTCTCCCACAGGATCCAGTATAGAGAAGTGAACATCGTGACAGGAGGAATTACTGAGGAAATTTCTTCAATCTCCGATCTATAAGGAACTGGGTGAGACCGTTCTGTGGAACTCTCAATTTTAACATTTTATTGTGGAGTTAGAGCACTAACATTGTTTTTTTATGTGTGTTTTTTTATCTCAAGACATCAGCCAGGAAATTAAAGCTTAGGTCAAATGGGTCTTCCAGATGGACCATGATCTGAAGCTACTGCCAAACTGGTTACAAAGTGGCTTAAGTATAACATCTAATATTGATCTTTTATTGTGGTTTTTGTTTCCTATTTATGATTATTCCATGTAGATATATACAGGCAGTTCCATGGTTACATACAAGATAGGTTCTGTAGGTTTGTTCTTAAGTTGAATTTGTATGTATGTCAGAACTGTACAGTTTATAATTGTAGTTCCAGCCACAATTTTTTTTGGTCTGTGTGACAATTGGATTTTAAAGATGTTGGGTAGTCATAAGAAATAGAATTAACAATAAAGCTTACCGTAATTGCAGACACCTTTTATAACTACTAAAGCGGATTATTGTATCCTAAGACTAAAGTACAGTAAATGACCAACATCCAAAGGTCCTTTGTAACTAGGAGTCGTCTGTAAGTCGGGTGCTCTTAAGTAGGAGACCGCCTGTGTGTATATATATATATATATATATATATATATATATCTAATAACAGTAGTATTTAGAATATGTATGTTTACTGTAATGGATAGTAATAGTTTTCTCATTATTTCCAATATAAATATCAAAGTTGTCCTGAAAATGCAACTTTTTAATTTTTCCCAAATCAAATGAATTATTCCCAAATTAAGAAAAATTCCACTAGAATGAAAAATGCCATATGGATGTTTCAATATCTGACGGCAACACATAATGGCATAGTAAGGGCAGTTTCACACATGATTTAATCTTTTTCTTTTCTTTTTGGATGTAGTGACTATTGACTATACAGTATTTGGTGGTGGAAGGAGGAAATATTTTGAGGCGTAGTAAACAGAAGAAATTAATAAATGGCTCTTGGGATGGTGTTTCATTTACTGCTGGGTTGTTGGTTTATAATATTACGCATGTAATAAGCCAGGTTTTCCCTGGCTCTGCGTGTCCCTAATATTCTTGTCACTGGTATGTGTACATAAGGAGCACATATGGGATACATTAAAAAATCATCCATTGTCTCACAACGTATCACTAAAACACTAAATAATATACCTTTCTCCTTCCCCCTGTGTCCCCTCCCCATCCCTGGTTCCCATATGTTTTATTGTTCTGTATGATACAGATAATTCTGTTTTCATTACTATTCCCCCTGAACGGGGTATACGTTTGGCCTTGACCTATTGGAAGCTATTTCCTATGTTTTTCAAACAATAAAACCTTGTTGAAACAACTTAAATACTGAATAATAAACTTAAAAAAGAAGACTCTAGCACAGTGGTGGCGAACCTATGGCACGGGTGCCAGAGGTGGCACTCGGAGCCCTTTCTGTTGGCACCCAGCACAGAATTTACCAGGTAAGACTCAAGACTTCCTTCTGCTCTCCAAGACGCCAATAGGATTGAAACTTGTGATACAGCTGGGATCAATAGGTTACTGCTCAAATTGTCATGTTGGCACTTTGCAACATAAAAGTGGGTTTTGGTTGTAGTTTGGGCACTCTGTATCTAAAAGGTTCGCCATCACTGCTCTAGCATAAGAAATATAGCACAGAATGAAATATCAGTATAACAATTATTTGTACCTTTTGTGTCCTCCGTTGGCCATATTCATATTGGATTTTCCTCTGGGACCTCTATATCTCTGCGTCGCACTACGGATCCGTATGTTTGTGTCACCTATTCTCTGTTTAAAGAGAATGTACTTAGCACAACCACGCCCACGGAGTGATTAAAAGCCTTGGGGCCATATTCTCTCCACTAGCACAGGGATATATCGAGACTTACTTTTCTTTCAACAGGTGACAGGCTACAGACATTCTTTAACTCCAACGTGTGGTCAACGTATTGTGCCCTCACAGCTAGAATATTTTGTAGAGTATTGATTATGTCATACATTGCATTGTTCCTTTTGATGTTACAGCTAAAAAGTAGCACACATGTCACATATCTTACTATTAAAGAAGGTAAAGAAGATGTGGACCCCCACATGTGATATTACTGATGAAAAAAAGTATGTCACAAACGTTCATCCGGGCCAGTATGAATGCACTGATAAATCCCCACCCCGTGCACTGACTACCTCCGACCACTGAGAGCCGGAGCTCAGTGCTTATGAAATGATACAGCTAGAACTGTGCGGCTGAGCGCCCCCCGATGGTGTCATGAAGTAGGAAATATAGGTTCACCTCCTGGCTCCTCACCCAATGGGTCCATTGCCATTGCATTGTGGGCCTCTGTGGTGTGCACCCATGAAGGGGTATTCCCAACGTTTTATTCATTTTATTATCTATATACATAAATATCGTCAATTACACGTTATGTTAGATGTAATAATAATAATTCTTTATTTATATAGCGCACACAGATTACGCAGCGCTGCACAAAGCATGGCAAATTGGTCCCTGTCCCCATAGGGCTCACAATCTTAACAACCTACCAGTATGTTTTGGAGTGTGGGAGGAAACCGGAGTACCCAGAGGAAACCCACGCAAACACGGAGAGAACATACAAACTCTTTGCAGATGTTGACCTGGGTGGGATTCAAACCCAGGACCCCAGTGCTGCAAGGCAGAAGTGCTACTCACTCAGCCACCGTACTGTTATGAAGATAATTTACCGTACTTGTAGCCTTAGTAACATCCACCTGGGCACTTCAGTTATAACCACTGTGGCACACTGGTAGTGATTGCGGCGCATGCGCAAAGAGGAAAGCTCCCCTGCATGTCAAACGGCCAGGACTGCGTGACTGCGCCTAGATTGCACATGCACAGTTCAAGCCTTTCCTGCCACCTTGACTCTGCTCATTCCAGACGGCTGTGTAGGAGTGCACCAGCCATGAGGCGTATTGAGCCTCTCGCCTCAGGCAGCACCACCTGCATTAAGGTAGGCGGGGGAGGTAGCATGAGAGGTACAAAGCAGGGCCTGCCACTTAAAAATAGTGGGGGTCATTTACTAAGGGCCCGATTCGCGTTTTCCCGACATGTTACCTGAATATTTCCGATTTGCGCCGATTTCCCCTATATTGCCCCGGGATTTTGGCGCACGCGATCGGATTTTGGCGCATCGGCGCCTGCATGCTCGCGACGGAAATCGGGCGGCGTGGCCGAGCGAAAACCCAATGCTTTTCAACGCAGCAGCGCCACCTGGTGGACGGCGGAGGAACTACCTTGATGAATCCCGGCCGGACCCGAATCCAGCGCAGAGAACGCGCCGCTGGATCGCGAACGGACCGGGTAAGTAAATCTGCCCCAGTGTCTCTTCATACCTAATGTAAATAAGGGTGTAAGATACTGCACAGAGAAGGCACCTACTAAAAATAATATCTGATATATTTCTACTGCATGGGGTGGAGTGGGGGCCATTTTACAGCTTGCCTCAGGCAGCAGAGAGTTTAGGTTCACCCCTGCGGCTCTAGGGCATGTGCAGAAGCTTTTCAATCAATGGACATTTATGTAGTCGTGGCCTTTTCACAGAGTGTCGCAGTAGCCATGGCCACGTTCCCCAGGTGGACGTTATAAAGGGACAGCAAGGCTACAATTAGGGTAATTATCGTCAAATCGTTCCTTTTTTTAATAACATCTATTTGAACATATTGTATGGGTAACAAATTGAATAAGATGTGAATTAATTTTTTTAGTGATAAGCTAATGCAACTTACAAATAGTGCAAATAATGTTACCATATTGGGGCACATTTACTAAGGGTCGTGCGCCAGTCCTTTGCTAGTCCTGAGGGGCATTATTCAGGCCTGGAGGGGAGATCTCAGGGGGGGGGACTCCTTACAAGATAAGACAGTGTAATAAATGGTGCATTCTGCAGGAGAACTGCAGGGGGCGCCAGATTCATAAAGAACCTGTGACTCTACAGGAGCAGTTTGCACTATATTTGTTAAATGTGGGCCACTGCGTATAAATTTCATGTGTGCAAATGACACCTCTCTTTTATTTCTTGGGTCAGTATGATCACCACATTTATATAGGTTTTATAAGGTTTAAATAAATTTTTAAAAAATTAAAACCTTTTGTACATTTTTTTTTTTAATTTTGCCCTATTCTGCTACCAATAACTTTTTCATACTTCCGTGTACGGAGCTGTGTAAGGCATATTATTTTGTGGAACGAGCTAATGTTTTCACTGTTTCCATTTTGGGGACTTTTTTTTTTTAATGTAATTTTTATGTGCTGTTAAATACCATAAAAGTGGCAATTCAGACATGTCGGTGCTATTTTTCATTACAGGGTTCATCGCCGGGAATAAGCATTTTTATATTTTGATAGATAGAAACTTTCGGGACCTGGCGATACCTGGCGAGACATGTTTATGATTAGAATTTTTAACCCTTGCCTGCTATGGACATATTTCAAACCATCTCACAGGGTGGCATCTGTATTGCCAGGGATTTATGTGATATGTCCTCTCTTCAGAGGGCTATAACTCCATATTTGTGGCACCAAGAATCTCACTTCTTTCATTTGAAAATAGAATTGTGTTTCTAGGTGCGTAGAACCGTGGCATGGAGTTTCAGGTGCAACTTGCATACATAAAAATCACTCCTGATGGCACAGTTAATAATTCAGGCCCCCTGGCACTTAGAAACCCGAATTAGATTATTGGAAAAATTGGATTTTCCTATTTCCGATGGAAAAAGAAGTGAGATACTAGGTGCCACAGATCCAAAGTTATAGCCCTCTGAATTGTGCCGCCTTCCAGATTATTAGCCAGCAGGTTGCAGGGAGAATTTAGAAGAGGCTGCAGTAAGCAGCTCCTTGTGCTGTTTTTACAGGTGACAGGTCCTCTTTAAGAAGTGTCTGCGCTACATTTGTGTCACATAAGTCTTCTGCCGTGACTGCATTGTGCTTCCCGGGACCCAAATTTCTATACCGAAGGGGACCTTCCGGTGCTCAGACGGAATGTGCACCAGATTTAACATGCAAAGTCTGACAGAATTGTGTGGCACATCCTATGTTAAAGGTGCACTAAAAAAAGTGAATCTGGCGCACTGCGGACTATAGTGCAGTTTGCACTGTCCTCAAAAAATTATGTTATTTATACATGAGATAAGTCACAGGCTGCGTTTATTTCTATGGCAGGTAGGGCCTGCCGTAGAAATAAACGCTGCGCAGGAACCTGCCCGATACATCAAGAGCCTAAGGCGGGGCTATCAGCGGCTCTCGTACCCCGGCGTATGATAAATATTCCCCTTTGTCTGCTCCTTGTGTACAGTGCCTTATGTATCTTTATTTTCCAGATGTTCCGTGCGACTTTTCACTTATGTATCACTTTTTTTGCTTATTTTTGCGACTTTTTAGGCACAAATCTGCACCTGGCCCGGGGCAGGTACAAAGGAAGAATTTTTTTCATGGACCCTGTTGTAACATGTAATTGGATTATTTCACATGCTTTCAATGTTTAAAACTTTGCACATTAACCTGTTTTTAAAAAAAAAGTATTGGTTACGTCTAAGGTTGAGGTCACGTGTGGCTTTTTGGTTGTGTTTTGAATCGCATTACAACAGCTGATGAGAGGCGATTTGCCTAACTACATTACTGTTAACATTCACATTTACAAAATGCAAAGCAAGCGCAAGTATGTTAACAATGTGTTAACATGTGCGTTTTGTAAATGAAAATGTTAATATTAATGGAATTAGGCAAGGAAAAGGGTTAAATATGTTTTAGTTTTTTTATTTACTACTTTTTTAGGTTCCCTATATCACTCATGAAATATACTGCAATACAACTGTCTTGCAGTATAATGTGAATTTACAACTCTTGTATTACAGCCTGACAGAGGCTCTCAGCTGTCACAGCAACCAACAATCAATCAACAACCCCGATGATGTATTAGGGGGTGCCCATTGGAAGACCATGAGAAGCTGCTGTTTATGTGAAATGTTTGGTTTTAATGACGGCAACAGACAGGTTAAAGGACATCTACCACCAGGATGAAGGATTGTAAACCAAGCACAATTACCTACTAGTGGGTGCCTCCTCTGAGTGCCTGCTCTTCTATAAAGGGAACATGTCAGCCTAAAAAAGTGCACTAGGAGCTGCTTACTAAAGATCAGAGCATCGCTGGTTCAAGTTCAAGTATGGAAAAGTAAAAAGAGAGTAAAAGAGTAAAAACACTAAAGTTTACACATTATAATAAATAAAAAATAAATGCATAAAAATATAAGCCCCTAAAATGTCACTTTCCCATAAAAACACTTAATAAAGTATAAAAACCACAAAAACACAAAACCCCCCCACATATTTGGTATTGCCACGTCCGTAACAATCTGTAAATAAAACAGAATTGTTACTGGACCCGCACGGTAAACTCCAGAGAAAAAAATGCAAAAAACGTACCAGAAAAAAGATCATTTTTTAATTAATACCAATAAAAAAATGCACTAAAAAGTGATAAAAAAAAGTTCAGCACTCCAAAATAAGCCCACTAAAAAGAACAACTCTTCTCACAAAAAAGAAGCCCCTAACCAGATTTGTCAGCCAAAAAATAAAAAAGTTCTGCATATGAAAAGATGGTGATGCTAAAATGTACAAGATTTTCTCCAAATTAGTTTTTATTCAGTAAAATTTAATAAAATACACAAAACCCCCAAATATTTGGTATCGCTGCGTCCGTAACAATCTGCATAATAAAATAGAATTGTTAATAGATCTGCAAAGTGAACCATAAAAAAAAACCCTAAATAAAGCTCCAAAAAAAGATAATTTCTAATTAATACCCTATAAAAAATGCTCTAAAGAGTCATTAAAAAATGTTATGCACTCTAAAATAAGACCACTAAAAAGAAAAATCATTCTTGCAAAAATAAGCCCTTAACCAGATGTGTGAGGCGAAAAATAAAAAAGTTATGCATATGAAAGACAGTAATGCTAAAATTAACATTAACATTAACATTTTTGCCAAATTACTTTTTATTCAGGAAAAATGGGAAAAAAATAAAAAATCTATAAAAATATTTTTGTAATCGTGGCGACCCATAGAATAAAAATAATATACTATTTTTATGGTGTGGTAAACAGCCAAAAAAAACCACAAAAAATCTTCCTAAAAATGGATGATTTTCATTTCTCACCAAATCTCACCAATTTGCTATGTACCAAAAAAGTGCATCTCTTGTGGTAAAAAAAATAAGCCCCTATAGGTCCACATTAAAAAAACAAAAAAATGTATAGCCTGTACAATTTGACAATGGAAATCTGCTCTGGATGGCGCCTCCTTCCCTCCTATGCCCGGCCGTGTGCCCATACAGCAGGTTACCACCACATATGGGGGATCAGTGCACTAGGGAGAAATTGGGTATCAAACTTTGTGGAGCTTTTTTTCATTTAATCCATTGCAAATGTTTAATTTTCCACTCAAAATGAATGTATTATCAAAAAATCTTACAATTTGTAGACTGCACCTCCATTTTGTTTTAACCCCTATAAAACACCTAAAGGGTTAACAAACTCGTTAAAAGTGCTGTTTCTTATGTTGAGGGGTGTAGTTTCCATAATTTACAAGTCTAGCTATTATTTAGGCCTCTCACAGTCAATTAGAAGTTGAGCAGGTCCATCTAAATATGGGTTTTGGGGATTTTCCCAAAAAAATTCTGAGCCTCATAACATTCTAGTAAAATATGTGGAATCTTAAAAAAGCAGACATTTAGGAAATGTAAGTTATGAATTTATTTGAGTGCAATGACTATCTGCTTCAAAAGTAGAAAATTTTGAACTTTGAAAATAAAGAATTTAAAAAAAATTTGGCCAAATTTCATTTATTTATTTATACTAAACACAAAATATTTCATCCAAATTTGTAAAATAATTTGAAGTGCAATTCAGGTCATTTACTAAGGGCCCGATTCGCGTTTTCCCGACATGTTACCCGAATATTTCCGATTTGCACCGATTTCCCCTGAACTGCCCCGGGATTTTGGCGCACGCGACCGGATTGTGAAGCATCGGCGCTGGCATGCACGCGACGGAAATGGGGGGGCCTGGCCGAACGAAAACCCGATGGATTCAGAAAAAACGCCGCATTTGAAAAAAAAAAGTGTTGCAGAGCTTGCACTTACCTTCACTAGGAATAGGCCGGTGAACTTGAGTGCGTTCCGATGCTTTTCAGCGCAGCAGCGCCACCTGGTGGACGTCGGAGGAACTGCCTTAATGAATCCCTGCTGGATCGCGAATGGACCGGGTAAGTAAATCTGCCCCAATGTGTCACAAGAAAACAATCTCAAAATCCCCTGGATATCTTATATTGTTCCAAAGCTATAATCAATTATAGTGACACAGGGCAGATTTGAAAAATGGGCCCGGGTCCTAGAGGCCAAAATAGTCCCGTAGGGGTTAACTGCCATGACTGTTGCCAACAATGAAGGTCAGTTAAAAGAGAGTTGAATTTCCATGCATTAAGGGAATGTGATAGACCTGCCTGGTTTTTTAGAAAAAACAGTTTTAAACTTTGGTGGTTGGGTATAAATCTGATAGACTGGGGTAGGGCATTCCAGAGAATTGGTGCAGCTCAGGAGAAGTCCTGGAGACACGAGTGGGAGGTTTGAAACAAAGAAGATAATAATTTTAGTTTACTGGGACATCAAAGAGCATGGGAGTGGTGGATGAGTGTTAGTAGTTTAAAGTATATTCAGAAGCTGAACCTGGATTGAAAGATTAGTCTAGCTGCATAAAGGATAGATTGTAGAGGAGAGAGCGATTAGTAGGGATTAACATATAATTTCAACGGCATTGATTCAGAGAAACAATTAGGGTTTTAGAGGTTAAATAAAGTTAAACTTAGTTACGTGAGAAGTGACTGCTGGGAGAGGGACTGCACAGGGTGTCAGTGGATGGGGTCACTGATGCAGGTAGTGGGGCGAGCAGAGGAAAGGAGCCTGGACACTTCTGTGCTACACATGAAGTCCAGTTAAAGCTAGGGCAGACATATTGCCAGTGTCCCTGAGGGGAACATGATGCAGCTATGAAAGAAGTTCCACATACTTCTGTCAACGTAAATATCAGACCTACTAATTGGAATGAAGTGCACATTGTTGTGAGCAAAGGTATTCATGTCTGACAGATTCCGCCAATTACTTGTCACATTGACTGTAATGTTAGATAATCTTATCTCGCCTCAGATTTCCAATTACTGTACTATTGCCGCTAGATATTTCCGTGCAAATCTCTTGGGGTATCTGCACACTTAGAGGAATGGCAGACAAATGTATCCAGCCTTTCAGTTAGTCTATATGCTGACAATACCTTACTTTTCCTGGGGGACTCGGGACCCTCATTGAATGAGATTTTTGAGGTTTTTATGGAATTCGGTCCCCACGCTGGACTTAGGATCAACTGGACTAAATCACATATTCTCCCTACTGACCTCTCGCCTCCTACCTTCGAGCCGGTCTCCCAACCTCTTCAGGTGACCTCGAAGGTCACCTATCTAGGCATGCGAATTACTCGCTATGTGGTTGACTAATACTCGCTGAATGTGTTCCCCTTGCTGGCTCTCTTGTGCCAGTGTACTGGGCATGGTGAAAAAAATCAGACTTTCCCTCCCTGCCCGGGTGAACTTAGTCAAAATGATCCTTTTACCCAAAATCCTATCTATCGTGTTGCAGTCCCCTGTGTACATACCGTGCCAGTTTTTCCAGAAACTACACGGCTGTGTGGCCTCTTTCATGTGGGTGGGCAATAGGCCAAGGGTGGCCATCCATTTCCTGTTTCATTTCTGGGAGGAGGGGGGGGGGACTCTCCAATTTAAATTATATTACTGGGCGGCTTTTTACTTATATTACTCAGCTTGTGAGACTGCCTAGTATGGCTCTCCGCATCGGAGGAGATGGGAAGAATAGAGGGGCATGCCCACTATTACACCATCTCCTCCTGCTATAGGACAGATTGCGCTCTCACTATTACTATATAATATATAATAGTGACAGGTATACCACATACCTTCACTACATTGAAATATCCTTGAGGAAGTCGTGCTCTGCCCATTGCAGCAGCTGAAAGAAAAATATGACCCATCAAACTCCTTCCATCTATTGTACCTCCAACATTGGCACGTCATAAATACCAAGTTCCCAGGGGACGGATTTGCACCAAAAAAATCAATATAAAATGCTTTCCGACTCATATATCCAACAAAGGGTGTCATCTCCAGAAATAGCCTGTGCGCCAAAAGAATAAGAGGGGTGCCACATTGCGGTACACAGTATATACCAGCTAAAATAAGGTCTAAAAGTAAATCTCAACGGTCTTAAACTGTGACAGATTCATCATCACACTGATCTTCTCCAGCTCTGCAATGTCAGATCCGGCAAACACATTAATTAATTCCCCCCATAAAATATTGTTAATAATTTCAGGATCCAACTCGGAAAGATTTCACGAGCATTAGAAGCCAGGCAATTTTATGCCATGATTTTGTTGCGGCAGGAGGTGTGGCACTAAGCCTTTGCATTGAAAAGGTTAAATTCCTCACTGGCATCTGCAGCAGATAAATGACTTGCTACGGATCATACATCAGCAAAACGAGATGTTTTCCTTAACCCCATTGAAAACATTGCAACCAATGCAAAACCATATACTTTTTGCTATGATTATTCAAATTGGACATAAAACAACTGAATACCGAACAACTGTGCAAAGAGTGAAAAAATTATAACCTGGTAATAAAAGGCGGAAGTCATGCCAAGGTTTTTAGTCTCGGCCGCTGTGAGATTGCATAAAATGTCGCATTTTAAAAAAAAAAGTCACTCATCCGGTCTACTTGTGGGCAAACTCCTGCAGAACATCATATAACTAATCCTCTACTTATGTTGTTTTTTTTTGTGAAAAAAATGGAGGAACTGTCTCTGAACCGTGATAAAAACCTAAATTGCTGCTGTAATTAGGGGGTAAATGAAATATCTGAACACCCTGGCAAATAATGGATGAGGGCGTCGGTCTATAAGGCTATATTTCTAACATTCTCACCATCTTAAAAACCACCATAATGGACCAAGGGAAATTTTCATGTAACAGGTGGTCATGTAACAGGTCAAAGAAGATTGGAATTGTCAGAGAAATTGATCAGATTTGCAATATCTCTGGTGGTTCAGAAGTTATCAACACTGAGATTCTCTGTAGATTCCATGGCGATTAGAGGCAGCACTTACAGCTCTGTGTTGAACACCCTGAACAAAATGTCAAATAGTTGGACATCTCAAGTTCTACCTACATTCACCTCCATGGATGCATTTAAAAAACTTGACTTGTCTGTGCTGCAGACTCCTCAGCTCTCAGCCCCCACCTCTGTGCTCCTGTACAGCTCCTCCCTCCTGCTCCTTCACAAAGCTCACAGCCTGGTGAGATGACATCAGTGGGGGAGGGACAAGCTGTACAGGAGCACAAAGATGGAGGCGGCCTGCAGTACAGACAGGTCATGTGTTGTTTTTTAAAA
This sequence comes from Engystomops pustulosus, assembly GCF_040894005.1. NCBI lineage: Eukaryota > Metazoa > Chordata > Amphibia > Anura > Leptodactylidae > Engystomops > Engystomops pustulosus. Next base: position 188,710,764 of record NC_092413.1, on the reverse strand, counting down.
ATGTATCTAAATGAAAACCCAACCCCTAGGACTACACAGAGGATTCTGTCAGTAAAGCCAGGTAAGTTATAACACACTACTATATTGTAATGCAAATGCACAGAGAAAGCGAGAAAGCAGAAAGGCATATGTGCAATGCAGCTACAATAAGCTTTTGTAATCTGTCTTTAGTGAAAATGAGGTCCCTAGTGACAGGTTCCCTTTAAGTTTACCAGGAATGAGAAATACTGAGGTCAGACATTTCAAGTATAAGTACGGTATAGTCAATAATAAAACTTAACTTTTACTTCTTATAATAAAAGCCAATATAAGACTCACATACAAATACAACAAACAAACACGGCTAAAAAAAACTGGGTGCCTGTGTGTACATAACCAACTGTGCTCAAATATTAAATATTAGAACAGTCTTACTGCAAACTTAATTAATAGCCATAGGGTCAGGAGTAGCCGTAGGTCCATATTTGTCTGGAAGCTATTGTCTCTTCCTGCTCCGTAACTGTCTCCTCACAGCCACATTTTGACTCCTTTTCTTTGTATGGGCAGTACCCAGATTCTTCCACTTAGAATGGCTACACTGGTCCTTGTATAACTTATACCTACACTCACTATGATGGGAAGTGAGTTGCCGACCTATTATGCGTGGTACTCTGATCACCGTATGTGTATGCAAGTTGATTGGGGCAAAATAGTGGCTGTTCCTGATAGCTATCCATCTTGGCTCATGGTACTGGGGTTTTTGCCGCCCCACTTCGTCTACAATGCTGTTATTGTTTGGTCGATCCAGACCAGTCAATAGCACAAATATTCTTCACAATCGTCAATGTAGGGGTTAATTGGGGCTACATATTACGATGATTGGTCCTGTGTGTAACAAAAACTAAAAAATATGTATTTAGTATCCCACCAGCAGTCACTACAGGATTGGATGTAAGGTACTGAGTGAATTAACAAAATGATATATGAATCTGAGATTGGCCAAGATGAGTCAGTGGTCTCAGAAGAGTGTGAGGAGGCTGAAACTTTGTGGGTTGAAATTAAAAGCCAAGAGAGCTTTGAGAAAACTATTTTTGGTGTAATTTATAGACCCCCTAACATCTCTGAGGAAATAGAGGGTCACCTATATAAACAGATGGAGGGGGCTGCACAGGAGGGGACCGTAGTGATAACGGGAGACTTTAACTTTCCAAATATAAATTGGGGTCAGGCTCTTCTTTATCAACTTTATGCAGGATAATTTTATGGTGCAGCTTGTAGAAGATCCCACAAGAGGTGACGCATTGTTGGGCCTTGTGATTTCTAACAATGAGGAGATTGTCCAAAATGTCAGTGTTCGGGAATAATATAATTATTTTCCTCTTAAACTGTAAAAAGCAGAAACAGGTGGGAAAATCGAAAGCTTTGAATTTTAAGAGGGCTAATCTCCAGAAATTCAGGGCTGCACTACAGGATATAGACTGGGATCAGATTCTGTCACATGATGATACTAATGTTAAATGGGAGAAATTCAAATCTATCCTGGGTTTTTATACTTCTAAATTTATTCCAATAGGTAACAAGTATAGACGGGCTAGATTACACCCTGCGTGGCTTACAGCTACAGTTAAAAGAGCAATTAATGAGAAAAAGAGGACATTTAAAAAAATATAAATCTGAAGGGTCACCTGAGGCTTTCAATACTTACAAAAAACTTACCAAAATCTGTAAAAAGGAAATCAAATCAGCCAAAATAGAAAATGAAAGACAGGTGGCTAAAGATAGCAAAACAAATCCCAAGAAATTTTTTAGGTATATCAATGCAAAAAAAAAAAAAAATGGGTCAGAACAGGTTGGACCCCTTTATTCTGAAAATGGGGCATCGGTGACTGGAGACCGAGAGAAGGCAGAGATACTTAATAGGTTTTTTAGCTTTGTTTATACAATAGAAGAGAGAACTTCTGACTTGGGTGGTGCCAGTGCGGGTCATGCATCCTGTAATATAGTAGACTGGCTGAATGTAGGCATTATCCAATCTAAGCTCAATAAAATCAATGTGTACAAAGCTTCTGGACCAGATGGGTTACACCCCAGAGTTCTTAAAGAACACAGTTCTGTTGTTGCTGTACCGCTGTCTAAAATCTTCAGGGATTCCGTAATGTCTGGTGTGGTGCCAAGTGACTGGCGCAAGGCAAATGTGGTGTCAATATATAAAAAGGGCTCTAGAACTTCGCCAGGCAATTACAGGCCTGTAAGCTTAACTTCCATTGTGGGGAAAGTGTTGGAAGGGTTAGTAAAAGACTACTGGAGTATGTGACATCAAATAGAATAATAAGTAATAGCCAGCATGGGTTTACTAAGAATAGAAGTTGTCAAACTAACCTTATCTGCTTCTATGCAGAGGTGAGCAGGTGCCTGGATGGAGGAGCAGCTGTGGATATTGTGTTCTTGGACTTTGCAAAGGCATTTGACACTGTCCCTCATAGACGCCTGATGGGTAAAATTAGTGCTATTGGTTTGGCAGAAATAATTTGCAATTGGATTGAAAACTGGCTGAAGGATCGTATCCAGAGAGTTGTGGTCAATGATTCCTACTCAGAATGGTCACCAGTTATGAGTGGTGTACCTCAGGGTTCTGTGCTTGGCCCACTACTATTTAATATATTTATTAATGATATAGAGGTAGGAATTAATAGCACTGTGTCTATTTTTGCAGATGACACCAAACTGTGTAGTGTAATACAGTCTATGGAGGATGTTCATAGGCTGCAGGGTGACTTGGACAAACTGATTGTTTGGTCATCCACTTGGCAAATGAGGTTTAATGTGGATAAATGTAATGTTATGCACCTGGGGGCCAATAATCCAAAGGCAAAATATGTCCTTTGGGGAGTCCCTTGTTGAGAAGGACCGGGGGTACTAGTAGATCATAAATTGAATAACAGCATGCAATGTCAAGCAGCTGCCTCTAAAGCTAGTAGGATCTTGTCATGTATCAGAAGTGGTCTGGACTCTCGGGATAAGGATGTAATATTACCACTGTACAAGGCATTGGTTTGGCCTCACCTGGAATATGCTGTCCAGTTCTGGGCACCGGTCCATAAAAAGGATGCCCTGGAGCTCAACGTAGAGCCACAAAAATGATAAGGGGTTTGGAGGGTCTCAGTTATGAGGAAAGATTAAAACAACTAGATTTATTTAGTCTGGAAAAGAGAAAACTACGAGGGGACATGATTAATTTATATAAATATATGAATGGTCCATACAAAAAATATGGAGGTAAGTTGTTTCAGATTAAATCAAATCAAAAGACGAGGGGGCACTGTCTCCGTTTGGAGAAATCAAGGTTTAATCACCGGAGGTGACAGGGCTTCTTTACTATGAGAACTGTCAATCTGTGGAATAGCCTTCCTCAGGCGCTGGTCACAGCAGGCACAGCAGAGAGCTTCAAGAAGGGTCTAGATGCCTTTTTACACCTAAATAACAATGATTGTTATGCTATATAGAATTGTTTTCCCTAAATCGCTTTCTCATCCAATCCCTACCCTTCCTTGGTTGAACTTGATGGACATGTGTCTTATTTCAACCGTATAAACTATGAAACTATGAAGATAATACTACTTACTGAAGTACACATTTAGGCTACATTCACACACATGTATGGGGGACATATATACGGCTGACGTATATACGGCGTATATATGTCCCCCATACACTTCTATGGGCTCACGCGCTGTATAGTCCTATGGAGAGGGGTGGGGGGTGAGCAGCGCTCTACTACGGTACGGCGGGCATGTAGCCTTACATTAAGGTGCTACCTTATTACAAGTAACAGATAAGGGCAGTAGGTTAGGGGTAGCATTAACCGAATGCCCGCTTTGACCTGCGGTTAAAGCAAACATAGGGTTAATGTGGGGTTGGGCTAATAAAGGAGGAAGAGGAGGTAGCCACTAACCTTTAAATTGCAGGTCACGTTGGATCCACTTTCTCTTTGGACCAGCGGGACCAGAAGAAGTTGCCCACCCGCCCTTTGGCTATGGTGAAGGAGTTTGTCACGCAGCCACGGGATAAGAGGGGAAGCCAATGGGGATTAATTTGGAATTTGAAGAGGCAAAATGTATGTATGTTATGGAGTATTGGAGGTTACAATTAATATGCCGACCCGGTGGTGGACATGGGATATTTAGTACATGTGACATATTTGACAGCCTCCTGGACTGGCGCGGTGCGGCGACCCCCTGAGGCCTTGTCATTACGGACTGTTTTGCACTTTGTATCTAAATTTGTTATTTAATTTTGTTGTTTCAATGTTTTTCTTATGCAAATGTTTAACCTGTTATTTATGTTAATAAATTGGGCTGCTGTGGCCTTACTATTTCAAACATCACGCAGTGTCTCGTGTTAATTTCAGGGATGGTGAGGTAAAGTACTTGGGGGCATGGAGCAGAAAGGTCTTTTATCCAGCTGGTCAGGCTTTGAGCGACAACATCCAAAACAGTGGTATTGAAGGTCGCAGTATTTCCTACCTTGTCGGCATGTCCATCTGTAAACATTTGGTAAAAAAAGATCTTGAGAGATTGATTCCACAGAATACATCTCATCAAATCTTACTGGGTCCCAACGGATGGCTATCCGACAATTGAAGGGAATTCAAAGAAATAGTGATAAAACCAGCGGACAAGGGGGGCGATATTGTGATCTGGCCTATGCACATGTACGAAGAGGAAGCCTTTTGTCAACTCCGCATGACTGACTGTTATAAACACCCAGACTCAGATCTGACTGAACTAGAACTAGACACATTTGGGCACATTTACTTACCGCTCCGCGGAGTTCCCCGGGGGTACATTGTCCGTCTATAATGCACTGTGCCGCGATTCACTAAGATTGTGCACCTGATATCCTGCATGTGTCGCTTCCCCACTCAGGTCCGATGGAGTTCACCTTCTTCTTCCTGGTGCATGTAAGAGCTTCGGCTTGCGAAACAATTTGAAAGTTAAATCCTGCGCTCAGTCCGAATCAGTCGGACCGCCAGTTAAATACCTGTCTCAGCAGTGCAAATAGGCCCCATTCATTATGGATTTCGTTTTACAGAAAACAACTTCACCTAAACTTGCTAAGGGGCTGATGGATGATTATCTGGTCAAACCCACTTTTGATTTATTGCCGAAAGTCCACAAAAGTCAGGGCCGGATTATAGGCGGGGCTCCCGGGGCTCAAGCCCCGGGGCCCCCACCATCTTGCCCCCCCAGGGGGCCCCCACCAGATCACCCCCCCTGGGACATGGCTCCTCTGCCGCCACCTCCCAGAGCTGTCCGCCCGACCACGGCACAGGTGACCGCCTCCCCGCATGGCCGAGGCGTCTGCCCCCTGCACAGGTTCCCACCTCCCTGCCCGCCCAACTCGCTGCATGGTTAGGCCTTCCCGCCTGCTCGTAACCCCGCTCGCGCTCGTCCTCCCCAGCTCGAACAAGCGCCCGCCCTCCGCAACCCCCCCTCCCCCGCCTGAACAAGCGGTCGCCCTCCGCTCCCCAACCCCCCCAGAAATTTGGCCGTCCTCCGCTCCCCAACCCCCCCAGAAATGCGGCTGTCCTCCGCTCCCCCCCCCCACCAGGGGAACAAGCGCCCTTCCTCCGCTCCAAACCCCCCACCCGCGCCCCGAACAAGCGCCCGTCCTCCGCTCCAAAACACCCCCCCCCCGAACAATCGGCCTTCCTCCGCTCCTCGCACCCCCCCCCCCCGCTGTAAGAAGAAGCGTTCATCCTCCGATCCTCCTCCCCCCCCCCCCGGCGGAACAAGAAGCAGCGGTCGCCCTCCGCTCTCCCTATCACCCCCCCCCCCCGGCGGAACAAGCGGCTGCCCTCCGCTCCTTAACCCCCCCTCCCCAGGCAGAACAAGCAGCTGCCGCCCATCCTCCCCCCGGCGGAACAAGCAGCAGCGGCCGTCCTCCGCTCTTCCCCCACCTTCCCCCGGCAGAACAAGCAGCTGCCGTCCTCCGCTCCCCCCCCCCCCCGCGGAACAAGCGGCTGCCCTCCGCTCCTACTACCCGGTTGAACATGCGACCCCCCCCCTCTCCCGTCCAAACCAGCAACCGACCGACCCCCCCACGCCGAAGACCCGCCTGACCCGACGGCCAGTCATCCTAAAAGGGTAAGTATACACTACATCTGTGTTTATATATGATGTATATACTGTGTATATGTGTATATATGCATCTACTGTGTGTATATATGCATCTACTGTCTATATATTTATATACTGTGTTTATATGCATCTACTGTCTATATATGTATATACTGTGTATATATGCATCTACTGTGTATATGTGTATATATGCATCTACTGTCTATATATGTATATACTGTGTATATGTGTATATATGCATCTACTGTCTATATATGTATATACTGTGTATATGTGTATATATGCATCTACTGTCTATATATGTATATACTGTGTATATGTGTATATATGCATCTACTGTCTATATATGTATATACTGTGTATATGTGTATATACTGTGTATATGTGTATATGCATCTACTGTCTATATTTGTATATACTGTGTATATGTGTATAAATGCATCTACTGTGTATATGTGTATATACTGTGTATATGTGTATATATGCATCTACTGTCTATATTTGTATATACTGTGTATATGTGTATATATGCATCTACTGTGTATATGTGTATATACTGTGTATATGTGTATATATGCATCTACTGTCTATATATATATATACTGTATATATATGCATTTACTGTTTTTATACACGCATATATTTGTATAAGCATATATATGTGCACATTTAAATATATATATATATATGATGTATGTTTATGTTTATATGCTGTGTATATGGTATGTATATATATGCTCCGTATACTGAATGTTTGTGTATTTCCCATATGTCTGTGAAAATGCTGTATATACTGAATGTGTGTGTATTTGCTGTATGTGTGTATATTGGGGGTGAGGCGGCTGTATGTAGGTGTGTTACTGGAGAGGCATGTGTATGTAGCTGTGTTACTGGGGATGAGACGGCTGTATGTAGCTGTGTGACATTGGGATGAGGCGGCTGTATGTAGCTGTGTTACTGGGGTGAGGCGGCTGTATATAGCTGTGTTACTGGGGTGAGGCGGCTGTATGTAGCTGTATTTCTGGGGATGAGGCGGCTGTATGTAGCTGTGTGACATTGGGATGAGGCGGCTGTATGTAGCTGTGTTACTGGGGATGAGGCGGCTGTATGTAGATGTGTTACTGGGGATGAGGCGGCTGTATGTAGCTGTGTTACTGGAGAGGCATGTGTATGTAGCGGTGTTACTGGGGGTGATGCGGCTGTTTGGAGCTGTGTTACTTGGGGGTGAGGGGGCTGTATGTGGCTGTGTTACTGGGGGGTGAGGCGGCTGTATGTAGCCGTGTTACTGGGGGGTGAGGCGGCTGTATGTAGCTGTGTTACTGGGGGTGAGGCGGCTGTATGTAGCTGTGTTACTGGGGGTGAGGCGGCTGTATGTAGCTGAGTGACTGGGGGTGAGGCGGCTGTATGTAGCGGTGTTACTGGGGATGAGGTGGCTCTATGTAGCTGTGTTACTGGGGGTGATGAGGCTGTATGTAGCTGTGTTACTGGGGTGAGGCGGCTGTATGTAGCTGTGTTACTGGGGGCGAGGCGGCTGTGTGTAGCTGTGTTACTGGGGGCGAGGCGGCTGTATGTAGCTGTGTTACTGGGGGTGAGGCGGCTGTATGTAGCTGTGTTACTGGGGATGAGGCGGCTGTATGTAGCTGTGTTACGGGGGGTGAGGCGGCTGTATGTAGCTGTGTTACGGGGGGTGAGGCGGCTGTATGTAGCTGTGTTACTGGGGATGAGGCAGCTATATGTAGCTGTGTTACTGGGGATGAGGCTGTATGTAGCTGTGTTACTGGGGATGAGGCTGTTTGTAGCTGTGTTACTGGGGATGAGGCGGCTGTATGTAGCTGTGTTACTGAAGATGAGGCTGTATGTAGCTGTGTTACTAGGGATGAGGCGGCTGTATGTAGCTGTGTTACTGGAGGTGAGGTGGCTGTATGTAGCTGTGTTACTGGGGATGAGGCTGTATGTAGCTGTGTTACTGGGGATGAGGCTGTATGTAGCTGTGTTACTGGGGATGAGCCGGCTGTATGTAGCTGTGTTACTGGGGATGAGGCGGCTGTATGTAGCTGTGTTACTGGGGGTGAGGCTGTATGTAGCTGTGTTACTGGGGATGAGGCGGCTGTATGTAGCTGTGTTACTGGGGGTGAGGCTGTATGTAGCTGTGTTACTGGGGGTGAGGCGCTGTATGTAGCTGTGTTACTGGGTATGAGGCGGCTGTATGTAGCTGTGTTACAGGGGGTGAGGTGGCTGTATGTAGATGTGTTACTGGGGATGAGGCGGCTGTATGTAGCTGTGTTACGGGGGGTGAGGCGGCTGTATGTAGCTGTGTTACTGGGGGTGAGGCGCTGTATGTAGCTGTGTTACTGGGTATGAGGCGGCTGTATATAGCTGTGTTACTGGGGATGAGGCTGTATGTAGCTGTGTTACTGGGGATGAGGCGGCTGTATGTAGCTGTGTTACTGGGGATGAGGCGGCTGTATGTAGCTGTGTTACTGGGGGCGAGGTGGCTGTATGTAGCTGTGTTACTGGGGGCAAGGTGGCTGTATGTAGCTGTGTTACTGGGGTTGAGGAGGCTGTATGTAGCTGTTTTACTGGGGATGAGGCGGCTGTATGTAGCTGTGTTACTGGGGATGAGGCGGCTGTATGTAGCTGTGTTACTGGGGATGAGGCGGCTGTATGTAGCTGTGTTACTGGGGATGAGGCAGCTGTATGTAGCTGTGTTACTGGGGATGAGGCGGCTGTATGTAGCTGTGTTACTGGGGATGAGGCGGCTGTATGTTGCTGTGTTACTGGGGATGAGGCGGCTGTATGTAGCTGTGTTACTGGGGATGAGGCGGCTGTATGTAGCTGTGTTACTGGGGGCGAGGTGGCTGTATGTAGCTGTGTTACTGGGGGGGAGGTGGCTGTATTTAGCTGTGTTACTGGGGGAGAGGCTGCTGTATGTAGCTGTGTTACTGGGGGCGAGGTGGCTGTATGTAGCTGTGTTACTGGGGGCGAGGTGGCTGTATGTAGCTGTGTTACTGGGGGGGAGGTGGCTGTATGTAGCTGTGTTACTGGGTATGAGGTGGCTGTATGTAACGGTGTTACTGGGTATGAGGAGGCTGTATGTAGCTGTGTTACGGGGGGTGAGGCGGCTGTATGTAGCTGTGTTACTGGGGGTGATGCGGCTGTATGTAGCTGTGTTACTGGGGGTGATGCGGCTGTATGTAGCTGTGTTACTGGGGGCGAGGCAGTTGTATGTAGCTGTGTTACTGGGGGTGATGCGGCTGTATGTAGCTGTGTTACTGGGGGTGATGCGGCTGTATGTAGCTGTGTTACTCGGGGTGAGGCGGCTGTATGTAGCTGTGTTACTGGGGGTGAGGCGGCTGTATGTAGCTGTGTTACTGGGGGCGAGACGGCTGTTTGTAGCTGTGTTACTGGGGATGAGGGGGCTGTATGTAGCTGTGTTACTAGGGGCGAGGGGGCTGTATGTAGCTGTGTTACTGGGGGCGAGGGGGCTGTATGTAGCTGTGTTACTGGGGATGAGGCGGCTGTATGTAGCTGTGTTACTGGGGATGAGGCGGCTGTATGTAGCTGTGTTACTGGGGGCAAGGCGGCTGTATATAGATGTATTACTGGGGATCAGGCGGCTGTATGTAGCGGTGTTACTGCGTGGATAGTGTGCAGGAAGACGTGTATGCACGCTGCACACAGTGGGGGCCTCCACCAGATTTTGCGCCCAGGGGCCCCCACCAACCTTAATCCGGCCCTGACAAAAGTGCAGAGAAACCAGCAGGCCGTCCCATTGTCTGTACCATAGTCTGTACCATCTGTGGCTGTGTGAAAATATCTGGAGGTTTGTAGACTTTTATCTACAACAATTTGTAGAAACTCTGACCATGACACATGACCATGCAGTACAAGCTTCAAGATTCTTTTTAAACATGATCAACCTAGATCCAGATCTGATTGAGTTCATCATGCTATTATTGCATTTTGCATTTACCCATAATTATTTCACTTTTAAAGATCGCCTTCTTCTACAGCTCATAGGAACAGCAATGGGGGCCACTTGTGCCCCATCTTATGCCAACCTGTTCCTTGGACTTTGAGAGAGTGAAATTGTCTTTCAGTCTCCTGAACATGAGGCCGTACTCCAGTGGTATAGATATATAGATGATATCTGGCAGGGCTCCATGTCACTTTTGGAACAATTCCAATCTAAATACAAACAATTTAGGTGTGAAACTGGCTTGGAAGTATAGTTGGCCACAAGTAGAGTTTCCTGATCTGCTAATGAATATACATCCTTCTGGTTTTGTTTCTACTGACATCTTTAGGAAGACTACAGACTTATTCTCTACTACATGTCGCCACTTCCCATTTTCCTCAGGTCAAACAAGCAATACCAGTTAGACAATTTCTGAGGGCACGTTGTGTTTGCTCCAACGAGGATTCGTTTAAAAGACAAACTGACTACGGCATGACTACACGAGCCTTGAAATTCAGAGATCTGGAGCATGCATGTCGCATCTCAGCAGCATCTCAAGCACAATGTATGGATCAATTGAAGACAATCCCAGGTCTCTGTTATGAATTCCACTACTGTAACCCTAAGAGTTTAAAGGTTTGTGGAATTGATAGAGTTTACTTAGGGTGGCATGGGGGCGATCTTAAACATGCTCTCTTGCAGTAAAAGACCAAATGGATAGTGACTAGAGATGAGCGAACACTAAAATGCTCGGGTACTCGTTATTCGAGACGAACTTTTCCCGATGCTCGAGTGCTCGTCTCGAATAACGAACCCCATTGAAGTCAATGGGAGACTCGAGCATTTTTCAAGGGGACCAAGGCTCTGCACAGGGAAGCTTGGCCAAACACCTGGGAACCTCAGAAAAGGATGGAAACACCACGGAAATGGACAGGAAACAGCAGGGGCAGCATGCATGGATGCCTCTGAGGTTGCTTAATCGCACCATTATGCCAAAATTATGGGCAACAGCATGGCCATGACAGAGTGACCGAATGAGGCTAGATAGCATCTAAAACATCCAATAATTGACCCTGACACTATAGGGGACGGCATGCAGAGGCAGCGGCAGCAGCGGCAGGCATGGCAACATACCCTAAATGGACTCAGGCTTCAAACCAATGGGTAGCAGAGAGGAACCAAAGGAGGTGAGCAAGAAGCGCTCAAATAATATCGGTACATGATAAAAGTTTGCCAGTATATTTTGTGGATTACACAGCAGGGTGGCGACAAAGTTAACATGGAAGCCATGAAAACAACCCAAAATTCTGCCTGACACAGCTCGTTTGATAAGGGGACCATGTATGGAGGCAGTGAACTAGTAGTAGATTAAAGGTGCTGCAGTTAAAACTATGTTAGTTGGATCTTGGCATGGAGCTGGCGCTCCGCTGCCAGGCGAGCTTTCGCCAATCCAAGCCCCTGTCTCTAGGCTACTCCCCAAACAGCACTTCTAAGAACCTTTTGTATAAGATCAAGTGTAGTAGCGTTCTTATAAGTTTAGGATATGCCGGGTGAGGGGAATGTAAACAGATGCGCAAGAAGCGCTGAAATAATATCCCTAAATGGTAAAAGTTTGCAAGTATATTTTGGGGATTACACAGCAGGGTGGCGACAAAGTTAACAACTTTGATGTGGAATGCCCTGTAATAGCTCTTGGGCGGTGTGCCTTTTATCGCCTAGGCTCAGCAGTTTCAGCACCGCCTGCTGTCGCTTAGCGATGGCACTGCTGCTGTGCCTAGAGCTACCGACTGATGGCGCCATGCCCACGGATGGTAATTCGGAGGAGGAGGAGGGGTGGGAGGAGGTATAGTAGGCCTTTGAGACCTGGACCGAGGTAGGCCCCGCAATTCTCTGCGTCGGCAGTATATGACCAGCCCCAGGGTCAGACTCGGTCCCAGCCTGCACCAAGTTAAGTGTAGTAGCGTTCTTATAAGTTTGGGATATGGCGGGTGAGGGGAATGTAAACAGATGCGCAAGAAGCGCATGATGCGCATGGAGCTGGCGTTCCGCTGCCAGGCGAGCTTTCGCCAATCCAAGCCCCTGTCTCTAGGCTACTCCCCAAACAGCACTTCTAAGAACCTTTTGTATAAGATCAAGTGTAGTAGCGTTCTTATAAGTTTAGGATATGCCGGGTGAGGGGAATGTAAACAGATGCGCAAGAAGCGCTGAAATAATATCCCTAAATGGTAAAAGTTTGCAAGTATATTTTGGGGATTACACAGCAGGGTGGCGACAAAGTTAACAACTTTGATGTGGAATGCCCTGTAATAGCTCTTGGGCGGTGTGCCTTTTATCGCCTAGGCTCAGCAGTTTCAGCACCGCCTGCTGTCGCTTAGCGATGGCACTGCTGCTGTGCCTAGAGCTACCGACTGATGGCGCCATGCCCACGGATGGTAATTCGGAGGAGGAGGAGGGGTGGGAGGAGGTATAGTAGGCCTTTGAGACCTGGACCGAGGTAGGCCCCGCAATTCTCTGCGTCGGCAGTATATGACCAGCCCCAGGGTCAGACTCGGTCCCAGCCTGCACCAAGTTAAGTGTAGTAGCGTTCTTATAAGTTTGGGATATGGCGGGTGAGGGGAATGTAAACAGATGCGCAAGAAGCGCATGATGCGCATGGAGCTGGCGTTCCGCTGCCAGGCGAGCTTTCGCCAATCCAAGCCCCTGTCTCTAGGCTACTCCCCAAACAGCACTTCTAAGAACCTTTTGTATAAGATCAAGTGTAGTAGCGTTCTTATAAGTTTAGGATATGCCGGGTGAGGGGAATGTAAACAGATGCGCAAGAAGCGCTGAAATAATATCCCTAAATGGTAAAAGTTTGCCAGTATATTTTGGGGATTACACAGCAGGGTGGCGACAAAGTTAACAACTTTGATGTGGAATCCATGAAAACAACCCAAATTTCTGCCTGACACACCTCGTTTGATAAAGGGACGATGTATGGAGGCAGCTATATGGACGACTTTTGGAGGTAGCAATGGAGACAACGTGTGGAGGCTGCTATGGAGACAATTTAATTTGGATAGTGCCTGTATGTGGCAGTCCCAAACATTTTTCAAACCAGAGGAGCAGGTAGGTGGCCCTCCAGTAAAATGGGATAGATTGAGTGCCTGTATGTGGCAGTCCCAAAAATGTTTCAAACCAGAGGAGCAGGTAGGTGGCCCTCCAGTAAAATGGAATAGATTGAGTGCCTGTATGTGGCAGTCCCAAAAATTGTTCAAACCAGAGGAGCAGGTAGGTGGCCCTCCAGTAAAATGGAATAGATTGAGTGCCTGTATGTGGCAGTCCCAAAAATTGTTCAAACCAGAGGAGCAGGTAGGTGGCCCTGCAGTAAAATGGAATAGATTGAGTGCCTGTATGTGGCAGTCCCAAAAATTGTTCAAACCAGAGGAGCAGGTAGGTGGCCCTGCAGTAAAATGGAATAGATTGAGTGCCTGTATGTGGCAGTCCCAAAAATGTTTCAAACCAGAGGAGCAGGTAGGTGGCCCTCCAGTAAAATGGAATAGATTGAGTGCCTGTATGTGGCAGTCCCAAAAATGTTTCAAACCAGAGGAGCAGGTAGGTGGCCCTGCAGTAAAATGGAATAGATTGAGTGCCTGTATGTGGCAGTCCCAAAAATGTTTCAAACCAGAGGAGCAGGTAGGTGGCCCTCCAGTAAAATGGAATAGATTGAGTGCCTGTATGTGGCAGTCCCAAAAATTGTTCAAACCAGAGGAGCAGGTAGGTGGCCCTGCAGTAAAATGGAATAGATTGAGTGCCTGTATGTGGCAGTCCCAAAAATTTTTTAAAACAGAGGACCGGGTAGGTGGCCCTCCAGAAAAATGGAATAGATTGAGTGCCTGTATGTGGCACTCACAAAAATTGTTTCAAACAGAGGACCGGGTAGGTGGCCCTCCAGAAAAATTAAATGCATGAAGTACTATAGCAAGAGCCAGTGGGCCCTGTCAAAAAATAGCCATTTTCCTCTGCTTTACTGTACAAAGAGGAGGAGAAGGAGGAAAATGAGGAGGAGGAGGAGGAGTGGATCAATTATTCAGGTTGAGCTTCCTTCACCTGGTGGAGATTGGAAATTCTGAGAAATCCAGCCTTTATTCATTTTAATAAGCGTCAGCCTGTCAGCGCTGTCAGTCGACAGGCGTGTACGCTTATCGGTGATGATGCCACCAGCTGCACTGAAAACCCGCTCGGACAAGACGCTAGCGGCAGGGCAGGCAAGAACCTCCAAGGCGTACAGCGCCAGTTCGTGCCACATGTCCAGCTTTGAAACCCAGTAGTTGTAGGGAGCTGTGTGATCATTTAGGACGATGGTATGGTCAGCTACGTACTCCCTCACCATCTTTCTGTAAAGATCAGCCCTACTCTGCCGAGACTGGGGACAGGTGACAGTGTCTTGCTGGGGTGACATAAAGCTGGCAAAAGCCTTGTAAAGCGTACCCTTGCCAGTGCTGGACAAGCTGCCTGCTCGCCTACTCTCCCTCGCTACTTGTCCCGCAGAACTACGCACTCTGCCGCTAGCGCTGTCAGAAGGGAAATACTGTTTCAGCTTGTGCACCAGGGCCTGCTGGTATTCATGCATTCTCACACTCCTTTCCTCTCCAGGGATGAGAGTGGGAAGATTTTGCTTGTACCGTGGGTCCAGGAGAGTGAACACCCAGTAATCGGTGCTGGAATAAATTCTTTGAACGCGAGGGTCACGGGATAGGCAGCCTAGCATGAAATCTGCCATATGCGCCAGAGTACCAACGCGTAAGAATTCACTCCCCTCACTGGCCTGACTGTCCATTTCCTCCTCCTCCAACTCCTCCAACTCCTCTTCTTCTGCCCATACACGCTGAACAGTGAAGGACTCAACAATGGTCCCCTCTTGTGTCTCGCCAACATTCTCCTCCTCATCCTCCTCCACCTCCACCTCCTCCGATATGCGCTGAGAAACAGACCTCAGGGTGCTTTGGCTATCAACAAGGGAATATTCTTCCCCCGTCTCTTGTGACGAGCGCAAAGCTTCCGACTTCATGCTGACCAGAGAGTTTTTCAACAGGCCAAGCAGCGGGATGGTGAGGCTGATGATGGCGGCATCGCCACTGACCATCTGTGTTGACTCCTCAAAGTTACTCAGCACCTGACAGATATCAGACATCCACGTCCACTCCTCATTGTAGACTTGAGGAAGCTGACTGACCTGACTACCAGTTCTGGTGGAAGTTGACATCTGGCAGTCTACAATCGCTCTGCGCTGCTGGTAAACTCTGGATAACATGGTCAGTGTTGAATTCCACCTCGTGGGCACGTCGCACAACAGTCGGTGAGCGGGCAGTTGGAGGCGGCGCTGCGCTGCCCTGAGAGTGGCAGCATCTGGGCTGGACTTCCTGAAATGCGCACAGATGCGGCGCACCTTCGTGAGCAAATCAGACAGATTGGGGTATGTCTTGAGGAAACGCTGCACTATCAGATTTAACACATGGGCCAGGCATGGCACATGTGTCAGTCTGCCGAGTTGCAGAGCCGCCACCAGGTTACGGCCGTTGTCACACACAACCATTCCCGGCTTGAGGTTCAGCGGTGCCAGCCACAGATCAGTCTGCGCCGTGATGCCCTGTAATAGCTCTTGGGCGGTGTGCCTTTTGTCGCCTAGGCTCAGCAGTTTGAGCACCGCCTGCTGTCGCTTAGCGACGGCACTGCTGCTGTGCCTAGAGCTACCGACTGATGGCGCCGTGCCCACGGATGGTAGTTCGGAGGAGGAGGTGGAGGAGGGGTGGGAGGAGGAGGAGGCATAGTAGGCCTGAAACACCTGGACCGAGGTAGGCCCCGCAATCCTCGGCGTCGGCAGTATATGAGCAGCCCCAGGGTCAGACTCGGTCCCAGCCTCCACCAAGTTAACCCAATGTGCCGTCAGCGATATATAGTGGCCCTGCCCGGCAGCACTCGTCCACGTGTCCGTGGTCAGGTGGACCTTGTCAGAAACGGCGTTGGTCAGGGCACGGATGATGTTGTCTGACACGTGCTGGTGCAGGGCTGGGACGGCACATCGGGAAAAGTAGTGGCGGCTGGGGACCGAATACCGAGGGGCGGCCGCCGCCATGAGGTTGCGAAAGGCCTCGGTCTCTACTAGCCTATAGGGCAGCATCTCCAGGCTAAGCAATCTGGAGATGTGCACATTAAGGGCTTGGGCGTGCGGGTGGGTTGCACTATATTTGCGTTTCCGCTCCAGCGTCTGGGGTATGGAGAGCTGAACGCTGGTGGATGCTGTGGAGGATCGTGGAGGCGACGATGGGGTTTTTGTGGCAGGGTCCTGGGCAGGGGGCTGACTAGCAGCTGACACAGGGGAAGGAGCAGTGGTGTGCACGGCCGGAGGTGAACGGGCTTGTTGCCACTGAGTGGTGTGCTTAGCATTCATATGCCTGCGCATACTGGTGGTAGTTAAGCTAGTAGTGGTGGAACCCCTGCTGAGCCTGGTTTGGCAAATGTTGCACACCACAGTCCGTCGGTCATCCGGTGTTTCCTTAAAGAACCTCCACACTTCTGAAGATCTAGCCCTCGCCGCAAGAGCCCTCACCACGGGAGCTTCACTAGTTGACAGTGGCGCTGATGCACCAGCTCTGGCCCTGCCTCTCCGTCTGGCCCCACCACTGCCTCTTCCAACCTGTTCAGGTCGAGGACTCTCCTCCGTCTCAGAAGCACTGTGTTCACCCGGCCTCTCAACCCAGCTTGGGTCTGTCACCTCATCATCCTCCGATCCCTCAGTCTGCTCCCCCCTCGGACTTCCTGCCCTGACAACAACTTCCCCACTGTCTGACAACCGTGTCTCCTCATCGTCGGACACCTCTTTACACACTTCCACTACGTCAAGAAGGTCATCATCACCCACAGACTGTGACTGGTGGAAAACCTGGGCATCGGAAAATTGCTCAGCAGCAACCGGACAAGTGGTTTGTGACTGTGGGAAGGGTCCAGAAAACAGTTCCTCAGAGTATGCCGGTTCAAATGCCAAATTTTCCTGGGAGGGGGCAGACTGGGGGGGAGGAGGCTGAGGTGCAGGAGCTGGAGGAGTGGCGATTTCGGTGACATGGGTGGACTGCGTGGAAGACTGACTGGTGGTGGACAAATTGCTCGAAGCATTGTCAGCAATCCACGACATCACCTGTTCGCACTGTTCTGGCCTCAACAGTGCTCTACCACGAGTCCCAGTAACTTCAGACATGAACCTAGGGAGTGTAGCTCTGCGGCGTTCCCCTGCTCCCTCATCAGCAGGTGGTGTCTCACCCCGCCCAGGACCACGGCCTCTGACCCCTGCAGTAGTTGGACGCCCACGTCCCCGCCCTCGTCCTCTACCCCTAGCCCTCGGGTTAAACATTTTTAAAATGAGAGTTATAACTTTATTTTTTTTTTTACTTTTTTTTGTTTTTTTTTGTGTTTTTTGTTTTTTTTTGAGTTTTTAAAACCAAACAATGCTATCCTATTGCTATGGCTATTTTCTAGCCAAGTATCAAAGGAAGCACAGTACTATGCCAGATGAGATGACACTGAGTTATTGCCTAATAGAAATCCAACCCCTACTGAATTTTGCCACTTCGGCCTTTGCTATGGATATGTGCGCCACTAAGCGCAGAACACAGCGGTCGCAAGTCCCACTACAAATTGCTCAGAATTGGCAAGTACATGCACTGCAGAAACTACAGTCACCAGCAGATCAACCAGAAATCAAATATATAGAACGCTACTGTAGGCTTCAAGAAGCTGTTTGTATTCTCCTATGGCTATTTTCTAGCCAAGTATCAAAGGAAGCACAGTACTATGCCAGATGAGATGACACTGAGTTATTGCCTAATAGAAATCCAACCCCTACTGAATTTTGCCACTTCAGCCTTTGCTATGGATATGTGCGCCACTAAGCGCAGAACACAGCGGTCGCAAGTCCCACTACAAATTGCTCAGAATTGGCAAGTACATGCACTGCAGAAACTACAGTCACCAGCAGATCAACCAGAAATCAAATATATAGAACGCTACTGTAGGCTTCAAGAAGCTGTTTGTATTCTCCTATGGCTATTTTCTAGCCAAGTATCAAAGGAAGCACAGTACTATGCCAGATGAGATGACACTGAGTTATTGCCTAATAGAAATCCAACCCCTACTGAATTTTGCCACTTCAGCCTTTGCTATGGATATGTGCGCCACTAAGCGCAGAACACAGCGGTCGCAAGTCCCACTACAAATTGCTCAGAATTGGCAAGTACATGCACTGCAGAAACTACAGTCACCAGCAGATCAACCAGAAATCAAATATATAGAACGCTACTGTAGGCTTCAAGAAGCTGTTTGTATTCTCCTATGGCTATTTTCTAGCCAAGTATCAAAGGAAGCACAGTACTATGCCAGATGAGATGACACTGAGTTATTGCCTAATAGAAATCCAACCCCTACTGAATTTTGCCACTTCAGCCTTTGCTATGGATATGTGCGCCACTAAGCGCAGAACACAGCGGTCGCAAGTCTCACTACAAATTGCTCAGAATTGGCAAGTACATGCACTGCAGAAACTACAGTCACCAGCAGATCAACCAGAAATCAAATATATAGAACGCTACTGTAGGCTTCAAGAAGCTGTTTGTATTCTCCTATGGCTATTTTCTAGCCAAGTATCAAAGGAAGCACAGTACTATGCCAGATGAGATGACACTGAGTTATTGCCTAATAGAAATCCAACCCCTACTGAATTTTGCCACTTCAGCCTTTGCTATGGATATGTGCGCCACTAAGCGCAGAACACAGCGGTCGCAAGTCCCACTACAAATTGCTCAGAATTGGCAAGTACATGCACTGCAGAAACTACAGTCACCAGCAGATCAACCAGAAATCAAATATATAGAACGCTACTGTAGGCTTCAAGAAGCTGTTTGTATTCTCCTATGGCTATTTTCTAGCCAAGTATCAAAGGAAGCACAGTACTATGCCAGATGAGATGACACTGAGTTATTGCCTAATAGAAATCCAACCCCTACTGAATTTTGCCACTTCAGCCTTTGCTATGGATATGTGCGCCACTAAGCGCAGAACACAGCGGTCGCAAGTCTCACTACAAATTGCTCAGAATTGGCAAGTACATGCACTGCAGAAACTACAGTCACCAGCAGATCAACCAGAAATCAAATATATAGAACGCTACTGTAGGCTTCAAGAAGCTGTTTGTATTCTCCTATGGCTATTTTCTAGCCAAGTATCAAAGGAAGCACAGTACTATGCCAGATGAGATGACACTGAGTTATTGCCTAATAGAAATCCAACCCCTACTGAATTTTGCCACTTCAGCCTTTGCTATGGATATGTGCGCCACTAAGCGCAGAACACAGCGGTCGCAAGTCCCACTACAAATTGCTCAGAATTGGCAAGTACATGCACTGCAGAAACTACAGTCACCAGCAGATCAACCAGAAATCAAATATATAGAACGCTACTGTAGGCTTCAAG
Source organism: Engystomops pustulosus (assembly GCF_040894005.1). Taxonomy (NCBI): domain Eukaryota; kingdom Metazoa; phylum Chordata; class Amphibia; order Anura; family Leptodactylidae; genus Engystomops; species Engystomops pustulosus. The sequence continues at coordinate 188,691,186 of NC_092413.1, read as the reverse complement.
AAGCTGTTTGTATTCTCCTATGGCTATTTTCTAGCCAAGTATCAAAGGAAGCACAGTACTATGCCAGATGAGATGACACTGAGTTATTGCCTAATAGAAATCCAACCCCTACTGAATTTTCCCACTTCGGTCTTTGCTATGGATATGTGTGCCACTAAGAGCTAAACACAACGGTAGCAAGTCCCCCTGCTAATTCCTCACAAAATGGTAAAAGATGCAAATTAAAATAAAAAAAGTAGAACGTTATTGTAGCCCTAAGAAGGGCTGTTGGGTTCTTTGAGAATCACTCCTGCCTAACAGTAAGCTAATAGAACACCCTAACGCTTTCCCTGAGCAGCAGCAGCTCTCTCCCTAGCGGCATCCAGAGACAGAATGATCCGAGCAGCGCGGCCAGCGGCTAGTCTATCCCAGGGTCACCTGATCTGGCCAGCCAACCACTGCTATCGACGTGTAAGGGTACCACGTCATGCTGGGTGGAGTGCAGAGTCTCCTGGCTTGTGATTGGCTCTGTTTCTGGCCGCCAAAAAGCAAAACGGCGGGAGCTGCCATTTTCTCGAGCGGGCGAAGTATTCGTCCGAGTAACGAGCAGTTTCGAGTACCCTAATGCTCGACCGAGCATCAAGCTCGGACGAGCATGTTCGCTCATCTCTAATAGTGACCCTTAAAGGGGTATTCCCATCTGGGCATTTACATTTTATTTAATTTATTTGCCATATGTAAAAAAATAATTTCTCATAAATGTAGCCATGTTGTCCCTTAGAAACAATATAGCTTCCTCTGATACGACCACCTCACATTTTAGCAGCAGTGGCCAGACATGCACTATTGAGTCCTGCCTGACCACCAGGATTCAGCAATCATTACCACAGGCAGGCTGTGGGACATGTAGTAACTACCGGACATTTCATATACAAAAACCTTTTGTTTCTTTGTGCAATCACCCCAGCAGAGGTGGCCGTATACAAGGACATAGTCTTGTTTCTAAGGAATCGTATGACTACATTTATGAGAAATTAACTTCACACAGGTAAATTTTTTTTAATAACATCTAATTGAAGAAATGTTTACATATGGCAGATTAATGTATCTGCCATATATATATATATATATATATATATGGATGATATAAGGATCTCTCCATTTTGGATCATACATATGTATTGGAAAATATCCACATTACATCTTGCTAAATTCTCCAAGGGGTGTACATTACAAAATGGTGTGACTTGTTGGGGTCCCCCTCTCTTTAGATACCACAAAGGTTCTCCAAATACATCCTGACACATGAAAAGTATTTCTGTCTTATTTGTCCTCCAAAATCTGAACAGCGCTGTTGCCCCCCCAAGAGCATTATCCAGTGACAAAAAGTGTATTGGCATACTTAGAAGGAACTGCACCAAAAGTGTAAAATGCATTTTCCTTTTCAACACATTGGGGCACATTTACTAAGGGTCCGAATCACGTTTTTTCGCCGGGTTTTCCGAATTTTACTGTTTTTGGCGCACACGATCGGATTGTGTTGCATTGGGGCCGGCTTGCATGCAACAAAAAAATTAGGGGCGTGGTCATTGGAAAACTCGAGGGATTCTGAAAAATTGCGGTATTTTGACCCACACTTACATGCACCAGGAAGAGGATGGTGAACTCCAGCGGAACTCGGCGGACCTGGGCGCAGCAGCAACACCTGGTGGACATCGGGCGCACAACCTTAGTGAATCGCCGGAAGACCCGAATCCTCGTCGGAGTACGCGCCGCTGGATCGCGGCAGGATAGGGTAAGTAAATGTGCCCCATTGGGGCAGATTTACTTACCCGGTCCTGTTGCGATTCCACGGTGCATTGTCCGACGAGGATTCGGGTACGGCGCAATTCACTAACCTTGTGCGCCCAAGTTCCTGAATCCGTTGTTTCTGCGCCGAGGTCCGCCGGAGTTCACCTGCTTCTTCCTGGTGCATGTGAGTGCTTGATCTTGTGACACAAATACTTTTTTAAATTCCTGGGTTTGTCCGAATCCATCGGGTTGTCCGACAGTCGGTGCCGGTGTGCAACAATCCAATTGCGTGCACCAAAAAACCCTGGGCATCTCGGCGCAAAACGGTAATATTCGGGAAACCCGTTGAAAGTGCAGCGTTCAGACCCTTAGTAAATGTGCCCCATTGTGAAGGTGAAAATCTTAGTGCTCACTGAATACCGTTGTATATTGTATATAAAAAAAAAAATTCCCTAATTTCACTTCCATTTATTTTTCACCCTCATGAAGCGCTCAAAGGGTTAGCAAGCTTTCCAAAGGTTTTAATATTTTGAGGGGCACAGTTTCTAAAATGGTGTCATTTGGGGGTTTGGGGGGGTTTTTATAAAGTCACTACTAAATAAATTAGCCCTACAAAAATTTTGATGATTTTTGTGAAAATCAAAAAAATTTGCTCCTAAGGTGATTAGCCTCCTAACATCCTAAAAAAAGGAAAGGACATTTAAAATATGATGCCATGAAGACATATGGTAAATGTTATTTGGTGATATGACAGACTTTCCCAAAAATATTTTTTTTTCATAAATAAATAATAAACATATTGCCTAAATTTCACAGCTAACATGAAGCCCCGACATTTCTAAAACTAGCTGCACCAGTTTTCAGGTGCAGTTTACACATAAATACATGTGCAAACTGCTTTCACGCAAACTTTTTTGTGTTACCGGCTGTACTTTGTCATATAGGTCCCAAATTGATATAAAATAAAATGTCAGCATGTACCTCAAAAAATAACACCTTTCATAGGTCTGCACACAAAAGTGTGAAAAAGTTATTGGAATCAGAATTTGGCAAAATGGCAAATTTTTTTTTTGGACATTTGGGCGCCATTTCCGGTTTTGGGGGTCACCGCCGGTATTAACCGTTTTTATATTTTGATAGATCGGGCATTTTGGGACACGGCGATACCTAATGTGTTTGTGATTTATTATGTTTTATATCAGTTCTAGGGAAGGGGGAGTGATTAGAATTTTTAATATTTTATAAATTTTTTACAGTTTTGAAACTTTTTTTTTTCACTATTTCTTAGACCCGCTAGGGTACATTAACCTATTATCCTACTGTATTGCAGTACATGGCGTTTTTGCGTAGGATACATTATAATGTGCCACTGGCTCATTGTAAAGAATTTTCAGAAACCATTCAGCCTCGGGTCTGATGAAGACCTGAACTTGTCATGGCAACCGATCGACACCCCCCCCCCCCCACCTATGACGTTCGGGGGAGTGACGATCTCAAGAAAGATGGCAGCGCCCATGCACCGCTGTCCATTTTAATGCCGCTGCCAGCCGGCGACATTGAAAGGGTTAATAACCGCGGTCGGTGCTTGGTTATTAGCTGTGGGGGTTTGCTGCAATATGCAACAACCACCACCTGTGTATGAAGAGGGCTCAGCCCGTGAGCCCTCTTCATACATTCCCCGCACCTCTGCGCCGTAGAGCAACGGCTCAGAGCGTTAAGGGGTTAACATTAGATTCAGATTCAGCTATTCCCGATATGGGTGGGAACTTCCAGGTTGTGACATCAGCTCAGGGCAATGAGGCCAGAACAGGACAGCAAGTTTGTAATTGGCCGATCAGAAGCAGTGCAGAATTAGGCAAAATTATTTATACTTTACAGTTGTACAGTTAAAGCAGTCCTCCCCAACCTTTTTGTATTCGGGGAACTGGCTGCACCCAAATGTTTTTTCAGGGACCAAAACCATGGTGCCTGGAAAAAAATTGTGTGTGCAGCAAATAGCCCAAATCTAACCCCAACCCATATAATTTGTCATTTCCTGAAGCCCTGATCTAAAATTTACCCCTTTTCTGAAGCCCACCTTTCTAGAGATCTTTTTTATATAACCGCCTCCCGTTACTGTAGCCCCCTTTATAGTGCCCCCTTTGTAGCCCCCTACCTCCCTTTTCTGTAGCCTTCTCTTGATAGTGCTCCTTTTCCTGTAGCCCCCTCTTTATACCACATATACTCAAGAATATGTCGACATGAGTATGGCCGTAGTACCTTATTTTACCACAAATAACTGGGATAATTATTGACTTGAGTATAAGCCTAGTATGAGAAATGGAGCCACTTCTCATTAATGAAATGTCCAAAGCAGTGCCCCCTCAAAAAAGCAATTGCCCCATTGTAATGCCCCCTGAAAAATAAAAAAACTCTACACTCACCTCTGACGCTCCTTTTCTCCCCATGCCTCCAGGTTCTTCTTTCCCCACGGCTCCTGGCAGATGGCAAGAGGCACGTCTATGTGTGCTGCCAATGCCTCTTGCCGTCTGCCAGGAAGCTGTGGGGGAAAAAGAACATGGAACCGCTGCAGAAAAGGAGCAGTGGAGGTAAGTATAGAGTTTTTTATTTAACCCCTTAACGACTTGGCCTTTTTTAGTTTTTTCACTTCCATTTTTCACACCCCACCTTCAAAAATCTATAACTTTTTTATTTTTCCACATAAAGAGCTGTGTTATGGCTTATTTTCTGCGTAACAAATTGCACTTCGTAGTGACGGTATTTAATATTCCATGGTGCGTACTGGGAAGCGGGAAAAAAATTCCAAATGCAGTGAAAATGGTGAAAAAACACATTTGCGACGTTTTCTTGTGGGCTTGGATTTCACAGCTTTCACTCTGCGTCCCAAATGACATGTCTACTTTATTCTTTGGGTTGCTACGATCACAGGGATACCACATTTGTATAGGTTTTATAATGTTTTCATACATTTAAAAAAATTAAAACCTCCTGTACAAAAATTTTTTTTTTGATTTTGCCATCTTCTGGCGCTAATAACTTTTTCATACTTTGGTGTACGAAGCTGTGGGTGGTGTCATTTTTTGCGACTTTTGATGGCGTTTTCATTGCTATCATTGTTAGGACTGTGCTACCTTTTGATCACTTTTTATTAATTTTTTTATATTTTCCAAAATGGCAAAAAAATGTCATTTTTGACTTTGGACGCTATTTTCCGTTACGGGGTTAAACGCAGTGAAAAACCGTTATTATATTTTGATAGATCGGACATTTTCGGACGCGGTGATACCTAATGTGTTTATGATTTTTACTGTTTATTAATATTAATATCAGTTCTAGGGAAAGGGGGGTGATTTGAATTTTTAGGTTTTTTTAATATAATTTTTTTTTTTTAAACTTTTTTTTACTTTCACTTTAACTATTTTTCAGACTCCCTAGGGTACTTTAACCCTAGGTTGTCTGATCGATCCTACCATATACTGCCATACTGCAATATGGCAGTATATGGGGATTTTACTCCTCATTCATTACAATGTGCTGATAGCACATTGTAATGAATAGGTTAAAACGAGACAGCTTCGGGCCTTCGTGAGGCCCGATGCTGTCATGGCAACGGATCACCGCTCCCCGTGACGTCATCGGGGAGCGGAGATCCGCGCCATCTTTTTGAAGCCTCCGGCAGCATTGCCGGAGGCGATCGCGGTGAAAGCACCTGCGATCGGTGCTAGCACCGATCGCGGGTGTTACCGGTAAGCCTTTGCTGCAATATGCAGCAAAGACTTACCGGCTATGGAGAGGGCTCGGCCCGCGAGCCCTCTCCATGCACCGGGACCCGGCGCGCGCCGTACTAGTACGGCGCGCGTCGGGAAGGGGTTAATGGTCTTTTGGCAGCGACCCAGGATCGAGTGTTCCATGGTCGTTCTGCTTTAAAGGGTAACCTTCATTCTGAGCAAAAAAAAAACCCCATAATTCTGCTCCAGGAAATCATTCCTCAAAGTATTTTGCCTCTCGGTCCCCATTTAGGCTGCATGCACACTGCCGTGAGCCCACCGCACCGTAGCACGGCGGGCACACGGCAGCACGGGGAGAGGAGGAGGAGGTGAGCGCCGCACACCCCCGCCCCTCTCCACAGCGATATATGGCCGCGGCGCCATAATACGGGAAAAGATAGGACATGTCCTATCTTTTCCCGGGCTACGGAGCGGTACGGTGCCGCACGTGTGCTGCAACGTACCGCTCCCGTAGGGCGCCGCAAGCCCATAGAAGTGTATATACGTCCCCCATACTGTAGTGTGAGTGCAGCCTTAGTACCTTTTTTGGCCCATAGAAACCATGTCTTATATTGGCTTTTATTGGAAGAAGTAATAGTTATGTTTTGGCTATACAGTGCTTATACTTGAGATCAAAATGAATACTAATGCTAGGGACGTTGTACAGTATGTCTTTACATAAGAAGGATATAAGATCTTGTGCTCCTTATTTTGATATCCCCCTGTCTTAACATTAGAAATTAAAGGTTGAGCTTTTAAGCTAATTTTTCAGCAGTCTATAAGAGAGTTTAATAATGGATTATGGTGTCACAAATACAGTGCAGCGATACAAAATTTTGGGGGAATTTGGGAATTTTTTTATTATGATGGTTTGAATAAACTAAAGGAGGGTTTTTCTATTTATTTTATATATATTAACTTTTGTGTCCCAGGAGGGGGCTAAAAGGTGTGATACCTTCAATGCACAAATTTGTCATCGAGTGCAGGCATTTTTTTCTATGAGATATATTTTTATGGTACTTCAACACTAGAGGGCGCATTCATCTAATACGCTGACGTAGTTCTGTATCACTCTCTTTAAAGTCGCTGTTTAAAGGAAACCTATCATTTGATTTCATGCATTATGAACCAAACATATCTTGAGAATGCTGTAGCTACATTGATGCAGGAAAATATCTTGTTTAATCCCTAAGTTGAGTGGTTTTGCTGAAACAATTATACAATTATGATATTGAAGCTCTGTTGCACTGTGTTGTGCCTGACAGGCATAAGTAATCAGTCGCTGCACACGCCCCCAGCTGCTGTGTATGAGTGATCTAGCTCAGCTTGATTAGTCCTGTCTTGACATTTCAGGAAGCTCCACATGTAATGTGTTGTTGTATGGCAGCCAGCAGCATCCAGCTTTCCCAAGGTTCTCAATCTTAAAATAGTTTTTCAGAAAAACCACTCAGTTCAGCGATTAAACAAGATATGTTTCTGCATCCGCGTTGCTACAGCATTCTCATTGGTAGATTGCTTTAAAGAGAAGCCGGGTAATATTAAATCCCCAAGAAAGATTTTATTTCTTAAACATTAATATTATAATTATTAAAGAAAAACCTCTAAAAAAGATGTATACAACCTGCCCCTAGGAGCATACAATCTAATAAACAATACATTCCCTATTTCTAATAATTTATAATTATTATAAATTATTATTATTATAACATATGCTGATAATAGAGAACTACATTTACATTTATGTTCCATGGAAGAATAACTAGGGCAATGCCATAACAAGGGGCTTCTAAGAAGTCACCGGCGACAATTCTGCTACACCGGGTACAGAACTTCACAACAACTTCTCCTGTTCTCGCCATATGTGCGTGTGCTACAGATCTTCGCACAGCGTCTGTCTTTACTTTGCGCAAAAAAAGTTGCAAAAAACGAACCTGCTTGGAGCAGCTGCACTTGGAAAAAACTCCCACCCTTTTCATTACTGTAAAAAAAAAAAAGTCTATGGCCTCAAGTAGAAGACGTCATCATTTTCTACAGGATCATCTTTTTAAGTGCAAATATTGTCAATCTTAATGTGCAGATCTCAAAATAGTATCAGACTCCATATCCTAAACATTATAATAAAAAAGGCAGAGACCAATTTGAGCAAGAAAATAATTTATTTTACATCAAAAATATCTTTAACTTTTAGTCTCTGCACTTACAACTAAATGTAGTCTGGACATTGTACATGCATTTACTTTTTTGTGCAAAAAATACAAATAAGATCTATGTTGTAGGGAAAAAATTTGTGACAAATTGTGACAAGATAAATTATAAGACAGGAAAAGCCACAAAACATGTGCAAAAGATTGAGGTTATGCCGTGTTATGCTGTGGCCTTTTGTAAGGCAGTATTTCGTTTTTATTCAATAAAACTTTGTTGAAACTAAAACAAGCGCAAAAGAGGCAAAGCTGAGACGCAGTAAGCTGGCTCTGTTTGTGTTATAGGTGAGTTAGTAGAGCTGAGAGTGTTTTATATCCATCTCATGACTACGATCTGTCCCATCTCTCTTTTTCTATGCGTCAGATACTAGTAGAATGTTCAGAAGCTAAAACAAAGTGTAGGTTAACCTGTACCCTGATAATCTAAGCACATTGTCAGCACACAGTATCTCACAGCACTAGAGGGATCATAATGGGGCACAGTTACTTACCCGGTTGGAGGAGTTCACCAAAAGTGCATTTGCAACACCCCTGCCAACGTAAAGGCAAGGGAGTAGTTGCGAATATGGCCCTCAACCTGTTAGGATCCATCTAGTGAGTCTGATCAACTCATTAAGGGCTAATGCAGGGAAATCTAAGGTAATTAGCAGCTGTAGATTCTGCCTGGACAGGCAATAGTTAAGTGGATGTAAGTGATTTGGACTGAGCGCGGAATTTAAGATTAAAATTGTGTTGCAAGACAATGCATTTGCATACATCGGGAAGAAGGTGAACTCCGGGGGACCTGAGCGGAGAAAGCGACACATGCAGGATATCGGGCGCACGATCTTAGTGAATTGTGGCAAAGTGCATTGTTGTCGGACAATGCACTTTCAGAAACTCCTCCGGACGGGTAAGTAAATGTGGCCCAATATGTCTGCTTAGGGAGTGCCCCCTCACACTCTGGAGTCTTACACTGATCATCACTGAGTGATAGTAGCTAAAACTGCAATAAGTAAAATTGTAAATTAAGGGGTTAAAAATTATCTTTATTGTGTAAACATCACTAGGGGGTTAAAATGTGAGAACTTTCTTGAATGGGCATATCTCTTTAACAAGATATAGGTGAAATTGGACTGGAAATTTTTGTTTCTGGCCAATTATTATAGATAGTTTTTAGGAATTTGGAGAAACATAGATGTATTTGTATAGGTCTGCATATAGTCAGCGACTAGAGCTGTGAAGAAAACATGACGCAGGAAATATGAAAGTCTTTCAATGACCTCATCCTGCTCCATCCTTTTGCCTTTAGGCCAGAAGCTCTACGTAACCTTTTGTCTCTGGGAAAGTACATGCTCCTCCCGCATTGCACTGAAGTGTTAAAGGTGAACATGTCTCATGACGCAGCATAACAATGAATACTCACCCCATGTTAAAATATACTAACATTTACTAGAGGCAGAATTTACTAGTTCCAGTATCTCATTTACAGCCAATAATTACCAATACTTTATGTGACTGAACAATCAATATTCAATCATGACTGAATGCAGCACATAATTATACACCGGAGGAATGTGCTGCTTACCACTAGATTTTATTCCTACATATACAATACAAAAAACTGACGACAAAAAGCTATATTCTATCTTTTCCTAAGGGTCAGTGGAACGCATTTCGGTCGGGTTTCCAGAATTTTTCTGTTTTGCGCCGCATTTATCTGGGTTTTTTGACGCACACGAGACCATGGATAACTAATGTAAAAAGATTACCACAGTCTCAGTGTCTACATGGCGCACATGGTGCACTCTTAAGCGAAATATGTCTCTGGGAACGATTCCCACTCGCTGAATATATTTTGTAGAATATTCTCCTCTTATTGCATTACTTGAAGTAAGCAGTTACTTTCTGTTCATGGTGGATATGTGTACAGGGCTTAGTAGCTTTGCCTAAATATTTCTAATCATGCTATTGTCTGTTCAGTGATCTTAGGGTGAGCCATTTCCTTAATTGTTATTTTGTGACTTAAATGTTGTATTGTGGTCAAAAATTTGGCCTTCTCTGTATCCCTATTTCCAGGATATGTGAGAAGTGTTCAGATGATCCAGACACACACAAACTTAAAGGGAACCTGTCATCAGGACTTCACATTTTCACCTAATTACAGGTACTTGTAGCTTTTTTCATACAAAATCCCAATCTGTACCAGTACTGATTCAACTCACTTTTAAAAGTTGATAAAATTATACCTGACTCTCTGCCAGTGAACTGCATTGAGTCACGGAGTCATCGTCATCATCATTATCTGCTTACTGCTCTAACAACTCTACTTCCTCCTCCCCATCCTCTCATGCAGATGTGAGCTGTCAGAGATTTGTTCTCTCGTGTCTCTCATGTATGTGGGAGGGGGAAGGAGGAAGCAGAGTTGTTAGAATTGTGAGCAGATAATAATGATGACTCTGGAACGCAATGCTGTTTGTGGGAAGGGAGATAGGAATACTTTTATCTACTTTTAAAAATAAATTCAGAATTAATATTAAAAAGGCCCTTTAATACAAAAAATGGATTAATTTTTACTTTTTCAATCAAATATTACATTGGTTTATTATAATTATTATAACAATGAATAAATAATTGTAGTAGAGTAGAGGCACAAGAAATCTGTAGAGAAAAGGTAGAAGGACCAAGTCAGTAGGGCTCTTTTATTCAACAACATGATCTACCTCTACAATACGGACACTCTTGCCTAGAAAATCTCAAAACTGCTCATTTTGTTATATTTTCATCTCTACACAAACGCTGTTTCTGTAATCCATAATACTTGTATTTTTGCTTAAGGGCAGACACGTAGATTGCAAATGGACCTCATTCCAGGTAAGACCCTTCAACCACCACCATCACCCATCCAGTCAGATAATCCACCACTGGTTGTGTGGTATAATATGTTTTAGCTCAGTGCCTTATATGCAATCTAATACCCTCTATGAAGCTTATTTTAAAGGAAATCTACCATCAACATGATAAACCAGGGACACTTACTCATAGATCCAGGCACCGTGACTGTGGGAATCTTTGACTGTGCAGGACGGAACAGGGGGGAGTTGAGGTGTGCTCCTTTACAGTGTAACAGCCTGTGAACAAAGAGCAGGGAGGTGCTCAGGTAACTTGTTCCAAAGCTCTTATGGCTGATTAGCATAATAATAAAATTTGATTTTAGAAGGAAGGAGGCCATGGATTACAAATATACAAACATTACAGCTGTCAGGGGGGCTGGATTTGGGAGTGTCCCTGGTTTATCATGCTTGATATTGAAGGTAGATTTCCTTTAAGGTGTTGCTCTTTTCAATTGTTTGGTGAACAGGTACTCACTATACTGGAGTTCAGGAACCACAAGTCTGTCACAAAGTTCTTGTTCATGTTTTTTTAGTGCTGGCTTCAGGTTGTATCCAAGAACTCTAGCTGACCCAGACTGATATGGTATCAATGATTCATCATTTAGTTGATTCGGATCTGCTTGATTATAAAGACATTTCTCAGAAATCTGTGCTCTCCTCTTTCTAAGTTCCTCCACTTCTTTCTTCATTCGTTCCCTCCCAAATTTCTCCACTCGATTCCAAAATGAGTTGTTAAAGTAAACATACAATTTCCAGTCCAGCTGGTTCCAACGTTTTATGCTCTCTTGGGTCTCTCGTGAGAGAATACGTCTGCTCCTGTCACTTCTAGCGTTGAGTGGAAATGATAAGACGTCATTTAAAGTCCAACACAGCGCGTCTTTGAGGAGCACCAAAGACTCATCAAAGTATTCTGTAATCAAGACCAGATCAAATATTATATCTACAGTTTGTGTGAGGAGTTTAATATTTTTGGGAAAATCAGGTCCAAAATGGTTAAAACCTAGGTCAAAGGTCATGACATTCTTAGCATAACCACTATTGGATAAGTCCTTCTGACAAAATCTGCTGGGGTTGGATAAAAAGGTTTCAAGATTTTTAGCTCTGGTAAAACAAGGTGATTCCTTGAAGTAGGCAAAGGATGACTCCATTAGGGTTACTGGGTTTCGCAGGATTGTGAAGTAAAATGTATTGTTGGGCATCACCTCTTCCACCTGTAAAGAAAAATATATTACTATCTGCAGTTCCATTAATGGAAAGTGAATAATGAAAACTGATTTGACGCATATTTGAGTTATTACTTTTGAAGATTACAATCTATTGTTCTCTATAAACAAGGGAGGACTGGAAAATAAAGAATATTCCTCTGTGCTGCCCCAGTAAATCGACTGAGTTCGCAATCCTTTAGGCCCGTTCCACACTTGCGATTGTGATGCGATGAACTCGCATCACACTCGCAACGCAAGCTGCCGGGAACGCACGGCCCGAACGCTGCACCGCGGGAGTGAACTCAGCATGTCAGTTCACTCCCGGTGTGCAGCGTTTGGGCCGTGCGTTCCCAGCAGCTTGCATTGCGAGTGTGATGCGAGTTCATCGCATCACAATCGCAAGTGTGGAACGGGCCTTAGGTGATTTTATTGGCAGAGTAGAAATGGAACTGTGCATTTCAAGAACGTATCGCTCTCATCATCAGGATCAGTGAAATAGATATTATAGAACATATACACAGAATAATATAGAAAAAGTAAAAGTAAGACAAATAAATAATGGTACGTGTAATCAGTACTGGAGGACAGGTGATGGATAATAGAAATAACAATAATTAAAGGGGGTGTCCACTTTCAGTAAACAATAGATATTTTTGTGTAGTGAAAAGTTCTACAATTTCCAAATGTACTGTTGGTATCAATTCCTCAGAGTCCTAAATCTCTGCTTCCTGCCCTTCCATAAGAAGCTTCTATGTCTGTGCATGGTCTTGTGATGTCACACAGGTGCCCGGCTCATTATATCACACGGCTCTGATTACTCTCAGTGATAAAACTGACTCTGAAGTCACTGAAGCCAAACGTTCCCTGCCCAAGAACATCCTCTTCACTGTAATTATGGTCCTACATTCAAGGACATCATTGATCAGATCTTCTACAGTCTTGCACAGGATGTCAGTCACAAGGGAGGAGGTGTTAAGAAGCAGGGAGAGCTTGACTTCAGTGTTAGACTCTCCGCCTCTCTGACTTTATACAACCATTTAAGATCTCACTTTCGTGGGGGTTACCGAGGATTTCCAATTTGCGCCGAATTGCCGCAGGATTTTGGCGCACGTGATCGGACTTTGGCGCATCGGCGCCGGCTTTCACGCAACAGAAATCAGAAATCGGACAACCCGATGGATTCGGAAAAACCGTGGAATTTAAAAAAGAATTTGTGTCGCAAGATCAGCACTCACATACACCAGGAAGAAGAAGGTGAACTCCGGTGGATCTCGGCACAGCAGCGACACCTGCTGGATATCAGGCGCATGGACCTTAGTGAATCCCGGCAGACCCGAATCCTCGTCGGAGAATGCGCCGCTGGATCGCGACTGGACTGGGTAAGTAAATGTTATTTATCATGGGGGCTCTATAATAAGTCATTCCGGGTTACCTGGCTAATATTTCTTCTAGGATGGGGTCACTTAACAAAAGGTTTCAGATCTTTTCCAGGATTCGTCTGAAGTCCTTTTGCTGTGCTTTGTAGGTGGTAATGAAGTTCTCAGAGACCACTTCAACCTTTCTTTATAAACACAAATATTGAGGTATTTCAGTGGCCATTTGGCATGTTTGATCAGGAAATTGGGATAATCCTTCTCCTTACACCGTGTGGTCAGAATCTTGGCCCTTTTCTGTGGAGCAGCTTTTCGTTACTCTCTTATATTAGCTGAAGGGAATATTTGGTAACCATTTCTGATGACAGATGGAATAGCTTTTTTATTTATTTAAATTATATATTGTTTCATATGTGTTGGGGGCTTTTGGGACATTTTGATGAATTTTATTTATTTTTCTAAAACTTTTTTTATTTCTACTGTAATGTACATGAACAAGTAATCATCTGATCACGTGCATGTGTTCAGTGCATTAGTAATATCAGCCTATGCAGTAAGTCATAGGGTGCCATACAGACTGCCTGGTCCTGCCAGGGGCTGGACCGACCAGGAAATACCAAGGACAGACCCGGGGACCTTCAGTAGGTCCCCATCTGTCCAGCAGAGGAGACAACACTGTGGGGTGTCGGTAGGAGGAAGGAGGGAGAATTGACTGTGGGAACTAAGGGGTTAAACATTCCGGACTGTAACCAATCAGGACTGTAAGAGCAGGGGCCGAACTGCCATAAGACAGCTGAGTTACTTTTCTTCTCTGCAAAGCGGACCCATGCAGAACTTACACTAGGCCGATGGAGAAACCCCTCAGCCTAACTTAAGGCCCTGTGGTGACCGACATAAAAACTGTGGTTGAATTCCTGTCTCCCTTCCAGAGGTAGAAGAGGTCATCAAATTATCGTCTATAATGGATGGTATGTTCTTGCCATATGTAGTGCCTTTGTAGTGCTCCTCAAAGGCCCCTGTGAAGAGATTGGTAAAATTTCGTACTACCTTAATCCCTGTTCATTGAATAATTTTTGTTAACCCCTTAACGATGTGTGATACAGTAGTATGTCACATGACGTCCGGTAATGTTTGGAGAGGGCTCATGAGCTAAATCCATGCCGACGGCTTAAAAAAAATGACAAAAATTGTCGTTCCCCATGACGTCATTAGGGGGGGCTGGCAATCAGTCGCCATGACAGCCTCGGGTCTTCTGAAGACCCGAAGCTGTCTCGTTTTAACCAATTGATTACAATGTACATGGTAATGAATGAGGAGGAAAATCCCCATATACTGCCATACTAGAGTACGGCAATATATGGTAGGACAACCTAGGGTTAAAGTACCCAAGGGGGTCTGAAATATAGTAAAATAAAATAAACATAAAAAAAGTTATATTATATTATATTATTATAGTAAAAAATTCAAACCCTTTCCCCAGAACTGTATAAATATAAATAAACAGTAAAAATCATAAACACATTAGGTATCACCGCATCCGAAAATGCCCGATCTATCAAAATATAATAATGGTTTTTCACTGCATTTAACCCCGTAACGGAAAATAGCACCCAAAGTGGAAAATGGCATTTTTTTGCCATTTTGAAAAATATAAAAAATTCTATAAAATGTGATCAAAAGGTTATACAGTCTTAAAAATGGTAGCATTGAAAAGATCATCAAGAGTCTCAAAAACTGACACTACCCACAGCTCTGTACGCCGAAGTATGAAAAGCTTATTAGCGGCAGAAGATGGCAAAATATTTTTTTTTTTGTGCAGGAGGTTTTAATTCTTGTAAATGTATAAAAAAATTGTAAAACCTATACAAATTTGGTATCCCTGTGATTGCACTGACCAAAAAAATAAAGTACATCATTTGAGGCACACAGTGAAATCCTTCAAATCCAACCCCACAAGAAAATGCGTTTTTTCACCAATTTCACTCCATTTGGAATTTTTTCTGGCTTTCCAGTACACGGCATGGAATATTAAATATCATTACCATGAAGTGTAATTTGTTATGCATACTACAAGCTATCACACAGCTCTGTACAAGGGAAAATAAAAAAGTTATAGATTTTTGAAGGTGGGGAGTGAAAAATGAAAAAGCAAAAAACGAAAAAAAAAAAAAGAAAAAAGGGCCTCGACAGGACGGGGTTAAACATTCCAAACATGGAAGTGTAGAATGATAGGGGGGATTACTTGACAGAGAGTTGAAAAGTATTCAGAGTATTAAATTGAAACTGGTTCTCCATGCTCAGTAGCCCTGGCTGTGGGCCAGATGCATGTTTGGTCTCTCGCTTCCTATCGCTTAATACCATAGCCAAGATTTTAACTGCCCTAAAACTGTAATGCGCCTGCGCCCAATCCACTCGGGGGTTCGATTAAATCCCTGGTTTGACACCTGTCCAATACACATGTCATGCGCCGCTCCAGTTATATCATAGCTGTAAGTATTCTCTAGTAGTACATTTTAGCCCTTGTTCTATGATGCAACTCTAACTAGTATATTATATTGTATATAACTTTAGCCGTGAACCAGTGGTCACATGGTCAATATTAACTATTGTTATTTGTATTATCCATCACCTATCATCCAGGACAGCCAATCCGACAATGGGGCACATTTACTTACCTGTCCCGTCACGATCCCCGAGGTGTGTTGTCCAACCAGGATTCGGAGCTGCCGCGATTCACCAAGATCGTGCGCCCGAAATCCTGCATGTGTCACTTCCCTGCTGAGGTCCGCCGGAGTTCACCTTCTTCTTCCCGGTGTATGTGAGTGCATGTCTTGCGACACAATTTGAAATGTTAAATCCCATCGGATCGTCCGACGACCCGCCCCCGATTTGTGTCGCGTGAAAGCCGGCACGATTGTGCCAAAATTCAATCTCGTGTGCAAAAAACCTCAGTTAAATGTGGCGTAAAAAGGAAAATGTCGGGAAAACCAACGAAAATGCAGTCCGCGGACCCTTAGTAAATGTGCCCCATAGTTTCACGCAAGGCACACCCAAACCTGAATTGAGAGTTCAGATCTGCTCATCTCAACCCATTATCCAAAGGCTAAATACCTGGGCTAGAGAGAAGCGCATGTGGTGGCACATGATATTGTAATGCTGTCTTTTTCTTGCAGGAAAGCCAAAAACACTGAGAGCTGAGAAAAAACTTGAGTAGTTAAAATGGTGTATTTTGATGGGAAAAGCAAATTCCAGGTTGCGAGATTCTCCATAGCGGAACAGAATATTCATGATGCTACTGCTGGCTGTTTTGTGTGTTTTTAGGAAAAAGATATTCTTGATCGGTTGACAAGAACGTGAACCGTGGTTTTCTCCCTGGCTGACATTTTTTGCGCTGACATTCACATTGTGCACCATTTGCAGCAGCTCCCTCCATTCTTTTTCTGAGGGCTGCAGTGTCCAGGATAAAGTAGGAATTTTATAACTGTAGGGAGAAGAAAGAGAATTATTAAAATGAATTAGGATTCTAACATCTTGGTTAGAACAGTTTGCTTCTTCCAACCAACAATGAAAACTGGTTATACAGGACTGCCATTGCTTTACGTAAGCCTTTTCATTTAGTAATAGAGTACATAAAACCTGTAATGTCTGTGAACCCTGGGGATGATTACATGAGTACCATGTATTTTCAATGTGTTTTAATGTTTTTAGAAGGTTTTATGTTTTTAGGAGGAATTAATAAGGTTTTATATCACAATATTGTTATGCCCTTTTGCCAGATTTTTTTGATACTGTGAGGACTGTACTACAGTACAGACGGTCCCCTACTTAAGGACCCGAGACTTGCAGACAACCCATAGTTAAAGACGGACCCCTCTGCCCACTGTGACCTCTGGTGAAGCTCTCTGGATGCTTTACTATAGTCCCAGACTGTAATAATCAGCTGTAAAGTCTCTGAAATTAATCTTTATTGACAATCCTTGGTCCCATTACAGCAAAACATTTTTAAACTTTGCTGGGGCAAAAAAAAAAAAAATTGGTCTGGATCTTCAAATATAAAATATACAGTTTCGACTTACGTACAAATTCACCTTAAGAACAAACCTATGGACCCTATCTTGTATGTAACCCGGGGCCTGCCTGTATATTATCCTGACATGTCTAGTTTGTCAGGCAACCTCATATTATTGGTTACCAACCTTTCAAATTTCACAAACACACAGAGACTTTGGGGCTACATCAAGGTGAGGGACCTTGCTAGTACGTTTTACTTCCCTATCCTCATAGTGCAGTGAGGCTGAAGAAGGGTCAAACAAGATAAACTTAAAGGGGTATTCCCATTTCAGTAAATTAGTATTATTGTTTGTATGTTGAAAATATTGTTGTTTGTCTGTTCTTTCTTTTATAATACATTTTTTATAACAATTACTTATAGTATAGAGAACAAAATAGTATCGGTAAACTACTGGAGTTCACCAACACTTAGGCCGCATTCAAATGACTGTAGCCTTACTTGTCCGGGCACACGTCAGCGTGGAAGAGGAGGAGGGGTGACTACTCCCTTCTCCATAGGAGATAGCACTACATGGCCGTGCAGATGGAAAAAGATAGAACATGTTCTATCTTTTTCTTGTGTATGGTGCAGTACTGCCGTTATGTGCCTATTGCCGACTATGGAGACGTGGATACGACCACAAGCCTGCGCCTGTATAAATGGTGACGGGTGAGTGTGTGCACGATGTTCTTTGTATGATTGTGTAATATATTATAAAGTATATAATATACAGTAATTCAGGTCTCATGACTCAATCCACCACCAAGATGAGAACATCTTAACCTCAATGAGGGCGGTAATATAAATAGGCATCATTATGTAGCAAGAATACACAAGCCCAGTTTCACCAGCCCACACAGCACAGTGTCCCAGTATAGTAACTGGCATAACTGGTGTTTCCACTGCAATCTTTAATACCATTGAATTGAGGTTACATTCATTACAAGACATGATGGGGAACATGTATCTTTACTTCTGCTAGTAAAATTGTCTCCTCTTTTGTCGTTATTGCGACTTTTCACTGCAACTTTGTTTGCACCTTGTGCAGGGCCTTATGTATCTTTATTTTCCAGAAGTTCCGTCAAACTTCACTTATGTATCACTTTTTTTGCAAATTTTTATGCCCAAATCTGCACCTAGTCCAGGACAGGTGCCAAGAAAAGTTTATTTTTATGGACCCTGTTTTAACATGTACATTGGAATTATTTCACATGCTTTAAATGTTTAAAATTTTGCACATTAACCTGTATTTTTTTTTTAAATTCATAAATCTTTGCATTCACATTTTTTTTTAAATGTATTGGTTACTTTTAGGGGTGAGGTCACATGTGGCATTTTGGTCGCATCACAACAGCTGAGGAGAGGTGATTTGCCTAATTACATTACTGTTAACATTTCCCTTTAAAAAACGCAATGTAAACAAGATGTTAACATTGCATTAACAATACGTTAACATGTGCGTTTTGTGCATGCAAATGTTATTAGGCAAGTCACCTCTTCTTAGCTGTTGTAATATCTTTCAAAATGAAATGAAAATGCAACCAAAATGCAACGTGTGACCTCATCCTTAACACCACGTGTGGCTTGTGTCCCCTCCTGTATATAACCCCCTCACATGGCTTGTATCCTCTCCTGTATATAACCCCCTCACATGGCTTGTGTCCTCTCCTGTATATAACCCCCTCACGTGGCTTGTGTCCTCTCCTGTATATAACCCCCTCACATGACTTGTGTCCTCTCCTGTATATAACCCCCTGACATGGCTTGTATCCTCTCCTGTATATAACCCCCTGATATGGCTTGTATCCTCTCCTGTATATAACCCCTCACATGGCTTGTGTCCTCTCCTCTATATAACCCCCTCACGTAGCTTGTGTCCCCTCCTGTATATAACCCCCTCACATGGCTTGTTTCCTCTCCTGTATATAACCTCCTCACATGGCTTGTGTCCTCTCCTGTATATAACCTCTCACACGGCTTGTATCCTCTCCTGTATATAACCCCTCACATGTCTTGTGTCCTCTCCTGTATATAACCTCTCACATGGCTTGTGTCCTCTCCTGTATATAACCCCCTCAAGTGCCTTGGGTCCTCTCCTGTATATAACCCCTCACATGGCTTGTATCCTCTCCTGTATATAACCCCCTCACATGGCTTGTATCCTCTCCTGCATATAACCTCTCACATGGCTTGTGTCCTCTCCTGTATATAACCCCCTCAAGTGCCTTGGGTCCTCTCCTGTATATAACCCCTCACATGGCTTGTATCCTCTCCTGTATATAACCCCCTCACATGGCTTGTATCCTCTCCTGTATATAATCCGTCACATTGCTTGTATCCTCTCCTGTATATAACCCCCTCACATGGCTTGCGTCCTCTCCTATATAAAACCCCCTCTCATGGCTTGTATCCTCTCCTGTATATAACCACCTCACATGGCTTGTGTCCTCTCCTGTATATAACCCCTCACATGGCTTGTGTCCTCTCCTGTATATAACCCCCTCACATGGATTTTATCCTCTCCTGTATATAACCCCCTCACATGGATTTTATCCTCTCCTGTATATAACCCCCTCACATGGCTTGTGTCCTCTCCTTTATATAACCCCTTACATTGGTTTGTATCCACTTCTGTATATAATCCCTCACATGGCTTGTATCCTCTCCTGTATATAACCCCCTCACATGGCTTGTGTCCTCTCCTGTATATAACCCCCTCACGTGGCTTGTGTCCTCTCCTGTATATAACCCCCTCACATGACTTGTGTCCTCTCCTGTATATAACCCCCTGACATGGCTTGTATCCTCTAATGTATATAACCCCCTGATATGGCTTGTATCCTCTCCTGTATATAACCCCTCACATGGCTTGTGTCCTCTCCTCTATATAACCCCCTCACGTAGCTTGTGTCCCCTCCTGTATATAACCCCCTCACATGGCTTGTTTCCTCTCCTGTATATAACCCCCTCACATGGCTTGTGTCCTCTCCTGTATATAACCTCTCACATGGCTTGTATCCTCTCCTGCATATAACCTCTCACATGGCTTGTGTCCTCTCCTGTATATAACCCCCTCAAGTGCCTTGGGTCCTCTCCTGTATATAACCCCTCACATGGCTTGTATCCTCTCCTGTATATAACCCCCTCACATGGCTTGTATCCTCTCCTGTATATAATCCGTCACATTGCTTGTATCCTCTCCTGTATATAACCCCCTCACATGGATTTTATCCTCTCCTGTATATAACCCCCTCACATGGATTTTATCCTCTCCTGTATATAACCCCCTCACATGGCTTGTGTCCTCTCCTGTATATAACCCCTTACATTGGTTTGTATCCACTTCTGTATATAATCCCTCACATGGCTTGTATCCTCTCCTGTATATAACCCCCTCACATGGCTTGTGTCCTCTCCTGTATATAACCCCCTCACGTGGCTTGTGTCCTCTCCTGTATATAACCCCCTCACATGACTTGTGTCCTCTCCTGTATATAACCCCCTGACATGGCTTGTATCCTCTAATGTATATAACCCCCTGATATGGCTTGTATCCTCTCCTGTATATAACCCCTCACATGGCTTGTGTCCTCTCCTCTATATAACCCCCTCACTTAGCTTGTGTCCCCTCCTGTATATAACCCCCTCACATGGCTTGTTTCCTCTCCTGTATATAACCCCCTCACATGGCTTGTGTCCTCTCCTGTATATAACCTCTCACATGGCTTGTATCCTCTCCTGCATATAACCTCTCACATGGCTTGTGTCCTCTCCTGTATATAACCCCCTCAAGTGCCTTGGGTCCTCTCCTGTATATAACCCCTCACATGGCTTGTATCCTCTCCTGTATATAACCCCCTCACATGGCTTGTATCCTCTCCTGTATATAATCCGTCACATTGCTTGTATCCTCTCCTGTATATAACCCCCTCACATGGCTTGCGTCCTCTCCTATATAAAACCCCCTCTCATGGCTTGTATCCTCTCCTGTATATAACCACCTCACATGGCTTGTGTCCTCTCCTGTATATAACCCCTCACATGGCTTGTGTCCTCTCCTGTATATAACCCCCTCACATGGATTTTATCCTCTCCTGTATATAACCCCCTCACATGGATTTTATCCTCTCCTGTATATAACCCCCTCACATGGCTTGTGTCCTCTCCTGTATATAACCCCTTACATTGGTTTGTATCCACTTCTGTATACAACCCCCTCACATGGCTTGTATCCTCTCCTGTATATAACCCCCTCACATGGCTTGTGTCCACTCCTGTACATAACCCCCTCACATGGCTTGTATCCTCTCCTGTATATAACCCCCTAACATGGCTTTTGTCCTCTCCTGTATATAACCCCCTCACATGGCTTGTATCCTCTCCTGTATATAACCCCCTCACATGGCTTGTGTCCTCTCCTGTATATAACCCCTTACATTGGTTTGTATCCACTTCTGTATATAACCCCCTCACATGGCTTGTATCCTCTCCTGTATGTAACCCCCTCACATAGCTTGTGTCCACTCCTGTACATAACCCCCTCACATGGCTTGTATCCTCTCCTGTATATAACCCCCTAACATGGCCTTTGTCCTCTCCTGTATATAACCCCCTCACATGGCTTGTATCCTCTCCTGTATATAACCCCCTCACATGGCTTGTGTCCTCTCCTGTATATAACCCCTTACATTGGTTTGTATCCACTTCTGTATATAACCCCCTCACATGGCTTGTATCCTCTCCTGTATATAACCCCCTCACATGGCTTGTGTCCTCTCCTGTATATAACCCCCTCACATGGCTTGTATCCTCTCCTGTATATAACCCCCTTACATGGCTTGTATCCACTCCTGTATATAACCCCCTCACATGGCTTATATCCTCTCCTGTATATAACCCCCTCACATGGCTTGTGTCCTCTCCTGTATATAACCCCCTCACATGGCTTGTGTCCTCTCCTGTATATAACCCCCTCACATGGCTTGTATCCTCTCCTGTATATAACCCCCTCTCATGGCTTGTATCCTCTCCTGTATATAACCCCCTCACATGGCTTGTGTCCCCTCCTGTATATAACCCCCTAACATGGCTTGTGTCCTCTCCTGTATATAACCCCCTCACATGGCTTGTATCCTCTCCTGTATATAACCCCCTCACATGGCTTGTGTCCTCTCCTGTATATAACCCCTTACATTGGTTTGTATCCACTTCTGTATATAACCCCCTCACATGGCTTATATCCTCTCCTGTATATAACCCCCTTACATGGCTTGTGTCCACTCCTGTATATAACCCCCTCACATGGCTTGTATCCTCTCCTGTATATAACCCCCTCACATGGCTTGTGCCCTCTCCTGTATGTAACCCCCTCACATGGCTTGTATCCTCTCCTGTATATAACCCCCTCACATGGCTTGTGTCCACTCCTGTACATAACCCCCTCACATGGCTTGTATCCTCTCCTGTATATAACCCCCTAACATGGCTTTTGTCCTCTCCTGTATATAACCCCCTCACATGGCTTATATCCTCTCCTGTATATAACCCCCTTACATGGCTTGTGTCCACTCCTGTATATAACCCCCTCACATGGCTTGTATCCTCTCCTGTATATAACCCCCTCACATGGCTTGTGCCCTCTCCTGTATATAACCCCCTCACATGGCTTGTATCCTCTCCTGTATATAACCCCCTCACATGGCTTGTGTCCACTCCTGTACATAACCCCCTCACATGGCTTGTATCCTCTCCTGTATATAACCCCCTAACATGGCTTTTGTCCTCTCCTGTATATAACCCCCTCACATGGCTTGTATCCTCTCCTGTATATAACCCCCTCACATGGCTTGTGTCCTCTCCTGTATATAACCCCTTACATTGGTTTGTATCCACTTCTGTATATAACCCCCTCACATGGCTTATATCCTCTCCTGTATATAACCCCCTCACATGGCTTGTGTCCACTTCTGTATATAACCCCCTCACATGGCTTGTCTTCTCCCCTGTATATAACCCCCTCACATGGCTTGTGTCCTCTCCTGTATATAACCCCTCACATGGCTTATATCCTCTCCTGTATATAACCCCCTCACATGGCTTGTGTCCTCTCCTGTATATGCCACCTCACATGGCTTGTATCTTCTCCTGTATATAACCCCTCACATGGCTTGTGTCCTCTCCAAGTCATGGCACCATAGGATTTGCAGATCTGCCATCAGTTTGTAATCCAAGGACAGGAAAAGCAGCATATTTCCAATGTGAGCAAATCATATTATGAAGTGATATATACAGGCACAGATTTCGATCTAAAAATAGTTTGAGGCCAGGAAACAGATAAATAAAAACACTGGCAGACTTTTTCTCAGCAGCTTCTTGTGAGGTAAGCTGCTTGTATGGTTGCCTACAGGGTATGGAAGATGACCGATTGTCATGTGATGCCCCTATTCAAAAACAAACAGAACAATGCCCGGATTGTGTTGCTCATCTGTTTTCTTTCCAGAGTTATGCCATTTTCTATTCTAAGCTACTTGTTAGAAATCTTCCTGGGCAGCAAGGTTGGCAGTGTGCAACCTCTGTATTAGCCCTCTCCTCCCATGTTGTCTTGTATTCTCTTATTAAGTAATTTAGCAGTAAATCCAGTGATATTACTACAAGTAAATCCACTGAACTCTGCATAGTTTGTACATACATGATCTACAACTTGATACATGATCTACAAATTCTGTGCCAAAAAATTCTGCTACAGAAACTGTTCATGTGCATATGCCTTTATTTCACTTAACACACACCCAGTAAAGATGCAGTGGTACATAGAATATTTCTATTAATAATTTCATATCATGTGGGTATGGATGGGGTTCAGGGGCGTAACTAGGTAAGGCAGGGCCCCATAGCAGACTTTTGAATAGGGCCCCATTCCTGCTTAAAAGTATACATATTACACTCAAATATACACACACATTTATATACATTATACATATACACTCACCGGCCACTTTATTAAGTACACCATGCTAGTAACGGGTTAGACCCCCTTTTGCCTTCAGAACTGCCTCAATTGTTAGTGGCATAGATTCAACAAGGTGCTGGAAGCATTCCTCAGAGATTTTGGTCCATATGACATGATGGCATCACACAGTTGCCGCAGATTTGTCGGCTGCACATCCATGATGCGAATCTCCCGTTCCACCACATCCCAAAGATGCTCTATTGGATTGAGATCTGGTGACTGTGGAGGCCATTTGAGTACAGTGACCTCATTGTCATGTTCAAGAAACCAGTCTGAGATGATTCCAGCTTTATGAAATGGCGCATTATCCTGATGAAAGTAGCCATCAGATGTTACAGGGTACATTGTGGTCATAAAGGGATGGACATGGTCAGCAACAATACTCAGGTAGGCTGTGGCGTTGCAACGATGCTCAATTGGTACCAAGGGGCCCAAAGAGTGCCAAGAAAATATTCCCCACACCATGACACCACCACCACCAGCCTGAACCGTTGATACAAGGCAGGATGGATCCATGCTTTCATGTTGTTGACGCCAAATTCTGACCCTACCATCCGAATGTCGCAGCAGAAATCAAGACTCATCAGACCAGGCAACGTTTTTCCAATCTTCTACTGTCCAATTTCGATGAGCTTGTGCAAATTGTAACCTCATTTTCCTGTTCTTAGCTGAAAGGAGTGGCACCCGGTGTGGTCTTCTGCTGCTGTAGCCCATCTGCCTCAAAGTTCGACGTACTGTGCGTTCAGAGATGCTCTTCTGCCTACCTTGGTTGTAACGGGTGACGATTTGAGTCACTGTTGCCTTTCTATCAGCTCGAACCAGTCTGCCCATTCTCCTCTGACCTCTGGCATCAACAAGGCATTTCCGCCCACAGAACTGCCGCTCACTGGATGTTTTTTCTTTTTTGGACCATTCTCTGTAAACCCTAGAGATGGTTGTGTGTGAAAATCCCAGTAGATCAGCAGTTTCTGAAATACTCAGACCAGCCCTTCTGGTACCAACAACCATGCCACGTTCAAAGGCACTCAAATCACCTTTCTTCCCCATACTGATGCTCGGTTTGAACTGCAGGAGATTGTCTTGACCATGTCTACATGGCTAAATGCACTGAGTTGCCGCCATGTGATTGGCTGATTAGAAATTAAGTGTTAACGAGCAGTTGGACAGGTGTACCTAATAAAGTGGCCGGTGAGTGTATATATATATAGACATTTATAAACTCATACATACACACACACATATAAACCATATACCCATCACATATACACATACATACAGTGCCATATACAGACATATAGCATATAAACACAAAAAGAGTATATACACACACCATATACATATACAGCATATAAACATCACAGATACACATACACACACATATAGTATATACACACCATACACCACATGCACATTCAGAATATACACATCACAGATACACACACATACAAGGTTTGTATATAATGTATATAATATAATGGTGCTCATTCCACATTATTTCATGTGTCAGATCAGATGACGGAGCCCCCTGACACTGTGGGCCCCATAGCGACTGCTATGGCTGCTACCACTGTAGTTACGCCGTGATGAGGTTTGGAAATAAGATTAAAACTCTGAAAGCATACCACACCAAGCTGTTGCTGGAGATGTGGAGGAGAGGAGAGTACAATGTTACTTTTCTGGTGGCGTTGTGCGCTAATATACCTGTTATGGCAGGAGATCACGCAACTATATAATTCCCTCTTCCGCTCATTGATCACATTGTCACCAGGACAAGCTTTGCTTTCAGTTCTTCCCGGGCCGATTTCCAAAATCAAAATGAGCCTTTGGCTACATTTCACCCAATATGAGTTTCATTGTATTTTGCTTATATTCTTTGCATTTTCTGTAAAAAATCTTTATACAACAGTCTGTTCAATAAAGATATTGACCCATAAAAATCATAAAGCAACTGCGGTAAAGGTGATCATTTAGGATTACAGGCAGTCACCGAGTTACATACAAGATAGGTTCCACAGGTTTGTTCTTAAAGGGAACCTGTCACTAGGGACCTCATTTTTCACTAAACACAGATTCTAAAAGCCCATGATACCTGCAGTGCAAATATGCCTCTCTGCCTTTTCTAAGCATTTGCCTCCATGTTTGTGCTCCTGTACAGCTTGTAGCCCCCCACTGATGTCAGACTGACCTCTGAGAAGGAGCAGGAGAAGGAGCTGTACAGGAGCACAAAGGTGGAGTCTAAGCTCTGAGGAGTAACACAGACAAGGCACATGTTGTTTTTTGAAATGCATCCAAACCAAAGTCCAACCCCTGTGACTACCCCAGGATTTTGTCAGGATGCAAGAGTAAGTTATAACACACAATTACAGTATATTGTAATGCAAATGCATAGAGAAGGCAGAAAGGCAGATTTGCACTGCAGCTGTGATGAGCTTCTGCAACCTGTCTTTAGTGAAAAATGAGGTCCCTGGTGACAGGTTCCCTTTAAGTTGAATTTGTAAGTCAAAACTGTATATATTATAATTGTAGATCCAGACAAAAACATTTTTTTTTTGCCCCACTGACAATTGAAGTTACAACATTTTTTGCTGTAATGGGACCAAGAATTATCAATAAAGCTTCATTACAGACACCTTACAGCTGATCATTGCAGTCTGGGACTATAGTAACATCCAGAGAGCTTCACCAGAGGTTACAGTGGGCAGAGCGGTCCGTCTTTAACTAGGGATCATCTGTAAGTCGGGTTTCCTTAAGTAGGGGACTGCCTGTATAAAGAAGGATGAAAACCATTTCTATCCATACAAAAGTATCTAGTAGCAGATGCACAAATAAGGCTGAGAAGCCATAAGACAATATTAAACTCGGAGCATTATGAGTTTTCTTCTAGTTAATGACCTTTTATCATATTTTTATTTACGTTCACTGACCTTTGTCTTCTAGCGTTATAACAGTGAAAGATGATCATGGATATCCCAAAGATGATGACAAATCCATATCCAACTTTTACATTTTTGAAATTTCTGTTAGGAAAAAGCAAAATGATGGTTTAAGCGTGTACTTTATGAGGAAATATAATACACAAGGGAAAAAGTAGAGAAGAAGTAATATTATGGCAACATGTGGCAATTGGAAATGATTCAGTATGTGGCCAAAACCTTGTGTAAGGCAGATAGGGTCCAGAAGGACCAGAGCAGCACCACATACCAAGTGGCGTAACTTGAAGCTGTCGGGACCCTGTGCTAAATCTGTTCCAGGCTCCCAATTATAATGATTTCTTTATAGTACTAGTCATCTCATATGGGAACGGAACACCATGTGGGCCCACTAGACAACATGGGCACGGTTGTGAAGACAACATCTGTCCCCCATCAAGTTTCCCCCTGATTCTGGACAGAGTTTAGCTTCAGTATTTGTAAGCCAAAACCAGGAGTGGATCCCACTAAGAGTAGCTATAATAGTTATCTATGATTCCAAATACTCATGAAAATTCTGACCAAACTCTGACTATGGAAAAATGGTCAATGAATGTGTGTAGCATAGGCACCAATGGGGTATTAGGGTTATTGAGGTGACCGAGCAGAAAATCACCATCAACCTCTACAATGTGATTTTAGGGCTCCTACGGTATTGCAGTTAATTTTGTAAGCTTTCAAAGGAACATATGACTCCAATAATGAACAGGATGTAACAGTATATAAACGAATCACACTGTCTAACAAAATTGGGACTTAACATATTTTTTGGACTATAAGACGCAGAGGATTATAAGGCGCACCATCAATAAATGCCTGCTAAAACAACAAGGTTCATATATAAGTGTACCGGATTATAAGGCGCACCTCATTATAAGGATGAATGACCAGCAGGTGGCAGACCTGTGCACAGTTCAAGGCAGTTCAACACAACAGGTTTTCATCAGAACTGGGGCAATCTGGTTTCTGCAGTTTCGTTACAATGAGCCGGTGGCTCCAGTTTGGTATAGAGACGATTGGCCCTTAGGCGCCTAAGACCTTGATGGACCTGATGAGACTCCGGATCAGCAGAGAACACCAAGATGTCATCTAAGTAGACTACGACACTGGTGTATAGCAAGTCTCTGAAGATATCATTAATAAATTCCTGAAATACTACAGGAGCATTGCACAGTCCAAAGGGAATGACCAGGTATTCAAAGAGCCCATCTCGTGTGTTAAAGGCGGTCTTCCACTTATCGCCCTCTCGGATAAGATTATATGCCCCTTGAAGGTCCAATTTAGAGAAAACCTTTGCACCACTGAGGCGGTCAAAGAGTTCCGTGATCAAGGGCAGAGGATACCAGTTCTTTACCGTCTTTCTTGGCAACAAAGATTAAACTGGCACCAACAGGAGAAGAGGATTTGTGGATGAATCAACAGAAGAGTCCCCTTGGCATAAGTTCAGCAGGGGAGTCTCAGTAAATGATTCCCCTGCTGGTTCCTTGAAGAC
This sequence comes from Engystomops pustulosus, assembly GCF_040894005.1. Lineage (NCBI taxonomy): Eukaryota > Metazoa > Chordata > Amphibia > Anura > Leptodactylidae > Engystomops > Engystomops pustulosus. The sequence continues at coordinate 188,662,476 of NC_092413.1, read as the reverse complement.
GAATCGGAATTCTGTGAGGAATGTGGTGAAGTCAGCCGTGACCGAGTCTCTTCTGTCCCAGAGAGGTGTAGCCCATGCCAGAGCTTCCCCAGATAGGAGGCTGATTATGAAGGCCACCTTCGACCTCTCCATGATGAATTGCTTGGGCATAAGCTTGATGTGCAGAGAGCACTGCATGATGAACCCCCTGCACAACTTGGGATCACCATCGTATTGGTGGGACTTTGTCTGCGGTGGCAGCAAAGGCATAGTACAGATTCGTCAGGCAAACTCGTGGTCGGGAACAGGCAGGAGGTCGAGACAGGCAGCACGGAATCAGAGTCGGGGAAGTAGCAGAAGGTCAGGACTGGCAGCACAAGAGCGAGGTCAGGAACAGAATCGAGATCACAACAGGAAATCAGGATAATTGCACAGGGCATAGCCTTTCTCTAAGGCTATGAGGCACAAAGATCCGCATGGGAACCCAGGAAGGGGCAGAAATTTATCTATTTATCTTGGCAGCCAGCCAGCGCCAATTATCTTGTGCCCTAAAAGACGGGAACGCGCGGACAAGACCATGGAGAGCAAGGAGGCCTCCAGAGCCGAGAGAGGTAAGTTAGCAGGCAGGCTCCAGGGTGCGCCTGCGATCGTGGATATGGTTTGCAGGGGCACCCGTGGCCATGACACCATGTTTGGAGTGAGCTATGTTGGCAAGCCCTCTATGTACATTCATAACCCTTAGCTCTGCTTGAGAAATCCTTGACTTTTCATGTTTCTATGGCTAATCCTAAATACCGTATTTAATAATCTAGCACCTATTTATCTCTATCTATACAATGTACATTTTGCAAGGAAATTAGTTTGTAGGAAGCTGACTTCAGGCTTAAACAGACTTGGTTGCTTAAATGGCATCAAGTTTGTTTAGACTAGCCACAACCAACTTTATTAGCTTCCTATGCAAACAAAGCAATGTCACATGAACATGACATTACTACACTAACAATACATCATAGTTCCCAAGCTTACAAGGTGACAGGTCTTCATTATATCCCCTCATAACAAACACACCTTTGTCCTAAAAGGACATCTACCAGCAGGATGAAGGTTTGTAAACCAAGCACACTGGCATACTGGTGTGTGCCCCCTCTGGAAAGATCTGCTCTTCTTTAAGCTTCTAATGTCCTGGTTATTACAAAAAAAAGGCTTAAAAATGTGACACCTATAGAACCTGGAGCCCCTCAGGCTCATTTGCATCATTTTAAAAGCCTTGTTGTCTGTGGATCTAAGGATTGGCTCTTCTTAGATCCACATTATATCAATGAATTGGATTATGAGCTATTCTCTAATTAAGCAGCCCAGTAATATATGTGCTGACAATAACGGTACCAGGCTGATCATTGGGAATGGGTACGGTCACCTGTTGCATTCTTGGTGCTTTTTTAAACGCTTTCTAAAAAGCAAGTATTTTAAATTCATGACTTTTTGTATGTTTATTATAAATTTGGCTGGTTTGATCAGTTTTTCTAGAAGCGTAAACCCGATCACTTTTCAATATTAACATGCTTCGATTTTAAAAAAGGAGGAATTGACACTTAAGTCCTTACTCATAAACAGTAGAGGTAAAAAATGTACCATGGAATGTGATGACTTCAAAAACACAGAAAATGCCTAGTCAAGGTGAGCTAAATATAGCACATCCATGTGATTCTACGGCTCCGCGGGAATGTGGAAAGAACAAATGTATTTTTGTGTTTATTATTATTTTCACACAATGAGCAAGTTTTATGGAAACTAATATTTTATAAAGTTGCCACATTCTGAGACTTAATGCTAAGCTGATTTGACTACTAGGACCACTGTGGATTCTAAGAAGAGAGGTGATTGGACTATTATTTTAGGAACAGATGTGGAATACAGGGGTCATTATAATGAGGGTTCTCATTGCAGACCTCTTTGGCTATAGAAAATTGAATGGATTTGCCAGATATGATTCACTTTAAGGTTGATATAGTATAATTCATTACTGCATAAACATCCAACTTTGTCCTAATCTGATATTTACTTATCCGTCAATACTTCAAACAAAAAGGGGACAATTTTTCATGTTTTCTAGCATACAAGGCAATAAAAGGCATGATTCGTGACGCACTCCATGGAATTTACCACTTTTTGCTGCCATATGTGCCACTTTCCCTTTTGGGTACGCCCTGGTCAGCCAAATTTACAAAAACCTCTGGCAAAAAACTGTTGCGGGTTATATTTTTAATTCCTGTGCAAGAGTGCTCTAACACAATTACTTAGAAGTCGGAACCTCTTGGTAATTTAAGTATTTCGCGCGGGCATGCACCACCAGTCTTAAAAAACTACATTTTTAGTGTTGTAACAGTTGAAAAGTTTTGAAAAACAGTATCAAATTACACCAAAGTAATAAAAGTTCAAGACTAATTTAATAATAATAATTCTTTATTCATATAGCGCCTACAGATTACGCAGCGCTGCACATAAGCTGAGTTAGTCCCTGTCCCCATGGGGCTCACAATCTAAACAACCTAACAGTATATTTTGGAGTGTGGGAGGAAACCAGAGGACACGGAGGAAACCCACGCAAACATGGAGAGAACATACAAACTCTTTGCAGATGTTGACCTGGGTGGGATGTGAACCCAGGACCCCAGTTGTGCAAGGCAGAAGTGCTACCCACTCAGCCACCACGCCACCTATAACTTTACAACAAAAAAAAAGCCAAAATTTTGGCCTGATGGCATAACTTTGGTTGCAAAACTAAATCACTTCACTTGCATCCCTTTTGTCGTTTAAGTTATAGAAGTGTCTAAAACTATCCAAAACACTTGATAAATGAGGCACAATGACATATAACACGACTTTAATTAACATGATTTGAATTTTTGTTGCAAACTGACAAATATTTCCCAGTATTACCTTACAGCCCCAGCACTGCTATTACAATTTGCTTAAAGGGCACCTACCACCACAAATCTACCTATAAAGGTAGATTGGGTGGTAGGTGGATCAATGGGACGTGAGGAGAGCCCTTTTAAGGGCTAATCCTCACGTCCCTGCACTTTTTTAATAACTTTAATTTGGTATTTATTCAAATTTACTTATGCGGCTACCGGGGCGTGGAGTAGCCGCATATGAGATTACATGAGGCGGCTACTCCACGCCCCGGTAGCCATTTTACCCCTCCTACTCACCCATCTTCGGCGCGCAGCTCCGCGTAGCTGCGCGCCCTCGTCCGGCGATCCTGCCGTCTGCGCATGCGCAGAAGAGCAGGCCCGCGCCTGCGCGGTCACAACTCCGAAACCGGAGCGGGTCTGCTCTTCTGCGCATGCGCAGACGGCAGGATCGCCGGACGAGGGCGCGCAGCTACACGGAGCTGCGCGCCGAAGATGGGTGAGTAGGAGTGGTAAAATGGCTACCGGGGCGTGGAGTAGCCGCCTCGTGTAATCTCATATGCGGCTACTCCACGCCCCGGTAGCCGCATAAGTAAATTTGAATAAATACCAAATTAAAGTTATTAAAAAAGTGCAGGGACGTGAGGATTAGCCCTTAAAAGGGCTCTCCTCACGTCCCATTGATCCACCTACCACCCAATCTACCTTTATAGGTAGATTTGTGGTGGTAGGTTCCCTTTAAATAGAAAAATTGTTGACATGTGACAAATATGCCATAGCAGGTGACAGCAGAAGCTTTTGTTTTCTCACTGCAATGCATCATTACTAGAGATGAGCGAGCACTAAAAAGCTTGCGTGCTCGTTACTCGGGTCAGACTTTTCCCGATGCTCGAGTGCTCGTGTCGAATAACGAACCCCATTGAAGCCAATGGGAGACTCAAGCATTTTTCACTGAAAGAACACATTGAAAGAACACTAAAGAAGAACACATTCCAGATATTCCGTACATCTGCTAACTTATCGGAAGACACAAGCGCCAAACGGTGTTCTTCACACATATTGTTCTTCACATACTATTGTGAAGAACACCGTTCGGCACGCGTGTCTTCGGATAAGTTAGCAGATGTACAGAACATCTGCAATGTGTTCTTCACTGTGTTCTTCACTTAAATGATCCTGTGTTCACTGTGTTCAACGTATTCATTGTATTCTTCACTGTTCTTCACTGTGTTTTCTTAAGTAAATGCTCGATCTTGAGCAGGCGAGATACTCGTCCGAGCAACGAGCCGTTTCCTGTACGCTAATACTCGAACAAGCATCAAGCTCGGACGAGTATACTTGCTCATCTCTAATCATTACACATTTCAGTGCTTATGCATAACAGGGCTGCGAAAGGAATTGGAGGGATTTTCCCAGCCGGAGGTGGTATGTAAAAATGTTGTATATAATGTAAATACACTATGAAGATTGAATATGTAAAAGTCCAAAAGACATGTAAAATGCTCATTAATAACATCTGTATGTGAAACATTTTGAAAAAATGAATAAAAAAAAAGCTAAATCAATGTTATAAATTTACTGTTTTACATTTTATCTTCTACTTCTATACTTAATGTGGCATATTTCTTATGCTGTTTTTGCCTGTTTTCAGCGTGGGCTGCCATTTTTTCCTGGTGCGCCTCCTGTAACCTATTGATTATGTGCCAGTGCCAGAAATTTCCTCTTATTCGATGGTCTCGACTTAGGATTAGGATTCGTCTCAATATGGGCAAAGCTTTCTCTCCCGACACTTTTTTTTTAACTTCTAAATCACCAGAACCATTCTCTGGAGCAATTTGTGTCGCACGTGTAGACCCACAAAAAACAAGTCTACCAAATTCTATAACACCTTTAGGAATTTGGAGTCTTTTCAGACACTTTCTGTCGTGTGCCAAATTATTAAACCCTTGCAACAAAACCTGCATCATTTGTTAGTCAAAATTTGCGACACAAATAGTAAATCTGCCCCAATGGGGCACATTTAATAAGGGTCCAAACACCGCATTTTCGTCGGGGTCCCGACTTTTTACCGTTTTGCCCTGAATTGCCCCAGGTTATTGGCGCTCGCGATCGGTCTGCATGCGACACAAATCGGGGGGCGTGGAGTCGGACAAACCACGGAATTTAAAAACCAAATTGTGTCACAAGATCAGCACTCACTTGCACCGGGAGAAGATGGTGAACTCTGGTGGACCTCAGCAAGGGAAGCGACACATGCAGGAAATTGGACACACAATCCTAGTGACTTGCGGCAGCTCCGAATCCTCCTTGGATATTCCGGATCGGCGGCGTCAACGAGACAGGTAAGTAAATGTGCTCCAATATGTCTGTATACATATGCTGCTGTGTGTGTTTAATTAGTCCTTTTTAGTGTTACTTGGTAATTTTTAGTATTCAAACATGAATCAACGCACTGGGGGGAGATTTATTTATTCTGTCGCAACCTCGACAGTCTTCATCTGAGATCAGACTTCGAAGCATAGAGTGAACGCCTGTAATTAATAATGTGCAGATTGACCTAATCAGTCGGGCAACATAAAAATACTGACACAAATGAGATGTGCGACAAAATCTTACATGGATTGCGCCTGTTTTTATTATTATTTCAGACCATTTTTTCCTGGTCTGTTTTGCGCCAAAAGATGCCGACAAATTCCACATAAATGTGGCCGGTGATGTGGAAAAGATAGGCCATACCTACTTGCCCCCAAAAAAGACGGTTGAGTCGGAATTGTCGGAAGAAACCATTCTTTCTGGTGCAAAACCCATTGTAAATGATCCGCATACATTATGTGCCACAAAAACAGACATTACCCATCACTTTTATGGCGCAGATACGATAATACATCTTCCCCACTGTGTTTACTTCTATTACTACTACATTTAGAAAAAAAGGGGGCATTTATTATTTTTTGGGCTAGTTGTTCTTTTTAGGCGCCTGATTTTAGTGGTGATTTGCCCTGTGATGTCATATTGTGAAACAAAGGGAACCTAAAGGGAACCTGTCATCAGGAGCTCTTTTTCTGACTCCCCATGTCCCAATAGAGAATAGTGTGCGCATTGCCAAAGAGTTATTATAGTAAAACTTTTTTTTTTACCTTTATGTAAGTAGAGCTGTGGCCGTAGGGGCCAGTGAGGATTGGGGCAGACATGTATGACGTCCTGCGGAGGGAAGCAGTGTGGGAGCTGGGGAGCGGGGGGGGGGGGCAATGTGAGGTACATAGGAGGTTTTTGAAATTTGAAATCTATGCATGACGGAGCGCCTTCCCTAGGAGCACATTCCGCACTGGCCACTCCCATGTCATTAGGGACACAGCTATGCATACGAAAAGGGGATCAAACTTATCTTTTTTTCAGAAAAAGCCAATATTACTATAAAAACTATTTGGCAATGCGCACAATATTCTCTATGGGGACATGCGGGAGCCAGAAAAAGGGCTCCTGATGACAGGTCGCCTTTAATGTATTTGGCGCACCACAAAAAGAACAAATGAGCGTCAGACATGTCTGGAAATTACAAGAGCAGAATAACTGTTGGGACTGAATTTTCATGAATATGGTGCACATGTGGCAAACCACAATAATAAATGCCCCTCGAAGTCTAGCCTAAATTCAAGAAAGCTAGTAAAAAAAAATTCTCTATGAATCTAAGTTTCATCAGGCTAGTTTCACATCTGCATTATACTCTTAGTTTCTCCGTTTCTCATCACTTATGTTACTTCGATTTAAAAAAATCGATTGATTGCAATGGAACTTTTATTGCATTTTGTTGACATTCATTTGGCTCCATTCTATGGTTGTATTCTCTCCATTCCATTCTATGGTTCTATGATGGAAGCAATAATCTAGGCAGCTTTGCTACTATTTTCCTAAAAAATAATGAAAAGGATGGCAGAATTTTAACATTAAAAATCAATGGATGTATAAAAGTAAATTCTACAAAATAATGGGGGACGTTTATTATCGTATCTGCGCCTAAAAAATGCCGGGATCTTTGGGGTTTTTTGGGCGCAGAATTGTTGCAGATCATTTATAATGATTTTGCGCCAGAAAGAAAAGATGTTTCCGACTATCCAGGCTCCTTCTTCTTTTTTTGGAGCAAGTGGGCGTGGCCTAACTTTTCCACATTATCGTCACATTTATGTGTATTTTGTCTGCATTTTTAGGCACAATTTTTGATGCACAATAGATCAGGAAATAAATGGTCAGAGAGCAAAATTAAGGCAGTCGATGTAAGATTTTGGCGCACATCTTATTGATGTCGGCATTTTTATGGCGCACGACTGATTATTACCGTCTACCCATTATTTACTTACAGCCGTGCACCACTTTAAAACATCGGGCTGTGCTTTCTGGAGACTGATCTCCGATGCCGACAGTCGTGCTTGCGCCAGAATTAGTAAATCCTGCCCAATGTATTCTTTAAAAAAAGCTTGTTTGGTGAAGCCGAGGAACTTTTCCCAGTTTTTCCATTTCTGTGACTAAACTGAAAACCAGAGATTACAAAGAAAATGTTAATCCCTCTTCTGAAGTACAAGTCATGAAAAAATGAATAAGACATATAACTGAAAAAGTCCGGAAATAAAATCTACAAAAAAAACTACGGAAGAAATGCAGCATGAAAATGTATGAAACAAAAAGTTCCATATATGAATGTTTTTCTAAGTATGTTTTTATGCTGATCACCTTACCTAAATCTATTCCTGTTCTGATTCAGGCTTAATATTAGAATTCTATTCTAATTTTGTTTTCCCTAAGGAATTCAAGGTATTTTTTGCATTATTTCTACATCTAGTCTAAGTAAAAAAAAATACACATCTCCATTGAAAAAAATATTACAATGAGTTTTCACATCATACTGTTCAACAGGTTAAAGATAAACTAGAATCCGGTTTACAACACCGTTTTGTTCTCCAATGTACACTACATCCGTTAAAAGTCAATGTTATTCATTATACTTTTGCAATAACTGTGGGTTCTGCATTATATTTTCAAATGTACAAGGTTACAAAGTTACAAATATAAGAAGGATTATGGAAGGTTGTTTTTTTTTACATCAAATTACATTAAGGCTACATTTACACGAACGTATGCCCGCCGGGTAAGCATATGTCCAGCGCCATGGAGAGGAGGAGGGGTGACCCCTCTCCATAGTAAAGCACTTCATACAGGCCGTAACATGGGGAAATATATGACATGTCCTACTTTTTCCCGTGTACGGAGCGGTACGATGCCGCTCCATGCGGCCATTGCCGTCTATGGGGGACGTACATATGCAAGCTTGCGGCCGTACATATGCCCCCCATACGCCTCCCATATGTTTGTGTGAAGGTAGCCTAAAATGTCTGAACTATGGAGGGATACAGATGGACATGTATCTCATCCATAATCCTTTCCATCTCTCGAAGTGCCTAAATAAATTTAAAAAATCTAAGCCTAAAAAAATACATGAATAACAAATAATAATTCTATAATATATAAGAAAGAGCAGATGTGAACAGGAAAAAATAATAACAAATAATAATTAAAATAAGGCTACATTCACACACATGTATGGGGGAAGAATATACGGCCGATATACATCCCCCATACACTCCTATGGGCTCACGGCCCTGAGCGGGAGCGGTACAGTGCAGCACACGTGCGGTACCGTACCGCTCCGTAGCACGGGAAAAGATAGGACATGTCCTATCTTTTCCCGTATTACGGCGCCGTGCACTGTATCTCCCTATGGAGAGGGGCGGGGGTGAGCAGCGCTCATCCCCTGCTCCTCTCCGCAGCGCCGATGTATGCCCGCCGTACTACGGTACGGCAGGCATACATCGTGTGAATGTAGCCTAAGAGGACATTAAACTGGCAGCTATTTTAAGGGATCTATACAAATTTAATTGATATAATCCTTCTGTTTAAGAAATAAATAGAGATGAGCGAGCACTAAAATGCTCAGGTACTCGTTATTCGAGACGAACTTTTCCCGATGCTCGAGTGCTCGTCTCGAATAACGAGCCCCATTGAAGTCAATGGGAGACTCGAGCATTTTTCAAGGGGACCAAGGCTCTGTACAGGGAAGCTTGGCCAAACACCTGGGAACCTCAGAAAAGGATGGAAACACCACGGAAATGGACAGGAAACAGCAGGGGCAGCATGCATGGATGCCTCTGAGGCTGCTTAATCGCACCATTATGCCAAAATTATGGGAAACAGCATGGCCATGACAGAGTGACCGAGTGAGGCTAGATAACATCTAAAACATGCAATAATTGTCCTGACACTATAGGAGATGGCATGCAGAGTCAGCGGCAGGCTAGAGAGTGTCATGGCGACATACCCTAAATGGACTCAGGCTTCACTAAAGGAGGTGAGCAAGAAGCGCTGAAATGATTTCCTATGTGAACAAAAGGTTGGCGGTATATTTAGTCGATAACACAGCATGGTGGCGACATAGTGACCAAGTTCCATAACGTATCTGGTGAAACACCCGAAAAATGAGCCTGACACAGCTCTTTTGATAAGGGGACGACATGTGGAGGCAGCCATGGAGACGACTTCCATGATTAAAAGCGACAGTATGGGGCATTCATATTGCGCTGCTATGATTGCAACTTCAGGTCTCCAGCATGGCGGCGACAGTTGGGCCGAGTTCCACTATGTATCTGGTGAAACACCTGAAAATTCTGCCTGACACAGCTCGTTTGATAAGGGGATGATGTGCTGCATATCCTCTAGTGCTCCAGCGTCTGGGGTATAGAGAGTTGAAATGAGACATTGGTGGACGCTGTGGAGGATCGTGGAGGCAAAATGGACAGGAAACAGCAGGGGCAGCATGCATGGATGCCTCTGAGGCTGCCTAATCTAGGGATGGAGCTGGCGGTCCACTGCCAGGCGAGCTTTCGCCTGTCCAAGCCCCTGTCTCTCGGCTCCTCCCCATTTGATAAGGAGACCATGTATGGAGGCAGCTATATGGACGACTTTTGGAGGCAGCTATGGCGATAACGTGTGGAGCCAGCTAAAAAGACGACATGTGGAGGCTGCTATGGAGACAATTTAATTTGGATAGTGCCTGTATGTGGCAGTCCAAAAAAGTTTTCAGTAGTTGTAGGGAGCTGTGTGATCATTTAGGACGATGGTATGGTCAGCTACGTACTCCCTCACCATCTTTCTGTAAAGATCAGCCCTACTCTGCCGAGACTGGGAACAGGTGACAGTGTCTTGCTGGGGTGACATAAAACTGGCAAAGGCCTTGTAAAGCGTACCCCTGCCAGTGCTGGAAAAGCTACCTGCTCGCCTACTCTCCCTCGCTACTTGTCCCGCAGAAGTACGCCCTCTTCCGCTAGCGCTGTCAGAAGGGAAATACTGTTTCAGCTTGTGCACCAGGGCCTGCTGGTATTCATGCATTCTCACACTCCTTTCCTCTCCAGGGATGAGAGTGGAAAGATTTTGCTTGTACCGTGGGTCCAGGAGAGTGAATACCCAGTAATCGGTGCTTGAATAAATTCTTTGAACGCGAGGGTCACGGGATAGGCAGCCTAGCATGAAATCTGCCATATGCGCCAGAGTACCAACGCGTAAGAATTCACTCCCCTCACTGGCCTGACTGCCCATTTCCTCCTCCTCCAACTCCTCCAACTCCTCTTCTTCTGCCCATACACGCTGAACAGTGAAGGACTGAACAATGGTCCCCTCTTCTGTCTCGCCAACATTCTCCTCCTCTTCCTCCTCATCCTCCTCCACCTCCTCCGATATGCGCTGAGAAACAGACCTAAGGGTGCTTTGGCTATCAACAAGGGAATCTTCTTCCCCCGTCTCTTGTGACGAGCGCAAAGCTTCCGACTTCATGCTGACCAGAGAGTTTTTCAACAGCGTCTGGGGTATGGAGAGCTGAACGCTGGTGGATGCTGTGGAGGGTCGTGGAGGCGAAGATGGGGTTTTCGCACGGGAGGTGTTTGGGCCGGGGTCCTGGGCAGGGGGCTGACTAGCAGATGACACAGGGGAAGGAGCAGTGGTGTGCCCGGCCGGAGGTGAACGGGCTTGGTGCCATTGAGTGGGGTGTTTAGCATTCATATGCCTGCACATACTTGTGGTAGTTAAGCTAGTAGTTGTGGAACCCCTGCTGATCCTGGTTTGGCACAGGTTGCACACCACAGTCCGTTGGTCATCTGGTGTTTCTTTAAAGAACCTCCAGACTTCTGAAAATATAGCCCTCGCCACGGGAGCTTGATAACGGGCAACATTTGGCGCTGATGCACCAGCTCTGGCCCTGCCTCTCTGTCTGGCCCCACCACTGCCTCTTCCAACCTCTTCTGCTATGGGACTCGCCTCCGTCTCAGAAGCACTGTGTTCACCCGGCCTATCAACCCAGCTTGGGTCTGTCACCTCATCATCCTCCAATCCCTCAGTCTGCTCCCCCCTCGGACTTCCTGCCCTGACAACAACTTCACCACTGTCTGACAACCGTGTCTCCTCATCGTCCGACACCTCTTTACACACTTCTTCCACTACGTCAATAATGTCATCATCACCCACAGACTGCGACCAGTGGAAAACCTGGGCATCGGAAAATTGCTCAGCAGCAACCGGACAAGTGGTTTGTGGCTGTGGGAAGGGCCCAGAAAACAGTTCTTCAGTGTATGCCGGTTCAAATGCCAAATTTTGCTGGGAGGGGGCAGACTGGGGGGAAGGAGGCTGAGGTGGAGGAACTGGAGGAGTGCTGATTTCGGTGACATGGGTGGACTGCGTGGAAGACTGACTGGTGAACAAATGGCTAGAAGCATTGTCCGCAATCCACGACATCACCTCTTCACACTGTTCTGGCCTCAACAGTGCTCTACCACGAGTCCCAGTAACTTGAGACATGATGAACCTAGGGAGTGTAGCTCTGCGGCGTTCCCCTGCTCCCTCATCAGCAGGTGGTGTCTCACCCCGCCCAGGACCACGGCCTCTGACCCCTGCAGTAGTTGGAAGCCCACGTCCACGCCCTCGTCCTCTACCCCTAGCCCTCGGGTTAAACATTTTCAAAATTAAAGTGTAAACTTCAAATTTTTTTTTTTGTGTTTTTTGTGTTTTTTTTTTAAACAAAACGATGCTATCCTATTGCTATGGCTAGTTTCTAACCTACACTGACAGCACACAACTGGATTTTGTGCTGTGCCAGATGACTTTGAGTTATAAGAGAAATAAACGTAAAAAATAAATCAATCAGCAGACTCTGCCTAATTCAAATCAAACCCCTAATAAATTGTCCCACTTCGGTGTTTGAGGTGGATATGTGTGTCACTAAGAGCTAAACACAACGGTCGCAAGTCTCCCAGCAAATTCCTCACAATATGGTACAAGCTGCACTAGTAATGCCAGCAAGCCCAGCCACAAGCAAACCAAAAAAAAAAAGGAAAATATAACGCTATTGTAGGCCTAAATAAGCTGTTGGGGTTCTCCTATGGCTATTTTCTATTTTCTACACTGAAAGCACACTGCTTTGGCAGATTACTGTGAGTTCTAAAAAGAAATAAACGTAAAAAAAAATAAATCAGCAGACTCTGCCTAATTCAAATCAAACCCCTAATAGATTGTCCCACTTCAGTGTTTGAGGTGGATATGTGTGTCACTAAGAGCTAAACACAAGTCTCCCTGCAAATTCCTCACAATATGGTACTAGCTGCACTACTAATAGCAGCAAGCCCAGCCACAAGCAAACCAAAAAAAAGGAAAATAAAACGTTATTGTAGCCCTAAGAAGGGCTGTTGGGTTCTTTTAGAATCACTCCTGCCTAACAGTAAGCTAATAGAACACCCTAACGCTTTCCCTGACCAGCAGCAGCTCTCTCCCTAGCGGCATCCAGACACAGAATGATCCGAGCAGCGCAGGCAGGGGCTAGTCTATCCCAGGGTCACCTGATCTGGCCAGCCAACCACTGCTATCGACGTGTAAGGGTACCACGTCATGCTGGGTGGAGTGCAGAGTCTCCTGGCTTGTGATTGGCTCTGTTTCTGGCTGCCAAAAAGCAAAACGGCGGGAGATGCCATTTTCTCGAGCGGGCGAAGTATTCGTCCGAGCAAAGAGCAGTTTCGAGTACGCTAATGCTCGAACAAGCATCAAGCTCGGACGAGTATGTTCGCTCATCTCTAGAAATAAAACCCTAATGCAGATGTGAACTTAGTCTAATTGTCTAACTGAAATGATGTAAAGTAATACGCAGACTGCGATGTCAGAATGTTTCCACTCTTCACCCATGTAGTAAGGTATAGTGACTCTATCCAGCCGTTATTATTTGCGGACACAGCCCTGGCATAATCCAACTTGCAGTCACATAAAGTAAAATTAATGTGCAGTGCTCACCATTTAAAAGCAAACATATTTTATTGCATTTCTTTAAAACCCACCATAACTACAGATTTGCACTGCAGTTGTGCTCCCTCTGGACCTCTGGTGATGGTCATTTTGTATGACAGCTTTGCTTTTTCTGCGCCTTAGAGGAAGCTCAGCTGCTGCACCACAGTGTATGTATTAATGTTATCATAAAAAATAATAGCAGAAATTATACAAAGGAAACAGTGACAGAAGGAAAGTGTGAGTGTAATTAATACATTACTTTTATTAAATGCTCATTAAAAATGGGGAATAGAACTCCTGGACCTTTGAGGTACTACTAAGCAGTATAAATGATGCTAAAATCAGGTCACCATTGTACACACATATGTATTTTTGTGTCAGGACAAGGGTCTAAGCTTATGTGTCCTTAAAAAAATATAAGAAATTATAAGCTTATAAACTTGCCAGGAAAAATAAAGATTCTCCCCTATATCTTGTCAAGGGGGAGGAATCTAGAGGTGGGATAGAAAAGGCTATGTGTGGTGGCTTTATTTGTAAAGCAGCCGGCTTATCCTTGTGTTTGTGTTGACACTTAAAGGGGTTTTCCCAGGGGGTTTCCACGGGATAGGGCTTAACTTGCTGATCAGTGGGGGTCTCAGTGATAAGACCCCCACAGATCAAGAAAGCGAGGGGGTCCGATGAGGTCCCACGTACCTTTGTCAGACCCCTTCGTCAGCCACGAATGACCGTTCTGCTGCATTAATCTCTATGTAGCTGACGGAAATGGCGATCTCCGTGGATGGATGATTCTGTCCAATTCTTATTCATTAGTTAGGGTGATTGACAGGTCAACCTGCCAATGACTGACTAATGTGCAATATTTACAGAAAACACTTTCTTGCCACTTCTGTAACGAAACTCTTTAAGACATTATGTAGACCTAAAGTAATCATGTTTATAATGGGGTGAGATTAACTCCTTAAGGACGCAGCCAGTTTACACATTAAGGCTCAGCCCGTTTTCTTTAAATCTGACCAGTGTCTCTTTGTGTCGTAATAACTTTTTAACACTTTAACGTATCAAACTGATTTTGAGATTGTTTTCTCGTGACACATTGTAGTTAATAATAATAATAATAATACTTTATTATCAGCGTAACGGCATGACGTAGTACGCACGCGTCACGCCGCACGGCCGTCCTCCTCACCTTCCACTCCCCCCGCTGTTCTGACATGGCTCTCAGTGGCCGGCGATTCTGAGCTCCTGGCCCGGGTGGAGAAGTGGAAGCCCGGTCCTTGTTGTCCCGCGGCGGGGGTGGTCCCGCCGGGCGCGCTGCTCCTTCGTGCCCGGCGCTCATCTCCGTGCGGGGTCCTCGCTGCCGGGTGTCACTGGCGCTTCGGCGTGGACGCAGCTGGGCACCCCATGGTTTGTGAGCGGTGCTGGGCTGTTGGAAGGGATGATTAGACAAGTGGGACACTGAGGATTTCTGCTTCTGGATGCGCGCTGACCCGGGGGAAGACGTCTGGGATCGCTGCCGAGGCGGTGTGGCTGGAGCGTTTTTCCTGGAGTCGGTGTGGCCGGAGGCAAAGATTAAAGATGGCGGGTTTGGTCCCGGTTCTTCAACCCTGAGATGATTGCATTTTCAAGCCGTTCGTGTGGATGGGTGAGATGTACCTGGCCCTAACCTTCCTCTCCCATGTTCTAACCTGGCTGCTTTTGGCACTAACTCTGACTTTTTTTTTCCTCTAACCAAACTAACATTTGCATGACATCTGCCGTCCGTTTGTTTGTTACTCGTTCGCTATATGTCAGCCTCTTGTTCCTCTTCATATAACTCTTTAACATTGTCAGCAGCAAGTTATATCTCTGCAACCTCCTCCCATGGAGGTAACACGCGGTCAAGAACGCAGAAGATAATTTAACAACAATAACGTGGCACTGGTCTTTATTAACTCTGCATACTAACAACTTGACAATCCATAGGTGTGAACGGACCCAGACTTCGGTCCATGCAGAACATTCGGCGCTTCTGATTGTCGTTTTGCAAATTTTTTTTTTTTTTTTTTTTTTTTTTGGTGTACTAGAGCCGGGGCTGGTGTCTATCGGCGTCAACACCGATTTATCCAATTCCGCCTCTACCCCAGCTTTTTTTACTGTCTGTTATTTTGTCTGTTACATGCCAGTAGTTGGTAGCTGGCTATCTGAAGTAATTTGATATTGTTTGTATTCAACTGTGCAGTGTATAGCGCTCTTTTGTTAGGCTGTTATATCTGGGTACTAGGTTATTTGTCTAACACTGCGGCTTAGGGGGAGTATACTTCAGACACCAGGTATGCCTCCTAAAAACTCTTCAAGGAAGTCTGTGGGGGCAGTTTCACCTAAGGAGAAAGAGAAAGGAGGGGCAAAAGGAGATAACTCCACAAAATTGGATAAACTATGGAAGTCCCCCCCAGTTAAAACACGTACAGGCTTGACTCTACAGAAAAACCCTGAAAATGAGGCCCAAGACCCTAAAAATAAATCACAAGGCTCGAGAATAGTTACATTAGAGGGGGAGGACCAAGATGGTGACGAGGCAAATACGGGGGGAGAAAACGCAATGTTAAGAGAGATCTTAGACTCCATAAAAACATGCAACTCTGCAATATTGGGTCTGACAGATCAGGTTGGGGCTCTAAGAGGAGATGTCTCCCTTTTGAGAGAAGAGCTGAATAGGGTAAGAGAGAAACAAAAAACGGCAGAAGAAAAAATTATTAAGATTGAGAAGGAGGTGGGCACTCTCAAAAAAATCACCTCCTGTTTCGAGGTAGAGAATAAGGCCCTTAAAGGGAAAATTGCGGATATGGAGGACCGTTCAAGAAGAGCCAATCTAAGACTAATAGGGGTCCCAGAAAAAGCTGAGGGAGAGAACCCCGTAAGCTATATTAAAGATTGGTTTTTGAAGGAGGTAGGGAAGGAGCATCTCTCCCAGCATTTTGATATTGAGCGGGCGCACAGAATCCCGGCAGGTCCCCATATTCCTGGGAATACCCCTCGTACCCTCATCTGCAAAACGTTACTCTCGAGAGATCGGGATATGATACTGAAACGAGCACGTGATTTAAAAGATTTATCAATTCAAGGTGCTAAAGTCTCAATATACCCGGACTTTTCTAAGGATACCCTCCAGAAGAGGAAAAGTTTTCTGGAGGTAAAAAAAAGGTTGAGAGATAAGGGAATTATTTATTCATTAATGTTTCCGGCCAAACTAAAAATTATCTATCAAGGTCAGTCCCAGTTTTTTAGTGCACCAGAACAAGTTTCAGACTGGTTAGATCTTAAGGGACTATAAGCTTGGAGACTTTGGCCATCATATGTAGTTGTTACAGGTCAGCAATGGGGGTGAGGGGGGTGAGGGGGGGCGGGAAAGTGGCTGAAGTAGGAAGAGTTGTACTACGGTAGAACAGGTGGTGGGATTGGGGGGGGGAGGGTTGGTCCGATGCTGGGGATGCTGGTTTTTTTTTTTTTCCTTTTTTCTAGGTCTGTTCCACGTTCTCCTTTTTTTTTTTTTCTCTCCCTGTTTTTTGCGCAGATATAAATGGGCGCTAGGTTTATAGTATGGAATATAAGAGGTTTAAAAGATCGCTTGAAACGCTGCATTATCTTTGATTATATTGTTAAACAACTACCAGCAATTGTTATACTTTTGGAGACACATCTTGATAAGGATTCTCTGACTCTTGTGGAAAGGAGGTGGGCCACTCAGGCGTACAATTCAGTGTTTTCATCATTCTCTAGAGGAGTCTCTATTCTGGTGCATAGATCAGTTGGCTTCCAGGTATTGGAAGCAAGGTGTGACCCAGATGGAAGATATGTTTTTTTGCTAGGTATATTAGACGGTATTAAATGTGTCGTGGCAGGAGTCTACATACCGCCCCCCTTCCGATATGATGTCCTGATAAGTCTGTTGCGGTTTTTGGAAAAGGTGGGCGATTGCCCGGTTCTGGTCCTGGGTGACTTTAATGCTGTAATGTCGGACAAGAAAGACCGTATAGGGAAAAAAAATCTGGCAAGTATAGAGACGGGGGATACCCCCTTTGCCAGGTTCTGCCAGGAAGTGGGTTGGAGAGATGTGTGGAGATCCTTAAAGGGGGAACAACCGATATTTTCATGCTACAATCGTTCCCATAAAACCCTTTCCCGGATCGACTTAGCATTGGCTAATGATCTGGCCATTGATTGGGTGGGGAAAATCCGGTATGATAACCGGTCCATATCCGATCACTCGCCGTTGGTCCTTGAGTTGTCCGGGTCTGGGAAACCTGCTCTTAAGTTCTGGAAGCTCAATGCGCATTGGTTAGTGCTATTGACAGACGAGGATAAAATTAAGGGAGAGATTTGCAGATTTATTGAGATGAATCGTACTGGGGCTAACCTTGGGTTAATGTGGGACGCCTTGAAATCTTTTCTCAGAGGGATATTAAATTCAGAAATTATACACCTACGTAAGCAATGGGCCAGCAAGGAGAGGCTGTTAAAAAAGGAGGCAAAAGAAAAAGAGAGGGACTTTCTGGAGTGTGATACGCAAGAGAGGCACGATAGCTATATTAGGGCACAAGAGGAGTATAATAGATTTATGGCAGATAAGGCGATGCAGAAATTATTTTTCATGGATCAGAGGGCACATTGTGAGAGTGGGGTACCCTCAAAGGGGCTTTTGCAGAAAGTTAAAAAACAACAGGAGGAAAACAGAATAACAGCTATAAAAAATAATTTTGGGGACATAACCACTAAGGCCGAGGAGATTAGAGATACTTTTTTAAAATTTTTTCAAGGTATTTACTCCTCAGATTTGGAGGCGTCAATAGGGGACATAAGACATTTTTTAGATAACATTCAATTCCCCTTTCTGTCGAGGGAAAGGGCAGACGTGTTATCGCGCCCCATAACTAGTGTAGAGCTCGATGAGTCTCTTGCATCCTCCAGACGCAATTCTTCCCCGGGACTGGATGGGCTTCCTCTAGAAATCTACAGTAGATTTGGCTCTATTCTTCTCCCTCTCATGGTGGAGATTTGGGAATACTCGCAAAGGGAGGGTAGGTTGCCTGACTCCTGGTACGAGGCAAGTATAGTTTTGATCCCAAAAAAAAACAAAGACCCATTGGAGGCGGAATCTTATAGACCGATTTCGCTCATTAATGCAGATGCCAAGTTGGTGGCCAAATTAATGGCAAATAGATTAAAAGAGTATGCACCAACACTTATTCATGAAGACCAATGTGGCTTTCTGTCTGGTCGACATAGTAAGACCAATATAAGACGGCTCTTCGCGGGTCTGCAGCTGGGCCGGGGGGGGTCGCGCTCCATCCTGTCACTGGATGCCTCTAAGGCCTTTGATAGGGTGGAGTGGGACTTCCTCTGGGAGGTGCTGCATAGATTTGGCCTGGGTGGCCCGTTTGTGGATTGGATCAGACTTTTTTATAGGTCACCGAGGGTCTGTATAAGGGTCAATAGCGACTTCTCCCCCTTTTTTACACTGTCTAGGGGTACTAGGCAGGGATGCCCCCTGTCCCCATTGTTATTTGCATTTTTTATAGAACCTCTGGCAATAAAACTTAGGGCAGACAGGGAGATAGAGGGGGGAGGACTAGCTGGGTCCGAGGATAAGATAATGTTATATGCGGATGATGTCCTCCTCCTTCTCAAAAACTCCGAAGTATCGGCCTCAAAAGCCTTGAGGGTCATACAGGAATATGGCAGATTTTCAGGCTTTCAGATAAATACTCATAAGTCGATACTGGTCCCTCTGGACGATACCCCGTACTCCAATCACCTGCAGTCCGAATTGAAGGTCTCTTCTTCATGCGATTATCTCGGTTTAAAGATCACGGCTAAGGTAGATGATTATATTAAGTTGATGGTCCAGCCAGCAAGAGTGATCTTTTTTAGACTTTTATTTCATCCATTATTCTTTTGTCCATAGTGCTATTCCAACATTCCAAACATTTTGGAATGTTGGAATAGCACTATGGACAAAAGAATAATGGATGAAATAAAAGTCTAAAAAAGATCACTCTTGCTGGCTGGACCATCAACTTTATTTCTCAAAGTGTTTGTGCCTTAGCAAACAAGGCGGGTTTCGTGCCGGTATCCGTGTGGTCGTGGAGGTGAGCTGGCGTTTTCTTTTTCCAGATGATTATATTACTCTGAATCTTGCCCCATTACTTACAAAAATAAAAAATAAGGTTAATACATGGAATACGCTGCCTCTAAACCGTGCAGAGAGAGTTATCTTGATAAAGAGTGTATTGCTACCTCAAGTACTATATGTATTATCTAACTCTCCTTGCTGGATAGGTAAGAGATGGTTTGGGTTCATTCGGGCGATTATTAACAAACTACTTTGGGGGAGAAAGAGGGTGCGCATTAAACAAGAAACTTTAATGCTTAATAAGGAAAGGGGTGGTTTGTCACTCCCATCCTTTTATCACTATTTTTTAGCGGCACAGACCCAGTTTATTTTGGAAAATAGACAATCCAACATATTCCATGCTATTACTCTGCAGTTGGACCAAAGATTTGCCTCAATTTTGACTCTACTTGAGTCAGGTCAATTGAAGGGCCTTAATGCTAAAAGACTCCCTTTGGCACGGGTATTGGACTATACCTGGAGAGACCTTAGGAGGTTATTTGGTATTAAGGGAGGATTTAAATTTACTCCTCTGTGGGGTAATCTTAACTTTTTGGAGCTAGCAAAAATGGATGACGTTGGGTTTTGGGAAAGAAAGGGGATTAAGTCTTTGGAGCAGTTGGAAGAAGGTGGGACATTGCCCTCCTTTCAGGATTGGTGTTATAGGGGGATTTTGGAAGAAAGGGACTTTTTTAGGTATTGCCAAATTGCTCACGCATATAGGAAAGAATTACACCACGATAGGTTCACGATATATTCAGGGGGAAAATTCACGGAACTATTAGACTTAGATATATCACGACTCAATTTATCTAGTATATATTGTCTATTTAGGTCTACTATAGACCAGAAGGCTAGTCATATCACTCAACTGAAATGGTCAAACCAGGTCGGTTTTATCACTGTGGCACAATGGCGAGATATTTATAAGAATGTGGTTAGATCAACGATTAATTTGAATCACAGATGTACACAACTTCATATATTATACAGAATTTATTTTTCACCATATTTAATGTTTAAAATAGGCTTAAGTGAGAATTCTAATTGTAAGAGATGTAAATGTCCCCAGGCCGATATTCTACATGTTCTATGGGATTGTCCGAAGATTAACTCTTATTGGGAGGAGATATTCACGAGAATAGAGGATCAGCTCCAATGTGCTTTCCCGCGCGTTGCTACTTTCGGGGTCTTGGGCTTGCTCCCGATTTCTCTAGATGATAGATTAAAGGGTGACTTGGCCTTGAAGACCATCTTCCTTGCAAGACTAGTATTAGTTAAACACTGGCTAGATGAGAACTCCCCAACAGTGAATGAATGGAGCAATTTAGTGAATCGTATAAAATCGTACGAATGTGCTTATGAAAAACGATATAGGAAAGGCAGCAGACTTAGGGATATTTGGAATCTGTGGAGTATATAGAGGTCTTCTTTGTACTACATGGTCTATATACTGTGTACACTCAGCGTCCCCAGCATCGGTAGAGGGTGGGGAGGGAGGGGGGATTTGGGGGGATTTATGTATATTGATGTCAGGACATTTTCTGCGTTAGGTTGGTGGCTCTTAATAGAAGGGAGCCTGTGTATATGCTGTTATCTATAATATGACATGTAATGCTGTAATGTATTACGGATCTTGTTTGATACTGCAAAAGATGTCCTGTAACATACTATGGATAATTGATAATAAAAAACTTTAAAAAAAAAAAAAAAAAAAAAAAATACTTTATTATCCCAAACGGGAACTTAAAGTGTCACATCCGCAGTACATCAATCAACAAGACATCACATATATAAAAAAACTCACATAAAAAAACACATATACCATAGAACAGAAAAAAACACCAATACACGTAAATATAAATTTCACTTGAAATTCAATAAATAATTAATTAAATGAATTATAAAAAGTAATAAAATAGTACCCTTCTTTCCAATAGTCATACATTCTAAAACTTCCCTATTTTACCCCTAATTGCGGTATTTGACAGCTCGAGAGCGGCCGGTATAAACGTCTTTTTGAATCTCTCCGACCTGCAACGCAAGAGAATAAAACGGGAACTAAAACCACTAATCTGTGCCTGCAGCACGCCATGCATTGGATGGTCACAGTTATTTATGATTTTTTCCAATTTCTTTATTATCCCACACTGTACAAGTTTCTCCCATCTATCAAATGGCAAACCCACTATCGAGGAGGCTTTCTTAATTATTTTATCCATCTTTTGACAATCCCTACTAGAGATACAAATGCCCCAAGCCGCTAGGGCAAATGCAAATGCGCTCACCATAACCGTATTATAGAAACCAACCATCATAGTCCTTGGGGTGTCAAATGCTCTTAGTCTACGTAAAAAAAATAGATTACTATTAGCAAGTCTGGAAACCTTTTCTATATGCTCATGCCAACTTAATTTATTGTCAATGATCACGCCCAAGTATTTATAGCTACCAACCTGCTCCACTTCTGTCCCTGCTATAATAAGCGGTTTGGGCATAGCGCCCTTTTTTCTCGAAAAATCTATAACCAATTCTTTCGTCTTATTTACATTTAGTACAAGACCATTTGAGCTGCACCATTCAGTAAATGTAATCACTGACTCTCGATATTTACTGTCGTCCCCCTCTGTAATACAGCCCACCAATACCGAATCATCCGAGTATTTCTGAAGAAAACAAGCCGGATCGTTTTTCCTAAAATCAGAGGTGTACAGAATAAACAAGAAGGGAGCTTACACAGTACCCTGAGGGGCCCCCGTACTGCACACCACCTCATCAGACCATATGTCACCCAACCTAACCCTCTGTGGTCTGCAGCGCAGATAGGTCATCAGCCATTTAATCATAATCGGTTCTATCTGCATAACCTGCAGCTTAGACTCTAGCAATTCTGGAATGATCGTGTTAAATGCGCTGCTGAAGTCAAAAAAAGTCAAGCGGATCTCTGTTTTGGGGGATTCTAGATGAGCACTTACTCTGTGTAACAGGTTAATTAATGCATTGTCTACTCCTAAGCCACGGCGATATGCAAATTGTAATGGGTCTACAAAGTCCTTCACTGCACTAGATAAGTGCCGCATAACCAGTCTTTCTAAGATTTTCATGACCACCGAGGTCAACGCTATTGGTCTATAGTCGTTTAACGCTTTCGGTCGTGGGACTTTATTTACAGGAACTATAACCGACGTTTTCCATAACGTTGGCACTATTCCACATTGTAGGCTCATATTGAATAAATGTGTGAAAACCTCACCTAACTCTTTACAACACGTTTTCAGAACCTTATTATCTAACATGTCTGGGCCTCCAGCTTTATTAGGTTTTATCCGTCCTAGTTCTAGTACCACATCCTCAACTTTAATCGGTGGCATCATCTCCTGTTTTCTTCCCTCGTAGTGTTCCCCCACCACATTTATATTTACACCATCATTTACGTTATTTCCCGGCACTATTAGTAGTATAATTTTGCTGATTGGTCAAATTTTTGGGGGTAAAAATTTGACATTTTAGGAAAAATGTGAATTTTCTGACTTTCAAGTGTTATATTTTTTTGACTAATTTTTTTTTGGTAGAAAACTTTTGCCATTTGTCTTCTTTCTATTTCCATAATTTCTTTTTACGTTTGCTTATTTTTTAAAAATTTTTTAGAAGATTTATAGTTTAAGTAGCAAGTTTTCAAATTGCATACACCACTACCTCCTCCGCACACCACATGCACTACTACCTCCTCCGCACACGGCATGCACTACTCCTACTTCTACTATCACAATGCACTTACAAGTGCAGTTGAAGGGAGGGAAAACAGACAATGGGGGGCATATTACAAGGAAAAACTGATGGTGGCGGGAATTACGCAAGGAAAAATGGACGATGGGGGGGGGGGGTGTAATAGTGCAACAGTACAGGACAGATCCCACATATAACTCCAACACCACCAAATGCAGACTGGTGGCGTTGGAGAGCAGCAGATCTGTCCTGACTTACAATATGTCATGACATGAACTGTCATAACACTATCGGTCATGACTTACATCAAAGAAACTGGCCTTTCTGCATTGACTGGCCAGTTTCAGCAATCGACATGGCAGGACCAATCAGATTAGTCCTGTGATATAAGCAGGTGGATGTCGCCTTGTGATCCCCATCTGCCCCATACACTTGTCATCCTGTTGCAGGTTTTTAGCGAAGATTTACAATTATATACCCACCTCCATAATTACCTGGAAAAGGTACATTGATGATGTGTTGGAGGGTTTATAAGAATAAATAATAAAAATAAAAATATTCCTGATACAAAAATATATATGTGTACAATGGTGACCTAATTTTAGCATAATTTATACTGCCTAGTAGTACCTTGAAGGTCCAGGAGTTCTATTCCCCATTGTTAATGAGCATTTTATAAAAGTAAAGTATTAATTACACTCACACTTTCCTTCTCTCCCTGTTTCCCTTGTATAATTTCTACTCATATTTCGGTGGTGTACACCTGTTGGTGTTGTTTCATATCAGTGCCATCCTTC
Source organism: Engystomops pustulosus (assembly GCF_040894005.1). Taxonomy (NCBI): domain Eukaryota; kingdom Metazoa; phylum Chordata; class Amphibia; order Anura; family Leptodactylidae; genus Engystomops; species Engystomops pustulosus. Next base: position 188,638,546 of record NC_092413.1, on the reverse strand, counting down.
CAAAAATAATAATAGTAGCAAGGGTGCAAATGTATGCAATAACCCTTAATGGTATAAAACAGTTTTAAAAATCTACCTGCCCAGGTAAAAAACAGGAGCCGGCCATATGGTTTGCTTGATGTTTCCCTTGAGCTCAAATGGGGAGAATCTAATCTTATTTTAAACGCTGATTATTCAATAGACCTGAACGCAACACACGAGATATAAATGTGTGATAAACACTGATTATGTGCGAACCAGTTATCACTTGCCTATAACTAATGCATATGATAATAATACAGTAATAGAATACAAGAGTTAGTCGTTGGTACCTATCACGTCCACAGCCGGCCATGTTTTGTGCAGGTGATCAGTTTTCAGACTTCTTGAAGTTCATCGCTCTGCGGCCCTGGATGCGTTTGTCTCACTTCTCTAGGACATTCCCAATTTAGGAAGCTTGAGTTCACACCCATAGACGCTCAGTTTATGAAGATGCCTCTGGCTATACAGGTTCAGCCTTCCTAAGTATATGTTAATCCTCATCATTTTATGACCTGAAAAAGTGAAACAAGCTGCAATGTGCTCTGTAATAAAACTGGGCGGTAGCTCAGTAAGTCTGCATGGCCACTAAGACAATGTAGCACGGATCAGTGTATAGAGATTTGTTACATATGACTTATGCCTTTGTTTTTCTTACCAGAATAAATGTGGAGCCAGATTTGTAAGGCACTCTTGGTTTTGGTGTTTAAATTACAGTCCTCATCCATCCAATACCCCGCAATTACTTGTATGACATGCAAAGGGCCAGATGTATCCTTTTTTTTTTGTTTTGTTTTTGCACCTTTTGATATTGTCACAGTGTTTTTGCGCCAGTTTTGTGACTAAACACCAAACTAGCCGCGTATCAACAATAACCATGTTTCCTCATTTATCCTATCAATCCAAATGTGCCTTTTCATTCAGGCACAATTACAGTTGCAAAAACACTCCAGCCCGAAGGTGGTGTAGACTGAGAAGCAACACTGAGTTCTTGTTTAGAGCCGTGTATCTCCTATATAGTACAGCAGCAGTGCTCAGTCAGTGTTTACACTACATGCAGTCTCTGTTTATACTTCAGGACCTTCTGTTTACAAATAATCTGCAAAATTAGCAGCTAAGAGCAGGATAGAGGAGAAGTCTGTGGGAGACAGGGCAGGGAAGTGTCCCCATATATCAGGCTTACCACACTAGTAGAGGTGATAGAGGGAGACACGTGGTGCCTGGTTGTGTTGTGAGTAGAAGAGTCTACAATCTTAAAGGAGAGGGTAACGGTGAAAAATAGCAGTGTGGTGGGCTGCAGCGAGAAAGAGACAATAGTGTCAGGTCTAAATAAGAAAAATGGGCTCTGGGTAATAGCGAATATTGTCCTTGAAACGCGTCGTCCGATACTGAAAAATAATAAAATATTCGCAGGCCAGTCAGTCACCCCACACCACTTTTGACCAAATTTTATCGGGTTAAAGGGGGCATAGTGAGCCATTCAGGGTGGGTATTAGTGAGCCATCGGCTCACTGAGGTGAGCAGGCTCTTTGTGCCAACTCGTTCGCGGACAACCCATCACTACCAGAGGATCCCCTCCAGGAGAAGCCACTGCTGAGGAGATCACTGGGCTCAGGGTGTCACAAACCTGGGTTCTGCTTTGAGGGTCATTTTCATGCTGGGGTGTAGGAGAGAAGCAGAGAGGAGCTTGTAGGAGGATCACGTGTAAGAGCCTGAATCTAACATTGCGCCTATATTGCACCTAACAGTAAAGTACAAAGGCAAAATCATGCTGAGACTCACAAGGGATTAACAAGAGGCTTGAATTCAACTCATCACAGATGGATGTAGCTGCTGCTTATTCAGGAGCAACAATACATTTATGCGCAAAAACTAAACTAGAGCACCTTAACTGTTATATATGTGTTCCAAAGTTTCATGGCACTTCCTTTCTTAGGAAGTCATTTATGCCGTTATAAAAGAGACCTACCAGAGATGCCACCATAAATTGACATAGCCACTTAACAATGTCAGTGCAATGCCCCTTCTGGCAGGATGAACTCTTTTTTTAAGCTTCTTATGCCCTTGTTTTTAAGAAAAAAGGGCTTTAAAAATGATGCCAATGAGCCAGAGGGTCCATCTCTATATACCAGTGCATGGAGCTTGTGTCACAGTGTAAATTTAGCTCTAGTCGAAAAATCCTCTCATTTCTAACCAGTAAGTCCATAGAGTGGAGGTTGTTCATATTCCTACCTTGGCGAAAAACTGTTCATTTGAATAATATAAAACAATTTAGAGACCTTGGGGGTTATTTATCATACTTATCACGTATGAAAAGTCGCCGGCTGCAACAAGTGTGCACGCGCAGGGTCAGGAACTCTTCGCTGCTGTGGAGGAGGCGAAAAGGGGAAAATAATCCCAAGAGCTATCAAAAAGCTAGCATTTGCAATTATTTCAGGGCTTCCAAACCACTGGCATAGTGCAGAAGCCCTGATATACACAAATATAAATACACACTGCATAACTAAAATTGCATTGCAAAGTTACTTCTGTTGCTGGTTTGGTACAATGTTGTAATCAGCACTAGAAGAAGACACAGCTGGTTCTTGGTGCATGCAGGTCTACTCTGGGATGTCTCTAATAGACAACCTGCTAGGGACATTCATTGTGTTATCTGGCCTTCAGCAGTCCAACAAAGATATAGGGGCAGATTTATCAAGCAGTCTGAAAGTCAGAATATTTCCAATTGCCCATGGCAACCAATCACAGCTCCCCTTTAAAATATTCATGAGCACTGGTGAAATGAAAGCTGAGCTGTGATTGGTTGCCATGGGCAACTGGAAATATTCTGACTTTCAGACTGCTTGATAAATCTGCCCCATAGACTTCACTTGCTGTTTAAATCTGATGCCCCTTTCTCTCTGTGATCACCTGGTCTGCCCTGGTCTTGATCTTGGTAGACCCCTCAGAAGTGATGATTCTTCTCCAACTGGTACATAAATTTATTGCAACTTCTCCTGGCCAGGACTTGGACTCCTTTCAGCACACCTTCACACTGTGCCCCAGTCATTTACAGAGCATCTGTATATTTATGTCCCACACTGTGCCCCAAATATTATATTATTTTGATTACATACCAAAATAATGTCCAGCAGGGTCCCCCTTTAAAATAAAATATCCAAGAGAGCCCTTACTTTTAAAATAAAATGCCCAACAGAGACCCCCTTTAAAACCTTTAAAAAGAAATGTCCAGCAGAGCCCCCCTTTAAAGGTAGAACGGGTGGTAGGTGGATGAATGGGACGTAAGGATAGCCCTTTTTGGGCTAATCCTTACGTCCCGGCTATCCTTTTGTAAACTTTAATGAGTTTATATGCCAATTTTTTTAAGCGGCTACTGGGGCGTGGAGTAGCTGGACATGAGGCTACTCCGCCTACCAGGTAATCTTCGGCGTGCAGCTACGAGGAGCTGCGCGCCCTCGTCCGAGTACCCGTCATTCTGCGCATGCGCAGTAGCGCCGGCCTCGGAGCTACGCCCGCGCACCTGTAGGCCTGCATTCTGCGCATGTGCAGAACGCAGGATATTCGCACAAGAGGTAGCTGCGTGCCGAAGATTACCTTGTAGGCGGAGGAACTAGGCTACTGGGGCGTGGAGTAGCCGCGACTAGTAGCCTCATGTCCGACTACTCCACGCCCCAATAGCCGTTTAAAAAAAGTCTTCTTTGCTCTGCTTTGGCTTTCAGGCAGTGCGGACAGAGGAGTGTCTATGCTCTCTGCCCGCACGCACACACTATGACCGATGGGGACCCATAGAATAAAGATAAGATATTGTTTTTATGGTTACAAAAAAAAAGCTGAAACCCCCAAACCAGAATCATTGATTTTCTTAACACCCACCAAAAAAAAGAGTTAATAAAATCTCATCATTAGCTATTAAACCCCCTAAATAATGTACCTGAAAAGTAGAACTCATCTCGCAAAAAATAACCCCCATATGTCTAAATTACAAAGAAAAAAAACTGTTTATAATCCCAATCTCTTCTTAATAGCACTCCTTCCATTCTATGCCTGACTGTTTGCCAATACATATGGGGGGTATCGGCATCCTCAGGGAGAAACTGGTAATCAAACTTTGTGGAGCTTTTCATCATTTAATCCTTTGTGGATGTTTAATTCTTGGCCAAAATGTAAAAATGTATTGTCTAAAAAAACAGTGCAGTCTGTACTATGTGCAGTTTGCCTGTGTAGTCTCGAGAGGGCGCCAGACACAGAATTTCTGGCGCCTGTTCTCCATGAATGTGGCGCCTCCTGCACTGCTTGGGCAGAGTGCATCAGCTTTTTCTGGTGCACCTTTAACATAGAGCGTGTGACACACTACTGTCTGACTGTGGCACACGGTCCGACTGTGAACCTGAAAACCCCTTTATGTGCCGATTTCACATCGAGCTGTTATATAAATGGTGACAGGGACATGTCCTATACCAGCTCTGCCCTCCAGGTCCCTGTACACTAGCCAAATATCTACCCCAGTATGAACTGGATTTTACACATAATGCTGTTTGGAAAACTACCATCAAGAAGAACTTGTGTATGTGTCCTTAATAACCACTTTAACAATATGTAGTGGATCTGTCATCCTACTTAAAGGTATATTCCCATTTCAGCAAATAAATGTTATTGTTTAAATAATGAAAAGTTATACAGTTTTCCAATATACTTCCTGTATGAATTCCTCACACAGGAATTCGTCCCTCACTGTATGGGGGTAGTGTTCTTCACTGTATGACCGTAGTGGTTCTCACTGTATGGGGGTAGTGTTCTTTACTGTATGGCCGAAGTATTCCTCACTGTATGGGGGTAGTGTCCCTCACTGTATGGCTACATTCACACGATGAATGCCCGCCGTACCATAATACGGCGGGCATACATTGGCGCTGCGGAGAGGAGCAGGGGGTGAGCGCAGCTCTCAATAGGAATATACAGTGCTCGGCGCCACATTCCGTAGAAAGATAGGACATGTCCTATCTTTATACGGGCTACGGAGCGGTATGGTGCGGTATGGTGCCGCACGTGTATGGGGGATGTACACTCACCGGCCACTTTATTAGGTACACCATGATAGTAACGGGTCAGGACTGCCTTCAGGACTGCCTCAATTCTTGTGGCATAGATTCAACAAGGTGCTAGAAGCATTCCCCAGAGATTTTGGTCCATATTGACATGATGGCATCACATAGTTGCCGCAGATTTGTCGGCTGCACATCCATGATGCGAATCTCCCGTTCCACCACATCCCAAAGATGCTCTATTGGATTGAGATCTGGTGACTGTGGAGGCCATTTGAGTGCAGTGACCTCATTGTCATGTTCAAGAAACCAGTCTGAGATGATTCCAGCTTTATGACATGGCGCATTATCCTGCTGAAAGTAGCCATCAGATGTTGGTCACATTGTGGTCATAAAGGGATGGACATGGTCAGCAACAATACTCAGGTAGGCTGTGGCGTAGCAACGATGCTCAATTGGTACCAAGGGGCCCAAAGAGTGCCAAGAAAATATTCCCCACACCATGACACCACCACCAGCCTGAACCGTTGATACAAGGCAGGATGGATCCATGCTTTCATGTTGTTGACGCCAAATTCTGACCCTACCATCCAAATGTCGCAGCAGAAATCGAGACTCATCAGACCAGGCAACGTTTTTCCAATCTTCTACTGTCCAATTTCGATGAGCTTGTGCACATTGTAGCCTCAGTTTCCTGTTCTTAGCTGAAAGGAGTGGCACCCGGTATGGTCTTCTGCTGCTGTAGCCCATCTGACTCGAAGTTCGACGCACTGTGCGTTCAGAGATGCTCTTCTGCCTACCTTGGTTGTAACGGGTGGCGATTTGAGTCACTGTTGCCTTTCTATCAGCTCGAACCAGTCTGCCCATTCTCCTCTGACCTCTGGCATCAACATGGCATTTCCGCCCACAGAACTGCCGCTCACTGGATGTTTTTTCTTTTTCGGACCATTCTCTGTAAACCCTAGAGATGGTTGTGCGTGAAAATCCCAGTAGATCAGCAGTTTCTGAAATACTCAGTCCAGCCCTTCTGGCACCAACAACCATGCCACGTTCAAAGGCCTCAAATCACCTTTCTTCCCCATACTGATGCTCGGTTTGAACTGCAGGAGATTGTCTTGACCATGTCTACATGCCTAAATGCACTGAGTTGCCACCATGTGATTGGCTGATTAGAAATTAAGTGTTAACGAGCAGTTGGACAGGTGTACCTAATAAAGTGGCCGGTGAGTGTATATGCAATGTATATACGTCGGGACTAAAATTGGGTTCCCTGTAGTGATTGGTCCTGGTTCTTCATGAGCTTTGTCTGTCTTGTCAACTCTCTAAGATGTTGAGGGTCTGCATTAGTTTATCTTCTCTCAAGTCCTGCGTTTACAATATTTGGTAACAAGGGATTTAAAATCTTAGGGTTTCTAGGAATAAAATAAAAAACTTTATTAGCAACTATTTATGTTGACCACTTACATGTTTCACATTCTGTGTGTGAACAGCTTCTAGTAACTTGATATGCAATCATGTGGTTACCTTTCACCAGTTTCTATATGTAACTCGTGTTTTACTTTAGTATTGTTTGGTTTCGACATCCAAAGGAACAATACAATGTATGAGAGAATCAATGATCTGTAAACTATGCTGGCTCTCAGGAGACGATGGCACATATCTTTCAGCTTTTATTACAATTACCGTACTTAGGCCTCTTGCACACTAGCGTTGCGTTTCACGTGCGGGTGCAATGCGTGAAAAACTGACGTTTTTGCTGCGTTTTTGTTGCATTTTTGTTCGCGTTTTTTTGCGTTTTCGGTGCGTTTTTCACGCGCGTTTTTTTAAGTCAATGGGACTTTTTCAAAGGGACCAAGGTTCGGGAATAAAATGTTTTATTTAATTGAAAAATAATGTCTTATGATAAGTTGCAAACATCTGCGATCTATTCTTCACTGTTCCGCGCGCGTATATTATCTCCCGACAAGTTAGCAGATGTGAAGAACAGTGAAGAATAGAATAAAAACAGTGAACACAGTGAACACAGTGACCACAGGATCATTTAAGATAAAAACACAGTGCAGAACACAGTGCAGAATAGATTACAGATGTTCGGCACATCTGCTTACTTGTCGGGAGATACGCGCGGAGCGCTGCGAACAAAATAGCATGTGAAGAACAATATATATGTGTGTAAAGAACACATTGCAGATGTTTCCATACATCTGCAATGTCTTCTTCACACATATATATTGTTCTTCACATGCTATTTTGTTCGCACCGCTCCGCGCGTATCTCCCGACAAGTAAGCAGATGTGCCGAACATCTGTAATCTATTCTGCACTGTGTTCTGCACTGTGTTTTTATCTTAAATGATCCTGTGGTCACTGTGTTCACTGTGTTCACTGTTTTTATTCTATTCTTCACTGTTCTTCATTGTGTTTTTTTAATTAAATGATCGTTCGCGAGCAGGGGAAATACTGTTATACTGGTCACCTAGCAACCCTTACGTTTAAAACGCATTGCACTCGCATTGCACTTGCAATGTTTGCGAGTGCAATGCGTTTTTGATACGTCCCCATAGACTTGAATGGTGCGTGAAAAATGCGCGTGAATCGCAAAAATAGAGCATGCTGCGATTTTGACGCGCGTGCAAACGAACGCAAGCACGCGCGTTGAAAACCACGCAAATGGAGAAAGACCCATTGAATACAATGGGACAGAGTGCAATGCGAGTTCTGAGCGTCAAATGCACGCGCAGAACTCGCGCGTGAAAAACGCCAGTGGAGAAGGGGCCTTACTGGGGCACATTTACTAATCTGATCCGCGGAGTTCACGAAAGTGCATTGTCCGACAATAATGCACTCTGCCACAATAAATAATAATAATAATTCTTCATTTATATAGCGCACACAGATTATACAGCGCTGCACAAAGCATGTCAAATTGGTCCCTGTCCGCATGCGGCTCTCAATCTAAACAACCTAACAGCATGTTTTGGAGTGTGGGAGGAAATTAGAGTACCCGGAGGAAACCCATGCAAAGACAGAGAGAACATACAAACTCTTCGCAGATGTTGACGTGGGTGGGATTCAAACCCAGGACCCCAGCGCTGCAAGGCAGAAGTGCTACCCACTCAGCCACCGTGCCGCCCTTTCACTGAGAATTAGGTCCGACAGAGTTCACCTTCTTCTTCCTGATGCATGTAAGTGTTTGGGCTTGCGACAGAATTTGAATCTTAAATCCACCGCTCAGTTTCGAATCAGTCGATATCTATCGCATGGAAGCCGGCGCAGCTGCGCCACAATCCGATCGCTTGCGCACAACCCCAGCGCAAACTCCTGTTAAATACCTGTCAAAGCTGTGCAAATCCCGTAAACCGTAAACAGTCTGACGAAAGTACGATCCGCGACCCTTAGCAAATAAGCCCCACTGTTTTCTTTCTTTTAAACTTGGGGTTAATGTGAAGTAGAGTATATAAGATATTGTTGTAGATTATGCCTTAAGATGGTTGTCTTTTTATTAGGTATAATTAATAATGTGCTTTTATTATGCCAGAGTTTTACTGTAGGAATTGCTAAGAAGCTGAAGGTGAGGTTTTAGGTTTAGGGTTAGCCGACTGCTTGTAGCCGCTTGTCAAGGAAAATATTAATCTTGAATGTATAAGATTTGTTTAACTAGGGCAATTACTAACTTTGTTGAGATGTTTGACAATTGGCATCTTTTGAAGCATCCAGGCAGGTTTTTATGACATCATGGAGTTTTTACAGCCTGATAAACTCTGACTTGAAGACTGGTCTGTGCAGACCCCAAAGGACATGTGGTCACCTCCACTCCCCCCCCCCCCTCCTGCATCAGGATTTAGAAACATAAGACTGTTTAAACATTCCTGGACTCTCCTCCTCATTAACACTTTTTTGTAAATCCTGAATGACCCTGTGGTCTAATTAATTGATGGGAGGTTCTGAAACCTGATCCAAACAGAGAAGAAATAAATAAAACAATATGAGATACAGGAAATGGGGTTCACTTTATGGGGTCTGCCTGACATCTGGGTGTTCCATATTTCTCCCCCCTCCAGGGAATGAGGATTTACTTTAAGTTGTAAGTTTCTGTTATTTTTCTCCCTTTTTATTTGTAACTGTTTTGCCGTGTTGTGTGTCATTTTATTTTGTAATTCTTTTGTTTTTAACATCTTTTTTTTATGCACTGAACAACTTTTTGTAATTAAAGCTTTTCACTTTAATTTTGGTTCCTGAATGCTGTGCGAACTCATAGCCTTGTAAAGTGTGGTTAGCTGTGTGACTGCTAGAGCGCTGAGTGTGCATGTCTAGTGGTGTAACAAGGTGACTGCTAGAGAGCTGAGTGTGCATGTCTAGTGGGGTAACAAGGTGACTGCTAGAGAGCTGAGTGTGCATGTCTAGTGGTGTAACAAGGTGACTGCTAGAGAGCTGAGTGTGCATGTCTAGTGGTGTAGGAAGGTGACTGCTAGAGAGCTGAGTGTGCATGTCTAGTGGTGTAACAAGGTGACTGCTAGAGAGCTGAGTGTGCATGTCTAGTAGTGTAACAAGGTGACTGCTTGAGAGGCAGGAGTGGATGTTGAGTGGGATACTTATTGGTCCCAGTGTAAATGCAATAATTGGTGGCAGCAGGTCTGGTGCTGGTGCTGTATGAGGTGTGATTTATGCTCAATTTGTGTCATGAGTGGAAGGTGAGCACAAATTTGAGTAGGCTGAATTAACCTGTACAGTCGCACCCCATATCATGTGACGAGGCGGTGGCGTCCAAGCTGTGACACCCCTAATGACTGGGAGTCTGCGGAGCTTTCCTGAGTTGTGACCGCTCAGTAGCACATCCAGCCAGGCCCCGACGGGAATGAATTATCATTGTCTGCTATGCCCTTCTTTGGATCCACTCCAGGTTAGGAGGTGTAATGATGTCATTGCTCTGCTAGTAGTGAACCAGAAGAAGCTAAGACAGCTACTGGATTATATTGTGTGGAGCAAGGACACAACTCTTCTGCACATGAACTAGTTGGATGTGCCCAGGCTCTACATGGTAGGTATAAAAAAGGTACAAACTACATAAAACACATACTGTATATACGCGGTGACATATTTTCTGTGGAAATGTAGAAGACTCCAAACCCCTATTTATCAATGTTTCATATAGTTTTAAAGTACTTCCAAAGTATAGTGTTTTACTGTGTTTCCTTTTGTGTGGTTGTAGATAGAATATTTATTCTCTGCCATTACATACATTTGGTGGGTATTATGTCCTATGTGGTACTTACAATGGGTACGGAAAGTTTTCAGACACCTTGAAATTTTTAACTTTTTGTTTTATTGCAGCCAAACAAAAAAAAACACAGCAATGTATATATGTTTGCTAATTCATTAAACAAGAAAAACTAAGATATCACATCAGTATTCAGCCCCTATCCTCAGTATTGAGTAGAAGCAGTTTTGGAGCTAGTACAGCCAGGAGTCTTCTTGGGAGGATGGAACAAGTTTCTCACACCTGGATTTGGGGATCCTCTGCCTCTTCCTTGCTGATGCTCTCCAGTTCCCTCAGGTTGGATGGTGAACATTGGCGAAAGCCATTCTCAAGTCTCTCCAGAGATGCTCCATTGGGTTAAGGTTCGGGCTCTGGCAGTGCCAGTCAGGAATGGGCATAGTGATGTTCTGAAGCCTCTGCTTTGTTATTTTAGCTGTGTGCTTAGGGTCATTGTCTTGCTAGAAGATGACCCTTTGGCCTAGTCTGAGGTCCAGAGCTCTGGAAGAGGTTTTCATCCAGGATATCTCTGTTCTTGGTCGTACTCATCTTTCCTTCAATTGAAACCAGAGAATCTTATTTACAATCAAGAATGTGGAACCTTGCACAACAACAGTATACGCCAATTCAAGGTATAAACGACACACTAAGGTAGATCCATTGAACAAAAAGCAAAGTGGTGTGCCACTGTTAAATTTGTACAAAAACATGAATTTTACATGTACATACAATGTAATATCGTGTTGATAGTACTCTGATAGGTACAAAACCCCTCCTGAATGGGTAACGTAAACCAAGACCAACCCAATGGCAATGTAAACAAATTCAAAGTGCAAGTGCATATGACCAGCTGTCATAGAGATACTGAGCAAGTAAACTGGTGCCTAGATCAATTGTTCCCCAAAAAAATGTTAAAAAGGTATGAGGCAAATCCCCAGTATACTTTACAGGTTATCTGGCATTAAGCCAGGCAGCATGGTAACAGCATCAAAGATGCGGGTTGGTGCAGAGATCAGGAGGTGCAGGGCTCCCCACGCGTTACGTCTCTCACTGGAGACTTCCTCAGGGTTAAAGATGCCCCCATGTTGCCAGGCTCACCTTATATACCCCCACAGCACTCACCAGCTGTTGCGATCAGCGCATGCGTACTACAGGTGCCGGAAATGACGCGATGGTAGATGTGGTTCTGGCTGTCAATCAATACAGGCGCACACGCAATCAACTTAGTCCGAACACCAAAAATGAAGAGGTGCCGGACAGAGCGCTTTTGAGGTAAGTATGGTAACCAGGCAACGCGATGCTACAGCTAATAAATATACCACTCCTCATGTATAAGAGAGGTATGTATAAACGGCGATCTATCATTATGCGCCGACCATATACCATTTCTTAAGATACATGGATAAATAACAGACTATTCGTTACAAGTCAAATCGCGTCTAAATAAATTCAGTACTGAATATAAAATAAACGAAATAGTGGAGAAGAGGAGAAAAGAATTAAAGTAAAATTATTAATGTGCCAGAAAGTCTAAAGTAGGTTCAAAGAACAAAATATAAGCTTATTAAAAGACAAGTGATACCATCCCATTCCTACGCAGGAAAGCAATCCTGTGTACGTAAAAAAATCCTTTGTTACAACAGTAACTAATGAAGCGGTGACATAGGTATAACAAGAACCCAGGACCTCATTTCTGGGACACCCAGGTAAGTAATGTGTAGTAATACACCCACTCTTAATAGATAGGATATTGACGGTGAGGTAAGTATAAAGGTGCCCACATAAAAATTAAATATTAGTACAATATATTGATGTAGTGTTCAAATTTGAAATGACACAAAAGAGAAGAAATATGGATGAAGTATATATTATATACGACGCAATTACGGTGAAACCAAGTATGGTAGCCAAGAATGGTGCCTGGATACTAGTCAAGCAATAACCAAACTATAAAGGTAAGTTACTCTGGTACCTTTCTATGAAAAATATAAATCATCCAAGGGTGCTGGGAGAGTACAAGTGGGAGCATACAGGAGAGCCATGGCGAACAACAGAGAAATATACATTCCTGTGTAAGGTGGATTTGAGTCCCAAAGTTGGTAAAAGTCAAAAAAGGTAAAGTCACATAAGGTCACATAAGAAGTCAAGTCCAAAATCAGCAGGGGGTGTGACTGTTGACAAAAGCCGTGTTGATTGTCCCTATTGCATTGGATAGTCCTTGTCTTTCTCTTGTCTTGTTCAGAGAATCTTATTTCTCATAGTCTGGGAGTAATTCATGTGTTTTATTGCATACTGTATGCAGCTTTCGTATATCTTTTTCTAAAAAGAGGCTTTGATCAGCACTTTACCATAAAGCCCCACCTGGTGGAGGTCTGCAATGATAGTTAACTTTGTAGAACTTTCTCCCATCTCCCTTCTGCATCTCTGGAGATCAGCCACAGTGATCTTGGGGTTATTCTTTATCTCTTACCAAGGCTCTTCCCCCATGATTGCTTATTTTGACTGGACGGCCAGGTCGAAGAAGAGTTGTGGTCATCCCAAACCTCTTCCATTTAAGGGTTATGGAGGCCACTGTGTACTTACAAATCTTGAGTGCTTCAGAAATTCTTTTGTAACTTTGGCCAGATATGTGCCTTGTCTGAGCTTTTTGGTCAGTTCCTTAAACCTCACGATTCTCATGTGCTCTGACATTCACTGTGAGCTGTAAGGTCTTATGTAGACAGGTGTGTGCCTTTCCTAACCAAGTCAAATCGGTGTATTTGACCACAGCTGGACTCCAATGAAGGAGTAGAACCATGTCAAGGTTCAGAATGAAATGGACAGCATGTGAGTTAAATATATGAGTCACAGCAAAGGGTCTGAATACTTATGAACATAAGATATTTCAGTTTCTCTTGTTTAATTAATTAGCAAAATATATCTGTATCCCTTTTTTTTCTCAAAAGCGGTGCAGAGTGTACATTAATGAGCAAATTACTTTCCTGGTCTTACCAATTGGCTGTAATGAAACAAAGAGTGAAGAATTTAAAGGGGTCTAAATTATTTCCGTATCCACTGTATATTTGTGATTGGATTACAGAAGTGTGTTATTGCTCTATCATATTTATGTTGTACACAGCTTTAGGAAACCTCTGTTCATATCACTTCAGTCGCACTACATTTTGTATCTGTATGAGTTTGTATCACTTCAGAAACACTACATCTCTTCAGTCGCACTACATTTCGTGTGGATATCAGTGAGTATCACTACAATTTTTTTTTCGGAATGAAATGTAGGTCTTGCTGGAATTTTTTGTTGGTTCACAAAACTTAAGAATGATGGAAAGAGAGGTAAGAGAAAAGATCAGTTATATTATATATTGAAGAGTGTCATGGGTTCTTCTGCGACCCACGACCCGGGTAAGGAGCACGGGTGTGGCTATTTGTGCTCCCGGATCCCCGCCACTGCTCTTACCTCTCAGCATTCCCATGCTGGCTCCGGCGATGATTGGCTTGCCGATAATTTCCATTGGCTGGCTGCCAATTCTGATAAATTCTCAGCCCCTTCCTGTCTTCCCTGATGGATTTTCATGCCGTGTGCCTTAGAGAAATCTTTGTTGCACCCCCAGTGCTGTTTTTGTGATTTCCTGTTGTGACGTTCCTGACTACGCTCCTCTGCTGCCTGCCTTGACCTATTGCTATGCCCCTGACTCTGATCCCGTAATGCCTGTCCTGACCTCCTGCCTGTCCCCGACTATAATCCTGCTTAAGGTCTGGCTGCCACTGGTGACAAAGTCGCACCTGTGGGATGACCTGGTGGTACCACGCAGCAGCAAGTCAAACCCGCTTTGTAGCAGGCTCTGGTGAAAACCAGGTGCCACTTAGATTCCGGTCCCAGGTGTCGGCTTACGTCATCCTCAGCTGTGTTCCAGTGGGTCCACTACCCCTGAAGCCTGACACATAGAATGTGTAAACTGAAAAAAATGGTATAAGCCAAGTTTTATAGCACAAAAAATGTGCTGTAAAACCCTAACTCAGCTTATACTCTAGTCTATAAAAAATGTGTACTCACCTTCCCGACACCCCCCGCAGATCCTCTCAGTCTCCGGCTCAGTCTTCCAGCATGGTCCCGTCAGCACACACTATGATGTAAGCAAGCAGCTGACGTCATGGTTTGTGCGACGGGACTGCGCTGGGAGCAATATGATTTATTTGTGATTTTCTGATTTGCTTTCATCTCTATTTGCTCTTTGGGTTAGAATTTATGCCTGATTTAAACAGTTGATTGCTTATATGTAATTCACTCTTCCTATACCAAAGTGGGTTTTTATGTGGCCAGTATCCTTCAGCTTCTGTTGGATTTTTATTTTCCATTCTTATTTAATCATTAATAAAATTACATTTAATATACTCATTGCCTTGTTTTCTTTTCAGTGTTTTTTTTTCCAAGTCTAGTTATACATTTTTATGGTTTATATTTTGGGTGCTCATAAATGATTTATTTACATTTATTAACTGTATTTGAGAGAATTAAAAAATCATTCTGTAAAACTAGAAAACACTGAAAGAAGAAAGCAGAATATATATGTATGTATTATATTATATTGTCAATGCATAATGCACCCATATTATTAAACTGGCTAATTTTTTGCCCTGGAAAACAAAACAGAAACATCAACACCAAAAGACAAATCAAAAATGATCAAAAAATCCTATTTGACCCAGATTGCTACCAATGAAAAGTAAAACTTGTCCTGCAAAAACTATAGCTCTGTAGCTGGAAAAGAAATGGCTCTTAGAAAATAGTTTTAGGGGTCAAAATGGTTTTAGCGGTCAAAAGCATTTAAACATAAAAGATTATTTATATTTGATATATCTCCATACCTTCACTGACCTCGAGAATATTCTACATGTTGAATTTAAAACAAAAAGAAACGAAGCAAGACTTTGCATACAGCCCATACAGTCACATTGACTAATAAATAAAAAGACATTTAAAAGTAAAAACTGAAAATGCAAATATTTTTCAGCGTCATTAGCCACAAACTGTGCAAGTGATTATTTTCTGCAGGATAACTTTTAATGGTTCCATCTGGGGTATATATATATCTCTTAGATCACTTTTTATTGCATTTCTGAGGAGGCCAAATAAACAAAACTAGCTTAAAGGAAACCTACCACCACATATCTACCTATTAAGGTAGATCGAGTGGTAAGTGCATCTATTGGATGTGAGGATAGCCCTTTTTATAGTCGCCGCAATCTTTTTATAACTTTTATTTCCCTAATTTGCTACCGTCATTTTCTAAAGAGGCTACTGGGGAGTGGAGTAGCCAGAGCTGAGACTATACGGTGCGGCTACTCCACTCCCCAGTAGCCTCTTTGATCCTCCTACCAGATATCTTCGCAGCTATGAGGAGCTAATGAGGAGCAGCACGCCCATGTCTGCAAAGCCTGCTATCTGTGCATGCGCAGAACAGCAGGCCCGCGGCATGCACAGAACTCCGGTTTCGCTGATGAGGGCGCAGCTCCTCATAGCTGTGCGCCGAAGATATCTGGCAGGAGGATCAAAGAGGATGCTGGGGCGTGGAGTAGCCGCACTGTGTAGATTCAGCTCCAGCTACTCCACACCCCAGTAGCCTCTATCAAAAATTAGCATAAATAAAATAAAAGTTATAAAAAGATTGCGGGGACGTGAGGATTAGCCATTAAAAGGGCTGTACTCATGTCCTATAGGTGCACCTACCAGCCGATCTACCTTAATAGGTAGATCCGTGGTGGTAGGTTTCCTTTAATTTAACACCATTTTAACTAACTAATTTGTTTCTGGTACAAGATGTAACAATTGCAGTGATACTAATTATCTGTAGCTTTTTGTCACATTAATTTTTTTAGCAGAGAATTGTCTCTAGTGAAAGGACTAGCTCTTTTATTTGTTATTCAAACCACATTTTTTGACTTGTAGCTTTTTTGGATAAGTTACAGTAGGAGACTTGTAGAATGGAATCTCAGAAAATTCATGCAACAGATTATAATTCTACTGTGTTGCAGTATTTCTGAATACGGGACATTACCCAGCAAAAATATTGTAAACAAGTTGGGAAAGAAATGGAATTTTGTAATGTACCCTAGATGAACAGCCTCCGACCCCTCGGCAATTACCACCAGATCCTGTGCAGTGATCAATGTTGAAAATATAAACAAAAATTAGAGTGCAGTGTCGCCACCTAGTGACAGCAGAAGGGAGGTCAAGTGACTCCTGATGCTTTGACCTCCTACAAATATGTTGTGTACTAATTCAAGCCTGGACTGAAAAACTTTTAAAGTATTCCACAGGGTCACGCCTCTCCGGCTATAAGAATAATAAAATATAAACAATTGCTTTAGGTTTTATACTTCTAATTTGGACAAAAGTAGTACATTTTTAGAACAAAAATTTTACTGATCTATATAATTTAAAATAACATAGTAGATAATAAGCCTCATTTATCCTATAACTCAACTCAATATGGCACAAAAACTGTGGCAGAATTACAGGTTATTCCCCAATCACTGCCATAAAGAATTAGGCTAAATTCACAATTATTCCCGGACATGAAAAACTGGCATTTTCTTCAGATTTTACAGCCGAGTTACATCAATTTGGTGTAAGATTTTCATGCATCCTCATCAACTATAGTCTATAAGAGATCCGTGAAAAGTTGTTCTGACTGGGACATACTTTTTAACATATCGTTAGCAGGGTCTGTTAACATAATGGTTCTGGGTACTGATCCAGTGTTGCCTGGAATAGTGAATAACTGCCCTTAGCTATAACCAAATAGAATGAGATAACAGAAAAATATTTTGCTCATAAGGGCTACAAGGGCTACAAGGAGCTGAGTTCCCTTTTGCGCGAAGCCGGCATTGTGCGCATGCGCAGTAGCTCTGGCTTCGGACCTGAGACCATGCAGCTGGCAGCCTGCGTTCTGCACATGCGCAGAATGCCAGCTTCACGCACTGGGTAGGACTATCAAGGAGGCTGCTGGAGTGTGGAGTAGCCTCAGATCCGGCTACTTTACGCCCCAGTAGCCTCTTTAGAAAATATACATGTTAACACAATTAAAGATTAAAAAAGATAAAGGGGACTAAATGATTAGACCTTAAAAGGGCTATCCTTACATATATTAGAGGCACCTACCACTGGATCTACTTTAATAGGTAGATCCGTGGTGGTAGGTTTCCTTTAACCTCAGATCTGAAATTTTATAAAGGTAGATAGATGATTGCAGCTTTGGATGTGAGTGTAGTAGCAGAATTTATATAACAGTAGATAGATGATTGCAGCTTTGGATGTGAGTGTAGTAGCAGAATTTATATAACAGTAGATAGATGATTGCAGCTCTGGATGTGACTGGAGTATCAGAGATGATATCACATCAGATAGATGCCGCTTTAACATCCGGAGCTGCAGTCAACTAAGATTATATAAGGGTATATGGATGATTGCAGCTTTTTATAACTTTATAATTTTATAACAATTGATAGAATATTGCTTCTCTGGATCTGACTTGACTATCAAAGATGATAATGGCAAGGATAAGACTGCAGCTATGGATGTGCCTGGAGTATCAGAGATGATCTAATGCCTCTATAACATAGGCCACATATATTACGGCTTGTACACCCGAAAACAGACATACAAGCCTGGATTAAGTTGCAATTCCCCACGCAGTGCCAGAGCTTCCCCACCCAATTCGCCGGTTACCTCTGGATAGATCTGGTGAGTGCCAGGTGGTGGGTTTTTACTTCTCACTTTGCCCCAGTGTATGGCATAGCTCCCAACCATCCCGGGTTTGGCGGGACAGTCCCATTTTTTTGCCTCTGCCCCGCCATTACGGACAGATGAGAGATTGTCCCGGATGTTCCCTCCAGGTTCCGCACTGGCTGGGGCTGTCCCGGCTCTGTGTCCCACCTAGTATATACTTTCAAAGCCAGAACTTATGTTTCTCATGTGTTGGGCTAGCGCAGAGCAGGGAACTTGTCATCATGGATATATGACCATCTCTATATATGGTGTCTACATCTCCCAGAGCAGACAACGGGCAGGGAATCCTTTTGAGAGATGTATCGGGTTAGCAGCAGATCAGGGACCACGTCATTAGGGAGACATCACCATCTGTCCATATATGGTCTCCACATCTTTCAGGGCTTCCCCAGACAAAAGGTCTCTATTTAATTTAATTAAATAAATGTATGTCCAGCCAGGGATTTAAACCCACAACCACTCCACCTGCAATAGAGATAGAGAGCCTCTATCCACTAGGCCAGTGGTGGCGAACCTATGGCACGGGTGCCAGAGGTGGCACTCGGAGCCCTTTCTGTGGGCACCCAGGCCATCACCAGAGAGGACTCCAGGTATCTTCCTGCAGTCCCAGACAGCCCAGGACTTGCTATTTTAAAGTGACAGCTCTTCCTGGGACTACTGGGGGACTGGGAAAGTGTGGACAGATCTGGATTATTAATGTAGCTCCTGCTCCGGCCCTGACAATTCTTCCTGTTTATGGGACCCTGGAGGGAAACTACAATGATCATCCAGCTTTCTCCTATTTTCTGCTTTATTAGTGTCCTCAGGGTGCTGATATGAATGAAAGCTGTGACAGTGGGTCTTGATTGTAGTTTGGGCACTCGGTCTCTAAAAGGTTCGCCATCGCTGCACTAGGCTATAGGCTTAGTGGTTGTCAACGAGAGGATTTTATGTAACTAAGAGTTTCACTGTTACATTGTGACACACTAGTATATAGAGAGAGGTCTTCTCAGAGATTATTGAGATTATTATTATTATAATCATCACCATCTCCATGATAATAATTATAAAAATAATTATAAAAATAATAATAATAGTCGTCTCAATAATTACAATAATAATCTCTGAGAAGAGAATGTGTCACAGTGTAACAAAAAAAAAATCTTAGTTACATAAAATCCTTTATTTAATAGCCACTAAACCAATAGAATGGTAGATAGAGGCACTTTATCTCTATTGCAGGTCGAGTGTAGAGGTTCTGGGTTCAAATCTCTAGCTGGGCTAAAAATGTTTTATTATTATGGAGAGGATTATTATTATTATTATGTAGATGATTATTAGTAATAAAAATTTGGGGTGTGGCCAGAGCGTGATTAGGGGTGGTTTAGGTGGCTACAGCAGGTGAGGATAACGTGTTTATCATGATCAACATTTGGAGAGTTACATACAGAATGCAATGTTTTCTTTCGCAGCATTAGTGATAGCATCAGGACAGTAGGTGGCAATGCTGACTCCTGGTATGTTACAGTGAGTAAAGAGCCTTTAGCTAGCCCGCTACCTGCCACAGGTCTCCTGGGATATTCATTTATCTCACACTGGACAGCAGGTGGCGGTGCTGATTCTACGACAGAGTCCACCATCTTATAGTTAAGGAGCAAAAAAAAACACCTTCATACGTAGGAATAAAAGATGAATGAATAATCCAATATTCACCTCATACAAGCCTCAATAAATTTCTCTAAAGATTTGAAAACTATTTGAATCTATTTGATATGAACCAGTGTTGCTTTAATTGGCCTGAAAATGTGTATATAATCCCCCGTACTACTTTAAAACATAGTTTTTTTTCATTAAATATCTAAAAATGTTTTATTATTATGGAGATGATTATTAGTAATAAAAATGTGGGGTGTGGCCAGAGCGTGTTTAGGGGTGTGGCTTAGGGGGAATCGCCACGGCACGCTACGCCGCAATTTTGTCCCTCTTTCTCTTCCAGAAATGTTGGGAGGTATGGCGTATGGTAAATATGCCCCATCTTGTATAGGCAAGACAACGGGTACTGGTTACCAATCGCATAAGTCTATTTTTGTTAAAAATTTTTTGACATTTTTCCTTACCCGTCCCCAGGGCCACATAAGGCCAGATAAAAAACCCACCTCAGGCAGCAGGTCATGGACCCCAGAGGGGGCGGGCGGTGGATCGGCAGTAGTAAGGACTTAGCAAACTTGCTTTATATGCTATCTATAGGGGGTCTTCCTCTATATGCTACCTATTGGGGGGTCTGTCTGTATACACTATATATGAGGGGGTGTCTAGCAGTATGTACATTATCTATGGGGGGGGGACTGCCTGTATGCACCATCTATAAGGGAGGTCTGTCTGTATACACTATCTATGGATGGGGTCTTCCTGTAAACAATGGGGGTCATTTACTAAGGGCCCGATTGGCGGTTTCCCGACGTATTACCCTAATATTTCCGATTGGCGCCGATTTTCCCTGGATTTTGGCGCACGCGATCGGATTGTGGCGCATCGGTGCCGGCATGCGCGACACGGAAATCGGGGGGCGTGGCCGAACGAAAACCCGACGGATTCGGAAAAACCGCCGCATTTTAAAAAAAAAAATGTGTCGTGAAAATTGCACTTACCTTCACTCAGCCCGGCTCGGTATATTCCAGTGCCTTCCGATGCTCTCCAGCGCAGCAGCGACATCTGGTGGACGGCAGAGGAACTACCTTAATAAATCCCGGCCGGACCCGAATCCAGCGTAGAGAACGCACTGCTGGATCACGAATGGACCGGGTAAGTTAATCTGCCCCAATATCTATAAGGGGATGTCTAACTGTATATACACTACCTATGTGGGGGGTATATTATTTGGCCCCTTTACTTTCTGTGCAACAAACTCACTCCAGAAGTTCAGTGAGGATCTCTGAATGATATTGTCCTAAATGACTGATGTTGATAAATACAATCCAAGTACAAAACCAAGGAACCAGGCAGGTCTCTGATTTTGTTGTAGAGAAGTTTAATAATGAATTTGGATACAAAAAGATTTCACAAATTTTAAATATCCCAAGGAGCCCTGTGCAAGCGATTGTATTGAAATGGAAGGAGTATCAGACAACTGCAAATCTACCAAGACCCGGCCGTCCCTCTAAACTTTCATCTCAAACAAGGAGAAGACTGATCAGAAATGTAGCCAAGAGACCCATGATCCCTCTGGATGATCTGCAGAGATCTACAGCTGAGTTGGGAGAGTCTGTCCATAGGACAACAATCAGTCATACACGGCACAAATCTGCCCTTTATGGAAGAGGCAAGAAGAAGCAATTTCTCAAATGTCCATAAAAAGTCTTGTTTAACTGGTTCACGACCAGTCGGGTCCCGGGTCCCGCTGCATGGAGAGGGCTCACGGGCTGATACCCCACGAGACTGTAATAACAGCAAAAGGTGGCGCTACAAAGTATTAACTTAAGGGGGACGGATAATACTGCACGCCCTACTTTTCAATTTACTATTATTTACAAAAGTTTAAAATATCAAATACATTTTGTCCCACTTCACAATTGTGTCCCACCGGATACTTTTGCAAGGCACTGTACAATATCTATATATAAATTAGGGAGGTCTGGTATATATAATAGATTGTGGGTGCTGTACATACTTTAGTTTATTCGGGGGACTGTATATAGGATGTTTTATATAGGTTGTTATCTAGGTTATTATACTGTAAGTGACTGTGGTATTTTAGGTGTACAGTGTGGAGTTGTGCTTGCAGTAGCTGAATACACCTATACTTTTAGTGATCTGGTGGCACTGTGTGGTGAGGTTCTCAATTGTTAGTAATATGGTCTGGTGGTACATGCTTTTTATACATTTGCCTTCAATTTTAGTGAACCGAATATAGCAGGGGATCAGGATCTCTTCACCTCTCCCTCCTCCATAGGGAGTTGTCCAGCTACGCCATACATGCTCTATCTTTTTTCCGCCTGCGGCATGATACTGTGACCCGCGGTGTGCTCACGTCTCGTGCTCGTCCACAATGCACTTCTTTGGTGGCTGTATGCCAGCTGCCTTTGTACCACTAGCTTATGGGAAACGGGAATGTGAAAGGTACCTGCTACCCATCTCCTGGATGGGTGTGCCCTAAAAAAGATCATAAATAAGCCTTATCACTGATGAAGGCTGCTGGGGATATGATGAGAGCACCAGTCACAACCGTGACCAGAGTCTGTTTGTGGTTGCTGCAATTGTTTCAAAGTAGTCATAGGAATTGTGCCTCCATACACAAGCTACTGATGTATGACTGAAATACAATATCACCAACCTATCGTTGTTAACTTTAGTTCATTTATTGCTAAAGGAAATGGAATTACAGTTCTGATTTTGCTCACGTCCTGTCCTGAACTGTGAATGGCGACCTGAGTATTTGTCCAAGTAGTGTCTGAGCGAACACAAAGACTACGTATGACATTAACAGCCAAGTAAACAAAGACAAGTCATAAACTTACAAAAAAGAGTTTGTATTTACTGAGTACTCTGAGTAATGTTCCTCCAGAAGCGTTGGTGGATGAGGTAGACTAACAGCAAATATTTTTTAAGATCATTGGCAACCGTCACATCCATCACATTGTTTCTATGTAACTTGTGGTTTATGTCATCCTGTGTTTTCTTTATGCTTTTTGTTTATCCATCTCTATGGTTTACATGTGCATCCCCCCTAATCTACAAAGGATCCAAAGGCTACAGTCACCTTTGCAACCCTTCTCTAAATATTGAAAACGTTAAAATGTTTCGGCACCACTCTATTCCAGGTCCTGGTTCTAGACTGTTTCACAGGACCCGTCTGCTGGAGCATGAGTCCTGTAATCTTCTCAAGCCAATACCATCCAATCCAGACTTATGTAAGGAATGTATTTGCATCAAACCAGGCCTCAGGATGTAGGGATCGGATAGTATAAGCACAGGCCCAAGTGGTGGTCAGTCATCACCAGGACAATCCCAGGGCATTGATGTAAACCCAGTGAGCACCCACATGTGAGGAAGGTCTCCCAGCTGCTCTCTTTACTTATAAGCTTGTTGGTTACAATCTTCCACAAACCAATGGAGGTGATTTGTTTACTTAAAAGTTTTAACTCATTTTACCTGTGAACAGAAGTCCTGGATTATGCAACTCACTTCTGGCCTAAAACTATGGGTTTAATTTCTCCTTCTAATCCAAAACCTCCATGGGACAAACCCTGAGGACATCCTGTAAATTGTTTTTAATTAATGAGCTACTGGTGTAGTGACCCAAAGTCAAGTCCTTACTAAATAAATCCTGTGTTGCTGGAAGAGAGAACCTGATCACTTCACTCCTGCCAGTCACTGCAGGAAATCTAAGTGTACTTACCATCACAGTCCTCCTCTTAATCATTAGGCAGCAGGGGATACTCACAGTCAAGCAGCCCCCCTTCAGCATCCCTATCAACCCCATGGGGTTAGGAGGATTGTTATTAGCCACCATGACCACCGAGCTCATCAAGACCACTTGAATCCTGGGCTCCACGTCCCCATTCCTATTGTAGTGGTATCCAGTACTATGAAGTTGCCTGAATGTAGCTCTGCCCTTCGCCTCTGTGAAAACTCTTTTGCACTCTGAAATTAATAGACCCTCAGTTTCCAGAACCCACTGGGACCTTTCACAATAGACCATAGGTGTTGCAATGGCTCAATAATGTTAAATAAAGTACAGTTCTTATTGAAAGGCCATGGTTAAAGTGTAACTCAAATTTCATAATGACTTTTACCAAATTATCATACAAACAGAATATTGCCAATAGTATGTTGCTCATCCTTTTCTTTCCATAGTTATTGCATTTTTTGTGTATCTCACCTTCTTCAGTAATCTTCCTCAGCAGCAGTGAAGTGGGCGGAGACTAACCTCCTACAGTTTTTTCCCTATAGTTATAAGATCACTCCCTATGATGCTTTGTGTTCTTAAATGGAGTAACTTCAGTGAGAAGTAAACCAGAACGGAAGTAACTCAGCAAATCCAGTAAGATTCCTAGAAGTAAAGCTACTGAGCTCTGCATAATGTGTAGTTGCTGGATCTACACTCACCGGCCACTTTATTAGGTACACCTGTCCAACTGCTCGTTAACACTTAA
This sequence comes from Engystomops pustulosus, assembly GCF_040894005.1. Taxonomy (NCBI): domain Eukaryota; kingdom Metazoa; phylum Chordata; class Amphibia; order Anura; family Leptodactylidae; genus Engystomops; species Engystomops pustulosus. The sequence continues at coordinate 188,614,316 of NC_092413.1, read as the reverse complement.
TTTCTAATCAGCCAATCACATGGCGGCAACTCAGTGCATTTAGGCATGTAGACATGGTCAAGACAATCTCCTGCAGTTCAAACCGAGCATCAGTATGGGGAAGAAAGGTGATTTGAGTGCCTTTGACCGTGGCATGGTTGTTGGTGCCAGAAGGGCTGGTCTGAGTATTTCACAAACAGCTGATCTACTGGGATTTTCACGCACAACCATCTCTAGGGTTTACATAGAATGGTCTGAAAAAGAAAAAACATCCAGTGAGCGGCAGTTCTGTGGGCGGAAATGCCTTGTTGATGCCAGAGGGTCAGAATTTGGCGTCAACAACATGAAATCATGGATCCATCCTGCCTTGTATCAACGGTTCAGGCTGGTGGTGGTGGTGTCATGGTGTGGGGAATATTTTCTTGGCACTCTTTGGGCCCCTTGGTACCAATTGAGCATCGTTGCAACGCCACAGCCTACCTGAGTATTGTTGCTGACCATGTCCATCCCTTTATGACCACAATGTACCCTGTAACATCTGATGGCTACTTTCAGCAGGATAATGCGCCATGTCATAAAGCTGGAATCATCTCAGACTGGTTTCTTGAAAATCTCTGAGGAATGTTTCCAACGCCTTGTTGAATCTATGCCACGAAGAATTGAGGCAGTTCTGAAGGCAAAAGGGGGTCCAACCCGTTACTAGCATGGTGTACCTAATAAAGTTGTCGGTGAGTGTATATAGTGACTATCCAGGCAGGTTTCATTACATGGAGGAGTGTAGAATATGTTGTAGAAACCAGTAGAAGCTTTCCTGCTGTGAAGATAGTGCTCGTGGGGCAGAGACTCGAGGAAGTGATAATACTTGAGGTACAGAAAGAGACATAGAGAGCTCTGCAGAAGCATAAACTGGTATGGAGGTAACAGAGAATCCCTTCTAGTTTGACTATGGTCCAGTTTGGCAGCTCCTGTCACCAATGGTCGCTTTGCAAATGATAGGCTCCATGGAGCTTTCTCTAACAGTTACAATGTAACTCTAAAGGGGTATTCCCACAATGACAAGTTTCTTAAATATACTCGGGGTAACAATATAACACATTCTCTAATTCACTATTATTAACAAAATACAGCATTTCACAGATATAATTTCAACTTGTCTCTATCAGTCCTAGTGTACAACACATCACATCCAGCTACAAGCTACAGGAAGATAAGTTCTTTATCTAGGGGAAGGGGAGGGAGGCTTATCAGATCTAACAGTGTGTTTGTAGCTAAGAGGTAGCAGAGGTGAGAGTGTGATTATGGGTATTATGCATCTCATGTATCTCATCATCTCATATCTCTGATCTGTCTCATCTCTCTTTCTATGTGTCAGATACTAGTGAATGTTCAGAAGGTAAATGAAAGTGTATATAAACCTTGTACCCTGATAATCTAACCACATTATCAGCTCACAGTATCTCACAGCACTACAGGAATCATAATGTGTCTGGTTAGAGAGAAAATTACACTGACGATCACTGAGTGATAGGAGTTGAAACAGCAATAAAACTGAGTAAATTGTAATTGAGAATTTTCTTTCATAGGCAAACCCCTTTGAGGCCCTCTCGCAGGGTCAATTCGCAGGCCAGTTATCAGTAACTGAGCATGTCCTGCCATTGAATGCAAACAGCAAAAAAAGAAAAGATCAACAGCAAATCCCTGTATAGCAGCACCTTCCTTGTTAATGAACTTTCCTATTAAAATTCATTTTCTTACTCATCAATATGTATAAGGGCTTATACTCTGGTTCCTGTTTCTCCTGATTTGTGCTAATTCAGTGTTTCTTAAGGTACTATATGTTCCAATAGCCAGCAGCAATACCATTCATCATTTCTAAATCCTTTGAGTTGGCTCTGGACAAACAATGTAAAATCAGGTTAAGTGACTCAGGTGTATATACTTTATAGTATCTAAGTCAAGATTTTTTTTCTTCCATTTAATATATGGGGCTCTCAAACAAGAATTTTTATTTTTTTTTGAAAAAGCACAAAACAATAAAGCAAACGGCTTTAAAAGTTCAGATCTGAAGAATAGATAAAGTGATGCGTGTCACTGGTAAATGAGATGTGAAAGGGGAAACTACTAACTTAGCTGCTTTTTTGTCCTACAGTGTTTGAACAGTGATTTCTGTTATTGGAACACAGAATAACAAAGAAAAAGTCTATGGCAATAACATAGTGGGAAATGTTGTATGACTAGTTCCTCGGGATGGTAATAGATATTAGGGCAACTGGGTAACTTCATCGTTTCTATTAAATGTAATTAAGACTGCATTCACACGAACATGTGCTTGTCTGGCTGTGGCCGGGCTGGCACACGTCGGCACACTGGAGATGAGGAGAAGTGAGTGCTGCTCACCCCTCCCCTCTCCATAGAAAATAGAGCCGCATGCCCAGTCTTACAGCCAAAGATAGAGCATGCTCTATCTTTTTTGTGGCCATGGTTCGGAACGACACCTATGGGGGACTTATATCCAGCCACAAATTATATACTTCCCCCATACGTTCGTGTAAATGCATCCTTACTCCGGGAACAATTGCTGGACGAGGTCCATAAAACATATCCATGAGTATAAAATTCACCAAAACCCCAAATTATTAATCTCTATTAATTGCTTGGGGTCCCATGTCCCAAAATACAGTGCCTACAAGTAGTATTCAACCCCCTGCAGATTTAGCAGGTTTGATAAGAAGCAAATAAGTTAGAGCCTTCAAACAAGAGCAGGATTTATTAACAGATGCATAAATCTTACAAACCAAAAAGTTATGTTGCTCAGTTATATTTTAATAAATTTTAAACATAAAAGTGTGGGTCAATTATTATTCAACCCCTAGGTTTAATATTTTGTGGAATAACCCTTGTTTGCAATTACAGCTAATAATCGTCTTTTATAAGACCTGATCAGGCCGGCACAGGTCTCTGGAGTTATCTTGGCCCACTCCTCCATGCAGATCTTCTCCAAGTTATCTAGGTTCTTTGGGTGTCTCATGTGGACTTTAATCTTGAGCTCCTTCCACAAGTTTTCAATTGGGTTAAGGTCAGGAGACTGACTAGGCCACTGCAACACCTTGATTTTTTCCCTCTTGAACCAGGCTTTGGTTTTCTTGGCTGTGTGCTTTGGGTCGTTGTCTTGTTGGAAGATGAAACGACGACGCATCTTAAGATCCTTGATGGAGGAGCGGAGGTTCTTGGCCAAAATCTCCAAGTAGGCCGTGCTATCCATCTTCCCATGGATGCGGCCAGATGGCCAGGCACCTTGGCTGAGAAGCAGCCCCACAGCATGATGCTGCCACCACCATGCTTGACTGTAGGGATGGTATTCTTGGGGTCGTATGCAGTGCCATCCAGTCTCCAAACGTCACATGTGTGGTTGGCACCAAAGATCTCGATCTTGGTCTCATCAGACCAGAGAACCTTGAACCAGTCTGTCTCAGAGTCCTCCAAGTGATCATGAGCAAACTGTAAACAAGCCTTGACGTGACGCTTTGAAAGTAAAGGTACCTTACGTGCTCGTCTGGAACGGAGACCATTGCGGTGGAGTATGTTACTTATGGTACCTACTGAAACCAATGTCCCCACTGCCATGAGATCTTCCCGGAGCTTCTTCCTTGTTGTCCTTGGTTAGCCTTGACTCTTCGGACAAGCCTGGCCTCGGCACGGGAGGAAACTTTCAAAGGCTGTCCAGGCCGTGGAAGGATAACAGTAGTTCCATAAGCCTTCCACTTCCGGATGATGCTCCCAACAGTGGAGACAGGTAGGCCCAACTCCTTGGAAAGGGTTTTGTACCCCTTGCCAGCCTTGTGACCCTCCATGTTCTTGTCTTTAATGGCCTTGGAATGCTCCTTTGTCTTTCCCATGTTGACCATGTATGAGTGCTGTTAACAAGTTTGTGGAGGGTCTTAGTCAGAAAAGGCTGGAAAAACAGATAATTCATCCAAACATGTGAAGCTCATTGTTCTTTGTGCCTGAACTACTTCTTAATACTTTAGGGGAACCAAACAGAATCCTGGTGGTTTGAGGGGTTGAATAATAATTGACCCATACTTTTATGTTTAAAATGTATTAAAATTTATCTAAGCAACATAACTTTTTGGTTTGTAAGATTTATGCATTTGTTAATAAATCCTGCTCTTGTTTGAAGTTTGAAGGCTCTAACTTATTTGCTTCTTATCAAACCTGCTAAATCTGCAGGGGGTTGAATACTACTTGTAGGCACTGTATGTGCCATCTTGGTAAAGCTTTTAAAGATTTCAAAAAATGCCTCTTCCTTCATTAAGGTGATCTGGTATGACTCCCTTGTACCCCATTGACCCCATTTCTAGTGGGCTTCGTTTTTTACGGCTTTCACTGTAAACTCCAAGTGACACCTCTACTTTATTGTTTCGGCCAGCTAGAATCATGGAGATACCCACGGCCGTCCAGGGATATATAGACGGCGACGTATATACTTCGCATATACGTCCCCTATAGGCCAGCAATGGACGCGCGGCGCAGTACGCCGTACACATGTGCGGCACCGTACCGTTCTGTAGCCGTGAAAAGATAGGACATGCGCCATATATCCCTATGGAGATGGGCGGGGGTGAGCAGTGCTCACCTCCTCCTCCTCTCCCTGGTGCTGCCATGTGTAAGAGCAGTGGGAATGCGCCCTTATATAGGTTTTTTATATAGATTTTTCAAAATTAAAACCTTTTGTAGAAAAGTTTTTTTTTTCATTTCGCCTATTCTAACGCCAATAACTTTTTCATACTTTGTTGTGTACGTACCTGAGTGTTATTTTTGTCTACCATTATTTGAACTTCATGACCAAATTTTAATGTATTGTGAAAAAGATATTTTGTTTTTAGTTCTTTCAATCATTTTAACAGGTTGGATCCACCACTCTTTACTCCCTGGCCATATTCCCTCATGCACTCCTCACCTCTCCCCACTCAGGAGCCATAATAAGGCAAAATATAGGACATGTCCTATATTTCTCTGTGCAACCGCCTAGCTCGGTCACAGTGTAGTAAGATAGCATGTGCTCATCGCATGGTGACTGGTTGACATAGACCTCTATGGGGACGTGATCTGGCCACAAATTGTGCATCCGCATCTTGTTCCCTCATATGTTTGTGTGTATGAGGCTTAAGGCATTAAGTACAATGATTTCACCAGTATTATGCCAACTAAGCTACTTTTTGCAAACATACAGTGGGTATGGAAAGTATTCGACCCCTTTTTCACTCTTTGTTTCATTTCAACCATTGGTAAGATCAAAAAATTGTTTTTGCTTATTCATGTACATTTAGATATTTTTGCTAATTTCTTAAACAAGAAAATCTGAAATACCACATGGTCATCAGTATTCAGAACATTTGCTGTGACACTTATATTTAACTCACATGCTGTCCATTTGCTACTGAACTTCCTTGAGTTCTACTCCTTCATTGGAGTCCAGGTGTGTATAATTAAACTGATTGGATTTGATTAGGAAAGGCACACACCTGTCTATATAGGACCTCATACCTCACAGTGCATGTCAGAGCCTATGAGAATCACGAGGTCTAAGGACCTGCCCAAGGAGCTGAGTGACTTCAGAGAATTGTGCCAAGGCACAGATCTGGGCAAAGTTACAAAACTATTGTGGCAGCACTCAAGGTTTATAAGTGGACAGTGGCATCCATAATCCTTAAATGGCAGAATTTTGGGACTACTACAACTCTTCCTCGACATGCCCGGCAACCAAACTACATGCGTGAAGAGCTTTGGTGAGAGAGGTAAAGAATAACAGCAATATCACTGCGGCTCCAGAGATGCAGTAGGGAGATGGGAGAAGTTCTGCAAAGTCAACTATCACTGCAGCCTCCACCAGTAGGGACTTTATGGCAGAGCGAACTACAGAAGCCTCTCCTCAGTGCAAGACTTATGAAAGCTGCATACAGTGTGCAAAAAAACCACATGAAGCACTCCCAGAGTCTATTGTGACGAAGATTGAACTTTTTGGTGTTAATTCTAAGCGATATGTGTAGAAAAAAACAGGCACTGCTCATCACCTGCCAAATACAATTCCAACAGTAAAACATGGGGGGCAGCATCATGCTATGGGGGTGTTTTTCAGCTGCAGGGACAGGATGACTGGTTGCAATTGAAGGAAAGATAAATGTGGCAAGTACAGAGATTTCCTCTACCAGATGCTCTGGACCTCAGAATAGGCTGAAGGTTCACCTTTTAGCCCTAAGCACACAGCTAAAATAGCACTGCAGAGGCTTCAGAACAACTCTGTTACCATTCCTGACTTGCCCACCCAGAGCCCGGATCTAAACCCAATTGAGCATCTCTGAATGTTCACCATCCAACCTGAGGGAACTGGAGAGGATCCCCAAATCCAGGTTTTGTTGCATTCCCAAAAAGTCTCATGACTGTACTAGCTCAAAACCTTCTTCTACTTAATACTGAGCAAAGGGTTGGAATACTTATGACCATGTGATATGTCTATATATATATATAATTTTAGGGGTTTTTTTTACTAAATTAGCAAAAATATCTACATTTCTGTTTTTCTTCTCGAGATGGGGTGCAGAGTGTAGATTAATGAGCTATAAAAGATATTTTTGGATCTTACCAATTGGCTGCATTGAAACAAAGAGTGAAACACTGTTCTCATGTAATCTGTTACGTTGTAGTTAAGTTATGTTATAGTTTATATGCAACAAGGTTTATTCCTTACTGCACTAAATGCCAGATCATCCAAAAGCTCTAGAACATTGGTGAGACCACACTCTCTTTACATCCCAGGCCCAGTCTTGTAAGTAACTGTAAAGGGTTTTTTTTCCCACAAATCAATAGCTCTTGGGATGTAAAACAACTTTGGCTGTTATCTTTGATACCTATATTCAGTAGTTTCTTTGCTATCCCCTTCAGATTATCTCAGTGCTGCAATGGTTGCCTCCGCTCCATGTGCTGATAAGGCCTGTGAATCTGTACTTTGGATAAACTTTGTTTCTCCATTGGTTTCATAGGAGGGGAGGAGCTGCTACTGCATGGAGGAGATCATATGACAGTGAATGTAGCAGAGCTGGATGTATCCAAGACAGTGAATGCAGTAGAGCTGGATGTATCCAAGCAGATGTATCTTGGGCAGAATAGTGAGGTACAATATCTCCCTGTTCCCTATCAGTCCCTCCATCCCGGTCTGTGATTCTACAGAACTTTTTCTGTCTGTCTCTGCACCTTATGCTGCTCCCCTTACCCCACCTTGTCATCAGCAGTATCAGCTCTGTGCAGGTAAGCTATTAACTCTTAGTGCTCACAAAGCATGGGCATGTTCCCTGCTCCTGCTTGTGATGGAAGCTGCCAGGCTGGTAACCATACAGACTGGCCTCAGATTGAGGGCATAAAAACCACCCACATCACCTTTTTCTCAAAAACTTTCAGAAAAGAAAATGCCATAACTTTGTAGAGAAAAGGGCGAGCAGCACAAAGTAGGCATCGCTCCTCACTTTTTTCTCAAGGGGGAATCACATATAATAATTTGGTAAAATCACTATAGCTTTACAGTTACGCTTTAAACACACACATACATATATATATATATATATATATATATATATATATATATATATATATATATACACAACGTGGTATAGTAGTATAAGATTGGAAACTAATGTGCATGTGGGGGGGGCACAATTTTGGAAGTCAGGAGCGCGGAGATAACTAGTGGCAACAATGGACAACAGCATACAGTTATACATAAGCAAGTACATGGGGGAGGTTTATCAGAAGTGTTTGAGAGCAGAACTGTTCTAGTTGCCCATGGCAACCAATTAGAGCTCAGCTTTCATTTCGCCAAAGCGGTTTATGAAAGCTGAGCTCTGATTGTTTTCAGACGAGTTTTACCTCAGACACTTCTGATAAATCTCTGCAGTATGTTTCCTTGTTTTATTGACAACTTTATCAGCTCTTAACATCTCTTATCACATGTGCTTTGAGGATTTTGAATAGAGTATGATAAAATCTCAATAAATACTCTAAAAGCTTAGTTTAAAATGTCAATAATTAGACTTATCACAGCAGAGGAATATGCCACAAAGTTTGTAGCGTGGAAAAACAAATACCTAGCAATTTTATAGTTACCGGTAAACTTGTAAATTTCAATGAACGGACCCGACCACTCCCTTAATGCTGGCCAAGCCCTTAATGCTTCATAGTTTTGTTGGCAAGGAAATTTATTGTGTCACTGCAATATTCCATGTGTACATATTGTGAGGGCTACCTGTGTAGATGTCAGTTATCAACTCCTCTAAATAAAAGTTTTTTACAGCCCATAAGAGGACCAGCCTGGCAAGGACCACTGCAGGCCTCTCTGCGCCCACTTGCCACAGCATATTGTTTATACTGTTTATACTAATTTCCTGAGAAGAAAAAGATGAACTCGCACCAAAATTCTAAATATTGAACTAAAGATGAAGGACAGACTGGCTTCTCATTAAATGTCAAAGGGAATTAGCTGACAGGCGAACAAACACGTTACATAAAATGAAGTTTGAACTGGACAGTGCTTTGACCACCAGAGTGAGCCTTGGTTAATACTTAAAATGGCAGACAGTCCCTTATTTTGGGATTTATTAAGTCAAGATGGTGTCCGAAAACAGTGCAATTTCGTTAACAGACACATATTAACAAACCATATTTCCTTTTAAAGTCAATGGGACTTTACTAGCGATGGTCATTTTACTTCTAAAACAATGGTAGTGTGCATGAGGCCTTAGGTTAATTTGCATAGATGGGGCACTATGCATAGCGATGTTTTTTGTAGTGTAGCGGGGATTTGTTATATTGGGAAATGTGCATGTATTTTTATGAATATTTATTAATATTTTTGTGTGTGTGTGTTTTTCTTTATATGTCCCCCAAAAGGTCATAAAATACCCCTGAAGACCTGGTCCTGCTCACGTAAAGAGATACGGCCATCTGCTGATCATGTGGTAAGGAGATCTGCTACTGCCCCACTGATGCACAGAGGGGCACATTTACTTACCCGTCCTGACCCATTCCCCAAAAGTGCATTGTCCGCCCTGAATGCATTCTGCCGCAATTCAGTACATGTGTTGCATGTGTTGCTCCCCCGCTCAGGTCCGCCGGTGTTCATTTTCTTCTTCCCGGTGCATGTAAGTGCTTAATCTTGCAACACAATTTTAAAGTTAAATCCCGCGGTCAGTCTGAATCAGTCGGATCGTCCAACAGCCCCAATCCCCCAATCCCCAGTTAAATACCTGTCACAGCAACGCAAATTCCGAAAAGGTCGGAAAATCTGATGAAAGTGCGTACGTGGACCCTTAGTAAATAAGCCCCAGTGTATCTATGTAAAGGAATTCTCTGAAAATAAAGTGAACTGGTGTTTCAAGCTGGTGAGTGCTGCATATAGCTTCCTTTTTATATGGATATGGATCAGTCAGGATTTGGTCCAGAAGGTGAGTGAGAGCTGCCAGGGAGAATTGCAGAGGTCCTGAAGAAGAAGGGTCACACTGCAAATATTGACTTGCTGCAGTAACTCATTCTAACTGTCTATAAAAGCTTTTGTTACTCATAATATGATTGCACTTGTATTTCTGTATGTGATAAAAACATCTGACAAACACACATAAAAACCAGAGGGCAACAGATCATGTGACAATATAATATTTGTCTCATTCTCAAAACTTTTGGCCATGACTGTACTGTTGGCCTCAGTATTAATTAAAGAGCTTAGTATCATCTGCAAATATTAAACTTGACTGTGTAAACCCACTAAAAGGTCATTAATAAAAAAATATTAAAAAGAAGTGGCGACCCTCTGTTTTCTATTACTAAGCCAAGTACTTACTCAAATACACAGATTTTCCCCTAGTCCCAGCAGTTTCATTTTATGTAACAAACTTTTATCTGGTACTGTGTCAAATGCCTGTGAAAAATCCAGATATACAACATCCACAGCCTCCCCCAGATCTAGTCTAAAACTTATTTCCTCATAGAAGCCAATTAGATTTGGGATGTGAGGATAGCCCTTTTTAGAATTAATCTTCACGTCCCCGCTATCATTTTGAAATCTTTACTGCCCTAATATGTAAATTTTGTAAAGCGGCTACTGGGGCGTGGAGCAGCTGGACATGAGGCTACATGTCGTGGCTACTTCATGCCCCAGTAGCCTCTTTGTTTCTCCTACCCTCAGATCTTGGTGCGCAGCTACGAGGAGTGAAGTGTAGAGTGTTGGTTGCCCCTCCACTAATATTCTTATTAAAGTGCAATAGAAAATCAATGATATTATTATCACTATTACTCAGGTTCCCCCAACCTGTAATTCTGATACCCTGTAAGGTCCAGGATAAGGTCCAGCAGTGCCCCCCCTCTTGTTGGCTCCAGGACTAGTTGCGACAGGTAATTGTCTTTTGTTGTTGACAAGAACCTGCTGCCTTTGAAGGACCTGCAGGTTTCTGCCCCCCAGTCAATATCTGGATAATTGAAGTCCCACAAAAGTACTTCACCATGCTTTGAAGCCGCATCCATGTGACTTATCAGTAGTTCCTCTGCTGCCTCTATTATATTCGGAGCCCTATAACAAACCCCTAGTAATATTTTATTATTCTTTTATCCCTCCCCTTATCTCCACCCATAGGGACTCCACAGTTTCATTTGCGTCACCGATATCATCTTGCAGAGTCTCAGAGAAAACTACCTTTGAGGTCCTTTCCCTGAACTTATGGCCTAAATCCCTGAATCATTTTTAAGGACCTTCCAACTACCTCTTACTTTGTCATTGGTGCCAATGTGGGTCATGACCACTGGATTCTCATCAGCCCCTCCCAGTAATCGGTCAACCCCCGCAAAATGCTGAACCCGAGCCCCTAATAAACAACACACTGTTCGGTATGCACGGTCTTTGTGACAGATTACCCTGTCTGTTCCCCTAATAATCGAGTCTCCCACTACCAGCACCTGTCTGGACTTTGCCTGTGTCCCCTAATTTGTGTCGCATGGAGGCTAATGCAGCTGCGCCACAAAATGTTTGCGTGCTACATTATAGTGGCACAGACACTCCATGAATCTTGCATAAACATACTTAGATGGGTCCCACTTAGAAGGCTAGTGGGGGACACTGGCACAATAGGTTGGATGTAGGGAGCTAAATGCACTCCATGAAGCAAGTCATACACCCAGGTAGATGCTTCCCCTAAATGTAGACCAATGCTTTTAGCATTGTGGTCTGCTATGAGCTTTAAGTCTTCCCTAAGCTTAGCCTTCGTGGTATGGGCCATTACCCCTCCTGGGGTTTCCATGAACCCAGAGATGACCGCCCTGGCACAAACCATCTCACACTGCTTACTTGAAGAGCTCCAGAGCTTGAATGAGCAGTGGACAGTCACAGCTGCCAGCAGAACAAGGCACTTTATGATGTCATGGTCCCAGTTTCCAAAGGACCCAACTGTGACACATGTAGTGTTCCGAGGGATGCAAACTAGCCTCATAGTTGCTTCTGACAGCAGTCATTTAGTATTTTTCTGCCTCTGGGGTGGCCATTTTGAATACCCACTCCCAAGCTTCTAAGGACAAGCACAGAAAATGTCGCTTGCAAGCCCCTAGGTAGAAGACAGCTGCCGACCAGGTGAACAGATGCCACTCACGGCAGGCTTGCTGCCATTATGTTTTAATCTTTTGTACTCTGCATCAATCCCAGTTTGCAGAACTCCTAACTACATTCACAAAAGAAAAGTGTGGAATTTGCCCAAAATGCTGTGCAAATGAATTTGGTATAACCCTACTAAGATGGGTTCCTCTTAGAAGGCTAGTGGGGGACAGTGGCACAATAGGTTGGATGTAGGGAGCTAAATGTACTCCATGAAGCAAGTCATACACCCAGGTAGATGCTTCCCCTAGATGTAGACCTTTCATTCCAAAGTAAAAGTGTGACTTTTAACTGGATTAATAAAGTCTGGTGTTAAGCAGCAGAGGGAAGCTGCCCAAGCTGATGCTACTTTGCATTGAGAAATCTGGGGGTGGGGACGTCTAGATAGTGACTTACCCTGCCGGTATTATGCCCGAAAACATATTTGTCTGCAGGAGTAAAGGGGACAGTCATCTCGTCCTGTGCAAAACAACATCATGCGTGATTCTTGGGCTTTTAGCATTGTGGTCTGCTATGAGCTTTAAGTCTTCCCTAAGCTTAGCTTTCGTGGCAGGGGCCATTACTCCTCCTGGGGTTTCCATGAACCCAGAGATGACCGCCCTGGCACAAACCATCTCTCGCTGCCTCCTTGAAGAGCTTCAGAGCTTGAATGAGCAGTGGACAGTCACAGCTGCCAGCAGAACAAGGCCCTTTATGATGTCATGGTCCCAGTTTCCAAGGGACCCAACTTTGACACATGTAGTGTTCTGTGGGATGCAAACTAGCCTCATAGTTGCTTCTGACAGCAGTCATTTTGTATTTTTCTGCCTCTGGGGTGGCCATTTTGAATACCCACTCCCAAGCTTCTAAGGACAAGCACAGAAAATGTCGCTTTCAAGCCCCTAGGTAGAAGACAGCTGCCGACCAGGTGAATAGATGCCACTTACGGCAGGCTTGCTGCCATTATGTTTTAATTTTTTTTTTACTCTGCATCAATCTCAGTTTTCAGAACTCCTAAGTACATTGACATGAACACTTCAGATGTCACAAAAAAAGTGTGGAATTTGCCCAAAATTCTGTGCAAATTAATGTGGTATAACCCTACTTAGACAGGTTCCTCTTAGAAGGCTAGTGGGGGACAGTGGCACAATAGGTTGGATGTAGGGAGCTAAATGCACTCCATGAAGCAAGTCGTACACCCAGGTAGATGCTTCCCCTAGATGTAGACCTTTCATTCGAAAGTAAAAGTGTGACTTTTAACTGGATTAATAAAGTCTGGTGTTAAGCAGCAGAGGGAAGCTGCCCAGGCTGATGCTACTTTGCATTGAGAAATCTGGGGGTAGGGACGTCTAGATTGTGACTTACCCTGCCGATCTTATGCCCAAAAACATATTTGTCTGCAGGAGTAAAGGGGACAGTCATCTGGTCCTGTGCAAAACAACATGATGCGTGATTCTTGTGCTTTTAGCATTATGGTCTGCTATGAGCTTTAAGTCTTCCCTAAGCTTAGCTTTCGTGGCAGGGGCCATTACCCCTCCTGGGGTTTCCATGAACCCAGAGATGACCGCCCTGGCACAAACCATCTCACACTGCTTACTTGAAGAGCTCCAGAGCTTGAATGAGCAGTGGACAGTCACAGCTGCCAGCAGAACAAGGCACTTTATGATGTCATGGTCCCAGTTTCCAAGGGACCCAACTGTGACACATGTAGTGTTCCGAGGGATGCAAACTAGCCTCATAGTTGCTTCTGACAGCAGTCATTTAGTATTTTTCTGCCTCTGGGGTGGCCATTTTGAATACCCACTCCCAAGCTTCTAAGGACAAGCACAGAAAATGTCGCTTGCAAGCCCCTAGGTAGAAGACAGCTGCCGACCAGGTGAACAGATGCCACTCACGGCAGGCTTGCTGCCATCATGTTTTAATCTTTTGTACTCTGCATCAATCCCAGTTTGCAGAACTCCTAACTACATTCACAAAAGAAAAGTGTGGAATTTGCCCAAAATGCTGTGCAAATGAATTTGGTATAACCCTACTTAGATGGGTTCCTCTTAGAAGGCTAGTGGGGGACAGTGGCACAATAGGTTGGATGTAGGGAGCTAAATGTACTCCATGAAGCAAGTCATACACCCTGGTAGATGCTTCCCCTAGATGTAGACCTTTCATTCCAAAGTAAAAGTGTGACTTTTAACTGGATTAATAAAGTCTGGTGTTAAGCAGCAGAGGGAAGCTGCCCAAGCTGATGCTACTTTGCATTGAGAAATCTGGGGGTGGGGACGTCTAGATAGTGACTTACCCTGCCGGTATTATGCCCGAAAACATATTTGTCTGCAGGAGTAAAGGGGACAGTCATCTCGTCCTGTGCAAAACAACATGATGCGTGATTCTTGGGCTTTTAGCATTGTGGTCTGCTATGAGCTTTAAGTCTTCCCTAAGCTTAGCTTTCGTGGCAGGGGCCATTACTCCTCCTGGGGTTTCCATGAACCCAGAGATGACCGCCCTGGCACAAACCATCTCTCGCTGCCTCCTTGAAGAGCTTCAGAGCTTGAATGAGCAGTGGACAGTCACAGCTGCCAGCAGAACAAGGCCCTTTATGATGTCATGGTCCCAGTTTCCAAGGGACCCAACTTTGACACATGTAGTGTTCTGTGGGATGCAAACTAGCCTCATAGTTGCTTCTGACAGCAGTCATTTTGTATTTTTCTGCCTCTGGGGTGGCCATTTTGAATACCCACTCCCAAGCTTCTAAGGACAAGCACAGAAAATGTCGCTTTCAAGCCCCTAGGTAGAAGACAGCTGCCGACCAGGTGAATAGATGCCACTTACGGCAGGCTTGCTGCCATTATGTTTTAATTTTTTTTTTACTCTGCATCAATCTCAGTTTTCAGAACTCCTAAGTACATTGACATGAACACTTCAGATGTCACAAAAAAAGTGTGGAATTTGCCCAAAAGTCTGTGCAAATTAATGTGGTATAACCCTACTTAGACAGGTTCCTCTTAGAAGGCTAGTGGGGGACAGTGGCACAATAGGTTGGATGTAGGGAGCTAAATGCACTCCATGAAGCAAGTCGTACACCCAGGTAGATGCTTCCCCTAGATGTAGACCTTTCATTCGAAAGTAAAAGTGTGACTTTTAACTGGATTAATAAAGTCTGGTGTTAAGCAGCAGAGGGAAGCTGCCCAGGCTGATGCTACTTTGCATTGAGAAATCTGGGGGTAGGGACGTCTAGATTGTGACTTACCCTGCCGATCTTATGCCCAAAAACATATTTGTCTGCAGGAGTAAAGGGGACAGTCATCTGGTCCTGTGCAAAACAACATGATGCGTGATTCTTGTGCTTTTAGCATTATGGTCTGCTATGAGCTTTAAGTCTTCCCTAAGCTTAGCTTTCGTGGCAGGGGCCATTACCCCTCCTGGGGTTTCCATGAACCCAGAGATGACCGCCCTGGCACAAACCATCTCACACTGCTTACTTGAAGAGCTCCAGAGCTTGAATGAGCAGTGGACAGTCACAGCTGCCAGCAGAACAAGGCACTTTATGATGTCATGGTCCCAGTTTCCAAGGGACCCAACTGTGACACATGTAGTGTTCCGAGGGATGCAAACTAGCCTCATAGTTGCTTCTGACAGCAGTCATTTAGTATTTTTCTGCCTCTGGGGTGGCCATTTTGAATACCCACTCCCAAGCTTTTAAGGACAAGCACAGAAAATGTCGCTTGCAAGCCCCTAGGTAGAAGACAGCTGCCGACCAGGTGAACAGATGCCACTCACGGCAGGCTTGCTGCCATCATGTTTTAATCTTTTGTACTCTGCATCAATCCCAGTTTGCAGAACTCCTAACTACATTCACAAAAAAAGTGTGGAATTTGCCCAAAATGCTGTGCAAATGAATTTGGTATAACCCTACTTAGATGGGTTCCTCTTAAAGGCTAGTGGGGGACAGTGGCACAATAGGTTGGATGTAGGGAGCTAAATGTACTCCATGAAGCAAGTCATACACCCAGGTAGATGCTTCCCCTAGATGTAGACCTTTCATTCCAAAGTAAAAGTGTGACTTTTAACTGGATTAATAAAGTCTGGTGTTAAGCAGCAGAGGGAAGCTGCCCAAGCTGATGCTACTTTGCACTGAGAAATCTGGGGGTGGGGACGTCTAGATAGTGACTTACCCTGCCGGTATTATGCCCGAAAACATATTTGTCTGCAGGAGTAAAGGGGACAGTCATCTCGTCCTGTGCAAAACAACATGATGCGTGATTCTTGTGCTTTTAGCATTATGGTCTGCTATGAGCTTTAAGTCTTCCCTAAGCTTAGCTTTCGTGGCAGGGGCCATTACTCCTCCTGGGGTTTCCATGAACCCAGAGATGACCGCCCTGGCACAAACCATCTCTCGCTGCCTCCTTGAAGAGCTTCAGAGCTTGAATGAGCAGTGGACAGTCACAGCTGCCAGCAGAACAAGGCCCTTTATGATGTCATGGTCCCAGTTTCCAAGGGACCCAACTTTGACACATGTAGTGTTCCGTGGGATGCAAACTAGCCTCATAGTTGCTTCTGACAGCAGTCATTTTGTATTTTTCTGCCTCTGGGGTGGCCATTTTGAATACCCACTCCCAAGCTTCTAAGGACAAGCACAGAAAATGTCGCTTTCAAGCCCCTAGGTAGAAGACTGCTGCCGACCAGGTGAATAGATGCCACTCACGGCAGGCTTGCTGCCATTGTGTTTTAATTTTTTTTTTACTCTGCATCAATCTCAGTTTTCAGAACTCCTAAGTACATTGACATGAACACTTCAGATGTCACAAAAAAAGTGTGGAATTTGCACAAAATTCTGTGCAAATTAATGTGGTATAACCCTACTTAGACAGGTTCCTCTTAGAAGGCTAGTGGGGGACAGTGGCACAATAGGTTGGATGTAGGGAGCTAAATGCACTCCACGAAGCAAGTCGTACACCCAGGTAGATGCTTCCCCTAGATGTAGACCTTTCATTCCAAAGTAAAAGTGTGACTTTTAACTGGATTAATAAAGACTGGTGTTTAGCCACAGAGAGAAGCAGCCCAGGCTGATGCTACTTTGCATTGAGAAAGCTGGGGGTGGTGATGTCTAGATTGTGACTTGCCCTGTCGCTATTATGCCCTGAAATTAGTCTGCAGGACTGAAGGGGTCAGTCATCTGGTCCAGTGCAAAAGAACATCATGCGCAACTCTTGTGCTTTTAGCATTATGGTCTGCTATGAGCTTTAAGTCTTCCCTTTGCCTAGCTTTCTTGGAAGGGCCATTACCCCTCCTGGGGCTTCCATGAACCCAGAGATGACCGTCCCAGCACACAGCTTGTCCCACTGCTTCCTTGAAGAGCTCCAGAGCTTGAATGAGTAGTGAGGCAGTCACTGGCCAGCAGAACAAGGTCCTTTATGATGTCACGGTCCCAGTTTCCTAGGGACCCAACTGTGACACGTGCAGTGTTCCGAGGGATGCAAACTAGCCTCATACTGCAAGCTGCTTTCGACTAAAAGAATGTGCAAAGTCCGTCAGAAAACCGTCTCAAAGCCCTTAGTAATTGTGCCCCATATTGTGTATACCTAAGTTGAAGCCGAGGAGCCTAATTATACCACATAAAAAAAGAAAAATGTAAAAACTTATTGACTGGAGTATAATCCTAGGAAATGGAAATTCTGGATGGAAATACAGCTATTTATTAATAATATGTCCAGAAGCCTCCCCTTATTGATAAAATGTCCACAGCAGAGCCCATGTTTAATGTAATATCCACAGCAGAGCCCCCTTTAACCCATTCCCGACACAGCCCTTTCTCGTTTTTGCGTTTTCATTTTTCACTCCCCGCCTTCAAATATCAATAACTTTTCTATTTTTCCATGTACAGAGCTGTGTGACTGCTTGTTTCTGCTTAACAAATTGCACTTCAAATTGATAGTATGTAGTATTCTATGCCATGTACTGGGAAGCGGGAAAAAAATTCCAAATGCAGTGAAACTGGTGAAAAACTCATTTGCATCGTTTTCTTGTGGTATTAGTTTTTACGGCTTTCAATGTTCGCCCCAAATGTCATGTCTACTTTATTCTTTGGGTCAGTACGATAACGGGGATATCAAATTTGCATAAGTTTTATAATGTTTTCATACATTTACAAAAATTAAAACCTCCTGTACAAATTTTTTTTTTTTATTTTATCTTCTGGCGCAAATAACTTTTTCATACTTTGCTGTATGAAGCTGTGGACTTTTGATGACGTTTTCATTGCTACTATTGTAAAGACTGTACGACCTTTTGATCACTTTTTATTGAATTTTTTATATTTTTCAAAATGGCAAAAAAGTTCCAATTTCGACTTTGGGCGGTATTTTCCATTACGGGTTTAAACGCAGTGACAAACTGTTAATACATTTTGATAGAATGTGCATTTTCGGACGCGGCGATACCTAATTTGTTTAAGATTTTTGCTGTTTATTTTTTATATCAGTTCTAAGGAAAGGGAGTGATTTGAATTTTTAGGTTTTTTTATTAGGTTTTAAAAAAAAAAAAAAAAACTTTTATTTAGTTTTATTTTTACTATTTTTCAGACTCCCTAAGGTACTTTAAAGGAAACCTACACCACGGATCTACCTATAAAGGTAGATTGGGTGGTAGGTGCACCTATAGGATGTGAGGATAGCCCTTTTAAGGGCTAATCCTCACGTCCCCGCACTCTTTTTATAACTTTTAATTCCCTAAAATGCAGCTTTTCTAAAGAGGCTACTGGGTCCTGGAGTAGCAGGAGCTGAGGCTCCCTTTAATGTAATATCCCCTGCAGAGTCCCCCTTGAATTTAATGTCCTCTTCAGAGTCCCCTCTTCAATGAAATGTCCACAGAGGAGCCCCCCTTTATTGTAATGTCCACAGCGGAGACCCCCTTTAATGTAATGTCCTCTTCAAAGTCCCCCCTTTAATGTAATGTCCCCTGCAGAGTCCCCCCTGTAATCGAACGTCCATAGCAGTGCCCCCCCCCCCCCCATTATTAAATGTAATGTCCAAAGCAGGGCCTCTTGAAAAAAAACATGATATACTCAGCTCCTGCTCCTTCCTGGCCCGCGGCTCATTCTTCTTCCCGACCCACCATAACACGCACACTATGATGTCACCTGGCCCTGAAATTGCATGACGTCATAAGAAAATGAAGAGGCAGCTTCACCTCTCTCAGCGGCCATGACCGCCATTCCACTATAGCAGCGCCACAACTTGCTATATGCAAAAACCACGCATTGTGCTCACTTGCAAACTGGTAGGCTGCCTCTTTATTTTCTTACAGATGATACCTTGTATGTCACTATTTTTGGAGCCCATTGCCATCCTTCCTGGATCTTCCGGATTGCTCCACTCCACGGATATTAGCATACAAAATAAACACTGCTGTAATGCAAATGTGGAATCCTTTACTGCAATGTTCATACTATTTCTTATATTTCGATATTTTGTGTTGTGTACATCATTCCCCATACAACTTATATGCCTAGTAATATACATGATGCCTTACCTATTTCATTGTATCCTCTATACCCCATATCAGCTACGCTATGCCTTTGAACACCTAATTTTTGTACATATGTTTTTATTGTATTTATGTCCATGTTTCTTTCCTAATTCACGTATACACTGTATCCACAGAGTCTGATGAAGGTCAATTGTTTGACCGAAACGTCACATTAAAGTTTGTATCAATAAAGATTTCTTTTGCAACAAAATACAGTGTGACTGGAGTCCAAGATTACACATGAAAAAGGACAGATTTCTATCCACAGGAAGTAAGCAATGAAGCTTCCTGTTGAGTGACAACAAGCAAGAATCTAGAACAGTGGTGGCGAACCTATGGCACAGGTGCCAGAGGTGGCACTCAGAGCCATCTCTCTGGGCACCCACGCCATCACCCTCCGCAGAGTTAACCAGACAGGACTCAAGGCCTCTTGCAGTCCCGGGCCCAGGACCCTAGAAGGAAGCTACAATGATAACCAAAATTTTTTTCTCCTTTTTTCTACTGTATGGGTGTCCTCAGGTGCCTATACAATGTAAACATGTGACAGAGCAGGGAGCAATAAGTTACTGTTTAAATTGTCGCATCGGCAATTTGCAAAAAATATGTGAGTTTTGGATGTAGTTTGGGCACTCGGTGTCTAAAAGGTTTGCCATCACTGCTCTAGAAAATAGTGAGGGATTAATGCAGAAAGTATATTGGAAAATTGTATAACTTTTGATTATACAAACAATATGAATTATTTGACGTGGACAACCCTCTTAATAATTAAGAGTTATAAAACAGTTTTTTGTTTTTTGACCATAATGTGCAGAATGCAAGAGTTAATGAAAACAAACATTCCCAAATGTTTCCATAATAATAATTCCTTTATTTATATAGCGCACACAGATTACGCAGCGCTGCACAGAGCCAAATCAGTCCCTGTCCCCATGAGCCTCAAAATCTAAGTAACCTACCAGTATGTTTTGGTGTGTGGGAGGAAACCGGAAACCGGAGAACATACAAACTCTTTGCAGATGTTGACCCTGTGACTTGAACCCAGGATCCCAGCGCTGCAAGGCTGTAATGCTAACCACTAAGCCATAGCCTTTATTTTGTCATTTAGTATAATATAAATCAGTAAATTACATGTGTCATTATACTGGCTTAATTTATACAAAATAACTGGTCCATACGCCATAAACCCCATTTCTTTTATCATTTTGCCTTTCATTATAGGCCATCTGATTTATTGATCACAGGGTTTTTCCAGTCAATGCTACATATACTGTCATAGCAAGGGCCGCTGTTCTGCTTCTCTACTTGCATTCAAAAAGACACAACAATAAATATACACATTTCATCAGAAATAAATAACCCAAAATGAAAAAGGTTAAAAATTTTAAAAATTCATATAATTTAAAGCACCAAAATGGAATAAAGACAGGAACATCTAAAAAAGTGCCCATTCACCATAAATGCTACATTACTTTTGTGCTAAAATATTGGGATTTATCTATACAGTAACCATGATTTCTATTCCCATATGTCCTATTCTTGTAAACACTCCCTCTTTTTTGAGAGGACCACCTCTCTAAAATTCACAGTATGGTGATTCCTGCATGTTTCCTAGAATGTGTCCAGAATGTGTCTCAATAGATATCTAAGATTAGACAAAATTGAAGCAAAGATGGGGGATGGTATAACATAAGAAAATGAGTCCCTGACTGTTCCAAAGTCTACTAGACTCTTCCATAATGAAAAGCCTTGACCCATGTAAACTGAGCCATATTTTCTTATCTTACATAAACCTTTATCTTCATTTTGGCCACTCTTGGCCAATGTCTTTTAGCTTAGGTTCACGTTTGCCCTGGTATTCAGTCGTTGTTCTCCTAACAGCCTTTCACACAGATGTGAACATAGCTTTACAAGGCAAACCTTTTTTATTAGATGATTGCATGTTATGTTTTAGTTTTGTTTCCAATTTGTTTGTCCCATAAAAGTTGAGTGTATGGAATTTCTGGAAGGACGAGTCTATGACACAGAATCTGGTCATTTATACTTAATCCCGGCTTCAAGTTATACCCAAGGATTCGAATTAAATAAGGTTGGTATGGAACCATTGCTTTGTCTTTTAATTTATTTGGTTCCACTTGGGCATCCAGACATTTCTCAGAAAGCTGTTCTCTCCTTTTTCTTAGTTCCCTCACTTCTTTCTCCATCCGTTCCCGCCCAAACTTCTCCACACGATTCCAAAATGAGTTATTGAAGTGAACGTACAACTGCCAGTCCAGCTGGTTCCAGCTTTTTATTCTCTCTTTAGTCTCCTCGGAGAGAATCTTTCTGCTGGTATTACTTCTAATATTTAGAGGAAATGATAAGACGTCATCAAAAGTCCAACACAGGGCGTCTTTGAGGAGCACCAAAGACTCATCAAAGTATTCTGTAATCAAGACCAGATCAAATATTGTATCTACCGCGTTGGTGAGGAGTTTGTATTGTTTGGGAGAGTCAGGTGCATTATGGTGAAAACCAAGATCATGAGTCAACAGATTCTTAGCAAAAGCACTATCGTATTCTTTACTTCGATAAAACTTGGAGGTGTTTTGTATGAAGTCTTCAAGACTTGTAACATTGTAAAATGAGCTTGAGTATTTGTAGTATGCAAAGGAGGATTCCATCAAGGAGACCGGATTTCTCAGAATGGTAAAATAGAAAGTATCTTTGGGCATGACCTTCTCCACCTGTAATACAGTAATATTTAATTAATTTTCTAATAATTGCCAATATATGACAATTTTTGTACACATAAATAAGGTTTGAACTAAAGTTTAATCAATTTCCTACTGGATCAATAAAGTATTGTATCATATCCTAAATTTATAAATTAAGTTAAAGAGCCATTATCATGTTTAGGATTAGGGGCGCAGTGGACTATCCATCATTTACAGTAATCTAATCCTTATATTGCTCTATGCATCTCCTATATAAATAGCTTCTCAGCAGCTCCTGCTCCTGCTTCCCGTTGAAGGATTGTATGTTTATATACTAGTTACTGGAGTCAACATTTCATATTAGATAATATTTATGTCCTCAGTTACCGGAAGCCATTCCTATTCCTCCGATATTAATGGCATGTAATATATAGGGCCAGGGCCTACATAAATGCTCAGTAATGTATACTCTCCACCACATCTTTACAAAAAAAAAAAATGTAGATATTTTTGCTAATTTTTTTAAACAAGAAAAACTGAAATATCAGATGGTTATAAGTATTCAGACCCTTTGCTGTGACTTACAGTATATTGCTGTGACTTATATTTAACTCACAAGCTGTTTATTTCCTTCTGATCCTTCTTGAGATGGTTCTACTCCTTCATTAGAGTCCAGCTGTGTTTATTTAAACTGATTACATTTGATTAGGAAAGTCACACACCTGTCTACGTCAGACCTCACAGTACATGTCATGTGCATGTGAGAGCACATGAGAATCTTGAGGTCTAATGAACTGCCCAAATAACTTAGAGGAAGAATTGTGGCAAGGCACTGATCAGGCCAAGGTTACAAAAGAATTTCTGCAGTACCCGAGGTTCCAAAGAGCACAGTGGCACATGTGGTGGCAGCATCATGCTATGGAGGCAGAGATAGGACCACTGGTTGTAATTGAAGGAAAGATGAATGCGGCCAAATACAGAGATATCCTGGATGAAAACCTCCTCCAGAGTGCTCTGGAACTCAGACTGCACTGAAGGTTCACCTTCCAACAAGACAATGATCCTAAGCACACAGCTAAAATAACAAAGCAGAGGCATCAGTACAACTATGTGACCATTCCTGACTGGTCCAGCCAGAGCCCGGACCTAAACCAAATGAGTATCAGTGGGGAGACTTAAAAATGGTGTCCACCAACATTCACCATCCAACCTGAGGAAACTGGAAAATATCTGCAAGGAAGAGGTAGAGAATCCCCAAATCCAGGTGTGAAAAACTTTTTACATCTTCCCAAGAAGACTCCTGGCTGTAATAGCTCAAAAGCTGCTTCTACTCAACACTGAGCAAAGGGGCTGAATACTTGACCATGTGATATTTCAGTTTTTCTTGTTTAATAAATAAAATATCTACATTTCAGTTTTTTTTTAAAAGATGGGGCAGAGTGTACATTAAAGAGCAAAAAAAATAATTTTTTTCTTACTAATTGACAGTAATGAAACAGATTGAAAACTTTAAAGGGGTCTGAAGAATACTTTTCTAAACCAATTGGCAGATACGCAATTAAATTTCTGTCTGGACTCTTTTGATAGTTCTGGTTGCCAGCTTGTGAGCCACACCCAAGCCTGCCGTGCTGGGAGCTGCTACTTTGTAATATCTGATCCCTGGAAACTGTGGGGTTCATTCTGGAGCTCAGTGTCTCAGCTGTGGGTTGAGTGGGTTGAGTGATGCAGCTGCATTGGCAGTGTAAGGTAACTGGATAAATTGCTGACTCATGTTCACTCAGGGCTGGTTATACTTTCTCCTGTGACTTGCAGTACTTCTATCTGTTTGTGTTTTGGTGGACCTGAAACCCTGAACCCATACCTGAGCCTGCATCCAGCCTGAGCTGCTACTCTAAACCCAAGCCTGATCAGGAATCCTGAAGCTGGACCTGGATCCTGCCTGATCCAGATCCCTGTACCCCAGCAAGTTATTGTATGTGTCCGAGATCAGAACCTAAATGCAGTAAAAAACAAGACTATTACTCACTCCCTGCACTCACTATTACTCACTCCCTGGAGTGGTCCTAAAGAATTTTCAGACCTTCTCTTTTATGATACCTTCAATCTGTGGCAATAATCTGCCCACAACAACAAATCAACTAAATAAATGGAGGAAAAAGCTAATTTTCCTGAGGATGCCACTCCTTAACTGGATGTTTTAGGCACATGACCTAAAGCACCTAATGGCTCCCTTCCTCCTTACTACATGCAGTATACTAGACCCAGACATATTAGCTTATCTCCTCCTTCTTGTGTATGTAATTTATATAGTATTATCCCTGCAGAGAGGTTAGTAAAGTAACATAATATAAAGCAAATGTATACCTCTATGAGAGAGAAGCGCATGTGATGACACATGATATTGAATTTCGGCTTCTTTTCTGATGAATAACCTTGCACATGCTTTGCTGAAAAGTATCCTGGGTACCAAAACTGGTGTTTCACTTTAGGGAAAGCGAATGTCAGGTTATGATATTCCCCATAACGCAAGAGTATGTTCATGATAGTACTGCTGGCCGTCTTGTGTGCTTTCAAGAAGAAGATGTTTTCCCGGGGCGGGCACGACTCTCTTTTCACATAAGGACTTTGGTTAAAGGATTCTTCGGTCGAAGGCTTTTGTTGAAGGTCTTCTTTTTGAACCTTCCACTTCTCCACAATTTCCAGCAGCTGCTTCCAGTCTGATTCCGGCATCTCGTCACTGATGACACTTTTCAGCCTTGATAAACCTGTGTCTGTATTGTTCCTTTCATCACATCTGTTTGCCGGAAATGGGAACCTATTCAAAAGTAACACAATATGTCTAAACATAAAAATACAAACTATGAAAGTAAAACAAGTTATAAGTAAATCAAAATTTTTACTCTATCAATGCTGATTCCAGGTTTGGAATCAACGTTGTGTCTGTTTAATTGTGGCTCATGTAAAATTATTTTGGATGTCTTCCAAATAAATGGCTACACAAGGAGGGTCATGTGATGAATAACTGACCATCAGCAATCACCAGTTAGAGATCACATGACCCTCTATCTGCGGCCATGTTATGGACAGGAATGTCCGGCTGACGAGGTAAAAGACAGGAGGCTTCACTTTACATATCAAGAAAGCGGAGCAGAACTATTACTAGATGTATATTGGTAAATTACCTCATATCCTGCCAATCTTATACACACATTACAAAATACATTAGGTAAGGTGGTCAACCCCTTTAAGCCTGTCTCAGTCTGTGGGCATTAACTCTCGCACTGCTGTTCTACATGCCATGAAAGGGAGTCTCATTAAAGGCTCCTTGTTTCCACCTATAGCTGGGTTACTAACTTTTTCAATATTCGCAAACTTCTAACCAGAAACACCCTTCCCCTTGGGTGTGCAAAAATGTTGGGATGGACAAGAAATATTCCTAATTGCATTGGTGATATGTTCCGCCATAGACTTTAACTGATGTTACAGTGCTTCCAACATACTGAAGATGGCAAATGTTACATGTTGATACATCAAACATTGAATAAAACAAATTGGGGCACATTTAATTATAAAGTCATTTGCGGCTGCATATCAGTCCCCATTTACGTCTATGGCACCCTTGTCAGCGTGCAGTGAGACAACATGCCTGTTTCTTTATGCACTAATTGGAAATGTTTTTAGTGCATAAAGAATGGGCACCTTTGCTTAGAAAATTATTTTTAAAAAAGTAATCGTAGGGTTTTAATTTAATCCGCCTTCCCCCTCAACTGCGATCGTACCTCCTGCTCCAGGCCGGGAAGCTAGGAGATCGCCTGTGACCATCTGTTTTTCAGTTTTATATACTTTATTTGGATTTTATATGTAATTGGGCTGATTAGAGGACTTTTATTTTATTAATTCTTTAATTATTATTATAAAAGGATTTTTACATCCTGTTTTCCATTTTTTAATTTTTCCATACTTGGGCTTGAACAAGCATTTATCCGATCGCTTGTCTAAGCCCTTACACTGCAATTCACTTGTACACAATGTACAAGCTCAGTTAGTTAGTGCATGCTCAGATAGTTACAGCCGGGTCCTGCCAGGAGGCGGAACCCAGCGTGAAGAGGAGTCGGCGGCCTCGGAGCCCTGGGGCTTCCGCAGGATGGATCAGATCCGATTCACCGACTGATGCACCAACGTAGAAAGGCTGCTCGTCAGAAGAAGTACCCTTAATGGCCGCCGTAAAAACCTGATACGGCGGTCATTAATGGGTTAATGAGAGTGTTGGATTAGTTTGGCTAACAGACAACATTTAGACTATAAAGGGAGCCCTCTACAGTAGTGACCAAGTTGTATATTTGCAGTAGGCATCAAAAATGTGACTTGCAGGAATAAGGTTTAGGTATATTAGGCCTAATTAAAATACAACAAAATGTAAAGTTATAAGCACAAAAATATTGTATCTTTCATCTGTTCAAGGTTTCTTACTTTGGTTGTTCTCTGGTGTCAAATAGGTGTAAAGAGATTGATAACACTACGAAAAAGATGACCGCATACACCAACTTCATGTACTTGAGCGTTCTGTAGGAAAAGTAGAAATATTTCATAAAATTATTTATGATTTGAAAAGAAAAGGAATCACTAAACAAAATCCCTGCACACAATTATTTTATTAAAGCCACAATCCATTTCCTATTCTCCTACTGAATGTTGTCTCACATACTGTTAATACTGAGACACATAAAAAAATGTATGTGTCTTCGGTTATTAAAGTGAAATAGACAGACATTGGCTCTTCATATACAGCGCACATTTCTAACTATATCATTACAGCAAAAAAGTCCAAGCAGCACGCTCCAAGTTGAAGATAGTGGGGCAAGTAAAAATAAGAACAGAGCAGCACTCCAGACAATAAATAGTGTTGAAAAGGTCGTCTTCTTTAACTTCATTAGTGATAACAGCGATGTTCCTGCTCAATCTGAGCCTTTCTCAAGCCTTTATCAGCTGCTGCGCAGTCCGTCACTGACTCTTTCTATTTGTACAGAGACCAACAGGGCAGCGCCAGCCTGTATATACTAACAGGGACCAAAAGGGCAGCGCCAGCCTCTATATACTAACAGAGACCAACAGAGCAGCGCCAGCCTGTATATACTAACAGAGACCAACAGAGCAGCGCCAGCCTGTATATACTAACAGAGACCAACAGAGCAGCGCCAGCCTGTATATACTAACAGAGACCAACAGAGCAGCGCCAGCCTGTATATACTAACAGAGACCAACAGAGCAGCGCCAGCCTGTATATACTAACAGAGACCAACAGAGCAGCGCCAGCCTCTATATACTAACAGGGACCAACAAGGCAGCACCAACCTCTATATACTAACAGAGACCAACATAGCAGCGCCAGCCTGTATATACTAACAGAGACCAACAGGGCAGCGCCAGCCTGTATATACTAACAGGGACCAACAGGGCAGCACCAGCCTCTATATACTAACAGAGACCAACAGAGCAGCGCCAGCCTGTATATACTAACAGAGACCAACAGAGCAGCGCCAGCCTCTATATACTAACAGGGACCAACAGAGCAGCGCCAGCCTCTATATACTAACAGAGACCAACATAGCAGCGCCAGCCTCTATATACTAACAGAGACCACCAGGGCCAGCGCCAGCCTCTATATACTAACAGAGACCAACATAGCAGCGCCAGCCTGTATATACTAACAGAGACCAACAGGGCAGCGCCAGCCTGTATATACTAACAGGGACCAAAAGGGCAGCGCCAGCCTGTATATACTAACAGGGACCAAAAGGCAGTGCCAGCCTCTATATACTAACAGAGACCAACAGGGCAGCACCAGCCTCTATATACTAACAGAGACCAACAGGGCAGCACCAGCCTCTATATACTAACAGAGACCAACAGGGCAGCACCAGCCTCTATATACTAACAGAGACCAAAAGGGCAGCACCAGCCTCTATATACTAACAGAGACCAACAGAGCAGCGCCAGCCTGTATATACTAACAGAGACCAACAGGGCAGCGCCAGCCTCTATATACTAACAGAGACCAAAAGGGCAGCACCAGCCTGTATATACTAACAGAGACCAACAGAGCAGCACCAGCCTCTATATACTAACAGGGACCAAAAGGGCAGCGCCAGCCTGTATATACTAACAGGGACCAACAGAGCAGCGCCAGCCTGTATATACTAACAGAGACCAACAGAGCAGCGCCAGCCTCTATATACTAACAGAGACCAACAGAGCAGCGCCAGCCTCTATATACTAACAGGGACCAACAGAGCAGCGCCAGCCTCTATATACTAACAGGGACCAACAGAGCAGCGCCAGCCTGTATATACTAACAGAGACCAACATAGCAGCGCCAGCCTGTATATACTAACAGAGACCAAAAGGGCAGCACCAGCCTGTATATACTAATAGAGACCAACAGGGCAGCGCCAGCCTCTATATACTAACAGAGACCAACAGAGCAGCGCCAGCCTCTATATACTAACAGGGACCAACAGAGCAGCGCCAGCCTGTATATACTAACAGAGACCAACAGGGCAGCACCAGCCTCTATATACTAACAGGGACCAAAAGGGCAGCGCCAGCCTCTATATACTAACAGGGACCAACAGAGCAGCGCCAGCCTGTATATACTAACAGAGACCAACAGAGCAGCGCCAGCCTGTATATACTAACAGAGACCAACAGGGCAGCGCCAGCCTCTATATACTAACAGAGACCAACAGAGCAGAGCCAGCCTCTATACACTAACAGGGACCAAAAGGGCAGTGCCAGCCTGTATATACTAACAGAGACCAACAGAGCAGCGCCAGCCTGTATATACTAACAGAGACCAACAGGGCAGCGCCAGCCTCTATATACTAACAGAGACCAACAGGGCAGCGCCAGCCTCTATATACTAACAGAGACCAACAGAGCAGCGCCAGCCTCTATATACTAACAGGGACCAAAAGGGCAGCGCCAGCCTCTATATACTAACAGGGACCTACAGGGCAGCGCCAGCCTCTATATACTAACAGAGACCAACAGGGCAGCGCCAGCCTCTATATACTAACAGAGACCAACAGAGCAGCGCCAGCCTCTATATACTAACAGGGACCAAAAGGGCAGCGCCAGCCTCTATATACTAACAGGGACCAACAGAGCAGCGCCAGCCTGTATATACTAACAGAGACCAACAGGGCAGCGCCAGCCTGTATATACTAACAGGGACCAAAAGGGCAGCGCCAGCCTGTATATACTAACAGGGACCAAAAGGCAGTGCCAGCCTGTATATACTAACAGAGACCAACAGGGCAGCGCCAGCCTGTATATACTAACAGAGACCAAAAGGGCAGCGCCAGCCTCTATATACTAACAGGGACCAAAAGGGCAGCGCCAGCCTCTATATAATAACAGGGACCAAAAGGGCAGCGCCAGCCTCTATATACTAACAGGGACCAAAAGGGCAGCGCCAGCCTCTATATACTAACAGGGACCAAAACGGCAGCACCAGCCTCTATATACTAACAGAGACCAACAGAGTAGCACCAGACTGTGTGAATAACAAGTTTACTCTGTTATTTCGGTGAATCCCAGCATCCCTGACATCTATCTTGAGATATGCTGGTGATAACCTCTAGCAGAGTAGAAAGCAGCAGTCTTGTATGACTTATCCAGGTGCTGACACCAGCAGTGATTTCCCCCATTGTTCTATGCACTATTTGGCATTGAAAAAGAAAACACCTGTCCCTGATTTATCAGCCCTTCCTTCAACTTCCCTCTTTTACCATCTGCCCTTCTCACAACCAAATCCAGGATTTCTCCCTCCCCTATCTGTCCCCCATCTTCCAATACATATAGATAGTGAGGGCAGGGTCCTCCTCCCACTTGTCTCCTGATCACTGAAATTTTTGTATTTTGTAGTTTTTTTTGTTCTTGTCTTGATGTAATGTATGTGAATCCCCTACTGATTGTACAGCACCATGGAATTAATGGTGCTCTATAAACAATAATAATAATAACATAAAAGGTAATCTGGTATATTATCCATATAAGTATAACAATGGAGGAGCTGCAAAAACATATACCAACAAATATGCAAGTTTATGTTGTATACTGTGAAATTCACAGATAAAAATGTCATAGATAGATATAGATGTATGAGACAGAAAGATGCACCAAATGTATTAATGGTCATGCAAGTTATTGCAACACAAACTTGAGCAAAAGTTCACACTTTTCAACCAAGAATCTGTCTTTTAGCAAATTCTTATGTTCATCCCCTCCAGGAATTACGTAAAAACCCTGCAGGGTAATATGTTTACAATGTGGGTGTAAAATCTGCACCACGTCAATCATTGTTGTGGATTTCTAGCACTTTTGCAATGCAGATTCCTGATGCTTTCGCAATGGAAAACTTAAAGGGGTTCCCCAATGCTTAAAATACATGCCCAAAAACAGTGCTACATCTCACCATGGTTTGTGCATGGAAACAAATAGACCAAAGTTGCAATACCGGACACTACTAATGGTCAAGAGTGGAGCTGTGTTTGGAAGAAAACAATAATGTTTTCAACCCCCAGACAACTCTGCTCACCTACTGCAAGAAAATTGGAGCTGATTGTGTAGCTATGGAGTACTGTGTGCACCCGCGCTTAGTTTTAAAGGTGCACCAAATTTATTAAATATTATGCACATTACTGCAACACAGTCTCAAGAAGATCATATAAAAATCCCCCCCTAAAAATAACAATATCCATCTTTTGGGATGTAGGGTTAGGGGGGAATGACATAAAACAATCAAAGAGCCCTTTAATACTATTAAAATTTAATTTCCATACCTTGGAAAAACTGTGCTACAGAAAAGCAGGATTCTCGTCACTTTCAAATTCCAGTAAGACATCGTGTTAACTGAAGAATATGTCTCTAGTGCACTGGTGGGCAGTGTAACAGTAATCGAAGTGCGCCACGAACAAGGGGGGCAGGAGTTGTGATGTGTCAGATTAGGAAGGGGGGATCAGATCATCTTTGTGCTTTGTATTTTGCTGTGAACAGAATGTGGAATAAAAATGCAAAAGTGAGAAAGAAACAATGGATCAAAGTGAGAAAATCCATTAATAGATAAGAATAAATTATATTTCTATGAATAAATATATATTTTTAAAAATACATGAATATATACATAATATCAGCTACATACAGGACCATCATAAATACCTCTCAGCCGCACGTTTCTTCTGATTGCTACATTGTACTCGTCTCTTTCAAGCCACATTCTAAAGTGGCCACAACTTGTCAGGTTTATGCTGATGACATTACTCCGTCACCTCGACACACCCATAAACTGTTCTAGCTCTGTTGATGTTTCTCTTTCAAGAGACATCTCAAAAAGAGAAAGAGAAAACTGAGAAATGAAAAGGATTTATTAGCTGCATAAAAAAGCAATAAGTGAAAAAGTAAGAACCTTTATTCACCAGTAGAAATGAGAAAATCTTTAGTTGATTCATAGATTAGGTAGGAATCTGCAGCTATTTCTTCACCGAAACGGATCCAAATCTTTTCTGATTTGCTCCTGACAAATTGATGTTGATGCAATTGTCCTGGAAACTGATATATAACCCCCTCTAGTCCTCTAAAATGAAGATGTAATAGAAAGGTCCTATCTTGTTCAGGCTGCATTCAGAAAAATGTATGCTGGCCCTGGCGTAAGCTCACCCCTCCCCCCTCCATAGGAAAACACAGGGAAATATGTAGCATGTTATATCTTTTCCCCATGCACAGTACCCTACCTATATAATTCTTTATGTACAAAAAAAATTATCGAAGATTTACAAAACCACATAGTAACTTGTTATTAAGAAAAATCTGTGTTTTTGAAATCTAGAGGGACTATATTCCTATTTTTAAAATTTTGTGAAGACAAAGTGAATTGGAACATGAATAATTAACTCTTCTCTACTCACCTGTATTTGAAATTGTCGAAGATTTAAGATCCCGTCCAAAAGATGCACATATTAGTAATTGGCTCTGATTACTCAAAAAAGAAAAACACATACAGCTCCCAAAAGTACTCCAGTAGATATAAAACTGTAGACTTTATTTTCCTAAAAAGAGTGTATGGATCCATAAACGTAGGAATAAAAAAAAGAAGGTATAATGCAGATAAAACCTTTCGGAAGGTATGCTAATTCATAGCTGGAGTCGGGAAGTAAGAGTTCTCCTTATGGAGACTTTGCCAACTAAGGCCAACTATGAGGCGTGCAGAGACTTATAGCCATTGATGCTCTACTTGATTCTCCAGGATAAGACAAGGAAAACATTGCTTATTAGCTACCGTGAAAGGCAGCCCCCTTACCATCAAGCATGACTTTCAGGAAGCCTAATGACATGATTTGGAATTAAAGCCGAACCAGTCAAACTATTCCAAAAGGAACAGATTCCAAGCTGGAGACAGTTTCCATGTGGTTGCATCTCTCCAGTACAGTGTAGGGAACAGGTTTGGCTTTGGAGTGAGAGGCTTTTGACTAGGGTAAGGAGGTTAGAATTCTTGCTATGAAGACTTTGTCAATTAGTGCCACCTGGTAAGTATTCAATGATACAAGCCTGGCTATAAACTGATCATGACTAGTGTGAAACAGCCCTTACTTAAACTTTTTACATGTACTTATACTATACTTCAATTACTAAAGCCTAGGGAGAATATATTTGAGAGAGATAAGATAGTAGGATTAGATTTGCAACTCTGTGTAATACCAGGCACCATGTCATTATCAAAACATAAAAACAGCAGAGACATGTTGCTTTTATAAACAAAATACTAAAATAACAAATGTGAAATGATGACAAGTGCTCTGGATTTTTGCATTACTGGAATGTGAATCTGTCATTTCCCTCTACAGTGTGCATCATGGAAAAAACTCCAGGGAATGTAGCAAATCTACGTTTGACATTTGGTGACCCTACATCCTGTACAGACAGTCCCCAGGTTACGTAAAAGATAGGTTCCATAGGTGTGTTCTTAGGTTGAATTTGTATCTTAGTTGAAACTATATATTTTATAATTGTAGATCCAGACAAAAATTTTTTTTGCCTCAGTGACAATTGGAGTTTCAAAATGTTTTGCTGTAATTGGACCAAGGATTATCAATAAAGCTTCATTACAGACACCTTACAGCTGATCATTGCAGTCTGGGACTATAGTAAAGCATCTAGAGTACTTCACCAGAGGTTACAGTGGGCAGAGGGGTCCATCTTTAACTAGGGGTTGTCTGTAAGTCAGGTGTCCTTAAGTAGGGGGCTGTCTGTACATAATCTGGGGATAAATATAGTACTTATCAGAATAATCTAAAGGAATTTGCCAGAACTCTATGAATGGGTTATTCCTGTGGTTTCTGCTCGACTTGAGGCTGTGATGGACAGCTTGCTCTGCAGATTTGGATCTCTTGGTGGAAAGCTGGGTGATATAATCTTGTATCTGAGCTGAGAGTGTGTCATAGGTGTCAGTGATCTGCCAAACCTTTTTGTATTCACCCAAAAAATTTTTGCAGGAACCGGAACCTTGGTCCCTGGAAAAAAAACTGCATACTTATGGTTGGGGACCACTGTGTTGGGTAGCCAAACCAGTCAGCTTTTGGGTTGGCAACTGGGAATTGCATTTACACTCACATTTCCCTCCCTCCATTTTGTGCTGGCTATACTGCCCTCTTCCTACTTCTAGTACTACTTCCTCTATTGTGCTTTTTGCTGTGCACTCTTGCTTTGTTATTAATTATTCTTTGGCTTAAGATTCTTTACGCCGCCACCTTGGTCTTAAGGTTCCTTATTTAAAAACCCTAGAAGTTCAAATTACCTTCTTTCCCTAGAACACAACATGTTAGTTATTGCTGCGTCCCAAAATTCTAGTCATATTAGAATATAAACATGGATATTCTTGGCCCAAATCTCCTAATCAAGAGTTTTTTGCCTTTTTGCAAAACATAAAAATTTAAATCAAAAGTGATTAAAAGGTCTAACAGTCCACAAATTGGTATAAATGAAAACATCAGCGTGTCCAGCAAGATTTTACACCTTAAGCAGCTCTGTGTTATTGGTGTCAGAATATGTTCAAAACAAAGAATTTTTTATTTGTACAAAAGGTTTTAATTCTCTCAAATTTATTAAAACCTAATAAAACCCATACAAATTTTGTATCTCTGTGATCATACCAACCCAAAGAATAAAGTATAGGTGTCCTTTGGAGCGTAGAGTGAAAGTCGTAAGAACGAAGCCCACCTGAGTTTGGTAAAAATGCGTTTTCAAGTAATTTTTATCTCATTTGTTTTTTTTTTTCAGCTTCCTAGTAGATGGCGGTAGAATAGGAAATACTAATTGTAACACAAGCCCACATACAGCTCTGTACACCAAAAAGAAAAAAATTGGGGATTCTTTTGAAGATGTGGACCGAAAAATGGTGGCAAGGGGTTAAAACACATCTTGTAGGAGGGTTTTAGACGTGTAGCAAGTAGAGTTTGGTGGTTGGGAGCTATTCTTTCCGCAAGTCTATATTGTGAAAATAAAAAAGGATAAAAAACATGGTCATCCCGAATTTTTTGCATGTGGTGGAACACGTAATACCTGTATGTTTGCCACTAAATGTAAATATTTCACATTCAACAAACACTACAAGAAGCATAACATTGGAACATTCATGAATTGCAATTTGAAAAACAAATGTCATTGATTGTGTAAAATGTAGAAAGTACTTAATGAAATTAGAGCTGCTGAACATTTTTCAGACTATTTTTAGGGTGCAGCAAGACACTTAATTGAGGCATAGAAACAAGTAGCTTCTGCTTTTCTGGCACTGAAAGACTACAGCGGCAGCAGCTATAGCAGCTGCTATGGGGCCCATGGTGTCAGGGGGCCCCAGCACCTGACCTGACACACTGAAGAATAAGGGATGTGGAGCATTATATACATATTATGCTGCACATTGTACGGTATAAAGAGTATATAACAGTATCCAAGAAAGGTAGAGTGTGACCGGCACTCGAAATAGCCTAAAATACTCTCCAAATACTCTGTCCAAATACTCTGTCAAACTCTCCAAAATATGCCTATGTCTGTTGGGGTAAGTAAATGTGTTTATAATGGTGCACATCGTCCATTCGTTTGTGGGGCAGATCAGATGATGGGGCCCTCCTGACACTTTGGGCCCCATAGAGGCTGCTGTGACTGTTACCACTGTAGTTACACCCTAGTCTCATATAATAAATGTGTTTATTCCCCTTTTCTGCTTTTTTCTAAGGATGATATTTTCTCACACTTGGCTTCTGTTACACTGGATTTTTATGATAACAGGTTTCCTTTACTTGCCAGAGGTCAGGCTGCTGGGAGCATCTGAGAAAGGTTGGAGACAAGTAGATTGTAAAAGCCCTGAGGTTAATGCCTCCTTTGCAGTCATCTCTAGGTTGCTATTCTAGTTTTGCATTAATAGCTAATGACTCCTTGACCACATACGTACAATGTATTCAGCTCATTTACTGTATTAAACCTGTATAAGTGGATTTGTTTGTACTAAAGCTAATTTTGTCAAGTCATCTATAAAATTGGATTATAATGTAATTTGTGTGTGTGAAATGTATTTGTAGCTTGTCGGTGCTTTGCCACATTAATAGGGAGCAGTCAACACAAAGTAAAGTTTAACTTAAAGAAAAGTAACGCAATAGAAGAGAAAGAAGTTTAAACTGGTGGCAAACAATCCGAGCAAACACAGATATTCCAGGGGAGCGCAGCGTCAGTCAATGGCTGCTGACTGGGGGATTTTCTGGGTCACATGAAATGTCCTCTGTCAGCACCGGTCATCACTTCTAGGTCTGTAGGTAGAAAGTCCTGGAAGAGGAAAAGCTGTAACACCACGGATAAAGAGAGACCAGGGCAAACCATGCGACACGGAGATAATCTCAGCAGTCCGAAGAACAGAATACGCAGGTAACCAATTCTGATTTGAAATATTAATGCATTTTTCAATATACAAGATGTTCCCAATTTAAAGTATAAAGTAAAATAACAGCTTAAAGCTCCAGGTACCTGGCTGGGTTGCTGATGCCTGCGGTAAGTAGGAAATATAAACTTTTTTTCTAAATGAAGTAAAGATCAGTAATGAAGGATGAGAAATGTCACAGAGGACCATGAGGTGCAGAAGTTGCAGGATGTGTGTGTAGCACAAGAGCATTTGTCAGATCAGATCATCCGGACTGTCTCTTTAATCACCTGATTGGGAATCTAAATCTGTCTTAAAATAAGTGAATCCATCTTTTCAACAAAAAAGGGAATACAAGAACCATCATAATATATATAATTAGAGGAAAGTGTTTCTTTCTCCTTTTACTTTGCCTATTATCATTCTCCTTCCTTCCCTTCTAGGACATGTTCAAATGGTCAAACTTAAAGGGGTTTTCCACTTTCAGCAAATAATTGATGTTGTTTGTGTAAGGAAAAGTTATACAATTTTCCAATATACTTTCTGTATCACTTCCTCACTGTTTTCAAGATCTGCTATATAAAGCTTCTAGATATTTCTGCTTGCTGTCCTGATATAGAAAGCTTCTATGTTTCCTTCCGGTGGACAGAAATGGGTCCATGGTCACACAAGTGCACGGCTCGTTATATCACACAGCTCTGGTTACTCTATCTGATACTAACGAGCTGTGCACCTGTGTGACCATGGACCCATTTCTGTCCACCAGAAGGAAACATAGAAGCTTTCTATAGCAGGACAGCAAGCAGAGATCTAGAAAACCGTGGGGAATTGATACAGAAAATATATTGTAAAATTATATAACTTTTTCTTACACAAACCATATCAATTATTTGCTTAAAGTGGATAACACCCTATAAAAGGCAGTTTACCTCACCCCCCACTGCGTGTAAGCATTTGGCACTGCTCCATGCAGCCCCCTACGTACACAACATACCTTTATAATACTTTTGGTCCTCACAGGCGTTCCAAAAAATTACTTTGTAAAATTATGCTAAAGAGGTTGGTGGTGCACCTGGTCACGGCTCATACCTTACCGCACATGCGCCACCAGAACAACCGCCCTTCTCATGCCCAGTGTGCAAGACAGTATCTGCTCTATGATAAGCAACTACTTAACATGCACTTGGATAGTAGTGCGTGTGCGGTAAGGTATGAGCTGAAAGCTAATGCCTCGGGTGCACCACCAGCCTTATTTACATATTTTTGCAGTCTTTTAATTGGACAACTGAAAGGACTCTGCGGAGCCCTACGACTTGTATTCGGAAGGGATGGTGGTAGATTCTCTTTAATAAAGATTTTCTGAGAGAAAATCAACTCTTACATCAAAATATCCAAGGTTTTCTTGCGCATATTTTGACTCTCCAATATAATATTATTAATTAATACTAACATTTTTTAATTAACTGGAAAACCTTGATCTCATTGCTGAAAACGTGGACTAAACGCTTTTAAGTGGTTTTAAGCAGATTTGGTCTCCTTGGTTCTCCTTTTTGGACATTAATTTGTGTAAACAAGACCTGACAGAGGAAATCTACCACCAGGATGAAGGATTGTAAACCAAGCACACTGACATACTGGTGCGTGTCCTCTCTGACAGGACCCAGTCTTGTTCTCCTGCCCTAGTTTTTGCAAAAAACAGCAATGGAACAATACTTTAAAAAAAAAAAAACAGGGCATAAGATCTACAGAAGAGCAGATCCTGCCAGAGGGGGCACACATTAGTATGTCAGTGTGCTTGGTTTACAATCTTTCATCCTGGTGGTAGCTTTCCTTTAAAACAAACTGAGCCTATCTTTCTTCCTTCCCTCTCCCCCATTATCTTACCTAGGACTGATGAAATTAAAAGTGCAATATTCCCTTTCTCACCTAAAATTCACCCTCCCTCAACAACTTTCCTTCCTTATGGCAAAATGATTGTTTTTGATTGGGTACGAATAGTATTCAGACGCTCTCATATGTTTACTCTTTGTTTCCAATTGATAAACAGAAATGTAGATAGTTTTTCTAATTTACTAATAAATTAGAAAAACTGAAATATCACATGCTCATAAGTATGCAGACCCTTTTCTGTGACACTCATATTTAACTCACATGCTGCCAATTTCCTTCTAATCCTCCTTGAGATGGTTCTACTCCTTCATTGGAATCCAGGTGTGTTTAATTGACAATGATTTGACATGGATAGGAAAGGCACACACCTGTCTATATAAGACCTCACAGCTCACAGTGCATCTCAAAGCACATGATAATCATGAGGTCTATGAAACTGCAAAAGAAGCTCAGAGACAGAGTTGTGGCAAGGCATAGATCAGGCCAAGGTTACAAAAGAATTTCTGCAGCACTCACGGTTCCTTTAGAGCACAGTGGCCTCCATAACCCTTAAATAGATGCAGTTTGAGACGACCACAACTTTTCCTCCAGCTGGCCGTCCAGCCAAATGAAGCAATCATGTGACAAGAGCATTGGTAATAAAGGTAAAGAAGAACCCCAAGATCAGTGTGGCTGAGCTCCAGAGATTCAGCATGTAGACAGGAGAGAGTTCTGCAAAGTTACTGTAACTATCACTGTAGCCTCCACCAATCGGGAGTCTGCTGACGGAAGCCTCTCCACAGTTCAAGATGTATGACAACCAACAGTTTGAAAAAAAAAACACATGAATGACTCCCAGACAATGAGAAATAAAATTCCCTTGTCTGATGATGCAATAATAGAACTTTTTGGTATTTAATTTAAGCGTATGTATGGAGAAAACCAGGCACTGCTCATCACTTCCCAAATACAATCCCCACAGTGACACATGGTGGTGGCAGCATCAAGCTATGGAGGCAGGGACAGGACGACTGGTTGTAATTGAAGGAAAGATGAATACGGCCAAATACAGAGATATCCTGGATGAAAACCTCTTCCAGAGCTCTGGACCTCAGACTGGGCTGAAGCTTCACCTTCCAACAAGACAATGACCCTAAGCACACAGCTAAAAATTACAAAGCAGAGGCTTCAGAACAGCTCTGTGACCATTCCTGACTGACCCAGCCAGAGACCAGACCTAAACCCAATGGAGCATCTCTGGAGAGACTTGAGAATGGCTTCCACCAATGTTCACCATCCAACCTGAGGGAACTGGAGAGGATCTGCAAGGAAGAGGCAGAGGATCCCCAAATCCAGGTGTGAGAAACTTGTTGTATCATTCCCAAGAAGACTCCTGGCTGCACCAGCTCCAAAGCTGTTTCTACTCAATACTGAGGATAGGGGCCGAATACTTATCACCATGTGAATTTTCAGTTTTTCATGTTTAATAAATTAGCAAAAATATCTACATTTTTGTTTTTTCTGTCCAGACGGGGGCAGAGTGCACATTAATGAGCAAAAAAATAACTTTTTGATCTTACCAGTTGGCTGCAATGAAACAAAGAGTGAAAATTTCAAGGGGTCTGAATGCTTTCTGTACCAACTGTACAACATTTGTTTGCCCCAAAAGTTCTGGTGGCATAACTGTCCCTATGCATGACAATTGTAAAAGCTCACTGAGAAGTAAACAGGAGTAAGGAGTAAGCAAAAGCAGCTAGCTCTCCAACCCCCATAGAGTGGATTGAAAAGTTTGCATAAAGACAGGGCCATAACTACATTGCAGCTGCTATGGGGCCCACAGTGTCAGGGGGCCCGGCATCTGGGGTATTTCATGTGAATATGCTGCATGTGTGTATTTGTGTATATGCTCTAAATACATATGCAGATCTGATGTGTATATGCTGCATGTCTGTTTAAGGGGTAAGGGCGGCCCCATTCATAAGTTCACTATGGGGCCCTGCCTCTCCCAGTTACGCCACTGCATGCAGAGACTTCAGAAAGAAAAGTTGCTAGAATTTGAAAAAACAGACATAACCAGATATAGATAGGTTAGATACTCTTTGGGAAACTTGTATGGGACTCCCCCTACAATAGCAGGAAGTCTTAGTGTTTCTGCAATGGACCATCATAAACTTTTTATATAAAGTTTTACAGAGTAATAGTATTTTCTTGTAACTTTTTCAGCCTTATATGGGATCCCGTCGTGTTCCTGCTCGCACAGTTCTTTTTGAGAAAGAGAAGAATGGGGTGACATACCGTGTCCCGGCGCTCCTCTACATCCCTCGATGGTCGACTCTGTTGGCATTCACAGAAGAAAGGCTAAGTGCTGATGATGCCCATGCAAATTTACTTGTATTGCGTCGTGGCATCCTTTACCACAGCTATGTAGAGGTTAGAAGGATGTGATTATTGAACATATATTGTACATTTCTTAACTTTCTGTAAAGCTGCACACCCCTTGATATGCACACCCATAAGCCTTCAGGGTAATCTGTCACCAGATTTAAAACACCTGCTCTAAGGGGGAACGTAAATCATCAACAGTCCCTCTGATGCCAGGGATGTGTCACTAACTTTTTGCTGTAGTGTCCACTGGGTTATGAATGAGCAGTATAGTCCTCAATTCTAGAAGATATTAATTCTCCTCATGGATACCGCCATTCCAGGAGTACAAGTCTTATAGACTATGTATGATGCTTCACTGTGGTTTCTTGGTAAAGAATAGACTCTAAGCATAGGGTTCTTTTGCATCTACAGGACCTGACTCAATCGGGGAGATTCAATATGCCTTCTCAGGCAGTTTTCTGGTGGAAAAGGTACATAAATCTCCTCCTCCCCACCAGTTTCATTGCTTCTCCAACCCGCGCGACACTTCGGGTATGTTGGGACGGGGAGAAGGGCTGGCCTGGGGTGTTCACGCCCCTGATTTACTATCAGGGCCGATTCTAGCATATTTGCTGCCTCAGGCGAACATTAAAATGCTGCCCCTCCCCCCCCCCCCCCCGCTCCCTGTTAAGTAAATCCTTAAACTTTACTAACAAGTAACAACCCTACAGACAGCCCCTGACACTGTGTGACTGGCTACAGGATCTGAGAGTCATTAGTGGCATCTAGTACCTTATAGATGACAATCTCTTCCATCAGGAGGACTTTATTCCGGGTTCTCCAATCTATTACGTATCACTGCTGAATTCACGGCCAGATATCTTCAGCTCCGTGCAGCATCTCCACCCAGCGTTCCTAAAAATACCACAGTCACTTACAGTATAAAGTCTCCTGGATAACAACACTGTGCTCCTAAATAATATATACCCCTCACAACACAACTGACCGCACACTACCCCACATATAACACATCCCTTCATTATATAGGGATAAAATCTTGCCCCACATATACAGCCCCCCAGCTTAGTAATATACTGTATCCCATATACAGCCCCTGCAGCTAAGTAATATACTGTACCCGATATACAGCCCCCCCAGCTTAGTAATATACTGTATCCCATAAACAGCCCCTGTAGCTAAGTAATATACTGTATCCCATATACAGCCCCCCCAGCTTAGTAATATACTGTATCCCATATACAGCCCCCAGCTTAGTAATATACTGTACCCGATATACAGCCCCCCCAGCTTAGTAATATACTGTACCCCATATACAGCTCCCCAGCTTAGTAATATACTGTATCCCATATACAACCCCCAGGCTTAGTAATATACTGTATCCCATATACAGCCCCCAGCTTAGTAATATACTGTACCCCATATACAGCTCCCCAGCTTAGTAATATACTGTACCCCATATACAGCTCCCCAGCTTAGTAATATACTGTATCCCATATACAACCCCCAGGCTTAGTAATATACTGTATCCTATATACAGCCCCCCAGCTTAGTAATATACTGTACCCCATATACAGCCCCCCCAGCTTAGTAATATACTGTATCCCATATACAGCCCCTGCAGCTAAGTAATATACTGTACCCGATATACAGCCTCCCCCCCCCAGCTTAGTAATATACTGTATCCCATATACATCCCCCCAGCTTAGTGATGTAGTGATATATAATATATACAGCACCCACCAGTATAAAATGATTCTGGCCCCATATAATATATACTGAATCACCCCCAATATAAAATAATTATAGCCCCAAATAATATCTATAGCATCCCCCCCAGTATAAAATAATTATAGCCCCAAATAATATATATAGCATCCCCCCAGTATAAAATAATTATAGCCCCAAATAATATCTATAGCATCCCCCCCAGTATAAAATAATTATAACCCCAAATAATATCTATAGCATCACCCCCCAGTATAAAATAATTATAGCCCCAAATAATATATAGCAACCCCCAGTATAAAATAATTATAGCCCCAAATAATATATATATAGCATCCCCCCAGTATAAAATAATTATAGCCCCAAATAATATATATAGCGTCCCCCCCCAGTATAAAATAATTATAGCCCCAAATCCCCAAATAAAATATACAGAACCCCCCCGGCCCCTAGTATAAAATAATTCTGGCCCCATATAATATCTATAGCATCCCCCCAGTATAAAACAATCATAGCCCCAAATAATATATATATATTGCATCCCCCCCAGTATAAAATAATTACGGTATAGCCCCAAATAATATAAATATATATTGCATCCCCCCCCAGTATAAAATAATTATAGCCCCAAATAAAATACATAGCATTCCATCATCCACCCCCCCCCCAGTATAAAATAATTATAGCCCCAAATAAAATACATAGCATTCCATCATCCCCCCCCCCCAGTATAAAATAATTCTGGCCCCATATGATATATATAGCGCCCCCCCCCCCAGTATTAATTATTAGCCACATTTATTTAATTAAATACATGAAAAATAATAAAAATCATACTCACCTGCAGGCAGCTGCTC
The DNA here is from genome assembly GCF_040894005.1 of Engystomops pustulosus. Classification (NCBI taxonomy): domain Eukaryota; kingdom Metazoa; phylum Chordata; class Amphibia; order Anura; family Leptodactylidae; genus Engystomops; species Engystomops pustulosus. The sequence goes on along the minus strand of NC_092413.1, from coordinate 188,571,665 downwards.
CCTCGGCGCGGCTCCCGTCTTCACGCAGCTCTCCTGTGAGCCACGGCTCCGCACAGTGACACAGGCGGCGTGACGTCATGACGCCTGTGTCACTGCTTAGAACGGAGCGACGCAGCTGCCGGAAAGGCGCTGCGTCGCTCCGCATATAAATCGCGTCTGCGTCTTAAAGAGACAGGCGCGATTTATTTAGCTGGTGGGCGATTCGGGCGTTAATGGACGCCCGAATCGCCCACTTTAGAGCGGCGAATTTCGCCGCCCTTTACAGGGAGCCCGCATTCTGCCACCTGAAGCGAGATTTTCATCTCGCCTCATGGCAGATGCGGCCCTGTTTACTATAGTCTCTGTCAGAAAACCACAGAGACTATAGCAAAGAAATCTGCCAGTTTAGATATGGTCTTAGTTCGGTTCTTTGCGCCCATATCTACTAAGAAGCCGAAGCAGTGAACTCAGGCCCCTTCGCAGTGAACTCAGGTGGTGGCATTAAAAATTCTGAAAATTAAACAGTCTCCAGTTCCCTAGTTTATCGTACCAGACATCCCACTCATGGTTATTTTGTATGAGCCCCCCTCACACTCTATGGATTTATTAGATACAGCCTTATGTGGACCCAATTCCATGCATGACATAGGTACATAAAAATTTAAATTTTTCTGTGTGTTAAAATATTACAAAAGAGAACAAAAGAAACTGGATACTCAGTTGTTTCCTCTAGAGGAACGTGTCCAACGTGCTGTACTAGCACACCGCCACTACTCGAAGCAACCAAGTCTTCATATTGGACAAAGGATTAAACCGGCCTCACTAAATCAATAATCACAACAAGTTTTCTCTGTAGGAATTTCAAGACAAACTTGTTTGCCCTAAACTATGATGACAACGAGCCTACAGTCATTTTATTTTCAGATCTTACGCTTGAAAAACCTCTTTACCTGACCTTTGTTATATAGTGTTGATTATGTACTTTTCTTCCCACTCCAGGGTTGCTCTGTGAACTCTTCTAAAGTTCATTACAAGAATGTACCTTTATTTACCATCCATAACAATTGCACTTAAAGGGTTTGTTCAATGGCTTCTTTCTTCCAAATAGAGATCTACATCTGACATTGTGTATAACATTGAAACTAAGTTCTGTAGATTCATTAGTATTTCATTTTGAAAAGTGTAAATGTGTATTTTTATACTTTTTAATGTTATTCTTGTTTTGATTTTTTTCTTCAAGATAACATGTTTTAGGCTTGTTTTTTGTTGGATGAGCAGTAGTTAATATTGGTGCCACTTTAGGCTACAGATAAGGGAAATATATTCATAATGGTGTTTTGCATGTCAATTTTAATATTCCCCTTCTCCAAGGCACGGTATGCCTGATCTTCTAAGGGGCTCTAAGTAGATTAAACTCAAGATTAGCTATACTGTCAGTAACAGTAAATTCAGCAGGTCGGGGCAATTACGCCCCGTCTACCCCTCTCCCACAAAACAGGTGGAGATGGGGCTTTATACAAACCCTCTTCACCAGAAAATTGGTGGAGATGGCATATTATATGTTCCCCAATGTTTTTACAAATTTATTTGAGGGGGTAGAGGTGTTAAAGGAAAACTACCAGTACGTTTAACAAAAAACAATCCACACATACTAACCTACACTCCTCTTCATCCAGATCCCGACGGTGTTCTCCTTTAATCTTAACAAGGGAATCGCCTGGAAAAAAGATTTATAATTAGCAGTCAGGAGCATGGGGACAAGATGTCCGGGGGTCTGGTCTGCTAATTATGCATGACCCACAACTCCCCCTCCAATGCTGGGAGGGGGAGGTGAAGTCATGTGAGAAGAGTGAATTATTAGCAGTCCGGAGCACCAGACATCTTGCCTCTGAGCTCCTGGCTTCTAATTATAAGTCTTATTTTCAAGATTAAAGACCACCTCTGGATTGGAACAAAAAGTAGCATAGGTGGGTGAATGTAGTTTGTTTATTTTGTTAAACTTACTGGTAGTTTACCTTTAAGAATAAAATCAGCAAATCCATCATTTTTTAATGACACAAAATATATGGTATACATTATTACGGTACTTTAGCTTTATTCTAGATGTCATTGTAAGTGCTACACCAGATATGTATTATGTATGATCAACTATTTGAAAAAAAGAAAAAGGTCTAGCTTGAACCAAGGATACGGGGGTTTGTGTCTTGGATTACAGCAAAAAACACCAATAAGAAAGATTACTTCAGTTGCCACTGGGTACAAAATTTTTACAATGGAGTCAGAAGCAGAATGAAATGTTTACTTTATAATGGCAACACCAGGAAACCAGAATGGGATCTGTGCTTCAGTTATCTGAAAGGTCACCGTACTGTGGGTAGAGCCTTCTGCTTCTGATTTCATTGTATAGGCCAGTGATGGCAAACCTTTTAAAGGCTGGGTGCCCAAACTAAAACCAAAACCCACTTATTTACCATCAAGTGCCAACTTGACAATTTAAACAGTAACTTATTGCTCCCTGTTCTTCCACAACATTCAATCGTATCGGCCCCCTGAGTACATCAATATAGTTAAAAAAAAGGAGGGCAAATTCAGACATCATTATAGCTTCTCTCCAGGGTCTCTCTGCACTGGAAGAATTATGGGGACATCAAAAGAGAAACTGGCCCTTCTCACTTTTTCTGCAGTTCTAATCAGTCAAGGATGTGTCATCTTAAAAGAGCATTGAGAGCAGCAGGAAGATTAAAGTCATGTCTGCTAAACTCTGTCCTGGGGAAACAGCCTGGGTGCCCACAGAAAGGGCTACGAGTGCCACCTCTGGCACCCGTGCCATAGGTTCGCCATCACTGGTGTAGGCCTTGGGAAACGAAAAGAGAGTCACTGCAATTAAAAAGTAGTAATAAAGCAATGCAAGGAAGTGTAGAAATCCAGAATATTACGGTATAATAACTACTAAAATCTTTTATTCTTAAAAGAAAAGTAGGTGTTACAATAGAAATAAATGTTCTGTTTAGAAAAGGGGCTCCTAGTTTCCATCTGAACCTGCAGATATAAATCTAGAGCGATAACATGGATAATAATATACAATAACATCATGTTTTCTGTAGTATCTGTATGTAGTGGTAAATATCAATGCATCTTCCTGCATCTTCCTGCAGTGGGAGGACATGTTTGCTGTGGAGAGAGCCCACTTGCCTGGACACCGCTCAATGAACCCTTGCCCGATCTATGATGCCTTTACAGGACAGATCTTCCTTTTCTTTATTGCTGTCCAGGGCAGGACTACAGAATCCTACCAGATCATCACTGGCCGTAATCTAGCAAGACTTTGTTATGTAACCAGCTCAGACCAAGGCAAGACGTGGAGTGAAGTCACAGATCTCACCCAGAAGGTCATCGGAGAATCACTAAAAGGTAAAAAAAAAAGAGAAAAGAAATACTTGATAAGTGCTTCCAGTATCAAAATTATTTTCGGCTTTTATTTTTGGAGAATGTCCCATACCCCCTGTATGATCTTAAAGGAAACCTACCATTTGATTTGATGCAGTATGAAACAAACATACCTTGAGATTACTGTAGCTGCACTGATGCAGGATCATATCTTGGTTAATCCCAGACCCGAGTGGTTTTGCTGAAAAAACTATTATAACATTCAGGACCATGAAAAAGTTGGGACAGCATGGCTACCTCGATCAACACATCGAGGGAGCTTGGAATTCCAAAGGGGGGTTAGTCAAGCATGACTTATCATGCTTATAATGTTATATCTGTTTTATCAGCAAAACCACTCAGCTAAGGGATTAACCATGACATGATCCTGCATCAGTGTAGCTACAGCAGTCTCAAGGTATGTTTGCTTCATAATGCATCAAATCAAATGGTAGGTTTCCTTTAATTGGAACACTGGGAACTGATAATAATCTGAATTCAGACAGAATCGAATAATATATATTGGATTAATATTGCAGGAGTACATTAGGGGTAGGTACTCACACTGCTGTGCTCCACACTCTCTTCATTGATCTGCTCCATAGCACCCCCCTGCTACAGGAGTCATCATGCAGTCTGCTACAGCTTGTACTCAGAGCAGAGGGAGGGAAAGATCAATGTAAATAGTCAAGAGAAAAACAGTGTACCGACATTAAGTCCAGCTACAACCCTGGAATATGAAATGCATTTTTCACAGCTACTGCTAACAACACACACAGAGGTATGATTAAACAGATCTCCTGGGACAATACCTAACACTGTCTGCAGCTTTGTAGGGTCAAAACTGGTGATAGACTCCCCTGTATTACAAACCATTAAATGTCCATTTTTTTTCCTTTACTGAAAAAACATATAAAGTTTTGAAAATCACATTTAGAACAGCTGTTTATTTGCTTTGGCACAAATTCTATTCCTTCCAATATGTGTAAATTTACAAGTTTCTTTTAATTCCTTCATATACCGCCATGCGGTGAATAAAAACTAGTTTTTTAAATAATCTATTTAGATTATTTCTCATGGTTCCCATGAGCCTTAGTTGAACCTAATTTCTTGGTTTCCCTCAATTCCTCTCATGTTATCAATTATCAAACTTCCAATTATTGCCACACACTTTAAGTAACTTTTCACGACCCCTCTTGAGAAATATGAAAAATACTGTTTTTGTTCATCAGATTATTTAACATACATTCTAACACTTTAAAGCGTAACTGTAAAGATATAGTAATTTTACCAAATTATTATATGTGATTCCCCCTTTTAAAACAAACAGAACAATCCCTACTTTGTGCTGCTCTGACTTTTCTTTCCAAAGTCATGGCATTTTTTTTTTGTGAAAGACAAAATCTTTCTCACCAGAGGTGAAGTGGGCGGAGACTAAGCTTCCATCACATGGAGGAGCAGGGAACATGTAATAAGTGGTAGAAATCATTAGTACATGAAGTCTATGCCTGGGCTGTGTGACCACTAAGGGTTAATAGCTTATCTACACAGAGCTGATACTGCCAATGAAAAGGTGGGGGAGGGGAGCAGCATGAGGTGCAGAGACAGAGAAAGTTCTGTAGAATTACAGACTGGGATGGAGGGAGTGATAGGGAACAGGTAGGTCTTGTATCTCACTCACTATTCTGTGCAGGAGACATCTGTATTCACTGTTCTGTACACATCCAGCCCTGCTACATACACAGAGCTGTCACATGACCTCCTCCTCTGTGAGCAGGGAGCAGCAGCTCCTCCCCTCCCATGAAATCGACCCAGAAACAAAGAACTGATTCACGGGGCTTATCAGCACATGGAGAGGAAGCAGCTACTGCATCAATGAGGTAATCTGAGGGGGATAGTAAGGAAACTGCTGCATATAAGTAACAAAGAAAAAAGGCAAAGTTGTTTTACATCCCAAGAGCTGTTGATTTGTGGAAAAAAAACCTTTACAGTTACTCTTTAAAATCTTTAAATGGTTGACCAAGCATTTGATCCAGATTATTGAGGAACATCAGTATTCAGTGATATTGTATCCCTCTGCAAACCTTTATAAAACAATAGTTATATAATCACAGGAACCTTGAGTGATTGGGGTTTTAAGAGAAGAAAGGAACTGAATCCTTATGAACTATACTTTTCTACTAATATATATCAACCTTCTTAGAAATCTGTGATCTATAAAAGAATTTTTACAGAAAGAACACTGTGCACAATATCACCTCAATAACTTAATAATGAAATGTCAGGTTCCTGCTGCACCATTTGAGCAGAAAATAAATTTAGAAAATGTACCTGGCTCTTTGTCATTGAAGCACTCGAGTCATGGGGCTGATTCACAGAGTAATGGAGTCATCCTAATAGACCCTCCTCTTATTCACTGTCCGTTTCCCCTTTAGATGTAGTTTCATATCTCAGTGCACATGTCCGGAGAGTTGAGGGACTCCATGTATCAGAAAGCACAGTGAGTCACCCATGTGACTTGGTGGCCTTATTGGCAATGAATAGAGATGAGCGAGCATTAAAATGCTCGGGTACTCGATATTCGAGACGAACTTTTCCCGATGCTCGAGTGCACGTTTCAAGTAACGAGCCCCATTGAAGTCAATGGGAGACTCGAGCATTTTTCAAGGGGACCAAGGCTCTGCACAGGGAAGCATGGCCAAACACCTGGGAACCTCAGAAAAGGATGGAAACACCACGGAAATGGACAGGAAACAGCAGGGGCAGCATGCATAGATGCCTCTGAGGCTGCTTAATCGCACCATTATGCCAAAATTATGGGCAACAGCATGGCCATGACAGAGTGACCGAATGAGGCTAGATAGCATCTAAAACATCCAATAATTGACCCTGACACTATAGGGGACGGCATGCAGAGGCAGCGGCAGCGGCAGCAGCGGCAGGCTAGAGAGTGTCATGGCAACATACCCTAAATGGACTCAGGCTTCAAACCAATGGGTGGCAGAGAGGAACCAAAGGAGGTGAGCAAGAAGCGCTCAAATAATATCGGTACATGATAAAAGTTTGCCAGTATATTTTGTGGATTACACAGCAGGGTGGCGACAAAGTTAACATGGAAGCCATGAAAACAATCCAAAATTCTGCCTGACACAGCTCGTTTGATAAGGGGACCATGTATGGAGGCAGTGAACTAGTAGTAGATTAAAGGTGCTGCAGTTAAAACTATGTTAGTTGGATCTTGGCATGGAGCTGGCGCTCCGCTGCCAGGCGAGCTTTCGCCAATCGAAGCCCCTGTCTCTAGGCTACTCCCCAAACAGCACTTCTAAGAACCTTTTGTATAAGATCAAGTGTAGTAGCGTTCTTATAAGTTTGGGATATGGCGGGTGAGGGGAATGTAAACAGATGCGCAAGAAGCGCTGAAATAATATCCGTAAATGAAAAAAGTTTTCCAGTATATTTTGTGGCTTACACAGCACGGTGGCGACAAAGTTAACAAGTTTGATGTGGAATGCCCTGTAATAGCTCTTGGGCGGTGTGCCTTTTATCACCTAGGCTCAGCAGTTTGAGCACCGCCTGCTGTCGCTTAGCGACGGCACTGCTGCTGTGCCTAGAGCTACCGACTGATGGCGCCATGCCCACGGATGGTAATTCGGAGGAGGAGGTGGAGGAGGGGTGGGAGGAGGAGGAGGCATAGTAGGCCTGAAACACCTGGAACGAGGTAGGCCCCACAATCCTCTGCGTCCGCAGTATATGACCAGCCCCAGGGTCAGACTCGGTCCCAGCCTGCACCAAGTTAAGTGTAGTAGCGTTCTTATAAGTTTGGAATATGGCGGGTGAGGGGAATGTAAACAGATGCGCAAGAAGCGCTGAAATAATATCCGTAAATGGTAAAAGTTTGCCAGTATATTTTGAGGATTACACAGCAGGGTGGCGACAAAGTTAACAAGTTTGTTGTGGAAGCCATGAAAACAACCCAAAATTCTGCCTGACACAGCACGTTTGATAAGGCGGCCATGTATGGAGGCAGTGAACTAGTAGTAGATTAAAGGTGCTGCAGTTAAAACTATGTTAGTTGGTTCTTGGCATGGAGCTGGCGCTCCGCTGCCAGGCGAGCTTTCGCCAATCCAAGCCCCTGTCTCTAGGCTACTCCCCAAACAGCACTTCTAAGAACCTTTTGTATAAGATCAAGTGTAGTAGCGTTCTTATAAGTTTAGGATATGGCGGGTGAGGGGAATGTAAACAGATGCGCAAGAAGCGCTGAAATAATATCCGTAAATGGTAAAAGTTTGCCAGTGTATTTTGTGGATAACACAGCAGGGTGGCGACAAAGTTAACAACTTTGATGTGGAATCCATGAAAACAACCCAAATTTCGGCCTGACACACCTCGTTTGATAAAGGGACGATGTATGGAGGCAGCTATATGGACGACTTTTGGAGGTAGCAATGGAGACAACGTGTGGAGGCTGCTATGGAGACAATTCAATTTGGATAGTGCCTGTATGTGGCAGTCCAAAAAAGTTTTCAAACCAGAGGAGCAGGTAGGTGGCCCTCCAGAAAAATGGAATAGATTGAGTGCCTGTATGTGGCAGTCCAAAAAAGTTTTCAAACCAGAGGAGCAGGTAGGTGGCCCTCCAGAAAAATGGAATAGATTGAGTGCCTGTATGTGGCAGTCCAAAAAAGTTTTCAAACCAGAGGAGCAGGTAGGTGGCCCTCCAGAAAAATGGAATAGATTGAGTGCCTGTATGTGGCAGTCCAAAAAAGTTTTCAAACCAGAGGAGCAGGTAGGTGGCCCTCCAGAAAAATTGAATAGATTGAGTGCCTGTATGTGGCACTCCCAAAAATTGTTTAAAACAGAGGACCGGGTCGGTGGCCCTCCATAAAAATTAAATGCATAAAGTACTATAGCTAGAGCCAGTGGGCCCTGTCAAAAAATAGCCAGTTTCCTCTGCTTTACTGTACAAAGAGGAGGAGAAGGAGGAAAATGAGGAGGAGGAGGAGTGGATAAATTATTCAGGTTGAGCTTCCTTCACCTGGTGGAGATTGGAAATTAGGAGAAATCCAGGCTTTATTCATCTTGATAAGCGTCAGCCTGTCAGCGCTGTCAGTCGACAGGCGTGTACGCTTATCGGTGATGATGCCACCAGCTGCACTGAAAACCCGCTCGGACAAGACGCTAGCGGCAGGGCAGGCAAGAACCTCCAAGGCGTACAGCGCCAGTTCGTGCCACATGTCCAGCTTTGAAACCCAGTAGTTGTAGGGAGCTGTGTGATCATTTAGGACGATGGTATGGTCAGCTACGTACTCCCTCACCATCTTTCTGTAAAGATCAGCCCTACTCTGCCGAGACTGGGGACAGGTGACAGTGTCTTGCTGGGGTGACATAAAGCTGGCAAAAGCCTTGTAAAGCGTACCCTTGCCAGTGCTGGACAAGCTGCCTGCTCGCCTACTCTCCCTCGCTACTTGTCCCGCAGAACTACGCACTCTGCCGCTAGCGCTGTCAGAAGGGAAATACTGTTTCAGCTTGTGCACCAGGGCCTGCTGGTATTCATGCATTCTCACACTCCTTTCCTCTCCAGGGATGAGAGTGGAAAGATTTTGCTTGTACCGTGGGTCCAGGAGAGTGAACACCCAGTAATCGGTGCTGGAATAAATTCTTTGAACGCGAGGGTCACGGGATAGGCAGCCTAGCATGAAATCTGCCATATGCGCCAGAGTACCAACGCGTAAGAATTCACTCCCCTCACTGGCCTGACTGTCCATTTCCTCCTCCTCCAACTCCTCCAACTCCTCTTCTTCTGCCCATACACGCTCAACAGTGAAGGACTCAACAATGGTCCCCTCTTGTGTCTCGCCAACATTCTCCTCCTCTTCCTCCTCATCCTCCTCCACCTCCTCCGATATGCGCTGAGAAACAGACCTAAGGGTGCTTTGGCTATCAACAAGGGAATCTTCTTCCCCCGTCTCTTGTGAGGAGCGCAAAGCTTCCGACTTCATGCTGACCAGAGAGTTTTTCAACAGGCCAAGCAGCGGGATGGTGAGGCTGATGATGGCGGCATCGCCACTGACCATCTGTGTTGACTCCTCAAAGTTACTCAGCACCTGACAGATATCAGACATCCACGTCCACTCCTCATTGTAGACTTGAGGAAGCTGACTGACCTGACTACCAGTTCTGGTGGAAGTTGACATCTGGCAGTCTACAATCGCTCGGCGCTGCTGGTAAACTCTGGATAACATGGTCAGTGTTGAATTCCACCTCGTGGGCACGTCGCACAACAGTCGGTGAGCGGGCAGTTGGAGGCGGCGCTGCGCTGCCCTGAGAGTGGCAGCATCTGTGCTGGACTTCCTGAAATGCGCACAGATGCGGCGCACCTTCGTGAGCAAATCAGACAGATTGGGGTATGTCTTGAGGAAACGCTGAACTATCAGATTTAACACATGGGCCAGGCAAGTTGGGCCAGGCAAGTTGCAGAGCCGCCACCAGGTTACGGTCGTTGTCACACACAACCATGCCTGGCTTCAGGTTCAGCGGTGCCAGCCACAGATCAGTCTGCGCCGTGATGCCCTGTAATAGTTCTTGGGCAGTGTGCCTTTTATCGCCTAGGCTCAGCAGTTTGAGCACCGCCTGCTGTCGCTTAGCGACGGCACTGCTGCTGTGCCTAGAGCTACCGACTGATGGCGCCATGCCCACGGATGGTCGTTCGGAGGAGGAGGTGGAGGAGGGGTGGGAGGAGGAGGAGGCATAGTAGGCCTGAAACACCTGGACCGAGGTAGGCCCCGCAATCCTCGGCGTCGGCAGTATATGACCAGCCGCAGGGTCAGACTCGGTCCCAGCCTCCACCAAGTTAACCCAATGTGCCGTCAGTGATATATAGTGGCCCTGCCCGGCAGCACTCGTCCACGTGTCCGTGGTCAGGTGGACCTTGTCAGAAACGGCGTTGGTCAGGGCACGGATTATGTTGTCTGACACGTGCTGGTGCAGGGCTGGGACGGCACATCGGGAAAAGTAGTGGCGGCTGTGGACCGAATACCGAGGGGCGGCCGCCGCCATGAGGCTGCGAAAGGCCTCGGTCTCTACTAGCCTATAGGGCTGCATCTCCAGGCTTAGCAATCTGGAGATGTGCACATTAAGGGCTTGGGCGTGCGGGTGGGTTGCACTATATTTGCGTTTCCGCTCCAGGGTCTGGGGTATGGAGAGCTGAACGCTGGTGGATGCTGTGGAGGATCGTGGAGGCGACGATGGGGTTTTTGTGGCAGGGTCCTGGGCAGGGGGCTGACTATCAGCTGACACAGGGGATGGAGCAGTGGTGTGCACGGCCGGAGGTGAACGCGCTTGTTGCCACTGAGTGGGGTGTTTAGCATTCATATGCCTGCGCATACTGGTGGTAGTTAAGCTATTAGTGATGGAACCCCTGCTGATCCTGGTTTGGCAAATGTGGCACACCACAGTCCGTCGGTCATCCGGTGTTTCCTTAAAGAACCTCCAGACTTCTGAAAATCTAGCCCTCGCCGCAGGAGCCCTCGCCACGGGAGCTTCACTAGTTGACACATTTGGCGCTGATGCACCAGCTCTGGCCCTGCCTCTCCGTCTGGCCCCACCACTGCCTCTTCCAACCTGTTCTGGTCGAGGACTCTCCTCCGTCTCAGAAGCACTGTGTTCACCCGGCCTCTCAACCCAGCTTGGGTCTGTCACCTCATCATCCTCCGATCCCTCAGTCTGCTCCCCCCTCGGACTTCCTGCCCTGACAACAACTTCCCCACTGTCTGACAACCGTGTCTCCTCATCGTCGGACACCTCTTTACACACTTCTTCCAATACGTCAACAAGGTCATCAACACCCACAGACTGCGACTGGTGGAAAACCTGGGCATCGGAAAATTGCTCATCAGCAACCGGACAAGTGGTTTGTGACTGTGGGAAGGGTCCAGAAAACAGTTCCTCAGAGTATGCCGGTTCAAATGGCAAATTTTGCTGGGAGGGGGCAGACTGGGGGGGAGGAGGCTGAGGTGCAGGAGCTGGAGGAGTGCCGATTTCAGTGACATGGGTGGACTGCGTGGAAGACTGACTGGTGGACAAATTGCTCGAAGCATTGTCGGCAATCCACGACATCACCTGTTCGCACTGTTCTGGCCTCAACAGTGCTCTACCACGAGTCCCAGTAACTTCAGACATGAACCTAGGGAGTGTAGCTCTGCGGCGTTCCCCTGCTCCCTCATAAGCAGGTGGTGTCTCACCCCGCCCAGGACCACGGCCTCTGACCCCTGCAGTAGTTGGACGCCCACGTCCCCGCCCTCGTCCTCTACCCCTAGCCCTCGGGTTAAACATTTTGAAAATGAGAGTTATAACTTTAATTTTTTTTTAAACTTTTTTTTGTGTTTTTTTTTTTGGTGTGTTTTTTAGTTTTTAAAACCAAACGATGCTATGCTATTGCTATGGCTATTTTCTAGCCAAGTATGAAAGCACACTGCTATGCCAGATGAGATGACGCTGAGTTATGAAAAAAATAAACGTAAAATAAAAAAGGAAATGGCAGACTGTGCCTAATTGAAATCCAACCCCGGGCCCTAATAAATTTTCCCACTTCGGTCTTTGCGATGGATATGTGCGTCACTAAGCGCAAAACACAGTGGTCGCAAGTCTCACTCCAAATTGCTCACAATTTGCTAGTAGATGCACTGCAGCAACTACAGCCACCAGCAGATCAACCAGAAATCAAATATATATAACGCTACTGTAGGCGTAAGTAAGCCGTTTGGATTCTCCTATGGCTATTTTCTAGCCAAGTATGAAAGCACACTGCTATGCCAGATGAGATGACGCTGAGTTATGAAAAAAATAAACGTAAAATAAAAAAGGAAATGGCAGACTGTGCCTAATTGAAATCCAACCCCGGGCCCTAATAAATTTTCCCACTTCGGTCTTTGCGATGGATATGTGCGTCACTAAGCGCAAAACACAGTGGTCGCAAGTCTCACTCCAAATTGCTCACAATTTGCTAGTAGATGCACTGCAGCAAGGACAGCCACCAGCAGATCAACCAGAAATCAAATATATATAACGCTACTGTAGGCGTAAGTAAGCCATTTGGATTCTCCTATGGCTATTTTCTAGCTAAGTATGAAAGCACACTACTATGCAAGATGAGATGACACTGAGTTATTAAAAAAATAAACGTAAAATAAAAAGAAACTGGCAGACTGTGCCTAATTGAAATCAAACCCCTAATAAATTTTCCCACTTTGGTGTTTGAGGTGGATATGTGTGTCACTAAGAGCTAAACACAACGGTAGCAAGTCCCCCTGCTAATTCCTCACAATATGGTACTAGCTGCACTACTGGTGCCAGCAAGCCCAGCCACAAGCAAATAAAAAAAAAAGTATAACGTTATTGTAGCCCTAAGAAGGGCTGTTGGGTTGTTGTAGAATCACTCCTGCCTAACAGTAAGCTAATAGAACACCCTAACGCTTTCCCTGACCAGCAGCAGCTCTCTCCCTAGCGGCATCCAGACACAGAATGATCCGAGCAGCGCGGGCAGCGGCTAGTCTATCCCAGGGTCACCTGAGCTGGCCAGCCAACCACTGCTATCGACGTGTAAGGGTACCACGTCATGCTGGGTGGAGTGCAGAGTCTCCTGGCTTGTGATTGGCTCTGTTTCTGGCCGCCAAAAAGCAAAACGGCGGGAGCTGCCATTTTCTCGAGCGGGCGAAATACTCGTCCGAGCAACGAGCAGTTACGAGTACGCTAATGCTCGATCTAGCATCAAGCTCGGACGAGTATGTTCGCTCATCTCTAGCAATGAACCTTGTACATTTTCACAGTATGTTATCTGCTCAGAGCAGAACTGTTTTTTGGAAAAGACATGTATGATTTGTGTGTATTGTAAGCTGTGATTAGTTTCTTAGGTAAAAATTAAATAAAATTTTTAAAAATCCATGTGAATGAATAAACATAAACAAATTAATTTCACACCGTAAGGCTACATTCACACCACCGTTGCCCGCTGTATCAGCTGCGCTGGGGAGAGGAGCATGGCACACGGCACCTGTGCCGAGAAAAGGCAGGACATGTCCTATCTTTTCACAGGGTACGGAACGGTACGGTGACGCACTTGTGCGGCAGCATAACGTTCCCGTAGGGCGCCGTGTGCCCATTGCCATCTATGGGGGATGTTTATAGGCCGTATATACGTCGGTCGCATATATGTCCCCCATATGGCAGTGTGAATACAGCCTAAGTAGACTCTCAGTTCCCCTAAAATGAAATTAAATGCTCTCTATGAATGTTTATGTTTGTATTCTGTTTTCATTAATTGTGTTTAATATATGTTTCAATAGTTTTACCATAGCACCCATGGATGTTAAAGGAAAACTACTACTTATTTTCACCTCTACAAAGCTCCAACACTGCTTTCCCAGATGAACATTTACATTGCACCATATCTTTACATAAGTAATCATCAGGCTCCTCCTGACTGTGGTGCTAATGCACAAGAACTTTGTAGAGCCAGGTAATACCATCTACTAGGGGCATCACTTGAGGAGGCAGAAGGCTGAATAGAATTGCTATTAGAAGGGGCTCTGTTAACGACTCCCAAAGCACTTCTGCCTCATTTACATAAAAATAAAATAAAGTGTTAAAACGATGGAGCTTGCTGTTCACCAATGTGGGGGTATGACTACAATGTGCATGTTCACCTCTAAAAAGCAGTAGTGGTGCGTTGTAGAGGTGAAATTAAGAAAAGACCTCCTGAAAGGAAATCTAAGATATCTGATAGGTGGGGGTAACCATGTGACCTAGGTGTGAATAAATAAAAAATCCTGGTATGTTCCTGTAATAAATTCAGAGGCTATTAAAAACTATTAAGTATCTAAAAAGACTGGTTTGATTTGTAACCCCATGGCATTTTTTGTCCTTTCCTGTACAGAGTGGGCTACCTTTGCCTTGGGACCAGGACATGGTATTCAATTAAAATCTGGTCACCTTCTTCTGCCTGCTTACACCTATCACATAGACTGCAGAAACTGCTTTGGGAAACTGTGCCGTACAACCCCAAGAGCATTTGTCTTCCGTAGTGTTGATCATGGGAAAACTTGGACATTTGGAGACCTAGTCCCAAACCTGCAAACAGTCGAATGTCAGCTGGTATCCGTGGATGAAGAAGATGGGAGTAATGTCTTATACTGCAATGCCAGAAGCTCCTTGGGGTTCAGAGTACAAGCTCTCAGTTATGATAGTGGTTCTGTCTTCCAGCAAGGGCAACTAGTGGAAAAGCTGGTGGAGACACCTAATGGATGCCATGGGAGTGTTGTTGGCTTTCCTGCCCCTCTACAGTTTTCCTCAAAGCTTAATACTAAAAATATAGTGTTGGGGCAGGCAATGAATGGGTTTGCTCTACATAAAATATCAGATATAGCAACTAGAAGAGTACATCAGTTACATCATAGTCTGGAGCGACGCCTAGACGACTATCAACTCAATAGACAGAGCAATTTCTGTAAAATAATGGATCACAAACACTCAAAAGGAAAGACAAGTTACAAAAACAATAAGCATAATAAACCACAATCTTCTTCCAAATCAACACAAGAGCAAAACAGTATTTTAAGGACTGACTATCAACTCCAGTTGCCTACTTGGGTCTTGTACTGTCACCCAACCAGCCCTCATCGACGTGTAAATCTGGGGGTTTACCTCAGCCCATACCCTAAAGACGCTGATAGCTGGACCAGCCCTTGGATCATTTATGAAGGACCAAGTGCCTACTCAGACTTGGCATATATAGACTTAGGGTCCGAAGAACTTGGAGCGATAGAGGCCGGACCATTAGTTGTCTTTGCCTGTCTTTATGAGAACGGTATAACATCTCCCTATGAGCAGATATCATTCAGCATGTTTACACTATATGAGGTCATCCAGAACTTACCCCCTTACCCTGCCCGTCACCTCCAGACATCTCTGAGACACGATGGTACAAAAGGAATTTGTTCAACATCTTAAAAGATTATCCATAACAATCATAAAGGTAAAGTTTTACATGTTATAATATGTGCTATTTTAGTGTTTCTCAATGTTTTGAACTAAATACCGCCTATTGGCATTAAAGAAAGTACTATCTATACGTTACATCATGGTTACTGTGCTCCTTCTGATAAACACACATCATAAAGAGTATATCCCTGTGCCCCAGACTGAAGACATTAGTCATATGGTTAATATTATTCTGGATTGCTAAGAGTTCTTAAAAATTGTTAAAAGCATCATTTTGTTCCATAAATGTATCCCTCACATATATAATATACACACAAGACAAGACATGAGGGCTATTTTCCTGCAGAGTAGACTCTGATCAGATACCATTCTGATTTAAAGGAAATCTACCGTTTGATTTGATGCTTTATGAAGCAAACATACCTTGAGACTGTAGCTACACTGATGCAGGATCATGTCATGGTTAATCCCTGAGCTGAGTGGTTTTGCTTGTAAAACAGATAAAACATTATGATAATGAAGCTCTGCCTCTTCTATGGCTCCTTCAGCGCTTGGTTCCGCGCTTCTCCTAGTCTGTGAGTTTTTCTCAGCAGGAGAAGATGATGCAATCACTTTTCTCCCTGCCAGACAGAATAATCAATTGCTGCACCATCCCCCAGGTGCTGTGTATGAGTGATCCAGCTCAGGTTGATTAGTTATGCTTGACTAACCCCCATTTGTAATTCCAAGCTCCCTTGTGTAAATGTGTTTATTTGAGACAGCCATGCTGATCCAGCTTTCCCAAGGTCCTGAATGTTATAATTGTTTTTCATCAAAACCACTCAGCTCAGGGATGAACCAAGATATGATCCTGCATGAGTGTAGCTACAGCAGTCTCAAGGTATGTTTGCTTCATAATGCATCAATTAAAATGGTAGGTTTCCTTTAAAATTACTTTTTCTCTGTCCTTAATCATCAATCCCATGATGTCTCTGCACTATTAATCAGTTTATAAAGGACACACAATAAAAGTTATGTTGTAACCAGAACCCAGCATTACGTGGAAAGTGAAACATAGTACTTCATCATCCTGCTGGAAGAACATTGCATAATTTTTATACTATTTTCTCCTAAAAAATTTAAAGAGATCATAAGTAGCGATAAACAGACCAAAACTGCAATGTACGGTTTGTATTGAATATTGCGGGTTTAGTCAGAAGCACGGGTTGAGTTAACAGCCCCACTGGTAATGCAGCACACACGGGGCTGGCACCCCTGGGTCCCGTGGATCCCTATAATCCACCCCCTGTTTGGTGTTATCCATTACATGCCACAGGCAAAGCGAAGTCACAGGGAGCAACAATCCCAGCCAATACGACGGCACATAAGATGGCTTTGCCCACAGCATGTAAGGGATAACACCCAAGATCAATGCCAGCACTGGTGTTACCGGTGGATGAGTAGACCCATTCAAATAGTTAACGATGAGTACAAGGAGACTTTTGGTCTGGGTGCGGCAGTACCCTCTGGACCCGAAAACTGATAGGTCATCAATAAATATAAGTTTAAAGTCAGGGAAACTGCCCTGAAATCCTTTACGTAACAGGAGCCTGTCTGATCATCAGCAGTAATTGTTATAGAAGTTTTTGTCCTCCCCTTATTGGGAGCTTGAGTGGTACAGACCACGTAGCCTCATCATATGAGAAGCCTAGTGCCTTAGATGGGGACTCTTGGAGAGAACAGACAGACTTTATATTATTTTCATGTGCATCACCATGAGAACACTTGACCGCACCGGAGAGAAAGATACTTTTCATAAAATTTCATACTTTCCATATACAAAGACATAATTAAAGGACATCTACCACCAGGATGAAGGATTGTAAACCAAGCACACTGACACACTGGTGTGCACCTTCTCTGGCAGTATCCGCTCTTCTTTTAGCTTCTACTGCCCTTGTTTTTACATAAAAAGGCTTTTAAAATTATGCACACCTACTTTTTTCTGGTCACAATGTCCACACAAAACTCCAAAAATTGCATTAACAGTCTGGGATAGACACAATCCAATCTGTAAAATATTGATCACAGACAGAAGAATGAAGAAACTGGAATGCCACATCTCAATGTTTGGAGGTTCGATACAGGTCCCACCTGAGGAAGATACTTCAGGAATCGTGGCCGTTGAGCTACAGGAGAGGAAAGAAAGGAATGTTTGCTGATTGTCTGGCCACATATATTGTATATAGCAGTTTGAAGTCTTATTTGCAGTGTTATATAATAAAAATGATTGTATAAAGTTCTAGACATTTTGCCACAGAATGTTTCTTTAATCAGAATATATCTTGAAAAATGAGATTGAATGACTTCCCAGACAGAAGCACCAGCAGTGGCATAACTATAGAGATGACATTAGTGGGCCCATAAGCCAGGGGGCTCCCACAAGACCCTGTACAATACTTTGATCTCCTTTGATTTAAGGAATTTGCTCCACTAGTCCTCCAAAGGTCCTGAAATGGCTGATTGAAAGAAGGGATGCATCCTCCATTCTCCAAGAAGCTTGATTGCCATATGTAGTGAATGATTCTAGATTAGTAGCGCTTATAATATTCATACAGCTCAGGGCCCATGGCAGTCTTAATCCGTCCCTTGGTAAGTTAGTATATAGACAAGTAACTAAGGCTACAGAGAAATATGCAGCTGTAAGAGCTTCAGTATTATGCTTTTACTCGATTATAACTACATTCAGAGAAGATGTCACTTGATATAAATGTACAGTACTGTAATCACTTCTTACTGTGTACAGCCAATATAGGTACAATACTATAGAGATGTTTAGAGCTGAGGCATTTAAATCCCGGCGGCACATGGGCGCTGCCATCTTGGATTTGATCGCCATGAGATTTGCACATTGTAGTAGATGATGTGTAAAGACAGTATATGGTAGGATCAATCAGACAAACTAGGGTTAAAAAACCCTAGGGAATCTGAAAAACAGTTTAAAAAAAATTAAATTAAAAAAACCTAAAAATTCTAATCACCCCACTTTCCCTTGAATCAATAAATATAAGTAAACAGTAAAAATCATAAAAATGTCCCATATCCCAAAAGATCCGATCTATCAAAATAAAATTTCTGGGCGTTTAACCCCATAATAGAAAATAGGGCCAAAAGCTAAAAATGCCACTTTTTTGCCATTTTGCAAAATATAAAAAATTCTATAAAAAGTCATCAAAAGGCAGTACCATTCTCAAAATGGAAGCATTGAAAACATCATCAAACATCTCAAAAAATTACACCGCAAACATCTCCGTACACCTAAGTATGAAAAAGTTATTAGCGCCAGAAGATGGTCAAATGAAGAATTTTCTTTTTGAACAGGAGGTTTTAATTTATGTAAATGTACGAAAATATTATAAAAGCTTTACAAATTTGGTATCTCCGTAATTGTACCAACCCAAAGAATATAGCGGACATGTCATTTTTGGCGTACAGTGAAAGACGTAAAATCCAAGCCCACAAGAAAACATTTCAAATACATTTTTTCACCGATTTCACTGCATTTGGATTTTTTTTCCCGCTTCCTAGTACACGGCATTGGATATTAGATACCATCACTATGAAGAGCAATTTGTTATGCAGAAAACATGCCCTCACACAGCTCTGTATATGGAAAAATAAAACCTTAGTAAATGTGCCCCATCATGTTATTTCTTCAAGCCATTGTATAAGTAAGGAGTAGATATTTCTGTAAGTCATTGGTCCAGAACCTCCTAGCACCACATTACAGTAACAACTTACCCATTGTTGAACAAATTACGTTTAAGGTAGCCCCATTTCTGGGCTGCTGCTTCCTCGTCTTCCTGGATCAAACAGTAGGGACCACTGAATAATCCAGCAACAGATACTGAGAGAGAGATTCCAGCTCCAAGCAACGCCACAAAGGAAGAAATCCCAGAGAGAAACATCTAAAGGAAGAAAAACATGTTATTATACATGGACAATGGTGCAAGGTCCACTATTAGATGGTTACAGATAACTATAGCTATAAACAGGAACAATTGGTTTCTCACATGGAGGCACACTACACCTGACAGTCTCTTCAATGTTACTGCCATTCTTTTATTGTGCCAGTCAATAATAATCCAGCACAAAGTTAAACTTGACAGTAAGTTGAGTTTATACTTGTCATCTCTGGGGTATGGCCAGAGGCCCCCTGAATGGGATCCCATTCTTCCTTTAAATATATATATTTGTACACCCACACTTGTAAGTTACAATCACACACATTGGTATACTTATATACATATGGCATATACACACCATAGTCACAGATAAATATACACATAGTATATACACAACATATATACATACTATATACTATACTACCATATACACACCAACTTATACACACATACAGCATATACATATCAGCTTATACACACATACAGCATATACACACATAGGGGAATATTTATCATATGCCTCGTGCACCGGCATATGATAGCTCCCGCCACAGTGCAATACATGAAGAGGCTGAAGCACATTTGAAAAATCGCTGGCTGCAGAGAGCGGGACACTAACGTGAAGGTGGCAGATTGGGCTAAATAATCGCAAATGCTAGCAATAAGCAGATGCCCTGATAAATATGCCCCATACAGTATATACACACCACACATACTCACATACAGCATATACAGACATACTGCATATAGACACACAATACCCAAGATGACGGGGCCCCCTGACACTGTGGGCCCCATGGCAGCTGCTATGGCTGCTACCAATGTAGTTATGCCCCTTCTACAGGTCCTACTGTGCTTTCAGGAGGAGAATACCTACATACACTGTACATAATCTCTACTTCCACAACACAAAGTAGACTTTTAGAAAGTTGTGGGTAAAATTCTCCCCACCACTTACATCACAGCGAGGTCCACAGCAAGACAGTCTGTTCACTTTAAATCCAGCGACTGTGATCTGTATGCTGGCCACAAGGACCTAGAAATGACACATGACAAGACATGGGGTCAAACTGTAAAAAATATACTATGTTTTTAAATATAACAATGTAGGTCAGTGAAGATCATGTAATGGGATTTTTCAGACCTCTGTGTTCATATATTTAGAAGTTTGTTGTGGTTTTTGCTTTAAAGTCAAAACCACAAAGTAAATATGAGCAGAGTCCATTTCCTCCATGAATCATCTCATTGCCTTTTATTCTATTTTGACTCATTCTCCAGTTAAAATACAGATTTCTTCTCAAAGGAAGTTTATCTCTGGATATCAATCATTTCCCCCCTTTTCTTCCTTAAAGATCGGTGTATTTAATACAACTGGCTGCAGCAGGAGCTTCTTCAGGAGTGTCTATAGTAGGACATGAAGATTATTAAAGGACCTATCCGCTGTCCACAGTATGGGGCATACCAGTCTCATCACGGGGGGTTTCTATTTGATTTGCAGGACAGAAGTTAGGACAATTGTCACATTAGTTTTATGGAGGTGAATAGGGTGTAAGTAGAGTTCAGGGTGTTTATTTGCTGTGGGGCACTTCATAGAATTTTGGGTCCTCTCTTCTTCCATTAACCATGGCTTGATAATGGTAAATGTACTGTAAGTCTCTTAGTTGTTCCCCAGCCTAAATGGCAGAGATCAGAAGTAAAGGAACTTCTGTAATGTCTACAGGTATGTATTAGGAACATGAAAAAGAAGCCATCATCCAAATGGGTTTTGTTATGTAAAATCTCTTTATCCCTCATCTTCAGAATAGGGGGACAAATATCTGACTGCCAGGGGGTCCAGCACTCCAATCCCCAGCAAGTGACAGAATGCAGAAGTCCCTGTGAGTTGCCCTATAGCAGTGGTGGCGAACCTATGGCACAGGTGCCAGAGTTGGCACTCAGAGCCATCTCTGTGGGCACCCAGGCCATCACCAAAGAGGACTCAAGGTATCTATTTGCACTCCCAGGCAGCCCAATACTTGTCACGCTCAATGCTATTTTAAAGCTACAGCACTGCCTGGGACTATAGAAGGATTGGGAAAGTGTGGACAGATCTGAATTATCATTGTAGTTCCTTCTCCAGGCACAAAAATTCTTCCTGTTCAGGGGACCTTGAATTTGTCCTTTATGTAGTGTCCTCGGGATGCTGATACAATTGAAAGCTACAACAGAGCAGGGAACAATAAGTTGATTAAATCGCCATGTAGGCACTTTGTGATAGTATATCCCTGCCCTATAGTATATAGGACTTCTGCGGAAGCTCTGTAAGCCATCCCACAAGTGCCATAGAAGTCATTGGTGTATAGGACACATCCCTGAAGTCCTAATCATTATAGTGTATCTCAGGGGGACCCACAGTCCCCTGTTCTGCAAATCGTCAGGGGTTGGACACCATCAATCAGATCTACTATTACCACTAGGAGTGATGGATGTTATCTCAGTATTTGTGATTAACTGTCAGGTTTGCTAGGGAGAATGCTGGGACGTCTGGTTCTTCTGCTGGTGCCAGCAGCGTTCTCCGACCCCCGGTGCGTATCCGCGCAAACTCCACCTCTCGTCCCAGGCAGCGGCTGCTAAGATCTCGTGCTGTCTAGGAGTTGTGTTCGGAACTGCTGGGACTTGTGGTACCTCTGCATGATGCCTGGTTGTTCTGCACCATGAGGGGTTAATTCCCAGAAGCTGTCCAGCTCCTATCAGGTTCTGGAGGTGGAGTTCTGGCTGCATAAATTGCAGCTTCACTAGTCACCTGTGCCAGTGTTTAAAATCCCTTCATCACTCGCTCGCTGCATTAGGTTGTATTGCTCTGTATCTGTATCAGAATTGTTGTGACCTCGGCTAGATTTTGACATTGACTCTTTGCTTACTGATTTTGCTCTTGACGTACCCTCTCATTGTGACTCTGGCTAGTTTGTGTTTCATTTCCCACACTTATCCAGTGTATTTCGAGTCTTCAAGTAGTCGCCCCACGGGTTACCGTGGGGGGCTATAGGAAGGGACAGAGGTTGGGGCAAGCTCAGGGCACACTATCCCCTGTCTTCTGTGTTACCCAACCCTAACAGAAACACTGGCCACACATAGGTCTGCATCTTGTATATGACCTGCTACATTCACTCCTTACATGGAGCCTTTGTCAGCTGTGGTCGCTCAGGTCCAGACCTTAACTAAGCATGTTCAGAATCTGTCTGCCCGTCTTCAAATGCAGGTTTTGGGGCAGACAACACCGCAGGCTCCACCACCACCTGCACCAGAACCTAAGGTTCCTCTCCCTGACTTGTTTTTTGGTGACCGTAAGAAATTTTTTTCATTTAGGGAGGGATGTAAACTTTATTTTTCTTTACGCCCTCGCTCATCGGGCAACGAGACACAAAGGGTGGGCGTGGTCATTTCTCTTTTGCGCGGTGATCCGCAAAATTGGGCCTTTTCTCTCCCACCTGATTCTCCATCCCATTCTTCTCTTGAAGCTTTGTTTTCTGCATTAGGCCAGATTTATGACGAACCTGACCGCCGAGCACTGGCAGTTTCCCACCTTAGATCTCTGTGTCAGGGAAAACTAACGGCGGAAGATTATTGTGCCCAATTCAGACAGTATGTGACTGACTCGCAATGGAACGACTGTGCCCTAAAAGACCAATTTATGTCCGGACTGTCAGACCGAGTACAGGACTTAGTCTTAGCTTATGCCGAGTCTCAGACATTAGATGACGCTATGACTCTGGTCATCCGAGTTGATCGTCGCCTAAGATCCAGGCGATCACCTCAGGTGTCCTCTGACTGTCAGCCAGCGGCCAGTCTGTCTCCAGGTAATCCAGAATGGGAATCCATGGAGCTGGATAGCATCTCTCCTGCACAGCGGAAGCAACATCGGATAAGACGCCATCTTTGTTTCTGCTGTGGAAGTCCTGATCATCAGATACACACCTGTTCCAAGAGGCAGCAGCAGGAAAAACTTCCGCTCCTAAGCAGTAATCGAGGGGACTGCTTAGGAGCTCAGGTACTCAGGTACTTGTACGGTTAAGTTTCAATCTGTTTCCTGTACTGGTCGCGCCTTCTTGGATTCAGGCGCTGCAACTAATTTTATAGATTATAATTTTGTCTCTCAGTTTTGCATGTCATTGATTCGATTGTCCACTCCTATCCAGATGTCGAGTGCGGATTTGACCCCTCTACAGGCAGGGTTGATTAAATTCCCAACCCCGCAGATAAAGCTTATGGTAGGAGCTATGCATGAAGAATGGTGTTCTTTCCTAGTTATGGAAAATTTGTCTGAAAATGTCATTCTTGGTCTACCCTGGCTCCGGATCCATAATCCGGTAATTAATTGGGAAACTCTGGAGCTGGTTCATTGGGGTCCTCACTGTAAGGATCACCTGACCAGAGTTTCATTATGTACAGTGGTGGCGGAAGATCAGAGTCTTCCAGGTTTTCTCTCTGACTACTCAGATGTGTTTTCAAAACCCTTGTCCCAAGTCCTTCCTCCTCACAGGGAGTTTGATTGTAAAATTGACCTTCTTCCTGATGCTAGATTGCCAAAGGGTCGTATATACAACCTGTCAGTACCAGAACGGGAGTCACTGAAGAGTTATATTGATGAGAGTTTGGCAATCGGACATATCCGTCCCTCTGAGTCGCCCACTGGGGCCGGGTTCTTTTTTGTTGAGAAGAAAGATGGTGGTTTACGGCCGTGCATTGATTATCGAGAATTAAATAAGATAGCGGTAAAAAACTCGGGTCCTCTCCCCTTGATCCCGGATCTCTTAAATCAGGTTTCTGGGGCCCAAGTTTTCTCTAAATTAGATCTCAGAGGGCCTTATAACCTGATTCGGATCCGGGAAGGGGATGAGTGGAAGACCGCATTTAATACACCTTTGGGACACTTTGAATACCTGGTTATGCCCTTTGGTTTGAGTAATGCCCCAGCGGTTTTTCAAGGGTTTATGAACTCCATCTTTCATGATTACATCGGTGTGTTTATGGTGGTGCATCTAGACGATATTTTGATTTTCTCTCCTGATATGGTTTCTCACTAGCAATATCTCCGCCAAGTACTTACCAGGTTGCGCAAAAACCACCTCTTCGCTAAGCTGGAAAAGTGTGTTTTATGCGTCCAGAAGGTTTCCTTCTTAGGTTATGTTGTTACTACCTCTGATGTACAGATGGATCCGAGTAAGGTTCAGGTGCTCACGGACTGGGTTCGGCCTACCAATCTTAAGGTCCTACAACGTTTTTTAGGTTTCGCTAACTATTATCGGAACTTTATTAAGAACTTTTCCGTGATCGCCAAACCCCTCACGGATCTAACCCGTAAGGGTGCTGATCCGAACAATTGGTCCCCTGCCGCTTGCTCTGCGTTTGAAACTTTAAAAGCGGCATTCTCGTCAGCCCCAGTTTTGGTTCAAACTGACCTCTCTCTACCGTTTGTTGTGGAGGTAGATGCCTTCTGACTTTGTTCTTGACGTACCCTCTTTTTGTGACTCTGGCTAGTTTACCATTCTTTTGTGTTTTATGTTTGTCAGTCTGTTTGTGTTTCCCTTCCCACACTTATCCAGTGTATTTCGAGTCTTCAAGTAGTCGCCCCACGGTTTAGCGTGGGGGGGGGCTATAGGAAGGGACAGAGGTTGGGGCAAGCTCAGGGCACACTATCCCCTGTCTTCTGTGTTACCCAACCCTAACACTAACCCAACAGGATCTAGAAAAAATATGATATAGCTCCTGAGATATATACCTGCCAACAAACTTACCATAAATCCTCCTGCCCAAACCCCTGACAGATATCTGGCGTAGCGGCTGATCTGTTGTCTTCTAAAGTACGACCCATCAAGATTGGGGAAAAGGAGAAAAGTGTTTGCAGTGATAGAAAGTACAGCCAGCGACATCAGGGAGAGTCCAGTACAGCGGGTACACTTTCCCACACACATTGCCCTAAAAGAATAGATACAATAAATAAATACTGTATACAGACCAGTAATCATAATGATAATAATTTATTTAAAGGGGTTGTACACTTTCAAAAAATAATTGATATTGTTTATGTAATGAAAAGTTATACAATTTCCCAGATCTCTGCTTGCTTTTAAAGGAAGCTTCACTGTTTACTTCCTGTGAAAAGATTTAGTCGGTAGTCATGTGATGTCACACAGTTGCACTGCTCGGAATAACACACTTCTGTGATTACTTTCTGTGATATAAAGAGCCGTGCTCCTGTATGACATCACGTGACAAAAAATTTATTGAGCTGTGCACCTGTGTGACATCACATGACCAGGGTTATACCAAGCCATGCACCTGTGTGACATCACATGATCAGGGATATAACGAGCCGTGCACCTGTGTGACATCACATGACCAGGGACTGATTCAGTGAAGTTTCATTTTGAATTACAGCAAGCAGAGATCTAGAAAACAGTGAGAAATCGTTACAGAAAGTATATTGGAAATTTGTATAACTTTGTATTACACAAACAATTTACAATTTTTTGCTGAATGTGGGCAACCCCTTTTAAGGTTTGTTTAAACATTCATATTTAAGAAACACTGAACAGATCCTAAATGAAAGTAGACAAAGGTGGTCATTAAAGGAAACCTACCATGAGGAATGTACCAGTAGAAGTAGATGTGATGGTAGATTCCTCTTCCCTGCCTCTGCCCTGATCTGTAGTTTATTAATCCTGGAACTTAACCTAACTTGTTGAAAAACTTTATTTTAGTAAATTATCAGAGGCTACTAAGGCGTGTAGTAGCCTTAGCTCCCAGTGCCTGGCCAGGCTAGGACACACCCCAGTAGCAGTCCATTTACATAAATAAAGTTTTTTACCAAGTTAGGTTGCAGGTTGAGTAAATTACAGATTAGGGCAGAGACAGTAGGAGGAATCTGCCATCAGATCCACTTCTGATAGTAGATTCCTCATGGTAGGTTCCCTTTCAAAAGATACAGTACAATTAAAATATACTTGTATATTAGAAAGGTCATTAAAAACTATACTGAAATCTAAAGACTTGGAGACAGTTATTTGCAAATAATACAAGAAGAAACATCCATCATAAGCAACCCAGGTTCTCGATATAAATGAGTCCCAGAGGTGGGTCCTGTGCATATACCACACATGTCTGAGATATGAAAATCCCTTTACCATAAAAGTTAACATATAATGCACTATTAATGGTCAAGGTAAGTCAATCAATCAATACACTCACCGGCCACTTTACTTCTGTAGGTACACCTGTCCAACTGCTCGTTAACACTTAATTTCTAATCAGCCAATCACATGGCGGCAACTCAGTGCATTTAGGCATGTAGACATGGTCAAGACAATCTCCTGCAGTTCAAACCGAGCATCAGTATGGGAAAGAAAGGTGATTTGAGGCCTTTGAACGTGGCATGGTTGTTGGTGCCAGAAGGACTGGTCTGAGTATTTCAGAAACTGCTGATCTACTGGGATTTTCACGCACAACCATCTCTAGGGTTTATAGAGAATGGTCCGAAAAAGAAAAAACATCCAGTGAGCGGCAGTTCATTGGGCGGAAATGCCTTGTTGATGCCAGAGGTCAGAGGAGAATGGGCAGACTGGTTCGAGCTGATAGAAAGGCAACAGTGACTCAAATCGCCACCCGTTACAACCAAGGTAGGTAGAAGAGCATCTCTGAACGCACAGTACAGGCTACAGCAGCAGAAGACCACACCGGGTGCCACTCCTTTCAGCTAAGAACAGGAAACTGAGGCTACAATTTGCACAAGCTCATCGAAATTGGACAGTAGAAGATTGGAAAAACGTTGCCTGGTCTGATGAGTCTCGATTTCTGCTGCCACATTTGGATGGTAGGGTCAGAATTTGGCGTCAACAACATGAAAGCATGGATCCATACTGCCTTGTATCAACGGTTCAGGCTGGTGGTGGTGGTGTCATGGTGTGGGGAATATTTTCTTGGCACTCTTTGGGCCCCTTGGTACCAATTGAGCATCGTTGCAATGCCACAGCCTATCTGAGTATTGTTGCTGACCATGTCCATCCCTTTATGACCACAATGTACCCAACATCTGATGGCTACTTTCAGCAGGATAATGCGCCATGTCATAAAGCTGGAATCATCTCAGACTGGTTTCTTGAACATGACAATGAGGTCACTGTACTCAAATGGCCTCCACAGTCACCAGATCTCAATCCAATAGAGCATCTTTGGGATGTGGTGGAACGGGAGATTCGCATCATGGATGTGCAGCCGACAAATCTGCGGCAACTGTGTGATGCCATCATGTCAATATGGACCAAAATCTCTGAGGAATGCTTCCAGCACCTTGTTGAATCTATGCCACGAAGAATTGAGGCAGTTCTGAAGGCAAAAGGGGGTCCAACCCGTTACTAGCATGGTGTACCTAATAAAGTGGCCGGTGAGTGTATATGGATCAATTGAGGTAAAACTGCTTTAACAATTTAAGGGTAGGGAAGAACTGTATGGGGGATCTCAACATCTTCATACAGTCACAAGTAAAGATGAAAGATGTGGCAGCATCTATCTAATTTGACAAAATAATGGAAGACTATGATTCCTACTCCTGTCCATACAGAGAGATGCCCCTCCATTCATCTTAATGAGACACATAAGATTTGTCCTTTTTATCCCTTGTCTGTTTTAATGGAAGAAGATCTTGGAAACTATACAACAGGACTGTAAATTGCAAAGCTAACTGGCTCCATTGCCATATATACCACTTATAAATAATACAAAATATCAAAGTATCAAACTCACCTTTAATGAGCTGTAATATTGCCCGGCTATGATGTGTAATGTACCAGAAATCTGCTTCCCATAAATCAGGATTGTAACTTCCTACTGCTCCTTCATGTATATATACAGCCTGACAAAACCACAAGACCCAAATTTAGTCCAGAAAGAGGAATTGTCACTGCAAAAGACATAAATGCGGCACCTTACTTGGTCAACATGATTGAGCATGAGTCTATAGCATGGAATAGATTCATGTATCCATTATCGTATACTAAATGATAAAAGATTTTAATCATGTGATGTTAGTGATAAAAAATAATAAAAATGTGTACCGTACATTGAAAATGCATTTAGATAAACCATCTATGGAACAATCTGACAATGCAGAACTGTAGCTAGTGTTTGTCCGCAGCCCTGGAAAGGTGTGTGGTGATACCATTTTTTGTACGTGTCCCGGCAGTCAAGGAAAGCCAAACTACCCACAAAGAAGGCAGCAGGATAGAAACAATGGAAGTCTCCCTCAGCTAAATGTATAAAAAGCTATCAGTTGGGAGACGGGTAACTTGTCTTCGCAGTCAATACTGTTGTGATAGGTGTTGAATGGGCTCCTTTAGGTACAGTACCTTATGAAAACTTCTCCCAGCTGTGTCTTATCATTGCTGATTTTTTCCACCCCAATTATCACAGTTCCACACTGCACCCCTAAAGAAACACAGTCACTTAAAGTATAATGTCCCCCTACTCCGCTATAATAATCAATTGTAAGTTGTTTTAAAGACTCTGGAGCAATTTTTTTTATTTCAGTAATTAAAATTATCCATTGAAAAGCCTCTTTAAACACAGATGACCTGCTATTTATCATGTCCCAAGCTAGGGTAATGTTAGCGTCATCTGAGTCATTTTAAAATAAAATATTGCATATGAGAGGCCCTTACCATTTCATTGCCACTTGATGAACCTAGGCATGTTAAAGATCACAACTAGAGATGAGTGGACCCGATGATGGGATTGGGGTTTAGAGTTCGGTTTTGGGGAATCATAGCCATGGCTAGTTACCAGGGGGAGTCAATTTACTGGATTGGCTGTTCGGCTGTCAATCTGGCAAAATGCCTGGGTCATGTGGTGGAACCTAATCATCTCTAATCACAATCCCTTTCAGTGCTATTCAGAGGCTATAAAGTACCTCAGTCACTAGATCCATAACAATCAGATTCCTTTGAAAACATACTATTTGAGACCTGGCCACTTATAACAAAAAAGCCCTTTTGGGTTTTGTCAGATAAAGTTGGTAAAGAAAGTATTCAGTCACATCTACATTTTTCACTCTTTGTTTAATTGCAGCCAATTGATAAGATCAAAAAAAGTTCTTTTGTTCTTTTGTTTGCTCATTAATTTGCACTCTGCACCCCATCTTAACAGATAAAAAGAAATGTTGATATTTTTGCTTATTTATTAAACAAAAACACTGAAATATCACAAGTATCATAAGTATTCAGACCATTTGCTGTGACACTCATATTTAACTCTCATGCTCTCCATTTCCTTCTGTTCCTTCTTGATATGGTTCTACTTTCATTGGAGTCCAGCGGTGTTTAAATAAATTGATTGGACTTGAGTAGGAAAGGCACACAGATGTCTATATTAGACGTAACAGCTCACAGTGCATGTCAGAGCACATGAGAATCATGAGGTTTAAGGAACTGCCCAATGAGCTCAGAGACAGAATTATGGCAAGGCATAGATCTGGCAATGGTCACAAAAAAATTTCTGGGAACTCAAGGTTCCTAAGAAGCACAGTGGCCTCCATAATCCTTAAATGGAAGAAATTTGGGATGACCACAACTCTTCCTCTACCTGGCCATCCAGCCAATCTAAGCAATCGTGAGAGAAGAGCCTTTGTGAGATAGGTAAAGGAAACCCCCAAGATAACTGTGGCTGAGCTCCAGAGATGCAGTAGTAAGATAGGAGAAAGTTCCATAAAGTCACCTATCACTGCAGCCTCCACCAGTCGGGGCTTTATTGCAGAGTGTGCCGATGGAAGCCTCTGTGCAAGACATATGAAAGCCCCATACAGTGTGAAAAACACATGAAGGACTTCCAGACTATGAGAAATAAGATTCTCCTTTCTTATGAGACGAAGATTGAACGTTTTGGTGTTAATTCTAAGCGGTATGTGTGGAAGAAAGCAGAAACAGCTCATGTTGCGATGCTTTCTGCCTTTTGCCCCTCCCCCCTGCATTACAAGACCAGCTCAAAAACAAGCAGCAGTGTGCAGAGACTTACTCTACTAGCTACAGACAAAATATTTACCTTGGGGTTGGGAGGCATAGAACAGTTCACTGTGTGTGTTATAGGTGAGATAGCAGGGCTGAGTGTGTCATTGTGTCTTTTATCCATCTCATTACTCATGATCTCTCTTTTTCTATGTGCTTTTTTTGCACATTTTTCTATCTTACACATCGTTATGATTTGACAAAACTTGAAAGGGAACTTAAGATATCAACATCACAAAAATTAATGGATGAAATTGATGGTATACAGGATAGGATAAAAAACTTATTATTAGATGAATATGCTGATAATCTTAAGAAAACACAAGCTAAGCACTATGAAGTGGGAGATAGAGCAGGTTCAATATTAAGTAACTTTATTAATAGGTAAAAAGCGCAGAACTTCAGGTATGGTATTAAAAATAAGGAAGGGGAAGCTGTCTTTTCAACAGAAGAAATTGCTAACATTTTTGCAGACTATTATACAGAATTATATAATCTGAGAGAAGTGTCCGGAGAAGAAAGAGAAAATAAGAAATTTGGTTCTTCTGATTCTCTGAATAGAATTAAATTACCCAGACTAACAGAAGAACAAAAATGTGAACTGAATACACCTTTTGAATGTCCGGAAATTTTAGAAGTTATTGCAAAAAAGCAGCAGGCCCGGACAGGCAATGCAATGAATATTATAAATATTTTCACTATAGTGGAGAAAGCAAGAAGCGGCACTCACCGGACTCGTGCAGAAGATTTATTCAAAACCACAGAGTTCAGACGTTGGACATGGTGCAGACCGCGGCAAGCGACGGGCCGTTTCGCGCTTGTGTGGCGCTTGCCGCGGTCTGCACCATGTCCAACGTCTGAACTCTGTGGTTTTGAATAAATCTTCTGCACGAGTCCGGTGAGTGCCGCTTCTTGCTTTCTCCACTATAGTGATATTATTGGTGTATTCTATTGACCAGCTGAGCACCACCTGAGTGCAACCTTTATCCCTGACTGGAGAAGGGCGCTAAGGAGAGAATTGTCCTCAAGGGGTAGTGCAGGGTATCCACTTCATTGTAATTATAAATATTTTGTCCAGATCCTCGTACCGCATGTGGTTAGATTATATAATTGTATTGCCGACAGGGAAAGTTTACCAAAAGAAATGCTAGAGGGTCTGATTGTAGCAATACCAAAATCCGGTGAGATTTTAGAATCGCTGGAAGATTACAGACCTTGTTAACCCCTTAACGACTTGGCCTTTTTTAGTTTTTTCACTTCCATTTTTCACTCACCAACTTCAAAAATCTATAACTTTTTTATTTTTCCACATAAAGAGCTGTGTTATGGCTTATTTTCTGCGTAACAAATTGCACTTCATAGTGACGGTATTTAATATTCTATGGTGTGTACTGGGAAGCGGGAAAAAAATTGCAAATGCATTGAAAATGGTGAAAAACCACATTTGTGACGTTTTCTTGTGGGCTTGGATTTTACAACTTTCCCTCTGCGTCCCAAATGACATGTCTACTTTATTCTTTGGGTCGGTACGATCACGTGGATACCAAATTTGTATAGGTTTTATAATGTTTTCATACATTTAAAAAAATTAAAACCTCCTGTACAAAATATTTTTTTTTTATTTTGCCATCTTCTGGGGCTAATAACTTTTTCATACTTTGGTGTACGGAGCTGTGGGTGGTGTCATTTTTTGAGAATTTTGATGGCGTTTTCATTACTATAATTTTTGGGATTGTGCGACCTTTTGATCACTTTTTATTAATTTTTTTATATTTTTCAAAATGGCAAAAAAATGCCATTTTCGACTTTGGACGTGATTTTCTGTTACGGGGTTAAACGTAGTGAAAAAACATTATCATATTTTGATAGACCGGGCATTTTCGGACGCGGCGATACCTAATGTGTTTATGATTTTTACTGTTTATTTATTTTTATATCAGTTCTAGGGAAAGGGGGTTATTTGAATTTTTAGGTTTTTTTATTATAATTTTTTTTTTTTAAACTTTTTTTTATTTTTACTTTTACTATTTTTCAGACTCCCTAGGGTACTCTAACCCTAGGTAGTCTGATCGATCCTATCATATACTGCCATACTACAGTATGGCAGTATATGTGGATTTTACTCCCCATGCATTTCAATGTGCAATTAGGGGAAGGGAAGGGGTTAAATGGGGATATAAAAATTTTTTGCTGCCGTTATAGCCGCTCAGCTAAGGAAAGTTATGGGCGTTTTAATAGAACGAGATCAGGTTGGTTTTATGACCAGGAAACAAATCACTGATACAGTACGGAAGGTAATAAATTTAATAGAACTTTCCATACAGAAGGGTGCCCATATTTTTATCTTTGGATGCTGTTTAAAGCCTTCGATCGGATAGAACGGGGCTTTATGTTTGAAGTTCTTAGGGGCTATGGGTTCAAAGGTCCCTTTTTGTCATCTATAATGTCACTTTACTCGTCTCCTAGTGCTAGAGTTATATATAACAGATCAAGCTCTAAAAAATGTACCGTAATCTAAATAATGGGACAAGGCAGGGGTGCCCCATATCCCCACTAATCTTTAATCTAGTCATAGAGACTTTGGCTATTGCTCTAAGATCTTGTCCTTTTGTGAAGGAAGTTGATGGTAAAGATAAAGCAACCATATTATCTATACATGCTGATGATATTATGTTAGCATGTTCGGAACCATTAATGTCCCTGCGGCATATTAAAATGATTATAGATCAGTTCTCAATAGTTTAAATGAGAAAAATGCCAGTACTATATGACTAATGGTTCAATGGATATTTATGAAGAAATAACAAGAAGATATGGGTTTAAAGGTGTAAAAACAATAAATTATTTAGGGATTGAACTAAGGGAGAATTTGGAGAATGCCTGGTCAATTCTCAGAAACTGATCAGACTGGTTAGGGAGGACATACTGAGGTGTAGAGGTACGTTTACTTGGATTGCAAGGGTAAATCTAGTAAAAATGCTGTTGCTCCCAAAAATACTGTAAACAATTTGTTGTTTTCCATTCCTTCCTATAAAAACATTAAATGGTATACTGAGCATGTTATTTAAATATATTTGGAAGGGGAAAGGGATAAAAGTGGCTGGTAAAATATTAACATTACCATGGGATCATGGGGGAGTGGGATTCCCAGACTTTATTTTATATAATAGAGCACTAAGTCTACAATACATTACAGATTGGTATAGAAGTGAACCAGCAACAATGCTAAAAGTGGAAGAAGCGCTGTTTACTCCAAGTAGCTCTATGAAAGAGATATTGTTTAGGTCTGGGGCTGGTCTGCCAATCCCGTCATATAAATCTTCCACAATTGATCACCTTCTTGCAGTATGGAAGGATTCTGAAGAAACTAACCGGGTATGTTTTGATAAAAAAAGAAATTAAAATAGTGCGGTTAGTTGAAAATCCAACTATTGCTTCGTGGAAATTTTGGCAGAGATGTGATAAGTTTACATTAGAAAACTTATTCATAGGAAATAGAATGATTTATTTTGATGAAGCAAAGGATGCTGGTACCCTTAAAGGAGGTGATTTTTTGATCTATATGAGTATTAGCAGCTCTATAAAAAGACATGGTATTCAAAAGAAATTGACTTTGCATAAATAAATAGTTTATAAATAAAGCTGCAGCCCCAGAATAAACTGCTTTCAGAAATAGGAATCTCTTTCTCACAACAAAAAATATTACAGCTAATTATATGAAGAAATGAGATAAGGATTTCGGTAGAGAACTTAGATTGAGAGAATGGGAATGATCATGGAAATCAATTTCACAATACTCTATTTGTATAAACCATATAGAAGTAGCAAAAAAATTCTATACAGATGGAATTATTGTTCAGAGTTGTTAAAAAAATTTAGTAATACAGAAAAAAGTGCATCTTGTTGGAAGGGTTGTGGTTAAGATGGAAGCGTGAGTGGGGCGTGAAGGGGTGTGAAGGGGGGCAGCGCGGCTGGCCGAGCGGGGGGCGCCGCTGGACGGGAGTGGGCCGGCGCAGGGCGTTACTGTCCCCGTGCCTGCGCACTCGCTGCTGCCGGCGACTTTTCATACGTGAAAAGTCGCCGGCTGCGTTTTTTTCTACACCAGGCCCTGCATGCCGTAGGTTAAATGCTACGCTGCTGGCAGCCCGATACATCAAGAGGCAGAAGCCTCTTCATGTATGGGGCTGCGAATTTGCAGCGGCGGGGCGATCATACGCTGGCGCACGAGTGCCAGCGTATGATTAATATCCCCCTCTGTGTCACACACTCTCTGTTCGGTGCACCAAATTAACAAAGATTGTGCACCAATATTCAAAAATCTGGCGCACGCTGCACATTATTGAAGCAAACTAAGGCGCTTCTTTTGATAAATCTGGGCCATTGTGTTTTGAAGAGGAGATTGAAGCTTCGGATAAAGACTTTCCTTTGCTGAGCTCAGGAAGAACGTTGCTAAGTTGAGGCCTTACACACATTTTTTTAATAAAAGAATACAAAACAGTTAAAGAGCTAAATAATATTTATTTTTTCAGTAATTACAGGCAGTCCACGGGTTACGTACAAGATAGGTTCCGTAGGTTTGTTCTTAAGTTAAATTTGTATGTAAGTCGGAGCTGTATACTTTATAATTGTAATCCCAGCCAGAATGTTTTTGGTCTCTGACAATTGGATTTTAAAAATGTTGGGTTGTCATAAGAACCAGGATTAACAATAAATCTTCATTGCAGACTCCTGTGATAACTGCTATAGCTGTTTATTGTAGTCTAGGGCTACAGTAAAGTAAATTACCAATTACCAGAGGTCCGTTTGTAACTAGGGGTTGTCTGTAAGTCGGGTGTTCTTAAGTAGGGGACCGCCTGTACTTCCAAATGTATTCTACACATGTTTAGCAGTAAGTTACCATCTAATGATAAATGTACAAATAACAGTCACCTTTAAACAATAGCTGCACGATAGAGGAGAGAGATAAATGTCAGTGACTTAAAATATTTAGAGCTAAAAGTGGAATTTCCCAGTCTATGTAATACTTTGAGGAATGCCTAAGGGTATAATAGTGTATTCTGCTGCTAATCTCCTACATTGTACTAACCTTAAGTAAAAAAAAAAACAACCTTAGAAAAAGATGTGGGCACCCTACATAGGGATGAGCAAAAAAAACTACGGTATATAATATATATAATTGGAGAAGATTAACAAGTACAGGCAGTCCCCGGGTTACGTACAAGATAGGTTCCATAGGTTTGTTCTTAAGTTGAATTTGTATGTAAGTGGGAACTGTATATTTTATAATTGTAGATCCAGACAATTTTTTTTTTTTTGCCCCAGTTACAATTGTTGTTTCAAAATGTTTTGCTGCCCTGAGACCTCGGATTATCAATAAAGCTTCATTACAGACACCTTACAGCTGATCATTGCAGCCTGGGACTATAGTAACATCCAGAGAGCTTCACCAGAGGTCACAGTGGTCAGATGGGTCCGTCTTTAACTATGGGTCGTCTGTAAGTCGAGTGTCCTTAAGTAGGGGATCGCCTGTACTGTCTAAAAGGAAGACACTAGACAGTCTTAAAGGGTTTAACCAAGTTTGATTTGTATCTTCTATCCACAGAATAGTGGATATCAATCTGATTGGTGGGGACTGACTGCCGGGACCTCACTGACCATGAGAACTAGGGTCTCATTATTCCTGATGGAGTTCCTTAGTACTGCACTCGCCTATCTCGCCTATCTCAGGTTCTCCCATTCATTGTCTAAGAGAGCGTCAGTTATAGCTGTTCTGTGCTCGGCTATTTCCAACAATGCCAGAGTATGGTGGCAGGACTCATGCGCAACTTACCACTCCATCAATTTACTAAAATAGGGGTGAGCATAAGAATCACTGAATGCCTGTGTATAGTGGAGGGTGCGCCAGATTCATGAAGAACGGGTGCCAGAAATCAGTAATCTGTTGCTCCCTGTACTTTTTTTGTGGTGCACCTGTAATATAGGGCATGCAGAGGACTTTGCATGATGAATCTGGTGCACGGTCCGACTCAGCCCCGGAAGGCATTTATTAGATGAACAAAAAGGTGGAATTTCCCAGTCTATGTAATGCTGACTGGAATGTGCTCAGAGCTATTCTTCTATGTCAACGAGCCTAAAGGCAAAGAACTTGACGCTTAAAGCAATCTTTGCCATCTTCCATACAAAGAACTTTTACATTTTTTTAAATTTTATTATTATGATTATTTTTTAAAAAAGGTTTTCTCTAGTATTATTTGTATATACAGTATAAACCAAAAGTTTGGACACACCTTCTCAAAGAGTTTTCTGTATTTTTATGACTATAAAAAATGTTGATTCACATTGAAGGCATCAAAACTATGAATTATCACATGTGGAATTATATACTTAACAAAAAAGTGTGAAACAATGGAAAATATGTCTTATATTCTAGGTTCCTTTTGCTGTGATTACTGCTCTGCATACTTTTGGCTTCTCTTAATGAGCTTCAAGAGGTCGTCACCAGAAAAAGGTTTTCACATCACAGGTGCCCTGTCAGATTTAATAAGTGGGATTTCTTGCCTTATAAATGGGGTTGGGACCATCAGATTCCTGTACATAAAATGGCCGCAGATGGAGGGTCATGTGATCTCTACCTGTCCATGAACAATCACCCTGCCAGATAAAAGACATTTTTCAACCAGACACTTCACTTTACATTTAAAAAAAACAATGTTGTCCCGCCAACAAAGGGCTCCGCCACCTTGGTGACAATCGTCTCTCCCCATGACATCATCGGGGAGCGGCGATTGGTCGCCATGACAGCCTCGGGTCTTCCCAAAGACCTGAGGCTGGCTATCTCGTTTTAACCCATTCATTACAATGTGCCATTTGCCCTCCACCTCCTGGACAGTCACTTACCCCCATTTGATGCTGTGATACATGGATGTACACTCGCTGCTATGTGACCTGTAATGTATACCAGGGATTTGATTTGCTTACATATTATGTCTCATCATTTACTCTTAGATGTAGATTTTTTTTTGTGTATTTCCTAGGTAGCGTGTACCATATCTTACAGTGGCTTGATCTTAATCCGTTGTATATTGGCATTAATTCTTCCCTTTACTTTGATGTAGTGTAAGCCATTTAACAGGAGGTGTTGTGCTGTTTCATTTATCTGGATGGAACAAGATGTGTTTTTGTGGGTACTTTTTGAGCAATTTTAACAGTTTTAATATTCTATTGTTTGTGTAGGGTTTTGTAGAACCTCAATAAACTAATTTGTATTTATTGTTTAGCCTTTATGACACAGTTTTTTCTTCTGTCCTAGTCATACGGTATATGGTGTGTCGGCATATACTGTCATACTTTAGTATGGCAATATACGGTAGCATTGATCAGACAACCTAGGGTTAGAGTACCCTAGGGAGTCTGAAAAATAGTGAAAGTATAAATAAAAAAAGTTTTAAAAAAATTATAATAAAAAAACTTAAAAATTCACCCCCCTTTCCCTAGAATTGATATAAATGTAAAAAAACTGTAAAAATAAACACATGAGGTATCGCCGTGTCCTAAAATGCCCAATCTATCAAAATTTAATAATAGTTTTTCACTGCGTTTAACCCAGCTGCAGAAAATAGTGCCCAAAGTAAGGCAAAATCAAGAATCAGGAGGTTTTAATTTTTGTAAATTAATGAAAACATTATTAAAACCTATACAAATTTGGAATCCCCATTAACATACCAACCCAAAGAATGAAGTGGACATGTCATTTGGGTCACACAGTGAAATCCGTAAAGTCCAAGCCAACAAGAAAACGTTGCAAATGTGATTTTCACCAATTTCACTGCATTTGGAATTTTGTTCCCGCTTCCGAGTACATGGCATGGAATATTAAATACCACCACTATGAAGTGCAATTTGTTACGCAGAAAACAAGCCATCACACAGCTCTGTACATGGAAAAATAAAAAAATCATTGATTTTTGAAGGTGGGGAGTGAAAAATGGAAATGAAAAAACAAAAAAGGGCCAGGTTGTTAAGGAGTTAAAATTGTATTTCAATCCGTCACATGCTGGGAGAGGGAGGGGATGTCACGCAGCGAACCTGAATAATTTGCCGCATCCAAGGCCCTTTTTTAAGTCTTTTTTTCGGGTTGATCCCGGCATGTCAAGATTAAAGAAGAAAAGCGCCGAGATCGGGATGAAGAGGAATATGTGTAGGCTTTTTACTTTTTGTGAGTGGTAGATTTCCTTTAAAGGAAACCTACCAGTTAGAATGGCAGGGGTAAGCAGTAAGTACCGAAAAAAAGTACTTACTTTTGTTAGTGTTATTAACCGCTGTATCGCGGTTTTAACATTTTTTAAACTTTAGAGCAGAAGAGGCGTCGGCGCTGCGAGCGACCGTGCGCGCGCAACATCTCCGGCAATTCCAAGTAGTCGACCGTGCGCGCGCAACAACTCCGGCAATTCCAAGTAGGCGATGCGCCGAAGCCTCTTCTGCTCTAAAGTTTAAAAAGTGTTAAACCGCGATACAGTGGTTAATAACACTAACGAAAGTAAGTACCGGCACCATCTCACCATGAGCTGGTGCTCGGTACTTACTGCTTACACCGACCATTCTAACTGGTAGGTTTCCTTTAATGATTCTTATAGTGGATTATAATGTAGGCAGATTGGACAGTAGCCCAGGTCCCATGCCTTATAGGGGGCCCAAGGCCATCCAAATCACCCACCAAATTTTGTAAGGGGAACGACCTTCACCCATAAAATCCTTTTATGTCTGTTCCTGCTCTCAACACATGTTTACAAAAGAGCCATTTCAGGACCTTTGAAGGTCCTCCAGAGGTCCTATAACCACATATTGAAAGCAGGCAGAAGAGACACATCAAAAAAAGGGTCGGTAGACAACAAGCCCCCAAACCCGGCTCTCACCACAAATTTTCGGACAATGTCTCTCTCACTGGAGTGCACGGACTGGTCCGGAGCTTAACCATGCAAACATGAACTTGACGAAACATATAGCTTCAGGTCCAGCACACAGTGATGAGTAAAAATACTTGCTTTATTAATCCAAGGGGTAAAACCACATAAGGAAATATACAGCTAGCGTCACAGACCAACGCGTTTCGACACGGCAGTGTCTTTGTCAAGGTTAGACGGAGTCCCTGACTGTATTGTATTGAATAGTAATCACAATTTTTGGCACACTGACCATGGAGCCTCCCCTCACTTTCACAGTCCTGTGCCTTTTGCAGTACTAGTCGGAAAACTGTCAGAAAACTCTTCATAAATAATGGTACATGACTTTTGCTATGCGGGCCCTTTGGTGTATTTTGTAGACATTCTACCAAGTCAAGAATTCACATTTCAAAAATTCTTCTCCTCGTATATACGTCATACCCTAAGGATTTATCGGGAGGGGACAAATCACTAAGTATGTGCCACTCAGAGGTAAATCTATCTTTAGTGCACACACTATTCTCTCAATTGTGAGACAAGAACATTAAAGTGTTATCTGCAATATGCTGAGGAACACTTTATGAAACATAAAACATGCGCTTGCGGCGATCACTATGTTTTCAGTATCTCTAGTTCCATATTCTGTATTTAGAGAAACTAAGAGAAATCTCAAGGAAATCATAAATCATACATTTCTTTATAGAATTGATATTCCAGTTCAGCTCTATTCGTTCGAACAGACAACCCAATTCAACTTGAATGTGTGAAAGTAGCCTCACACTCAGGGGTATAGCTAAGAGAGGCTGGACCCTATTGCAAAGTTTTGAATAGGGCCCCCCCCCTTCCCCTTACACATGTCATGGATTTCACAGTACTGCAGTACAGAGGTTGGGACTCCTTGCATAATAGTGATATATGATGTGAGAGATCCATACCCTGTGCATGACACCACCTCCCTCTCCAATATAGGTAAGGGAGGTATGTATGACGCAAGAGGCATGAATTCACGACTCTCACAACTGTAATTTGGGATGCAGGGTCTCCATACCTAATATATCTCGTCTTCTGTACTATGGTTGATCCGCTGACTGACCACAACTGTGTAAATGATTATACACCCATACCGACAAATACGGTACATTATACACCCATACCCACAAATACAGTACATTATACACCCATACCCACACATTTAGTACATCATACACCCGTACCCACAAATACAGTACATTATACACCCATACCCACACATATAGTACATTATACACCCATACCCACACATACAGTACATTATACACCCATACCCACACATACAGTACCTTATACACCCATATACACATATTGTACATTGTACATCTATACCCCAACAAACAGTACCCCAGAAGATCTTTCCAGCAGTCTTCTCAATTGTTGTTCATTAGCCAAGGGTGCTTATCAACTGGGTCAGAAGGTCACAGACAAGTTAGTGTGCAGCCCAGCAGCTTTAACCATATGTAAGAATAAGAACAGCTGGAAACTTGGTCTGGCCATTCCTTCCACCTGAGCCAATGGCTGACTGAAGTGGTAAATTGTACACTGTGCAGGATACACTGCACACATTTCTTTAGATTTGTGCCAGATCAGGTGGCTGGGCCCCGTGACACTGTCACTGTCGGCCCCATAGCAGCTGCCATGGCTGCTGTTCCTGTAGTTATGCCCCTGCTCACACTGAAACAACACAATTTTTTCAAGCATCCATGAGGGTGCCAGGTGTCAGACCACAAAATTTTCATTTTGACCACAAAGCTGAGCTGTAAAATATATATCAGAATGCCCATTAAAAGCAATATTGCCACAAAAACTAAATAAAAGATGATTATTATTAGAACCTGATGGAGATTTCTTGCTGTAGTCTCTTCTGGCATAGACTATAGTAAATAAGTCCACCCTGTTACATACACTAATATACAGTAAGATTTTTAATCTGCTTTAAAATGTATAGTGTATTCCCTGGAGGAACACTGACTAGAGATGAGCGAACATACTCGTCCGAGCTTGATGCTCGATCGAGCATTAGCGTACTCGTAACTGCTCGTTGCTCGGACGAGTATTTCGCCCGCTCGAGAAAATGGCAGCTCCCGCTGTTTTGCTTTTTGGCGGTCAGAAACAGAGCCAATCACAAGCCAGGAGACTCTGCACTCCACCCAGCATGACGTGGTACCCTTACACGTAGATAGCAGTGGTTGGCTGGCCAGATCAGGTGACCCTGGGATAGACTAGCCGCTGCCCGCGCTGCTCGGATCATTCTCTGTCTGGATGCCGCTAGGGAGAGAGCTGCTGCTGCTCAGGGAAAGCGTTAGGGTGTTCTATTAGCTTACTGTTAGGCAGGAGTGATTCTAAAAGAACCCAACAGCCCTTCTTAGGGCTACAATAACGTTATAATTTTTTTTTTTTTTATTTGCAGCTAGTACCATATTGTGAGGAATTAGCAGGGGGACTTGCTACCGTTGTGTTTAGCTCTTAGTGACACACATATCCACCTCAAACACCAAAGTGGGAAAATTTATTAGGGGTTTGAGTAGAATTAGGCACAGTCTGCCAGTTTCTTTTTATTTTACGTTTATTTTTTTCATAACTCAGCGTCATCTCATCTGGCATAGTAGTGTGCTGTAATACTTGGCTAGAAAATAGCCATAGGAGAATACAAACGTCTTAATTACGCCTGCAGTAGCGTTATATATATTTGATTTCTGGTTGATCTGCTGGTGGCTGTACTTGCTGCAGTGCATCTACTATCAAATTGGGAGCAATTTGGAGTCAGACTTGCGACCACTGTGTTTTAGTGACGCACATATCCATCGCAAAGACCGAAGTGGGAAAATTTATTAGGGCCCGGGGTTGTATTTCAATTAGGCACAGTCTGCCAGTTTCTTTTTATTTTACGTTTATTTTTTTCATAACTCAGCGTCATCTCATCTGGCATAGTAGTGTGCTGTAATACTAGGCTAGAAAATAGCCATAGGAGAATACAAACGTCTTAATTACGCCTACAGTAGCGTTATATATATTTGATTTCTGGTTGATCTGCTGGTGGCTGTACTTGCTGCAGTGCATCTACTATCAAATTGGGAGCAATTTGGAGTCAGACTTGCGACCACTGTGTTTTAGTGACGCACATATCCATCGCAAAGACCGAAGTGGGAAAATTTATTAGGGCCCGGGGTTGTATTTCAATTAGGCACAGTCTGCCAGTTTCTTTTTATTTTACGTTTATTTTTTTCATAACTCAGCGTCATCTCATCTGGCATAGTAGTGTGCTGTAATACTTGGCTAGAAAATAGCCATAGGAGAATACAAACGTCTTAATTACGCCTACAGTAGCGTTATATATATTTGATTTCTGGTTGATCTGCTGGTGGCTGTACTTGCTGCAGTGCATCTACTATCAAATTGGGAGCAATTTGGAGTCAGACTTGCGACCACTGTGTTTTAGTGACGCACATATCCATCGCAAAGACCGAAGTGGAAAAATTTATTAGGGCCCGGGGTTGTATTTCAACTAGGCACAGTCTGCCATTTCCTTTTTTATTTTACGTTTATTTTTTTCATAACTCAGCGTCATCTCATCTGGCATAGTAGTGTGCTGTAATACTTGGCTAGAAAATAGCCATAGCAATAGGATAGCATCGTTTGGTTTTAAAAACTAAAAAACACAAAAAAAAAACAAAAAAAGGTAAAAAAAAAATACAAGTTATAACTCTCATTTTCAAAATGTTTAACCCGAGGGCTAGGGGTAGAGGACGAGGGCGGGGACGTGGGCGTCCAACTACTGCAGGGGTCAGAGGCCGTGGTCCTGGGCGGGGTGAGACACCACCTGCTTATGAGGGAGCAGGGGAACGCCGCAGAGCTACACTCCCTAGGTTCATGTCTGAAGTTACTGGGAATCGTGGTAGAGCACTGTTGAGGCCAGAACAGTGCGAACAGGTGATGTCGTGGATTGCCGACAATGCTTCGAGCAATTTGTCCACCAGTCAGTCTTCCACGCAGTCCACCCATGTCACCGAAATCGGCACTCCTCCAGCTCCTGCACCTCAGCCTCCTCCCCCCCAGTCTGCCCCCTCCCAGCAAAATTTGCCATTTGAACCGGCATACTCTGAGGAACTGTTTTCTGGACCCTTCCCACAGTCACAAACCACTTGTCCGGTTGCTGATGAGCAATTTTCCGATGCCCAGGTTTTCCACCAGTCGCAGTCTGTGGGTGATGATGACCTTGTTGACGTAGTGGAAGAAGTGTGTAAAGAGGTGTCCGACGATGAGGAGACACGGTTGTCAGACAGTGGGGAAGTTGTTGTCAGGGCAGGAAGTCCGAGGGGGGAGCAGACTGAGGGATCGGAGGATGATGAGGTGACAGACCCAAGCTGGGTTGAGAGGCCGGGTGAACACAGTGCTTCTGAGACGGAGGAGAGTCCTCGACCAGAACAGGTTGGAAGAGGCAGTGGTGGGGCCAGACGGAGAGGCAGGGCCAGAGCTGGTGCATCAGCGCCAAATGTGTCAACTAGTGAAGCTCCCGTGGCGAGGGCTCCTGCGGCGAGGGCTAGATTTTCAGAAGTCTGGAGGTTCTTTAAGGAAACACCGGATGACCGACGGACTGTGGTGTGCCACATTTGCCAAACCAGGATCAGCAGGGGTTCCACCACTACTAGCTTAACTACCACCAGTATTCGCAGGCATATGAATGCTAAACACCCCACTCAGTGGCAACAAGCGCGTTCACCTCAGGCCGTGCACACCACTGCTCCTTCCCCTGTGTCAGCTGATAGTCAGCCCCCTGCCCAGGACCCTGCCACAAAAACCCCATCGTCACCTCCACGATCCTCCACAGCATCCACCAGCGTTCAGCTCTCCATACCCCAGACGCTGGAGCGGAAACGCAAATATAGTGCAACCCACCCGCACGCCCAAGCCCTTAATGTGCACATCTCCAGATTGCTAAGCCTGGAGATGCTGCCCTATAGGCTAGTAGAGACCGAGGCCTTTCGCAGCCTCATGGCGGCGGCCGCCCCTCGGTATTCGGTCCCCAGCCGCCACTACTTTTCCCGATGTGCCGTCCCAGCCCTGCACCAGCACGTGTCAGACAACATAATCCGTGCCCTGACCAACGCCGTTTCTGACAAGGTCCACCTGACCACGGACACGTGGACGAGTGCTGCCGGGCAGGGCCACTATATATCGCTGACGGCACATTGGGTTAACTTGGTGGAGGCTGGGACCGAGTGTGACCCTGCGGCTGGTCATATACTGCCGACGCCGAGGATTGCGGGGCCTACCTCGGTCCAGGTGTTTGAGGCCTACTATGCCTCCTCCTCCTCCCACCCCTCCTCCACCTCCTCCTCCGAACGACCATCCGTGGGCATGGCGCCATCAGTCGGTAGCTCTAGGCACAGCAGCAGTGCCGTT
This sequence comes from Engystomops pustulosus, assembly GCF_040894005.1. Taxonomy (NCBI): domain Eukaryota; kingdom Metazoa; phylum Chordata; class Amphibia; order Anura; family Leptodactylidae; genus Engystomops; species Engystomops pustulosus. The sequence continues at coordinate 188,526,920 of NC_092413.1, read as the reverse complement.
GCTTAGCGACAGCAGGCGGTGTTCAAACTGCTGAGCCTAGGTGATAAAAGGCACACCGCCCAAGAGCTATTGCAGGGCATTCCACATCAAACTTGTTAACTTTGTCGCCACCCTGCTGTGTAAGCCACAAAATATACTGGAAAACTTTTTTCATTTACGGATATTATTTCAGCGCTTCTTGCGCAGATGTTTACATTCCCCTCACCCGCCATATCCCAAACTTATAAGAACGCTACTACACTTGATCTTATCCGAAAGGTTCTTAGAAGTGCTGTTTGGGGAGTAGCCTAGAGACAGGGGCTTGGATTGGCGAAAGCTCGCCTGGCAGCGGAGCGCCAGCTCCATGCCAAGAACCAACTAACATAGTTTTAACTGCAGCACCTTTAATCTACTACTAGTTCACTGCCTCCATACATCGTCCCCTTATCAAACGAGCTGTGTCAGGCAGAATTTTGGATTGTTTTCATGGCTTCCATGTTAACTTTGTCGCCACCCTGCTGTGTAATCCACAAAATATACTGGCAAACTTTTATCATGTACCAATATTATTTGAGCGCTTCTTGCTCACCTCCTTTGGTTCCTCTCTGCTACCCATTGGTTTGAAGCCTGAGTCCATTTAGGGTATGTCGCCATGACACTCTCTAGCCTTCCGCTGCTGCCGCTGCCTCTGCATGCCGTCCCCTATAGTGTCAGGGTCAATTATTGGATGTTTTAGATGCTATCTAGCTTCATTCTGTCACTCTGTCATGGCCATGCTGTTGGCCATAATTTTGGCATAATGGTGCGATTATGCAGCCTCAGAGGCATCCATGCATGCTGCCCCTGCTGTTTCCTGTCCATTTCCGTGGTGTTTCCATCCTTTTCTGAGGTTCCCAGGTGTTTGGCCAAGCTTCCCTGTGCAGAGCCTTGGTCCCCTTGAAAAATCGGGAAAAGTTCGTCTCGAATAACGAGTACCCGAGCATTTTAGTGCTCGCTCATCTCTAACACTGACACTTTATCGAGCCTCCAATTCTTGTATCTCTTCTTTTTGTGTCTTTGCTGGATATCTTATGACAAAACCCAAAATAGCCTGAAACCAGAACATACATGGGATCACTAGTAGGAATAGGCTTAGTCATGGGGAGTGGGTGGCAAGATGTGGTGTCAAGGGTCATACCACCAGCCTGCTGATATCTGTACAAACCAATTACATTGTTTAGCCTTGTTATGAAAAGCATCCAAAAAAGGATCAAGAGAACTGACATCATGGAAGGATCACTGCAAGTGTTTTCACATGTTGAAAAAAAAGAAAAGTTCTGACCATATGATGTGATGTATAAGAGAACTATGGACTGTAGGGAAAAATACTATTCCAACCACACTCCACATTAGGTATTAAGGAGCCATTAGACATTATGGGGGACATTTACTAAGGGCCCGATTCACGTTTTCCCGACGTGTTACCTGAATATTTCCGATTTGCGCCGATTGTACCTGAATTGCCCCGGGATTTTGGCGCACGAGATCGGATTGTGGCGCATCGGCGCTGGTATGCAAATGTGTCGCGAAAATGACACTCACCTTCACCAGGTATAGGCCGGTGAATTTCAGGGCATACCAGTGCGCCTCCGGGGAACTTCAGCGCAGCAGCGCCACCTGGTGGACGGCGTAGGAACTACCTTAGTGAATCCTGGCCGGACTCGAATCCACCGCAGAGAACGTGCCGCTGGATCGCGAACGGACCGGGTAAGTAAATCTGCCCCTATGTTTCTCTGGCCTTAAAAGAACATTTTAGGATTTTTCTGTTATTGCCTATCCTTAGCCAAGGACAACTTTCCCTCCTTCGTTTGGATGAGCAGTCTACCAAGCAAACCCTGCAGTGGTTGGCTACTTTACCTCATGTTTTCTGTAATGTGTGTAAGTAAGGTTATTAGGTAATTTACCAATATACATGCTCTGCTTTCTTGATATGTAAAGTGAAGCCTCCTGTCTTTTACCTCATCAGCCGGACATTCCTGTCCATAAAATGGCTGCAGATGGAGGGTCATGTGATCGTATCTGTCCAGGAACAAACACCCTGCCCAGCACCTTATGATAGTATTCATGAATATAGGATCAAGGACCTGGCAGGACGATTGTATATGGACAGATAGAGATCACATGACCCTCCATCTGTGGCCATTTTATGGACAGGAATGTCTGGCTGATGAGGTAAAAGACAGGAGGCTTCACTTTACATATCAAGAAACCAAAGCAGAACTATTAATAGATGTAAATTTATAAATTGCCTAATATCCTGCCCCCAAACTTACACACACACTAGAAAAATTAGGAGGTAAATTGGCCAACCCATTTAAATAATTTTAAATACCGCAGAAAGTGTCTGAAATGACTCTTCACATTCATAAACGAGTTATAGAACTTGGTAGACTTGCCTTTTGTAGGTCTAAGGGCTCCACACTAATTGCACCCGAAAAAGGTGTTGGTAAACTAGAAGTGCAGGAAACATATAAAGAAAAAAATTCATTCAAAGTTGTGAGCATCGGAAACAGACGCAAACAGCTAGAGAGGAAACAGTGGAAATAGAGGAAATAGGAAACAGACGCAAACAGCTAAATAAATGGGTCCACAGCTTTTCTTTGGCCTCCCAGAAAAACATATTTGCATATTCATATTCCCAGAATCCTCAGTGGAGCATGCATGGCGTTTAAGTCTCTGTACACCTGCAAAGACCATCTCCATACACAGTTGAAGCGGTTGTGTCATTAACTATCTAATATATAAAGCTGAGTGTATTTGTGTGTGTGTGTATATATGACCGTTATGTGTGAGGTAAGATGGATAGAGATACAGAGATGGGGGGAGATTTATCAGAAATGTCTGAGCTAGAACTGTTCCAGTTGCTCATGGAAACCATTCAATGGTTTCATAAACAGCTGTGCAAAAATGAAACTTTAGCTCTGATTGGTTGCCATGGCCAACTAGAGCAGTTGTTCTCAGACACTTCTGATAAATCTCCCCAGACAAAGTGATGGTCAGAGACAGTCACTTAAAGAGACAGTCAGAAAGTCACTTTAATAGACGGTCAGAGACAGTCACTCAAAGAGACAGTTAAAGACAGAGAATGCAGAGAAAGAGACAGTCAGAGACAGTCACAGAAAGAAACAGTCACAGAAAGAGACAGTCAGAGACAGTCACAGAAAGAGACGGTCAGAGACAGTCACTGAAAGAGACAGTCAGAGACAGTCACTGAAAGAGATGGCCAGTAACAGTCACTGAAAGAGATGGTGAGAGACAGAGATGGTCAGTGACAGAGACAGTTAGTGACAGTGAGATAGAGACTGTCAGAGAGCGCTAGAAACATATAAATTATTTTCTGTTAACTCATTCTATTTTGTTTGAGCTCATAGCAGTTATTTCTGTATTTTATGTAATTAGTTACTCTATTCACAAGGTTAATCATGTTCCTGTTAATCATTTTGTAAAATTATTTTCTCTTTGTACAGGCAAGCGCAGTCTCTTCTTAGGGTGATCATCATCATCAATAGTATATCTGAGTTTTCCTTATGATCTTATATAAATGTTAACTGTATGTATTGAATTTAGATTTATTGGGATGCTCTTGTTTTGTAGATTGTTTGAACAGAAACGTAGGATGGCCAGGGGAACAAACAAGACAAACAGCAATGGTGGGCTTTGGGAAGAATGTATGGATAGTCTGTGGAACCACCGAGATCCTAGTTTTAATGGGGTTGAAGTAAATGTAATTGCATGTTCCAGCCATAATGGAAGAATAATGGGGCATGTGGAGGGGAGGATGGCACCAGTAGGGCAGCATTTATGTTGGTTGTGCCGTACTCAACTGTGTTCCTACTGATATGTGTGAAAAACAGACCTAGGGACTATGACACATTAAGACTGAAATTTCTCCATAAGTTGAATTGAGGTTAAGAGACATGATGGGGGGCTGGAGCCAACTGTGAAACAAGCGGGTTTGCAAATGTCTCCTTAAATACCACCTTACTACTTTGTGAATGTTTGTAATTCATAGTCTAGTACAGGTAGTTCTTAAGTTGAATTTGTATGTAAGTCGGAACTGTATATTTTATAATTGTTAACCCAGACAAAAATTTTTTGGTCTCTGTGACAATTGGATTTGAAAAATGTTGGGTTAGCAAAATCCAGAGGTCCGTTTGTAACTAGGGGTCATCTGTAAGTCTGGTGTTCTTAAGTAGGGGACGCAGCTGCAGTAAGTGACGCCTAGATGAGGTTTGCAAACCCTTTTTAGGGCCCAAGTCTTTATTTCACAATACGCTTCTCATTATCCTATAATATACATTGCCTTAGTGTTCCCTTTGTGTATTTGAACTAAGCAAAAACTATGAAGAAGACATGAAATACCGCGGGTGGCTGACAATGGCATCTGACATGTGAGAAGATATATAATCCCTGCGCCACTCCTCACTGCTCCAGGATATGAATGTTCTATCTAGCGGCTCTTTTCTTCGCAGATTATTACTTCACTGCAATCATGAAAATATGATTACAATAATAAGCAATGCTGAATTGGCTCTTTTACAACGTGGCCTGCTTTTCATTTCCCGAATTTCTGCTTCCCTTGCCCAACCCCTTAAAGAAAAACTACCAGCAAAATCAAGCATAAGAAACCAGGGGAATATACTCATAGATACTGACTGTAGTATTTTTCTTATGCTGGTTATTCTTCTAAAATCTACTTGTAAAATTATGCTAATGAACCTAAAGAGCTAATGGGGGTGTTACCAGAGCTCCTGTGTGTTGTAGCTTCACAGTTTTTTACACTGTGGGGAGAGAAGGCAGTGTAAAAGCCTGTGAAGATTACAGTACAGAGGGTTTCTGACAATGCCCTTAATAATAATTATAATAATCATCATCATCTTTATTTAGTGCCTTTCAGGCTCATTAGCATAATTGTAAAAGTTGACTTAGAATAACAAATATAAAATAACAAATATAGAAAGTCTACCACAGTCTAAGTGTCTGTATCTATGAGTAAGTGAACCTGGTTTATCCTGTAAGGCATCTACCACCAAGGACTGTATGCAAATGAGCGTGAGGCGCTCCAGGCTCCATAAGTGTTAATGGAACCTGGAGCCCCTTAGGCTCATTTGCATACAGTCTTTCAACCTGGTGGTAGATGTCCTTTACGGCAGGTGATACTTTTTTCAGTTTCCGGTGTCTCGCCCCCCCCCCCCCCCCCCAATGGAGGGTGTAGAAAGAGGCAGTTCCTCAGTTCCACTGGGCGGTTCTACCTTCTTCAGAAGCAAAGTAGGGGACTGTAATAAGACTGGTCTATGCATCCTTATGGTAAGTGCTGCATCCCCTGACTTGATCCTACTATAAGACAGGACTGGAGCAGCGGGGGAGCTCAGTTGGTCCTTGCTCTAACTTCATGCCGCAGGCAAACAAGAATCTGCGCCAAATGAGCGCAGTGCCAAAAGATGTGCAGACCTTGGCTACAGACCAGGCGAAAATGCTTAGACCTTAGAAACAAGACGGTGAACGCAGACTGTGCCCACCACCAAGAGGGAGCAGAGAATGGAGGATGCAGATAGAGCTGAAGCCTTGGACAGATCTCCCACAACCCAGGACCGCCGGACAGACCCGAAAATCCTGGACTGTTGGATCCTCCTGTATTATGTTATGTTTATGTAATAGATATATTTTTCATATGTCTCCGTGTGGCCTTGTCTGTTAATGATTTTAAGAAAACATAGTAAAACATTTAGCAAAAATAAAAAAGATGTCATAAAAGCCACTAATCTGTCACATGCTGTACGTGTATTCTACGTAATGGGACAACGGTTTACTGAATGCGTGAGGAATGTGGTTCTTCTTGTACTTCCTTATAGAATCCATCACTCATTGAGTCAGAAAATCCTTCCCATACTTACTCACACTCCGGCTTAGTCACACATGTACAAGCATCTGTACAGAAGTATTTTAAGGTCTTTTTCCTTTTTAATTTAACCATGTACAGTCTATTTAGAGACCATTGATGGATTAATAGCACTGATATTTTTAAGTTTCAAGTTTTTGAAGGTAACTATTGCGTAAATGTATTTTGTGGGCTGATTTAATTTCCTTTTATAGGAATATCCTGTATGTGTTTCTGTTTCAGATTCATTAGGACAAAGGTACACTGATTCCTGCCCACTATGCCAACATGTCACCCCCTCATCCTCATAGACCACAAGTGTCAACTCCTCATCCTAATAGACTGTAAGCTCTTGTGTCACCCCCTCATCCTCGTAGACTGTAAGTTCTTGTGTCACCCCCTCATCCTCATAGACTCTAAGCTCTTGTGTCACCCCATCATCCTCATAGAATGTAAGCTCTGTGTCACCCTCTCATCCTCATAGACTCTAAGCTCTTGTGTCACCCCTTCATCCTCATAGACTGTAAGCTCTCGTGTCACCCCTCATCCTCATAGACTGTAAGCTCTTGTGTCACTCCCTCATCCTCATAGACTGCAAGCTCTTGTGTCACCCTCTAATCCTCATAGACTGTAAGCTCTTGTGTCACTCCCCCTCATCCTCATAGACTGTAAGCTCTTGTGTCACCCTCTCATCCTCATAGACTGTAAGTTCTTGTGTCACCTCCTCATCCTCATAGACTGTAAGCTCTTGTGTCACCTCCTCATCCTCATAGACTGTAAGCTCTTGTGTCCCCCTCATCCTCATAGACTGTAAGCTCTTGTGTCACCCCCTCATCCTCATAGACTGTAAGCTCTTGTGACACCCCCTCATCCTCATAGACTGTAAGCTCTTGTGTCACTCCCTCATCCTCATAGACTGTAAGCTCTTGTGTCACTCCCTCATCCTCATAGACTGCAAGCTCTTGTGTCACCCCCTCATCCTCATAGACTCTAAGCTCTTGTGTCACTCCATCATCCTCATAGACTGGAAGTTCTTGTGTCACCCCCTCATCCTCATAGACTGTAAGCTCTTGTGTCACCATCTCATGCTCATAGACTGGAAGATCTTGTGTCACCTCCTCATAGACAGTAAGCTCTTGTGTCACCCCCTCATCCTCATAGACTGTAAGCTCTTGTGTCACCCCCTCATCATCATAGACTGTAAGCTCTTGTGTCACCCTCTCATCCCCATAGACTGTAAGCTCTTGTGTCACCCCCTCATCCTCATAGACTGTAATATCTTGTGTCACCCTCTCATCCTCATAGACTGTAAGCTCTTGTGTCATCCCCTCATCCTCAGCCACTGTAAGATCTCGATTCACCCCCTCATCCTCATAGACTGTAAGCTCTTGTGTCACCCCCTCATCCTCATAGACTGTAAGCTCTCGTGTCACCCCTCATCCTCATAAACTGTAAGCTCTTGTGTAACTCCCTCATCCTCATAGACTGCAAGCGCTTGTGTCACCCCCTCATCCTCATAGACTGTAAGCTCTTGTGTCACCCCCTCATCCTCATAGACTGGAAGTTCTTGTGTCACCCCCGCATCCTCATAGACCATAAGCTCTTGTGTCACCCCCTCATCCTCATAGACTGTAATCTCTTGTGTCACCCCCTCATCCTCATAGACTGTAAGCTCCTGTGTCGCCCCCTCATTCTCATAGACAGTAAGCTCTTGTGTCACCCCCCTCATCCTCATAGACTGTAAACTCTTGTGTCACCCCCTTATCCTCATAGACTGTAAGCTCTTGTGTCACCCCCTCATCTTCATAGACTGTAAGCTCTTGTGTCACCCCCTTATCCTCATAGACTGTAAGATCTTGTGTCACCCCCTCATCCTCAGACGGTAATCTCTTGTGTCACCCCCTCATCCTCATAGACTGTAAGATCTTGTGTCACCCCCTCATCCTCATAGACTGTAAGCTCTTGTGTCACCCCTCATCCTCATAGACTGTAAGCTCTTGTGTCCCCCCTCATCCTCATAGACTGTAAGCTCTTGTGTCACCCCTCATCCTCATAGACTGTAACCTCTTGTGAGCAGGGCCCTCACTATTGTTTCACATGACTGTTGATTATCATTAACATGGCGGCTGCATTTGCATCCATGGGAAATCTCAATAAAAAAGTGGTCATGTATTTTGTAATTCTCTCCTTTAAAATCTTTTCTAGTAATCTGGGTAGGTTCATCTTACATCTAGAGATACACGGTAGTAATGGGCAAAATCATGGAGAACATAACATTTTGTGCATCTATGTACCTTATTAGAAAGAGAAGTGCTCTCCTCATGAATACATCAGGCTCATAAACTGTGTAATGGACAGTGGAATGTGGACCATTGTGTCACTTAAAGGATAGGGGCTAACTTGCTGATCGTCTGGGGTCTCGGTGATGGGACCCCCATGAGTCACTAGTCCTTTGTGTTTCTCTTGTAGCCCGAAATGAAGAAAGCAGCCGGTTGCGCATGCGCCGACTGCTGTATTCATTTCTATGGCGCTGACGACGATTGCTAAGTACTTTCTCCATAAGCGCCATAGAGATGAATGGTGCATGCATAAGAAACATTAAGTAGCCCGCTACCGACAACCACCGCAAATCAAGGTTTGGGTGGTTGGGGAGCAGCTTTTTAGTTCATCACATTTGCGGTACAAAACATACTGCAGGTATGATGAACCATCCCTTTAAATATCCTGAGAAATTAGTCACAATTCAGTAGGAAGCAGTACTTCCCTGTGGGTGAGAAAAAACTTCAGAGCACTACTTAGGCACATACTATAAGGGCAGGCGGCCATTCACTGCCCACTCTTAACCCCTCATTCACTATAAGATGAATGACCATATTATTCATGGAGGGTCAGCCTGTGCTCACTGTCTACTGAGTCATGGTGAAGGAGCAAAGATACCCTGTGTTCTGACCCCATGAACATTGATTTAACTTCCTAATCACAACATAAGTGTATGCCAATTAACACCTGTCACTTAAAGGAGTAATTAAAGGGGCTCCCTTTTACCCTTGGTTTCAAGAATGAGGAAAGCAAAGTTTCATAAAAATCCATGAATCTCTGCTTAGAATGATGTAACACAGTAATAGTAAACTGTTATTAGGGCCAAAAGGGTTTAAGCTTTCAACCAAGATGGGTAAAAAAAAATTTAAAAAGTGGGGATAACTACAGAAATAAACATGGGACAAATATTTCATAAAAATCTATCCAATGAAACTAAGGTTCACCCTGTTTTCCCAGCCCCTTTTCCCGGGATGTAGTAGAAGGAATCTTTTTTTTAATGTAGAAACTACATTCAGCATAACCCAGATACAGCGACGTGGATGTAGTATTTTTCTGTTCTCCTCGGGGGCTGGTTTAACGTGAGTCCCCGCCTCTCACACATCGGAAAGCTGTATTAATGATTAGTCTCCTCCCCTCTGAAGATGGGGATCATTCTAGTTGACAAGTTTTCAAATATCGAATGCTCTACATTAAGAGTTTAAACTGTGCAGCTAGTGGATTCTGACAATATGCTATTCAATGGTAAAATCCGCCTATAGTGTTTTAATAATTTGAATATTAATAAGTGCTGCTTCTTCCATGCTCCTTTGTTGAAGATCATTGAATGTGGTTGGTTTCGTTCTGTAGAACAACAAAATCCAGCTCACCTCTCCAGGCGCTTGACCTTCATGCACGGAGATATAATTCACTGCAGTAGTCCACAAACAAGGATTAGCTCCAGCACGTCCACGGGGATACTTTAAAAAAATGTCTTCTTTTATTTCTTGTTATAAAAAATCATACACAGCAAAAAGATTGTCAGGATTTGGGATCAGTGGATGCTCTGGACCACCGCGGGAGGTAGTACTAGCCAACACCTGGGACCGGAGTCTAAGTGGCACCTGGTCTTCACCAGAGCCCGCCGCAAAGCAGGATGGTCTTGCTGTGGCAGGGTACCACCAGGTCGTTCCACAGGTGGCGTTTTCAGCCAGGTAGTATGGTGCACACAACATTCCTCTTGCAATGATTAACCACAAAGAGTAAACTCATGTTGTCATGTCTTGTTGCATGATATGATTGTAGGATTATATAATGATACTAGTTGCAAGTTGGATTTGGTATATATGATGCATTGCAGATATTAATTTGAATGTTATTGTACCGTCGGTGTACATTGGATTATTGCTTTTTGTGGACGATTCACCTGGACTGTTTCATTTTATATCTCTCCTGTTTTAACAAATGATGTAAACAATGAAGATTGCTCATTTTAGAACAGCATGGTACATTCTCATTCCCTCTTTGTTTTGGTTTGGTGTAGGATTATACATGTATGTGTGTGAGGGCAGCCTTGGTTTCTTTGGCATGACATAGCTTGCCGTATAGCTGATGGTCTTGTATGACTCTATTACTGGTACATGTGACATTTGTATTTTGCAAACGTATTCATGTTCGTGTTGGTTTTTGCATTTAAATGTTTGGAGCACAAACAACCAACATGACCATGAATAAGTCTGTGTAGGATGAAACGCGTCGCTCTGTTCACACTAGGTCCAGTCTGGTCATTTATCTGTTTGCCATGGATGATGATAAAAGTATTCCCGTGGACGTGCTGGAGTTATTCCTTGTTTGGGGACTACTGCAGTGGGTTTCGTTCTGTAGGCACGGCTTTTTAGGTGGCCCCAAATGAAAAAGTGTAATGACGACCAGTCTGGAGAACGAGCTGCCACTCATTTCTAACTCTTCTTCCAAACTATTGTCTAAGAAATAGTTTGGCTAAAAACTGTTGAACTGTTACAGTAATGTGTGGTCCTGCATGGAAGGAGGTGGCATGTTTAGGTGGCATCATAGCATCATAGTAAAAGAGGTTAGAAAAAGACATCAGTCCATCAAGTCCAATCTATACAATATATTGCGTTGATCCAAAACTCGGCAAAAACTTTGCAATGCTCATGCCAATTGGCCCACAACATGAAGGTCGGAAAAACTCCCTGGATCAACAGAAACTACTGACAAAAAGGTCTATTCCCATACGATGTTATATAATTTCTCTCCAGAAAATCATCCAGGCCTCTCTTCAACATGTACATAGTATCCACCATAACAACCTCCTGCGGCAGAGAGTTCCATAGTCTCACTGCTCTTACAGTAAAGAATCTTTACCTATAGCAATGGTAGAAACACCTCTCCTCTAGGCATAGAGGATGTCTGCTGTCTATGGTTATGGTAGGACCTCCTCTCCTCTAGGGACCAATTATTATCAATAAAGCTTCATTACAGACACCTTACAGCTGATCATTGCAGCCTGGGACTACAGTAAAGCATCCAGGGAGCTTCACCAGATGTCACACTGAGCAGAGAGGTCGGTCTGTAACCAGGGGTCGTCTGTAAGTCAGGTGCCCTTAAGTAGCCTGTATGCTCTTTTTAAACGTTTTTGCACACATTTCGATTTTTACCAATTTCAGTGCCAAAATTGAAAAAACCTTGGTCAATTTTTCTGGTGGAATCCGAAACTGAAATAAAAAATGTGGGTTCCCATTTAAATTTTAAAGTTTACAAATATATTTGTAAAGGGTGATATTGATAAGAGAAATTCTCACTAGATGTTTGTAAAAATTCATGATGTAAATGGAAATAAATTAGGACAATAAATTAATAATGAATAATAAAGTATTGAACACATCAAGAAAGAATTGTGCAAAAACCATGAAAAGTCATGAAAAAAGTGATCAGAAAGCAAAACTGTCACTTAGTGATAAAGTTGTCGCGTCACTAAGAAGCCACACAAGAAAAACATCTCATACTAGGAAAAACCAGTTTGCTAAAGATCTTTGCAATGGCATCAATTGTAAGCTCTTTGTTCCATCTACCATGTTATACCATGTAATGCCTTATTTTATCTCTATATATACCCTATGATCTGTAAAGTGCTGAGTTGGCATCAGAAGCTTTACCCAAGGGTCAATGATCACCTGTGAGATCTACAGAAAGACCAAGAATCATCAGGCACAATTGTTTCACTCCACCTCCATAGCCTTTATGCACATTGTATGCAAGACTCCTTTGAAAAAAAAAGTATGGTCAAGAGCATTTAAAGTTTCCTTAACAACTTTCAGACAAGCCTGTGAAATACTGGGAGAATGTAATATAATTGAACATCTTGGATTCCATATCACATAAAGGGCACCTGTCATCAGGTCTGTGTCACTAGTCCTGTCACCTCTACCTGTTGGAGCAGGTCACAAGGATCCCATCCCAGCCTTTATCTAGTTATTTCATACATTATTCATTGTAAAATCATCTATTCTTTATTATGCAAATGAGGCTGGTCACATGGTCAGAGACAGTGATGTCACCCCTGTTATTTATAAGTTAGAAAATTGGGGACATAGGCAACTTCCATTCCAAAATAATCCATGGCAGGGAATAGTATCTAAAAGACAAACTAACTATCACTAAAGTGTTTGATTCTGTCTTTTATTGGTAGCGCGGAGGACAATAGCGGCCACTGGATACCGGCTGTATCGCCCAACGAGGGTTTCTTACCAAAGTTGTTGCTAGTAGAACGCGCTGTGTTCCAAAAGAGGGGGGAAGCCTGATAATGAGAAAGTGGAGTGAGTGGCTGGATGCACTGTTCTATACTTATTTCACCCGCTGTGCGATGTTTCCATAACTTTTATGGGAGTCCCGGAGACAGTGTAGCCCATCAGAAGGAACAGGGAGCCAATAGGTTTTATTATAGAGATAGGTCCCGGTCCCAGAGGTGGGATCTGCATGTATCACACACATGGCCGGCATCAGCACCCGGCTTACCCAGGCTAAAGTGCCGGGGCCCCACATCTCCCAGAGGGGCCCGCGGCACACACTGGTCTGATCATAAAACTCAATTACAACGGCATCCTTGTGACGGCGATGTAGTTGAGAGACGCGCGCTGGCGATGGGGTGGTGACGGGGGTGACAGGGGGGAAAAGGAGGGGGAAGGAGGGTTGCACTACAAGCTTGCTTCGGCAATTGACAGACAGAGTGTCTCTGCTCACTGTGCAGGATGCTGGCTGGCGAAGTGATGACCTCACGCCGCCAGCGTCACTGAGGTGAAGAGGAGCGCGGGATGAAGCCCTGGACCTGCATATGCTTGAGGTAAGTTAACGTTTATTATTTTTCTACTGCCCACTATATGGAACTTAATGTGCATTAAATTAATTCATGGGGCAGGGGGCTGTATATACCTAATTAACCCCTTAAGGACGCAGGGTTTTTCAGCTCATTTCTCGCTCTCCAACTTAAAAAATCCATAACTTTTTCATTTTTACGTGTACAGACCTGTGTGAGGGCTTATTTTGTGCGTAACAAATTTTACTTTCCCGTAATGTTATTTATTTTAACATGCCGTTTACTGCAAAGCTGAAAAAAAATTCCAAATGTGGAAAAATTTAAAAAAAACGTCACGTTCTTGTGGGCTGTTTTTACGACTTTCACTCTTCGCTCCAAATAACACGCTTACTTTATTCTTTGGTTCGGTGCGATCGCGGTGATACCAAATTTATATAGGTTTTATTGTGTTTTAATACATTTTCAAAAATTAAACGAATGTGTACAGAAAAGAAAAAAAAAAATTTTCTGACGCTAATAACTTTTTCATACTTTGGCGCACGGAGCTGTGTGAGGGGTCATTTTTTGCGAAATGAGGCGAAATTTTCATTGCTACCATTTTGAGGTCTGTGTGACATTTTGATCATTTTTTATTTCATTTTTTATGTTATGTAAAAAGGTGTAAAAGTCGCATTTCGGACATTTGGGCGCCATTTCCCGCCTTGGAGGTCACCGCCGCCCGTAACCGTTTTGGTATTTTGATAGATCGGGCATTTTGGGACGCGGCGATACCTAATATGTTTGTGATTTTTACTGTTTATTATGTTTTATATCCGTTCTAGGGAAAGGGGGGTGATTTAAACTTTTAATATTTTATTAATTTTTTTTATTTTTTAGACTTTTTTTTTAATTTTTTTTTTCACTATTTTTTAGACCATCTAGGGTACATTAACCATAGATAGTCAGATCGCTCCTACCATATACTGCAATACTTCTGTATTGCAATATATGGCATTTTTGCAGCACATTCATTACATTGTCTCACATTCAGAGACAATGGCAATGTAAGGTTCACAATGGGTCAGAGTTTCAGAATCAACATGTCAAATGTTTAATGTAAGCTTTGCAGCTTTTGGGGAAATAGAAAATAATTGAAAAAAAAAATAAAAAATAATAATAGTTTGAGGGACTGAAACCTGGAGCCGGCCCTGATCACACATTTATGATATACCGGATGGGTAACGCAATGTAACAAGACAAATGAGTAAAACTCTGGTGGGGACATCACAATGGTGTAACTGTCAGGTTGGTATTTGCGCTGCTGAAGTAAATGAAATGTTTGTCAGATTAATGAACAGGATTATATTTGCAAATGTCACAGAAATGATAAATGACAGGAGAATAAATATAAAAAAGGATACAAGGAAGACACATCTTAAAGCATCTACATAAAGTTTAACCAGTAAAATACGTCAAACTATGACCTAGAGGAACATAGCGTCATAGAAACAAGAGTAATGAGAACAACTAAAATACACAACAATGAGGTAATAATTAAACACGTGGAAATGTATAAAAACATTTGACAAGGGGTCACCATATAGAGGATAAACAATAACGGATGAGCTCATGCTGTAGCGTTGTGATCCAGAAACCAGCTTTGATGTGTGTGTAATGGAAGTCAACAAAGAACAAAAGAAGGAGGAAGAAATAGGTGATACCAGAAAACAATAGAGCAAAGTAGATGTCAACATACATGTTACATCATAGGTATAGTATGTGTGTACTCCTATCATTTACAGCTACCTTAACTGTGAAGGGCAAACAGTCCGATCAGTGAAAACATATCAGAAAGAACAGGACAATTCTAGAAAAATATTTGAATACTAGCTGTAGCTCCCGACGTTCCCCGGGATAGTAAATAACTGCTCTTAGCTACAACAAAATAGAATGGGTTAACAAAAAATGTTTTATATGTATCTACAGACTGTCTCTGACCGTCTGTCTGTTGCCGGCAGTCCCTTTCAGTGACTGTCTGTCGCCGGCAGTCCCTTTCAGTGACTGTCTGTCGCCGGCAGTCTCTTTCAGTGACTGTCTGTCGACTGACTGTCTCAGAGCTCAAGTTTCATTTTTGCACAGCTGTTTATAAAATCACAACTGGTCTACGAGTCACAGGCATCAACTGTGTAAAATTTGGTGATTGCAGATTCCTTTAGCTGACATACTTACATATACTCAGCTTTATATATTAGATAACCAAGATTCCTTACTGCATCACACACCTGAAAACTAATAAAGATAAAGCAGATATTTACAGACACATTCACTTAAAGGTATATTGATCTGCAGTTCCCCAGCATGGCCACTATACAGTGTATGGAGCTGTCTGCTTTCATCCATCTATTCCTGGCAGGAGCTACTATTATCTGACTAGTGGAGGTATAAGATGGATCAGCTGTTTAAAGGGGTTGTACACTTTCAGCAATTATTAGATATTCTTTGTAAGATGAAAAGTTATACAATTTTCCAATATGCTTTTTGCATTAATTCCTCATGGTTTTCTACATTTCTGCTTTCTGTCATTCAACAGAATGACAACATATTCGCTTCCTGTTGGTAAACCCTGGTCCCTGATCATGTGATGTCACACAGGTTATGCTCAGTGATATAACAAGCCACTCACCTGTATGACATCACATGACCAGGGACCAGTGGTTTTTTTTATCAATTTAATTTAAACAATGAAGCTTCCAATAGAATGACAGCAAACAGAGATCTAGAAAACCCTGTGACTGTATAGCTTTTCATCACACAAACATTAACAATTATTTGCTGAAAGTGGACACCTCCTTTAAAGGGGCTTTTTTTGGGGGGGGGGGGGGGGGTAGATTGTACTTTCTGTAGTGGTTATGTTAGGTATTGCAACTGACCACAATTGTCCCTTCAAACAGCTGATAGATAGGGGTGAGGAGGGACATCAAGTTTTTCCTGGATAGGCATGAAGAATTCCTTTAACTAGCAAGAAACTGGTCCAGTAAAACTGCAGTTACTTTTGGTGCACAGTGTGGTGGTGTCTTACTCAGCAATTACTAGAAATGTGACCACCCACTGATGATGTATATCTTCTTATAGCTGAGGGAGTAAATGTGTGCATGCTGTGGGGAATTTCCTACCGACATGGGGAGCATTGTGCAAAGAGGGAGCTAAAAGGCAAATCTCTTCAAAATTGCATTGGAAAGGAAGGTAATACTTTCTTGTGTTTATGGCACATTTTTTCAGTGTTCTAGTTAATTGTCAAATCCAGGTCTTGTGGTTAAAGTCTATTACGTTGAAGGGAATTAATCACCAGTTTTGACCTTGCAAAACTTCTGATGATGTCATGTAGGATCCCTGAAAATAGTGTGAACTTTTGCAGAATATCAGTCTGTCCCTGATGTTTTTTTCTGGAGAGAAGAGGCTTCTTTGCTGCCCTCCTCGACACCAGGCCTTCCTCCAAGAGTCTCCTCAGTCTCACAGTGCGTACAGATGCACTCACACCTTCCTGCTGCCATTTCTGAGCAAGCTCTGCGCTGCTGGTAGCCCGATCCCCAAGCTAAAACATTTTTAAGAGACGGTCCTGGCGCTTGCTGGTCCTTTTTGGCTGCCCTGGAGCCTTTTTGGCAACAATGGAACCTCTCTCCTTGAATTCCTTGATGATGAGATAGATTGGTGACTGAGGTGCAATCTTTCTAGCTTCGATACTCTTCCCTGTTAGGCCAGTTTTGTGCAGTGCAATGATGACAGCACATGTTTCTTTAGAGATAACCATGGTTAACAGAAGAGAAAAAATGATGCCAAGCACCAGCCTCCTTTTAAAGTGTCCAGTGGTGTGATTCTAACTTAATCATGACAGATTGATCTCCAGCCCTGTCCTCATCAACACCCACACCTGTGTTACTGGAGCAATCACTGAAACAATGTTAGCTGTACCTTTTAAGGCGCCTGCAATGAAGTTGAAGTTTTGGGGGAAAAAGTTCATTTTCTAGGCAAATATTGACTTTGCAATTAATTGCTGTTAAGCCGATCACTCTTTATAACATTCTGGAGTATATGCAAATTGCCATTATAAAACCTGATGCAGTAGACTTTGTAAAAATTAACATTTGTATCATTCTCAAAACTTATGGCCATGACTGTAGTAGTGATTCTTACACATGAGGGCTCCAAACTCTACGGCAGACGCGTGGCAAGTACATGGCTAGTTATATGGACCAGTTTCTTTTGCTGAGGCAAGTGAGCTCAGCAGCCAAGAGGGAATATGGAGGTGGGAGCAGACTATCATGATGGGTCAGATTGCCCAATGTTGTGTTTTCTTTTATCAATGAGAAAGGTCCCTTCAAGGATGGTTGTCGTCTCTAAGGGCAGTTCAACGCTGCTGTCGTCGGTCCATGAACCAAAGACCATGCAGAGTCCTGAGGCATGGAGCACTACTGGCGATGGCAACTCCTTACATCAAGACGATCAATGGTGTAAGGAGTTCCTGCTTCTTTACGAAGCAGCGGTGCCGAGACTGTAATCATGTTTACATTGTCGAAGCTGCCGTTAGTGAAGAAGCAGGGGCTCCTCACGCCATAGATCGCCATGATATAAGGAGCCGCCGTCCCCAGCAGTGTCCTACTCTGCATGGTCTGTGGTTCACAGATCGACAGCGAGAAACTGCCCTAAGGTTACCTAGTTGTGTAGGAGGGGTGAACGTTGCAGCACAAGGAATGTACATGGAGACTTATCTACAGTATATGTTACCCCGAGCACCAAGGCTGAATATGTCACATTTTTCTCAATTAAGGTTATGAATCAACGCAATTACAACAATTTATTGGGCGTAGCAAAAAAACTCTGTGTTCTGCCTGAACGCAATATCTGTCCCTCAGCCCATCCCAGGAATTTTTGTTCACGCAAGGTAAAAGCCTGCGGTCTTCTAAACTTCTACATATTCTGCTAATAATCATCCATCTAACAGGACTAGGTAGTGCTAAAATACTGGAGACTACAAGGAGGCATCAGCATAACAAACAATGTTTCCCATCACAGCCAAATAAATTAAACTTTCCTTCATAACTAAAAATAACTGTGGACCACTTCTCCACTGCCCACACAACATGCTCAACAAAAAGGAGTCTAGCCTTTTGATTGGTCACTGCAGAGTGGGTTTTCAGTCCAAATACTCTTAAATGTTGTAACATTCTATGATCCTTCCTGAACTAGAGAGAAATTCCCGCTGCAGTGTAGAAACAATTACCCATGGAGAGTCTCTGCATTATCCTGTCCTCTCTTGCATTTGTCTTTTGAGGGCGTCCGGCCTTCATGTGGAACTTAAATAAGTTAGTGACGTTCTATACATACAATATTCTAGAAATCACAGACTTGGATTGCCCAATGGCTCTTGCTATGGCTGACAGGGTCACCCCTTTGGCATTCATCTGGACAACCTACTGCAGACACCCTGGCTCGTGTTTGGTTTTTAGAGAATCATAGTTGTGGCTGTTAATGAGTAGGGTCGCTGCAGAGATCCACTATTCCAGACAATACGATTGAGTAGCTACTCATCATGTGATATTTACATACGAAAAACAGCTGCCCAACATGTGAAATTTTTAAAACAGTTGAGTGTGATTATTTAATAATTTAATAAAAGTTAAGTTTTAGGCCTGACCAATAAGGCTTTTTTTTTTTTTTTTTTTAATCTCTTAGGACAGTTTTGAAAATTCGATTTTTGTAAAGTCAGTGCAAATTGGAAAGTTAAGTTGCAAATTAGGGACTCACTATGCGTTACTTTTTTTCACTAAAACTATTTTGGCTTATGGACACATACAGATTGGTTTTCTCTTCCTGCCTTCAGTGATTTTTCACTGATAAATTACTAAACCATTCTTTTCAATGGGCTTTTTCACGCTTTTTTTTTTTCAGTTTAGAACCTGCAACATTGGATCAGTGGAAAAAAACTGAAGTGTGAAAAGGCACATTGAAAAGAGTGGTTCAGTAAGGCATCAGTGGGGGTGGGGGGGGGGGGGGGAGAGAGAAATCACTGAAACCAGAAAGACAAAACCAATCTTTGTGTCTATAAGCCAAAATGGGTTCAGTGAAAATTCACTGATGTGAAAAAACACCAAATGTGAAACAGTCTTACATAGGGTTTGCCAGGTAATTAAAGAAATTAGCACCAAGCATCAGATTAACACCAATAACGTGACAATAATTGAAAGCATTTTACAATTTTGATCAGTGTCTTATACAATGATTTCATTTACAATTTAATTCTGTGCTTTAGAACATTTAGAATTTATGTAAATAAAATACTGTCATTGTACTCATGATATACCGTAGTCACATGGGACTACACAATGACCTTGATGTTCGGGAAATTGTGTTCTCTAATTTTGATCTCCAGTGTATATATACTGTCAGCCCCCAGGTTATGTACAAGATAGGGTCCATATGTTTGTTCTTAAGTTGAATGTGTATGGAAGTCGAAACTGGAAATTTTAGAATTGTACATTTTTTTTTGCCCCAGTGAAAATTAGAGTTTCACAATTTTTTGCTGTAATTGGACCAAGGATTATCCATAAAGCTTCATTACAGACACCCTACAGCTGATCATTGCAGTCTGGGACTATAGTAATGTATCCAGAGAGCTTCACCAGAGGTCACAGTGGGCAGAGAGGTCCGTCTTTAACTAGGGGTTGTCTGTAAGTCAGGTGTCCATAAGTAGCAGAGCACCTGTACTGTAAATCTGTGAGCTGATGAATGTCAGATATAGACTGTGAGCCAGTTCTACTATCAGGCATGATACACTCTCCGTCTCAGATCTTGTGCTTTGATCATCAATCTAATCACTTGGCGGCGGAGTAACTGCTCAAGAGACGCATTAAGACAAACACTGGCGTTACAGAACTAGAAACGTGTTAACCAGCAAAACACGTGTTAGTTTGTGAACTTGTTTGTTTTGTATCACTTGTTTGTGAAGTTACTTTATACAAATTTTATAGCAGCATATTTAGCTATTTCACTATGCCCATTCCCATAATCTGAATACACGTAGCCAACGTTAAGATACAAAATTGCATTTTATTTTTAAATGAAAATAAACCAAAAAAAATTTACATGATTTACCAAATATGGATGCAATAACAGAAAATGTGTTTTGTCACAGTATATTAACACTGATGCGAAAACAAAAATGGTGTCACTAGTATCAGAACATAAAAGTCAATGAAAAGTCTCATTTCCAATTTTTACTTTAATAAAACGAAAAATATAAATTTGCAAACCGGATCAAGGATAAAAGACGACGCCCCCATTTTTCTGCAGCAGATTCTTCAAACATTTAACCAAAACGTATAGTAGCAGGAGTGTAGGGTACTGGACAGGGGGCGATTTACCCTTCCCATCCCATGTGTTATGGTCACTATGTAACCTTCGGATATTAGCAGTTGCACTAAGGAATCTACAATTCTTTGTGCAATAATTTGGCAAGAAAAGTTGTATTTGCTATGAAGAAATGAAGGTAGTAATATACTGTCAGACTTGTATGAACTAATTTTGTAACTGAATAATCAAGACTCCCCTTGGAATGTTTTACTCGGTTAAGGGGTCTATCGAGGGGGAAGTGAATATCATCTATGGACATATGAATGAACCAGGCTGCAATGGCAGACATAGCCCATGGACATTTCTAAAAGAAAGCATTTTATGTCCTATCCTCCAAGTGGAAACCCGATTCGGTGAGGGTCTAGGACTAGGAGGACCTCCAGCGATCCAGGGGAGAAAAAAAAGGTCCCATCTCCCCCTAGGTGAGAATCTCAGCACATACACAATGCTCCTACATTTCAATGTGACTAAGAACTACAAGAGTACAGCTTGGTTGGTAGAGAATGGAGAACCATTGTGCACTCAATACACATAGACCCCTTTATGAGTATTAGTGGGAACCCCAAGGGTCCGATTAAATAATTAATCCTAGGTCAAATTTACACAGACAATGTTCTCACAACAAATGATGAAATCTATTGGCGCCTCCTTACTTCCAATTTCATGGGTATATGAAATAAACCCAGGTGTAAATGACATGCAAATTTCATATAACGATTAACTAATGGTAGACGCTACAACCAATCCCATACGGAGCCCCAGGCGCCCAAACTTAGTTACTTCCAGTCAGGCCGCTTACACACAAGCGCGTCTGATGTGTCCAACCTCCATCACACTCACAGCATGTGTTGACTATGACCAACCCAACCGCTGACAACCAGAACTGAAACTACATGCCGAGTTCAGTTCCGGTTGCTCAGTGTTTGGGCCAGACGTTCCAGCAATACACCGTGTGACACCAGTTGGTTTCATAGCAGCAGGTCCCTTTGTATAATGTGTCCATGATTTTTATATTCCCAAACACCAAGCGATCAGAACCTCACCAGTTTTTCATTGTTTTAATCAGGGAGTATGTATTCACAGAGAAATGCTGAAGGCTAGACGATTGTTTATACAATCATTGCAATGGGGGAGATTTATCAAAAGTATGTGAGAGCAGAACTGTTCTAGTTTCCCCATGGCAACCAATCAAAGCTCAGCTTACATTTTCCCACAGCTTTTTATAAATTTATAGCTGAGCTCTGATTGGTTTCTATGGGCAACAAGAAATTTTTTACCCTAGAAACTGCTGATAAATCTTCCTAATTGCACAAAGGAGATGAATCTTAAACAGGCTCTTCCACTAGCATCACATTTGGGGGGGGGGGGGATTTGGTTTACTGGGAGACCATCAAATCCTAGTGTGAATTGGGCAATAGACTATAAAACATGAATTGCTAGTCTTACATATGGACGGTCCACAGAAACTTCAGAATGTGTAGGAACCAGATTGTTAATTACTCGTTAGAGACAGCTGACCAGTATCCTTTTAGAAAAATAAAAAAAACATTGCAGTGTCAGATTAATAAGACAGAATGTAATAACGTGATCGAGGCCGGAGTATCCTCAGCAGATGCTTTCCCAGAGGTCCTCTTATACATTGGGGTTGTGTTCATACATTGCATTTTCTTTAAAGCAGAGTCCTGGGTGGAGCTGTGTAAAAGTAGTGAGGTCTAAGTTCTTCAAACAGCTATTTGGTCTCAAAGTTGTGGGCAGGAGCCGAAATTACTGTTTACATTTGGGTCCAGAGGTTTGCGAGCGTCCCTCCCTTGCTGGAGCCTATGTGGAAAAGTGATGCCCTATCTTGCAGCCATGCCGGTGATTAACCAGGGGTTTTCCCACTGTCCAATCACAGCAACTAAAACAAAGTTTGGGTCCTCTCATCTCAAACCGTGTAGAGGCAAGTGGAGGATCTAGAGGGACTTTATGTGTCTCTATATGGTGCGTCACAAGCCGCCTGTCTAGCCATGAGAAATACTAAGGCTTTTGTCGTTAGACTTTCTGTAGGCCAAGATTTGTTCTGCGTCTCATCTATAGACCAGTGAACATGCTGACCTGCAATACCAGACACATCAAATACATTAAAATAAGCAGCTGTCACTACATGGGAGGATCAAGCCAAAATCCTGGACATACACATAAAGTTCTGTAGAAATCCTGCACAGAACAGGGGCTGATAATCTGCTTTAACATCAACTGATGGCCACCTATAGTGCTGGGGGTTAACAATATTACAAACAAAGCACAGTATGGAGGCTCCTGCTCCAGCCAGTTGCCTTACAACCAGGTCAGTGGAGGATGAACAAACCAAAAGGGAGGAATGGCTGAGGTCTCCTTAAGACGTAGAGAGAGTATTCCATTATGTTACATGGTTTAAAATGTAAGGAAAGGAGGAAACGAACGGAGGGTGCGCTGGGATTTATTTTTTGTCTTTTCAGCTTTTCTTTTAGTACCTTAAATTAGCGGCTTGTGCAAAAGCGACACTTGAACCATCCTAATGAAAGACATGCAAAGCTGTGGAGCCTTTGTCATAAATAAAACATTTTGTAATTGTACTTTGCACTAGGAAATTGCAATTTTTTAAATTCTATGACCACCTAATAATCCAAAGCATAAAATAGGAATCGCCGTGGCCCATCAACACCACGCTAAAAGAATTTTTTGCGGAAAACGTATTTAACATTGGCAAAATACATCCTCCATTAGCCCGTTGCCATCTCCGGTATTGGAATATTAGACCAGGTCATCTCCAGTTTCACAGGTATTTTGCAACAAATTCAGAGACAATGGCAATGTAAGGTTGACAATGGGTCAGAGTTTCAGAATTAACATGTCAAATGTTTAATGTAAGCTTTGCAGCTTTTGGGGAAAAAAGAAAATTGAAAAAAATATAAAAAATAATAAATAAGAGTCATTGAAGCCCCAAATAAAAAATAGAAGACTTACAGGGTTGTGTGTGCCAGGGAGTTACTGGCATCACGAGAGGCTGCTTAGTCCTAGTGAAGGACTAATACTACTGAAGAGAGACGTGCGACAGGTTATATCTTTCTTTACGGTTCCTTCATCTCCCAGCCAGGCCTCCCCCAACCACCGGATGTCATGGAGATTTGCCAAGCAATAGGCATTAAGGATGAGACAAAGCCAAGTTGGGGAAATAAAGAAAAAAAAATCTTATTAGGAGTGGCAAAGTAACAGAATGTGAACAGGAAGAAGATATGAAGTTGGTCAATTCCTTTCTTGTACAAACACAGTCTCTTGAGGACACAAACCGGCGTCTTGTAAAGTGATATCATAGTCCAAATGTGATAACTTCCGTCGTGGAAAATTTGTTAGGAGCTCAAACCTCTCGTTGGGATATCCTTTCTGCTGCACGTGCTTGACTAGAGCCTGGGAGACAAGATGGAAGAGCAAAGTTAGTCAATCATATCTACGGCCAGTCCACGACTTTAGAAGACCCGACTTACAGACGACCCGTAGTTACAGACGGACCTCTGTGCCCACTGTGACCTCTGGATGTTGGTAATTTACTATAACTTTATCCCCAGACCCATCATGAAGCTTTATTATTTCATCCTTGTTCCCTTGTCAACCCAACATATTTCAAATTCAATTTCTACAGGAACCAAGAAATAATTTGGTTCCATTTCTCTTCAGCATCTCTAGTTTAGAAGATGTTGATGAAAATAGTTCCTTGTTCTTATGACTATGGCTCTTATGGCTTATTAGTGTTGGAGCATCCAAAGTGGATGACCAAGAACACCTCACCACAGGAAATCACAGGTTTCGGCGACCTGATAGCAAATCTCAAGTCAAAAGCCATAAAATGTGACATTTAAGAAATGTTAAAAATTAAACATTAAATGACCCCTAGTATGAGCAGCGCAAACTTTTGTAAGGTGGCAATAGCAGATTTCCAAAAGTAGGCCTGATCGAAGAAAACGAGTGTTATTTCCAGAATCAAACACACTTAAAACAGCTCCAACTTTTAAGGCACCAAAATGAGTCCCCAATTCAATTACTAGATTTATACAATTATTATTTTTTTTTTACACTTGTTTATCAAAAAGTAAAAACCTGGTCAATACAGATGTGTTTTCACGCCTGAGTTACTCACGCCTGAGGCGTTATAGGCGATGTGAAATACATACCATCAACTTGGCTTTTTCAGGAAGTGAAATCTGTTCCCTTTTACCGTCTGGGTATCGCAACATTAGCTTTGCTTTGGGACCTGCAGAAAACAAAAGTGTAATAAGTACTCCACAAGCTTTCATGGGAAAAAAAAAGTAGGTATACACAGTACAAACCATTACTAGCATCTGGACAGTCTTCTGAAGAGTCATCATTCCCAAAACTGTCTTTAGTATCTTGAGATTCTGTAGGAGTCTTTTCAGGTAGCGCATGGTGGTTTGAGGAGTTGTCTTCTAATTCTTCAACAACTGCCTCTGCTCGACTCAAATCGTCTTTCCTGTGCCCAAGGGTTTTAGATGTGGCCTTCCGAGATTTACTGCAGGAGTTTTCAGTCTCTGGCAAGGACACTGCTGGCCTCTCCTCTTCTTCCTCGTGATCTGATCCACAGACGGAGATGAACTCTTCACTGCCAGAGTACAGCTCCGTGTCCGACTCCTCTTCATATCGAGCGGCCGGTTTACTGACTGTAGAGTCGAAGTGGGTTTCTTGCAGGGAGGCGCGTATCGCTGCCTCTAGCTGACTGTCCTCACTTGCATCGATGAGGCTCTCCTGGAGGACAGTAAGACCACTAACGCAAATTAGAGGAGCAAGATTAAGGAAACTATAATCAATAGTTCTCTAAAGAAAGATACAATACACTTCTCAGAAAGACAATCACATCTTAGCCCTCTTGCACATGAATGGTCCCATCTCTTTGCCATGCTAACACTTCAATTACAGCAATCAAGACCGTCTAAGCCTCAAACCACAGCAAGAATGGCACCTGCTCCGAGGTTTCCTGCTCGGACGGCTCATACATGGGTCCATGGAAGCCAAGGACATTTGAGGCCATAGAAATCAATTTGTCCATATCCTATCTATTGAATCAGCAGATGAGACACAGTTAAAAAGATGTTCATGTGCCAGAGGCTTTGGACAGTCCTGCACATCTATAACCCAGTCTAATCAGCTCTTACAGCATCCGACTAATAATCTATAACCATCTAAAACATGAAATTGACGGCTGAGGCTGGGTTTGCAATTGCTATTCATTCTGGTTGACTGAATGGGAACCCAAATGATGGTCTGGCGCCCTTTAACATGCATATACCAGCTGACCACTAACACACCTACACAACCTTTCCCATGTATACAATTTCTAGATAAACAGGTTGAAATGTTGGTTAGACAACTAAACTCCAAAAGATCTTCTTCAAAATCACTTGGGTGGCTTGAGTCCATTATGCTACAACAACCACCAAGGGGACCACTATCTGTAGCTTATGAGAACCTATTATCAGAATGTAACCCTGATGCAAAACCTGCCTGTTTATTACAGAGGAATCAGAGTTAAGAATGGGATTTAAAGATAAAGATATCACTTAAATCCCCATGGATTCTCCATGCGTGTCAGATTCCAGGAAAACAGAACGCCTAGAACTCTTTCTCACATGGACCTGCAATTTCAGTACCTTTGCTGGAGATGCAGCACACCTGGAGGTACCCATACCCATCCTTTGGTCATGTCCAGATTTGAGGGCATTCTGGCAAGAAGTTGCTAAAATCACTAACCTCGATACTACAATCAGTATTTCCTTGTCCCCAGCCACTGTATTGCTATGGCTGCCTTATAAATCCTGGACACCTTCTAAAAATAGTCTGGCAACCATTATGATACAAGCCACAAAACTAATGATACCTCATCAAAGGCACCACCACCTATACCTGAGAGGCTTAATTAAATTGATCAAATATGCAGGCAAGAGGAAATAGCTGATCAGATAGAAAACATAACACTTGCAAACTATGGAAGCCTTGGCACCATTTCAGAAATTAAGAAATAAGGTAAAAAACATGTAGGAGAAGTAGGGACATCTCCCCCCCACCATTCAAACTACGCTAAAGTGCACTGCTCTAGTACACACATGGGCCATATTTGTAGTTCTTTTCTGAGATATTCGGTTGAAACATGTGATCTGTTTACCTGAATTTATCTTTCATATTCTTTCACATGGAACAAATGTATATATGTAAGGTTGTTTGTATGTTGTACATGATGGCATCTGCCACCACCTTGTCCCCCCCCCCTCCCGTTTTTTACCCCTTCCCCACTTGGTTTAAATGGAACCATTTTGAACTTCCGCCCCTCTCCATTCATTTTCCTTTTGAAGCCAATTTATATGCTACTAACAACAATGTACTTGTGTAAATAGCATTGTGTATATACATCTTGCATTCTAAGGATATTGTTTGTATGAAATTGGATGCAATTGATGTTTGGCTGAAAAAAATTACTTTTAAAACAAAAAAAAAAAAAACTAAAACAAAAAACACATACTTATACCAACACGAGTTTATAGCAATATTTCAGGGAACATAAGTTTCTCATACTCACAGAACGCAGGCGTTTCTTAGGTGGGCTGCTGGAAAGTCCATCAAGCTGACCGTGCTCCGCTAAGAATCCTGTAACTTGTTCCAGGAATGAGTTAACATCTAATTTGTGCCATTCAACCATCTTTTGGCCTTTAGTGGTAAGAAGGAAAAAAGAAAAACTGATCTATAAAAAAAATATGTGAAAGGGGTGTTGCCCTTCTCCTGAATTTGAATTAAAAAGCATGCATTCTATTGACCGACAAATAGTTCTGCACTATCCAAAGTCTTTGGGCTCCTCCTAGCCGCAGTGGGGGAACTGGAGGGTGTGGAAGAGACTGTAATTGTGTTTTTGCGATTAGTAGGAGCTCTACCAACTCTTTAGAAACATGATAGGTTGTAATTTTTGAAAAATCACGTTAAAGAAATCAAGAACAAAACAAATTCACTAGTAATTATTGTAGCCAGTCACCTGTACGAGGATCCAATATGGAGACATATGGGAAATCTGGTAACTTGTAAAACTGGATATATCTCTGCCCCTCTTCACTGTCGTGATAAACCTAAGAAAACACAAAATTAAAATGCTCCTGTTAGGGTGCACAGTATAGAGTTCTTGAAATGCTATTGAAAAACAGCAGGACAATTGCCACCAAAATACCTCTGACATAATCAACACCACTGGACATAACGATCAGGGATCCAGGACTCTATGCTGCCAAACTATGATGTACCTTACCTGTTGGCGCCTATTTGTCCATTTTTTGCTTTTTTACTTAGATAAACACTGATGGACATACCGATCCAAGATCGAGGACTCTGTTCTTCCATCAAATGTTATTAATAAAGTAGCCTCCCACCCTTTGGGTACCAGGACATCTGTGGGCTATCAATATATGGAAGACTACTTTATAAAAAGCATGATGGTCTCCTTAATATTGTATTAAAACTCCACATAATGTTAGTTCTAGAAACGAGCATAACTACATATCCACCATCAAAACCGCCTCCCTGATTCACACCACTGTAATATGTTAACCGGAAGCTTGTTTCTCCTTTCATCACTAGTATAATGACGTAACATTTTATAGGAATGAATGGAGAATCTGACTCCCTGATTCACACCACTGTAATGTGTGAACCGCACAAGCCAAATGAGCCAAGCACCCAGACCCTGGACCTTTCACCTTACCCTGTGCCAGACGCTATAAAGTAGACAGAACCAAACACACAGCTCTGTCACCAGTTTATTTTGTCCACTGGTCAGTGTAAAAACAATTTAAAGTGTGAAATAGCCTATTAAAAAGAATGGCTAAGTAATGGATCAGTGAAAAAACACTGAAGCCAAGAAGAGAAAACAAATCTGTATGGGCCTGTAGGCCAAAATGACTTCAGTGAAAAATAACTGATGTAAGAAAAAAAACAACCCACCACAATTTGGCAATGTGAACCCGCCCTTATGATAATTTTGGGGATGGAAAATAATGGAGGTTCAAGCGCAAGCGTGACCTGGGCCTAAATGAATAGTTACAGTATCTCTCTTAGTACCTAGTGGAAGAAACCTACCTGCCAAAATATAAAATGTTCCCGAATTAGAGTCTTCACAGAATCATTGCTCCAGATGTCCCTGTTTAAACACTGACAAGAAAAATCCTGCACATTCTGGATATTGATCATCAGCCACTTGTTCTTTAGCTGCCCACACTCTTTGGCCTGTGAAATGAATATATTTATCACATAAGATCATTCTTAAAAACAATACTGCAGTACAAAGTGAATATTGCAGGGGGTCATTGATTTTTTTTTCAGATACATAAAGCATTTAGGGCACCTATAACTTACACGCAGTAGATCATTTAGGCAGAATAGAAATATGCACCAAAAAGGAGGAGCCTGACTCACACGAATACAGGATGCTGCCACTGCCTGGTCCTCTCTGGATTTCTTCTTTTACTACTTTATTACTTCATCTCCTTTTAAGGTGTTCTGAAATCAGAAAAATAACATGTGTAATAGCAGAACTGCCTATGCTATTATCATGTTTTTATTCAATTTCAGCACTCCTTAAAAAGTGTCCTACTTCTTAAAGTGTTTCCTACTCACATCCTTCTACAAAATAAATCAACAACGTAACTTTAGCAGATGCAGAGGCTGAGCCTAGTGGCAAGTCAACAGGACAGCCAGGACTGGGGACTAGGGCCCAAAACCCGCAAGCGAGTCAGTGCTTGCTGGAATGTCCGGCCAAGCGCTCAGATACCGGAGCTGAACTCGGCACGTCCGATCAGTTGTGGTCTCTGAGCATTTGAGACGGAAATTCCAACAAGCATACGATGTAAGCTTGTCACATCAGACTCACTTTTAGGCCTAAAATCTAGAATTCACCTTTAATTTAAGGCCACAATCAAACAATGCGCTTAAATTGTGTTTTGCAAAACAATTCAAAAGCAGCGGGGAGAAGGGACTCCCAAACTCAGATTCATCTAGACCAAAACACTTGCTTTCCGGAACTACTAACACATGTTTTGCCAATTAACAAGGAAAACATGTGATGCCAATTGCAGAACGCCAGCGTTTGGTTGTAAATGCATCTGAATTCACAAGCAACTCCTTCACAATGAGCTTAAAATTGTGTTTCAAAATGTAATTCAAATGTAAGATATGAACGTAGCTTAAAGTGGTTCGCCAGGAATACTTCCTGCCAATCTGACATTAGGCAAAATGCCACCAATTGGATCTGATTCTAAACTAGGATTGCATATAATCCCCAAATATTAATATACAATATAATCATAAAGGGAGACAAGACAACCTAAGGGGTTGCTCAAAAAACACTTATTCTCCATCTAGTGCAGATCACTCAGACAATCCCGCACTCAAAAGAATAGAGCAGTACGATGCATGGTAAACCACTAAATTCTATAGGAATGCTGAAACGGTGATACTGGGCAGTCTTCAAATGGTTAATACACATGCACCACCACTCCATTAGTACTGGGCAGTAGGGACAGCTCATGGTCTCAGTCGTTGGACCTTTATCTCTGGACATATATAAACGTCCCATAGACAACAAATAAGGGATATCTACGGGACAATGTGAGCACTTATATAAAGTATAAAGTAAACCTATATATCATTTGCGAGGTACGCATTATACATAAATCAAAAGTAATATATAAAAGTTGAACCTAAAAGTAATCTTTTACATAAGCAAATGGCACTTACCGTCTCAAAACTGCCTTTATGCATGAGATCAATGGGCGGTCGGAACAGATCAGCCAATGTAGTCAATTTCTTATCGACCACTCCTCCATTCCGCAATTCCTGTTCTTGGCGGACTGCAGAAACCAGGATAGAGTGGGAAACAAGATTTAGGAAAAAATAGAATAGAAAGAGCAGATTGGGCTTGTTATTTGCCCAGAACTTAAAAGGTTTTCTGTAAAAATCCTTTAAGAGCTCCAGTGTAGATGTTGCTGTTACTTAGTAAATTGTAGCGCCCCCTGGTGAGCAGAACCATTTTACATGGATCACTTAGGCTATAGTTTATGAAGATCCATGAAAAACTAAAGCCAGACTGAGGCAAATTGGCCATGAAAATACAATATTGGTTATAAGTCCACTATTCTCAGTTGATTTTGCCTTGATCATTTGCAGAAAGCCTTAATGGAACAGTAAGCGAAAACTATCATAGTATCAGTATATAAGGTTACAAAAAGACTTGTGTGCAATATACCTCCTGCAGCAGAAAATTACAGTCCCACTGCTCTAACAGTAAAGAATCCCTGACTATGGCGATGGTAGAACCGCCTCTCCTCTAGGTGTAGAGGATACCCCCTGTCTATGGTGATGGTAGAACCTCCTCTCCTCTAGGTGTAGAGGATGTCTCCTGTCTATGGTGATGGTAGAACCTCCTCTCCTCTAGGTGTAGAGGATGTCTCCTGTCTATGGTGATGGTAGAACCGCCTCTCCTCTAGGTGTAGAGGATGCCCTCTGTCTATGGTGATGGTAGAACCACCTCTCCTCTAGGTGTAGAGGATGTCTCCTGTCTATGGTGATGGTAGAACCTCCTCTCCTCTAGGTGTAGAGGATGCTCCCTGTCTATGGTGATGGTAGAACCACTTCTCCTCTAGGTGTAGAGGATGTCCCCTGTCTATGGTGATGGCAGAACCTCCTCTCCTCTATGTGTAGAGGATGCCTCCTGTCTATGGTGATGGTAGAACCTCCTCTCCTCTAGGTGTATAGGATGCCCCTTGTCTATGACAATGGTAAAATCAAGAGGATGCCCCCTGTCTATGGTGATGGTAGAACTGCTTCTCCCCTAGGTGTAGAGGATGTCCCCTGTCTATGGTGATGGTAGAACTGCTTCTCTTCTAGGTGTAGAGGATGTCCCCTGTCTATGGTGATGGTAGAACCACCTCTCCTCTAGGTGTAGAGGATGCCCCTGTCTATGGTGATGGTAGAACCTCCTCTCCTCTAGGTGTAGAGGATACCCCCTGTCTATGGTGATGGTAGAACCTCCTCTCCTCTAGGTGTAGAGGATACCCCCTGTCTATGGTGATGGTAGAACCGCCTCTCCTCTAGGTGTAGAGGATACCCCCTGTCTATGGGGATGGTAGAACCTCCTCTCCTCTAGGTGTAGAGGATGCCTCCTGTCTATGGTGATGGTAGAACCTCCTCTCCTCTAGGTGTAGAGGATGCCCCCTGTCTATGGTGATGGTAGAACCGCCTCTCCTCTATGTGTAGAGGATGTCCCCTGTCTATGGTGATGGTAGAACTGCTTCTCCTCTAGGTGTAGAGGATTCCCCCTGTCTATGGTGATGGTAGAACTGCTTCTCCTCTAGGTGTAGAGGATGTCCCCTGTCTATGGTGATGGTAGAACTGCTTCTCCTCTAGGTGTAGAGGATTCCCCCTGTCTATGGTGATGGTATAACCTCCTCTCCTCTAGGTGTAGAGGATGCCCCCTGTCTATGGTGATGGTAGAACTGCTTCTCCTCTAGGTGTAGAGGATACCCCTGTCTATGGTGATGGTAGAACCACCTCTCCTCTAGGTGTAGAGGATGCCCCCTGTCTATGATGATGGTAGAACCACCTCTCCTCTAGGTGTAGAGGATGCCCCCTGTCTATGGTGATGGTATAACCTCCTCTCCTCTAGGTGTAGAGGATGCCCCCTGTCTATGGTGATGGTAGAACTGCTTCTCCTCTAGGTGTAGAGGATTCCCCCTGTCTATGGTGATGGTAGATCCGCCTCTCCTCTAGGTGTAGAGGATGCCCCCTGTCTATGGTGATGGTAGAACCACCTCTCCTCTAGGTGTAGAGGATGCCCCCTGTCTATGGTGATGGTAGAACCGCCTCTCCTCTAGGTGTAGAGGATGCCCCCTGTCTATGGTGATGGTAGAACCACCTCTCCTCTAGGTGTAGAGGATGCCCCCTGTCTATGGTGATGGTAGATCAGCCTCTCCTCTAGGTGTAGAGGATGTTCCCTGTCTATGGTGATGGTAGAACCTCCTCTCCTCTAGGTGTAGAGGATGCGCCTGTCTATGGTGATGGTAGAACCACCTCTCCTCTAGGTGTAGAGGATGTCCCCTGTCTATGGTGATGGTAGATCAGCCTCTCCTCTAGGTGTAGAGGATGTTCCCTGTCTATGGTGATGGTAGAACCACCTCTCCTCTAGGTGTAGAGGATGCCCCCTGTCTATGGTGATGGTAGATCAGCCTCTCCTCTAGGTGTAGAGGATGTTCCCTGTCTATGGTGATGGTAGAACCTCCTCTCCTCTAGGTGTAGAGGATGCGCCTGTCTATGGTGATGGTAGAACCACCTCTCCTCTAGGTGTAGAGGATGTCCCCTGTCTATGGTGATGGTAGATCAGCCTCTCCTCTAGGTGTAGAGGATGCCCCCTGTCTATGGTGATGGTAGAACCACCTCTCCTCTAGGTGTAGAGGATGCCCCCTGTCTATGGTGATGGTAGATCAGCCTCTCCTCTAGGTGTAGAGGATGTTCCCTGTCTATGGTGATGGTAGAACCTCCTCTCCTCTAGGTGTAGAGGATGCGCCTGTCTATGGTGATGGTAGAACCACCTCTCCTCTAGGTGTAGAGGATGTCCCCTGTCTATGATGATGGTAGAACCTCCTCTCCTCTAGGTGTATAGGATGTCCCCTGTCTATGATGATGGTAGAACCTCCTCTCCTCTAGGTGTATAGGATGCCCCATGTCTATGACAATGGTAAAATCAAGAGGATGCCCCCTGTCTATGGTGATGGTAGATCCGCCTCTCCTCTAGGTGTAGAGGATGCCCCTGTCTATGGTGATGATAGAACCACCTCTCCTCTAGGTGTAGAGGATGCCCCTGTCTATGATGATGGTAGAACCACCTCTCCTCTAGGTGTAGAGGATGCCCCCTGTCTATGGTGATGGTAGAACCACCTCTCCCCTAGGTGTAGAGGATGCCCCTTGTCTATGGTGATGGTAGAATCGCCTCTCCTCTAGGTGTAAATGATGTCCCCTGTCTATGGTGATGGTAGAACCTCCTCTCCTCTAGGTGTAGAGGATGTCCCCTGTCTATGATGATGGTAGAACCACCTCTCCTCTAGGTGTAGAGAATGTCCCCTGTCTATGGTGATGGTAGAACCTCCTCTCCTCTAGGTGTATAGGATGCCCCTTGTCTATGACAATGGTAAAACCAAGAGGATGCCCCCTGTCTATGGTGATGGTAGAACCTCCTCTCCTCTAGGTGTAGAAGATGCCCCCGTCTATGGTGATGGTAGAATCGTCTCTTCTCTAGGTGTAGAGGATGCCCCCTGTCTATGGTGATGGTAGAACCACCTCTCCTCTAGTTGTAGAGAATGCCCCTGTCTATGGTGATGGTAGAACTGTCTCTTCTCTAGGTGTAGAGGATGTCTCCTGTCTATGGTGATGATAGAACCACCTCTCCTCTAGGTGTAGAGGATGCCCCCTGTCTATGGTGATGGTAGAACCACCTCTCCTCTAGGTGTAGAGGATGCCCCCTGTCTATGGTGATGGTAGAACCACCTCTCCTCTAGGTGTAGAGGATGCCCCCTGTCTATGGTGATGGTAGAACCACCTCTCCTCTAGGTGTAGAGGATGCCCCTGTCTATGGTGATAGTAGAACCTCCTCTCCTCTAGGTGTAGAGGATGCCCCCTGTCTATGGTGATGGTAGAACCACCTCTCCTCTAGGTGTAGAGGATGCGCCTGTCTATGGTGATGGTAGAAACACCTCTCCTCTAGGTGTAGAGGATGCCCCTGTCTATGGTGATGGTAGAACCGCCTCTCCTCTAGTTGTAGAGGATGCCCCTGTCTATGATGATGGTAGAACCTTCTCTCCTCTAGGTGTAGAGGATGCCCCCTGTCTATGGTAATGGAAGAACCTCCTCTCCTCTAGGTGTAGAGGATGCCCCCTGTCTATGGTGATGGAAGAACCTCCTCTCCTCTAGGTGTAGAGGATGCCCCTATCTATGGTGATGGTAGAACCGCCTCTCCTCTAGGTGTAGAGGATGCCCCGTGTCTATGGTGATGGTAGAACCTCCTCTCCTCTAGGTGTAGAGGATGTCCCCTGTCTATGACAATGGTAAAACCAAGAGGATGCCCCCTGTCTATGGTGATGGTAGAACCTCCTCTCCTCTAGGTGTATAGGATGCCCCTTGTCTATGACAATGGTAAAACCAAGAGGATGCCCCCTGTCTATGGTGATGGTAGAACCTCCTCTCCTCTAGGTGTAGAAGATGCCCCCGTCTATGGTGATGGTAGAATCGTCTCTTCTCTAGGTGTAGAGGATGCCCCCTGTCTATGGTGATGGTAGAACCTCCTCTCCCCTAGGTGTAGAGGATGCCCCTGTTTATAGCGATGTAGAACCTCCTCTCCTCTAGGTGTAGAGGATGTCTCCTGTCTATGGTGATGATAGAACCACCTCTCCTCTAGGTGTAGAGGATGCCCCCTGTCTATGGTGATGGTAGAACCACCTCTCCTCTAGGTGTAGAGGATGCCCCCTGTCTATGGTGATGGTAGAACCACCTCTCCTCTAGGTGTAGAGGATGCCCCCTGTCTATGGTGATGGTAGAACCACCTCTCCTCTAGGTGTAGAGGATGCCCCCTGTCTATGGTGATAGTAGAACCTCCTCTCCTCTAGGTGTAGAGGATGCCCCCTGTCTATGGTGATGGTAGAACCACCTCTCCTCTAGGTGTAGAGGATGCGCCTGTCTATGGTGATGGTAGAACCACCTCTCCTCTAGGTGTAGAGGATGCCCCTGTCTATGGTGATGGTAGAACCGCCTCTCCTCTAGTTGTAGAGGATGCCCCTGTCTATGATGATGGTAGAACCTTCTCTCCTCTAGGTGTAGAGGATGCCCCCTGTCTATGGTAATGGAAGAACCTCCTCTCCTCTAGGTGTAGAGGATGCCCCCTGTCTATGGTGATGGAAGAACCTCCTCTCCTCTAGGTGTAGAGGATGCCCCTATCTATGGTGATGGTAGAACCGCCTCTCCTCTAGGTGTAGAGGATGCCCCGTGTCTATGGTGATGGTAGAACCTCCTCTCCTCTAGGTGTAGAGGATGTCCCCTGTCTATGACAATGGTAAAACCAAGAGGATGCCCCCTGTCTATGGTGATGGTAGAACCTCCTCTCCTCTAGGTGTATAGGATGCCCCTTGTCTATGACAATGGTAAAACCAAGAGGATGCCCCCTGTCTATGGTGATGGTAGAACCTCCTCTCCTCTAGGTGTAGAAGATGCCCCCGTCTATGGTGATGGTAGAATCGTCTCTTCTCTAGGTGTAGAGGATGCCCCCTGTCTATGGTGATGGTAGAACCACCTCTCCTCTAGTTGTAGAGAATGCCCCTGTCTATGGTGATGGTAGAACTGTCTCTTCTCTAGGTGTAGAGGATGTCTCCTGTCTATGGTGATGATAGAACCACCTCTCCTCTAGGTGTAGAGGATGCCCCCTGTCTATGGTGATGGTAGAACCACCTCTCCTCTAGGTGTAGAGGATGCCCCTGTCTATGGTGATGGTAGAACCGCCTCTCCTCTAGTTGTAGAGGATGCCCCCTGTCTATGATGATGGTAGAACCTTCTCTCCTCTAGGTGTAGAGGATGCCCCCTGTCTATGGTAATGGAAGAACCTCCTCTCCTCTAGGTGTAGAGGATGCCCCCTGTCTATGGTGATGGAAGAACCTCCTCTCCTCTAGGTGTAGAGGATGCCCCCTATCTATGGTGATGGTAGAACCGCCTCTCCTCTAGGTGTAGAGGATGCCCCCTGTCTATGGTGATGGTAGAACCGCCTCTCCTCTAGGTGTAGAGGATGCCCCCTGTCTATGGTGATGGTAGAACCGCCTCTCCTCTAGGTGTAGAGGATGCCCCCTATCTATGGTGATGGTAGAACCTCCTATCCTCTAGGTGTAGAGGATGCCCCCTGTCTATGATGATGGTAGAACCTCCTCTCCTCTAGGTGTATAGGATGCCCCTTGTCTATGGTGATGGTAGAACCACCTCTCCCCTTGGTGTAGAGGATGCCCCCTGTCTATGGTGATGGTAGAACCATCTCTCCCCTAGGTGTAGAGGATGTCCCCTGTCTATGGTGATGGTAGAATCGCCTCTCCTCTAGGTGTAAATGATGTCCCCTGTCTATGGTAATGGTAGAACCTCCTCTCCTCTAGGTGTAGAGGATGTCCCCTGTCTATGGTAATGGTAGAACCTCCTCTCCTCTAGGTGTAGAGGATGCCCCCTGTCTATGGTGATGGTAGAACCACCTCTCCTCTAGGTGTAGAGGATGTCCCCTGTCTATGGTGATGGTAGAACCTCCTCTTCTCTAGGTGTATAGGATGCCCCTTGTCTACGACAATGGTAAAACCAAGAGGATGCCCCCTGTCTATGGTGATAGTAGAACCACCTCTCCCCTAGGTGTAGAGGATGCCCCTGTCTATGGTGATGGTAGAATCGTCTCTTCTCTAGGTGTAGAGGATGCCCCCTGTCTATGGTGATGGTAGAACCGCCTCTTCTCTAGGTGTAGAGGATTCCCCCTTGTCATGGCCACAGGCCTAGGTATTAAAAGATCTTTGAAGAGATACTTACTGGTTTCAGTCTGAAAATCTCGGAAGCCATCAAATATGGATCGAGCAGGTCTTCGTCTTTTGGGAGCTAAACCGGAGAGAAACAAAATTATATATAATAACAATTACTCTTTCCTCCAAAAATTAAAATGTTCTTTTTTTCCATGTAAATTTTAGAAATATATTTTTAGCCCTTAAAATTATTATTTTGTGTAGATCATTTTCATGTACAACTTTTCTTCTTGCGTAAACGGTGGCAGTGACAAAAATTTGTGTACTGCAAAATTTAGCATCATCTATAGGTGTACATTTTAAGACTGGAGGGTTTGGGTGACATATGCCACTGTATGCCCAAACAGCAGTATAAATGAAAGCCTGTGATAAGTTTCCCTTTCTTACACACATTATATGAGAGTAAACACATCTGAGACAACCCCTAGGGACACTTGCCAGGTAACCGTTAACACCCAATCCTCTTACCGCCAAACATTTCCGGCTCCACAAGGATTTCTTGTTTCTGGGGTATAGGGGCACGGACTTCATCTCTGAAACAAAAGTCAACATGTTAGAGCCGCTGTATATAGCGGTAAAATACTCAAATCATTACTCACTGATATTTAATATCTAATATTTATAGAAAACCATTAATTCCATGGTGCTGTACAATCACTAGGGGATTTACATAAAATACAATAAGACAAAAACAAATGCAAGTAGAAATACAAAAAATGACAGTGATCTGGAGACAAGCAGAAGGAGGACCCTGTCCGTGAGGGCTCCCAAGCTATATGTGAGGGTAGATGGAGACACGTGTGAGGGAGCAGAGCACTGCAGGTATTGGGTGTTGTAGTTGATCCTAAACAGGAGGGTTTTGAGGTCACGTTTGAAGATTTGGAAGGTTTGGCGAAAGTCCAACACATTTTGGTAGAGAGTTCCAGATAATGCAGAATTAGAAGTCCTGGAGATGGTTGTGAGAAGAGCGGATGGTAATTAAGTGAAGCTGAAGGTCCTGTAAGGAACAGAGATTACGTGTGGGAAGGTATTGGGTCATGAAGTCAGAGATATATGCTGGGGACAGGTTGTGGGCGGCTTTGTAAATCAATGTTAATATTTTAAATTGAATTCATGGTGCGTATGTGTATCCAGTGGAGAGAATGGCAGAGAGGAGAAGCGAGGAGACAGATGGATAAGCCGGGCAGCAGAGATGAGGATAGATTGGAGAGGCATTACAAAGTAAGGTGTGAGACCACAGAAAAGTGCTGCAGTATCCAAGTAGTAAGGGCCTGGGTGTGAGTCAAAGATCACTTCTAAGCAGAGGACTTAGGCAGCAAAATGATTAGGAGTTCTGTTTTGTCCATGTTAAGTTTTAGAGAAGATATTTGGATATATTGTGTCATCTGCATAGGGATGGTATTGAAAGCCGTGGGACTTAGATGTCCTAGGCCAGAGGTATAGATGGAGAAGAGTAGGTGTACCAGGACAGTACAGAGAGGGGTGAAGAGGT
Organism: Engystomops pustulosus; assembly: GCF_040894005.1. Taxonomy (NCBI): domain Eukaryota; kingdom Metazoa; phylum Chordata; class Amphibia; order Anura; family Leptodactylidae; genus Engystomops; species Engystomops pustulosus. Next base: position 188,488,377 of record NC_092413.1, on the reverse strand, counting down.
GGTTTGAGGGTGATAGAGACTGAACACCCGGTTGGGGAGAAATGAGGAGATCCATGAAAGGCCCAGCATACAGCCCACTGCCTTTCCAAAAAGTTTCTATTATATAAACATTTGCTTGTAAATAGAAAAGAGAAACTTGGTTTTTTCCTGTGCATAGTCTTCCATAATCATGTAAGTGATTATCCAGGTATATCTGGCTGCACACGGTCCTGTGTACTGGCACCGGTTACATGTAAGAATCCATAGACGTATATGCTACCAAAAGACCCATTCACTATTCCAAAACATCTACAACATATATTTTAGTTATACTGTAAGTGTCTAACCGCTGAGTACGGTGAGCTCACAAAGTTGTTAAACATCTACATCACTTCAACATCACCGGCTGGTTATAACATGGTATCAAATATAAATGCATGTGTATATTCATAAAGCACAGCCACCAGATTGCATATTGTATTGGACCAGAGGTGCCACCACATAACCCCAAACATCTACATGCTCCTATATTCATATGGATGACACCTTAGCCTTGTAAATATAGGATCTAAAAGTTATTGTGAGATGCACAAGCATAAAAAGTTAAAAGCGAGAAGCTGCAGACAATCTCTGTTCATCCTCTATGGGTCTCATACACAGCCCCAGAAATTTATCCTCCTAAACACTGTCATAGGGGGTTCGATAATGGAAGAGGAATAAATGCACAGATTATGCCCACTATAATGTCTATTCCCTCAAAATGGTGCTATCCAACAGATGAATGACATATCTAAAATTGTCATCCCGATCCATCTCTGCACTGCCAAGCCTGTATGGTGCCCATTGTATCTGCCTCACCGCAGCTCCACAGGGCATGTATAATGTGTTTATATGGCAAATAACTGAAAGGGACAGAGATAGGGCTATGCTAATAGTAATACCATTGAGGAGAGGTGGTTCTACCATCACCATATACAGGGGGCATCCTCTACACCTAGAGGAGAGGAGGTTCTACCATCACCATAGACAGGGGGCATCCTCTACACCTAGAGGAGAGGCGGCTCTACCATCACCATAGACAGGGGGCATCCTCTACACCTAGAGGAGAGGAGGTTCTACCATCACCATAGACAGGGGGCATCCTCTACACCTAGAGGAGAGGCGGCTCTACCATCACCATAGACAGGGGGCATCATCTACACCTAGAGGAGAGGAGGTTATACCATCACCATAGACAGGGGGCATCCTCTACACCTAGGGGAGAGGCGGTTATACCATCACCATAGACAGGGGGCATCCTCTACACCTAGGGGAGAGGCGGTTATACCATCACCATAGACAGGGGGCATCCTCTACACCTAGAGGAGAGGAGGTTCTACCATCACCATAGACAGGGGGCATCCTCTACACCTAGAAGAGATGTGGCTCTACCATCACCATAGACAGGAGACATCCTCTACACCTAGAGAAGAGGTAGTTCTACCATCACCATAGACAGGGGGCATCCTGTACACCTAGAGGAGAGGAGGTTCCACCATCACCATAGACAGGGGCATCCGCTACACCTAGAGGAGAGGCAGTTCTACCATCACCATAGACAGGGGGCATCCTCTACACCTAGAGGAGTGGCGGTTCTACCATCACCATAGACAGGAGACATCCTCTACACCTAGAGGAGTGGCGGTTCTACCATCACCATAGACAGGGGACATCCTCTACACCTAGAGGAGAGGAGGTTCTACCATCACCATAGACAGGGGGCATCCTCTACACCTAGAGGAGAGGTGGTTCTACCATCACATAGACAGGGGGCATCCTCTACACCAGGGTTCCCCAAACTACGGCCCGCGGGCCACATGCAGCCCGCGGACCGTTTTGATCCGGCCCCGACACTTGGCACGCCAGCGCCGGGCCCTCGCGGCCTGCAACAGTCGGGCAGGAGCCTCCGTCCATCCGGACAGGAAGCTCCTGCCCGTCACTGTATAGTGCTTGGTGCGGCCGGAATCGGCCACTCGAGCACTATTACTGGAGCAATGTGGCCGGAATACAACCCCGGCGCACATCGCTCCATGAACTAGGCTGCGCGGCCGCGCTGTGATGACGACATCACGCGGCCGCGCACCCCTTCCTGCCCGGACGCGGCAAGAAGATAGAAGACTTAGGTGAGTACAGGGTTTTTATTTTTTTATTAAAAAGGGCAGTAAAAAGATTGTGGCGACTGGGGGCCAATAGTTAGTTATGAGGGGCAGAATAGGAAATAATTAATTATATGGGGCAGTTTAGTAATTAATGGGGGGGGGGGGCGAATATTCAATAATTAATGGAGAGAGGTCCCAGTATATTAATTAATTAATTGGGCCAATATATAAAATAGTTCACGAGGGGTGCAGTATATTAAATAATTAATTGAGGGGGGGTGCCAGTGTATTATGGATGCGGTCACATGTACCGCTATTTATTTTTAGACTTTAGTCCGGCCCTCCAATGGTCTGAGGGGGACAGTGAACGGCCCCCTATGTAAAAAGTTTGGGGACCCCTGCTCTGCACCTAGAGGAGAGGTGGTTCTACCATCACCATAGACAGGTGGCATCCTCTACACCTAGAGGAGAGGAGGTTCTACTATCACCATAGACAGTGGGCATCCTCTACACCTAGAGGAGAGGAGGTTCTACTATCACCATAGACAGGGGGCATCCTCTACACCTAGAGGAGAGGAGGTTCTACTATCACCATAGACAGTGGGCATCCTCTACACCTAGAGGAGAGGAGGTTCTACTATCACCATAGACAGGGGGCATCCTCTACACCTAGAGGAGAGGAGGTTCTACTATCACCATAGACAGGGGGCATCCTCTACACCTAGAGGAGAGGAGGTTCTACCATCACCATAGACAGGGGGCATCCGCTACCCCTAGAGGAGAGGAGGTTCTACCATCACCATAAACAGGGGGCATCCTCTACACCTAGAGGAGAGGCAGTTCTACTATCACCATAGACAGGGGAAATCCTCTACACCTAGAGGAGAGGCGGTTCTACTATCACCATAGACAGGGGCATCCTCTACACCTAGAGGAGAGGCAGTTCTACTATCACCATAGACAGGGGGCATCCTCTACACCTAGAGGAGAGGCAGTTCTACTATCACCATAGACAGGGGACATCCTCTACACCTAGAGGAGAGGCGGCTCTACCATCACCATAGACAGGAGGCATCCTCTACACCTAGAGGAGAGGTGGTTCTACCATCACCATAGACAGGGGGCATCCTCTACACCTAGAGGAGAGGAGGTTCTACCATCACCATAGACAGGGGGCATCCTCTACACCTAGAGGAGAGGTGGTTCTACCATCACCATAGACAGGGGGCATCCTCTACACCTAGAGGAGAGATGGTTCTACCATCACCATAGACAGGGGGCATCCTCTACACCTAGAGGAGAGGTGGTTCTACCATCACCATAGACAGGGGGCATCCTCTACACCTAGAGGAGAGGAGGTACTGCCATCACCATAGACAGGGGCATCCTCTACACCTAGGGGAGAGGTGATTCTACCATCACCATAGACAGGGGGCATCCTATACACCTAGAGGAGAGGAGGTTCTACCATCACCATAGACAGGGGCATCCTCTACACCTAGAGGAGAGGTGGTTCTACCATCACCATAGGCAGGGGGCATCCTATACACCTAGAGGAGAGGAGGTTCTACCATCACCATAGACAGGGGCATCCTCTACACCTAGAGGAGAGGTGGTTCTACCATCACCATAGGCAGGGGGCATCCTATACACCTAGAGGAGAGGTGGTTCTAGCATCACCATAGACAGGGGGCATCCTCTACACCTAGAGGAGAGGTGGTTCTAGCATCACCATAGACAGGGGGCATCCTATACACCTAGAGGAGAGGTGGTTCTAGCATCACCATAGACAGGGGGCATCCTATACACCTAGAGGAGAGGTGGTTCTAGCATCACCATAGACAGGGGGCATCCTATACACCTAGAGGAGAGGTGGTTCTAGCATCACCATAGACAGGGGGCATCTTCTGTACATGTTCAAGAAAGACCTGGATGCCTTTCGTGAAAACAAAAAGATCACGTGTTCTAGAAAAAAAATTTTTGTTTAATCTGATAGGTTAGACATGATGAACCTGCATGTTTTTCCAACCTTGTATATTATGATACTCTAGTCCCTCAAGGAGTAGGAAATACGGAGGAACTGGTTGCAGAAAAATATGTGAATCATTAGCAAAAAGAATACAGAGCAGACAATATCACGTCATATACCAGCGGTCTAAGCCACCATGTTAAATCTGAATTGCAGAACAGCTCCTACGTCACAATTGGTGCACAAATTCTGCTCATTGATAAATCTCCTTGGGTTATTTCAGTTGACAACAAAAACCTTTAGTATGGAAACCACTAAGCCAATAAGAAGATAAAAATTAGGTTACACAGTCTTCACCTACACCTAGAAACATAATTAAAACTGACCACTAGGGATACGCTCAAATAACAAAGGTAACAATATGGTGACCGCAGGGTTCTACAAATAAGTGCTTTGCGAATAGTTAGTTCACATGTAGTACATATCCTAACAACCAGGAGAATTGACAGGTTCCCTGCATCTGCCTTTTCCCTTGAAGATCTGACAGCGGCACAAGAAGTGATCATCCCATAGGTTTGCGGTCACTTACTCAGCAGCCGGTCGGGCCGTGGATGATGCCCCTGCAGAGCTTGTGCTGGGCTCCTCTGCGATACCACCACCATCCAGGAACATTGTGACAGCCATTTCTAAATTCTGACCGCATGCTTCTAACATGTGCTTGCCCACACTTTCACTGGCGCCTATGGAAAAAGATATAGGTTATAGAGAAGACCATCAACCATAGTGACACACTGACAGCATCCAAGTCACGGCTGTACTCAGCGCTTCATATCTCCCCCCCCGATACATAAACAATGAATGGAACATGGAGACTATCACTCGACTCTAGACTTTATACAACCATTTTACATCTCAATTTAAAGTTGAACTTCAGGATGATACCACCACACTTGGCTATGAAAGAAAAAACATCTAGACAACAGTATGACAACATACTCCTGGTGGTTTTCTGGGTCAATCACAGGTTCCCGTTAAAAGGAATGTGTCGCTTTTTTAATTTTAATTCATTAAAACAAGATAATAAATCATTTAACCTATTTGTTAACCTTTTCTGATCATAGATTGTATTTTCCTTACATGACTAAGGGGTCAGCCATCTTGCCTGAGATCTAGTAACAGCATTTACAGATTTGCTTTACAGCGGCCTTTTGGCCATATTCAGCAATGGTCTGCACGCGACACAGGGAGGTTTATGGAGAGTTTTCTGGGCATGCTCAGTGCAGATAAGATTGTTAAAGAGGACCTGTCACCCATAAAAAATAAAAAACTAAAGTAAGCAGCTCCTAGCAGTAGCCCATGTTTAGCAGTGATAAACTGCTAGCTTTTTTGGAATCCACCGATACTATAGGAATGCCGGACAGTGCTCAAAGCATATTCTTTTGGGGGAGGTCCGAGGCGCTGCTTCTTCCCCAGATCGCCCGGACTTCATGTGCGCCTCCTCATGAGTATGCCGGACCGCTTTGTGCGTGGTCCGAGGTTCCTATTGTACTGCGTGCCAGTGTCTGCTTGCCTTATGCGAGGGGTATCACTGCTAAAAACGTGGTAACACTAGGAGCTGCTTACTTTAGAAAGTGCCTTCTTTGTGGGTGACAGGTAGTGATGTTATGAAGGGACTTCTCTTATATGGTGTTATCTTCTAATGCCATCGCTTTTGCTCATGATTACTTTGATCGGTTTTGATGCGTTTTACTGCACAGAAATCCCTTACAGAATGACAAGTGTGACATGAAAAAAATAAATCATTAAACATTCCTAAAAATACTTTTGTATTTGTAACTAGTTAAAAAAAAATGAGCTAATTTTCGGGTAAGAACTAGCTGTGGCATGTGTAGACTACGCTGCAGGAGAGTGTAGGGATCAATAAGCAGTTTTGACTATACAAACCTGCACAGTGTTAGATATTGGTCTTAAAGATCTGTGTAACCATACCTTTAAATAAGCAGGACGACTGTGCAAAATGCATTTTAATTCCAGGATTGTAGCTGGACTTTGAGCACTAAAAGACTTTTCCTCACACTGCTGTGGTCTTTACATTCAAACTGCTCCCCAGCGGCATTATATTTGGTTAAGAGGTCAGGCATACACACCGGTGTGTACTAAGTGCTCCTAGTCCAGTTACAATCCTTTAATATAAATCTATTTTGCACAGTCCTGCTACTAACCATACACACAAAAAGGTTACACAGATCTCCAGGGACAATACCTAACACTTCAGTTCTGTATGGGTCAAAACTACTGGTAGGCTCCGTTTAAATCAAATAGGTCTATCAAACTTGAATAGGACGATTTCTTCCAACAAACATGTCTAACTTTTCCAAAATGCATATAATAATGCCGAAACCTAGAACTGTCCCCAGAGCACCCAGACAGTCTTGAGAACGGGGGGACTACAAATCCAATGAATTTGCCCATAAGTACCAACTAGTGCGGCACGGTAGCTGAGTGAGTAGCACATCTGCCCTGCAGCACTGGGGTCCTGGGTTCAAATCCCACCCTGGTCAACATCTGCAAAGAGTTTGTATGTTCTCTCCGTGTTTGCGTGGGTTTCCTCCGGGTACTCCGGTTTCCTCCCACACTTCAAAACATACTGTTAGGTTGTTTAGATTGTGAGCCCCATGGGGACAGGGACCAATTTGACATGCTTGTGCAGCGCTGCGTAATCTGTGTGCGCTATATAAATAAAGAATTATTATTATTATAAATAAAGAATTATTATTTATTATTAGTGTGTGCCCGTTAGATCTATGCTGCCATCACTTCTATTTGAGCTGCAGTATGGGCAGGGTACCATAGAAGAGGGGTGCAGGTTGCCCCTGTATGTGGGGGACACCCACTTCTCAGGGTGTGAGGCAGCAGTCAGACCTCTGCGCTCCAGTGGGTAGAGGATGCGTCTGTTATGGTGCAGCCCATAGATCTGAGTGCTGTATATAGTGTCTGTATACAGGGTGCACCTATGTAACAGGTAAATCAGGACTGGGAGGTGCCAGGGGACCGCATGTCTGTATGACAGCATTCACATGGACGTGTCAGGCCCCGTAACACGGAATACGCACATTGTATGCACAGTATGGGGTGAGCTGTGACATCTTTATACTCTGGGGATGGCACAGGAGCGCCTCCATGTACCAGACATTACACAGCGCCCCCATACGCCCACCTCCCACCACCGCCGCCATTCACCTCACCCGTTATAGAGATGAACTCCCTCAACAACTGGGCAGCGACCCCGCCATCCGCCTCCATCTTCTCCGCGCCAAACAACAACAACCGCCGACGTCACTGCCTCATCCGTCAGCACCCAGTCCTCCCATCTCCGCGCAGCCGCGGTCACTAGAGGTACATATACCCCACACTGCCGGCCCAGCTCTGATCCAGCTATATAGTGTACCGTGCCCCGGCAGACACCCGCGCATCACTACACACGGCCATAAGAATGTGTGTATGGGTGCGGGGACACTGCGGGCAGCGCGCAGGGCAGGGTGCGGCGATAGAATTCTCAGCGGGCGGCCATGTTATTGTAGACTAGAAGACACGTCTATGTATAGTGATGCTTTGCTCTGTCAGTCAAAGCCCCGGGATGACAGGACCGCGCATGCGTTGGGCGCTACAACAAACTTTATTGATGTGACTGTTCACAGTGTGTTGAGATGTGTGAAAGTTCCAAAGTCGGACTAAATATACTGAAATATAACAATTGAATCGTTAATTTGTGGGGGAGATTTATGAATTACAGCTCAGCTTTCATTTTCCAGAGCTCATGAATATTTTTAAGGGGAGCTGTAATTAATTGCCATGGGCAACTAGGAACCGTGTGTTCAACTGTTCCTTTTTTATAACATGCTGCCTGCAGATAGGTCAATATGTACAATCTGCTCAGCTCCTCCTGCTCTATAACATGCTGCCTGCAGATAGGACAATATGTACAATCTGCTCAGCTCCTCCTGCTCTATAACATGCTGCCTGCAGATAGGACAATATGTACAATCTGCTCAGCTCCTCCTGCTCTATAACATGGTGCCTGTAGATAGGACACTATGTACAATCTGCTCAGCTTCTCCTGCTCTATAACATGCTGCCTGCAGATAGGACAATATGTACAATCTGCTCAGCTCCTCCTGCTCTATAACATGCTGCCTGCAGATAGGACACTATGTACAAGCTGATCAGCTCCTCCTGCTCTATAACATGCTGCCTGCAGATAGGACACTATGTACAAGCTGCTCAGCTCCTCCTGCTCTATAACATACTGCCTGCAGATAGGGCACTATGTACAACCTGCTCAGCTCCTCCTGCTCTATAACATACTGCCTGCAGATAAGGCACTATGTACAACCTGCTCAGTTCCTCCTGCTCTATAAACTGCTGCCTGCAGATAGGACACTATGTACAATCTGCTCAGCTCCTCCTGCTCTATAACCTGCTGCCTGCAGATAGGACACTATGTACAATCTGCTCAGCTCCTCCTGCTCTATAACATGCTGCCTGCAGACTCTATGGGGGTCATTTACTAAGGGCCCGATTCGCGGTTTCCCGACGTGTTACCCGAATATTTCCGATTTGCGCCGATTTCCCCTGAATTGCCCCCAGCTTTTGGCGCACGCGATCGGATTGTGGCGCATCGGTGCTGGCAAGCACGCGACGGAAATCGGGGCCGTGGCCGAACGAAAACACAACAGATTCGGAAAAACCGCCGCATTTAAAACAAAAAATGTGTTGCGAAAATTACACTTACCTTCACTAGGTATTGGCCGGTGAATTTCAGGGCATTCCAGCGTGCCTCCGGGAAACTTCAGCACAGCACCTGGTGGACGACGGAGGAACTACCTTAGTGAATCCCGGCCGGACCCGAATCCACCGCAGAGAACGCGCCGCTGGATCGCGAACGGACCAGGTAAGTAAATCTGCCCCTTTGTCTCAGCTCCGCCTGATCTATGATATGTATACCGTAAGCATTTCCTGCATGACCGCTTCACTTACAGGGTAAATCTCTACCTCTCCTCCAGCACAAAATCTGTGCAATGTTAGGTTTGTTCATTTCTGCAATATTAAATTTCATTATGTTGCTCAACCTTAGGAACAGCACAAGTAAATAATTAAATAAAGTAAATCTTAGAGACAAATGGCACTTGATCCATTTCGTCTAGAATCGTGTCCATTTGTTTGCTTTAGGGCTCATTGAGATGGGCATGTCCACTGCGCATCCATAAAAAATACAGACGTTTTCATATTTTATCAGTTTTTTTCACACGCACAAAAAAGAAGGTTTCTACTTTTTGCCCTGCTCAGCTGGTTGCCTAGCCACATTTGATCAATTGACTTCTCAAGTGGTCAGCATGTGAGATAAAAGTAGCGCATGCTGCAAACTTTTATTTTTCTCTGTCAGCACATCCGTGAAAAAAAACTGATGTGTGGACAGACCCATGGGAATCAATGGGTCAATATTCCATTTGCAATGACAAAAACAATAGCATACAACTCTCAAAAAAAGCCAGTTGCTTAGTTATTGTTAAAAAAGTAAATATAGAGCCAATGGGTTGTCCCTTTCTTTATACAAGAATCAATAGATCACTGCTAAGTTAACATTAAAGGGAACCTACCACCACGAATCTACCTATAAAGCTAGATCGGGTGGTAGGTGGATCAACAGGACGTGAGGATAGCCCTTTTAAGGGCTAATCCTCACGTCCCCGCAAAGTTTTGAAAAGTTTTATTGCCCCAACATTGCCTGCGCGGTCACTGCTCCGAAGCCGTAGCTGCACAGACACGAGCCAGCTGTTCTGCGCATGCGCAGACAGCAGATTCGTCGGACGAGGGCGCGCAGCTCCTCGTAGCTGCGCGCCGAAGATTTTCGGTAGGAGGAGAAAAGAGGCTACTGGGGCGTGGAGTAGCCGCCCCGTGTAACCACAGATGAGGCTACTCCACACCCCGGTAGCCGCATAAGGAAATTTGAATGCTGGGGCAATACAACTTTTCAAAACATCTCGGGGACGTGAGGATTAGCTCTTAAAAGGGCTATCCTCACGTCCTATTGATCCACCTACCACCCGATCTACCTTTATAGGTAGTTTCGTGGTGGTAGGTTCCCTTTAAAGGACATCTACCACCAGGATAAAGGACTGTAAACCAAGCAAATTTACATGCTGGTGTGTGCCCCCTTGGCAGGATCCATGCTTCTTTTAGCTTCTTATACACTTTGTTTAAAGGCTTTTAAAATTATGCAAATGAGCCTGAGGGGCTCCAGGTTTCATAGGAGTTAATGGTGCCTGGAGCCACTCGAGCTCATTTGCATAATTGTTAAAGCCTTTTTTCTTAAAATAAAAGGCATAAGAAGCTTAAAGAAGAGTGTATCCTGCCAGAGGGGCAAACAGCAGTATGTCATTGTGCTTGGTTTACAATCCTTCATTCTGGTCGTAGATGTTTTTTATTGATGTATACATTGTTATATACTGTGTTCCACCTCTGCTCAGGTGATTATTTCATTGCTTTTCTACTTATTGTTGCCCATCAGGCTCATTAGCATAATTGTAAACGATGATTTTAGAAGGAAGGAGGCCATGGATAACAAATAAGATTACCAGTTACAGTGATTGATTTTAATGTCAGATTTCCTTTGAGAGCATTTCCTCATGATTACCTTACAAAGAGCAGGTCCCTTTCCAACCTGTACGCTGTCACAGAGAAAGTCTTTACATATCGCTGCCAGCTTCAACCTCATCAACCTTGTGTACTGAAGATGTCCCCTTCATGCTCCTCCATACACAAGACTTGTGATCACTGTGTAAAATCACCTGAATTAGGAATCGGCTGCAGCCATGAGAACTATGTTAACTTTTCATTCAATTATTGTATGTCCCTAATTTGGTTTATATGATCACAGCACTTGAAGAAATTATACAGCTCCTCCTCCATCTCCCTGTACAATGACCTCTATATAGATAACACTGACCCATCATTACATCACTACTGACAATAGATCATGTCACAGCTTATCTCCTCCCCCTCCCTGTACAATGACCTCTATATAGATAACACTGACCCATCATTACATCACTACTGACAATAGATGATGTCACAGCTTATCCCCTCCCCCTCCCTGTACAATGACCTCTATATAGATAACACTGACCCATCATTACATCACTACTGACAATAGATGATATGACAGCTTATCTCCTCCCCCTCCCTGTACAATAACCTCTATATAGATAACACTGACCCATCGTTACATCACTACTAACAATAGATGATGTCACAGCTTATCTCCTCCCCCTCCCTCTACAATGACCTCTATATAGATAATACTGACCCATCATTACATCACTACTGACAATAGATGATGTCACAGCTTATCTCCTCCCTCTCCCTGTACAATGGCCTCTATGTAGATAACACTGACCCATCATTACATCACTACTGACAATAGATGATGTCACAGCTTATCTCCTCCCCTCCCTGTACAATGACCTCCATATACATAACACTGACCCATCATTACATCACTACTGACAATAGATGTCACAGCTTATCCCCTCCCCCTCCCTGTACAATGACCTCTATGTAGATAACACTGACCCATCATTACATCACTACTGACAATAGATGATGTCACAGCTTATCCCCTCCCCCTCCCTGTACAATGACCTCTATGTAGATAACACTGACCCATCATTACATCACTACTGACAATAGATGATGTCACAGCTTATTTCCTCCCCTCCCTCTACAATGACCTCTATATAGATAACACTGACCCATCATTACATCACTAGTGACAATAGATGATGTCACAGCTTATCTCCTCCCCATCCCTGTACAATGACCTCTATATAGATAACACTGACCCATCATTACATCACTAGTGACAATAGATGATGTCACAGCTTATCTCCTCCCCTCCCTGTACAATGACCTCTATATAGATAACACTGACCCATCATTACATCACTACTGACAATAGATGATGTCACAGCTTATCTCCTCCCTCCCCCTGTACAATGGCCTCTATATAGATAACACTGACCCATCATTACATCACTACTGACGATAGATGATGTCACAGCTTATTTTTACATAAGCATCATTAAGTCAGTGCCAGTTTGTTTTAGTCTGCAGCCACTAAGTGCTGCTCACAGTGCAGGGGCAAAACTGCAGCCAGAATAATTGACAAGAATAAATAATAATAATACAAAAAGAAAATAATGACCGATTAGAAAACAAAGTAACATTTTGCAACCTGGCTTTAATGAAAAAAAAAAAACCAAAAAATAAACGCAAACTGGTGAAACATTCATTTAACAACTTCTAAATAAGTGCTCTATTTTATATGACAATACTATACGAAACATCCCTCCAACAAGGAGCAGGAAACCCCCTTTAAAGCGCATCTACCACCAGGATGCAGGACTGTGTGCAAATGAGCCTGAGGGGCTCCAGACTGCATAGGTGTTAATGGAGCATGGAGGGATGCTCATTTGCATACAGTCCATCATCCTGGTGGTAGATGCCCTTTAACTTGATTATTTCTACTTTTAAAAAACTCATTCACACGGCCTTGGTTGTTCTGTGAATCACTGGCAGGGAGACGTGTATCTATATTTCGACCTGTTTTTTTCTCTCCTCTTTTTACAGGTTTTTTTTTTAGATCTTTGGGTGCATTTTTGAGACTATGCCAGTATCTTAAGAAGTTAGCCAGTGCTTGTGTCTGTTGCAGTGTTCCTAGATGTAGGTTTCCAAGACAGATATTTTTTTTTCTTTGTTTTGCAACTTTTTTGTAGAGCAAATTATAGACTTTTTTTTAGGTGTAAAACCAGGTACACAACTGACCCCATGCTTCGTTACATAAATGCACATGAAAGTCGCAAAAAAAAAGAAAGATACATAGAACTGCTAAAGTATCCCGACTTCAGACAACTTTTAAAAGTCCCAAAAGAAAACAAGTTATACAAGTGTCAATTATATATGATGCGCAGAGTTACCTCAAAATCTCTGGAAAACAGTGTAGTACTGTAATCATGTGTTCAGCACAGCGCTGTTCTGCGGAGAAGAGTGTTTGTACCAACCATGGTCGTGCTTTTTAGCCGTAGAAACATAGGCGTGTGCTCCCCATTTTGTATATATTTCATGCAGGTATCACACAGCCACATTCACTACACTGGGCAATACAGTCATCCAATATACATGGCTGTATTGCCCACCGTAACGTGCGTGAGCGAAAAAACGTGTTGCATGCTCTTGTGTACTGAATTCTGCCACTTAGTATCCAAAGATTTTGAGGTGAAGCAAACTAGTAGCATCATTTGCCAAACCATATTTTATATGAACACTGAATGCTTGTAGTTTCTTACGTGCACACTGTTAAAAACGTCATGTATATACCGCCAAATATGGCAATGACAGGGAAAAAAAAGCATACAGGGGCCTAAGTGGTTACAGTTGTGATTTTAAATGCAACCGAAATGCATGTCTTTCACCTTAAACGCATGTGTTCTGGAATGAGTGCAAGGTGTTTTGCATTATTTCCATAAAGAACATGTGGTGCGTATTCCAGAATGTATGCGTTTCAGTGGAAAGACCCCTGCATTTTGGCCAAACCCCTCCCCATTGCGTTTTTGAACCACAACGTGTGAACGTGAACCTAGCCTGAGAAATACTGACTGCCTGAGAACATGTTTCTTGAAGCTGTATTCAAATACACAATGTAATGCTCTACCCAGGTATGAAGAGTGTCAGAGCATCTACAGTGTCTGGAACCACAGCTTGGCCTTAGGAAGTGAATAGAGATGAATTACAATGACACACATAACCGGGAGACCTGGGTGGAGGTGGGGCAGAAATCAACCCAATACTTAACAAGCCATTTATTAAACAGCAATTATATCTGGAAACTGTAAATGGAACTGAACATGAAACAAAAAAATAAATCTGTTGAAAACAGCATGAAGTGCATGTTTCTTGAACAACCCCCCCCCCCCCCTCACTGTGGATGAAAATGAGGGTGAATGTAGCAGCAATTGGGCATTAATATCATTTCCCATTTCATCTCTTAAGAGAAGGTCGGAACAAAGATTGTAGGGGGTCCCATGAGTCACTTCTTCCTTTAATTGAAAGGATGCTTTGAGACCCTTTTCCATGAGGCCTCCAGTCCAGCATATGTGTTCCTCCGTTCCCATTATTGGCTTGTAGCACACAGCTCCCTGCTTGGTGCCAAGAATCACAAGGACACAAGCTACTAAGTATAGAAATGAAAACCCTCAACTCAAATACAAGAACAGCAACAGCATTTAACCGAAGGCAACAATGTGAACACCGCAACCGGGGCGCAAGCATCGAAATCATAAAATGTCAAGCTGGGGCACTTGTAGTGTCACTTTCCAGACGACCTGTGAAACATGTCCAGTATAGTCTGCTGCTTGTTACTTGGCCGTAAGACTTTGAGCCCGTCAGATGATTGGGTTCTTGACGATGAACGGGCTACTCTGGCTTGAGGTTGTTGCACCCGTTTTTTGGGGGCAGGCTTTTTGTTTTCATCCGACGTGTCCCCACTTTCGGGACTCTCCACTCTGCTGTCATTGGACACCTTCAGAGGTGTACTGTCGGCTGGTTGCTGAGCTGTTCTCTTCGGGCGCAGTTTGTACTCATCAGGGGATCCTTTCTGTCTGATCACTGTGTTCTGTTCCTTGTCCAGAAGCTTCTGCAGCTTCAATGCCAGCATCCGGTCCTGCTCCTCCTGCAGTTTCCTCTGAATGAGAGCCTCCTCTAATTCCATTATCTGTTCTGTATGTAACCCTGGGATAGAGTCGCAAACCCTTTGACGCTTTTCAGATACGTGGACGTCTACATCTACAGTGGATTCGAGGGTTCGTTTCTTTGTAGTTTTAACCCATTGCTCTGGAGTACTGGTAATACAGTCCGATTCTGAAGTGCTCCAGCTACCATCACGACCATTAAAAGATATTGGAGGAGACAAGTCTATAGCAGCCATATCTGATGGTCTTTCCCCAACTTCTCTGGTTCTAGCATCTGAACCCCTAGAAGAGCCCGCTACCATCAACTCACCCTGGGATTCATTAGTAGGCGAGTAATAGGATAGACTAGGTATCGACACGTCGGTATCAGAGTCCTGCACTTTTCTGTTACTAAGAGGAAGAATGTACTGAGGAGAGAGTGATGGCATCGAGTCTTCATCCGAGTCCAGAATACATCCTCTACTTCCTAAACTGGAACTCATGTTCTGAAAAGACAAAAAATATTATTATATAAACAAAAACTGAGCTGTAGCTGCAAGCACAAAACAAACTCATCAGGACTTGTACTTTGGCTTCAGAGAAATTTTCCACACGGCCCTTTGCTTGCTGGGCATCCAGTTTGGGTGAGAACTCCACAACCCACCCCATGACCATTGAAAGCCTAGGGGGCTTTGTATTGTGGCACAGCCACCTGGCTCGGTCACTGTGACCAGGTGCCATAGATGTGATCTGGCCGCAATGTGTGTGGCCAGAACACAATCACAATTACAGTTGTGTAAAATGGGGCCACCAGGATGACGGATTGTAAACCAAGCACACCGAGGCTATAAAAACATGCAAATGAGCCTGAGGGACTCCATAGTTTTTAAGGCGGGAGCCCCTAAGGCTCACAGGCATAATTTCTAGATCCTTTTTGTTGTAAAAATCAGGGCATAAGAGCACATCCTGCCAGAGGGGGCGCACACCAGTATTGTCAGTGTGCTTGTCCTTTAATAGGGATCTCTTCAATATTTATCTTACCTTGTACCAAGAGATTATGTGGTAACAGTAGGATCAGTGGAGGTCTGAGAGCTGGGACCCCAACTGACCATGAGAGAAGGGATCCTGTTGTCCCCCTACTGATGCACAGCCTGTTGTTCCAGTCAATGTAACAGCTGAGCACAGCCCTCATCTATCTCCAACATTTATAGACACTGCATGGCTTGAAAAATCTGCAAATCTTCACTGCATGCATGGATTTAACAGATTTTTCATAAATTAGAAACAGACATTATCACACATGAGCAATTTCAGTGGTCTTTCTAATGATTGTCCCACAACATAGATTTACCTTTAAATCTTCGCTTCTTACTCGAGCAGAACTTGGAAAGTGAACACTTCTATCAGCTTTTGGGGACAAAAACCTGTAAGGATTTAAAATAACACAACATGTCAACGTAATATAAGCAACCAAAGTGATGTATGACTGGTTATTGCTTAGTCTCCAAGCGATTACAAGAGGCAGTGGTGTACATGAAAACTAAGGAAGCTGACAATACAGTATTCCCATGAGGGTGCACAGCAATTGGGTTAATCAGGCATGTATACCATTGCCCCATTTACACTGGGCAAATGTTGACCCGTTGGGAATAAATGTTTTTTCCCCCAATTTTTAATTTAACCCCTTAAAAAAAGTTGCTTCATACCACTGAGGAATAAAGTTAACCATTAAAGGGGTATTCCCACAAAGACAAGTTTCTTTGTTACCGGTCTCTATCAGTACTGCTGTACACAATTTCAGATGCCCATAGACACGACCCTTTAACTTCTGACTTCAGGGTCGGGCCACCATCTTGGATTTTGCCGTGCTTGCAGAGTTTCTGGGGTACATTTATCAGGCCCTAAAATAACGCAAATGCTAGCTTATTGCTAGCACTTATTTTGCACTCCCCGCCACCTTTACGCCAGTGAGGCGGGGGCACGGCCGGGCAGGCACGTGGCGTTACTGTCCCCGCTCCGGCCCACTCGCTGCCGCCCGCGACTTTTCAGATGTAAAAACCAGGGCCTGGCGTAGAATAAACGTTGGGCAGCTGCCTGCCTAATACATCAAGAGGCAGAAGCCGTCTTTTAAATGACACCAGCAGCGGAAGGGTTGATAGCCGCGATCGGTGTGATTAGCGGCGGGGGTTTGTTGCAATATGATACAAACCCCACCTGTGTATGAAGAGGGCTCATCCCGTGAGCCCTCTTCATACACCCCCACACCTCAGAGCATCAGGGTGTTAAAGTAACGCAATATGCAGGATAATAGCCATTCGCGCAGGGCACATGCTTCCGGCATTTAAACAGGTAACAGCACCGAACGCTGTAGAAGTTCTCAGTAAATAACCACCATTGGCTCATCCCTCTTCATACATCCTTAACGTTATTAGCAGATTGGGTAAAACACACAAACACACACAGGGCACAATTGTCAGTCCTCACCTTTCAATGTCTCCAGACTGTTTTGGTTTGCACTTCACATTTTTGGATTGCTTGGAGTTGGGGGTCTGCTTGGAGACTACAGGTACCTCATTGATGGATGACAATGCAGATGCGGTGGAGTCATTCTACAAGATTAAACCAGCAGTACAGGTTACACCCCCCTGTTGCAAGCCAAATTTCACTTGTAATACTCAGTCTGGATTACACTCAAACAAAACTAAACTTTGCAATGCTTTATCAGCTACTAAAAAAAGTGGCAGGTTCTGGTGTCATATAGCTACTGCATGGACCATCCTTTCAGGTGTTACACATCCTGACGTCCATTGTATGTTTTGCGAGGTGCAATTTTTACCCAACTTACCACGTCACCACTTAACATCCGCGCCAACTCCTCGTCGCGCTTCAGCTGCTCTTCCAATTGTCTCTGCGCACGTTCCACTTGCAAACGCTGCTCTTCCTCTTCCTGAGCTAAAAGTCTACGGATATACTCTTCACTTGCTCTGCGCTCTTCCTCTTCTCTGCTAAGTCTCTCGGCCTCAATCTGAGGAGAAAAAAAGGGAGAAAAAGGAGATTACAATGGCTACAATGTTATGGCCACCAACGGCAAATCTGTATACTATGCCAAGATCTGTGACTTCTTCTTGACATGGGCGACTACTTGGGTAATGATTTTAAAATAATTTCAGGTTGGACGACATCACAGTCTGATGCTTCTAATACGTCTTCTGATCTTTAGGTGTGAAATTTGTACATGCACACCAAGAGGGAGATTTATCATTAGTCCTATGTAGATTCTTTTTGCGCAAACATCATTTCTGCATGTTTTTTTTAGTGAGAAAAAAAACCCAACTCTAAAGTCACACAATGGCGGAAAAGATACACCACAGAGTGTGCAACACCACATTTATCAACTGAGAATTTACAAAAGAACACAAATTTTATTGGAAATCTACACCCCATAGGAGGTGGTGTATGTGGGTCCATTGCTACTACAGGGGGGAGATTTATCTCAAACTTGCACAATTTAACATTTTTGCTCAATTTTATGTTTGAGGTATCTGAGAATTTCTTGTGCAAATCCATCGCAAAAAGGCAGAAATTGAGCAGATGTTAAACATACGTGTGACTGGTGCAGTCTATCCGCATAGACCACACATAGCACACACATCAGAAGGCATTTACCACTGCACATACACCGGACTATAAATCCGACTAGTGGAAACCACCCAGTCTAAACTGTGCAAAATCCCGCCTAATGAAAAATCTCCCCCCAAGATTGTTTTGCAGCGTTCTCTTCTCTCCTTACCGTGCACGCTGCTGACCAATGTAAGTGTTTTACATACACCATTGCTGAACATTGCCATTTGCGCTTATTAAAATTGTTGCCGTTTTCTAAAACGTCCATCACACTCCAATGTGAGAGCTCCAATCCTTCAAACTTGTAATCCTCTCATTGCTGCCAGTTGTGTCTCTAGGTTGGTGGTCAGGGTTTTGTCTCCTACCCAGAAGCTCAGTTCTATGTATGCCTCTAAAACAAGTGAGGTGAACCTGGCCAGGGACTCTACATAGGATTTTTTTTCCCCAATGAACTCTTTTAGCCTTTTAACTCCACCAATATAATTTCGATCACCTTTCCTAAATCTCAAAATAACCCTTAAAAATGTTACTATAAATATGATAACCAAAGAAGGAGGAAGAATAATAAGCTGCGGAAAAATTCCTGGCTCAGGTTTGCCGACATATAATATGCCCTACTCTTCTAATGTGACACCTTTCCCTTTATTAATCTCTTTGTACCATATTCAGCCCCCACCATCCTCTTCTAGCCTGGGAGTCCTGTAAATGTGTGGAGTCACCCTGGTTATTAACAGAAGAAAGTGTACAGACTTAAAACTCTAGGGGTTTAAAGCTCAAAGAGTTTAATATTAGTGTCTAAAAGGGGCTAGAACGGTGAAACTTAATTGACATCGCCTTTAACCCCTTAATGACTGCCATATCGGCTTTTTGCGGCGTTCATTAAGGGAAATTCTGACGCGCCGTGCTTGCAGGACGTAAGCCGTGTTATCACTAATAAATGGGATTGGAAACTCTCCAGTCCCGGGTGTTTAACCCCTTACTCACAGCCATCAAGCATGACCGCGGCGTTTAAGTGGATACTCCCCTGGATTTTGAGCTCACTGGGACGATTCAATCCTTCCCGCAGCAGCTGCATCCAAAGGACAACATGTGTGAACGCATGAAGTTTCAACTTTTTAGGGTATCCACATTAAAACTGGATGAAGGATTTAGGGTGTGATCATACGTACTGTGTTCACAAACGCAACACTAGCATACGCATACGGCCCGATTGCATACGCATTTCTAGGAAAACGCTAGCAATCAGTAACCAGAACCAGGATCTGGTTACCAATCGCAGAGTTAATGGTACGGGTGACCGCACCCACAGGCAATCAGTATTTAGCCAATACAAGACACCAGGGGCTGGTTGCGGATCACAAGCGTTTGCATTCAAACACGTATGCGATCGTCCGTGGTCCTCCTCTGTGCTTATTAACATGCACCAAGTTTTCTTTTTTTTTTTTTTTCAAAAGGGACCAAAAGTCATGTCCATGAGTTTAAAACTTCAGGCAGCAATTACCAACAAAGTTATCCACTAAGTATTAGAAAATAACATTTAAAATTACTGAATCTGCCCAATTACTTTTAAGCCCCTGAAATGAAGGGATTGTGTATAAAAAATCATTTTGTTCAATCTACTGAATTAAAGTCAAAAGTCTGAACTTCAATTGGATCAGAAATGTTTTGTTCAAAGTTCATTGCAGTAAAGTACAGATCCAAAATTAGAAAAGTGTTGTCTCTGTCCAAATATTTATGGATCCAACTGCAACGGTGATGCCTGTCCTTCGCTCTGTGGTCGGCCCATGAAACAGGGCAATGCATTCATGATTCACAGACCGTCCATGGTAAGGTGAATGAACCTTTAAGACATTCTTACCTTGCTAATTTCCGCCTCATATTCTTGCCGGATTTCTCCCGGTTTGCATATAAGAGGTGCTGGATAGATGGCTAGACCTTGAATACACAACAAAGCTTTGTGTGGATATATACTACGTGTGGATTTTACTAATAAATGTAATTTTTATTCTCTTACCATCATCAAAGTCGTCCTCCGCTGTGTCCTGTCCATGGGTGCGGCGCTCACACTCCTCTGGGTACTGGCGCTGTATAACTTCCCATAGTTCCTTATCCACCAGAGTACCGGAGCGGGCGCTCTTCCGTGCCCAATTGGAGACTCTGTGCCTGCAGTAAGGACAGCACAAGCTGGCTTTTTCTACAGTCGATTGGAAACATGGGTGGCACAAGGTGTGATTGCATGGCAGCGTCACCGGCTCCAGAAGGATCTCCCGACAGATACCACAAATACACTCTGATCGCGGCAGCGGAAATTTCCTCTTTTTCGACATTTTCCCTTACATCTCACTCATCATCTGCAGAAGGAAGATGGCAGGGGGTCAGTCTATATATTCAGAAATTATTAAAGATTTGTCAGGCTCAACTAACAATTCTGCTCAGGCCGTCAGCTTCTCTAATGGCAGCGGCTGCCCTGATGCTGCGGGAATCTCCACCAGTGATTGCCCCGACAGTACAGCAGAGTCTTTCCCTCCGTGTCATAAATCTGCTGCTGAAAAGCAAATTTAGATTTGGTGGAAATGTCCCAAATTCCCCCTTTTCCAAAAAAAAAAAAATTCCAAATGATTCCAAATCCAGAGGTCGCACTAACATTTTTCCAGAAGGGTAATAATACTCCACTGTTTATTGATGAGTATTTTTTTTGCAGAGGAGTATGAAATTCTCATTAATACAAATAAATAACTCCTAGACTTAAGGGGTGCACAAACTTTTTACACCTCCCCAGAAATGGACTATGGTTGACAATCGGCATGCACGGCCAACCCTTCATGTGCACTGCGCATGCGCCTGCATGGCTAGCTCTCAATCTCACCAGCGCCATGTACATCTAAAGGACAAGCCGTGGACGCTGATGCCAGTGACATAGAGCTGGGGGCAGCCGGCGGGCAGAGCTTGAGTGGGTCGGAAAGCTGAATAAATGAACAACGACAAGAAGAATAAAAGTTGTTTTTATCACACAACAACAATGCAGAGTAACAGGATTAGAAGCATTGAGAGGACTCTAGTGTTCTCCAAGGGACTGTCTGCGGTTTATTTAGCTGATTGGAGGTGACAGGTTCCCTTTAACCCTTTCCCACCAAAGCCCTTTTCAATTTTTGCGTTTTAAATTGTTCACTCAAAGGGTCAGTATGTGAGCTGATCGCATACTGATGTCAAAACATCCATCTGGACGAGCCCATGGATATGAAATATAAGGAGATTAGCACAGTCACAGCGCCTGGGTCTATGGGTAAGTGGTTTATTATGGATTTTTATGGTAGATTTCATCATATAAATGAAAGTCATGTGAAATGTACCACATACGGCCACCACTAGCCCATTCTGGGTGGGGATTGTATGTAGCAGGAGGACGCGCGACAGTTTTAGATCTGGTGTGACCCGAAGTCACAAAAAGTTGATCTCACCTGAGATCTATCCACACCCTCCTGATATTCATGGGACGAGACCAGTGACTGGTGCCCCCACCTATAGGACAGGAATATGGTCCCCGATTGTCCTATGTGACAGCAGCTCCAGTCACTTCTATGGGGCATGTGACTATTGGGGACCCCTGTCTCTAGATTAGTGGGGTCCCAGCTGTCACACACATAAGTGTCATGTATACAGTGATGACATTGGGTCTCATACACGTCAGCCTCTCACACCGCACACAGAACATGTCTGTACACGTCCCTCCTGACAGCACAGCCATGTCTCCGCTCAGTCCTACGTCCAGGCCGATACTAACCGCCACCGATCCCGCACAGGACCGCTCCGCCATCACCAATCTGGCGCCAAACAAAAAAAAATGAGCGCTAATCTCCCTCAGCACACACCCGCCAAACCCACACATATGATTCTCGCTAGAGGACAAAATCCGACAGCCGACGCCATTTTCCCGTAGCCCATGACCAGCGCCTGACAAAACGCCTCACAATCTTAGCGTCAGGAGCGACTCATAAACCTGCCGCCCTCGTATTCATTTCTCATAACCAGATTTACAGTCTATATCAATCTATGTGTTACGTTCTGAGTATAGCCGCCTCAGATACCTGCCAGTAGTAAAGATGGCGTCCACTTGTTAGTAATCACTGCAATCCTTCTAGACACTAAGCCCCGCCCCCCGTAAACATGGCTCCACCAGCTGTAGCCCCGCCCAAGAGAAGTCTGGGCTCGATGAGCGACCATGGGATCTGCCAGGAACGGCTACCGGGAGCGCCTGCTGCTGGCTGTGGACGTGGGGAGCACGGTGCTGCGCTGTCACGTGTACAACCCGGCCGCCGAGGTGTGTGGGAGCGCGGAGGACAAGGTATGTCAGGAGGTGCACCCTGTGTATAGGAGATGGAGCACCCATGTGTCATGTGGGCGCTGGGCATCATGTCCAGGACAGGCTCAGGAGCAGGAAGAGTTATCTATATGCAGCAGCAGGAGGTATAGAGAATATTGTGCATGGTGGCTCTGTGGTTAGCACTGCAGCCTTGCAGCGCTGGGGACCTAGGTTCAAGTCCCAGGGTCAACATCTGCAAAGAGTTTGTATGTTCTCTCTGTGTTTGTGTGGGTTTCATCGGGGTCCTCTGGTTTCCTCCCACACTCCAAAACATACTGGTAGGTTGTGAGCCCCATGGGGACAGGGACCGATTTGGAAAGCTCTGTGCGGCGCTGTGTATATAAAGGAATTATTATAAATTAAATAGAGCAATGGACGTGATGTTGCAGATCGAGGAAGGGGAGCACATTGGAGTAATCCTACAACCACAGCCTACCCAATTATATACCGGTATTTATTAATTTCCCTAAGGAGAGATGATGAATAATTTTTTTTTATTTTTATTTTTTTAAATCCTTGTACAAAGTTTGACAGTTATCCTCTATCCACAGGATCGATGGAGGTCCTGTTCTTACTAATTGGATGAAGCAGAAGGTCAAGTCTATGTCTTTCTGCTTCCATTCTATAGTAAGGAGTGTAACAAATTGTCAAGCACAGCGCTCGGGTATCTCCAACACATGGAGGTTATGGCTCTAATTAAAGGGGTCTTTCTTCAAGCATTTTTAATACTGATATGTTATCATATGTTTTTAGTATGTGATTAGTGGGGGGTCTTTGCACTGATACCGTGACCCCAATCCTCTCCATGCAGTTGTCATCAATCAGAGTGTGTGTGTAACATCGAGTGATTATACTTGAATGTACTAAAGTCCAGTGGGTGTCTATACATTTTACCTGCCACATAGGCGGTGATCTGCTATTACTATAAGCGGATTATTTGTCTAGGTGTGTTACACTGCAACCAGATCCTCTGCATTAGTTGTCAAAGTGCACATTTTTATCGTGTAATCCTGAAACCTTTTGTACATTTTAGTGTCCAGAACAAGAGATTAGTCTCCATTCCCTCCTCCTCTTAACCCTTTCGTATACGTAGCCCTTGCAGATGGCACATCTTAAGCCATCATGAAAAATATAACAGTAGATATCTCTGGTTCTGTGGTACATAGAAATAAATATAGAGAAAGATGTGCAGGGAGACAGAGAGCGAACAGAAGTACATGCACCCTCTGCATCTGGAGCTAAACTTGGGCAGGGCGATGGAATGATGCTGAGGATAAATTTTACTACTTTAATGAGCAATATGACAAAAAAAAGCTTATTTTTTCACTTTATTTTTTATTTTAGTCATTTGTCTTTTAATTCTATAAAAATGAAACTTGTAAATAATAAAACTATTTCATCAAGTTGAAATCTAATTTGTCATGAGTTAAAAACAAAGTAAAAATAGTTATGGGGTGTAAAGCTCTTCCAAGGATATTGAAGAAACAGAATGAACTGCAAAATTTGATCTGGGTATTCGGGCACCAATGACCATTGGTCCTAAAAGAGTCAAAGGGGTTCAGTCCACTCTGTGTGCAGGGGCGTAACCAGGAGAGACAGAGCCCCATAGAAGACTTCTGAATGGGGCCCCATTTCTCATTATAAAAATATATTATATATTTGTACACTCCTGTTCATACAACCACACATATTTATATACATTTTTTATAGTATGTACACACACACTGCATAAACATACACACACCACATATACTTAGATACAACATATAGACAAACCCAATATCACAGTTGCTGGGGCCCCCTGACACTGCGTGCCCCATAGCAGCTGCAGTGGCTGCTACCCCACTAGTTGCGCCCCTGTCTATGTATAACACTTATGTCAAATTTTAAGGCCCATGGTTGAAAACTGTTCCACCACCTCTTATGTTACCTGCGAGCAGGACCTGATAATATTGGCGCAGTCAAATTTTGAACTATGACGCATCATCAGTTATATGGTGCTTTGACTATACCCCCACCTCCCCCCTTTAGAGTGGTACTTTACACCTTACTTAGTGTTTGGGATTTACCAGACTCCACCTAGAATTTCTGAACAGATTGTTCTGTAAAAACAAACTTGCACGTAGTCTAACACCCAGTTAGTAAATTCTAAGGAGAATAACAAAGGACTAGTACAACTACAATACGTATCAAAGAAAAATACTTCAAAGATATCATCCACTCCTTATAATACTGCAGAGAAGCAGTAACCATGGAGTCATAAGATGAAAATACTTCTCACTTTCCATGTGTATTCCCAATGCCCTCCAGTAACCTGACTAATAACACAGCTCAGTGTATTGTTATAGGTGTAGTCTCCTCTTGGACACACACCCTTCCTTTTGTCACCCCATGGTCCAAGGAATGATGAGACAGAGGTAAATCCCAGATAAGATACAGAATGGACTATGTTCCTGTCTCCCCATACTCAGCAGCCATAATAGGACATAGTACTGTCACTTACTACAGATATCTACTGGTTTACTGTGGCATGAGTTGATGTCAATGAACCTGACAAAACACATAGTAGTAGTGATAACAACAACTGGTAATTGGACCAGTATAATAATTACATAATATAATATATAAAACCAAAGTAAAACCTATCTTTGTTCATAAGAATTGGTCACATACTTAGCTTGGCATTTGGCTGAGGTTTATTGGCAGATCCAAATATTATACATACTGAAAGCCTGGAATAGTAACTTGTACTATGAGATCAGGACAAAACTTTTCCAAACCTTACAAGACTGTCCTGTTGATGGACAGGGGGCACCTTTGACTTCTAAATGATATTTCTCATGTATTTAGAAGTAAAGGCCATGGCTGAAGCTTAAATACGGTACATTAAAAAAAAACCATTGTTATATGTGTTCATTTTCTTTCTTGGCAGATAAAAGTTTTGTACCCCTGCCGTGGACAGGTGGAGATCGACCCCGAGGAGCTGTGGAAGCAGTTTGTGAGTGTGGTGAAGGAAGCCGTGAAAGGTGATTTTAATTTCATTTATTTATTATTATTTTTTTTAAAGTGATGTTTATATCTGTTCTGCAATGTATTCTATTCTGCAATGTGATGTTGATGCTTTCACTGTTACAATAATAATCTTTATTTATATGGCGCCATCATATTCCGTAGCGCTTTATAAATCATAGGGGACATATACAACTATATTACATTACAAAGTACAAACAGTCATATGGAACAATAGGAGTGAGTGCCCTGCTCACAGGAGATTACTGCTAACGCCTTATACTTCAGATGTTATTTACGTCTTCGCAGATGCCGGGATCCATCTTAGTCAAGTCGCTGGGCTTGGAATTTCTACACAAAGAGCAACTTTCATTACCTGGAACAAGTAGGTTGTAAATGATGAGTAGTGTCACAGTAATTCATGATCTTTTCAAATTAAGAGCTCATTCAGACGGCTGTGAATCCTTGAATCATAGAATATGCACTGGTTGGATTTCAGGGACCGGCCACAGTACAGAGGATTGGACTCCATACATCATATTGATAATAATAATCTTTATTTATATAGTGCCATCAAGTGCCATACAGGGAGGCCATTCCTGAATATGGTACAATTCTGCTGTTCTGCCTAACAACAGGGACTCCTTGCTTCATGGGTATATATGATGCAAGGTGTCATGTCCTGGATACTGTGGTCGGTCTGTGATTCATAGACCAGCTATGGTGGTGTGTGAGAGTCACTTCTTCCCTTTGCAACAACTGTGATCACGGTTACAATAGGAAAGCAGGGACTCCTTGTATCTTGTATCACTATAATGCCTGGAGGCCCATCTTCTGCACTGTGGCCGGTCTGTGAAATCCATCCAGTGCATAGTCCACCATTCACAGACTGATCATAGTCGTAAATATTGGTACCAAATTGCTTAACAAAACAGGTTAAAAATTGGTGAGGGTGATCTCTCATAAATCGCACATATATATTTATATATTTGGAGTCACAATTCTAATCTGTCGTCACCAACAATATATCTTTTATTTCTTAATTCCTGAATTGCAGCTGTAGTTAGGTAACATATTAGTTACAGTATGCGAGTCATCTCCTGCAGCGTAACACTTGTGTAAATCTATCGGCCACAGGAAGTCATGTCTTGCCCATATTTTTGCAATTTCACGTGTGGCAGAATAGCAAAAAGTCACATGGGAATTCACAATATTGTTTGGTGATAGATTTAATGATCTGCAAAATCCTACTTGGTGTTAACTTGTTTGAATCATAGTTGCTTAAAGGGGATGTCTGGCATATGAAAATTATTAAGAACAGGCTTTTTGAAGTTGACTTTTCATGTTTTCAGGAAGACTGGAAAGCCCTTCCATAACTTCATCAGCTGGCAGGACCTGCGGGCGGCCGAGCTGGTCAGTTCCTGGAACAGCTCTCTACTCTTAAAGGTAACTACTGCACTCCTCTAAAGGCTCATTCACTTACAGCGAAAATAATAGCAGATTTTAAGACGTGGATGAGATACTTAGAATCCACCACAAAAAGCCAATGAAGTCACCATAATGGTCATGAGTAAAAATTTAGTGTTTTACATTATGGCTTAAAAATCATAATCCTTATTAAATTGGATTATAAAATGTAATACAGATATATCCCTATAAGTGCAAATATTCAGCCCAGATATAGAGTGGAGGAAGCTTGTCTGACAATTATGATAGTTTAGGTTTTTAGTCAGAATAACATAATAAATGCCAGCTGTTTTTGAAAATGTCAGATTTTTGATTATATCTAAAGCAACCATTATTTAGTTAAACAATATTTAAAGGAAACCTACCATTTAGAATGGTAGGGGTAAGCTGTAAGTACCGGGCACCAGATCAGGGTGAGCTGGTGCCGGTACTTACTTTCGTTAGTGTTATAAACCGCGGTATTGCGGTTTTAACACTTTTTAAACTCTAGAGCAGAAGGCGCTTCGGCACTGCCTGCGCACGATCATGCGCGCGCCTACATAGGAAATTACGGAGACGTTGCGCGCGCATGGTCGCGTGCAGTGCCGAAGCCTCTTCTGCTCTAGAGTTTAAAAAGTGTTAAAACCGCGATACCGCGGTTTATAACATTAACGAAAGTAAGCACCGGCACCAGCTCACCCTGAGCTGGTGCTCGGTATTTACTGCTTACACCGACCATTCTAAGTGGTAGGTTTCCTTTAAAGGGAACCTGTCACCACATTATCACATATACAGCTAGGTTCCTATACAGTCCTATTAACTGACACCCTTCTTTTAGCTACAACTGTTTCCCTTACATCCATATAAAATCTTTATATTATATTTCTTGGCATCGGAGAAGGATTCCCCTGCTCGACCGACCCCTCCCATCTACTGCTCCCCCCATGTGACCAGGGTGATGTCACATTTGTAACTTCTACCCCTTTTTTCTATCTAATTATATAAAATCAAAGAGGCCCCCATGAGGCTGGTGTGATTTCATGTGATCAGATACATACATGGCATAGACTGTGCAAATGTAACAGGAACTTAGATTACATCAATCTGGTCACATGACATGAAGTGCCCAATGATGTGACAGAGCTCTCTTTGGATGTTCTGCACCTCAGTGAGACCAGTCAATCATGTACAAGAAGGCAGGGCAGAGAAGTAACCACTGAAAATGCAGGACCTCAGTGGACTCACATCAGGGAATTAGTATATAAGTTTACAAGCTGATTTTTTTAACACTGCTGCCATAGAAGGGAACAATTTAGGGATAAGGGAAATAATGGTTTTTAATGAAGTATTTATTTTGGGTGGGTTAATTTGCATGGGCGGTTCTCTTTAAAGACTTCACGTATTAACCTTACTGTATATCCCTGGGTGTCCTGTCCTCTGTGTGCACACTAATTTTACACTCTTGCTAAGATCTTCATATGGCGCCATGATATTTTGCTGTACAGATCATGTGGTACATATACAGAGATATTACAGAGTAATAATAGGAAGAAAGTCCCTGATCACAAGAGCTTACAGTCTATGAGGATGGAGGGTTAACTCTTTTTATTTCTTAAGGCTGTTCATGGTTCCTGTAAGTTCCTTCACTTTTTCACTCGAAGAAAGCGGTTTTTAGCAGCGAGCCTGATCAACTTCACCCCTCAGCACGTGTCCCTGCGACTGGCCTGGGTCTTACAGAACATTCCAGAGGTAAAGACCAGAACATTTGTTTAGAGCAATCACAGCCTAGGAGAGATGTTTCAGTCTATCCACGCCAGAATACTGGCGTAATTTTCAGATGAAATGTCCTGCACCTCTTTGTTTTAGAGCATTTTTAAGCAGTTTTCCATTTAATCCAAAAGGGCGTGGTGGGTTGGTTGCTTGGTTGGACAGAAAATTTCCTGTGCACCAGAATATTTTATATTGAGGAGCAGCAAACTAGACCAACTTATAGGAGGTGCAAAGTACAACTCGCCAGTCTTACACTGCACCAGATCAATCATCCATTAGGAGGTGTATTAGTGTGTCATTAGACCAGTGGAGAGTAGATCTAGAGATCTCCGTTGCACCACATTTATCACCGTGTCTGATGCTGGATGATGAATCTGGTGCAGTGTAAGACTGGTGAGTTGTACTTTGCACCGCCTAGTAGTTGGTCTAGTTTACTGCACCAGAACAATACATTTTCTGGCACATAGGCTATTTCCAATGAGGCCCCCCCACTTTTTAACAACGACACACCCCTTTTTCAGACCCATGTGTCCACAACCTAAAGGGGATTTTACCCATCAAATACATATATTGGGAACTTCGCCACTAAGACCTTACTGATCACAACAATTGGTGGTCCCATTCTGCTTCTAACCAACACAATCCTAGTTCAGTGGTTAATTGTCTGCAGCCTTCATCAGAGAATCACTGTGATACTTGATAGCAGCATCATAAATCAATGGGGCTTAGTTACTAAGGGTCCCACGGATCGCACTTTCGTTGGATTTTAGAAATTTCGGGATTTGCGCTGCTGTGATAGGTATTTAACTGGGGATTGTGCTTCAATTGCACTGGCTTTCATGCGACAGAACTCGGGAGGTGGGCCGTCGGATTCGGACTGAGCGTGGGATTTAACATTCAATCTGTGTCGCGAGACAATGCACTTACATGCACCACGAAGAAGAAGGTGAACTCTGTCGGAGCAGGGAGCGTCACATGCAGGATATCGGGCGCACGATCTTTGTGAATCGCGGCAAAGTTCATTCTTGTCGAACAACGCACAGCAGGGATCATCCGGAGTGTCCACCGGAATGCACATCTGCCGCGATCCGCGTAGATCCCGCGCCCGATATCCTGCATGTGTCGCTCCCTGCTCAGGTCTGCCGGAGTTCACCTTCTTCTTCCCGGTGTATGTAAGTGCTTGGCTTGTGACACAAATTTGAATGTTAAATCCTGCGCTTAGTCCAATCGCGTGCGACACAATCCCCGGCGCGATTCCCGAAAAGTCGGGAAACCCAACGAAAATGGCCACGGGATCCTTAGTAAATGAGCCCCAATGTGTCTGGTGTTCCCCCTAGCGGTGGCCAACAAGAAAGTGCCCAGAAGACGCAAAATGTGCAATGAATTGAAGGGAACCTGTCATCAGAAACTGGCCTAATAAACCACTACCAGAATGTTATGAAGCAGCAGAGCAGTTTCTAGATTGTGTTTCTTTTTATCGTCTAGTGCGGCTGTATCATCCGAAAATCAACTTTAAAGTGAGATGTAAATTGGTTTTAGTATGTCAAGAAGGTGGAGAGTTTAACACTATAGTAAAGCTCTCCCCACCGTAGAACTGTAATTGATGGCCCTGCATCCTGAGCACCTCCGGCTGTTTTTAAAAGTTAATATTTCGTTATTAAACTTGTAAAAAAAGGTTCCTCCATCCCCTAGATCAGTGATGGTGAACCTATGGCACGAGTGCCAGAGGTGGCACTCGGAGCCCTTTCTGAGGGCACCCAGGCTGTCGCCCCAAGTCAAAGTTCACCAGACAGGACTTAAATCTTCCTGCAGTCCTAGACAATTGAGATACAGCTCTTGGCATTCTTAAAGTGACGTATCCTGTGACGTAGAATATTTTTGGAGGTCCTACTACTTGCCCCACGATTCTTCCTGTAGAGAGAGACCCTGGAGAGAAGCTACAATGATGTCTGAATTTGCCTTCCTGCTTTCAACTGTATTGGTGTCCTCAGGGGGCTGATACGATTGACTGTTGTGGAACAAAAGAGAGCAATAAGTTACTGTTTAAATTGTCAAGTTGGCACTTGATGGTAAATAAGTAGGTTTTGGTTGAAGTTTGGGCACCCGGTCTCTACAAGGTTTGCCATCACTGCCCTAGATGGAACAAGCAGCCTAATTAGGACACTCTACCACCAGTAATCTGGTGGTGGACATCCATTAATTTGTATCTACTTTCTATTTTCCAGGTGCGTCAAGCGGCAGAAGAGGACAACTGTTGTTTCGGGACCATTGACACATGGCTACTGTATAAACTCACAAATGGTAAGTGCCAAGTGTACAGGAATTTACAACAGAGACTAAAGCATCAGAGCGTCTTCTAATAATATGAAACTTTTCAATAATAAGATTTGTATCACGTTCGGCTAATATTAAACATAGGGACAGGTGATGAGCTCTTTATGTGCCAAATAAATTGTGTAAAATATAAATAAATTTAAAAATAAAATACAAAATTACAAAAAATATTTTCTAAGTATATTTAAAAACAGCAAAAATTAACTTTTATTCTTTATTATTCTAAAAAAGATAATGCTCTTAATTAAATTGAGTGAAATTTATTAAAATAAAAAAACTGATAGGGAAAGTTTTGGGGATATTCTTCCCCTACATGCAAGTATAGACCCCTATAATTTAATTTGCATGTGATCCCCTGAATTGAGGGATTCATAAGAGGGTTGGTAGAATTCTTATTCCACCATTCTTTTTGCTAGCAACTTCATGTAATAAGTAACCTTAGTTACCCCTAGATGAAGCCGCATTATGGCGGCGAAACGGTCGTAGGGTTCAGTAGGGAAAGTTTTACTAATGATAATGAGGGATAGATAGCAACTCTGTAATAGAAGTAACCAGTGTCAGGAGCTTTTGACAGTGGCTACAAATCCTCGCAAACGCGGGGAAAAGAATGAAGCACTACAGCACCTTATAGTATAAGTTGGAGAAAGCGCTCTCCTGTCAGCACGCGACACACGCAGTGTAACTTTCTGCCGGCGTATAACGCGCCAGTTTGGGACAACAAGTGAAGCGCAATTACGTCTCACAGTGCAGATATAATCTGTGAGCGCACATTTGTGACTACCTGACACATCAACTTAGCTTGAGAGCTCCGCGGCATGCGATCACACTAGACCGCTGAGACTCATGCAAGCAGAGTGAATAGAATCACAATAAGAAAGAATTAAAAGAGATCCTAATAAATAGTGATGAGACAGTGTTATAAGTAATAAAATCTACATATATGCCAGTGACATCTAAATGAAACATCACATATATGCTTGTGACTTCTAATTGAAAGATCTCACATCGCACTCTGCTAAATGTTAACTGACTCGGTGTGTGTGTGAAGAAACAGACGCACGGAGTACAACGACTTGCAACATTGTTTCCTTAATGATGTGTGAACAGATAATTGATCTCTAAACAAACAACATAGCACAAAGATAACTAAGGTTACTTATTACATGAAGTTGCTAGCAAAAAGAATGGTGGAATAAGAATTCTACCAACCCTCTTATGAATCCCTCAATTCAGGGGATCACATGCAAATTAAATTATAGGGGTCTATACTTGCATGTAGGGGAAGAATATCCCCAAAACTTTCCCTATCAGTTTTTTGATTTTAATAAATTTCACTCAATTTAATTAAGAGCATTATCTTTTTTAGAATAATAAAGAATAAAAGTTAATTTTTACTGCCACTTTTCCCTTCTTTTCCCATTCTCCTTTTGAATAAAATTGAACTAGTTCATAGTGGTGTACACTTGGCAGAAAATAAACTGCTAAAATATAACTATTTACACAAGAATAACAATAATTCTTCTGACTTCATTATTATATTTAAAAACAGCCCAATATTTAACATATTCTATTTAAAAGTTTACTTTTTATTTTAGTTGTGCCCCTGTTTTTGGATGAATAAAGTGTTGTGGACTAATGAATGTTTTTTGTTTTTCAGGCTCTGTGTTTGCAACAGACTATTCCAATGCGAGTGGGACTGCAATTTTTGATCCCTACCTGGTAAGTGGACGCAACATGTTCCTCAGAAGTGAGAACACTGAACGTTTCTATGTCCAGTGTCAACAGTTACCCATGGCTGTCATTCAGGCTTCAGCTTTTTTGAAAGCTTAAGTTTATATCACATGATTAAAAGGGTTTTAAAATTTATAATTCCCAAATTATGTTTACAATATAAAGCTTATTTTTAACCCCTTGCGTTACAATTTTACGGGGTCTTTCTTTAGACACTTCATGATCCCCCTGTGCTACGAGGTGCTGTGTGCTGACAATGTGCTTTTGATTATCAGGGTACAGGCTTATCTACACTTTCATTTACCTTCTGAACATTCTACTAGTATCTGACACATAGAAAAATGAGACAGATTAGAAATAATGAGATCCATGAGAGGGATATAAAACACTTCAGCTCTGCCACATCTCCGCTGTAACAAACACACCCACTGGTTAAAGACCTTATCTTATATGTAGCTTGTAGAGTAATCTTCTCTTGTGCCTGTGTCTGAGCTGGTCTTGTAATGCGGGGACAGAAGGCAGAGAGCACTGTAGTGTTCAGACAAGAGTTGCTATTCATGAGAAGAATCTATCCTGCCCAACCATAGTCAGAAGATTTTCGGATCCTGGGGCAACCAAAATTGTATATACCAGGACTGATAGAGACATGTTGGAATTATATCTGGGAAATGTTGTATTTATGTTAATAACAGGGAGTTAGAGAATGTGTTATTTTGTTATCCTGAATTGTTTTCGTGGGAATACCACTTTAACGTGAAGACTTAAAGCGCAACTGTAAAGTTATAAGGAGAGAGGTACAGAGAGTGACATAGAACGTTCTGTAGAATTACAGACTGGCATGGAGGAACTGATAGGGAACAGTGTAGTTCTTGTACGTCACTGTTCTGTGTAGGAGACGTATATATCCACTGTCCTGAACATACTCAGCCCTGCTACATACACTGAGAGAGCACAGTCACATAATCTCCTCCTCTGTGA
This sequence comes from Engystomops pustulosus, assembly GCF_040894005.1. Lineage (NCBI taxonomy): Eukaryota > Metazoa > Chordata > Amphibia > Anura > Leptodactylidae > Engystomops > Engystomops pustulosus. The sequence goes on along the minus strand of NC_092413.1, from coordinate 188,454,258 downwards.
GCAGGGAGCAGCAGCCCCTCCCCTCCCAGGAGTCCGTAGATTTGTTTATAGGACGGACTCCATGGCTTGTCAGCACAGCCAGAGGAAGAAGCTTCTTCAGCACAGATATAATCTAAAGGGGTATAGCAAAGAAACCGCTGGATATAGGTAACAAATTTAATAGACAAAGTTGTTATTGATTTGTGAGGGGGGGGGGATTTAGAGTTGCTCTTTAATGCCCTATGGCTTACTATGACACCGCTTGACCGAAACCTTATCTTGACAAATGGTCTGCATCTTGGTCTCTGCTTGTGTTCTGCCTGCCCCCATCCTGGTCCGTCTCTGACTATTCCTTACCTGACCCCTGGGACCTCTGACCTGCCTTTTGTCTTCCAGATCCCTGTACAGGGGTGTAAAGAATGATTACCAATGGGAACACACAGATTAACCCAAAGCCAAACCAATTCTGGTCCAAATCTTTTTGTTTCTAACAGATATTTTCTACACTGGCCCTGATTCATACATTATATTATCTCATATAAGTGATCCTGTCCTTGTATTGTAGATGTGCTGGAGCTCCTTCCTGTGCTCGCTGCTCTCCATCCCTATATCTATATTTCCTCCTGTGGAGGATACCAGGTACGGTCACTCAGGTTTCTTATGGTCTGTATCCATCCTGTATGTGGGTAATTTCTGTCCTTAGATTCCCTTTTATCCTTTCTTTAGTCATAACTTTGGAGAAGTGGATCCCAGCATATTTGGTGTTTCTGTACCTATTCGGGCATTGGTGAGTGATATCATACATGTTCCTGAGTTTTGGTAAAAGCAATTACTTTTCACATTTATCATCACTTTATAATTGTACAGGTGGCGGACCAGCAGGCTGGGATGTTCGGACAGTGCTGTTTTGATGTGGGGGATGTTAAATTGACAATGGGAACTGGAACATTTATGACCATCAATACTGGGAGCAATCTGCACACGTCTATAGCAGGTGATGGGCAAGATTGGCTGTTATTCCATAACTTACCATAACATATTTAGTAAAGTTATCTAATTGTTCTTGTGTTCTTCTTCCTGTAAGGTCTATACCCTCTAGTGGGCTGGAAGATCGGCAATGAGTTGGTGTGTTTAGCAGAGGGTAATGCCTCCGATACAGGGACGGCGATCAAATGGGCACAAGAGCTGAGTAAGTGCTAAGTAAGTCTTCAGAATAGCTAGAAATTATTTGTAATTATAGAAGATAAATCCTGTCTTTCCATTGGCTGATCACCAACCGGAGACTTGATTGGGGGGTAGGCAAAGGGAGCTCATGTCTGCTGCACTGCATTCATTGTCCTTTGGACTACCGGAGATGGTCGTGCACTGTTCTTGGCTTCTTGTTCATAGGACAGTTCCTTTAAAGATGACCTTTCAACACCTCACACAGGTGGAAATGGCTATACCATACTATAGGGGCTGCTACACATATCCTGGGGCACTTTGACACTTCTTTCTAACCCCCACAGTTGCTGAGCTATGAGTCCCAGTATGTGAGCATTGTATTCCTCTCCACGGTCAGAAAGGATGGTGCTGGTTCGGAGGGCACGTGTTATGACCAACACCTCCTCTCTGACAGTGGAGAGGACTATAACGGTCAGATACTCTAAATTCAGGATCTGTGTAGCTACATTAAGGTAAGTTGATCACTAAATGTGTGAGGTGGGGAAAGGTCCCATGTAAAGAAATATTATAAGAGATTACTTTATTTTGTTATAACCTCTAGAATGGATGTTAGAAATGTATTTACCAATCATATGAAATTATAGAAACACAATAGCTTTTTCTTTGTTTCTGTTAAAACAAATAAACCATTAAATAAAATTTTAAAAACGTTGTATAGATGCTTAAAAGTCAGTCAGGTGGTTACTATATCCGTGGTAAAGGAACTCGTCTTGCATGTGATCAGTGTATTAGTTAGGCACCCTTATGTGTTAACATGTGTTTCAATAAAGGCTTTGAATGATAAAAAAATGTTTCCATTCCTAAGATCTTTTCACAGATTTCGCTGACACAGAGTTAATGGCCAGAGATGTCCCAGACTGTGAAGGGATTTATTTTGTACCATCCTTTACCGGCCTGCAGGTAATGCCTTCAGCATAGCCTAAGGGTGCGTTCACACGTACCGTTAGCGCTGCGTTTACAGCTAATGCGTTTACAGGTTTGCAGTAATAAGCAGTCGCATGCGTTTCACTTAAAACGCTAATAAGATCAGGCCGTATCCTAAGTGAATGTAAGGTCATGTGCTACACCCTGATTGCATTTAGATATGGATTCCACATTTATAGGGTCTCTAGCTTTTCAGCAAACACTGCATGTATCATCTGAACAAGTTTATGTGAAATAACTTGCAATCCAACAGAACAAAATGCTATTATCTCCACTTTCTTGGCTGCTTAAAGTGGTTTACCACAGGATAGGGCTTAACTTGCTGATCACTGAGACCCCTTCAGATCACGAAAACAAGGGGTCCAATGGGTTTCCAGGTACCTCAGTTGGACTCGTCGTTGCTCTGGGAGAGTAATGGAGCAGACGGCCGTGCATGACCGTTCTGCTCCATACATCTCAACGGAGCTGATGCAAATTGTAGAGCGCTGCGCTCACCGGATCTGTCAGCTCTATAGAGATGAATGGAGCAGACTGCTCATGCACGGTCTGACGGAGCAACGAGGGGTCCGACCGAAGTACCTGGAACCCCCATCGTGATCTGGGGGGGGGGGGTCTCATCACTGAAACCCCCACGGATCAGCAAGTTCGGCCCTATCCTGTAGCATCTAACTTGATTCGTGGGAAAACCCCATTTTAAAGGGAATCTGTTGTCACAGTTTACATACCTGAACTAACTGCTATGTTACCTTTGTGAATATTTTTTAGCAGTTCCTTCCATGAAAAAACTCCACTTAGAAATATGCAAATCAGACTGAAGTGTTTTAGCTCCCAAGGGCTGCGGCTCCAAGAGTGACGTAGGTGGAAGGATGAGGACATTACTGTGGAGCTCAGGGGCTCTGTGGACAACCTAAAGCACTTCAGCCTCATTTGCAGTTTTCTTAAGTTAATTTTTGGGACGGATTCCATTTAAATGCCCACATTCTGATTAACTGTTTTTGCTGAATTCTGCAAGATGGACAAAAGATCAGTGTTGTGTCAGACTACAGAGATGTCTTCGAGGAGGAAGGGAGCAGAAACTGAGTCACAGCAGCTATGTCCAGCTCTTGGAGACCTGCAAACCATACACTGAGCCGACAGTGGTGGTATTGCCCCAGGAGTAGCGTTACTGCCCTTGTACATACATAGTTCTATTGATTTTATGTAGTTTGCTTTAAAGGGAACCTACCACCACAAATCTACCTATAAAGGTAGATTGGGTGGTAGGTGGATCAATAGGACGTGAGGATAGCCCTTTTAAGGACTAATCCTCACGTCCTCGCACTTTTTTGGAAACTTTTATTCGGCACATATGTAAATTTTTTAATGCGGCTACTGGGGCGTGGAGTAGCCGCATCTGAGGTTACACGAGGCGGCTACTCCACGCCCCGGTAGCCTCTTTTCTCCTCCTACTTACAATCTTCGGAGCGCAGCTACGAGGAAGCTGCGCGCCCTCGTCCGACGATCCTGCTGTTCTGCGCATGCGCAGACGGCAGGATCGTCGGACGAGGGCGCGCAGCTTCCTCGTAGCTGCGCTCCGAAGATTGTAAGTAGGAGGAGAAAAGAGGCTACCGGGGCGTGGAGTAGCCGCCTCGTGTAACCTCAGATGCGGCTACTCCACGCCCCAGTAGCCGCATAAAAAAATTTACATATGTGCCGAATAAAAGTTTCCAAAAAAGTGCGAGGACGTGAGGATTAGTCCTTAAAAGGGCTATCCTCACGTCCTATTGATCCACCTATGCAGAGACATTCAGCATGTGACACTATGGCGACATTGTGCTTTTATGTGGTTGCATTGTTACCCATTTCAGGATTCTGCATGGGATTCACAAAATAAATGCAAACATGCTGTAATTGGCTGCTCTTTTATAGGATTGAATCGGATTAACATGCATTTCTTTTGAGGCTGCGTTCACACATGGCATTTTGAAACCTAATACAACAGCTGAGGAGAGGTGATTTGTCGTGTTATACTGTGTTCACATTTGCATTTTGTAATCGCTGTGTTGGGCTTGTTTCACAGGAACGTATGAAAACGTCCATAAGCTCGCCGCAACATATCGTTTTAATATGGGTAGCATGTGGCCTCATTCATTTCAATGGCCAATACGGCTATCCATTAACATGGCCATTTCGTCCACCATATCGTGAGCGAGCGAAACGTAAAAATATAGAGCATGTTCTATTTTCTCCAGTATTTCCATTTTGTAGGTCCCATGGAAACCCAATCGGAACATCGGTGCATTCTGTCAGCCAGCCAATAGTCCGCCAGGAATCATTTGCCAGTCGACCAAATTTTATACGGATACGCACAGTGATATACGTGCAATTACGGAAGAAAAACGTCACGCATATTCTGATTGATACAGCACAGGAATACACGGCTGAAGAAATCATACGTTTGTGTGAAAAAGGGCTTAATGCAATGTGTGTTCACATTCACAATCCATTGGGAGATTTAGCATAAGTCTCTTAGAGCAGAACTGTTTTAGTTGCCCATGGCACCAATCAGAGCTCAGCTTTCATTTTTTCACAGCTGTTTATAAAATTAAAGCTGAGTTCTGATTGTTCCATCGGCAACTAGAACAGTTTTAGCTCAGAAACCTATGATAAATCTCCCCCATAGGGGTGCGTTCACATTCGGTTAACATTACACATACAAAATGCAATGTAATCAGGCAACTCTCCTCAGCTTTTGTATTGAGTTTCAAAACGCAATGTAAACGCCACGTGTGACCGCAGCCTCAATGACGGGATGCAGTGCCTTGAGGTTCACCTGCGACTTTTAACAAGCGCTTGCTCCATGGTGTCTTGAATTGTGCACGTTATGCGTGGGCCTATGTGTTATATGCATATACGTCCCTAGAGACAGCGATGATGCATATAGAGTGTGTACTGTCTGCTTGTAACGTGTCTGTTTTCTCCCTCCCTGCTGCCGGTACATGTATGTAAGTGTCTCTCTATTACTATATTATGGAAGGCAGTGGCAGGGAGCACGTTCTTCCTGCTAAATGTTTTCTGTCTATTTAGGCTCCAGTGAATGATCCTTATGCATGCGCCTCCTTCATGGGACTGAAGCCTTCCACCACCAAGTGCCACCTCGTACGAGCCATACTGGAGTCTGTGGCTTTTAGGTAAACTACTAAATGCACATTAACTTTATTTCATTAAAATCTGCCCCGAGAATGGTCCCCCGGTTGCACTCCACAAATGGTGCTGAGGGGTCTTCTGTCTTAGTACCATATTGTTCAGACTATAAGACGCACAAAAAATCCTTTGATTTTTCTCAGAAATCAAAGGTGCGCCTTATAGTCCAGTGCGCCTTATATATGAACCGTACTTACAGACAACAGCTGCCTTGAACTGTGCACAGGTCTGCCACCTGCTGGTCATTCATCCTTATAATCCGGTGCGCCTTATATATGAACCTAGACGATTTACCAGGCATTTATTGATGGTGCGCCTTATAGTCCGAAAAATACGGTACTTGTATTACACAGTGCAGTCTATGATTTGCGTTTTTTAGGTTACACTGGGAGTAAAGAAAAAAAAAGTAAAAGTCAATAAAGTTAAAAAAAAAAAAAAAAAAAAATGTATCCCTCTTTATTTATCATATAAAAACTAAACGATAATATAAACCACAGTCACCTGTAAGGCCAAGGTCACAACTGCATTCAGACATCTGTCTAGTAGTTTCTGATTTTGGAAATAACAGATTGTAATTTAGATTTGGAGGGATCCATCAGTAGCTATATATGAGGTTTGTTTTTTTAAAGGATGCCTTTAAACAAATCGTTCTAAATGTTGCTTAACAACCGTTTGTTACCGTTTTTTTTTTTTTTTTTCTAATTCCTCTGCTTTTGAATTTAAATTCAATTGAAACTTTGGAATTTAAAATCCGTGCATGCTCAGTATAAAAAAAAAAGATGGATTAACTGATGGTGCAAACTGATACAAATAAAGACCATCCGTCAGCCATGGAAAAGAATGTTAACAATAGTATGGAAAGAAATAACGCAATGGACGGCCTAACGGAGGAGGTAAACACCGATACCAACGGATAACAAAGTGCATTGAAATCAATGCAAAATTTTCATAGATCCTTTAGACTTTTCAACATTTAAAACGGAAGATAATAATGGAAGTCTGAACGGAAGTAAAACTGGCCCTTAGGCCCCATGCAAACGGCCATAGACTGCAATGGCTGCACAGAGAGATTGCGGCACCGTACCGCTCCGTACACAAGGAAAAGATAGGACATGTCCTATCTCTCCCTGTGTTATGGCGCCATGTGGCATGTATCTCTATGGGGAGGGGTCACCCCTCCTTCTCTCCATGGCGCCGTATGTGTTCATGTAGCCCAAGATTTGTCAAAATATTAGAGGTTGTCCACAAAATTTTAATGATCTACACTTGGTCTCTCACAGATCAGATATTGATAAACTAACACTTTACCCCGCACTGAACAGTTGTTCTGACCAAGCTGACTCTGCGTGGTTAGTTTCTTAAACCTTTTGTCAACGTCAATTCTGCTGCTTGTATTTTGTGTGTCCTTCTATCTGTATTATAGTATCATTTCTATATTCGTTATGTTCTCTCCTTTTTGTTTGTGTTATATATATTTATATTATTTTTTATTTATTTTTTATTTTTTTTTTACAAAGGAATAGGCAGCTGTATGAAACCATGCAGAGAGAGACCTCTATTAAGATCTCAAAAATCAGGTATGTACATAACCAGTATATAAGTATATCCTGATATCTATTTTCATTGCTCTAATGGGTGGTTCTCCCCCTTGCAGGGCTGATGGAGGAGTCAGTAACAACAGCTTTGTGATGCAGATGACTGCAGATTTATTTGGCCAAACCATTGATAAACCAAAGCACACAGACATGTCCTCCCTGGGCGCTGCTTTTCTAGCTGGCTTGGCTGTAGGTAAGTCTTTGTATTACATTTGACAGAAAGGCCCAAGGTATTTTTCATGGCTTGTACGCCTGTTTTCTGTTGTCATGAAAAAGCCGGAATTCCTAGCGCATAGCCCAGAATCTGCAACCTTTCCTCCCCTTATGCCACATTGTAATTGTGTGTGAGTCCATTATCTAATCAGCTGAAAATACAGGGTATTGAGCCTTAATCAGCTGGCTCCATACTTTGCATAGTGGCCAGAAGCCGTAATTGCAGTAGGGGCTCCCACTGAGTCGTTTCTTAAACTGAGAACGTATATATGGTGCAATCAAAACCCATTTAATATAAGCCATGTGTGAACTATAGATACAGCCATGGATGTCAGAAGATCGTATAAAGTATCTTCTTTGCAATAACATGTTTTCCCACTTATTTATAGGTTTCTGGTCCACCAAAGAAGAATTGAAGAAGCTCAGAGCTCCAGAAGTCTTGTATGAACCAGGGCGCAAGCTAAAAGATTATGAGTCCTCCATGACGGGCTGGGAACTGGCGCTACAGCGATGCTCCAACTGGTATAGAGACTCGTAGCTGCTAGATAGCGCTGTAACCTATATGCCCTGAGGGCACTGGGTCATGACACTATGGACACCTGGTGCCTTTGAAGGAGACTATAGTATTATGAGGGATATGGTTACCACAATGGGTTGGCCAGCCTGAAAAAAAGGAAGGAAATCGGAACTTACTACCTATCTTTATTTTTTTGTTTTTGTATGCTCTGTCCGTACATCAGAGGAATTTTATTTATACCTGGATTGGTAGAACACGTCTTTTCTAAGCGTTTGTTGCTGCTAGTATGGTAAGTTATGTGCCTTCATGTAGTCGCCTTAAGAGTTTATACCTGTTCATCACAGTCTGCGCAGAGACTGATCTATTACATGTGTCTCATCTTATCATAACTTGGTAAGTCATGACCTGGTGCCGCCATACGGTCTTAGTATATAGTATATAGTGCCGGGCTGGGAAGTCCACAATTGTTGAGATGTATTTCTTATGTGATAGTGCCTTTCAGTACCTTATCCATCAGGGAATAATTTTCCTAACATATTGTTTTCTTTGTTTAGTTGAAATCTGTGGAACAGATTTTATAGTAGAAAGGTTGCAGCGAAAAATGGGGGTAACGTATCAAGACTGATATTAAAGGGGTTTTCCCATGAACTAAAGTTAGGCCCTATCCATGGGATCAGTGAGGGTCTCATTGCTGGTCCGTTGGACCCCTCGTCGCTCCGTCAGACTAATGGAGCAGACGGCCGCACATGACCGCTCTGCTTTATGAAAACTATGGAGCTGACAGAGATCGTGGCTCTCCATTAGTAAAATGGAGCGACAAGGGGTCCGACAGACCCCTCGTTTTCACGGTCTGTGGGGGTTTCGGCACTGATCAGTAAGTTAGGGCCTAACTTTAGTTAGTTTCAAAACCCCTTTAAGTACAGCATCTCTCTGGTCCTCCATACTTCAGCTTCATACTTTTGCGTCTGCTCTGGCTGTTGTATGTGACGTAACCTATAGTAAATGTACTGGTCTTTGGAGGTCATGCCATTCTTCACCTACTTTTGGGAAAACTTGCAGAACAGCCAAAAGTCGCGCACAAAACTTGTGACCTATATAACAACAGTTTCCTTTTGACAAGAGTATAATAAGAAGCTCCATCCAGTGCGATTGCCACCAAAATGTAATGTCATTTCAGCAAAAATTTTAGTAAAAAATATACTAAGTGATGTGAACCTGAAGGATGGCGGCCCTGGGAAATCCTCATTGAGCCACAGTTATCTTGCTTTCATTGTAGATGATGTGTAACGCTCTGTGACATGAAGGCGTTGTACCAAGTTTGTTTGTTAAAATTGATTGGCAAGGGTCCAACTGCTGAGGCCCCCACCGATCATAAGAAGGGGGCCCCCAGCCTGCATAGTATGGAAGTATTGCGGATTTGACAAGCACAGTGCGCACCGCTCTCCAGCTCTCACACAGGTAGTGAATAGAAGTGCTGGTGATACCAGAGCGCTACGCTCAGCAATTTCTATTACTTTCATTTTATTAAATGGAGCAGCAGGACACAGTCTTGAGCTGTGGCTCCATCACCTAGTGAGAACTGGGACCCCCTGTTCTCCAGATATCTGGAGGACCCAGCAGTAGGACCCTCACTGGTCAGATCCCTTATCCCTTCACTAAGCTAAATCATGTGAAAAGCACAAAACAATAGCAAAAGGTTATAATCGTGAAATCTTAATTCATACTAACACATGGAAAAAGTGATGCCAGCTTATTTTAAGCGCGTTGTGCAGCGTCCTCCCAGATCGGGGCAGTGAACAATGCAGATTGTTTAATCCACTATTTATAAACCTATGAAGTTTTGATGTAATCTTAAAGGGAAACCAAACCTAAAATCCATTTGCTGCACTTTATGTTATTAGAGATTACACTCTATTATTCACTGTAATCAGGCATTTGGGACAGGTAAAAGGGTAACTGAAGTAGTCTTCATTCAGAGTAAGTCTACATTCACATCTTGACTATGGTATGCGCTCAACTTATACACCAGGAAAGCCCCAAGCGTATACAATGAGCATATCCATAGACGTATACTGGTGGATGGAGGCATCCTTATCGGCTTATTCTGCCTAGTATACATCTCATCCTGAGACGAGCTGCGTCTTTCCATCCTGCGTCCTCCTGCAGAGTGATGTATACGTTCACTGGAGGTTATTGGTGACTATCGGGGACGGATGCAAAGTATCGTGTCCCACCCCTGGCCTCCGCTGGACAGTTACATCACTGGGGAAACACTCTGAACATCAGCAGCAGCCAATCATTGATGTTCACTTCTCCTCCTGCTTTTAGCTAGGGGGGAGGATGACGTATCCATGTATGAGTGTACAGTGGGATACGTCTAAGCCCTCCGTTAATAGGGACAGTCCTTACAACGGATTAGAAAATTATTTGGGAAAGAAGCCTAAATCCCGCTGCTCACAAATCAGTCCAACAGACTCGCCCCGTGCACATGAGGGATTTATTAGACCCGGGAATCACTGAACTGAACTCAGCGGGTCCCTATGTTAACTTTTAGGCTTGGAGCTCATGAGTGAGTTTGGTCTCACAAGCTTCACATAATGTATACATTCCCATGATGAATAATGGAGGAACATCGCAACGCAGGATTCTAGAAAGGGAATTTTTTTTATTTTTTTTTTTAAGAAGTACAGACGTCTACAATACTGCAGACACGTGCTCTATAAAACCTTGTGAACCCAGGGAAATCAAATCCTCATAGAGCTACAGTTGTCTTGCTTTCATTGTAGGTAATGTGTAACGCTCTGTGACATGAAGGCGTTGTACCAAGTTTGTGTGTTATCCCGTTTCCATAGGATAACAAACTGCTGAGGCCGCCAGCGATCACGAGCCTGCATAGTATGGAAGTATCGGAGATTTGACAATCACAGTGCGCACCGCTCTCCAGCTCTCACACAGGTAGTGAATAGAAGTGCTGGTGATACCAGAGCGCTACGCTCAGCAATTTCTATTACTTTTATTTTATTGAATGGAGCAGCAGCAGAACTGGGACCCCCTGTTCTCTAGATATCTGGAGGACCCAGCTGTAGGACCCTCACTGGTCAGATCCCTTATCCTTACACTAAGCTAAATCATGTGAAAAGCACAAAACAATAGCAAAAGGTTAGAAAACGTGAAATCTTAATTCAAAGATGGAAAGACTTTATGCAAAGTATTGCATCCCACCCCCGGCCTCTTATCATGTACATGCCGGACCTTACAGAACAGATGTAATCACCTGTTGTCTTACTGAAAGGGAAATTCGGCTACTTGACCGTGAACCTGAAGTGTCCTGTACCTTAAACAAATGGAATGAAGGGTAAATAGTTTATTTTTACTGTAGGAAATGGAGGCCTCTGTGTCAGTTGTTATGTGATGTTACCTCAGTTATAAGTTTTATGGATAAAATTAATGAATTTTACTAATTAACTGTAGGTGTGCTGTAAATTATCATCTGTAATAAAGAACAAATGTGAAATGGAAACATGTTGTCATCTGCACTTATTATTACAATTCTAAATTCTGCATAATTTTCAAAGCTTTTTTTTGTAAAAAATAAAGGCATGGAGCTTTAGAAAAACAATATCAGGTCCTGCCAGAGGGGGCACACACCAGTATGTCAGTGTGCTTGGTTTACAATCCTTCATCCTGGTGGTAGATGTCCTTTTAAAGGGATTTTCTGTTTTTAAATTTACTTGATATTGACCCTCAGGATAAGGTCATTAATATCCAACTGGTGAGAGATTAAATAATTGGAGGTGAGGCCTCACAAATCTGATTTTGATGATTTGTCCAAAAGGACATGTCATATGCAACATAAAATTTCGGGAGAAGCCCTTTAACTGAACTAGATATAGAGGATCCTTTTTATGCCTATAAGCAGTTTTAGGATACATTACATTTTTTATGGAGCATGTACACAATATTTTGTATGTTTAAGGATAACCTGACAGTTTAGCTGGAGACCTAAAAATCCGGCCTCCCCTGAAATCCCCTGAATGACACATGGAAATAGCACATGTAGATTGTTGGCTCCTGCTTCGGTATGGCGCCCTCTACTGGCCTGTATTATGTTCTCACTTGAACAATTATCCAAGCAAATCCTATGTAAATCAACCATCCAGGCAGAGCTATAGCAGTGCTTGTACGCTTATTGGTGAGTGACGACGTTATTACATAAATGTTTACTAAATAAAGTACATAATAGATTATTATATGATTTCTCTGGTGGAATGAATCGGTAAATATTTTTTTACAGAGCGCTTATTATTAATCCTCATAAATCTTTATGTATAAATTGCTGTCCTATTCCACATAACTTTACAGATTATGGAGAATATATGCAGAATAAAATATGATATCACAGAGCAATAATATTGTCGGATAATACAACAGGAGTGAGAGACCTGCTCACCAGATCAGTTTGTTATCTCAGTGGTACATTTATTCAACATGTTTTAAATGTAAAAATCCAACATCGATAAAAATTATATTTTTTTTCCTGCTGATGGCTCATGACTGCCAATGCCCCAGTGTCATGGCCAATGGATTACTTGGAGCCCCCAACACTACCTTCCTACTTTGGTTGTAAATACAGGCGATCCCCTACTTAAGAACACCTGACTTGCATACGACCCCTAGTTACAAACGGACCTCTGGATATTGGTAATTTACTGTACTTTATCCTTAGGCTACAATAAACAGCTGTAACAGTTATCAGAGGTGTCTGTAAGCAAGCATCATTGTTAATCCTGGTTCTTATGACAACCCAACATTTTTCAAATCCAATTGTCACAGAGACCAAAAAAGTTTCTGCTGGGGCTACAATTGTAAAATATACAGTTCCGACTTACATCCAAACTCAACTTAAGAACAAACCTACAGAACCTATCTTGTACGAACCCGGGGACTGCCTGTATGTAAATGACCAGTGTGTCCTTTGCAAAAGTGTCTGCAACAAATTCCTGGTGACAAAGGTCCATTACCGTGACTATTGCATATTTCAATCAAATTTAACAAATTCAATCTTGTGTTATTTATATGATTTGCTGTGTTTCTGGGACAACCCTGACTAATCCTTTACCACAGTACTGACTTGCCTACCTGAGAAATGGCCTCAACCATGCTGGTACTCGCCTGCCCTGACCTTAGCTTGCTCCTGACAACCAGCCTCAACCATGATGAAACTTTGCCTGCCCTGACCTCAGCCTGCTCCTGACAATTGGCCTCAACTGTCCTGGAACTTTGTCTGCCCTGAGTTTGGCTTTTTCCTGCCCGTTTTCTGCCTGGCCCTCTGGTGTGTCATATCAGCATCTCATGATCCTTCTGTTTATCTGCAACCTGTAGTGGGACTAATGTATTGACCTGGTGGCTTCCTAAAGGCCAGATCTCTGTAGAGGAGTAAAAGGGGTTGTCCTAGGTATTTAAGTTATCCCTTATACACAATGGGTGGAGTGGCTGGGCGAGCATGCACTCTGCGGCTCTAATCACTGTCTATGGGAGCGCTTAGAGATGGCCGAGCACTGTGCTCCACTATTCCCGTCGTTCCTACACGAAGTGGCAGGGCACATACTCGTCCTGCTGCATTATTGAGAACGGGATCTCTGGTCTGTAGACCTGGGGGCCCAGCAGTCAGACCCCCAATGATTAGCAAGTTATCCCCAAAGCCTGTTCATAGGAGATAACTTATCTTAAATGCTGGGGACAAAATCTGAATTTTTGGGGTCATCATTGATTTCTGACCCTCCTGGGACAGTTTATATGAAGGACTAAGAGTCATATCTGGTGTCATATAAGATGAGGAAATTCTGGCAAGTAATGGGTTACTAATGAATCAGTTTTGGGCAAAGACCAAGGGGGATAATCTCTTTTTGTGAGGGTCTACTGGGAGGGGCAGGGAGGAGGAATCCCGCATTCAGAGCTACTACAGAAGGGCTCTAGGAACAGACATAAGGCTGATTATCCTCTCAGTTGCTTCTGAAAGTTGAGATGTACAGACGGCATATGGGTGACAGGTGGTCTAATCCAGTTAGTCAGGGAGCCCGAAATGGGGGGACTTTCAAAACGCAGCCTGTTCTTTCTGGTATTAATGCTGCAGAGCTCTGAGGGAGTTTTTTATGATGCTGCCGTGTGGAAGATTTTATGTGTAATTTATCGAGATCTATACATCTGTGACAATATGCTTCTTACATTATGCATTTCATGATTTTTCTTTCAAACTTTCTTACAAAATCCTAAAAGTGTTTTCTAAGGATGTTGAATTATCACTTTTTATCTCTTTGTTTTGCAGCAATTTGGTCATTTCACCACAAATGTATCAATGAAAAACTGAAACACTGAAAATCCACCCATCTGTGAGGAATCCTAACGTGCAGATAAAAATTTTACTGCCAATTTGACCCTTTTACAGAGATAAATGAAATCCGCTCCTAAAATCCACAGAAAGATTTGATATGAAGTTCTAAATACAAGAATGTAGACCATTAAACTTCTACTTAAAGGACATCTACCGCCAGGATAAGGTATTGTAAACCAAGCACACTGACATACTGGTGTGGATCTGCTCTTCTTTCTTCTTCTTTTTTCCTGGGGGTTTTTTTTACAAAAAATACAAATGAGCCTAAGGACCTTGAGGCTCCAAAGGTGTTAATGGAGCTGGAGCCCCAAAGGCTCATTTGCATAATTTTTTAAGCCTTTTTTTTCTTTTTAAAACCTGGGCATAAGAAGATTTGTATCCTGCCTGAGGGAGCACACACCAGTATATCAGTGTGCTTGGTTTACAATCCTTCATCCTGTTGGTAAATGTCCTTTAATCAAGATTTGATATGTTGTGGATTTTAAAATCTGCTGCAGATTACAATATCTTTGGAATCTGTGGTAGTAAAGTTATGAACACATGGAAATTATCTGCACAGAAACTGAAATGTGCGCAGATTTTTTTTAAATCCACAGATTCACAGCAGATCTTTTCTTTCTATGGGAGAGGTAAGAAAACCTGCAACAAAATTTACTCAAAATTGCTTGGAATTTTACAAAGGATTTCAGGCTGGTTTATGGGATTATGCACTTCTGTATGCAGGAAAATCTAAGTACCCGTAGAGGATTATTCCATCATAAATGGGCGAATGAAAGACACAAGTATCCAAGGAATCAACTAATGATCTTGTATTGCACTCCTGTAAATTGTAGGGTATTCTGGAATGGATCCGGTCCCTTACTATGCTCTTCTGGGGCATGGATGCCATACAGACGGACCTTACTCTTCTTTTCTTCTCCTCTCATCCAGTGGCTCTTGCATTTGATAAAGACTTCTATGTAAGTCGAAACATCATGTATTTCTGTACAAAGCCGAAATAAAAATAACTTCACATTGAAGCAAGATCGAATGGAGTACTAGGATCCAGGGAATGGGATGAGAGTTAGGACCTACTAGACCTGTAGAATATTTACAGGGGGCAGTCCGGGTCCCTGAAGCCTGAGCCATTGTATATTCATGGCACAGGCTAGGTGGCTGCTGGAGCAATGGGGCAGCTGCCTTGCTGTCTTCTGCTTTTCACGTAGACACTGCTATGGGGTCAGCGGCTGGACCACTTCCTCTATGCATCTCGGTGGTCACGTGATAAAACACTCGCTGGGATGCTGGTAGTGAGCGGCTTCTGCTAGGTCTATCTAGACCCGACAACAATGGTGACAAATGTCACTGCCACTGTGCCCCTTTTCACCTGGGGCTGCACAGGAGTAAACCGTAAGATGTAAAAAAAAAATTATGATTAACAAATGGAAAAACAAATGATAAAAAACATTTTGTTACTATTTCTATTCTAATTCGGCTTCTAAGCCTTAAAATTTGGTTTAACAGTAAAAATTGTAACAATATAAAATAAGAGTCTTCTATTTTACCTGAAAAAGCACTGCAAAGATAACGACACTAACCATCAAAATAAGAAAGCTAGAGCTTTAAATGAACACATACCATAATAAATACAGTGCTTAGCATGTCCAAAACCAGCAAAATCAGGCCGGGAAGGAAGTTAAAGTAACAAACGTCAGACAAAAAAGATAATCATATTAATAAAATAAATTTATTTTATATACACTGTATCTGCTCACTGCACAAGTGCTGAGGAAACGGGGAAGGGGGGGGGGAGGGTGTGAGACAGTGTAACAGCCTGTAAAGCCAGATCACAGAGAGGTGAGGAGAGCCCTTCATGCTCATTAGTGTAATTGTAAATTTTGATTTTAGAAGGAAGGAGGCCATGGATAACAAATATAAGAGGGTTAGCACAGTTACGGTGCCGGGATCTATGAGCAAGTGTCCCTGGTTTTCTATGCTTGATTTTGATGGTAGATTTCCTTTGCACGTGAGTGAGTTTGGTCCGACAAAATTGCTCTGTGTGTCTGTGCTATTAACCAAACTGAATAATAATAATTCTTTATTTATATAGCACCTACAGATTACGCAGCACTGCACAAAGCATGTCAAATTGGTCCCTGTCCCCATGGGGCTCACAATCTAAACAACCTACCAGTATGTTTTGGAGTGTGGGAGGAAACTGGAGGACCCGGAGGAAACCCACGCAAACACAGAGAGCACATACAAACTCCTTGTAGATGTTGACCTGTGTGGCATTAGAACCAGGTCTCCAGCACTGCAAGGAAGAAGTGCTACCCACTCAGCCACCGTGCTACCCAGATTGAACCACTGAACTGAACCATTCAGTTCAGTGATTCTGGTAAAGCCAGTCTGGAATATGTTTGGTGCCTGGGGGCGTATGGACATTTTTAGCATATGCCAACAAACCAGAGCTGATCCTGTGCTGAAGCTGTGAACAGGCAGAGACTGATTACTCCTGTGGTGATGATTTCCCCCTCCTCCATTTGAGGGAGAGGTCATAAACCTGTAATTCAGCAGAAAATCATTAAGCTCCAGTTATTATTTCATGGTTTAATGGATTTTTCCTGCAAAATCCGAGCACTCACTGTTGATACTATAGAGTTCTCCTCCCATTCACATATATAGCCCTTTGTTCATATACACTTACATTAGAGATCCATTTCATACAGAGATGGTGTTCCTTGTAGAATAAGGTTCTGATATATCATTAGATGTCATTTGCTGATGTGATTGAGCAGGTAAGAATTTCCGCATGGCTGTTATGTGCAGGGGCTTAAAGGGTGTCGACATTTTCCTCGAATTATAATAAAGTTGCTACTCTATATGTAAAATAATTATCTGACATAAGTTTCTGAGCCAACATTCACACACAACAAGAAGAATTTATCATGAACCTTACACCAGTGTATAAGTTCCAGCATTAAAAAGAAGCTAATGTTTACACACAAATAAACTGGGTTCCAAAAGTGTTCACTCCCCTTGAACTTTTTCTCATTTATAAACGTTGTAGCCACAAACTGTATATAAAATAGATGTATTTTATGTGATCAAGCAACATACAGTCCCATGTAAATTTTAAGTAAAAATCATAATTGGTTTTGCAAATGTTTGCAAAAAAAATTAAAATTGTAGTATTCAAAATGATTCTGCCCTCCAGTACTCTACTACTCCTAAATAAAATGTAGTGTGCCTTTAGAAGTCACATACTAAGTAAATAGAGACATCTGTATGTTATTCGTTCTCAGTAGAAATCCATCTACCTTATATACTCGAGTGTAAGTTGACCCGAGTATAAGCTGAGAACCCTAATTTTGCCATAAAAAACTGGGAAAACAAATTGACTCGAATATAAGCCTGGGGTGGAAACTGCATTGGTTGCAGCCTCCCCAGTAATGAAACTAATGAAATGCACCATGCAGCCAGCCCCCCCCCCATTGATGAAATGCCCTATGCAGCCAGCCCCACTACTGATGAAATGTCCTATGCAGCCAGCCCCCCTACTGATGAAATGCCGATGAAATGCCCTATGCAGCCATGCCCCACTACTGATGAAATGCCCTATGCAGCCAGCCCCACTACTGATGAAATGCCCTATGCAGCCAGTCCCCCTGCTGATAATTTGCCCTATGCAGCCAGCCCCCCTACTGATGAAATGCCCTATGCAGCCAGCCCCACTACTGATGAAATGCCCTATGCAGCCAGCCCCCCCCCCACTGATGAAATGCCCTATGCAGCCAGCCCCCCTACTGATGAAATGCCCTATGCAGCCAGCCCCCCTGCTGATGAAATGCCCTATGCGCCCAGCCCCACTACTGATGAAATGCCCTATGCAGCCAGCCCCCCTACTGATGAAATGCCCTATGCAGCCAGCCCCACTACTGATGAAATGCCCTATGCAGCCACCTCCCCTACTGATGAAATGCCCTATGCAGCCAGCCCCCCTACTGATGAAATGCCCTATGCAGCCACCCCCCCCCACTGATGAAATGCCCTATGCAGCCAGCCCCCCTACTGATGAAATGCCCTATGCAGCCAGCCCCCCCACTGATAAAATGCCCTATGCAGCCAGCCCCCCCACTGATGAAATGCCCTATGCAGCTAGCCCCCCTACTGATGAAATGCCCTATGCAGCCAGCCCCCCCTACTGATGAAATGCCCTATGCACCCAGCCCCACTACTGATGAAATGCCCTATGCAGCCAGCCCCCCACTGATGAAATGGCCTATGCAGCCAGCCCCACTACTGATGAAATGCCCTATGCAGCCAGCCCCCCTACTGATGAAATGCCCTATGCAGCCACCCCCCCCACTGATAAAATGCCCTATGCAGCCAGCCCCCCCCCCCCCACTGATGAAATGCCCTATGCAGCCAGCCCCCCTACTGATGGAATTCCCTATGCAGCCAGCCCCCCTACTGATGAAATGCCCTATGCAGCCAGCCCCACTACTGATGAAATGCCCTATGCAGCCAGCCCCACTACTGATGAAATGCCCTATGCAGCCAGCCCCCCTACTGATGAAATGCCCTATGCAGCCAGCCCTCTCACTGATGAAATGCCGTATGCAGCCAGCCCCCCTACTGATGAAATGCCCTATGCAGCCAGCCCCACTACTGATGAAATGCCCTATGCCAGTGGTGGCGAACCTATGGCACTGGTGCCAGAGGTGGCACTCAGAGCCCTTTCTGTGGGCACTCAGGCCATCACTGCAGGACAGAGTTCACCAAACAGGACCAAATCTACCAAAACTTAAGAGATGCTGCTCTCAGCGCTATTTTAAAGTGACACTTCATTGGCTGTTTGGAACTGCGGAAAAAATTAGAAGGTGTTGACAGAAGTGTATTATCTTTTGGAGGTCATCCTGCTAGACCCACCTTCATACTGTACAGAGAGACCCTGGAGAGAAGCTATCTGCCCTCTTTCTTTCAACTGTATTGGTAGACTAAGGCGGCCAATACAATTGAAAGATGTGGAACAACAGGTAGCAATAACTTACTGCTTAAAATGCCACGTTGGCACTTCACGGTAAAAAAGTGGATTTTGGTTGTAGTTTGGGCACTCGGTCTCTAAAAGATTCGCCATCAATGCCCTATGCAGCCAGCCCCCCTGCTGATGAAATGCCATATGCAGCCAGCCTTCCCATGATGAAATGCCCTATGCAGCCAGCCCCCCTACTGATGAAATGCCCCATGCAGCCAGCCCCCCTACTGATGAAATGCCCTATGCAGCCAGCCCCCCTGCTGATGAAATGCCCTATGCAGCCAGCCCTCCCACTGATGAAATGCCCTATGCAGCCAGCCCCCTACTGATGAAATGCCCTATGCAGCCAGCCCCCCTACTGATGAAATGCCCTATGCAGCCAGCCCCCCTACTGATGAAATGCCCTATGCAGCCAGCCCCCCTACTGATGAAATGCCCTATGCAGCCACCCCCCCCCCACTGATGAAATGCCCTATGCAGCCAGCCCCCCTACTGATGAAATGCTCTATGCAGCCAGCCCCCCTACTGATGAAATGCCCTATGCAGCCAGCCCCCCTACTGATGAAATGCCCTATGCAGCCAGCCCCCCACTGATGAAATGGCCTATACAGCCAGCCCCACTACTGATGAAATGCCCTATGCAGCCAGCCCCCCTACTGATGAAATGCCCTATGCAGCCACCCCCCCCCCACTGATGAAATGGCCTATGCAGCCAGCCCCCTACTCATGAAATACCCTATGCAGCCAGCCCCCCTACTGATGAAATGCCCTATGCAGCCAGCCCCCCTACTGATGAAATGGCCTATGCAGCCCCCCCCCCCACTGATGAAATGCCCTATGCAGCCAGCCCCCCTACTGATGAAATGCCCTATGCAGCCAGCCCCCCTACTGATGAAATGCCCTATGCAGCCAGCCCTCCTACTGATGAAATGCCCTATGCAGCCAGCCCTCCTACTGATGAAATGCCCTATGCAGCCAGCCCCCCTACTGATGAAATGCCCTATGCAGCCAGCCCCACTACTGATGAAATGCCCTGTGCAGCCAGCCCCCCTACTGATGAAATGCCCTATGCAGCCAGCCCCCCTGCTGATGAAATGCCCTATGCAGCCAGCCCCACTACTGATGAAATGCCCTGTGCAGCCAGCCCCACTACTGATGAAATGCCCTATGCAGCCAGCCCTCCCACTGATGAAATGCCCTATGCAGCCAGCCCCCCTACTGATGAAATGCCCTATGCAGCCAGCCCCCTACTGATGAAATTCCCTATGCAGCCAGCCCCCCTACTGATGAAATGCCCTATGCAGCCAGCCCCACTACTGATGAAATGCCCTATGCAGCCAGCCCCCCTGCTGATGAAATGCCCTATGCAGCCAGCCCCACTACTGATGAAATTCCCTATGCAGCCAGCCCCCCTACTGATGAAATGCCCTATGCAGCCAGCCCCACTACTGATGAAATGCCCTATGCAGCCAGCCCCCCTGCTGATGAAATGCCCTATGCAGCCAGCCCCACTACTGATGAAATGCCCTGTGCAGCCAGCCCCACTACTGATGAAATGCCCTATGCAGCCAGCCCTCCCACTGATGAAATGCCCTATGCAGCCAGCCCCCCTACTGATGAAATTCCCTATGCAGCCAGCCCCCCTACTGATGAAATGCCCTATGCAGCCAGCCCCCTACTGATGAAATGCCCTATGCAGCCAGCCCCCCTACTGATGAAATGCCCTATGCAGCCAGCCCCCCTACTGATGAAATGCCCTATGCAGCCAGCCCCCCTACTGATGAAATGCCCTATGCAGCCACCCCCCCCACTGATGAAATGCCCTATGCAGCCAGCCCCCCTACTGATGAAATGCTCTATGCAGCCAGCCCCCCTACTGATGAAATGCCCTATGCAGCCAGCCCCCCTACTGATGAAATGCCCTATGCAGCCACCCCCCCCCCCCCCACTGATGAAATGCCCTATGCAGCCAGCCCCCTACTGATGAAATGCCCTATGCAGCCAGCCCCCCTACTGATGAAATGCCCTATGCACCCAGCCTAGGTATTGCGGTTTTAACACTTTTTAAACTTTAGAGCAGAAGGGGCTTCGGCGCTGCGCGCGACCGTGCGCGCGCAACATCTCCGCTATTTCCTATGTAGGCGTGCGCACACATTGCCGAAGCCTCCTCTGCTCTAAAGTTTAAAAAGTGTTAAAACCGCGATAACGCGGTTTATAACACTAACGAAAGTAAGTACCGGCACCAGCTCACCCTGAGCTGGTGCCCGGTACTTACAGCTTACTCCGACCATTCTAAATGGTAGGTTTCCTTTAATAGTCATAACCACAAATCAAGACAAAAGGGGGGAGTTAAGAATTAATGGGGTTATCTAGGTGTCTGTTTGGTTAAAGGGGTTTTCCGGCTTTAAATATAATTTTTTACAACTTTCCCATATACTTGATGTTCTCATGTTTCTTTGTGAACATTCTTTACATTCAGACATTGTATTTCTGTATATATCCAGACCTGACATGTAGATACAATTGTATTTAGTGTAGGCAGATACTCTGTGAGCTAAATACATCCAACAAATAGATACACAGAACTTCAGCTCACAGCTGTCTCTGTGTCCACATTCATTGACAGCAAGCAGTGAGGTGTTACACTTAAATATTTGTTTTACAAGGCAAACGGATGAAGCAGCACTCCAAGAAGGTAAGGTGAAGAAAGTTTTTTTATTCCACCAGAGATGCGACGTTTCGTCTTTTCTATAAAGACATTTTCAAGCATGAGAATGTCTTTATAGAAAAGACAAAACGTCGCATCTCTGGTGGAATAAAAACACTTTCTTCACCTTACCTTCTTGGAGTGCTGCTTCATCCGTTTGCCTTGTACTACTGTTTGAGGGGTTGTCGGACCCCGACGAAGACCCTATAATTTTTTTCACGGTGCCGCTCCACCACTTTGTTTTGCTAAATATTTGTTTTATTTATACAAAATCATACAAAATCGTATCTATACATGCATTCAAATTCTGGAAATTTCTATATCCCATAGATTAGGAGAGAGGACAGTGATAGAATAGTATATAGAACATTTTATCTCCTATTTCGTATTACAGATTTTCTTGTGACCTCTTTTCCATAAAGATTTTTTTAATGGACATCACTGCCATTGTTTTCCCCTCACCCCTATTATCCAGGACCACTCCCCTGACCTCATTTCCTAAAAGCTTGCCCGCTAGTCCACCCCCCTCCGTTAATGAGGCAAACAATGAATGTGTCCTGATGGCTGTCATCTATGGGAACCTTTATATGTAGATAACTCTCATTTTCTCTCTGACTGAGCATCACAGGCCCTGACACAACTTATTGGGAGATTTCGTTTTCGTTTTGACCCCATACATGAGCATGCTCCCATTTTGGCCAACAATGTCCGGACTTTCCTGATTTGCTAATGAAGAACCTACAAAAGGGCATATTTATTCAGGGAGAGCTTGACTTCAGTGCTGAGGCATCTGCCTTTGTGATTTTATACATCCAATTTACATCGCAGTTTGAAGTTGATTTTCTGGGTGATGCCACCACGTGGGCCTTGGAAGAAACACGATCTGGAAGTTGTTAAGCTTCCTGACAACATACTGACAGTGGTTTACTAGCATGTGGGTAATGCCGGGGTTTGTTTGTAGTTCAAATTATTAAAAATGTTGGTTAGTGCAATAATAATAATCTTTATTTATATAGCGCCATCATATTCTGTAGTGTTTTACAGATCATAGGGGACATATACAAATATAATACTTCATTACAGTGTACAGTCATATGGAACAATAGAATTGAGGGCCCTGCTCACAAGAGCTTACAGTCAGTGGCGTTACTAGAATCTAGATTACAGTCTATGAGGATGAGGGGGTGACACAATAGCTTACAGTCTATGAGGATGAGGGGGTGACACAAGAGCTTACAGTCTGTAAGGATGAGGGGTGACACAAGAGCTTACAGTCTATGAGGATGAGGGGGGTGACACAAGAGATTACAGTCTATGAGGATGAGGGGGTGACACAATAGCTTACAGTCTATGAGGATGAGGGGGTGACACAAGAGCTTACAGTCTGTAAGGATGAGGGGTGACACAAGAGCTTACAGTCTATGAGGATGAGGGGGTGACACAAGAGCTTACAGTCTATGAGGATGAGGGAGTAACCCTAGAGCTTACAGTCAATGAGGATGAGGGGGTGACACAAGAGCTTACAGTCTGAGGATGAAGGGGTGACACAAGAGCTTACAGTCTATGAGGATGAGGGGGACACAAGATCTTACAGTCTATGAGGATGAGGGGGTGACACAAGAGCTTACAGTCTATGAGGATGAGGGGGTGACACAAGAGCTTACAGTCTATGAGGGTGAGAGGGTGACACAATGGTTACAGTCTATGAGGATGATGGGGTGACACAAGCTTACAGTCTATGAGGATGAGGGGGTGACACAAGAGCTTACAGTCTATGAGGATGAGGGGGTGACACAAGAGCTTACAGTCTATGAGGATGAAGAGGGTGACACAAGAGCTTACAGTCTATGAGGATGAGGGGGTGACACAAGAGCTTACAGTCTATGAGGATGAGGGGGTGACACAAGAGCTTACAGTCTATGAGGATGAAGGGGTGACACAAGAGCTTACAGTCTATGAGGATGAGGGGGTGACACAAGAGCTTACAGTCTATGAGGATGAAGAGGGTGACACAAGAGCTTACTGTGGTGATCCTGTTATATTTGTTATCCATGGGCCTCCTTCCTTCTAAAATTACATTTTTAAAATTAGGCTACTAAGCCCGAAGTGATTTGGGGGGTTACCAGAGCCCTTCCATACTGTAGCTTCACAGGCTGTTACAGTGCACAGAAGCACTTCACCCTCCCACTGTGTGAGATTGCAGCAGACAGAAGTAGGGGGGGGGGCATATTTTGAAAAGGATAACATATATAAGCAGATTACCACAGTCACAGTGCCGGGATCTATGAGTAAGTGTCCCTGGTTTATCATGATAGATTTCAATGGTAGATTTCGTTTAATGGAAACAAGAAAAAAACTGCTCTTGTTAATTTTTCCTAGGTGTAGCTTCATATCACACGACATAAACAAACATATTTCTGTTAACACCAGTTTATTGTGTATTTGTACAGTTTTAAGAAAAACTAGTAGTTATAAACTTCTATTCCGATCAGATTACTGCTGTGACATTTACTGGGCTCTGCATGGATTCATTTTACATGCAAATTAGGAATATTTGGTGTATGGAAGTCATTGTGTATTGTAAGGGTCTTGTAGTGCTGCACTCACTTATTGAGATATTAGTCTGCTTTCGTAATAATGAGCAAATTGTAAGACGTAGAAGAATACACAAGACATTCCGAATATTACAGTGATTGTGCCCCTTGTGAAGTCACAATCAGTTCATAGACACATATTTATAACTACATATACACAGGCACAAAAAGGTTTTGTCTTTACAGGCAGAGACCAGTAGGAGTTTTATTCTTCTTGTACAGTGCACCAAATCCTCTCCATATCATTTCAACCTAGTGGTGGGTGTAGAATATTAATGATAGATGTCATGGGGCCTCTATGGTGCACATATCTTGTTGGTGTAAAAAATGTATAGGACATTTACCATCAGGGTGAGCTGGTGCCGGAGCTTATTTTTGTTAGTGTTTTAAACCGGCGGTATCGCGGTTTAAAACACTTTTTAAACTTTATAGCCGGCGCAGGCAGGTACGCGCTCGGCGCTTACCATGCGCGCGGCTCTCATTCACTTCTTATGTAGCCGCGCGCACGGTAAGCGCCGAGCGCGTACCTGCCTGCGCCGGCTATAAAGTTTAAAAAGTGTTTTAAACCGCGATACCGCGGTTTAAAACACTAACGAAAATAAGCTCCGGCACCAGCTCACCCTGAGCTGGTGCCCGGTATTTCCATCAGAAACCTGCCACTACAAGTGGTAGGTTTCCTTTAAAGGGGACCTACCACCCCGATTCTACCTATAAAGGTAGAACGGGTGGTAGGTGGATGAATGGGACCTGAGGATAGCCCTTTTTTGGGCTAATCCTCACGTCTCGGCTATCTTTTTGAAAACTTTAATGAAGGCATATGTAAAATTTTTTATGCGGCTACTGGGGCGCGGAGTAGCTGGACATGAGGCTACTAGTCGCAGCTACTCCACGCCCCAGTAGCCACGTTACTCCGCCTACCATTTAATCTTCGGCGCGCAGCTCCTCGTAGCTGCGCGCCCTCGCCCGAGTCCCCCGGCATCTGCGGCCTTCTGCGCATGCGCAGTAGCTCCGGCCTCGGAGCCGGGGCCGCACAGCCAAGGCCTGCATTCTGCGCATGCGCAGAACGCCGGGGACTAGGACGAGGGCGCGCACCTACGAGGAGCTGTGCGCCGAAGATTAAATGGTAGGCAGAGTAACGTGGCTACTGGGGCGTGGAGTAGCTGCGACTAGTAGCCTCATGTCCGGCTACTCCACGCCCCAGTAGCCGCATAAAAAAATTTACATATGCCTTCATTAAAGTTTTTTAAAAGATAGCCGAGACGTGAGGATTAGCCCAAAAAAGGGCTATCCTCACGTCCTATTCATCCACCTTCCACCTGTTCTACCTTTATAGGTAGAATCGGGGTGGTATGTGCCCTTTA
Source organism: Engystomops pustulosus (assembly GCF_040894005.1). Classification (NCBI taxonomy): domain Eukaryota; kingdom Metazoa; phylum Chordata; class Amphibia; order Anura; family Leptodactylidae; genus Engystomops; species Engystomops pustulosus. The sequence continues at coordinate 188,428,553 of NC_092413.1, read as the reverse complement.
AAGGGGTATTCCGGAAATATGAACGTCTGATACAAAAACCCATGATGCTATAAGTAAATGAATGTAACAAAACTCAATGTCATTAGTCACAAGATGGAGCTTAAATGGTATGATTTTATGATTCACAAAAATGTATTGGCCTCTCTAAAGTTATCACCAAGATGGCTGCCACTGGAAACTACAAGTCCCAAGATCCTTTAGTTCTCAGTAACTCCTCCTGCCTCTTATGCTCTGCTCCCAGTGATGATCTAACATGTTTTCTTGCTCTGTTACCATAGTAACGATGTGTAACTGCCATCACCAAAACACTGGCCATACTGGATGCACTGCAACCAACCGACTACAGCCAAACTAGTGGTGATCACATGACCTGCCCAGGCGGGTGCAGAACATGTGATGTGGACATGTGACCAGCGGCCATCTTCTCTCCTGTGTATACCCTGCAACGGACCGCGGGGAGGAAATTAACGGACTGATTAAAGGGCCGGTAGCATTTTAATTCTTCATTGCATTGTATGTCCACAGCATTTTTCTGCTAAGGGGAGCAAAATTTTAAATAACAACTAATTACATATTAGCTTATATTTTGAGGACCCACTTGTATATGAATTATGCTGATTCCTGGAATACCCCTTTAAGCTTCCTATGCCCTTGTTTTTGAGAAACATTTTTCAAAATTTTGAAATTTTTGAAATTATGAAAATGAGCCTGATGGGCTCTGGGCTCCATTAACACCTATGGAACCTGCAGTCCTCAGGCTTATTTGCATAATTTTAAAAGCCTTTTTTGTAAAAATCAGCATATCAGAAGCTAAAAGAAGAGCAGTTCCTGCTAGAGGAGGCCCACACCAGCATGCCAATGTGCTTGGTTTACAATTCTTTATCCTGGTGGTAGATGTCCTTTAAAGGAAAGCCGTACTGATAATTCCATTGTTTGGTTATTAGGTATTCTATATTGGACTTTGTTTGCTTGACTGTGACTGTGACTACACATGTAGCAGTTATCAGGAGGCAAATCCGCATGAAAATCTGCCTCCAATAGGCACTGTTTTTATGTGCAGATTACATGTGGATTTGTCTATTTAGTGTTGCTTTTTTGTGCATTTTTTATGTTGATTTACCACATTCTTTCCTCCCCAGCCCTTTAAACTGTGAGGGAATTCTGCATGAAAAGAGCATTTCGATGAAGATTTGATACGGATTTTTACTCTCCCATAAACGGATGCAAAAATCCACAAGTACTTTATTTGAACATGAACTTTATTTTATTTTGAATGAGCAACAATTACTACGCAGAAAAAAACTTTTTCCATATAACATTCACTTTATTGCTACTGTATTATGCTGTAGATTTTGAACATCAAAATCTATGCATAAAGCCCGCAAAGAATATGCAATGTGTGCAGATCACGTTAATTTAATTTTTTTTGCACTGGTTTTGAACCTGAGCCTGTTTTGTCCTATAACCACCCTGTATCCAGTGACCAAATACAGAATATAGGTTGGTGTGGAAATCTGGCTCAAGAATCAGAATATTGTTTGTGTTGTGGGTATACTGTCTGGATACCTACTGTGCCTATCACTAGGGTTTATAACCTCTATCCAATTTCTGACGCAGTTTGCTACCTGACAGGGGCGGAATTGTGGCTGAGTGAGTAGCGCTTCTGCCTTGCAGTGCTGGGGTCCTGGGTTCAAATCTCACACAGGTCAACATCTGCAAAGAGTTTGTATGTTCTCTCCGTGTTTGCGTGGGTTTCCTCCGGTTACTCCGGTTTCCTCTCACACTCCAAAACATACTGGTAGGTTGTTTAGATTATGTACAGTATTTGCTGTCAAACTTGTTCTGATATCCTTAGACCTAACTCGATGGGCCCTTGTAATAGGGACCTAGTGCTCCTGCTTATTGTATACTGGCCAGGAACCATGCCCAGATGCCCACACAGAGATAAAAGTACCATCACACATTTTATTTCACACCAGACAAGAAAATAGACCCACAAAACTGTGGTGACCATATAGTACATGGAAATTAGAGGTCTGGCAGGGACCAGCCTCCACAACTATCTATAAGTGATGACGTATCCAACCAATGTATGTAAATGGAATTTAGAGCTGTACTTCACCTCTTGCAATAAAAAAACAAACAAACAAAACAACAATAGCGGTACAGCCCATTGTGTTGGTATTGCACATACATAGTTGCATGCAGCACCTGTTTTTTAAGAAGTGACACTGGTTGTCACCACCATCATCACGACCTGCCTGGGGACATTGGCATTTGTTAACAAGTGACAGTAGTTGTCACTTGTAAGTGACTTGTTGAATCAGGAGCTAAAACGTCAACATGACATAACTAATGGTGCGACCACACCAGGCAGGTGCTACGCCCATAAATGCTGCGGGATGGAGCTGCTGTATAGAAGCAAAGACAAAAATAATCCAAGATTCGGCGCATGAGAAATTTTGATGCGTGTTCAGTGCAAAACCTACGAGAACAGCCAATGCTATATGTATTACTATCTACAAACATGTCAATAATGTTCAATTTCCATTCATATATTATAAAGAAATTATGGCTGATGGACCTGTGGCTAAAACAATAAAAATTGACTTGGTCTAAGCTATTAATAGATGACTCAAGGGATTGCTATTGATGGCCTATACTCAATAGCAGTACTCTTGTACCAATCAGCTATTCAGTAGCACATTGACCCCTTTAAAGGGGTCACCCAGGGAATTTAATCAATCCACAGAGTCCTGATCAAGAAGCAGCACTTTTAGCGCAGTTTTGACACCTAGTCACATTAACCTCTGTTACTGTCTGTAAAGTGCATTTAGGAGGTTGAAGAACTAAACCAGCCTTCTTATGTCTTGCACTTCTGTGCATTGGATGTGAAAGAGAAGACAGCTGACATTAAAGGGGCTGTCCAGCCTTTAAAAAAATATATATACTGTAAAAACAAAAAAAATCTTATGCGTACATTCCTGCAGCTTCACTGGTCCTTGCCGTAGGCCCACGGTGCTGCCTGTCCGTGTTGTGTCCCTGTTTGTTAACAGAGGAAGCCACTCCCGTCAAACTACTTCCATTTGCCTTCCATTTTTTTTGTGCCCCCAATAATTGTGACTAACTAAAGAAAGCTGCAAAAGTTTTTATACAACACACTGGGACAGATTTATTAAAAGTGTCCCAAAGTTGTCCAGCTTCATGGCATCGTGGTCCTTCCAAGAAAAACAAAACCTGATTTCAAGGACTGACTCAAGTGGAGAAGACAGGACATCACAGTTATTTTTGCATAATTTTAGGAGCACACTCCTTTCCCTGCCCCTTTTCCAAGGCTGCACAAGCCATATAAGACAATTTTTGCACTAAATTAGGACATAATTCTATAGTAAACATATAAAACTGCCCTGTTAACTTTAAACACCAACACCATCACCGGTCAGAGCGCGGCAATATAATAAGTTCAATTTCAACTAACAAGGTTAGTAACCTATGAAATTCAGAAATGTAGATTGACATAAGCTACAACATTAGGGCAGTTAATGTTCCCTACATTTTAAAATCCATGTGACATTTTTATTTAAAGAAGCTAAAACAAATGACGACTCTTTGCTTTCTCTTTTATTTGCCGTCTTTCAAGTTGTTGAGAAGCAGAGATATAATCAGAAAATACTTTCATGATTACATTGTTGTTTAACAGTAACTTACGTGGTAGGTGGTTCCATTACATGTGTACATATGTATATGATCATTTTTGTAAAAAATGTGGTACCATTGTGTATCAGAAAAATCCCGGAATATTGTGACGGCCTATAAGGTGCGCAAAAAAACATTGATTTTCTCGGAAATCAAAGGTGCGCCTTATAGTCCAGTGTGCCTTATATATGAACCGTACTTAGGCCCCCTCCACATTTGGGTTGCAGATCACGTCAGAGTTTGATCAGGGTGCGATCAGGGTTTGGTCAGTGAAAAACGCACATTTTGCATCAGAGTGCAATCAGTTTTCGGTCTTGTGGCAGTGTCTCAGTTTTTCAAGCGCGTTTTCAATGCAATTTCAATGCATTTTTCACGCTCAGGTAATGCATGTGAAATGAACTGAGGACTGAGCTCTATCTTTTCTGTGGCAATTGCTGCGTGAAAAACGCATTGCACTTGCACTGGTCTTGCAAGTGTCTCAGAGTGCAATGAGTTTTTGATGCATCTCCATAGATTTGTAGGGTGCGTTTGTCACGCAAGTGACTTGCAAAAGTAGAGCATGTCGAGATTTTAAAAAATGCGTTAAAAAACGCGCGCGTGTGTGTGAAAAAAACGCGCGTGAAAAACGCAGACAACAGCTGCCTTGAACTATGCACAGGTCTGCCACCTGCTTGTCATTCAGCCTTATAATCCGGTGCGCCTTGTATATAAACCTAGATGTTTTAGTAGGCATTTATTGATGGTGCGCCTTATAATCCGGTGCACCTTATAGTCCGAAAAATACGGTACTTGCGATTAGGGTTGTGGCTCTTTTCCCTTGTCCTCCATCCTCTCCTTTGTCTGCTCTGTCTTCTGTCTTTTATTGGAGTGCTGGATCTGTGTAGAAATTATTAATTATTATTATACATGGGAAATGGAGTAAAGTCATATAAAGACTTTGCCATGTACCTCTGTGTAAATACACAATGTAAATGGAGAAGCATAACAATGTATTGTGTACATTACTAGCATTGTGATTCCCTTGGTTCAGCAAAACAGGACGTGGAGTATGTGAGCAATGTAGCGACATGTCGTTTGTCTGTTGCTGGTAACAAAGACTTGGCCCTGGATCTCTATTCTTAGCCTGTAAATAGTGAGTGATGTGAGTGACGTGTGCAGGAGTGGCGCAGGGGAGTGGGATGTTGCTTCATGTTGAGCCAATTGTAATTACAGTGGAATCAAACACAAAGAAGGAAAAATACTTGAAAACTTCAGAGAAGAGGATCCTGTCTGTGTGTGGGGGATTGTGAGGGCTCATTCATAGCTTTCTACCTGTCAGTGATGCATCCAGGGCATGCACAGCAGCTCACAACAAACCACTGAAAGGCGCCATTGCCTGCAGGCGTATTATATATGAATGAGTATATCAATAATGCATACTGCTCGGGTATATATAGTCATTTATTCCAAGATATACCGTACTTAAAGAGTAAATAGATTGATAGAGTAATATATTGTCCCATGAAGACAACCATTGTTCATGTAAAGCAATCGCTGTACTCCATATGGGCCAAAATGGAGATTCATAGATTGTAAGCTCTTGTGAGCAGGGAAGGGTGTAAGGATGTACTGTAATTAGGGCCTGTAAGGTGTGATCACACGTACCGCTTTGATTTCATTTAGTAACTGAATCAAAGCGCAGGGGGGTGTTCCAAGGGCAGAGCGCATATGCGTTTCTATGGAAATCATGTGATTGGTAACCAGGTTAATCTGCATTTCTGTATAAACTCATATGCGATCGGGCCGTAGGATGCTCCATGTGCTTTGATTTAGTTAGTAAGAGGTACATGTGACCACACCCTAAGGGCGCGTTTGCACATTCCGCTAGCGTCGCATTCATAACGCAGGGCTAGCGCACAGATGGCGGGGGCTGGCCCGCCCCCTGTGCAGTAGCATCACGTTATGAACGCAACGCTAGCGGAACGTATTAACGCGCCCTATGGGTGCAGTCCCTCGTACCGCTATCGCCGCGTTGGTAAAAGGTACAAGGGTGGCCTCGGCCCTATCACATATACGTTTCTATGGAAACAAAAGAGATCAGAAACCGAAAAATGTTATAATATTTTAAAAAATATCAAAACACTCAGTTCTGGTCATCGGTCATGCATTTCCATAGAGACGCATCTCTGATTGGGCCGAGGCCTAAGACAGCCCCTTATATCCTATTATCCAATCAAATTCTTCTGAATTCGGCATCTACTGAGAGCTAAGTGCAATAAGGCTCCATTCCCACATTCAGGTTTTGGGAGGCAGTTTTATAAATCCAAAACCAGAAGTGGAGTTAAAAAAAAAAAGTAGAAAGGCCTATTATACTTTCTGTCCCTTTATGATCCATTCCTGTTTTTGACTTAAAAATCTTCATTAGAAAACCTAAACGTGAGAATGGAGTCTTATTGCACCTCTTCACGCTCCATGCCGTAATAGTACGTCATGGAGCTGATGCTGGTTCAGCTCTTCTTCTTCTTGTTTACAAAATTTTAACTGTTAGCATTGTGTTTTGTAAACTAAAATGTAATGTAATTAATCTCCTCTCCTCAGGTGTATTGCGTTTCAGAAAACAATGTAAGTGCCACGTGTAAACATAGGCCCCATTGTTTCTTTTATATTCTTAAAAGAAATTTACCACCAGGATGAAGGATTATTAACCAAGTAGACTGACATATAAAAGAAAAGACTTTCACTATTATGCAAATTACATTAACAGGCCCTCTGGCTCATTTGCATAATTTTAAAACACTTTTTTTGTAAAATCCAAGGCATAAGAAGCTAAAAACAGAGCAGATCCTGCCAGAGTTGGCACACACCAGTATATATCAATGTGTTGGGTTTACAATCCTTCATCCTGGTGGTAGATGTCCTTAAAAGTATTCACCATACATTTCTAGCATTCTACATCTGGCTAGAAATGGTCCCTATTTCTGTGAAACCCTATAAGACTGTAAATCAGATTAATAAAAAATAGACTTGGTTTTACAGTCTCTGCGAATACATCGAACAGATCTTATTATTAAATCTGACGGTTGCTGAATGTATCACAAAATTGGAAGAAAACCCTTCACAAAACATCTGGCTACATCCTATATTTGTAAATCTCAGTGTCCTGCAGTTGTATCCACATGTTATTTATTGCATTTTCATACATCAGTATGTGGTTTTGTCTGGATGTGATTGGCCTAGGCAGGAGAAAAGTTGTCCAGGGTGTTGTCTTTCTAGGAGTTTTCATCTACAGCGAGCGGAGACTGACAGGTAACAGGCTTGTCACATGTCACACCAGCTGCCTGTCCTCTCCAAATAACTAGTGAGTAAATATCAGGGTGAGAGATCAGTAATAAAGGCAGACATGACTGAGCTTTTTATGCAGTGTCACAGATGAGCGTGTGATAAGAAGATACCATACAAGACGTAACATCTGCCCCGGAGCGGTTCTGTTTGTTGTAGGACCAGGTGTTTCTCCTATTATTTGCATGGCTTCACCTGTCCAAAAGCAATCAAACAGTTTATAACTGATCTGACAAGCGCCTGGTCACATACACATGCAAATATACAGATAATCCAGGTAATCTTTATATCCGGAAGCCATTGCCAGTTATGGAACCTGGAATGCAGTTGTAATTTTCATTTATTCATTCAGTCATTCATTTATAATTTTGTCTGGAGGCCTCAGATGTATTGAACAAATCATCACCAACAGTCAGTAATTTCCTGAACCATCGCTATTTTCTGTGAAATGACACTTTGTAAATTGAGATATTATGGGTAATAGTCATAGCTCACAACTACAGTCCTAAGCTGCATTCACACACATGTATGGGGGATCTATATACGTCCGATATACGTCCCCCATACACTTCTATGGGCTCACGACCCTGTACAGAAGCGGTACGGTGCAGCACTATCTTTCTACGTGATACGGCGCCGTGCGCTCAGGGGCGTAACTACAACGGTAGCAGCCATAGCAGCCGCTATGGGGCCCACAGTGTCAGGGGGCCCTGTCATCCGACCTGACACAATAAAGAATGGAGCATATGTACCATTATATCTATATTGTACTGCACATGTCCAGCATAATATGTATATAACATATACTGTGATGTATAAATGCAGAATCTGTGATGTGTATATGGTGTCTGTATACACTGTATGTGATTATGTTGCATATGGCACTGTATGTATGTGTATATGCACATGAGTGTATTTATATGTGTGAGTATACTAACATCTATATTTTTTTAATTGGGAAGGGGGGCCCCATGCAGTAGCCTGCTAGGGGGCCCTGTCTCTCCTAGTTACGCCACTGCGTGCGCTGTATATTCCTATGGAGAGGGGCGGGGTTGAGCTGCGCTCATCCCCTTCTCCTCTCCGGAGGGCCGATGTATGCCCGCCATACTACGGTACGGCGGGCATACATCATCTGAATGTAGCCTTAGGGCGATGTCAGATGGCAAACACAAACAAAGCCGCACCCACCGGGGCGGCCCGCGGCCCGATCACATCACCGTTTCTATTGTAACGCCTGCGATCGAAAACGAGCCGCCGGTGTTTTGCATTAAATTAACGCACAACACCGGCGGCTCATTCCCGATCGCAGGCGTTTCCATAGAAACGCTGATGCGATCGGGCCGTGGCCCGCCCCGGTGGGTGCGGCTTTGTCTGCGTTTGCGTTTTCAAACACAGACAAAACGGTGCGTGTGGCACCAGCCTTAGGCTGTCGGGAAACGTGGCATTTTGAATCCGTTTTTGTGCCGATTTTAAGCAGTCCGTTAAAAAAACGCATGCATTTTTTAACGGGCTGCATTAAAAAACGGCCCAAAAACGGGTTCAACAGGCCACGTGTGCTGCCGGCATTAGGGTGCAGTCACACGTTGTGTCTAATGTATGTGTTTCAAAACGCATTGCACCAGCTGGAGAGAGATTTGCCTAATTAAATAGCTGTTAACACTTGCATTTACAAAAAGCAAATGTTAACTGTTGTGTTAACAAACATATGTGTTAACACAATGTTAACGTAAGCGTTAAGGTTGTGTTTTGTAAACACAAATGTTAACAGCTGTTTAACCCCTAGGCGCACCTGGACGTTATAGTACGTCCCCGGGGCTAGATGCTTAGCGCACGAGGACGTTCTATAACGTCCTGCTTCTGGCACCGGCTCACGAACGGAGCCGGTACCAGAAGCAGCGGCTGTCAGCTGTCTAGTACAGCTGACAGCCTGCGCTAACACCCGCGATCGGAGCCGGCTCCGATCGCGGGTGTTAACCCCTTACACGCCGCGGTCAAACATGACCGCGGCGTGTAACGGTGTTAGCGCTGTGGATCGGAATCCCCGTGCCGCTTACCGGGGGATCCGATCCTCTTCCGGGCAGCTCCGAGGACTGGCATGTGCCCCGGAGCTGCCCGGTCTCCATGGCAGCCAGACCCCTTCCGGGTCTGGCTGTAAACTGTCTGAGCATGCGCAAGCTTGCTCAGACAGTTTACACTGCTCTACAATAAAATAGTATTGTAGAGCAGTGTATTGAACTTAAACCAGTGATCAGAGCATCACTGGTTTAAGTTCAAGTATGTATAAGTAAAAATATGCAAAAACAGTTAACACTACACATTATAATAAATAAAAAATTAATACATAAAAATATAAGCCCCTAAAATGTCACTTTCCCATAAAAAAACTTAATAAAGTATAAAAAACATAAAAACACAAAAAAAACCCGCATATTTGGTATTGCCGCGTCCGTAACAATCTGCATAATAAAACAGAATCGTTACTGGACCCGCACGGTAAACGCCGGAGGAAAAAAACGCAAAAAACATTCCGAAAAAAGATAATTTTTAATTAATACCCTATAAAAAATGCTCTAAAAAGTGATTTAAAAAATGTTATGCACTCCAAAATAAGCCCACTAAAAAGAACAACTGTTCTCGCAAAAAATAAGCCCCTAACAAGATTTATCTGCCAAAAAATAAAAAAGTTATGCATATAAAAAGATGGTGATGCTAAAATGAATAAGATTTTCTCCAAATTAGTTTTTATTCAGTACAATTGAATAAAATACACAAAACCCCCACATATTTGGTATCCCTGCGTCCGTAACAATCTGTATAATAAAACAGAATCGTTATTAGATCCGCAAAGTGAACCCCGTAAAAAACAACCTAAAAAAACTCTCTCTGCTAAAGATGATTTTTTATTAATGCCCTTTAAAAATGCTCTAAAAAAGTGATTTTAAAAAGTTACGCAATCTAAAATAAGACCACTAAAAAGAGCTATCATTCTTGCAAAAAATAAGCCCTTAAACAGATTTTTGAGGTGAAAAATAAAAAAGTTATGCATATGAAAGACGGTGATGCTAAAATTAACAACAATTTTGCCAAATTACTTTTTATACAGTAAAAATGGGAAAAAATAAAAAAATATATATAAATGAAGTATTTTCATAAACGTGGCGACCCAAAGAATAAAAATAATATACTATTTTCATGGTATGGTTAACGGCCAAAAAAAAAAAACACATAAAAATTTTCCTAAAAATTGATGATTTTCATTTCCTCCACCAACAAAGAGTTAATTAAATCTCACCAATTAGCTATAGATGCCCCAAAATTATGTATTAGAAAAGTGCATCTCATGTGGCAAAAGAAATAAGCCCCTATAGGTGCACAATAAAAAAAAGAAAAAAATTATAGCCTGTACAATGTGACATAGCAAATCTGATTTGAATGGCGCCTCCTTCCCTTCTATGCCCGGCCGTGCGCCCATACAGCAGGTTACCACCACATGTAGGGTATCGGTGTACTCGGGAGAAATTGCGTATCAAACTTTGTGGAGCCTTTTTTCATTTTATCCATTAGAAATGTAAAATTTTCCACCCAAAATGAGTGTATTGTGAAAAAATATTACAATTTGCAGACTCCACCTCCATTTTGTTTTAACCCCTATAAAACACGTAAAGGGTTAACAAACTTCTTAAAAGTGGTTTTTCATATGTTGAGGGGTGTAGTTTCCACAATGGGGTAATTTACGAGTCTCGCTATTATTTAGGCCTCTCAGTGTCAATTAGAAGTTGAGCAGGTCCATCTAAATACAGGTTTTGGCGATTTTACAAAAAATGTGAAAAATGGCACCCAAATTCTGAGCCTCATAACATTCTAGTAAAATATGTGGAATCTTAAAAAACCATGCCAACATAAAGCAGACATTTGGGAAATGTAAGTTATGAATTTATTTGGGTGCTATGACTTTCTGAATCAAAAGTAGAGAATTTAGAACGTTGAAAATAAAGAATTTTTCAAAATTTTTGCCAAATTTTGTTTTTTTTCATAACTAAACGCAAAAGATTTCATCCAAATTTTTAAACTAATTTGAAGTACAATGTGTCACGAGAAAACAATCTCAAAATCCCCTGGATATCTCACAGCGTTCCCACGCTATAACCACTTATAGTGACACAGGCCAGATTTGAAAAATGGGGCTGCGTCCTTTAGGCCAAAAGATGCTGTGTCCCGTAGGGGTTAAATAGTCACCCTTAGAATGCTGGCGCGGAATCAAAGTGAACAGGGGCATACCAACGATCGGAGGGTTCACACCTCCTAGCACCAATCGTGAGTATTACTAGTGGGTGTTTGCTGCAATACACCCGCAGCCGGTGTCATTAAGGGGTTAATAACTTAAAAGTAACAATGGGGCCGCACTATGATTTCCCTTAGTCTATCTGCACATGCATATCTGTTGTTCTCGGCCCGAAACAACGATTTCAAAGTCTGTTTTTTGCAGTCAGTGTGTCATCATTGAGTTTTTACTGAGCCATATGTCTACAAAGACGGTTTGTATGTCATCTGTTTTTGCGGATCTGCAAAAAAAAACAGAAGGCTGGATGTAGATATTAGTTCTGCATTTACATATTGATCAGAAGTCAGAACCATGCCATGTAAGCCCAGTGTTCTAATAATTAGTTTTGCCTACTACTTATTTTAGACAGTAACCTTAAAGTGTAACTAAACTTTGGACAAAATCGTATAAATGAATAGTGAAGATGATAATAGAAAACTTTATAATATACTTTGTTAAACAAATATATTCCTATATCTTTATTTTTCCTTCCTTTCTCCCTTATTTAAACAATTTGTATAAATCAGCTTTCTGTCCTGTATCCTCTGATAGCTGAGAGATCATTTATTTGACACTTTGTCAGGTTCCTTCCCTCTTTACAGACAATCCCTTGATAATCTTATCCCAGCTTAATCATCAAGGAAATAGCCTCAAGTTATGGAAAGAGTTAATCATTAGCCTCCTTATCTGTCTGCGGTGAACAAAGCTTAGAAGGATCAGAAGGCTCTCAGATACAATACACCCGCTCACTATAGTATATATATTTGATCACATATATAAATGCCTAAGCACACCTATACACATAGGGGGAATTTATTAAGACTGGCATTTTAAATCCCAGTTTTCAAATTCCCCCTACCGGCACTCCTCCGCCCTGATCTCCTGTATTCAAGTGAAGACTTAAAGGGGTATTCCGGAAATACAAAAACCCATAATTCTATATATAAATGAATACAACAAAACTCAATGTCATTAGTCACAAAATGGAGCTTAAATAATTTGCTTTTTGGTTCAAAAAATGTTATGGCCTCTCTAAAGTAGGTGGAGTTATCTCAAAGATGGCTGCCCTCTATAATTACAGCTCCCATGATCCTTTAGTTCTCAGTAACTCCTCCTCCCTCTTATGCTCTGTTTTCTTGCTCTGTTACCATAGTAATGATGGGTAACTGCCATCACCAAAACACTGGCCATACTGGATGCACTGCAACCAACCGACTACAGCCAAACTTAGTGGTGATCACATGACCTACCCAGGCAGGTGCAGGACATGTGATGTGGACATGTGACTGGCGTCCATCTTGTGTCCTGTGTCTCCTCCACAGGGACAAAATCAATGGACTCATTAAAGGGCCAGTAGCATTATAATTCTTTATTATAGTACACCTATGTATGATGGGATGAAAGAGCTGGGCGAAGCACAGACACCAAAAATACCTTTCTCAGTTTACACAAAGTAATTAAGTAACACAAAACAAAGTATATACAAATAATCTTTAATATGTAAACTAACCCAAACAAAAACCCCTTTTAAATCCCCGTTCCAGTAGCACAAAATGGAAATTGTTGGGATGTCCGACGAAAGTGCGGTCCGCAGGGCCCTTAGTAAATGAGCCCCAATATGTCTATACAGAGAGAAAAAGACTAAAAACTAAGCCCATAAGAAAACTTCAGTGCATTTGCAACCTTTTTCCTCCTTCCCAGCACATTGCATGCAGAATTAAAATGAACCCGTCATATGATTTTTAACTTGTGTCAGGTTCCAATCGCTTATGCTGTGTGTATTTTTAAAATGTCTTTGTTATCATTCTGCATCATTTCAGTAGTTTATATAAGTTTATTTCACATTACCAGGCTCCCTGCCAGCAGTGTGTAGTGAGTCCTGGGGGAGGGGGCAGCTGCACCCTATGTGTGTCTGTGTCATTCTCCTCTCCACATGCAGCTCCCTCACCCCTCCCCACTTTCTGTCATGTGCAGTGAGCTGACAGAGGAAGGGATGGTGTGGAGGTGAAGATGCAATACATAAGGAGACTGAGGAGGCACAGCACAGGCACATACACTCCCGGGATGAAGGTGAGCTGAGAAAAACTTTTCCTGTTTATTCACAGTACACAGAGGCTGCAGTTGGCTCTTAACCTGGACTCACCACACACTGCTGGCAGGGAACCAAGTAATGTGAATTAAACTTATATGAACTACTGAAATGATTCAGAATGCTGACAAAGGCATTTTTAAAATCAGTACAGCACAGAACATATGTTATTGGAACCTGTCACCAGGTAAAAATCACGTTCCTGGTGACAGGTTCGCTATAAATTGTGCTGTTATGAATTACAATTTTTCCTTCTGATAACAAGCTCTTCTATGATGCTGTAAACGGAAAAGTGTTTTTTGAAATGCAGGAAGTAAAAAGTGAAAACACAACATTGGAAAAGGACCCAAAAGATTATTATATCCCACTATGTCCTTAGATGCTGCTTTAGTAAAGCTGGAGGCTGCGGTCACACATGGGGGCACATTTACTTACCCGGTCCAGTCGCGATCCAGCGGCGGGTTCTCCAACGCTGATTCGGGTTCTGCCGGGATTCACTAAGGTCCGTGCGCCGATATTCACCAGGTGTCGCTGCTGCGCCGAGGTCCGCCGAAGTTCACCTGCTTTTTTCCGGTGTATGTGAGTGCTTGATCTTGCGACACAAATGGCTTTTTAAATTCTGCAGTTTTTCCGAATCCTTCGGGTTGTCCGGTGGCCACGCCCCCTGATTTCTGTCGCGCGAAAGTCGGCGAGATTGCGCCAAAAATCGATCGCGTGCGCCACAATCCCGTGAAATACAGCGCAAAGAGGAAATATTCGGGAAAAACCCGACCGATTCGCGGCTGAGGACCCTTAGTAAATGTGCCCCATGGTGTTGGTTCTCAGCTTCAGTTGCGCATCTGTTGGTTTTGGTGCCTTTGTGTCTCCGTTTTTTTCCCCGTGATGCATCCGTTTTGTCTCCGTGTCCACAAAAAAATTAAGGTTTAACACTGCTTTGTAAACATCACACCAGTTTTTTCAGACTCATCAGTTAAAAAAAACCCGATGTTTTATCGTTTTGTTTTGTTTTTTTTGCTGACTCATAGGGGCAAATTTATCAAGCTGTATGAAAATCAGAATATTTCCAGTTGCCCATGGCAACCAATCACAGCTCAGCTTTCATTTTACCAGTGCTCATGAATATTTTAAAGGGGAGCTGTGATTGGTTGCCATGGGCAACTAGAAATATTCTGACTTTCAGACAGCTTGATAAATCTGCCCCTATGACTTCTACTGCTTGTGCAAAAGATATAAGGTTTTTGCCACACACGGCGTTTTGAACCCGTTTTGAATCCGTTTTTGGCCTGTTTTTAAGTAAAACGCATGCTTTTTGCTTAAAAATGGGGCAAAAACTGATTCAAAGCGGTTTCAAAACGCCGTTTCCGGCATAACCCTAAGGGTGGTGGCACACGTGGCATTTTTTGACCATTATTGTCCGGTTTCCAATTATCTTAATTCACATAAAAAACAGATGCATTTTCAAAAAACACATGCATTTTTTAACCCTAAGCTACCAAAAAAACATGACCTTCAATAATATGATGTTATGGGAATCTTTGAATAGACATCTCCTCCACAAGTAAAGCATCTTATTATAACTTTGAGATTTCTTAAATTCATGGTTAATTATTAAAGATTATTAAAGTAATTACACGACTCCAATTTATTGGGCCATAGTTGACCATGGCGCCTTGCTAATAAATGTTCTTAATATGAGCTTCATAATTGAGGCCACATAAGGAGAACAGTCTTAAGAGCTGCTGCCGAGCGAGAACCATGTAAAATATTCTTTAATTAAAGGCTGAGCAACTTGTGAGGATTCAAGCCTCCCACACGTCCCATGAGGATATAATTTTGTGAGTGGCTTGAGATTCTAGAAAGTCTGTTGAGCAATTATTTATTGTCCCGGCTGGCCGCTCCATCAACACACACTGCCCAGCTGTTCCCCTTTTCTGAGTGCATCATGCATATGTTACTACTCCAATGCCCAAGTCCTTAGTCCATCCCACTTATATTGTTCTCTCCATTAAGATAAAGCGTATCCAAGATAGAAGATTCCCAGCTTGTGTCTATGCTACCCCTGACCTCTCCAGAGGATTACTCATGGGGGCAGGGTAGGTATTGCCAATGCCCTGGTACTTTTCACTTTCAATAGCCCATGAAGCCAGCAGGACAAAACCCCCAACTTTCAGATGGTGACTGCAAGGAAACAAATGATCTATGATAAAGTACGCGATGATGAATTTCTTGTAATTTAGCCTTCTCCACAATACATGAAATGCAGGAGTTAAAAATATGTAGATGTAATCTGTGATAAATACTGCTTTGTCACCGTCAATCATTACGGCAACACATAGAGAAAAACTACAGGCAGTCCCCGGGTTACATACAAGATAGGGTCCGGAGGTTTGTTCTTAAGTTGAATTTGTATGTCGAAACTGAATATTTTATAATTGTAGATCCAGACAAAAAAATTTTTGGCCCCAGTGACAATTGGAGTTTAAACATTTTTTGCTGTAATGGGACCAAGGATTATCAATAAAGCTTCATTACAGACACCTTACAGCTGATCATTGCAGTCTGGGACTATAGTAACATCCAGAGAGCTTCACCAGAGGTCAGAGGGGTCTGTCTGTAACTATGGGTTGTCTGTAA
This sequence comes from Engystomops pustulosus, assembly GCF_040894005.1. Taxonomy (NCBI): domain Eukaryota; kingdom Metazoa; phylum Chordata; class Amphibia; order Anura; family Leptodactylidae; genus Engystomops; species Engystomops pustulosus. The sequence goes on along the minus strand of NC_092413.1, from coordinate 188,412,495 downwards.
GTCGGGTGTCCTTAAGTAGGGGACCACCTGTATTCAATATTACAGTAATTTGTAACAATAATAATAACAATATTCAACCTCTTTCTGGCCAGGCTTTAAACCCTTAACGACCAGGCCCTTTTTTGTTTTTGTGTGTCTCCATAACTTCCGAGTGTCATTAGTCAATATTGCATTGCATGTACTGGGAAGCAAGAAAAAAATGTGTTAAAATGCGTTGAATTTACAAAAATTATCCTTTTGCATCATTTTCTTTTAGGCCGGCAGTATACGTGGCATTTTGGACCTTGTTTTTGTGCCTTTTTAAGCAGTCCATTAAAAAACGCATGCGTTTTTGACCAGTTTTAATTAAGATAATTGGTAAAACCGGTCAAAAACGGATGCGTTTTTTAACGCATGCCTTTTTAAACTGACTGCTTTAAAACGGCTCAAAAACAGGTTCAAAGCGCCATGTGTGCTGCCGGCCTTAGTTTCTGTTTTCATGGCTCCCACTGTTCATAACGGATGCTTGTGCACGGGGGGCGAGCCTTGGCCCTATCATATATGCGTTCAGTGGAAACCAAGAAGACACCGGTGTCTCGTTACCGATCACATTCATTTCCCTGAAAACACATATGCGTTTGGCTGAGGCCCCCCTCCCTGCCCCGGTGCGGTACCATAGCTAGCAGAACTGACTGCGGCCTAAGGCGAGCTGCAGACTTTGCGTTTTGAACCTGTATTTGGACCGTTTTTAAGCAGTACGTTAAAAAAGGAAACGTTTTCCAAAAACACATGTGGTTTTTAAAAACGCAGCCATTTTTGAACGCTTTTTTCAATTATCTTAATTAAAACGGGTCATAAATGCATGAGTTTTTTAACGGACTGCTTAAAAAACGGCCCGAAAATGGGTTCAGAACGCCACGTGTGCCGCCGGCCTAAAGCTCAATAGTGAAAAACTCTGTTGCAATTAATTTTGTAAAACATGTTTGCAGCAGTTTCTTTACAGGTTGCAGAAGCTTATTACACCTGCATTGCAAATCTGCCTTTTGCTCTCTCTAAGGCCCATTCCACACTTGCGAGTGTGATGCGATGAACTCGCATCACACTCGCAACGCATGCTGCTCGGAACGCACGGCCCGAACGCTGCACACCGGGACTGAACTCAGCATGTCAGTTCACTCCTGGTGTGCAGCGTTCGGGCCGTGCGTTCCGAGCAGCATGCGTTGCGAGTGTGATGCGAGTTCATCGCATCACACTCGCAAGTGTGGAACGGGCCTAAGCATTTGCATTACAATATATAATTGGTTGGCCCATGTATCAGTGGGTATAATATCTATTGGACCCCCAACAATCCCAAGAACACAGTACTTTTTTCCTTACCCACATGGGAATTGTGTAGGTCATACAAACAAGTTCACACGAGACGCTTGAATTGTATTTTGGGAATAACTCCTCTCCCAATGTAAAGACCTAAACAAGCAAGACAAGTGTTTGGTAAGTAGCAGCAGGTATAAAGGATGCTCCTGATGTGCTTGAAATGCGTTTGAAACGTCCAGTGGTCACGCGAGGCTGTTCCATAGTACATATGACATGAAGTGTGATACCACCCAGAAGTTTATGGCGTGTTATGACATTTCTACATAAGGTAGCCAACACCTAAGGACTTTATCCATCCATCTCAATTGAGACTGCCAAAGGTAGCCTATCACAACACCTCCAAGCATCCGATCATGTAAAATGATCACTATCCTCTGTAATTTAATCTTGCAGACACACACAGAGGGTAAATCACCTCTTTAGGCTGCAGAGATTTGGAAAAGTTTTTGAAGTTACTCAATGCATTCCCTATGGACAGTGAATTGACACCTGTTTATTGTAGTATGTGATAAAAGAAAATCCTAGGTGTAGCTCCAGCCTTCACTGCTTCTATGACCTTTGACTTTATTCTATTGAATGCTTCCAACTCCCACTCACAATTGCTATTATATACTGAGCCTAAACTCCCTACCTTCAAGCAAACACTCAGATCCTCCCTCACTCCTACATTCTAGTCTACAGCAAGTCAAAGCATTCTCATTATTCCTGCCCAAGTATTTTTACCAGCACCCCCCACCCCCATCCATAAGCACTTTACTAGCTGATCACTAATCAGGCTGGATTACAACTTCCACCTTTTGTTTCATTGTCTTTGGCTCCTGGGTAATGGAATCTTCTGCAATTATCCAGACTAATGGATGGACATGTACACGGTTTAATATCCATAGCTTTCTAAATGTATGGACAATGATGATCTTTGGCACATGGCCAATGTATCTACACAAGAGAGGCAAAGATTAAAAGGCCACAGAAATCTCTGCATTTTGCTAAAGTCCTAAAAGGGATATCCTGTAGTCTGTACAACATTAACTTTATTTTGGTTTGCATTTCCAGCCAAATATATATATATATATATATATATATATATATATATATATATATATATATAGAGCCTGTGTTTGTGAATGCCTCTCCTTCCTGTAACGCATTATCAAAAATGTAAAGTTTCCAGATCACTGAAATGGTTATCGATGTAAAGCATCAATGTACACGTATTATATAAAATTATATATATAGAATGTTAAAGGGACTCTGATACAGTATATAAAATATGGCCTTGTGGGTGCAGGTCCCCGTGCTATAAGCATGGATTTAATGAAAAAATTACAGGCATGACCTGAATACAAAGATATTTTATGTATATGCAAATTAACATTTCGATGCGCCATGTAAATCCACTTCACCCTTCACCCGGGCAACTCTGAAAATACGGATATCATATGGCTCCAAACTTGTGTGTTCTGTATGCCATCTGTATTTATTACATTCCTATAGACTTCTATCGGGCCGAACGTTGCTAGATCTGTTGCAGTCACGCGGTGCGTTCTTGGTCCGTTCGTGGTGCGCTTTTAATCGCATGCGTTTTACAGCTCATGCATTTTTGCATGTTTACCATGCGTTTGGCTGGTTTGAATCCGTTTTTCTTCATTTGTGCAAGTTTAAGCAGTTGTGAAAATGTTAATACAGCTGCTTACACTTCCAAAAATGAATAAAAAAAGATTGAACCCATTTAAACACAGATTAAACATGCAAAAAAGCATGCATTTCTTGTGTGTTTAGAACGCAGCAAGAACAGACCATCTACTGCCCAAGAACGCACATTCAGAATGCATACGGAACTCATTTTTAAAGCCATACATACCATAAAAGTCTATGGGGCCGTGCGCTAGCCATACCATGCTGCCTTATTTACGGATAGCCCTCAAAAAACGGACGTGTGCATGAGACCTTACATGCAACTCCCATGAATAGATCTTCATCTGAGCTCCTTCTCCTGGCCCTCCAATGGTCTTAGCACGATAACCCGGCCTGCTGTCCATATCAGCTACACTCATCCCATGCCACTTACCATCCAGTTCATATAGTTTGTGTGTAGATGCCATATTGACCTTTATATTTCTTGTTTAAAGCTAGTATAGAAGGGTTAAAATAAGCTGAAACTCACAAAAAAAGCATGTTTATTTCCTTTAAGAGTTATGAGAGCTTATTAGCTTTCAGGTAATTATAGATTGTACAATCTTAGGTGCTCCCAAGTCTGAGCAGATTTGCAATAAGGAATTCATAGGAATTATTTTCTTTGGTCTCAGACGGTTTTTCCACATCTGTCAAGTGACATGCTCCGTCAGGATCTCATTTGAAGTCTTTCCCCCCGGTTGGGTAAACCTCTGAGAGATTATGTTAAACACTGAGCAGTATGTATTAGCGGCTTACTGAATATAGCTGCGTTTCAGAGAGCAAAGTCCCTCCATCGTAATCATTGCATATATGATTGATTTACCGGTGACCCAGTATTCACGTAGCGTTAAGTGTATTCTACAACGTCTGTGCACCACTGGGGCTCAGTTACGTAGGATACCAATTTACATGAAGATGTTTTTGGATTGTATGAAGAGCGGATTTAGCATATTTTACGTATAACTTTTTCATTTATCCGTGTACAGAACTGTGTGAGGGCTTATTTTCTGAAAGTTTTACTTCTCAGTGACGTATTTTATTATTCCATGCCGTGTACTGGGAAGCTGGGAAAAAAATGCACCCTGTGAGCCCTTTTCATGCAGTACTAGCAGCTCCAAGGGTTAAGGAGTTAAACTTATGCCAGGAGGACACATCAGTCAAAATTGGTTGTATGCTAAGGCGTACATATGGTAGCTGTTGATACAGCTGCACAATTTGCAGCTGGATCACGGCCCCCATAGACGTCTATGACACCTAGTCACTGTGTGGTAAGTGCACGGTGTCTCACCCCACCTTGACCAAGCCAGACGGCTGAACAGAAAGATATAGGACATATCCTATATTTTGACATATTATGGGGTCGGCCACTCAGCTTTCAATGGAGAAATGAGGGGTGAGGAGCGCTCACCCTTTGCTCATCCAGACTGTAGCCGAGCTAGCATAAGTTCGGGTGAATGAGGCCCAACTTGTAGATTCAGGCATGACTGTGGTAATCTTCTTTAATATTTGTTATCCATAGCCTCCTTCTTTCTAAAATCAACTTTTACAATTATGCTAATGAGCCAGAAGGGCTCTAGGAGGGTGTTTACCGATTTCCTCAGTGCTGTTGATTCACAGGCTGTTACAAGGAGCAGAACAGGTCTCCCCTCCCCCTGCATGTCCTACTGCGGCAAGAATACACAGTCCTGCCCTCTGCCTGCCTCGATCCCCATCCAGGAAAACTGAGGGGGGATTCATGTTTCTTCTCTGTGGTAAATATGGTAAGTGTAGGGGCACCCCTCTCTAAGCAGATATTTCATGATTCCTCTGTGCTATGAGATGCTGTGTGCTGACAATGTGCTTAGATTATCAGGGTACAGGGTTTATCTACACTTTTATTTACCTTTTGAACATTGTACTAGTATCTGACAAATAGAAAAAGAGAGATAGATTAGAGATGAGAGATGATATCAGCTCTGCTAACTCACCTATAACACACGTAGAGTCAACTCTATATGCCTCCCGAATAAAGAACATATCTGTCTAGTTTGAAGAGTAAGTCTCTGCACGCTGCTTGACAGCAGGAAGTACCTGTGTTTGAGCTGGGCTTGTAATGCAGGGGGAAGGGCAGAAGGCAGAGAGCACTGCAGTGTGCAGAGAAGAGAAGCTATCCATGAGAAGAATCTGACTATCCAGGCAGTGGCGGAACTACCGCCGTAGCAGCCGTAGCGGTTGCTACGGGGCCCGGGAGCTTCAGGGGCCCGTGGGGCGGCACATCCCGATGTCTGCTGCGCAGCGCCGTTACCGACCCGGTCCGACCGAGGCCCGGGGCCCGGGCCCTGCTATACGGCACGATAAGGCCCCTCCCCGCCCCTGTGTATCTGTCCCTCCCTGCGCCCGCCCCTGTTTCTGCCCCACTACTTACCAGTCCTGCGTCGGCGATCCGCCCACCTGTTCTCCTTCAGGTTGCACCGCGCGGCCCATGTCACGTGACTGACGCGACCTGACGTCAGGTCGCGTCAGTCACGTGACCAGAGGCGCGCGGTGCAACCTGGAGGAGCCGAGCCGCCATTTTCTCCCGTGAGGTGAAGGTAAAGGGAAGAAGACATCACCGACCGGTGGGTAAGTATATGTTTATTATTTGTATAGGGAAAGCTTTTTTATTAGTTAAGGGAGGCCCTAGGGGATTTTTTATTAGTTAAGGGAGGCCCTAGGGGATTTTTTATTAGAGAAGGGAGGCCCTAGGGGATTTTTTATTAGTTAAGGGAGGCCCTAGGGGATTTTTTATTAGAGAAGGGAGGCCCTAGGGGATTTTTTATTAGTTAAGGGAGGCCCTAGGGGATTTTTTATTAGAGAAGGGAGGCCCTAGGGGATTTTTTATTAGTTAAGGGAGGCCCTAGGGGATTTTTTATTAGTTAAGGGATGCCCTAGGGGATTTTTTATTAGAGAAGGGAGGCCCTAGGGGATTTTTTATTAGAGAAGGGAGGCCCTAGGGGATTTTTTATTAGAGAAGGGAGGCCCTAGGGGATTTTTTATTAGAGAAGGGAGGCCCTAGGGCAGTGATGGCGAACCTTTTAGAGCCTGAGTGCCCAAACTTCAACCAAAAGCCACTTATTTATTGCAAAGTGCCAGCACAGCAATTTAAGTAGTAATTTATTTCTCCTCGTTCTTTGACAACTGTTAATCGTTCAGCCTCCTAAAGACACTAACGCAGTTGAAAGGAGGAGGGCAAATTGTAGGAAGATTTTGTAGGAAGATTACTTGAGTCCTGTCTGGTGAACTTCATGCTGGGGTGATGGCCCGGGTGCCCACAGAAAGGGCTCAGAGTGCCGCCTCGGGCACCAGTGCCATAGGTTCGCCACCACTGCCCTAGGGGATTTTTTATTAGTTAAGGGAGGCCCTAGGGGATTTTTTATTAGAGAAGGGAGGCCCTAGGGGATTTTTTATTAGTTAAGGGAGGCCCTAGGGGATTTTTTATTAGAGAAGGGATGCCCTAGGGGATTTTTTATTAGAGAAGGGAGGCCCTAGGGGATTTTTTATTAGTTAAGGGAGGCCCTAGGGGATTTTTTATTAGTTAAGGGAGGCCCTAGGGGATTTTTTATTAGAGAAGGGAGGCCCTAGGGGATTTTTTATTAGTTAAGGGAGGCCCTAGGGGATTTTTTATTAGAGAAGGGAGGCCCTAGGGGATTTTTTATTAGTTAAGGGAGGCCCTAGGGGATTTTTTATTAGAGAAGGGAGGCCCTAGGGGATTTTTTATTAGAGAAGGGAGGCCCTAGGGGATTTTTTATTAGAGAAGGGAGGCCCTAGGGGATTTTTTATTAGAGAAGGGAGGCCCTAGGGGATTTTTTATTAGTTAAGGGAGGCCCTAGGGGATTTTTTATTAGAGAAGGGAGGCCCTAGGGGATTTTTTATTAGAGAAGGGAGGCCCTAGGGGATTTTTTATTAGAGAAGGGAGGCCCTAGGGGATTTTTTATTAGTTAAGGGAGGCCCTAGGGGATTTTTTATTAGTTAAGGGAGGCCCTAGGGGATTTTTTATTAGAGAAGGGAGGCCATAGGGGATTTTTTATTAGTTAAGGGAGGCCCTAGGGGGTTTTTTATTAGTTAAGGGAGACCCTAGGGGATTTTTTATTAGGGAAGGGATGCCCTAGGGGATTTTTTATTAGAGAAGGGAGGCCCTAGGGGATTTTTTATTAGTTAAGGGAGGCCCTAGGGGATTTTTTATTAGTTAAGGGAGGCCCTAGGGGATTTTTTATTAGAGAAGGGAGGCCATAGGGGATTTGTTATTAGTTAAGGGAGGCCCTAGGGGATTTTTTATTAGTTAAGGGAGGCCCTAGGGGATTTTTTATTAGGGAAGGGATGCAGGGCAGGGAATGGGAAAAGGTGCCGTGGTCATCGGCAAGGTGGGGGGGGGGGGCCCCAGCCAAAAGTTTGCTATGGGGCCCACTCATTCCTAGTTACGCCACTGTATCCAGGGGCAACAAAAATTGTAAACACCAGGACTAATACAGGTCAAACTAATATCTGTGAAATACCGTATTTTTGTTAATCCTATTAAGAATCTTGTCTTTGTGGGAATACCCCCTTTAATATTTAAAATATTATATTACAGTATTTTTCAGACTATAAGGCGCTCCGCTGTATAAGGCGCACCATCAATAAATGCCTGCTAAAACGTCTAGGTTCATATATAAGGTGCACCGGATTATAAGGCGCACCTGATTATAAGGATGAATTACCAGCAGGTGGCAGACCTGTGCACAGTTCAAGGCAGCTGTTGTCTGTAAGTACGGTTCATATATAAGGCGCACCTTGTGATTTCTGAGAAAATCTAAGGATTTTTTGTGCGCCTTATAGTCCGAAAAATACGGTAATATTGAAAATTTTAAGATCTATATTACAGTAAGAGAAGCTTATACACATATCACGTTAAAGCAGTTTGTTAGGAGGAAATGGTCAAAAGTGAATCAGATCTGATTTAAAGGTCTGATAGATCTCAGGAAACCGTTACAGCCATTCAAGTTACTGATGGTACCTTTCCAGGACCCAGTAGAAGCCCCTTCTGCTCATAATACTACAGGATGATTATTGTAGGAAACTGATTTGCAATCAGACCATGTAACAAATGGACAGTAAGTAGAAAGTGCACCCCAAACACTGTGAACCCGAGAACCCCCCTATCCTGATATTGGATCCTTGAGAACTCCTTTAATCAGTAAGCTTCTCTATGGGATTTAGATGTGATGGCCATGCAGCCATTGTAGTACTTGTTAGATTTTTGGAACTAGCTTCAGTAAATTTTTTCCTGCAAAAAATAAACTATTGAATAGTACAATGTGAAATTAAGAAGGCCTAGTTGCCTTTTGTATAAAGAATCCTCACACCAACGCATCAGGACACATCAATAGACTCATATCTATTGCTAATCACACTTTTCAAGATTTGTTAGACCAGACACACATTTCCAATTCTTAACTTTCTGGTTTGGGACCACTGTAGTCCCAGGTACTTTGCTGGCTCATTCATCTCCGGATTGGACATGTCTTCAGCGATTGCTCTTCTGAATACCATTGTTATAACACATGGTTATTAGAATTTGTGCACCTTTATGATAACTTGAGCATAAATCTCTGTCAACGAAATGTCCACTAAACTGGATGTTTTTTGCATCATTTCCCATACTACTCTACAATGTAAGTGATAATCTCAGGAGATCAGCAGTTTCTGAGATACTTATACCACCAGCCCATCTGTCAATGACAGTCATTATGTGGTCAAAGTCAGTCAGATGAATTTGTTCCTCCTCATGAGCAGTGAATGACCCTATTACCCTGCCTGCATGCTTTCATGCATTGAGGTCCTGTAACGTGAGAGGCTACGCAGTGCAAGCAGGTGCAACACTGCCCATTCATATTTCCCATGCAGCTCATGTAGATTCAAACAAGTGGAGAGGTGTAATCTGTCCTCTGTACTTTTACAGATTGGGTTTGGTATCATTACGTACGGCTACTATTTAGACGATTTTGATGCATTTATTTTTAAAGCTGGTGGAAGTCGATCTTAGTCTTAGGTGCAGATGATATATTAAATATGCCAAAGTATGGATGAAGGATAATTGGACTGCATTGTGTAGCGAGCACTAAGAAGTGTTGAGTGCAACTGTAGGTCGCCCTATTGCCATGCATGTCTATGAGAAGATTTGGGTCTGGTTATAGAACCTAAAATCTTCAGAAACTGATCACTGATGCAGATTTGCTAGTGGCTAAGACAAACAGGGTAAAAGAGTTCTCCATGGCCATAAGTCAAGTCAGGCCAATGTAGCCACTAAGCCTTGTGCCCTTAGTTCATGAAGAATCCCAGTGTCCACCTCCTTATATGTGGCATTGAGTGTCAAGGGTGACCTTCTTACACTTTTAAGGCCCCTACAAACATACATGTTCAGTTCTTCTGAATGGAGAGAGGAAAACCTGACATCTCCGATCACACCTTACCTCGCCTAAGAACAAAAGGATTAGATTTCAGGGAAGTAATAGAGAGCATTCAAGATTGGAAGATCAGGATTATTTTGTTTAAACATGAATGGGGGCTTCAGAAACCCCTGGCAATCTTTTAAAATAACACTTAGCCACACATCCCCACACCATGCTGCAGATGTTAAGGGAAAAATATAATATTACAGAGTACCACAGGCTTGAGAGGGGGGAAAGAAAAGGGGAGAACAAAGAGAATAGCGCAACCTAGCGCAAGATTATCCTTATTGATGTTATGTGGATTTTTAAAAGAGAGGTCTTCTACTATAACCTTGAATGATTGTGCTGATTGCAGGCACAACTCTGGTTATCAATTTTATATACATATGTATATATTGTCGCCGCCTCGTCCGGCCCTGGAGTTGCCGATGGCGTTCAGTATCAACGAATTGGAGAGTAGCCACCTATTGACATACCACTATATGGTGTAAAAAAGGATGTTTTATAAAGGGCACTGGCACGTTCCGTTTTCATCACGGTGAATTTTGTTTATTTAAAAGGTGCACAATAAAAGACTACAGGGCACATTTACTTACCCGGTCCTGTCACGATCCCCGAGGTGCGTTGTCCGACGAGGATGAAGTCCGGCGCGATTCACTAATATGGTGCGCCCGATATCCTGCATGTGTCGCTTCCCCGCTCAGGTCCGCCGGAATTCACCATCTTCTTCCCGGTGTGCATGTCACACGACACAATTTGAATGTTAAATCCCGCGCTTAGTCCGAATCAGTCGGGTTGTCCCCTCAATTTGTGTTGCATGAAAGTCAGCGCCAAAATCCGATCATGCACGCCAAAAACCCCTGTTAAATGCGGCGCAAATCGGAAATAGTCAGGAAACCCAACGGAAATGCGGCCCGCGGACCCTTAGTAAATTTGCCCCTATGTGTTTCGCACTGGGTGCTAAGGTCTAAAAATAATCCATATAATAGTACATTTTTTGGGGGCAATTAAAAGAATGAAGTAATAAATAAAAATGTTATAAAACACTTAATTACAGATGTATAGATAGAAAATGTTAAAAACAAGTACAAAATTAGTACTGTACATGAAAAGGTCTATGGCTTAAATGCTTAATATAGAATGGTCCTGCATCTAAGAAGTACTGGTCTTCTTTCGGCCTATAAAATGTGTATAAGGGCCCTTTGGGTCATCATCCAAGTGCATATAAGTAAATAAATATACAAATAAACAATTAATTGAGAAAAATGGAATTCACTGACGAAAACGGAACGTTTATAAAACTTCTTTTTTACAACATATGGTGGTACGTCAATAGGCGTGTTACTCTCCAATACGTAAAGTACCACAGGGGTTCTTGTACAAAGGTAGCCATTATTTTCGGATTATTTTATGCTCTTCCTGCAACAACCCCTTTAAGGCGTTTATTGCTAATACTAGTGGTTGTTTTTAAAGCAATTATCCTGGAATGACAAGTAACGAGCTGTGATGTCACACAATCTGGGGGTGGGAGAAATCCCGGCAACAATTGTCAGTAAACTTTTTTTTTTTTACTTTTTAACTTGGCAGCAATTTACAGCCGGATTGTATTCCCTTTAACTACCGTTGTTGTTGTCATAGCAAAATTCTTTTTCCTGGCAAAGATATTTTGTCTGTAACAAGCTGGCATGGCCCACTGCAAAGAGGGAAAACTGGTCTGAGAACACATTTTTCTTTGTGTCGAGGGCGTATATACAGCTCCTTGCTGTCTCTTTCACAAGTTAGTGATTTATCTCATTATGTCACATGGGAATTTAATGTGGTAAAGTTACAAAGAAAAACAAACATCATTTCTATGTTTAGTTTAGTAGTTTCATTTCTACTGTATGAAAATGTGTAGAATCTTCACATCTGGCAGCCTGGAAAGGATTATATAGAGGACATGGGCACAAGGGCAAGATTATATCATCGTAGAAGATATTTATGAGAGCATTTGCACTTTGTTTAGAAGAAGTCAACATTCTCAATGTTTAAAGGTGGAAAGATCCGTAACACAGTCAAGAGGCCATAATTACTTTATTTAGCAGGTGCAATTTCACCATTGGCTAACCTGCATTAGGTGCATTAATAGTGGATATGATTTAACCCCTTAACGCCAAAGCCACTTTTCACCTTCCTGACACGGCCCATTTTTTCAAATCTGCCCTGTGTCACTATAAATGGTTATAACTTTGAAACGCTTTAACATAGCCAAGTGATTTTAAAACTGTTTTCTCGTGACACATTGTACTTCATGTTAGTTGCAAAAATTTTGGTGGTATGTTTTGCATTTATTTATGAGAAAATCAGATATTTGGTGAAAATTTGGAAAAATTCTCGATTTTCGAACTTCAAAATGTTCTACTTTTTCCACACATAGTCATAACAGCAAAAAAACTTAATAACTAACATTAACCGAATGTCTACTTTATGTGGGTATGGTTTTTTATGCATACTCTTATTTTTGTAAGATGTTATGGGCCTTTGAACGTTAGGTGCGATTTTTCACATTTTCATAAAAACCGCAAAATCCTGCTATTGAGGGACCTGCTCAGGTTTCAAATCACTTTGAGAGGCCTAAATAAAAGTAAAACCCCATAAATTACCCGATTATAGAAACTACACCCCTCAACGTACGTAAAACAACTTTTATGAAGTTAAAACAAAATCGGATACAATTTTGAAAGTACATTTTTTTTGGCTAAATTAATGTGTTTTTCAAAAAATGTACAAATTCTCAGTGGATTAAATACCAAAACGCTCCACAAAATTTGATACCAAATCCCTCCCGCGTATAACAATACCCCATATGTGGTGGTAACCTGCTGTATGGGCACACGCCAGGGCATCAAAGGGAAACTGCGCCATTCAGAGCAGATTATGCATTGTCACATTTTATTGGCTATACAATCTTTATTTTTTTGGCAATTTGGACATATAAGGGCTTATTTTTTGCGACATGAGATGCACTTTACAAATACTTCATTTTAGTGGGTCACGATATTCATGAATCGCGGCAGAGTTCATCTTCGTCGGACAGTCCGGATCAGGGATCGCGCAGGGACTGGGTAAGTAAATGTGCCCCCAAATTGGTATGTTAATTCCCACGTGTTTGAGGTGGTGAAAGGTCATCTTCCCCTGCTGCTAGTACCCGGGATAGGTGCTAGCAGCACTTTCCCCTTATAAGATATATTGTAACGTTTCTTAGGCAAGATTTTTAAAAACTTTTAAAATATTAATAAAGAAGTTTATATTGTGGTGGCCAATTGGCAAGCCATATGACAAATGATATATATGATCACCATTACACAACACAATAAGGTGCAACGTATGGTAGGAATTTCCATCAGCTGGACAGTCAGTTGTTGGAGAGTATTGCCATAAGGGATGTCATAAAATTTTCCTAGACTTATTCGTACACAATATTTATCTGAACATTAGAGTTTTGACATATATATTACACAGATTGTATAACTAAATTATTGCCTTTAGTGTTGTGTTAGAATGGATGAAGGTCACTGCATAGCATCAGCCTAGGCGACAACTGCTAAAAGAAACTATAGTTACATATGTGGAAAAGTTCCATCAAAGTTACCTCTCATTACTAAGGTATAAGTTGGGAAATTATTGACAGATAACTTCTGCCCTCAGGAATGACCCAACCCTCCCGAGAACATCTATTATGGGAAAAGTATTTTAATATCTTCTGGGTCTTTGGTACAGTTCTTGTATAAATACTCTTATTGTTGGCGTTTGTTGATGTAGGCATAGTGCTACCTCCCGCCTCTACCTGGGTGGTGAGTCACGGTGCCCTTGTCTCAGTCATTGATTCATTGCACAGGTGATAAAAGTAGGTGACACTGAATAAAAAAAGACTAGTCATAAAATCATGTCTAGTAAAAGTTAAAGTGGATATAGTGGAGCATGATTTTTTTTTATTTAAAGGGAACCTGTTGCCAGATTTAACCCCATTAGACTACTAGCCTCATCAGATGATCAAATGTCCTTTCTAGAATTTTTATGTGAAATCTCATTCATTTACTTTTAACAAATTCTCCTCCAAAGTTATATGTAAATGAGCAGGGAAGAGTCAACTGACAACTATTTAACTGAGATGAGTCATGTTTAGAGGCTACCGGGGGGGCTGTCACTTAAGACACCCCTATCTTTGGTTCTATAGTTTGTGGTAGTCTCTGTGATGTCCATAACCAGAGATACAAGCAGTTAGACATAATTAGAAATGTGAGCTTCAGCTAAAAATCCAAAATGACACCAAAAGTATGTTTCTAGGTAGTATAAAACCGAAGATAAAGGCATCTGAAGTTACACTCCCCTGCAGCCTCTAAATTGGACTCATCTCAAGCAAATACAACTCATTACTGTTCATTTTCACATGACTTTGGAGGAGATTTTTTTTAAAGGTAAAAGAGTGATAGTTCCTATAAAAGAGGAAATTCTAGAATGATGTAATAGAGGAGATCTATATGATGTAATAGAGGAGATCTATACGATGTAAGACAGGAGATCTATACGATGTAAGAGAGGAGATCTATATGATGTAAGAGAGGAGATCTATACGAAATCTATATGATGTAAGAGAGGAGATCTATATGATGCGAGAGAGGAGATCTATATGATGCAAGAGAGGAGATCTATATGATGCAAGAGAGGAGATTTATATGATCTATGAGAGGAGATCTATATGATGTATGACACGTGATCTATATGATGTATGACAGGGGATCTATATGATGTAAGAGAGGAGATCTATATGATGCGAGAGAGGAGATCTATATGATGCAAGAGAGGAGATCTATATGATGCAAGAGAGGAGATTTATATGATCTATGAGAGGAGATCTATATGATGTATGACACGTGATCTATATGATGTATGACAGGGGATCTATATGATGTAAGAGAGGAGATCTATATGATGAATGACATGGGATCTATATGATGTATAACATGGGATCTTTATGATGTATGACAGGGGATCTATATGATGTATGACATGAGATCTTTATGATGTATGACAGGGGGTCTATATGTTGTATGACGGGGGATCTATATGATGTAAGAGAGGAGATCTATATGATGTATGACAGGTGATATATATGATGTATGACAGGGGATCTATTTGATGTATGATATGGGATCTATATGATGTATGACAGGGGATCTATATGATGTAAGAGAGGAGATCTATATGATGTATGACAGGGGATCTATATGATGTATGACAGGGGATCTATATGATGTAAGAGAGGAGATCTATATGATGTATGACATGGGATCTATATGATGTAAGAGAGGAGATCTATATTATGCATGACATGGGATCTATATGATGTATGACATGAGATCTATACGATGTAAGAGACGAGAACTATATGATGTAAGAGAGGAGATCTATATGATGTAAGGGAGGAGATCTATATGATGCGAGAGAGGAGATCTATATGATGTAAGAGAGGAGATCTATATGATGTATGACAGGGGATCTATTTGATGTATGACATGGGATCTATACGATGTATGACAGGGGATCTATATGATGTAAGAGAGGAGATCTATATGATGTAAGAGAGGAGATCTATACGAAATCTATATGATGTAAGAGAGGAGATCTATATGATGCGAGAGAGGAGATCTATATGATGCAAGAGAGGAGATTTATATGATCTATGAGAGGAGATCTATATGATGTATGACACGTGATCTATATGATGTATGACAGGGGATCTATATGATGTAAGAGAGGAGATCTATATGATGAATGACATGGGATCTATATGATGTATAACATGGGATCTTTATGATGTATGACAGGGGATCTATATGATGTATGACATGAGATCTTTATGATGTATGACAGGGGGTCTATATGTTGTATGATGGGGGATCTATATGATGTAAGAGAGGAGATCTATATGATGTATGACAGGTGATATATATGATGTATGACAGGGGATCTATTTGATGTATGATATGGGATCTATATGATGTATGACAGGGGATCTATATGATGTAAGAGAGGAGATCTATATGATGTATGACAGGGGATCTATATGATGTATGACAGGGGATCTATATGATGTAAGAGAGGAGATCTATATGATGTATGGGAGGAGATCTATATGATGTATGACATGGGATCTATATGATGTAAGAGAGGAGATCTATATTATGCATGACATGGGATCTATATGATGTATGACATGAGATCTATACGATGTAAGAGACGAGATCTATATGATGTAAGAGAGGAGATCTATATGATGTAAGGGAGGAGATCTATATGATGTAAGAGAGGAGATCTATATGATGTATGACAGGGGATCTATTTGATGTATGACATGGGATTTATACGATGTATGACAGGGGATCTATATGATGTAAGAGAGGAGATCTATATGATGTATGACAGGGAATCTATATGATGTAAGAGAGGAGATCTATATGATGTATGACAGGGGATCGATATGATGTAAGAGAGGAGATCTATATGATGTATGACAGGGAATCTATATGATGTAAGAGAGGAGATCTATATGATGTATGACAGGGGATCTATATGATGTATGACAGGGGATCTATATGATGTAATAGAGGAGATCTATATGATGTATGAGAGGAGATCTATACGATGTATGACATGGGATCTATATGATGTAAGAGAGGAGATCTATATGATGTATGACAGGGGATCTTTATGATGTATGACAGGGGATCTATATGATGTATGACATGAGATCTTTATGATGTATGACAGGGGGTCTATATGTTGTATGACGGGGGATCTATATGATGTAAGAGAGGAGATCTATATGATGTATGACAGGGGATCTATTTGATGTATGACAGGTGATCTATATGATGTATGACAGGGGATCTATATGATGTAAGAGAGGAGATCTATATGATGTATGACAGGGGATCTATATGATGTAAGAGAGGAGATCTATATGATGTATGACAGGGGATCTATATGATGTAAGAGAGGAGATCTATATGATGTATGACAGGGGATCTATATGATGTAAGAGAGGAGATCTATATGATGTATGACAGGGGATCTATATGATGTAAGAGAGGAGATCTATATAATGTATGACAGATGATCTATATGATGTAAGAGAGGAGATCTATATGATGTATGAGAGGAGATCTATATGATGTATGACAGGGGATCTATGTGATGTAAGAGAGGAGATATATATGATGTATGACAGGTGATATATATGATGTAAGAGAGGAGATCTATATGATGTATGACAGGGGATCTATATGATGTAAGAGAGGAGATATATATGATGTATGACAGGGGATCTATTTCATGTATAACAGGTGATCTATATGATGTAAGAGAGGAGATCTATATGATGTATGACAGGTGATATATATGATGTAAGAGAGGAGATCTATATGATGTATGACAGGGGATCTATATGATGTAAGAGAGGAGATATATATGATGTATGACAGGGGATCTATTTCATGTATAACAGGTGATCTATATGATGTAAGAGAGGAGATATATATGATGTATGACAGGGGATCTATATGATGTATGACATGGGATCTATATGATGTAAGAGAGGAGATCTATATAATGTATGACAGGTGATCTATATGATGTAAGAGAGGAGATCTATATGATGTATGAGAGGAGATCTATATGATGTATGACAGGGGATCTATGTGATGTAAGAGAGGAGATATATATGATGTATGACAGGTGATATATATGATGTAAGAGAGGAGATCTATATGATGTATGACAGGGGATCTATATGATGTAAGAGAGGAGATATATATGATGTATGACAGGGGATCTATTTCATGTATAACAGGTGATCTATATGATGTAAGAGAGGAGATCTATATGATGTATGACAGGTGATATATATGATGTAAGAGAGGAGATCTATATGATGTATGACAGGGGATCTATATGATGTAAGAGAGGAGATCTATATTATGCATGACATGGGATCTATATGATGTATGACATGAGATCTATACGATGTAAGAGACGAGAACTATATGATGTAAGAGAGGAGATCTATATGATGTAAGGGAGGAGATCTATATGATGCGAGAGAGGAGATCTATATGATGTATGACAGGGGATCTATTTGATGTATGACATGGGATCTATACGATGTATGACAGGGGATCTATATGATGTAAGAGAGGAGATCTATATGATGTAAGAGAGGAGATCTATACGAAATCTATATGATGTAAGAGAGGAGATCTATATGATGCGAGAGAGGAGATCTATATGATGCAAGAGAGGAGATTTATATGATCTATGAGAGGAGATCTATATGATGTATGACACGTGATCTATATGATGTATGACAGGGGATCTATATGATGTAAGAGAGGAGATCTATATGATGAATGACATGGGATCTATATGATGTATGACAGGGGATCTATTTCATGTATAACAGGTGATCTATATGATGTAAGAGAGGAGATCTATATGATGTAAGAGAGGAGATCTATATGATGTATGACAGGTGATCTATATGATGTAAGAGAGGAGATCTATATGATGTATGACAGGTGATCTATATGATGTATGACAGGGGATCTATATGATGTAAGAGAGGAGATCTATATGATGTATGACAGGGGATCTATATGATGTAAGAGAGGAGATCTATATGATGTATGACAGGGAATCTATATGATGTAAGAGAGGAGATCTATATGATGTATGACAGGGGATCGATATGATGTAAGAGAGGAGATCTATATGATGTATGACAGGGAATCTATATGATGTAAGAGAGGAGATCTATATGATGTATGACAGGGGATCTATATGATGTATGACAGGGGATCTATATGATGTAATAGAGGAGATCTATATGATGTATGAGAGGAGATCTATACGATGTATGACATGGGATCTATATGATGTAAGAGAGGAGATCTATATGATGTATGACAGGGGATCTTTATGATGTATGACAGGGGATCTATATGATGTATGACATGAGATCTTTATGATGTATGACAGGGGGTCTATATGTTGTATGACGGGGGATCTATATGATGTAAGAGAGGAGATCTATATGATGTATGACAGGGGATCTATTTGATGTATGACAGGTGATCTATATGATGTATGACAGGGGATCTATATGATGTAAGAGAGGAGATCTATATGATGTATGACAGGGGATCTATATGATGTAAGAGAGGAGATCTATATGATGTATGACAGGGGATCTATATGATGTAAGAGAGGAGATCTATATGATGTATGACAGGGGATCTATATGATGTAAGAGAGGAGATCTATATGATGTATGACAGGGGATCTATATGATGTAAGAGAGGAGATCTATATAATGTATGACAGATGATCTATATGATGTAAGAGAGGAGATCTATATGATGTATGAGAGGAGATCTATATGATGTATGACAGGGGATCTATGTGATGTAAGAGAGGAGATATATATGATGTATGACAGGTGATATATATGATGTAAGAGAGGAGATCTATATGATGTATGACAGGGGATCTATATGATGTAAGAGAGGAGATATATATGATGTATGACAGGGGATCTATTTCATGTATAACAGGTGATCTATATGATGTAAGAGAGGAGATCTATATGATGTATGACAGGTGATATATATGATGTAAGAGAGGAGATCTATATGATGTATGACAGGGGATCTATATGATGTAAGAGAGGAGATATATATGATGTATGACAGGGGATCTATTTCATGTATAACAGGTGATCTATATGATGTAAGAGAGGAGATATATATGATGTATGACAGGGGATCTATATGATGTATGACATGGGATCTATATGATGTAAGAGAGGAGATCTATATAATGTATGACAGGTGATCTATATGATGTAAGAGAGGAGATCTATATGATGTATGAGAGGAGATCTATATGATGTATGACAGGGGATCTATGTGATGTAAGAGAGGAGATATATATGATGTATGACAGGTGATATATATGATGTAAGAGAGGAGATCTATATGATGTATGACAGGGGATCTATATGATGTAAGAGAGGAGATATATATGATGTATGACAGGGGATCTATTTCATGTATAACAGGTGATCTATATGATGTAAGAGAGGAGATCTATATGATGTATGACAGGTGATATATATGATGTAAGAGAGGAGATCTATATGATGTATGACAGGGGATCTATATGATGTAAGAGAGGAGATCTATATTATGCATGACATGGGATCTATATGATGTATGACATGAGATCTATACGATGTAAGAGACGAGAACTATATGATGTAAGAGAGGAGATCTATATGATGTAAGGGAGGAGATCTATATGATGCGAGAGAGGAGATCTATATGATGTAAGAGAGGAGATCTATATGATGTATGACAGGGGATCTATTTGATGTATGACATGGGATCTATACGATGTATGACAGGGGATCTATATGATGTAAGAGAGGAGATCTATATGATGTAAGAGAGGAGATCTATACGAAATCTATATGATGTAAGAGAGGAGATCTATATGATGCGAGAGAGGAGATCTATATGATGCAAGAGAGGAGATTTATATGATCTATGAGAGGAGATCTATATGATGTATGACACGTGATCTATATGATGTATGACAGGGGATCTATATGATGTAAGAGAGGAGATCTATATGATGAATGACATGGGATCTATATGATGTATGACAGGGGATCTATTTCATGTATAACAGGTGATCTATATGATGTAAGAGAGGAGATCTATATGATGTAAGAGAGGAGATCTATATGATGTATGACAGGTGATCTATATGATGTAAGAGAGGAGATCTATATGATGTATGACAGGTGATCTATATGATGTATGACAGGGGATCTATATGATGTAAGAGAGGAGATCTATATGATGTATGACAGGGGATCTATATGATGTAAGAGAGGAGATCTATATGATGTATGACAGGTGATCTATATGATGTAAGAGAGGAGATCTATATGATGTATGACAGGGGATCTATATGATGTAAGAGAGGAGATATATATGATGTATGACAGGTGATCTATATGATGTATGACAGGGGGTCTATATGATGTATGACATGGGATCTATATGATGTAAGAGAGGAGATCTATATGATGTATGGGAGGAGATCTATATGATGTAAGAGAGGAGATCTATATGATGTATGACAGGTGATCTATATGATGTAAGAGAGGAGATCTATATGATGTATGACAGGTGATCTATATGATGTATGACAGGGGATCTATATGATGTAAGAGAGGAGATCTATATGATGTATGACAGGGGATCTATATGATGTAAGAGAGGAGATCTATATGATGTATGACAGGTGATCTATATGATGTAAGAGAGGAGATCTATATGATGTATGACAGGGGATCTATATGATGTAAGAGAGGAGATATATATGATGTATGACAGGGGATCTATATTATGTATGACATGGGATCTATATGATGTATGACATGGGATCTATATGATGTATGACAGGGGATCTATATGACGTATGACATGGGATCTATATGATGTATGACATGAGATCTTTATGATGTATGACAGGGGATCTATATGATGTATGACATGGGATCTAAATGAGGTATGGCAGGGGATCTATATGATGTATGACAGGGGATCTTTATGATGTATGACAGGGGATCTATATGATGTATGACATGAGATCTTTATGATGTATGACAGGGGGTCTATATGTTGTATGACGGGGGATCTATATGATGTAAGAGAGGAGATCTATATGATGTATGACAGGGGATCTATATGATGTAAGAGAGGAGATCTATATGATGTATGACAGGGGATCTATATGATGTAAGAGAGGAGATCTATATGATGTATGACAGGTGATCTATATGATGTAAGAGAGGAGATCTATATGATGTATGACAGGGGATCTATATGATGTAAGAGAGGAGATATATATGATGTATGACAGGGGATCTATATTATGTATGACATGGGATCTATATGATGTATGACATGGGATCTATATGATGTATGACAGGGGATCTATATGACGTATGACATGGGATCTATATGATGTATGACATGAGATCTTTATGATGTATGACAGGGGATCTATATGATGTATGACATGGGATCTAAATGAGGTATGGCAGGGGATCTATATGATGTATGACAGGGGATCTTTATGATGTATGACAGGGGATCTATATGATGTATGACATGAGATCTTTATGATGTATGACAGGGGGTCTATATGTTGTATGACGGGGGATCTATATGATGTAAGAGAGGAGATCTATATGATGTATGACAGGGGATCTATTTGATGTATGACAGGTGATCTATATGATGTATGACAGGGGATCTATATGATGTAAGAGAGGAGATCTATATGATGTATGACAGGGGATCTATATGATGTAAGAGAGGAGATCTATATGATGTATGACAGGGGATCTATATGATGTAAGAGAGGAGATCTATATGATGTATGACAGGGGATCTATATGATGTAAGAGAGGAGATCTATATAATGTATGACAGATGATCTATATGATGTAAGAGAGGAGATCTATATGATGTATGAGAGGAGATCTATATGATGTATGACAGGGGATCTATGTGATGTAAGAGAGGAGATATATATGATGTATGACAGGTGATATATATGATGTAAGAGAGGAGATCTATATGATGTATGACAGGGGATCTATATGATGTAAGAGAGGAGATATATATGATGTATGACAGGGGATCTATTTCATGTATAACAGGTGATCTATATGATGTAAGAGAGGAGATCTATATGATGTATGACAGGTGATATATATGATGTAAGAGAGGAGATCTATATGATGTATGACAGGGGATCTATATGATGTAAGAGAGGAGATATATATGATGTATGACAGGGGATCTATATGATGTATGACATGGGATCTATATGATGTAAGAGAGGAGATCTATATAATGTATGACAGGTGATCTATATGATGTAAGAGAGGAGATCTATATGATGTATGAGAGGAGATCTATATGATGTATGACAGGGGATCTATGTGATGTAAGAGAGGAGATATATATGATGTATGACAGGTGATATATATGATGTAAGAGAGGAGATCTATATGATGTATGACAGGGGATCTATATGATGTAAGAGAGGAGATATATATGATGTATGACAGGGGATCTATTTCATGTATAACAGGTGATCTATATGATGTAAGAGAGGAGATCTATATGATGTATGACAGGGGATCTATATGATGTAAGAGAGGAGATATATATGATGTATGACAGGGGATCTATTTCATGTATAACAGGTGATCTATATGATGTAAGAGAGGAGATCTATATGATGTAAGAGAGGAGATCTATATGATGTATGACAGGTGATCTATATGATGTAAGAGAGGAGATCTATATGATGTATGACAGGTGATCTATATGATGTATGACAGGGGATCTATATGATGTAAGAGAGGAGATCTATATGATGTATGACAGGGGATCTATATGATGTAAGAGAGGAGATCTATATGATGTATGACAGGTGATCTATATGATGTAAGAGAGGAGATCTATATGATGTATGACAGGGGATCTATATGATGTAAGAGAGGAGATATATATGATGTATGACAGGTGATCTATATGATGTATGACAGGGGGTCTATATGATGTATGACATGGGATCTATATGATGTAAGAGAGGAGATCTATATGATGTATGGGAGGAGATCTATATGATGTAAGAGAGGAGATCTATATGATGTATGACAGGTGATCTATATGATGTATGACAGGTGATCTATATGATGTAAGAGAGGAGATCTATATGATGTATGACAGGTGATCTATATGATGTATGACAGGGGATCTATATGATGTAAGAGAGGAGATCTATATGATGTATGACAGGGGATCTATATGATGTAAGAGAGGAGATCTATATGATGTATGACAGGTGATCTTTATGATGTAAGAGAGGAGATCTATATGATGTATGACAGGGGATCTATATGATGTAAGAGAGGAGATATATATGATGTATGACAGGGGATCTATATTATGTATGACATGGGATCTATATGATGTATGACATGGGATCTATATGATGTATGACAGGGGATCTATATGACGTATGACATGGGATCTATATGATGTATGACATGAGATCTTTATGATGTATGACAGGGGATCTATATGATGTATGACATGGGATCTAAATGAGGTATGGCAGGGGATCTATTCCATGTATAACAGGTGATCTATATGATGTATGACAGGGGATCTATATGATGTATGACATGGGATCTATATGAGGTATGGTAGGGGATCTATTTCATGTATGACAGGTGATCTATGTGATGTATGACAGGGGATCTATATGATGTATGACAGGGGATCTATATGATGTATGACATGATATCTTTATGATGTATGACAGAGGATCTATATGATGTATGACATGGGATCTATATGAGGTATGGCAGGGGATCTATTTCATGTATGACAGGTGATCTATATGATGTATGACAGGGGATCTATATGATGTATGACAGGGGATCTATATGATGTATGACCACTAGTCTTTGCTATGAGTTTGATACATATTTAACTATAAACATCAAGTCCATGAATTCTCCCATCATAATTGTGGATGATCCTACATTGCATGGCTTGTTCTCACAAGAGCGTCTTTGTTGGGACTGCCTCTCCCCTACAGGCACCACGCCACATGAATGAAACTGCCCCTTTCCCTAACAATAGACATATGTCTTTTTATGTATGGTCTATTTAGCTGCAAGTTCTTTGTTTGAAAACTGCGCCCTTTGTGATCTCATGTCAACAGAATGCATAGAGACTCTTCTCCTGGCTGCATGTCCTATCTGGCGGGGAAAGCTGCCTGTACATATTTTACATACACACACGTACAATATACACTGCATACACTAAGGCATGGCATGATGCTTTTCTCTTTGTCACGTGGAAGGACACATTCATCTAACTTTATCAGTATCCTAAAACGAATGCGTAATGCAAATTTTCTTGTAGCAACATATCAGAAAGTACTATGATCTGTACCGTCTGCTGCGCATGATAGGATATCACCACTTGATGCAACGATTGACAAGTTATTGCATTATGCATGGCCATCTGTTGAGAAACCCTTGATAATTAGGTTCTTCTACAGGTTGGAAACTCCATTGTAATAACGGAAATGCTTTGTGTTAATAATGCACTAGCCATAAATAGTCATTATCTCTGTTCCATTTGTTGCAAATTTTCTCAGATTATTTTCTAGATGCAACAACATTCTAATGCTTTTTTTCCAATTTACGTCCCTTTAATGATTAGACTAATGATAACTAAATCCACCCCATGTCTCTGGAACTGTCAATCAAAGCAAATGGGAGGAACATGGTGGGGTTTGGTTAAAGGGTCTACCACCAGGATGAAGGACTATGTGCAAACAAGCCTAAGGGGCTCCAGGCTCCATAGGTGTTAATGGAGCCTGGAGCCCCTCAGGCTCATTTGCATACCATCTTACATCCTGCTGGTAGATGTCCTGTAAGAGGGTCTGATTACTTACCAGAATTGGGTACAGCAAATGGGCTCTTACAATTTATTGTATGTAGGATGAAAGTCTGTTTTCTCATTAATTATACTTTGTTCTGCACAAATAAAGATATGTTTGGTAATGTATGGGTGGAGTTAAACAGGATGTCCCAAATGTATTTATTTTATTAGTAATAGTAGGAAATCTGGTGAAAGAAAAATGTTATGCAAGATATGATTGTTAGCAAAATTGGATTGGTAATGTATGGATGGCTTTTCAGGGGCTTCTCAAAAAATTAAACTACAGAATTTGGTAAAATATTTTTTCTTTACTGGGTAAATCCCCCACCACTACAATGATTCCTGCTGGGCTGGTTACGTGTCCTGTAGTGATAATGGGCTGTGCTCACACAACTACTGTAATCAGTTTTTAATTTTACCACATTCCCCACAAAACAGCATCGCAGAACTGTAATATTGCTGCTTTTTGCTTTTTGGAGAAAAAGGGCCTCCATTCATATCACTAAATCCAGTCAGATCAATTCCCATGGAAAATGCATAATATGCAGCGCAAGACCCATATTTATAGTAAAAGAGGTTTATCTACATAGAACTTGGCTACTCTCTCCAGATAATTTAGGATGATGTAATTCACTTCTGGAACATTGTCAAGACACAATTTTGGCCACTTGAGGGTCTTTTAATACAAATGGACAATAGCTATACCTATTTTTCCCCAGGGCTGTGGAGTTGGAGTCATGGAGTTGGTGACCATTGTGGTGGAGTTGGGGGTCTCCAAGAATATATAATAAATTGATACAGTTAGTTTAATGCAGTAGGTGCTGAATATTTTTTGTTAAGAATTTGGGAAAATTAGGAAAGGTCTTATAATATATTCCTGATCTAAGGATCTTGGGGTCAGCTACCTGTCCAGCACACAGCGCAACCAGACTTGGCGCAAGCTGTCAGACTGGGCAAACTCACTCTGCACTTCTCACTCTTACTTCATTTTGCAGCTGCTGGATGGTAGAGCGGACAGGTAACAGGATGTCAAAGGCAGACCAGTGATCACACAAGGACACAGAGGGACAAACAATACAGATACAGAAAAATAAGCAAAGTCAGACAGAATCGGATCAACACCAAGATGGCGGCAAAGGCTCAGAATCAGATCACTAAAGATTGAGTAAACGTAGCAGAGGTCGAATACACAGGATAGCAAGTAAGATAACAAAGAACAGGTATGAGGAGACTAGTAGAACCAACAGGGTGTAATGGGACTGGGTAGGTATATAAAGGAGTTCCTGGATGCTGCCCCCAAAAGTTGAGCGGACTGGCTGTCCATCACTCTAGTAAACCTTGCTGGACAAGGCTGGGCTGCAGAGGAACTGCATGTGGTTAAAACAAAACAAAGCAAAATCCTAAGCTACAATTCACACATGCAAAACAACACCTTTCAAGTTTATGTGGATCCGGGAAAAACAAATGCCAGACCATGCAAGATTTAAAATGGCTGTGAGAAAATGAAAGTATCCCTTTTTCACAGCCAACTTTTGCAACGTTCTGTGAAGGCAGAACTTAGGGGATTGCCATGATGGTACAAGCACTTTATAAGCATTGAACTAAGGGTAGATATTAGGGAACCTGCACAGCTCATATGTTCTCCTGAGCAGGGCTTATCATTAAAGGGGTGTGCAGGCCTGTATATTTTTAATAATCACCAGGTTTCAGACTCAGATATTCTGATAATTGACAATTTCTTGTAAAGGAACAAGAATAAAACAAGAATAAAATAAAAACCTCTTGGAATACACCTTCAAGCCGTGTGGTTAATTAGGATGAGTGCTTAGGGCCTCATTTATGTAAAACTACGGAAATAATAGTGGTGTTGTCTACTGTACAGTATATAAAAGCTGCACTGTTATTGCTAATTACATATTCATGAAGTTTGCTGCATATCCTTTAATAAAATTTTTAACAACTCTTAAAAAAAAAGGTCAGTTCACAAAATTCTACTAACAATTACAAAATCAGCAGGTGTTTTATATGAATTTTGTATATGATATATTTAAAGGGGTATTCCCATCTGGGCTTTCACATTTAATTTAATTTATTTGCCATATGTAAACATTTCTTCAGTTGGATGTTTTTTTTTAAAAAATGTTCCTGTGTGAAGATAATTTCTCATAAATATTACCCTCTAGAAACCAGATAGCTTCCTCAGATACGACCACCCCACACTCTGGCAGCAGTGGCCAGACATGCGCTATTGAGTCCTGCCTGACTTCCTGGATTCAGCAATCATTACCACAGGACGGCTGTGCAACATGTAGTAACTCCCGGACATTTCATATACAAAAACATTTTGTTTCTTTGTGCAATCACTCTAGCAGAGGTGGTCGTATCCAAAGTCATTATATTGTTTCTAAGGGACCATATGACTACATTTATGAGAAATTATCTTCACACAGGTAAAACATTTTTAATAGCATTTAATAACATCTCATTGAAGAAATGTATACCGTATTTTTTGGACTATAAGGCGCACAAAAAAATCCTTAGATTTTCTCAGAAATCAAAGGTGCGCCTTATAGTCCAGTGCGCTTTATATATGAACCATACTTACAGACAATAGCTGTCTTGAACTGTGCACAGGCCTGCCACCTGCTGGTCATTTATCCTTATAATCAGGTGCGCCTTATACTCCGGTGCGCCTTATAGTCCGAAAAATACTGTATATATGGCAGATTCATTATATTTGAATGCCCAGACTAGAATACCCCTTTAAGTCCTTGTATCAGTGCACTTCATATATGTCCAGGTTTTACAATGTGAACGAGGCCTGAGCAGAGATAAAATTATGTTTTTTGGGTCTTTTAACCTTAGATTGCAATATCCAGTCTGTGTGTATGGAAAGCACTGCCAAATTAACCTTTTACTACTATAAAACTTGGCTGAAAATTCGAAGTTTCCTGCACACAATAATTTTCTTTTCCATCTCTCTTACAGCCACTTTCCCCTACGCTGAGGCCTTGTGAACAGGCAGTTCTTGTAACCCTATTTTACCTCTCGGACCAGTTTCAGACATGCCCCCCGCTGCTCCTTTTAGTGCACGCTCTCCCCTCTTCACAACACTCACTGCAAAGAAGATCCTCCTCCTGGAAGCAGCACAATTACCATTAGCCATTAAATACTTCCAAAACATTTTACACCCCCTGCAATCACGTTTTATGACATTCCTGTGGCACATGACAAAATTCTTGCATGCCACCCTGACTACTAAGTCACCTAAGTCTACGTCCTGTAGGAAACTTATCGGTTTCTCAAAAGCAACTTGAGAAGTTCAAAAACAATGATTCAATCCTACGACTGTCCTCATTTTAATTCCAGAGACACAATGGGTTAAACCCCTATAAGCTCGGCGCTGCATACATATTAGATGGTACACATGTGACATAAGGCTGTGAAAAGCCACATGCCACCTGTTCCATGGCCTCCTGGGATGGAGAATTAACCGATTGTCTTCTGCAGATGTTCCAGAGAGAGGCAGAAACGGCTTCAATCTATCTTCAGGCTAACTTCCATGTTTTGTTATAGTGGTCATGAGCTAAAGGCCATGAATGTGATGAAATATAATGATCTAATGACCATGGAATGGTGGCCCAGAATACAACTATACATAGATTTTAGTAGATTACGTAACTTTATCGGAAAAAAAGTCCTTGGATATTTCCCTTCTCTCAAAATATTTAAAATTATATTTAGTTTTATTTTTATATATATATTTTTTTAGTATTTGTGGAAAGGCTCAGTGATGACCACCATGGAAGCTCCTGTAGTGATAAGTGACCACCAATAATCCAGCCATTACGCTCCTATAGAGAGAGTGTGGATCCAGAGGAGAATTAAGACTAAAATAGGGATGAGGTTTGATAAAAATTGTTGTTATTATTCCTAAACTATGATATCATGGTATACATTATAGCTGTTATGTGGTTGTTAGTACTATATCTATACTATAGTACTTTTTAGATACCATAGTAGGGTTTAATATCTTTCACTGTGACACAATGGGGCGATCCCCGATCCAGACCGCCTGACGAAGACGAAGTCCGGCATGATTCACGTAGCTCGTGCGCCCGAGTTCCTGCATCATCCGTCACTTCCCCGCCGAGGTCCGCCAGAGTTCACCATCTTCTTCCCGGTGCATGCAAGTGCGTGTCTTGTGACACAATTTGAAATGTTGAATCCTGTGCGTAGTACGAATCCGTCGGGTTGTCTGACGCCCCCCCCCCCCCTATTTGTGTCGTTTGCAAGCCGACAATCGCTCAGCTCCTCCTGCTCTATAACATGCTACTTGAAGATAGGACACTATGGGGCACATTTACAAAGGGCTCTGCGCCAGTTTTCTGTTGGACTTTGCATGTTCTTTCTAGTGCAAACTGCTTGCACAGGTATTTAAGAAGTGTCCGCACAACAAATATGTCGCACGCGACCCTTTTGTGGTGCAGCTGCACTGGTCTTCATGAGGCACATTTTAGGGGGCATTCCGGTGCTCAGTCGGACTGTACGCCACATTTAACATGCGAGTTCGACAGAAGTGGGCCACACGCTCCATGTTAAAGATAGACCAGAAAAAAAGTAGTGCACTCTGTCGGGCCAGTTCGAGGAGCGCCAGATTCATACACAGGCAAGCCACACTTAGTGCAGTTTGGACCATTCTTAGTAAATGTGTCCATATTGTGGGAGATTTGGCCCAGTAGAGACCGTGGTAGCGGGGTGCTGTGATGCAGTTCAAGACAGTGACACCAAGGTACAGTCCAAAACAGGTCTCGCCTGCGTTTATTGCAGCAGCAAAATAAAACAGCCTTTACATTCAGGCATTAAACAAACAAAATCCTACCCGTCAGGGTGCTAACTAAACAGAGTTTCTCTAACTCACCACTAGTACATAAAATAAGTCGCTGCTCCAGGCACAGAGGTCAGGGCTGTGTGCTCTCCAGCCTCCTTTCAGAGAGACCACACTCTCTGCTCTGCTCAGCCACTTTATGCAGACTGATTAGGCTGCTCCCACCACCTGTGTCCAAGGTGCTGGACAACACAACCTCAGCACTCAGGCCTTGCATAATAGGAAAACCTAGGGGAAATATACCGCCCATCCACAGTTAACCCCTTCAGTGTCTCACAATATGTACAATCTACTCAACTCTCATTGATCTATAACATTCTATTCTTAACAGGATTACATATACAAATTCAAAGGGTGCTACCACGTAACAGTCCAGAAATTACAATATGAACATTTAAAATTATGTTAATAAGCTTCACAGGCTGTTACAATGTGGAAGGGGCACTTTCCCCTCCCACTGTGTAATGGAACTTCCTGCAGTAAGAGGCAGAGGGAGGGGGATTGCCAAGCAGGAGCAGGGGGCGGGGGACTTTCTGGCTCATTGGCATCATTTTAGATTTTAGAAGGAAGGAGACCATGGATAACAAATATAAGAACATTACTACAGTCACAGTGCCTGAATTTATGAATTATCCATGCTTGATTTTGATGGTAGGTCTCCTTGAGGAAGTTCAGTTTTTCAGATTCTGTTTTTGACGCCAAAAGTAGGTGAGGATTACAATGGGTTAGGACTCATCATTAAGAAGAGTTACTTCTCCCCTATTTTCACTCCACTCCTGGTTTGGGCATCAAAAACTGCATCTGAAAAACTGAACGTGTGGACCCACCCTTACACTTGTATGTCTGTAACTTGTTGGAACACATATACTGTATACTATGTTTATGATATCCCTGGTTAGATATGAACCCACAACAAAGTAATGCAAGGAATTTAGTTGATTTTGTACAATATCTGGCTCTCGAGATTTGCATAGACTGACCTTGAATATTTGAATAGATATTTTAATTTGGAATTGAAAAAAAATTCTACCTCCCATAAAGTTTGCAGTGGAGGTGCGGTTCATGTAAAATCCCTTGCACAAATCTTGCAGCTTTGTTTGTGAAGTTATAGGCATGTGAATGAGGCTAGATAGCAGATGACTCTGCATATGTGTCTCTGCATGTATGTAGATAACGCCAGGCAGGGAGGGGTGAGAACACCTTAACTACTTTACTTCCAGGGGAGTTTGGCGTAACCAGTGAAGAGGAATGCGTGTACCCAGTAAAACAACACTGAATAACTAATCCATTTGTGCATATCTCACTGCAATGAAAGGAAATGCAGCTACCCAAGCATGTGCAACAAGAAACACAGTGATTTATAGGTCAGGATTCTTTTGTACAATCAGACCTATAAGTATTTCATTGTTATCATTGTGATAAGTATTCCATTGTACATTAACATAACAAAGTCTAGATCAAATAGACGTGGGCCTGCTGGTCAATGGCATTCAGATTTTCAGAAGAGCTTCTGATGCTTTCAGGAGGATCTAACCACAATTCTAGTTTTTTGGTAAATGCTATTTGGTACCTTTTTAACAGAAAATACATATCCGTCAGGTTAGATTCAAAGTTGTCCAATACTTAATAAACCCTGGGGTAAAGATCAGGGTATAACTTTAGAGGGTGCAAAGGTTGCGGTTGCACCAGGGCCCAAGAGGTTTAGAGGGCCCTTATGGTGTCACTTTCCGATATGAGAAGACTATTACTATAAACCATACAGTAAAGTCGGGGGCCTGGCACAGACTTTGCACTGAGGCCCATCAGCTTCTAGTTACGCCACTGGTAAAGATGTGTCATGATTGTCCAGAACACACTTATCATACACTCTATGTTAGTGAAGATTTATTCTGCTGACAGTAATTGCTGGAACATGACTTTCCCTCCTCTCTCTAACAGCAGAACAGGTGCTGCTGCAACTTCCCTCATCACTTTTCTTCTTTTTTTACTTTTGCTTTTCCTTTTTATTTATATAGCGCACACAGATAACGCAGAGTTACACAGATCTTGCCAAATCAGTCCCTGTCCCAATGGGGCTCACAATCTAATCAACCTGCCAGTATGT
Organism: Engystomops pustulosus; assembly: GCF_040894005.1. Taxonomy (NCBI): domain Eukaryota; kingdom Metazoa; phylum Chordata; class Amphibia; order Anura; family Leptodactylidae; genus Engystomops; species Engystomops pustulosus. The sequence continues at coordinate 188,380,383 of NC_092413.1, read as the reverse complement.
GGAGTGTGGGAGGAAACCGGAGGACCCAGAGGAAACCCAAGCAAACACAGAGAGAACGTACAAACTCTTTGCAGATGTTGACCTGGATGGGACTTTAACCCCGGACCCAGCACTACAAGGCTATAGTGCTAACCACTGAGTCGCCTCTACTCCATAAATAGTACAGCAAGATAGGTGGATAATGTGATTCCCCAACCTATTTTACCAACACTCTTTAAGATATGAAAGTCCAAAACTTGGAAAAGTGTATAAAAATGAGCTTTTAATATATATAAATTTTAAAAAGAAAATATTATCATAATCTTGATGAAAAATACCATTAGGTAATATGGTAAATGGCAACAACCACCACCACAGTCAAAAATAAGTCGGAAGTCTTAATAACCTGATTACTCATGTCTATTAAAATCGTGAAGGTTGTACAGGACCGTAGATAAAGGAGGGGGATTACCTAAAAAAAAATGATTACCTGCCCTTAATCCTCATAAGACGTCCCTTTGGACTGATAGTGACGAGTAGACAATACCACCATGAGATGTATGTGTATAAAAGTGAGGCTATGATGCTGGGTATGGTTCAATGAAGGCATTCACCCCCTGGGACCGGGGAGACTCTCCCTATTACTCCCTAATCGGTGTGAAACCTATTATACCCTAAATGCCTCAACTTGGGGTTTCAGCCCTTAACAGCTGCCACCCCAACAGGAACCTGTCCCTGTGAAATAGCAGACCCTGTTAAAGAGCTGACCTATTCCAGGTCCCAAATTGATAGTAGAATGACAAAGTAGTCCCAACAAGACATGTGTCACTCGGTGGGCTCGCTAAGGGACACCAACCTACCAAAAAAGGGGAATGAATGGGGTCATAAGCAGACTGCAAAGAATAGCTGTTATTAAGGGTCTACTACATACTGTTAATTTTTGGTGACACATTTCAGATCCTTTACAATTTTTTGGTCCAGATATCTGACAGTTATACAATACAAAGAGTTCGGGGATTTTGTAAAAAATTCATTTTATGTGTTATCAAAAAATCAGTATGGAAATAATTCTATAGTTTGCATTTATGGTTTGAGAGTGGTCCGGTATTAGTACTGTATATCGCAGCGGTGTTAGTTAGCATTATCTGAGGTTTCTGATAACGCTAGCAGTATAACACTAGTGCGTTTGTTTTAGCACTTGGAGCTGGTTACTTTAGTAAGCAGCTCCTAGTGCACTTCTTCAGGGTGACAGGTCCTCTTTAAACTGCACTAGTTTTGATAAATGTGGCCCCCAGTGTCTAGAATCCTAGAGAGAAGGAAAGAGGAGGAGGATATGGAGCAGCTGCAGAGAAAGGTTCACATAGCTGCTGCTTCTATTAAGTGTTTTACTTTTTCACTGGATGCACAGTAACATGGCTTATTACTAATGAATATGATGTCTGTTATGCTGCTGTTGCTTCTGTGTGTGGCCTAGATTCTGTTGTGCAATCTATGGGCAACATCATAGCAGTTCCAACTGGAGCTGAATTTAGAAACAACTGCCTTACCTTGACTTAAAATTCCCTAGGACTGGGGCTTGTTCAGGTTTGTGAAGGAAAACCAGTCTAACTTGTGGAAACCATAAACTGCTCACTAGCTCATCCAAGCCACTGACTGTATTTCTAAAATTCTCTATTTCATGGCTCCTTACTGACAATGCTGAAACTATGTGAAAATAGTTGACCAGTTGGCACAAAGGATCTCCATTCAGCAGGACTAAGTATGCATGCTGTGGACTTTGTATCACAAGGTACTGCCAGATGCGCAGCTCAAACATTGGGGCACATTTACTAAAAGTAGTGCCTGTACAGTAAATACAATGTGACTGTGTAGAGTTCAGGGTGCACCAAATTTGGGTTTTCTGGCTCACGTTCTTCATGAATCTGGTGCTCCATGCACTACCCTGACAGAGTGCACCAACTTTTCTGGTGCACCTTTAACATAGGGCTTGCAACACACTTCTACCGGACTTTGCATGATATATCTGGCGCACGGTCCAACTGAGCACTGGAACGCCCCCTGAATTGTGTCCCATGATGCCTAGTGCAGCTGCGCCAGAAAGATAGTCACGTGCGACACAATTGTGGTGCTGACACTTCTTAAATCCACTGAAAAATCCACCAGAAAACTGGTGCACGGCCCTTAATAAATGTGCCCCTATGTGTCTGACTGCTTGGGGTGCAACTGCCAGGACCCAAAGATAACAAAAACTGAGGTCTCCATGCTTCCAATGCAAAAAAGCATTTGTGTACATGCATGTATCTGGAAGTCCAATAATCCCACATTTACTAAGGTGCTTGCGCCAGTTTTCTGTCTGACTTTGCAAGTTCTTTTACTGCTTGCACAGTAACACAAATGCCCGTGACACAAATTTCAAATTGAAAATTCTAATTTGTGACAAAAATTTCAAATTGAAATGGCCGTTCTGGTGCACAGTCGGACCTTGCGCCACATTTATCATGCAAAGTCCGACAGAAGTGTTTATAGGTGCACCAAAAAACTTTTTTACACTTTTGGGGAGTGCCAGAAATCCTGAATCTGGCCCCTCTGTACACTACACAGAGTCAGAATTAGACTGGATGCACACGACCGCCATGTGCAAAAATGTGCCATCTGGTTTTTGAAAGAATGGCCCACGGTTGCACTAAATGCAATACTTTTTAAATGATCGATGCACTGTATCATCACTGATCCGTTAAAAATTAAAGAATGTCATAGTCAGTGAAAATATCTCCCGTTTTTTTCTGGGATCAAACATAGGAGGGATTTGTAAACCCCTCTCTTCTAACCTTGCCGGATATATATATGGAGAGACTCTGACCTTCTGATACATCTGGTGTGCTGCAGGGCAGTTCTATGCCAGGTCCTTCCAGGTTCTGCTACAGGAACAGCACTACAGCTAGTGCAGACATGGGGCAGTAATGCCAGTAATGCAACTTCTTTACACCCCTTGGCTGTAGGAGATTATAATATACCATAGGTAATTTGGGAGGCAGCTTAGGTCCTCCAAAGGTCCTGAAACTGCAGATTTAATGCAAACATAAGGGATGCATCCTCCATTCCCCAGGAATCTTGGTTCTAGTACCATATATAGGAAGTGAATTCCACACTATATAATATTTATACAGCCCAGGGCCAATGGCAGTCTTAAATGCCCCTGCTCCTTGGCGTAAGGTAGAAAAAAGTTGCAATTCCTGGCCGTGCACCAGGAATCACAGCTATTTTTTTTTCTTTGCACCAGAATACTGACCTACAAGTTCTGATAAATCTCACCCTTTGAGTATCCGTGAAAAATGGATGCCGGACTTATGCAGATGGGATGTAAAAATTGGAAGAAAATGTACGTTTTAACCGCCCGAGATTTGGCACAATCCTTTTCAGGCAGAATATATATATTTTAATAATGGTTTTATAAAGTTTTACAATTTTCACGCCATCATGAAATACAAGTTCACAATTACATTCAAAAGTATGCATTATTGATATACCGTGATGCTTTTTATTATTTTTTTTTTACATTTTTTATAGGACATTAAAAGTGGGAAACAGGTGTAGATAATTTTACTCTGAAAGTCTTATTATGAAATTAATATCTTCAATGAAGGTCATTTATCTTATTTCCCCCTTCTCTGTGCTCTTGTTGCGCATGTTGTGAGTCTATTTTTTGCACCTCATTTGTCTTTATCGTTTTGGCTATTTGTCAAATGCAGGGGTTTTTTTCCGCCTTATTAGGTGCAAATTTTTTAAAAAGGTGCAATTTGTTGCGCAAATCATACTATTGCCTTTCCTAGGCATGATCAGGACTGGCGTGTTATTGGGTAATTATTTGCACCCATATAGGTGTAATAGTATAATAAATTGGGCGCAAACATCTGGAAAGAGGTGGAATGTAATGACAAATAGGGTGCAACAACACATGTGCAACACATGTGCAACAACACATGGCGAATTGAGGCGTCACATTCCAAAAAAGCGGCGGAAAAATGCCATTACGCAGCAAAAAGGCGCAAAAACACCAACGGAAGGAAAAGATAAATGACCTCCAATATTTTAATGATATCTCATGGCTCCTTTTAAGTGATTGATGCACCATATCATCACTGATCCGCTAAAATTTAAAGAATGTCATAGTCAGTGAAAAAATCTCCCGGGTTTTTCTGGGATCAATCATAGGAGGATATATATATGGAGAGACTCTGACCTCCTGATACATCTGGCGTGCTGCAGGGCAGTTCTATGCCAGGTCCTTCAGCAGCAAAAAGGTGCAAAAACACCAACGGAAGGAAAAGATAAACAACCCCCAATATTTTAATGATATCTCATGGCTTCTTGTGGTCGGTTGTGAAAGATAAACACTTGTGATGTATTGATCTATTAACAAAGATTGTAAAGGCAGCCATCTTAGTTGTCACATGTTTTTAGTGGTAATAATTCAATATCTTGTCATTTTTGTTTAGCTTTTTTTTAAATACAATTTGTAAATCTTTATTTCAGTGTAATTGAGCATCTTTATGCCTTTTGGGCTTGTTATAGTGATGATAATGTATTATGCCAACATGTGATGCTTAAACTTTTCTCCATGACAGAAATGAAGTCCTATCCCAAGCTGTACGAGCAGAGGGACCAGACATAAGCTGAGCCTGGGAGTGAAACCTCCTCCACAGCTTCTCTCTGTGCTCTGACTGGAATGTATTGCAGCTGCCAGCCCTGCTCTGTGACTGCTGCGTTAGATGCGCTCGGCGCTCCATTGCTCACGCCTGCCTCATTTTCAAGTTTGCAGGGTATGGTAACAAAGAGTGGCTGTAGTAGTGAGCTGAGAATAGTGAGCCAGCCGTGTCCTGTGTGCAGGTAAGTGTCCAAATAAGGGGTCCCCTGCACCTCACTCCAGCCAGGCTCCCCAGCCTGTGCTCCTTCTCAGCCTGGGAGGCAGCACAATGCACTAATTTCCTGCAGCATGCTCTGGAGAAGGGGGGGAGGGTGATCTTCTGCTTTATTTGCTAAATATTTCATGTATTCACTCTTTTTCCATTGCATTCTGAGTGTATTTGCCCTCTTCTGTATTGTGGGGGAGTTGCATTGGGTTCTATGTAAAGATGACTGTGCAGGAAGCCATTATCTCTGGGCATGTTGGGGGGCTCCTGACATTGCTTGTAACTTGTATTAATGGGGGGTATGAGATGTGGAAGTTCCCTAGACATGTGTAATGGATAAGGCTGCACAATCTGAGGTGGTCTGCCCCTGCACTCTCATTTATAAAACTTCTACAAGTATCACTGTGGTGTGTAGTAGTATCTACATGACCCTGCCATAGCCCTGCACCTACCTCTATGACAGCATGGCCTCTAGGGGTAGCATGCATGCAAGGGGGTAGGTCATGTTGTGGGAGATGTGATCATGGAAAATGTTACACTCTATATCCTATTAATACCTTTTTGTTACTTTCAACTTTCCCTAGTGAATTACTTTCTGTATCCAGCCTGGTGTCTTGTGAGATTACAATGTTCCAAATCTATTATATTAGATATGTACCAGTACACCGTCGTTGTCATATTATGTTTATGATACATTATTAGGGGTTGGTTGCATGTAAATAATGTGTTTTACATTGTATTATTATTCTTTATGAATCAGTAACATATACTATAGCACAGACGTCACATCAATCTTATATCCAGCAAGTCTATCTTCCTATATACAGGCGGTCCCCTACTTAAGGACACCCGACTTACAGACAACCCATAGTTACAGACGGACCCCTCTGCCCACTGTGACCTCTGCTGAAGCTCTCTGGATGCTTTACTATAGTCCCAGACTGCAATGATCAGCTGTAAGGTGTCTGTAATGAAGCTTTATTGATAATTCTTGGTCCAATTACACCAAAAATTTTGAAACTCCAATTGTCACTGGGGCAAAAGAAATTTTTTTTTCTAGAACTTCCATCATATAATATACAGTTTCGACTTACATACAAATTCAACTTAAGAACAAACCTCCAGACCCTATCTTGTATGTAACCCGGGGACTGCCTGTATCTACATAAGTATCTATCTATCAACCAGTCATCTTTCTACTTATGTATCTATAATTTATCTACCTACCTTGAGAAAATATTTTGAAGAGGATCCGAAACGTAGCACTTGGGGAAATAAAGTACCCACTCTTTTTTTTTTTATATTGTGGTGTTCAGCCTATTTTTTACTTTTAATTTTGGTATCTATCTATATATGTGTCCATCGACCAGTCATCTATCTACCTATGTATCTATCACTTATTTACCTGGGCATCTATCTATCTAGTCCACAGAAGAGGCAGCTCTTCAATAATAAAATGAAAAATTGGTGAATTGTAGTTTATACCATGGCCGGATGCAACCTTTTGGTGTTAAACTTTCTTCAAGCATCTTAACATTGCATCCAGCAATAGAATAAATGTAGCCAATTTTTCATTTTATTTTTGGAGTACTGCCCCTTCTGTGGACTTAGATATGAATGGTTTGGACCAGGAACCATATGGCCTAGCACCCTCCCTTAATTGGGTTAATACTCTGCATTTTCTTTTTTTTGATACATATCTATTTACCTACCTACCTAGGTATCTATAATTTATGTACCTTGGTGTTTATGTATCTATTGCATTGTTTTTGGATTGTGGATTATTTAACAAACACACCTTAAATCTCTTATAAATATTAATATGTAGGTTAACCCTTTCTATGTGAGGAGCATGCTGGCAGTAAATGGGTTAATCAGGAGTGTGTGTGGGGGTTGGGGGGGGGGGGGTTAAGGTCCCCATTTGTTCCCTGCAGCCTGCTTCCTGGGTCAGACAGTCTCTGGGGACCACATGCAGCTCAGTGGGGCAGTCACTGTGAAAAGAGGCAAAGTGTCAGCTGTATGCTAATAAGGAGGACAGTATTGTCTGCTGCCGGGGAGGAGGGGACATTCCACCGGTCTTCAGGATCAGACCCACTTATATCACTGCCACACACTACGCTGGACGCCACTGATTGGGGGAGGCTGTAATGGTGGTGGGTTGGGATCACTTTAGTGCAGGGAACATGAGTGTGGGTGTAATGTGCTCATGTAATTGGCTGCAGTGAAAATGTTTAATTACTGTCACATGTTGGCGTCTGTATAGTATGACATTGTACTTCGACTAGGTAAAGATTAGCCCCTCATCAGATGTGTGAGTCTCTATCCTGGGGATGGTATTATACTGTATCTGCAAAATGAGAAATGGAACAGCTACAGTTTTCTTTTGCTTAGTCCCACACAGTTATTTACTGTAGCTTTATGTTAAAGGTCTGAAGTGAATAATTTTCTATTATGTTCCATAACTTTTCTTCATTATTCTTAGGCTGCATTCACATGTAGCAGTAATTAGAACCACGTGTTTTGCATTGTTTACATATGGTGCTACTTATCGATCGCATGGGTTTCAACCGAAATGAGCCCCACTACCATACATTCACATTGCGTTTCTAAACGCAACGTGTAAATGCAGCCATCATAATACTCTTGACAGAAGATCTGTGTGTCATTGCAAGCTGCAAATTCACCCCCTACATTCAGATGATTGAGGGTATTTCCTGCTCCTGTGTATAAAGCACCCCAAGCCCCAGAGATAAGGGAAGCCAATACAGATTAAGGCCATCTTCACGTATGGCGTTTTGAAACGTAATTGAAAGGCTCCACCCCTGTTCACACATTAAGTTAACATTGCGTTTCCTGAGCGTTTAGTAAAAGTGCAGGGAATTAAATGTTGATTAAAAAACCCTGAACAGAGGACAGATGATCTTTCTTGGGATGACTGTTTATAACCGTATCTTCACAGATATCTTTAATTTTTTTATCAGATTTAGCCGGGCTTCACATAAACATGTTCAGCACATGGAAACGGATTTGGTCCAATCCCACAGAATGAAAACATAACACGACAAGAAGACAAGAATCCTTGCATCACATAGAAATATGATGCCAGGACTCCCTATATGCCAGTGTTAATATAGAGCAGTTTAGAAATTTTACAGTACAGACGCTGCAGTTTGGTTGACAGAAATGGAGTCCTGGCATCCTATTTCTGTACGATGCAAGGGTTCCCGTCTCGTGCAATGTTTTCATTCCGGGGGTACAAACTAATATACAGGTTAGTCTGGACACGTTAGGCAGTACCTGGCCAAAGACCGAATACTGAGGCAGTACTAGAACTGTATTAAAGAAAATAAATTTCAATGAACCACTGGTCATTTGACCCAAATCCTACCAGTTTGGATCATTAGACTATGGACAATGTACAGATATAGGTGATTCTGTATTGCGATAATCAGATTCTCCCCAGGGTTTTTCAGGGTACATTCACATAGGGCAAACATGTTGCAAAAATTCCTTCCAGTACGTCTGAATGTTGTCAAATGGTTGTGGATTTAATCCAACGGTAAAGCGTGAGAAACCAGCTACAATCCTGACGTTTCTGATGTGTATAATGTCGTGATTTTGCAGCAGCAAAGGCTGAATTCTGCACCGTGATCCACAATGAGAATTAGCAGGTCAATTATTTGATGTGGATCAAAAATAGGCAGCGTAAAGTAGTTTCCAATAATCTATATATAGGATTGGTCATAATATCCCAATTCTGAAAATCACATATGGCCGAATTCTGTGCTTTCTACTGAAGTAACATGGTTTCTCTCAGATTAGGCATAATGCTGCCGAACCAATCTGTCCCACTGGTTGTACAAGAGAAAATCCTATAATAACAGTATTCTAGGTAAAATGCTGGAAATGCAATTCCCTAACAAAAATGAAGGATCTTTCTTAGCGGATAAGTGCCTGTGGTCAGATTGTATGAATGTATAACAATGCTAAAGTTTTTTTGTGTGTGTGTATGGGAGAGAAGCCCTTTGATACAGGAGAACGAGACTGGTTTACATCTCTGCAGGCTCCTGACATGCTGAAATATAAACTGGTACGGTGTCACATAACCCATTTGTGAATAGAATGGAGAGATATCTGAAACCGTCCCATGCTACTGGTGTATAATGGTGTCAATCTGGATAAATCAGAGCATCAGGTTCCTGTTTCTGAAGTCGGAGCATCAGGTGACCCTTTTTTTTTGGTGCAGAATCAGGAAGTTGGTAAGAGCACTCTCCACTCGCTGCTTATTCCACATGTCTTCTGTCCTATCAGGTAGTGGCACAATTGCCCCCATTGCTCTAATACCTGAGCTGCATGGCATCTTGTGTGGTGGCACTGCCCACTTGTGACCACTCCACCTAGGGGCTGCATACGGAATTGCAATATGGATGGAATGTGTTTTTTTTTTTTTTTTTTTGCTACACTTACAGATGTAGCAGAAATGAATTTGTAATGTATTTCTCTAGAATAACTCCTTGGCTTTAGGTTTAGCTGCAGTCTGGTGTAATATGACTGATAACAATATCTCTATAAGCTGTGACAGATAATGCAGCTCGGTTACGTGTGACATGAATATGTGTTTACTTGCAGCATCTTCTTTTGGGGTTAAGTATAAGGTCATATTAGGGATCTGTCTTGCCTAGCACTAAAATTTGCCTCCCATAGTGGTTTTTAATACATTTAATATATTTTTATACTTAGGACTTTATACAGAGATGCATTTTGTTACCTTTGGTGGATTTTGGGACTTATTAGGACTCCAGATAATTGTGGGGGGTTGACCTGTAAAGACTCTTGTTGATCCTGAGAATAAACAGGCGCTGCTTTAACACTGCATACCCTTTAGTCTTTCCTTGCCTAGGGATGTCCTGGCCACCCACTGTGCAGGGGAACTGCACTACATCTGTTTAAGGGCGATGGCACACGTTCAGTTTTTCAGATGCAGTTTTTGAAGCCAAAAGCAGGTGTGGATCATAATGGTTGACACAAATAATTGAAAGGTACTGCTCCTCCTCCTACTTTTACTCCATTCCTGGTTTGGGCATCAAAAACTGCATCTGAAAAACTGAACGTGTGACATCACCCTTAAAAGGAAATGGATTAGCTGCAGTATCCAGCATGGCCAGAAGTGACACTGTCCAGGAAAATATTAATGGGGCCATAGGGCTGTATCAGAATTTGGGCCCCTATCGTTCTGGGAATCGGTGCCTACCAATCATAATATGATGGCGTATATAAGCTTTATGCTAGAGACTGTCTGGTCTACTGCCTGACTGGAAAGCCATCATGACCTGCCAACAAAATGAATGACTACACAGCCTCTAGGACCGTCATTGGTTTGCATGTTGTACAGGAACTGCAGCAGGTCAGGAAATGGGGTTTAGGTGTGTCTATAGACAAGCACATCATACAACTTCAATTATTGATATGTAAAATGATGTAATTGAGAAAAAGATGATGTGCAGAGACGGGTTCACAACAGGATTCCACTTGCAAAAAAGGTTATTTGCATTAATTTGTGTAATAAGATTTCAAAAATATCTCCGTCCTCTAATGCTCTTGGTAGGTTCTTAAACTGAAGAAAGCCTCCAGAGAGGAACCAGATACAGGCGGTCCCCTACTTAAGGACACCCGACTTACAGACAACCCATAGTTACAGACGGACCCCTCTGCCCACTGTGACCTCTGGGGAATCTCTCTGGATGTTACTATAGTCCCAGACTGCAATGATCAGCTGTAAGGTGTCTGTAATGAAGCTTTATTGATAATCCTTGGTCTAATTACAGCAAAAATTTTGAAACTCCAATTGTCACTGAGACAAAAGAAAAAAAATTGTCTAGAACTTCAATTATAAAATATACAGTTTCGACTTACATACAAATTCAACTTAAGAACAAACCTCTGCACCCTATCTTGTATGTAACCCGGGGACTGCCTGTATGTGTGTGTGTTTAGGAATTAAAAAAAAAAATATATATATTAGTAGCTCTCCATATAACCCCATTTTCTAAACATATGCCCAGGGCCAAGCATTTTTGCAATTGACAAGCTGATCAGGTGTTTAGTACATTAAAGTGTAGATCCCCTGTACCCAGTCATTGCTGAGACAGAGAAAGTTAAATAAAACTACATGACCCTTAGAAAAAGTGTGGCCCTGGCTCTAACCTAATACTGGACCGCATAGATATTGCAGAACACAACGTAATTGGGTGGATAGTTTGATCTAGTTCCTAGGCTCCCAAAATAACTTTAAATAGTGGACTCAAGGAACCCCAACTCCCTTCTTAGAAGGCCTAGTGTTCCTTACTTTACCTTCTCTTAAGAGTTCAGGCATAAGAAAATAAAAGCTATCTCCTTCTGGATAACTCTGGAAGGAAGGTATATTTAGCATACAGACCCCAAATAGCCAAAAAGTGACAACGACTGCCTTAAAAGTGACAGGAGCCTGCTAATGACCAGGTGACGTGAACATCCAGGACATTCACAAAATAACATTGTATTGTATGTGTTGGACTGGCATAGACAACTGTTTATAAGTATTAAGCTTCTCACTTCTACTCTGCTGAATATACAATAAAGAATTTGCATGTGGGGTTTTCCAAGGTTAGAAAAAAACATGAAAAAAGTTTCTACATAAAACATAACTTCCTGCCATCTAAGTCTATTAGCTTTGTTTTCACTGCTGCCAGAATTAGCTTTTAGTTCAGTTACCATGTGAAGGACTACATTTCCCATAATTCGTCCACTTTTTATAGTAGTCCACATACCTCTACTAGAAAATATGTGACTTAACACAGGACACAGTCCTTCGACTGGGGAACTGTACTGCTGCCGGTCACTCCAGCGAAAGCTTCTTCACCCGGCAGCTATTCCTTATTGCTTCCACATACAAGTGCATGCTCGGTCCAGCTGATTGTTCATGCTTTGTAAATTTATGGCATGCAGTAAGCCACTTCAAGACACCTGGCTGCTTATTATTTTAGAGACCACAAAGATAGGGAATTGAAATGTAACATGCCCAGTCCTTCTGTAGCCATTGCCTGTGGAGGATGAATCAGGAGCACCCCATACAAAGAAGTACAGGGTGCACATTGGTAGCTACTATACTCTTACTAAGATTGTGTCTGTACATACCAGTAGGTATTTCTGGTCTATTATGTACGCGCCTACACAGAGAAAGAAAAATGCAGCATGATCAGTCTTGAGGTTCATAAACACTCAAAGCATATTTTTACTCCAGAGTCTACATAAGACTTCATATACATCGATCCTACCCTAGAAGCAACGCTCCAAGTGGAGATGATGGACCTGATCTAATAAAAATCCTAGGGCATACAGAGAAACTATAGCGGCCTATTATGAGCTGTAATACTACCCCTGGCATGCGCTGTTATACTATTTCACAAATCCATAACCTATGCAAGAAGCATTGTTTATAGGGGAACCAGTATAACACACAGACATGTATTGTAGTAAATGTGCCAGAAACAAGTAAACATGAATAATAGTTCAGATTTCATGGACAATAAAGAGTACAAGAGTACAAAAAAATTATGTTAAATATCAGTAAATAGATTATTTAGCAAAATTTCATTGATTCTATTAATTTGAATAAAAAAAACACATATGTCATTCTACTTCTCCAAATTACTCTTTACTGGTGAGGCAGTATAGAGGTGATAGGGGTATATCACTACATGGCAAAGGTTATATATTGACAAAATTCGGGGGAAAATACATTGAAACCAGGATTCTTCTCTTTAATATGACACCAGAACTGCTTCTCCTGGTGCCACGGTTCAGAAGATATATCTGTTTGAAGTTAACCACTGTCATGATGTCTATACACATGCAATCTACATGGGGCATGTGCAGTTAGGATGTATATTGCAGGCCACCTTACAGTTGTGAAGGGGTTGAATATAAAAAAAATGTGCATTATCTTTAGGCGTTTCTAAGCTACAACTAAGAAGGGATCTAAAAGAGAGACATGTAATAAGTTACATAATTTTGGAGAGATTACAAGTACAGCTGTTTGGTGTCAGTAATAAATTTGGCCAAACATAGCAAGTTGTTTAGTCACAGCCTATTACCGGTGAGGTATATACCGCCTTATGTGTGCGCTATACCACTATAAATAGCACTCTAGCATTCAGGTGTTCAGTCTGCCCCCCCCAAGCCTCAGAAGCATATTTTCAGACTATGATTGACATCGTTGGCCCCAAGGTGTTTTTGACCCCTTGTCAGATTTTAAAAAATGTGCATGTTAACAAGTGAGATCAACTGCTGAAATATTTTAATATGAAGTGGAATGCAGGATGTTGTTAAATCGTGCATAAATGTGACTGTCATAGGAAGGATGAATGTACCTCACCCATCTCCTTCCAGTTTAAAGGGAACCTGTTGTCAGGTTTGGACATTTCAACCTACTGACAGTTTCCCATAGAATTTTTAACAATGACTCCCAACTTGATTTTTCTATAACCATTGCTAGTTCCATTCACAGGAAAAAGTAGATTAGAAGTATACCTGGCTGCCCCCAGCAAAGCTCTCCAGGTCATGTTGGCATCCAAGCGAATCTTCCTAGTCATTAAGTTTCTTAGGATGTACCTCACAGCTCTTCCTCCTCCCCCCTCCCTTCTGCCTACGTCAACCTACAAGCAAGTCTTGTGTTTGTCTTGGAGGTCAGTGTAAAAAATGCTACTGAAACCTGTCATCAGGATGAAAAGTCAAAACCTGATGAGAGGTTCCCTTTTAGAAATTACCGGCTCAGGTTTGACCCCCCCCCCCCCCCTAGTGACTAGGCATGACTACCAGGGAGACACCCCCTGGCCCGTCATAGCTGAGCCCAAACCCAACCAGTCATTTGTCGTAAAAACAAGTGTTTTTTTTTTTCAGTGTTTAAAGGCAAATAAATTAGAATACATTGTTGAATTTAGCAGAGAAAAATACCTCTTTCTCTCTCTTGCTTCCCGCCACTACATTCAGAATCTTCAGGATGTCAGAAATAGCTGGGCAGAGCACTTGGCCAACTCCAGCATTCCCATAGACAGTCAATGGGAGTCCCGGAGATACCAGAAGCTGTACTTGACCAGCCGGACCATCATGTAGTGAGAACGGGATCCCTGTTCTGCAGGTTGCTGGAGGCCTGTTCCCGTGATCAGTTGGGGACCCAGCTGCTGGACTCTATCAATCGTATATCTCCTATCTTGTGGATGGGGAGATAACTTAAATAGTTAACTAATTCAGACCCAAATGGTTGTATTACAGTTCTGATGGTGCACGGTTTAAAATGGGTTAATCTTTACACAGAAATGTGATTAGAACCAGTGGTGTAACTTAAACCGGATGGGCCCCAGTGCAAAGTCCGTGCCAGGCCCCGACCATCATGTATAGTTTGTAGGACTAGTCTTTTCAAATGGGAAAGTGACATCTTATGGGCCCCTAAGCCTCTTGGGCCCGGTTACGCCCTGACTGAGAAGCATTAGCTTAATATTTTTCACGGGAATTACCGGTTATAATCCCTGTCCTAAACTCCTGAATGTGTTCCACCTACTTCAGACTAGGTATCAAGTGAAAAAATGTCTGATTTGGTCAACGCTGAGGCAAAGGAGGTACTTGAAAAGCAACCACATGGTACCATCCTAATGCAGTACTGTGCAGTGTTTAGGGTTTTTATAATCTGACATCTTGGTCAGCGTCTGTCTGTATTTCTAGAAGGATGGAATTCAGTGATTCAAAGATTTAAGGTTGACGAACAGATTACCAGGGTGTATGGATGATAAGAAACTAAATGGAAAAATAAAATTCACTTGTTTCTGCAAAGTTTCTGTCCATTGAAGTGTCTTGTTTATGGAGTTCCTATAGCTCTATACTCTGAACTATATAGTACCACCTCAATTAACTAGATGTATTACAGAGCATAGGTCCAAAATATGGCACCTGATACAACATGACTTTTTTTTCTCCACCAAGAATAGTTGCCCCAGTTCATCTTTGACCCATATTTTATAAGTATCCACCACCGATCCAGGTGCAGATCTGTATATAAACATCAGGGAGACAAAATCTACATCTGTTATCTGTGTTCTCTGTTGGCGTAATATTGTATATGATTCTTTAGTCTTGTAATAATTGACATTCGAGTGATCACATAGTCCAGGCCATTCTCCAGTAGTATAGCCATGTTGAAAATGAAAGTCATTAGGCAGGAAAGCTGATCATTGTGAAACTGAAGTTTAGACTCTGGTGTAACCCACGCATAACACACAAAGCTCCCTGTACATGGTAGGTGACTATTACTATTAGCATCTGGAGGTCGTTCATATGCCTCAGCCCCATGGAGCAAACATAAGGTTATATAACCACTAAGTGCATGATTTACTCCATCCAGTCTTCCCAGTTTTTGTGGAAGTTTTCACCTGGAATATTGAGCCTCTGATCTACTCTCTTTCAGGGCTTGATGACCAGTTAACGGCGTTCTTCAATTGCTTGTAAAAATCACCAAAGAGATTTCTTCAGATCTATTAAACGTGAATGCTGAGCTCCAAATGGTAAGTAGCACATTATCGCTCAATAGACTTACAGTTTGCGGGTGCAGTAACATGTGGCGCTTGAGTTGTGTTTACAAACGCTATGCAAGCACCTGGTCCGATCATATATGCGTTTTCAGTGACATGCATGCGATCGGTAACCAGCACCTGGTATCGTGCATTCAAACTATGCAAGACACCGGGTGCTGGGACAAAAGTGTAGACTGGTCAATAAAAACCTGACTGGATTTTTAGGTATTCCAATAAGTGAATACAGGACAACCGACTTACAGACGGACCCCTCTGCCCTTTGTGAAGCTCTCTGGATGTTACTTTAGTCCCAGGCTGCAATGATCAGCTGTAAGGTGTCTGTAATGAAGCTTTATTGATAATTATTGTTCCCATGACAGAGCAAAACTTTGAAAACTGTCCCAGTGACTGGAGTTCTGGATTTACAATTATAAAATATACCTATTTCGACTTGCATACAATTTCAACTTAAAGGGGTTTTCCCATAAAAGAAGTTAGGCCCTATTCACAGGATAGGGCCTAACTTGCTGATTGGTGGAGGTCTCACACAGTGTACCCCAGTCGGACCCCTCGTCGCTCCCCGGGATGACCGAATCAGCCGGTCACACATGGTCAGACTTTCCCATTCATTTTTATGGAGCTGACGGAGATGCGGTAGATCTGGAACGGGACAGTCCAACCAGGCTGCTCTTCTTTAAGAATAAATCAAAACCTATCTTGTACATAACCTGGGGACTGTCTGAATGGGAACCATTCAGATTATTAAATACACCAAATCAAACATCCTCAGTTTTTTTGCGTTTTTACTTGGGAAAAGTAGTACATTAGTCCTATTGTGTTCAACAGGGCAAATCTATGTGTTGCCCAAATTTTTCAGTACAACTCATACTAATAGTGTTTGTCTATGGAGATGACCGGGCTGTTTCCAGTAGACACACCTAGACTGGAAAATATGGGGTTGTATTCATTTACATTTGGCAAAGTATTGTATTTTTATTGACAAACTGACATTATAAGGGATTTTATATTTTGTATTTTTTTTTAATTATTACATGAAAGAAAATTGTGGAAGTGAGAATGAGTTCCCTGAATAGCGGAAATGATCATAACAATTGACTTTCTGAAGTTATAATATTTAAGGGAAACACGGACCTACATGATGTAATCTCTTCACATGTGACACTTATGTGAATTATATCATAGACTGCCATATATTCTAATAGATGTATCATGATAAAGCCTATGTTCTACAGCTCAGCCTATAGATTTGCATACCACACACTGATATGTAAATGCCGGTTTAGGCGGTTGAATGACCCCCACTTACATCAGATCTACCACAAAGCAGATCCCTCATTCTGTTTTTTTTTTTTTTTTTTAAATTCGGCCCTGTTATTACCCTGCAACGTCTTTATATTGTATGGATATGTACACATTGATCCGCTATGTTTTCGTGTTATGTAAATAAAGATTTATTATATAAATCCCTTGTTGGATTGGGGTGCTGAGGTGTTAAGGCTGCTCCTTGTAGTCTCTTAAAGGACATCTACCACCAGGATGAAGGATTGTAAACCAAGCACATTGACATACTGGTGTGTGCCCCCTCTGCCAGGATCTGCTCTTCTTTTAGTTTCTTATGACCTGGTTTTTACAGAAAAAAAGGCTCTTAAAATGATGTAAGCGAGCCTGAGGGGCTCAGGGCTCCATTTGATTTGCATAATTTTTAAGCTTTTTCTTTTTTTTAAAACATGGACATACAAAGCTTCCAAAGAGCGGATCCTCCCATAGAGGACACACATCAGTAGATCAGTGTGCTTGGTTTACAATCTTTCATCCTGGTGGTAGATGTCCTTTTATCACAGACATAACTAAAAAGTTGTAAACTCCAGTAACAATCTGTTGATATCCTTTGAATCTATTATTGACTTTTTAATTACACAATTAAATTCTCTGGATATGGTGAAATTTCTGCTGGTTTTGTGCCAAAAAAAAATAAAAAATTGTATGCTTTTTCTGGATTTCGCAGCATATCAATTACTTTATTGTTGCAGATACTGGTGCGAAATGTAATCCTTGCAATGCATAGGTTTGCTCGCCTAATGCCCCAGTAAAAGTGTACCTAGAGAAACTACAGAAACCAGGCAATTTTGACTGGTTAAAGTTTTGTAAATTCTGTGATGACTGTAGGAGCCCTAAGGCCAGCGGCACATGACTGTGTTCAGCCAGCACAGACTGAATTGGGATAGGGTGGATTTCATTGACCGACCACAGAGCAGAGGATAGATGGTGATATATGATACACGGAGTCCCTTCTTCCCAGCTGTAATCAGGATTACATTATAGCACTGCTATTTAGTGGGGAAGCAGAGACTCCATGTTTCATATATCATTATGATGCTTGGAGTCCTGCATTGTGGTTGGTTCATTAAATCTGACCAGCGTCCGGTCCATACTTGACTGACCACAATCATATGCCGCCAGCCTTTATCTCAAGTCCATGTCTTTTTAGGGGGTCAAGAAGATTATAAATAATAACCTTTATATAGCGCCATCATATTCCATAGCGCTTTACAAATCATAGGGGACATATACAAATAAAATACTACATTACAGCGTACAAACAGTCATATGGAACAACAGCAGTAAGGGGCTGACAAGAGCTTACAGTCTATGAGGATGAGGGGGTGACACAGGAGCTTACAGTCTATGAGGATGTGGGGGTGACACAAGAGCTTACAGACTATGAGGATGAAGGGCGTGACACAAGAGCTTACAGTCTATGAAGATGAGGGGTGACACAAGAGGTAAAGCTTGTATAATGGTCCAGCCATTCTTTATAAGGGAATGGAATAAAATAATGTAATAAATAAAAATTTTGCTGTTTGACCCAGCCATCAGCCGCCATGTTATATACAAGGTCCAAGGTGAAAATGACTACAGAGAAGCCTGAAGCTTGGTATCTGGTGTTTGCTGGATAACAGACGGGAGGAGGACATAGGATGGATTTGTAAAAAGAGAGTTGACATTTCATTCAGTTAGCGAGTGTTATAGGCTTTCCCTACAGAGATGGGTAATACGAGCATGTTTGAAACTTTGGAGGGGGGGTTTTAGTTTGATAGTCCGGGGAAGGGCATTCCAGAGAATTGGTGGAGCTCGAGAGAAGTCCTGGAGTTGTGCATGAGAGTTTCAAATTAAGGTACAGATTAATCTAATATCACTGGCAGATTGAAGATCGTGGGGATTATAAACTCTATTTTCTTCCGCATATCATATTCTGTACATAACTAGTGTACCTTCTGCTATAGATTCATTGATCTGTACACACTGGATATGAATAAGTTACTACATTGTATTTGGCTAATAAGCCACACACTGAGCGGCCCCCTTTAGCTGCAGCCTCCAGACACTGGCAATGCATATGTGAACCCAATCTGCTTACTGTAAACATTGAAGCTACAGAGCTGTTTTGCGTTACAATGTCTCATCTACCCTGCTTATGGCTATGGGAACACCCAGGGGTCACTGCATTTGAGTCGTAGTTGATTTACATGTGACTCTCTATTGTTTAATTAAAGAACTTAGGGAAAAGATATAAATGTTTCTGTTACTTGGTGGAAAGCATCAAAGGCGTGTATGTCTATGGAACCACAAAGGCTTTGCATCTGACTCTGCAGCGGAGGAAGCTATTTTTGCCCTTTTTACTTCCTTTTCTGTAAGTGAGGATGTTGCCTCGTTGTCCAAAAGCATTGAACTGCAGCAAAGAAGCTGAAATTATTCCCTGGCACGTAATACTTGGGTCTGTTAGTATATAAGTATACAGTATGTACTTGTTCTATTATGTATAGAGATACTTTACTAACAACATTACAAGTCCTGCACTGCAGAGAGGTGTTAAGTTTTCTTTTCTCAAAAAAAGAGTAATAATTGCACAACTTTTTGCGTTTATCAGCTGCACGGTAAAACATCACTATGCTTTTGTTAGAAAGGAATAATGGGATCACATGTGGTTCCTAGGAATCACGTGTACAGTTAGGTGCAGCTTTTGGCACTTAAATTATCTGTTGCAGCTTTTATGTGACTTGTTACTGTAACTTTACTAGTGTTCAAGTAATCACAGTAGTCTATAACCTTTGGCTTTGCAGGAGTTGCAAAATTATTACTACCTTTTGTGCTACAGTTCTCATTGGAGTTTTAACTTTTGTGAAGTAAAGAAACTTATAAATTTGGTTATGTCTATTGCAGGAGCAGGAGGAGGAGTCTCGCATAATAGACAGCATCATGTTTAACCCTTTAGGGGTCTTCTATTAGAAGAGACCAGGGTCCCTTCGCCAGGAACGATTTTGTCTTATGAGTACAGTCCGAGTCTACATTGGTCAGGTCTTGGACAGAACTCATTGAGCTCTGCGTATATTAGATGTTTTTCATAGTCTGATGATCCGATCCTGCATCATTTACTACTTTGATCTAAATTCGTGCATAAAACTTAAGTCATTGGGTGTGTGATAAAAAAAAATGGAAGTCACTTGATTTTCATCCTAGAGAGGTAAGTTTTTATGCATTTGTTTCAAGGAAGTAGCTCAGAGCCATGAAAATTGGATGTAAAAATATGACACAACTAGGATGATACGAAGAATACGCTGACCGGTGGTTGGATAGCACTAGGACTGAAATCTGACCAAACACCGATCAATCGTACATTTTTCATAGATCGGAATTCCACGATTCGACGCTTGATATGTTGGTAACTGAACGTCATTATGCGCTTAGTGGTCTTTTTAGCTATGACAGTAGCAGTTTGATTTTGGCACAAATTGCACTGATTAAAAAATTGACTGTCAATTGTGGGTCTTATACATGGGGAAAAGTCATGGGTCCAAATTGCATTATGCTGTTATAATAACCTCAACAAATGTGTTGAGTTTTTTTGGATAAATGTTGGTCAATGTCATCCATTGTGAAATCCATTGGGATTTCAGTGTTTGGGTTATGAGCTAGCAAATTACCTAATTATTGTTAAAACATTTTAAATCGCCTACTATGAAAACTCTGGGCGATGTTATCCTTGTGGTTGATGGGCTTTGACAAAGTGGCCTCCAGGTTAGCACCACTCTTTCTCTTCTTAAAGGAAATCTACCATGGGAAAACCACTTTTTTTAAGTAGCTCCCCATGCCTATTGCTGCTCCAGCAGCTGCATCCCGTTATTGGATGCAGCTGCTGCCTAAATAGACTTCAATACCTTAATATTCTTTTTTTTTTTTTTTTTTTTTTTTTTTTAAATCAGATAAATTTTTATTTGATTTTGAACACAAACGGTTGTACATATATTACATTTTAAACAGTATGAATCACTGTATAAGGAGATTAATACAATATTTATACAGCATCATCTTACACCTCAGATCGTCACAAGGTATTGCAATAGTATACATTACTAGTTGCCACATACAGCTACCAACAGTGTGAATTAACTGAAACAACCCTCTCCACCCTCCCTCCTCCCACCGCCCCATATTCAGGTACAGCCGCCTAATGTTGACCGAGGTGGACCTATCTAGCATGAATCCGGACTGATCTGAGTGTATAAGGGAGGTAAGACGATTAGCCAATACTTTGGCGAACACCTTAACATCCACTGGAAGTAATGAAATCGGACGGTAGGAGTCCGGGCTCTGTAAGTCCTTTTCTGGTTTAGGCACCAACACCACAATCGCCTCTCTCATTGACGGAGGAAGAGTGCCTTGTACCTTCGAATCTTCCAGTGCTTTCAGTAACCTGGGCAGCAATACTTCCTGATGCTTTTTAAAAAACTCCCCTGGTAAGCCGTCTATCCCCGGGGCCTTATCATTAGGGAGGGATACTAGGGCCGCCACTGTTAGCAGTGAGTCCATGCATTCCGCTTGCTCCTGTGTTGATCTAGGCAATTGTATTTCCTCTAAATATCTCTCTACTTCTGCCGTACTACATCTGAGCTGGGATTTATAGAAGTCTTTATACATATTATGGAAGACGCCCATAATTTCCTTATCCCCTGTAGCTATGGAGTTGTCCGGCGCTCGTACCTCTGATATATGTGTACGACCCTTTTGGGTATTGATTATGTTTGCCAACAAGTGGCCCACCGCCTCACCCTGAACAAAGTATTTCTGCTTAAGGAAAAACCTTTTGTCCTCCGCTACTTTTAATACCTTAATATTCTAAATCCGAGACCGCTCCAGGGGCTAAGGCTACTCCACGCTGACAGTAGCCGCATCATACCCACCTCCCACTGCCTCTCCACTCTTCTTTTTAAACTAATTGTGCCTCCCTGGCACTAACCAAGCTATGCGCAAGTGCAGTAGCTCCTTCTCCTTTACCATAGACGCCCCTCCCTCCCTCTGCATTTGCACAGTAACTCAGGGTGTTTGGCTGGTGGCACACCGCAATCGAAGGAGTCTTGCCAGAATTGCAGTGCTTCGCTTTTGTGCAAGAGCGGGGAGACGGGTATGAAGTGGTTTCTGGGAGCGTGGAGTAGGCTACGCCTATGCAACTTTTTCAGGCTACCCTATGCCCCCAGTGGCCTCTGGGTGAAATTTGCCTATTAAGGTATTAAAGTGGAGCTGTCGCCCACTAAAGTAAGCACCTCCTAGTGCTTAAAAAAACTCTGCAGTGTTAGCGTTACCGGAGGTTTCCGGTATCACTCTATCTAACACTGCGGTGGAGTCCAACGTGAACGCCGGACCGTTCGCCAAGCGGTCCATTGTATTCATGAGGGGCATGACGCACGGCAGTCACCACTGGCCTATGGAACGAGCGGGGCGGGCAGGGAGAAAAGGCAGCCCCTCGGACCGCCCCTCATGAATACGTTGGACCGCTTTGCGAGCGGTTCGGCGTTTACATTGTACTCTGACGCAGTGTTAGATAGCGTTACTGGAGGTTTCCGGTAACGCTATCACTCTAACACTGCAGTGTTTGTTTAAGCACTAGGAGCTTCTTACTTTGGTAAGCAACTCCTAGTGCCCAATTTATGGGTGACAGGTCCTCTCTAATGTTTATCTAGGCAGCAGCTGCATCCAAGTTTAAGCCAAAAACGGGATGCAGCTGCTGCAGCAATAGGCATTAGGTACTACAGGCAGTCCCGGGGTTACGTACAGGATAGGTTCTGTAGGTTTGTTCTTAAATTGAATTTGTATGCATGTCGGAACTGTATACTTGTAATCCCAGCCAAATATTTTTTGGTGTCTGTGACAATTGGATTTTGGATTGTCATAAGAACCAGGATTAACAATAAAGCTTAATTGCAGACACCTTTGATAACTGTTATAGCTGTTTATTGTAGCCTAAGACTAAAGTACAGTACATTACCAACATCCAGAGGTCCGTTTTGTAACTAGGGGTCGTATGTAAATCAAGTCTTCGAAGTAGGTCGAGGCGAAGTAGGGGACCGCCTGTACTTAAAAAGTTGTTATCCAACTGTAGATTTCCTTTTAGCAGAGAATATAACCGAAAGCAGACTGCTCCATTCACAGTGTGGTGGCTGAACTCGGTCTGCAGTAATCTGATCTGACCACTATACAGAGAACGGAACAGTATAATTCCCATCCCATGCCTGGATTATTATTTGCTGATCTGTTGCAGTGCTGAGTGCTGAACCCCACCGTCCTGATATCCCTAGAATGCCGCTTTTCACAATATTTATTAGGGTATTCCATTCCTTCTAGATGTTGATATCTGGTTCCTCTATTATGTGACTTCCCTTTGATAAATCACACACCTCACTGATAATCTACAGGCTCCACCCATCTGACTCACTCACACCCAGATAAGTTTTCTGTAAATAGTGCTCAGGGACTTTTAAGAAGAGACCTGATTTAATTGAGTATAATACATAACAGGCGCCAGGATTTTATCTGCAGTGGAATGACTTGGTCTTATCCTGCCTTTCGTTGTGGATACAGTAACCAATGGGGGTTGTCATGGCCAAAAGGGATGGTACAGTAATGTTGTTTCTTCTGGCTGTGATACGTGTTTCCAGTTTCTGGTTTTTCTAGTTCAATTTTCTTCCCTTCCGTCTTCTGTTCTCTACTGAGCGGGTTATAATTATATATTTCTATGGTGGAGATTTATAAGGGCTTGCACACCAAGGAATCACAATCTGGCCAGGAATCACAATTATTTTTTCCCCTTACGTAATCTCCACACCAAATGTCTGTGAAGTGGAGGCGGTAGAACTCATGCGCACCAGTTGTAGCTTACGTCTTTGTAGATACAGGTTATAGTGCAATTCTTTGCCAAGCAGGACCTTGCGTAGAATTGTCCGGCAAGCGACAACCAGATATATCAGGAGGCTAGAAACACTCTATTTATTTTCCATCAGCTTTGCCATGGTATTCTACACCCTCCCACTTATATGTTTATGGTGGATACCATAGTAGGTTGGAAGGTTTCTTATGATACGCTTCAGGTCTGAACACTCTTACATGGGTGCAACCTGGATACAATGTAAGGCTCAGTTCACACCTGCGTTCAGACCTACATTAGAATTCTCCGTCACTAAAACGATAATAACGCAAGTGTAACTGATCTGTTAAGATGATTAAAAAGCACAGAATGAGGCATATTTACTCACCAGAGTTTACAGAATTGAAATGAACTGTGCCGCGATTCACTAAATCGTGCTCCTGATATCATGATTGTGTTGCTTCCCTGCTCAGGTGCGACAGAGTTCACCATCTTTTTAGTAGTGCATGTTAGGGCTAGGGCTTGCGACACAATGTGAAAGTTAAATCCCCGCGCTCAGTCCGAATCAGTCGGATCGTCTGACGGCACGTCCCCTGAATTCTGTAGAATGAAAGGGTCGCAAGCCATGTGCAAGCCATTTTCCCAATGAAGATAGGTTTTGCGACACACTTTTTTCAGACTGTGCCTTAAGTAAATGTGCCCCAAAATTGGAAAATTTTAAGTAGAAATGTAGACTACCCCTTCATCCACCATCAAAATCCAGTCACACAAAAAAATTTTTTTTTTTGCACCATTTGATGATTTGATCTGTTGTCTATTGATTTTAATGCATTCCTTTTTGCACCACTTCCATTAGTGTTTCTATTATTTGAGACCCAATTTTCCGCTCCTATAAGTGGTGCAAATAGACACTAACGGCGGTCGTTAAAAATCCATTGAAATCAATAGACTTCTTAACGGAACAGTGAGACTTCCGTTACGATTGTTCTAGTAAAGGGAATTAATAGCGGAGGTCTGAACGCTGGTGGGAACAAGTCATTACTACGAGTGTACCCTACATGGTTGTTTTGTTGTATTTTGAGGCTCATTCTCCTCGCAGTAGCTTTTTGAACCATCTACTTGTTGTAAAGAGGATCTGCCTCCTCTCCCAACGTGTCAGTTTTACTAACTACTTGCACTCATCATGAAATCTTTTCTGCCTTGTCCTATTCTTCCGTTATTCTTCCTGAAAGCTTACGAATTAAGTGACCTCCTCAATTGGTAACATCGAGCTGAATCCTTTAGTCCCTTGAGACTGTGCAGTCAGTGCCATCTGTATATGTTTGTGTGTGGGCACCCCACGGAAATGCAGAGTTCTAAGAGAATGGTCCACGGAATTGTTATATCTTGTTCTGTACTAATATTTACTAATGCAGAGATACAAAGTATTGCATATAGCGAGCCTGCAAATAACCAATGTCTTTTCCTCTACTCCGCCTATAAAGAAATGCTTATATGTAGAGGTTATACTGCTCATCCTGGTAACCATACAGTTGTATACACAAATAGTACATCAGCAGCTGAGAACGGCATCTTTACAGCGGCCTCTGGTTAGCTGATGTGTCACTTTGTGGCTTCCAGGCTACAGATAAGCTCAAGTTCACACGGAGTCAACTCCTATCTATAGAGGCCAAACCTAGAGAGGAAAAGTTTGCAGTTTGTTATATTATGGCTGAACTCTGTATAATGCGTTAGTGTTGTTTTTGATCAAATACACAGAGCAAATGCAGCGAAGAATGAAAAAGTTGTCAATTGCTATAAAAAAGTTTTTTAATCTTTTTTTTTTTTTTTTTTTTGTTCGGATGTTTGATGACATAAATTCACTCATATTAAATTCACTCAATATCCCGAGGTTGCAGGGTATAGCTCTATATTCACGTGGGACTTTGGTTAGCAGCACAGAGGATGTCAGTTTATGGCAGCTGTTAATGGCAGGTGTCTTATATAACAGGAACTTGTAACGTCTCTTTGTATTCTCTGTTGTTTGCTGCTAATAGAGCAACATAGTGATACAGATGTGTTGTGGTTGTGTCTCTGGGAGCGTAGGAGATATGGGGAATGAATGAAGATACCTGTACTGGCCTGTCAGGGCTATATAACAGATAATAAATGTCCCTATTGTAATCTTCATATGTACATTCCTACAGAGTAAAATGGATTGTACCCTCCACTGTCAGAATGAATGCAGTCCACGTACAGCAGTGCATGGATATGCAATACAAGTATGGAAGTAGTTTAATCCGGGTTTAGGAGTTTACACTAATGTTTAATTTTTTTAATGTTTGGGCTACTATGAAGCAACAAATACTCCTTAATTTTACCATATTTTAATCATTGTCCATATTACTTGTCATAAGACAACATGTAAATTTATAAACTACTATTAATCTGCACAAATGTGGTCTGTGAATGTTTTGTGAGGAATGTCTCCCTCTAGTGGTTGCAGAAAATAATTGCATGCAATGTACTCTCCCAAGGTGTAGGGCAGGGGTCCCCAAACTTTTTACATAGGGGGCCGTTCACGGTCCCTCTCAGACCGTTGGAGGCCCGGACTAAAGTTTTAAAAATAAATAGCTGTGCATCCATAATACACTGGGCTGCCCCTCAATTATTTAATATACTACACCCTCTTGTGAACTATTTTATATATTGGCCCAATGAATTAATTCATTGGGTCAATTAATTTTTAAATGAACTGGGACCACTTTCCATTAATTATTTAATATGCTGCCCCTCCCCTCATTAATTACTAAACTGCCCCTCATAATTATTTCCTATGTTTCCCACCACCATTAATTATTTCCTATGCTGCCCCCCCCCCTCCCCCTCCATTAATTATTTCCTATGCTGCCCCCCTGCCATTAATTAGGTTCAAGGAGCGATATGCACCAGGGTTGTCTTCCGGCCACATTGCTCCACCTGCAATAATAGTGCTAGAGCATACGTTTCCGGCCACATCGAGCACTATACAGTGACGGGCAGGAGCTTCCTGTCCGGATGGAGGCTCCTGCCCGACTGCCGAAGGTGGCGGCCTGCCGGGCCGACTCTGGTCGGATGCGATGGGGGCCGGATAGAAACGGTCCACAGGCTGCATATGGCCCGCGGGCCGCAGTTTGGGGGCCCCTGGTTTAGGGTATTAAAGAAAATCCACCATCAAAAGTAATGATGTTGAGTAAGTAAACCAAGGATGCTTACTCATAGATCCAGGCACTGTGACCATCATAATCTTCTTATATTTGTTATCCATGGCCTCCTACCTTCTAAAATCAACTTTTAGCATCATTTTAATAAGTCAGAATGGCTCTGAAGGTCATTAGCCTCCCTATGACCTGGCTTTACAGGCTGTTACACTGTCTCGCCCACCCCATGCTCCCTCAGTACTTGTGCAGTGAGCACTTCCTGAATCATTAGCATAATCTTAATAGTTGATATTAGAAGGAAGGAGGCCATGGACGACAAATATAAGAAGATTACCACAGTCACGGTGCCTGGATCTATGAGTAAGTGTCCCAGGTTTATCATGATGGATTTTGGTGGTAGATTTCTATAAAATGTCTCCCTCTAGTGGACGTGTTTTGGCTCCACTTTTTATGCTATTTCTACTACTTGGCTTTTGTAGGAGGTATATTAACTGCTTGTCAGGTCTATCTATAATTTCTTCATGTTAGGGAACAAGAAAAAGTCGCAGTGAGCCAGATCGGGTAAATACGGGGGGTGCGGCAGCAATTCATAACGCAATTTGAAACTGCACCTTCTTTTTCGCCAAATGTGGCCGTGTCTCCTTAAATTTTTTATCGGAGCGGTCCAATAACTCATTGTAGTATTATCCAGTGATCGTTCTACCTTTTTCTAAAAAAAATCCATGAGGATGACACCGTTCGGATCCCAAAATATCGTCACCATGACCATTCCGGCTGATGGGACCGTCTTCTCCTTCTTTGGAGCAGATTCACCGGGAGAAATCCATTGTTTTGATTGTTCCTTAGTTTCTGGTGTGTAATGATGAATCCAGGTTTCAACCATGACAACTGAATGCAAAAACTTCTTCGGATCTCTCCTAAATTGCTCCAAACACTGCTTCGAAGTTAACAGCCGCATCCACTTGTCCATCGTGAGCAATCGCGGCACCCATCAAGCCATTCTTTTTTTTCCGTCGCCAACTTATCGTGTAAAATATTAATTATATATGAACAACCCACGTATATATATTAATATATTTCTCAGATTGAGAAAAAAAAATTCGTTTCATCCCATCCCAAGGATCAGTCATCAAAATCTTAATACCAGAAAACCACATTGTAAGGTGTTTAAAAAAAAAAAAAAAAAAAGACCCCAACCCCCACAAACATTGTCCTGCATTTTATATTTGCATTGCTGATGGTAGCCACTAGGTGTCACAGTCGTTCCACATCTTCTGTATTTGGCTCCTGCTGCTTGTACCTTTTATAATTCCTGTACAGGCAGTCCCCGGGTTACATACAAGATAGGGTCTGTAGGTTTGTTTCTAAGTTGAATTTGTATGTAAGTCGGAACTGTATATTTTATCATTGTAATCCCAGACAGAACTTTTTTTGGTCTCTGTTACAATTGGATTTTAAAAATGTTGGGTTGTCATAAGAGGTTGTCATTAACACTAAATCTTCATTACAGACGCCTGTGATAACTGTTACAGCTGATCATTGTAGCCTAGGACTAAAGTACAATAAATTACCAATATCCAGAGGTCCGTTTGTAACTTGGGGTCGTATGTAAGTCGAGTGTTCTTAAGTAGGGGACCGCCTGTATTACGTTTTTTTTTATGTAGTCACTAGAACATTATCTCCACAATGAAAAGAATGATGTATAAACTATCTCTGTATTTACCAATAAATGGCGCGCCCTTCCCTCCTACTTCACGCTCTTCCTATTATGTACATAGTGTCAGCATATAACACAGTGCTATACATAGATGGTTTCCCTGGCCTGACTACGCCTCATTAAGTTTCCTTTTTTTTTTGTCCTTGATACGCATAAAGTAGGGCAATTTCATATAGGAAGGCAATTCACATATCGGTATAAGGATGCAGTATAGCTTGTATCTGCTCCTGCCAATGTGCAGCGATAACTATGAGTCGCTTTAATCAAAATTCTGTTAACTTAAAGAGCATTGGCCAGACACTTGCTGCATTATATGGATTAAAAAATATCCATATTATTTCAGATTCTGTTCACCAGTTAAAGATATGTAGAAAAGCAATTTTCACCGGGCGGGAGGAGGGATACTGAATCTTGGGTAAGGAAGGGTGAGGGCTACACCTAGGCATTTACTTCTAGAGCTGTGTAATCTTTGTTGGCAATTACTTTCTACTCTTCTAAATCTCTGCAGCACAGGGGCAGGTAGCCTCCCTACAGGAGTACATCTACCACCAGGATGAAGGATTGTAAACTAAGCACACAGACATACTGGTGTGTGCCTCCCTCTGGATCTCAGGATCTGCTCTTCTTTTAGCTACTTTGTTTTTCCAAAAAAACTTTAAAACTGTAAAAAAAAAGGCTTTTTTGCAAATTATGCAAATGAGCATGAGGGGCTCCAGGCTATGTAGATGTTAATTGAGCCTGAAGCCCATCAGACTCATTTGCATAATTTTGTATTTTTTTTTTTATTAAACAAGGGCATAACAATCTAAATTTAAGAGCAAATCCCACCAGAGGGGGCGCACACCAGCATGTAAGTTTACATGCTTGGTTTACAATCCTAGATCCTGGTGGTAGATTTCCTTTTAAGGGGGATCTCCCCAGCAATGTAGCAGCAGTGGCCCATCCTTATCTTTGCTAAACATAATCTGCCATCATCAGAAACTATCGGAGCCTTACAAAAGCATCATGTTTCTAGCACACATCCATGTCTTATCCAGGCCTGTATGGGATTGGTAGGGTAAAAAGCCAGGTATGACAGATGTGCTGTTCATTTGTGCATCAAATTGACGGGTTTTTATTAAAGTAGAGATGGTGGACAACACATTTTCGGGAAAGCACCTTTCCCATTATCAGGTCCAAGTAACGGTATTTCAAAGTAGCAGATAATAAAAGTCGTCTCAAAGACATTAAAATGAGTGTAAGTTCCAATGATAACGGACCCCGGTGGGAAAGGGACTGAAGTTTATTAGTTGATTTGCGGCTGGCAGTGGACCGCGTCCGCATCTGTTTGGACACCAGGAGATGCTGCAAGTTCATCACTTTCTATAATCTTATATGTACTAACAATTCTTTAAAATTTCTTTGATTCATGTGTTATCACTATTTTGCTGTGTAAATCTTTGTACCTTTCTCTACCCAGTCCCGTGTCAGTTGATGGCTAGTGGATTTTATGGGTATAGAAAACTGACTGTTTCCTTTGAGGTTTCTGGTATTATGCCTTAACAAGCTACCAAATGACATAGAAAGGGCTGTAACAGGCCAGATATCCATAGTGTTTTTTTGTGGGGCAGTTTTATTAGTTGTTCAGTGCTGATGAAGAGCGATTAAAATATCAAAAACCAAAAAATATCCATCATTTTCTTGATGGCAGATAGTGGCATTCATTGGTATAAATCACTTGGATCTACTGACAAAATAGCAGCACCAGCCTAGAAAAAATGTGGTTCATTGTTTGTGGTCCTTGTGTCATTGGAGTGTGAGGACCACTCGCACACCTATGACGGGAAAAGAGACTGCCCGAGCCGCAAGTAGGGGCAGGAATGGAATCCGCTTGGAGTTTCTCTAGTCATTGATACAACAAATAGACCACAAACATACATGTGGGTATGTAGCCTCACAGCTAATATCCTGCTGCTCCTCAGGAGGCTGTGGCCACATAGTGACATTGTATCATAAAATTGGCCAGCATGGTGCATGTACAAATCGCACATGGCTTCCACTCTGGTCCATGATTGTATCCTCATCGGTGAACCACTTTGCCTAGGATTGGGCATGTTCAATTTCAGTATGTTCCCTCAATGTTTTGTTCTGCTGCTGCGGGAATTTTCATCTTGTCTCTATCTTCCGACTGAAATAATTAGAAATGGGAGAGAAATTAATGGAGAAGTTGAGTCTCTTTTATGCCTACAGTCAGAAACTTTAATACTGATGAAGCCCCGAGTGGAATCCAAACCTCTGAAATATTATATAGACAATCCTAAAAATAATGAACTGGTTAAGGTAATGGAAATTGTGGAGAAAAGTCATGACACATACAAAAGTTTTTTTTCTTTTTGTTTGAACTTTTGTAAAAAAAAAAAAAAAAAATGAATGAAGATGTCCACATTAGTGGAAAACTGAGGAGAGAGGCCACGGAGGGAGGACGAGGAATAACACAAACAACTCTCATCTAAGCAGCATCTTTTTTTAGTAAGACTCCATCCTGTGCAACGTGAAACAACAAGGCCTCGCTCCTCAGTAATTATCCTCTAATGCTCCTCTTGTCACAGGAGACTGCATTTGTCTGTACCATATATTTTGCTATTTGTGGACAGTATGTCCCAGATATTTTGCTGATTCTACAGTTATAACCTGATCATTTATCTAAGACCAACACTGAACAAATCCCAGGAGCCAGGAAGCCCAGAAATGTCCTCCGAGTGCCAACATTCCGCATTAGAATCCAGTGACTTTGATTTTGTAATGCAATATGTAGGCTTATAGAATTGCAATGCTTGTATGGGTTTTTTAATCTTGCTAAGGGGATTAAAGGGGTATTCCCATTTAATAAATTAAAAATAAAAATTAAATGTTATTGATTCTATAATGAAAAGCTATACAATTTTCCAATATACTTTCTGTATCAATTCCTTACCGTTTTTCAAGATCTCTGCTTGCTGTCCTTCTATAGAAAGATTCAATGTTTACTTCAAGTTGACAGAAATCTGACCATGGTCACACAGGTGCACGGCTCGTTATATCACACAGCTCTGATTACTCTCTATAACCAATAATATTTGTTTGCTGAAATGGGAACACCCCTCTAACACCTAGTCTATAACCTTTCCTATTAGTGATACGTGGCCTTATTTCTTTTGTTGGCTGGCCTGTAAAAGTGATCAAAGATCACTAATCAATGAATTTCACTCGCTGAAAAATGGATATTATTTCACGTGAGTGAATGATAATGAGTTAATTCTGCCAGGACTCCATGGAAAGACAGTTTGGAGTCCTGATTACCACGCCCACACACAGTGCTTGAGGTTTATGGTCCCGATTACCACGCCCACACACAGTGCTTGAGGTTTATGGTCCCGATTACCACGCCCACACACAGTGCTTGAGGTTTATGGTCCCGATTGCCCCGCCCACACACAATGATTGAGACTGATGGTCGGGGTAATCGGGATTCCCAATGTTCCTCCTAGGAGTCCTGACAGGATTTACTCATTTTATTATACTCCAAAAATATTGTACTAGATACCATTGGTCATTTCAGTCGAACATTGACCTTCCCAACAGTGTTGGGATTCATGCACTCTAATATTTGCTAGTGTACATGTGCTAGTTATTGAATGGCTATCCCATGAACGCGTTTTTTTTTCAAGGGGTTCGTGCATACGGCCGTGGTTTCCATGGATCTATGTGCGAGCCTTCTGTTGAAGCTATAAAATTTACAACAGGTTGAAGAGTTGATGACGACACACAAGCCGCAAACATGGATGCGCACCTTTTGCCCATGTAGCCTTACAGTGCAGGGCCATAGTGACGCCTTACAGCTCTTGTGTCCATCTGGACACCACAAGGACAGAATGGGTTAAGTGGAGTTGATGGAAAGTGTTGGAAAACTAAAATGAAATTTCTGTTTGTAAGAAAGCGCTCGGAATGTCTGACTGCACATGTAAAAATAATTCCTCTAACAAACCCGCTGAGCAGGAGAGACACAAGGTAACATAACCCGCAGTATTTTGGCAACTATTGCACGATAAGCAAACAGCTTAATTGGTTTTCACAGAACCAGACGGCTGTGGCAGTATTTTCT
Organism: Engystomops pustulosus; assembly: GCF_040894005.1. Classification (NCBI taxonomy): domain Eukaryota; kingdom Metazoa; phylum Chordata; class Amphibia; order Anura; family Leptodactylidae; genus Engystomops; species Engystomops pustulosus. Next base: position 188,347,659 of record NC_092413.1, on the reverse strand, counting down.
TTAACAGTATTAGGGACCTGATTGGGAATGATTTGTTCCCATGTATTAACACGCACACCCCTTCAGAGTGGAGTTAAAGCAGCAGTCCCAAAGATAAGCACAGCGTTATTCCAATTTGCTAAGCGGGTAGCCACCATCTTTGCTGGTTAAAATAATGAATTTTTTAAAATATTCATTAAAAATAGAAATACAAATGATAGTTTTAATGGAATGGCAGTAGGTGCCGTGCAGTGTACACAAAACAAGGCCTGACTAACCATGGCACTGCCTCTAAACAACATATTGGCAGTGTCAAGAATTAGACCATATTTTAACGCTGGTTCTTCACTGTTTATGTCTTACCTAAAACCTTTTAAATGGGGATTATTGGGGTCTATGGATGTCTTTTCCGTGTAAGAAGAAAGATGGGTGACCGCGACCACAGGACCAGGCTACACATGGTTTATTTGTAATCTGTTACCACAGAGATATTTAGGTCTGAATGGGAGCATTTACACTGGAAACTTTAAATGCGTACCCATTCCACTTATTCTGAAGTAAGGGCATGTCATGTGACCTATTCTTCAAAACTTTTGGCTTGGTTGACTGAATTCTAATTATTAACATAAACAGGAATTGATTTTTATGCTGAAACTCGATACAGGCGATCCCCGACTTACAGACAGCCCATAGATACAGACGGACCCCTCTGCCCACTGTGACCTTTGGTGAAGCTCTCTGGATGCTGTACTATAGTCCCAGACTGCAATGATCAGCTGTAAGGTGTCTGTAATGAAGCTTTATTGATAATTAATGGTCCAATTACAGCAAAAATTTTGAAACTCCAATTGTCACTGGGGCAAAAGAAAAAAAAATGTCTAGAACTTCAATTAAAAATATACAGTTTCGACTTACATACAAATTCAACTTAAGAACAAACCTCCGGACCCTATCTTGTATGTAACCCGGGGACTGCCGGTATTTCAGAATTACACAAAAGTATCGAGTCTATAGCAGCATCAAATGATGCCACATTATTTGATGTCTCAGAATCTATAGATGTTCCCCTGCTGTAGCCAGAAGACCAACCCTGGATCATTTGTGGAGATTTCTCCTTTCATAATAGAATCTACCTAGAGCCATAATAGAAAGGTTTAAGGCTACAGCTTTAAATGTTTTTGCAGCCGGAGAAGATGTGTGAATGATTGTCACAGTGCGGCTGTCTTTCTCTGTGGGTCTCTGAGACCTGCAGTAAAGCATCCAGTGCAGGGTCGCAGCCTGGGGTCCCAGCTTAGCTTCCGGTGGAGATCAAAGCGGAGAGGTGGAACCGGGGTCAGCCAAGAGCAGCAGTGACGTGTGTTCTGGGGGGCCTCTGGCTGCACTGCCAGGGATTGGGACCGTTTCTGGATCTCCCATGTGACCATCATTAGTCTTTATTCTATACACCTGCTGTGGGCTTCTGGCTTTTAACTATTAACCCATTTATGGCTGTAGTTTTTTTTACAAAGTAAGGTAAAACGAGGATCAACCTGCAATACATCTGCTTAAGGAGTTAATATTGACTATATGTCCTGACCGTAACCAAAGCAGCCGTAAATTTTTTTTATTTTTTTATATTTGTGCTTTTTGAGGTCATGTCTGCTTTCCTAATGTGTTTTGTGAGTATTTGCTGTCTCTTTGGTTATGGTCCTCCTACTTCCAGTGACCTTCCCAGCATACACCAATCCACCTAGTTTGAATTCCACTTAGTAGGTCCTGTGTTTATAGACCCATAAAATCCTGCGCTCTGGCTCTGTATCCCCAACAGATGATGTTCCTGAACCGGTCGTTTTTAAAGGAGTTGTACCAAGTATTATTGTTATTTCCTATTCACAGGACAGGGTATAGCAAAATCTGATCGGTGAGGGTCCCCCACCTATCGCAATAACTTGAGTCCCATCCTCACTAATTGAATGCCGCTCAATTCGGCACAGAAATGTCTCCTGCACTCCTACAAACAGCGGATGTGAAGGCCGTAGATACAGAGGGCTTTGTTTCTCACACTCCCATAGTTTTGAATGGAGCGGCAGGACACATGCTCAACCTGCTGTTTCATTCAGTTAGTTCTTGTCTTGGTTGGGGGATTCTAGCAGTCAGACCCACACTGATCACATTGTTATCCCTTATCATCCCCTTTAACTGCTGTACATGTATTTTTCCTGATTACCTAGATGACTAGGCTTGCCTAGTGTAAAAGTTCCTGACCAATTTCAGTCTCTACTTAAATATCCTGAGATTTCTAGGTGAAAATGCTGAGACCTGTTTCATTGTACTGCACTTACTTGGGCGCTATTTACTACTGTATTAAGCTGCACTCATTGTTTGGCATTCTGAGTTTTATTTTTCAATAAAAAATGTCTTGGTAATAAAAATAGATAAAAATTGAGGCTGTCCTCAAGACTTACCGTACTAGTTCACATTAGACAAAATAAACCGGATGACTGTGCTCGTACTTGTATGCCGTATTGACAATGTCACTTTTGTTATTCTAGATTATAAGCACTCCCCAGAGACTGAGCGCGGGAGCAGATCTTCTCATAGGGAGACAGTTCACCGCGGCCACGTCAGCCATGGTCACTCAGAGTCACATCACAGATGCCACCAGCTGGATTCCTGGGTAATTGTTGTGTATGACCTCTGTGTGTCTGCTATGTGATTTAATGCAATTGAAAATCTCATGGTTGGTTTAAATGAAATCTACATTTCATAGTGATAAACCAGGGACACTTGCTCATAGATCCTGGCACAGTGACTGTCGTGATCTTCCTATGTTTGTCATCCATGGCCTACTTCCTTCTAAAATCAACTTTTAAAATTATGATAGTCTGATGTGTTCCCAGGGCATTACCAGAGCCTCTATGTGCTTCAGAGCTTCACAGGCTGTTACACTGTGCAGGAACATTTTTCCACTGTGAATTAACAGTTGCTTTTGGAAGGAAGGAGCCCATGGATAACAGATATAAGAAGATTACCACCTTCTTAGTGTCTGGATCCTTGAGTGCATGACCGTTTGGGGGCCCATGGTTTTTCATTCTGTATTTTGAAGGTAGATTTCCTTTGAGTATTCAGATTTCCTTAATTGTTTTGGTCTTTTTTCATAATGAACTATTTTTCTACCATCTGTAGTATCTCCTTCTGGTTCCTGTAAACTCTTGTTTTCTATGCAAGGGACATTTATTCAGTATTTTATCCACATGCAAAGTCAAATAGAAGAGATGCTTTCTACACACATGCAATGTGCCCCATTTTTTTTATTTTTGGAATGCAAGTAAAACAGGAAAGAAGAGCGAGAAAACTAAAGATACAAAAAAAAGCATTAGAAGTGAGCATGTAGAGATCTCATTCAGGGGCCGTTCACATGGCAGATTTTATCACAGATTTTCCAGCAGGAAATCCTTTTCTCACATAAATTAATGGGAGACTGTCAGAACTTTTTTCCTGCATGCGGCATTGACAACATAGTATGACAAAATGTATATTTATGTGAAATCGCCATGTGATAAATTTAACCGTTATACCGTTGGGGGCGGCAAACAGACCAATTGGTCGTATTTTGTACTGGATCTGTGAGGTCTACTCACACACTGAAGACCATCGTGAATATTTCCCGTACCACAAACACAAAGGACCTGCTGTGAGCTTTGCTGTTCAGGCAGTTGACCCTGTGAAACATGTTTGTGTATAGGGGCGGATTAAGGTTGCCATGGGCCCTGGGTTGTATGAATATTATAGCCCCTACAAGTCTGATATCACTTCCTACATGTGGTACTAGAATCATCTTCTTAGGGAATGGAGGATACATCTCTTCTGCCTGCTTTCAATCTGTTGTTTTTGGACCTTTAGAGGACATTCTAAAGTTTTGAAATGGCTCTTGTGTACATGGTTGTGGGTGGTTTGGATGGCCATTGGCCCCCTAGAAGGCTTGGGCCCTTGGCTTTGGCCTAAACCGCATATATTATAATTCATTATTGGTTTGATCCTATTGAAATTAATGTCTGTCTGCTCACTGTTTAATCAACGGATAGCACATGGACAAAAGCAACATTTGTGTTCTTATTAGAAGTCTTGCCTTCTTTACATAAGTTAGTATTTATATCTTAGAATTTTTTTTTTGTCTTCCTGCAGGGATCGGAAACGTACTCGTGAGTTCATAGAGTCAGACTTCTCAGAGAGGTAAGGTCAAAAACTAAAAAAACTTAAGTTTGGAGTGGGGGACTATTTAACCTGAAGGAAACTATCTTTTTGCTATCTTTTGAATTGTAGTAGTTTGCAGGGTATCCTACATACATATGGCACGTTCTGGAACAAGATAGCTGCTGTAAAAGAAGTTAATGTAGGACAGTTTAGGTCAGTTGCACTCTGGCACGTCCTGACTCTTCTACTTCTATTCACTTCCTGGAATCTGGAACTAATCCCTGTGGATTTTTTTAGAGAGTAGCTGGCCACTATGACAACCACTTGTCAGGAAGCATCTCTATCATCTGCCATATTTCTCTCTGGGTCTCTGTTTTCTGAATTGGTTGGGGGACACTAGAACAAAGAAACGAGATCCCTGAGATAAATTGCAATATCTGGGGTTTTTTCCTTTTATTTATACTTTTTATACATATTCTATTTCCACAGTTATACAAAATGTTATAAGTTTATAGGATCTACTTTTTAAATTTTTCGGATAAACTTTTTAAATTTGACAAACTTCTTGAGGATTCCCGAGAATGTTTCCAGATAGGATTCTAGTATTTTTAGCTAATCTTGTAGTCTACGTTTGATGGAATCATTTAAAAAAAGCTTCCAAGAAATAATTCATCAAGACTCCTTTATGTATCTTGCCAATCTAAAAAATTATGCATTTTTTGGTATAAAGAATTATTGTGGCCAAGATTTAAAACTTATTTAATATTTTTTTTTAAAAAAAAGTTGTTTTCCCCCTACCTCCCTCCCCGTTTTGGTCCTGTACAGTCTAACGTGGGAAAGGTTTTGTACAGAAACGTGAGGGAAAAAAAATTACGGATGCTTCTAGAGGTTAGGTTGTGCCCATCATCCTTCTTCCCTATCAATAGGAAACTCCTCCATCCCTACCCGGCAGCTTCCTAATGAAGAGGGCTGATGGGCATGACCTGACCTCTGGAAGTATCCGTAATTCCCACTACACCTAATTGAGTAGTTCTAGTAACCAAGTAGGGAACTAATTTTGGATGTCTAATTTCAGAACTGCTCAGCCATGTTTTATTGTTGTAATTTGTGAAAATAACTCCATAAAAGCAGTTGCAAAACAAGATTTTTTTTTAAAAACCTGGAATTTTTTTTTAAACTTTTTTGAAAATGGAAAATTTTGTTTTTAATGTGCTCTATAAATTTTTTTTCTTCACAGCAAGAGAAGCAAGAGAGGGGAGAAGAGTGGGAAGGGTCTGCGACATTTCTCTATGAAGGTTTGTGAGAAGGTTCAGACCAAAGGCACCACATCCTATAATGAAGTGGCCGATGAACTGGTGGCCGAGTTTACGAGCTCTGCTGGCCAGCTACCGTCCGACTCTGTAAGTGATGTCACGCTTGTAGCAGTTTTATTTATTTTTATTTTATGGGTGAATGTCAATTTCTATTAACGCACACTCCTTCTACGCCTTTTTTTTTTCTCATTCCATTTGTCACTTATTTGATGGAAGAGTTTTGGGGGAAAACATTTTATGGATGCTGCTGATATAACCAACGGGGGAGGGGGGGACATGGCGTGATGCATATAGCATCAGCGTAGAATAAATCTCCCCTATAATGTTTACGTTTTTTTTTTAGTTCTGTCGTAATTTCACAAAAAAACTGCACTACATTTATATAGGGTTTAAGACAGATTTCAGGCACTTCTACAACGGGAGTATGTTATATGAAGGGGGGGGGGGGCACCAAAAGTGATGCCAACCTGACCCAATTTTATGCCATAAAATAAGCCAGCTATTGGAGGACTATAGAATTTTATACTACGACAGATTAATCATCCAGTATCAGAAAACTTTTCAACACTTATGATAATTCTGCCCCAATGAGTTGAATTTTTTTTTTTTTTTTTTAAGGCCTATGACCAGAAGAACATCAGGCGGAGAGTATATGATGCTCTTAATGTACTAATGGCAATGAATATTATCTCCAAGGAGAAGAAGGAGATAAAGTGGATTGGTTTGCCATCCAACTCTGTGCAGGAATGTGAGAATTTAGAGGTATGTTCCCTTTAATGTGCCTTTACACAGATTTTCAGCACAATTTTCTTTTTTGTATAATACGGTACCTTGAAGTGAAGACATATGTACAAGCTGCAGATTTATTCCTCATGTAAATTAATGTTTTGTGCAGTTTTTTTTTTTAATGAAGCCTGTACATTTTTTGTTTTTCTTGCATATTTGATCTATAACCATTTCCATGTTTAAGACATTCAGGATTGTCGGCATTTAAATCCCTGGCTGAATCCGTATGTGTTAATGCACACTTACTATACTAAAAGCTATATTGTTTTTATTTATGGTACTTGTGTATATTATCTATTTTATTACTATAATGTATCTGTGGCCTGTGTTGAATTCTTTGTTTGTAACTTTTCCTCTTCTATATGTTGTGTTATTTTTTTTTATGCAAAGAGATACTGTGTTAATGCTATATTTAGGTGCATAGCTACTTCCTTGTAGTGTACAAGTCAGACTGAACCGGGTTATTGCATTTATTACGGATGGTTTTTTTCATTTACGTTGGTTTCTATGCAAAATGATGCCTGTTGTATAATATTTATACAACATCTGTATATTTCATGCTTGGTTGTAAATGGCAATGTACAGAGCTAAGGTCCCTGGACCCAGCTGTGGGGAGCAGCTGACTCGGCAGCTCATTACTAGTTCATCAGACCATGGCTGCCCGCATGAGCGGGGGTGTAAATATATGTGCTGATGAGAATCTACATAGCCGCAGCTATTATGTATTCTGTGAGTTCATATCTAACAAAAATGTTTACCCATTGAGAACTCCATCTCTCTAGTCTTCCTTATGGTGTCTTATCATATTGTTAGATGCCAACGAAGCCTTTTGGCTGTATCTATATGTGTGACTTCATCTGGACTACGCAATTGAAGGACATAGTGAGGCTGCTGCTGTTAAGCCCTCCAACTTTACTTGTGGACGATCGGACTCCAGCTTGTCTTTGTACGCTGTAAATTAGCGGATGATTTGGGAAAATTGTGAGAACAGATAGTCATTTACTTTCATGTTTATTTTTGGCATTGTAGATAGAAAAGCAGAGGAGGATAGAGCGCATCAAACAGAAGAGTGCACAGCTGCAGGAACTGCTGCTACAGGTACACCGCCTGTTACCTCCTTAGCATAAAATAATATGGACATCTTACGATATGATATTTTAACATTTTTGTGTCTTGAAGGGTATATTAACAATGTCGTATTGTATTATTATAAGGGTCAGATCTCTAAATCTCATGCACAGACTCAGAAATAAATGCCAACATTTTGTGTGGTTGAATAAATCGCAGAGGGAGCATATAGGTCTATAATATTAATCAAGAAAATTTATGATATACCTTGCCCGCTGTGATATTCTTCCTCAAGAGTAACTGACACGGGTATCACACTACATAAAAAAGAAGGATGAGAGAGAGAGAGAGAGAGAGAGAAAAAAGATGGAAACGACAGAGGCTACTGCAGCTAATAGGAAGGTTTTATCTTGCCCCATCTGCTTTATTCTGACATATACTCTTAAAGGGCATCTAACACCAGGATGAATGGCTGTATGCAAGTGAGCCTGAGGGGCCCCAGGCTCCATAGGTGTTAATGAAGCCTGTAGCCCCTCAGGCTCATTTGCATACAGTCCTTCATCCTGGTGGCAGATGTCCTTTAAAGGGACTCCAGTGGCCTAATTTTATCTCATTAAACTACCAGTCCCCTCAGGTCGAGGATGAAATGTCCTTTCTAAAATTCCTTCTTTTATGTAAAATCTCATTCTTCTACTTATAAAAAAAAAAAAAAAATCCAATGTCTTGAAAATTGGCAAAGAAGGGTCATATTTTGGAGGCTGCAGGGGGGATGTCATTTTAGATGCCCCTGTTGTATCTTCATTTCTATAATGCTTAGAAACATGCATATGGTGTCATATTAAATGTGTAAATTTTGGGGGGTATTTATCAAGGCTTTTTGTGACATACAAGCCCAGAAATAATCGCAATTTTAAGTGACGCTCCCCCTGCAGCCTCTACACTTGTATCATCTCAGGCAAAATATGACTCTTTTTGGTTCATTTTCACACAATGGGGGTCATTTTACTAAGGGCCCGATTTTGCTTTTTCCCGACGTGTTACCCGAATATGTATTTGTAGTATTTTTTAATGAGATCACTATACCCATGTCACGTTTCATGTTGGACTGCAGCTAGGCACACATTCATTTATGTCATAATAGTTTGTTTGTTACCCCTAGAGGAGCAGCCCTCCTTCTACCCTGGGCACAGAGCCCTTGAGCTACAGAGAATGACTTTGTTTTTTCTTCCTCTTTGCACACTCACTTTCCTGAAGTATGCGTCTATCGTATGCTCCTCATCTGCTCTTTGGCTTCCTATTTAGCATTAAATACAAAAAGATTCCTCTTCCTAGCTGCCATATTGTAACACTGGAGGTCCTGTGTATGTTTGTTAATGTACGCGTGCATCATGTGAGCCGCTGGTCATAGGGCCACCGTACAGAAAGAGAATGAGGTCTATGACAATGGAAGTATTTGTTGAGTCTTATCAGATACCAGATTCCCTTGTGAATAGTTTATCCGCCATTATCCATATAGACTAATACCAGTTTCTATATCCATCCCAAATCCAATTTTTTTTTTCAATATGGACTTACCTTTGCATTACATAAGAGTGTACTCATGTCCTTCTAGATATCTGATGTCTTACCCTATTTATCCTTTCCCCACAGCAAATTGCCTTCAAGCACCTTGTTCAGAGAAACCGACAAAATGAACAAATGAGTCAAACGCCTCCAGCTGTAAACTCCACCATCAAGCTGCCATTTATCATAGTCAACACAAGCAAGAAGACTGTCATAGACTGCAGCATTTCTAGTGACAAGTGAGTACGGAAGTCACAACGTCCTATAGCAGAACTCCTATTAGACCCCACTGGGAACTTAACTCCCGCACCTATTTTTCATCTTAATAATCAAGCTGTTTCTTAATTTTTGTCATAAATGCCTTCTACAAGTTACAAATTTTATATTTCAATTTTTCTGTCACTACAGCAATATGAGGTCTTGTTTGTGAACTTTTATTAAGCCTTCATCTAGGGCAGTGATGGCAAACCTTTTAGAGACCGAGTGCCCAAACTACAACCAAGACCCACTTATTTATCGCAAAGTGCCAGCACAGAAAAGTAATTAGTGATTTACACTCCCTGCTCTGTCACAGCTACAATGATAATCCAGATCTGTCCACACCTTTCGACTCCTCCAGTAATCCCAGGTAGCACTGTCACTTTAAAATAGCTCTGTGCACAGCAAGCCCTGGGCTGTCTGGGACTGCAGGAAGATACCTGGAGTCATCTCTGGTGATGGCCTAGGTGCCCACAGAAAGGGCTCGGAGTGCCACCTCTGGCACCCGTGCCATAGGTTCGCCACCACTGATCTAGGGTACATAGAACCTAGACGTTGGTATTTCTAATATATAACATAAAACCTTAATAAAAATAAAACTACACCCATTTCATAGGGGTTGTTTTTATTTTCATAGGAGCTATAACTTTTGCCATTTTTATCAATTGTGCAATTATTTTTAATGTAAAGTCCTGTAGTTTAATTTGCACAACGTAAAGCTACTTGATGTGTTTTAAAATATATTTTTTAATGTAAATTCAGGCATCTTTCCCTTTTTTCTATTTTTTTGGGGATAAATACTATAATTTTATAGCCTCGTTACTAGGGGTGTGCAAGTACAAAATGTGCACGCTTTTATTTTACGCTTTGTTGAAGGGCTTGCATGTAGTGTAGTACATTTACTGTTGTAGTTTTGTGTATTATAATGTCACTTATTGTCAGGCAATTAATTTTGTCCATATCTCTAGAATTGACTTGTATAAAGACTAATATAAAGGACTTCTACTACAGGCAGCCCTGGGGTTATCAGAGGATCCCAGGCTGCCTTGTAACATCATCAGCACTCCGTGGTCCCTTCTCTATGGTGCTGATAGGTATCAGAAGGAACCTCCTCCCTTTTGAAGCCACTTAAAGATCAGCATCTTAGTGGATAAGGGCTAACTTGTATGTGGCTGGTGAACCCCTTTAAACACAGGTTTGGCCATATCTGACCAGTTCTGATCCTGGATGCTCTGTAAGACTTGATCTCCTGAAAAGTTCTTCTGATGTGTTGTCGCTGTAACAAGATGATAGGGCAGTTATTATGGTGTTAAGGAAAACTTATGCTGTTATAGGGGCCAATTCACTTCAGATTCATAGGTTTTCTTAATGCTCTTCTGTAAGGAAGAGTATAGTGAAAACCATAGCATTACATTTATTGAAGTGTAGCTTCTATTATGGAAAGTGAACATGTTAACTTGAGCTTCAGCAATAAATAACAGAAGGGCATGACATTAATGTGAATGTAGCCTAATCTATTTTTGTGCTGCTGACAGCCACCACTAGGGGGAGCTAACGGTATATCTGTATACTTGGCCACAATTTATCCAATAACAATGTAACTCCTATCTCTTCTCCAGTTTATGTGATTTTACTATTCATCCCGGGTTGTGTGCTCTCTGCAGGTTTGAGTATCTTTTTAATTTTGACAACGCTTTTGAAATACATGACGACATTGAGGTTCTGAAGAGGATGGGGATGTCATTTGGGCTGGAATCTGGGAAATGCACATCAGAAAACCTAAAACTTGCCAAATCCTTTGTACCCAGAGCTCTGGAAGGATATGTGACAGGTAAGTCATATTATTGATACAATGTTAAGCATATAACTTATATATATATATATAAGTATCTAATTTGTGTACTTTGTATATACTGTACTTCTACACATTTGCTGATGGTAGGGGGCAGAGTACAGTCAGAATTGTTTTAAATATTTACTCGCCTATTTTCAGAGTTTTATGTAATTGCAAAAGTTTGTAAAAATGGCAACTGATAACCAGAAAAAGTGTTTGCATCTCTACCGACTACTTGTCCTGTATACTGCCTCTTCATCGCAGGCACTGCCGTATCCAGTAGACCCCTACTGTTCACACTGTAGGAAATAGTTAAAGTGACATGTCTCTAAACTCCATAAAACCAGTCTTAGGTCCAAACAGGAAATCTTTCGGAAACAAAGCTCCATATTCTTGTTTTATAACACACAGGGCGTTACATGAATCCTCAAAGTCTTTCTTTGTTTCATTGTAGTCCATTGTTTGCTGTTATCCACCACTAATATAATGATATTAGTGGTTGTTAAGCATGTTATACACATTACAAAGCTGTCACCCCAATGCTCACGTTCACATACTACTGTTTTTGTAAGGGGCAAGTTTTCTCCCCCAAAAGCAAAGCATTGGGTATGTTGGAATCTGCATATGTGATCCATGTCTTCTTAGACACCTGCATAAATATTAAATGGCAGGATAATAACCATCTCAGTTAAAGGGGTTATCGAAATCTCAAGAGACTACAGTGCTCAGATAAACTCCCTGAAACTCCATTCAGTTAGTGAGAAAGAGACGCCATTCTCGGGAACTGTAAGGGTCACTTCTTTTAATTTGTGAGAGTTCCAGCAGTCGTATCCCCCACAGATCTTAATGTTCTCCCCTATCCTGTGGGTCCTGTTACCCAAAATGTTTTTCTGTGTGACTTTGTGAAAATCCCTGTACCTTTCCGACAGCTGAGCTATACATGATTTTTTTACTTGGAATATCCTCTTAAATGGCTTATCTAATAATCCCAAACTTTAATGGGGTATATATAAGATCCTAATAGGCTCACCCATATAATGCTTACCCTGTTAAAGTTCTGGGTTCACTACCGGGAGCCATTGGTCAGAAGGACTCAGAACTTTTTTTGACTTCCAGTATCCTGCTGCCACATGGCGGATGTGGGGGATTGTGCAGTCACTACTGCATGCAGATACATACATACATCCCTACAACTACTGTTATGGGGGTGGTTATGATGGCATGGCCCCCTCCACCGGAAAGTCAGCAGGACACCACAGGATCCTACCTCCAGCACTTGGCTTGTTAGGATCTTATACTTACCCTGTTAATGTTTGGGATTAGTGGACAACCCCTTTAATTGTAAAAAAAATGTCATCTTTGTGCACATTTGGACACTTCTGGTCCTTATTAGTGATCATTTGAATCCTTAATACTTGCATCCTGTGTAAAGCAGCCTCCATAAAAGAACTAATCTGTTCTAAAAGAGTTAAAGAGTTAATTGGCCTCGGACAGGGCTTGGATGTATGGTTGCAGAATACAAAGCCTCTTAGAGGTGGGGGTTCCTCAGTCTAGGGCATTGTCTGTAGAATGGGCAGAGCTGGCTGTAGACTTGCCGTGCATATTAACAGGGTCTGGCCTATTCATTTCCTCTTTGGTGCCATCTCTGCTCAATGAAAGGGCTTTTCCTGTTGATTCCTCGGAACAGTCTGTCCACTGAAGGGAAATCCCATTCACACTTACTGGACAGAGTACTACTAAATGTAGAGCGTTGTCACACATTGCCAAATACTGGGATTAGTTTAATATGCACAATTTATATAAACTCTATATAACCATACACTCTTTGCATGCTTACTACACATAGTAACTCAATGTTAGCTCTCCTTTATAGTAAAACCCGCTCCATAGAAGAGAAATTCATCCGTGTTGTAATGGTTTGATTATGATGTCTACTTATCGGGCGCTACATGTTCTTATGGTTAGGTCATGGGAAAAATGTTTGGTACGGCTAACTAAAAAATGCTTAAGAATAAAGCCTTTTACACATGAACTCAAAGGATATCTGGCACCAGGATGAAGGATTGTAAACCAAGCACGCTGACATACTGGTGGGTGCCCCCTCTGGCATCTGCTCTTCTTTTAGCTTCTTATGCCCTGGTTTTAGAATTATGCAACTTAGGTCTAGGGGCTCCAGGGTCCATAGGAATTAATGGAGCATGGGGCCCCTCTGGCTCATTTGCATAATTTTGAAAGCCTTTTTCTCTTAAAAACAAGGGCATAGAAAGCTAAAAGAAAAGCATATCCTGTCAGATGGGGCACTTACCAATACGTCAGGGTGCTTGGTATACAATCCTTCATCCTGGTGGAAGATGTCCTTTAAATATTAGTCCACATGCTCTAGTTTTTGTACATCTATTTACCCATACCCTTACACACACCCCTGCTTAAAGGCTCCATTTTGACGTTTTAATTTCTTCTGGTTTGCTATCAATCCTATGATGTCTCCACATATCATCACATGACCAGCCAGGGGGTCAACCACCTCTGATGTCAGAGATTCCTATACACTTCAGAATAGAAATCATGTGGATAAGGTATAACATCCCATGATGTGTCCATACATCATTACGTTACAAGTCGGGACAAACCATCTCTGATAGCAGCGATTTCACTGTTATTATCCTATCCATCTACATTCTGTATTCTAAAAGTATAATTATTATTAGCTGCTGTAGACTTATCTTGTACAATCCATTAGGACAATCTTATGCATTTGGTGGATAACAAATGGATTCCCACAGACTCTAGAATAGAAAGCCTGTCCCTGCAGGCAGATCTAGAGAAAGAAAGGGTTATAGAAACCAAATGTTATAAGCTCTAAAATTTTAGATTGGAATATGCAAATTTTACCTTAACTAGTCATTGGGTGGGGGAGCAGCTTCATGTGTTCATAAAGTTATCATAATAATTGATGTCCTGTTAGAGTTGATACCAGACAATGAGCGAAACTTATGACCTCACAAAGCGCTGGCAATGACTGCAAGGTGATATCAAGCTAGTGCCGATGCTGGTTTTACGAACTTACTTTCCAGCAACAGAAAGCTTAGTGAGGGGCACAGTAGGAAAATCATGTCATGATGATGGGTCCAGGCGTAGGGAGGAGGTGGAAAGTATTATGTTCCTATGAAGTTGTATGATGCGCTAACAGCATTGAAGCCAAGCGGAGCCAAGTGGTTGTTATCAGCAGATGTTCAGCCCGCACATGGCACAGACAAGGCCAAGGCCAGACGTTTCTCACTACACTATGCTAACTACATGAGAATTACCAGTTGGCACCTACCGAAATATGTAGCTGCCATTGTACGCACCTCATTCCTGAGGGTCATGACATAGTGTTCTTCACTCCCTCATTCTCAAGGACTTGCTAATCAGATCTTCAATCACAAGTGTTATGAGGGCATGAATGAATCTGTCCTCATCCATGCTAACAACTGCATCAATGAGATGAATGAGAACAGTGAGAAGAATTGTGCAATGAGGTGATAATGGCCTGGCCAGAAATGTCAGACGTAATGTAATATCGGGAACCCAACTGCAAGCCAAGATATATGCTCTATATGACTGACAAGCAGAGAAGTCTTGATAAGTGCATTATTAAAGTTCCACCAATATCCAACCAGTTCCAAGTCTTGTCTTCTCTACTTCCACATTCATACCAAGACTAGAAGAGAGCTTCTTCTGCTCTCGGTGTTGATGACCGCTTTGATTTGGACTTGTTTTCTGGCTGCAGGGGTTCTTATGGACTGGGTCTAGCTAAGAGTTGCCATTATGTTGGGTTAGGGGTAGCATTATGTGAATCTAAACTGTATAGGTATTGCACACTTAAGACTAACTTATTGATGTTTATTGTGTGCTAGACATGGCGTCCGGGACATCTTGGGCAGATCATGGACTCCCTTTCAACACATCTCAGATGGCTTCTGCAGCACATTCTGCTGGCACTACGACTTATTCACAGTCCAGGTATGGTTGTTCAAGTTCCTTTGTAAATTTACGATATAATCTAAATTTTGTGATCCTTTGTTAAAGGAGTTGTACAATTTCAGAAACACTGTCCCACACCTTGTGTTGTATTGTGGTTTGCTGCCAATACTGCACTTCTAGACACCATTTAGGTTCAGGTGTTATAGAAGAAAGCAGACATTTTTGTGTTGTTCCATATAAACTCTTTATGTTGCAGAGAATACTCCAGTTTAGTAACTTTATTCTTATGGCTGTCCCCCACAGTGTGAACCCAGGATTATTTTTTGACACCGACATGTCATTGACCAACAGCAGCCACCACTCCAGCTCTGGAACATCCCACTACACAGAATCTCGAGGGGAAACCCCTTGTTCATTCGATGACGACGATGATGATGAAGACGACTCTTCCTCCCTGGAATAGAATGGTGTGACGTGGATATGTTAGAACGTGTGTGAAAGTGCATACTGATAGTTTAGTCTTCCAACGCAGTTTCGATGGGAGATCACATCGGGATCAACAAAGTTTTGTTTTGTTTTTTTTTTCAAAATGAGGACACGCGGTGGATATTGTCATATTTCAAGATGGCGTCTTGCCAGCTGAGAGTTGACTACATTTGCCCCAAAAACACAGTTTTGATTGTTGTCAGGAATATGCACAGGGTATGACGGAGGACCTGTACGAGCTGCGAGAGTGAGCGCTCCTTTACCTGCAGACTGTCGGAGCGATCACTTCACTGCCTTTGGATATTAATGCATCTTTTGTAAATTCCTATCTTAAGCTTGAAGGCACGTCCATAACACAGAACAGCCAGCTAAGCTAGATGCCATGCCTGCCAACGATCTGTGGAAAGATGCTGCTATGTGATGATCAGAGGATATTGATATTTCTTTCTGTAACTGACTCAAAAGGATTTATAGCGCCATCCATAGAGAAAAAAGGGAACCATGTGATGGAGAATGTCGTCAAAGAAAATGTTTGCAATTTATGTCCTGACCACTTTATGTCCTGACTTTTTTTTTTGTTACAATTGACATTGTTTCCCATCTATTTAGTAACAAATGCAGCATAGGGTCTTATGCTGTGTCCTGGGTGGTACTGCGTAATATACCACCACCCGCACCCACAAATGCTAAGCTGCATCCCTCAGTCATCACTAGTAACGCCCCACGGCAAAGCTCTTATTTCCATTTTTCTACTCCGTTATAGGAGCAGATCAATGAAAATAGTGGAGGGCCTGGTCATGAAAATGATGGGTACCAAATGATCTTCTTGACTATAATGGGGTCTGTCATGATGCTGTCCTGGGTGCTGTCATTCTGCCCCGTGGGAGCTTTTCGTCTTTGCAATAGAGGGTTCTAACCCATAGAGGCAAAGATGTGAACCTAGCCTGATTCTATTGAGTAACTTTTTGTATTCTTCATCAAACAACAATTTTGGAACATTTTCTTACAACTTTGCATTGTACCAATCCTCCTTATTACCATCTGGTCACTAGGGGTGTGTACATATAGAACAAGGCCCAGTGCACATCTCTGTCAGGCCTTTCCTTCAGTTAGGCTAAGTGCACATGAATGTGTGCTTAAAATATGTCACAAATCGGAGAAAGTTTGCAGCTCATCGAAGATGGGAAGGGTGAGCGCTGCAATGGCGCTGGTAATCTGCGCAGGAATAGGACCTGTTCTATAAATTTCTGCGTATGGCTTTGTCATGGGGTGGTGAGACACAGTGTGCTTTGCTACACCATGACCATGAATAATGGAAATTAATGGTATCCGTGCAGATTGTGTGGCAACCTCACAGCCACAAAAATAACCTGTTGTGCCGTCCCCATGATGGCAGTGTGAATGAGGCCTTATTGTGAGCCAGAACCAGGAGTGGTCGAACACACAGAATTGGTGCAAGTCTTTCCAGTGACTATACAGAAAAAAGGTATAATGCAAAGACTTGCATTCTGTCTTCCAGCGCTCCTTGTTCTGGCTCACAATAACAGAAGACCTAACAGAGATGTGAACTGAGCCTACAAGTGCTGATGGTGTCGTCGTGTGGGGGACACACTGCTTTGACGAGTTGAATGGTAATGCCCTAATTTATTGATGAACAAAAAGGAACAGAAACAGTACAATGTAGAGAGTTATGATAACAGATGCACTGGAATTGTTCTATTTTTAAAAATCAGGAGTGGTTTAATGACCTTTTCAAAGTGGAAAATATACAAGTTATAAAGCTGTTCCTGTCTGGTGTATATTTTTGGAGAAAGTATTCTGAAGAAGGCACTGGGTTCTAGTTCAGTTTGCTGCTTATCTTACCTATTCATCCCAGTGCCATCAGATTAATGTAATTCATTTTAGCACTGAAACAAGGCATTCCCAAGACGGAGGAGACTATGAGAAATAAATGTCCTAACACCCCCATACACACACCCCCCCCCCACCCCCACGCCACAATACTTGTCCCAAGTTTGATTCCTATCTACAATCCATCACGTGAGTGAACTCCCATCGATCCTAAGAACAGTGGTAACTTTCTCACTAATTTATGGTTGAACACATACCCAGCTGCTCCATTCAATACTATTAGAGCATCAGAAATTGGGAAGAAATGCTGCTGTAATATTAAATTGAGAGGCAGGGCATATGCTTGACCTGCAGCTTTATTCAATTAGTGAGAATGAAACCCCTGTTGATGTGGTCAGTGGAGGTCCCTTCTCATGATAGGTGGGCTTCCCAGAAGTCAGACCCCAACTATAAGATAGGGGATAACAATCAAACTATGGGCAAGGAATTTTTCCTGATTTTTTTTCCATACCATAGGGTGCATGTACCCTTAGGGTCCCTGCCTCCTGCGGGGAACTTTAGTACAGCCCTTCCAGGATCATGCACTACAGGTAGTGATGTCGAGGACATGACAGGGTCTCCAGGAGTGGCTGTGGGCATGTGTTTTCTTATTGTAATGTTATTGTATTCAATAACGAAAAGGATTTCCAATATGGCCGCCCAGTGGATGTGGGATTTGTAGATGTGATAACCTTCTGTCATGTCTCTGTGACACCGCTCCTTGAAAGCATTATTTATTGCATTGGGGTCTTATGACAAATGCTTGACCAGATTGTATCCCTCCCAAAGACGGACGTTACTAGTGTCTATGACTCGTGCTGAACACGTATGGGTGCACTACAAATCACGGTGGGTCCTTGACCCTAGCTCCGACCCACCACCAGTGCTATTCTCTGTGATGTCACAATGAAATTTCTTTGTAAAGGAAATGTAATGCTGCTATTAATGCTGGGTTCACACTTGTGCTGTTTGTTATTTTGATACATATCCTATAAGAAATGGTGACGGATCCCATTCATTTCTGTAGGGACTGCCAAAATTCATGCATTTATCCAGGACACATCATCTTCATAGGATCCAAAGATCGCATCACGTCATGTCTGTAATATAAATGGACAATTTATGGATCATTTGTACAAATGCAAAAAAAGGAACGTAAAGGAAAACGCTCATGCGAACCCGGCTCCACTCTCCTTTTTATTTTCCATGTCCTTTCTATGACATTTTCTTATACTTTCTTATACAGCCAATGTTAATGCAAACGTATAGGTGTGTAAATCCCCCATAGCCACCTGTTTGTTTGTCGTCTTAGATAGAATGAGGGATATTTCTGAAGGTATTACTCCTTAATTTGTCAAATAAAACCATAGCTGTAATCTAAAGGGTTACTACCATCAATCGCTTGGCTCATGCCTCTATGATGTCATCAAGTCACTGTGATGTCATCCATCACCTTACATTGAGACAGATGAGGAAGGGCATTCATGAAGCTGCCGTTCTCACACATAGGTAAAAAGATATGATTATAGAAAAGAAATCCATATAAGGACTTGACCACCTACCTATCCTGTTAGTGAGTGGAAACCCACAGATTTACTATACATTGCACATAATTTGAAGACTTGATGGCAGCTTTTAGCCTTGCACATATAAGATCATGTCATGATTTTGAGTCTTTTATTTTTTGGTCCGTTTTCAAAAATCTTCAATGTTTTTCCCCATATAACAAAAGTCCCATTATAAGTATTATAAAAGATGCTTTTAAAGGGAATCAGTCATCAGAAATAGGCCTAATAAACCACTACCATTATGTTATCAAGCAGTTGAGCAGCTTCTAGATCATCTTTGTTTTATGGCCCAGTTTGGTGGCATCATCCAGAAAATCAACTCTGAAGTGAAATGTTAACTGGTTGTATAAATTCGGAGAGGAGGAGAGTTTAATACTGAAGTCAAGCTCTCCCTGACTCTGATCAAATCCCTCTATGTGATTGACATTATGCGCCAGTGAAGGGGGTATCCTAAGGCAGGGAGAGCCTAACTTTAGTGTTAAACTCTCCGCCTCCTTGATTTCATAAAGCCAAGTAACATCTCACTTCAAAGTTGATTTTCTGAATGATGCCACCACACCAGACCATCAGACCATGAAAGGAACATGATCACATTCTTAGCTGCGACATCTAATCCACCACCGAATAAATATAGCTCAGAATATCCAGTGTGGGTCATAGAAATTGGGCCGATCCCTTTTAAATGTTCTGCTCAGATTCATAGAAATACTAAGTGTAGAATACCCTTCTGCAACATTTGCTAGCCCCCCATCATAACAACCACCATAAGACAATCCCTGTAATCTTTTCAAAGCTTTAAACAACCTAATTTTGAGCCAAAATGTATTTATTTTAGACTCCAATGCAAAACCGGGGACAGTTCAGTATAACCATCCAATTGAGATTTCATTGCCACTTGCTGAAGTAGAAATGATCACATAAAATGTAATATCAAACTCTGGGTCTTTGCCTTTACAATATGACTTCCACCTAAATAAATGTGACTGGTTTCTCCAAGCAACACAACATGTCTCCATTTGTAATAAGCCAAGCACACCAGCAACTAATGAGAGGCAAAGTGATAGGAGGCCAAATTATATTCCTGCTAACCCTAAATCCCGATCTCTGATGGAGCGAGCACAAGCTATATTATGGATGTGGGAAGATTGTGGGGTCTGAGAAAGTTCTGCCTGTTCGACATGTTTATCTTGTGTGATGTTTTCTCTAGTTTTATACGGCCAGTGTGTGACAGGATGATGTCATTGTGCCCTCACTGATGGGGCACATGCAAGGAGGTGCCAATGTCTTACTGGTCACCTGTTTGTTCATTGTATTTAATGCTGTAAATGCTCATTATCTTTCCAAGAAATTGTGTAACATACTAAATGTTTATCTCAGTAAACATATTTTTGTTTTCACGGCTGGATTTCTTTATTGGACTCTAAAATATAAATCGCATTAGTGTCACTGTGCCCAGGGCCGGCGCCAGCACTGGGTATACCTGGGCAAGTGCTGGGGCCCAGAGCTATTAGGGGGGGGCACATAAGGCTGTACACAAGGAATCTATGAGGGTGAGGAGGCAGTTTGGTATAAGTTCGGGAATATTTTAGGGAACAGGAGACTGTTTTAATTTATGATCTTTAATGCCACCATGTGAGTTCACTGCAAAGGGGCCAACTGAGGCTGTGTCACCCAGGGGCCTACTGAAACCTGAAGCCGACCCTGTGCACTGAAGCCGGGGTGTATTACAACAACTTTACCTACCGCACTACCAATACTTGTTTATGGAGATGGGGTGATTGTATAATTTTAGGAACCTGTTTCAGTTGAGTGTGGCCGGCACCTCCAGGATTACATTTAATGTATATTTTTCCATGTAGTGTATGTAGCTGTGATGACTATCTGCTTGGTTACTTTACGTGTTCATCTAGGGTTGGCTCCGGAGCAGGTTCAATCATCATTGTTCTTGTCTGACCCCCTCCCTTAATGTTTCTAGGAAATATGAAGAGGCATAATGAATAATGGGAGGGGACGAGGTTCTGCCTGTTCCTGTAGCTCATGGTGTCATTGACACGGCCTTTGTTATGAACCATTCTTTCAGGCTATACATTGCTGTCAAATGTATATATTCTAATCAAGACTTGCCAATTTTTAGAAATTGTAGCTTCTTGTCCCCAGGACACTCTTCACTTTTCGGTGCCCCGTTTGTATGTACATATTAGATGGAGCAGCTGTGAGGAGAAACATGTCACACTTTATAATGATCATGTAAATCATTGTACATGGTTGTCCCCACTATTTTAGTTTTCAGGGAACATTGAGGTAGCATTGTTATGTCCTTACCCAGGGTCAGCTCCAGGTTTCATTGGGCCCCTATGCAGTGAACTCAAAAAATATTCAGAAACTAAAACAGTCTCTTGTTCCCTAAAATATTCCGTAATTTATCATCCTAAACAGCCGTATTATGGTTATTTTATATAAAGCCCCCTCACCCCCTATGGATTCATTAGATACAGACCACTTCACCCCCATAGATTTCTTATGTACAGCCTTATTTGGGCCAGCAGCTCTGGGCAGTGGCACTTGCCCAGGGTTGGCGCTGGCCCTGTCCTTACTCTCTACAGACATTCATATACGCTACTCAAAAAAATAAAGTGGACCAAGCACAGAACCCTGGGATCCACCACTGATAACTGGTGACCATTCTGAGTAGGAATCATTGACCACAACTCTCTGGATACGATCCTTCAGCCAGGTCTCAATCCAATTGCAAATGATTTCTGCCAAACCAATAGACCTTATTTTACCCATCAGGCATCTATGTGGGACAGTGTCAAATGCACATAAAGTGACATATGTGAAAAAGGTCAAAATCATTACACAATCCCCACACATAATCACCACGTCCATAACGGCCTGTAGAATAAAAATGAATAATTATTGAATCTTTATGTATGTAGGCATAATTTTGGTAATCAAAACTGACCTGAAATGAGAAGGGTTTATTATTATTTCATGTCAAATAGCGAGAAAACGTGTTTTTTGTAGTGTGTGTATAAACTTCTAGTTTCACCTGTAGAAAGGAGCAGTTACATAAACAGTTCTTACCGAAATAACAATATTCTGACAATTTACATGGACAAAGACAAAAAGATTTAGAATGCAATAACGCTTAAAAAAAACAAAAAACCCTATTGTATAAACTAACAGGAAAGAAAGTATAGATCACAAGACAAAAGTGTTTCCTTCATCTGTATTCCCTGACCTTGGTGCCAGAACACCATTGTCTATTACAAAGAGTCCACTTTCCTGTGGAGGAAACATAGGCCCAGCAAACAATTCACACACTTGCGTGTTTACCTCATAGGGTTAATTGTGATTTGGCTGAATGTTTTTTTATATTTCACATTATTCTGATGTTCCTTCTCCTCTTCTGCCCTCTATGTATACGTGGAAGTGTGCACACAATGGGGGCAATTTATTCATTTTTTTTTCTTTGTATTGGTCGATTTTGTTGCATACAGAAGGTATCCTTATATTAGGAAACTTACTTTCAGCACATAATTTATAAATTGTTATACAAGTTACACAATTTTCCAATATAAGTTTTCGGTATCCATTCCCTACATCTCTGCTTGCTCTCATTATCTATTGGAAGTAAACAGCAAAGCTTTCAATACAAACACCGTTCAGTCAGAGTAATCATAGCTGTTTGTTAAGACAGGCCCCTGTGTGACATCACGTGACCATGGATTGTTTCTATCATGCTAGCGCCCAGCATTATGGGAAGTGGGGGAAACTAATCTGGCATCAGTTCCCTTAGCCGTGCTGAGAGGAGGGCGGCTCTCCATAGAGTAAACACGGAGAGATAGAGCATGAGCATCTTTTTCCCCATGCACAGTACGATGGCATGTGTGGTCACTGTACTCTGCCCGGGCACCATAAGAGTCTATGGGGATATATATGCGACCACATTTACAACCCCACGCCGCCATTGTAAAAGGGACATTAGCGGATGTCCCAACCAGGAGAAAGTGGAGAGGATTTTACATGTAGGGCTGATAGATCTACCAGGATGAATTCTAGGCTAGGAAGAAGCCAGCAGCAGGATATTGGTTGGCATCGTTGGAATTGTTGTCAAACTATTTTTGGTCATGCATCTCCTTAGTTACTCTTGAAGGACATCTACCAACACAATGAAGGATCGTAAACGAAGCACACCTACATGCTGGTGTGCGCCCTCTCTAGCAGGATCCACTTTTCTTTATGCTTCTTATGTCTTTTGTTTTTTAAGAATAAAAGGCTTTAAAAATTAAGCAAATTAACCTGAGGCTCGTTTCCATATATTTTTTTTAACCAGGGAAAGGGAAGCTAAAAGAAGAACAGATCCTGCCAGAGGGGGCACACCCCTGCATGTAAGTGTGGTTGGTTTACAATCCTTCATCAAGATGTCAAATTTTTCTTATAGGAAATGGAGTAAAACGGCTATTCAAATCTTAAAAAACATAAATAATATTTACACAGTTAGCCATACAGGATGCGTCAAGCTCAGTAAGAGATCAATATCGGAGTCCTGTTGGCCAATCTATGGTTGGATATACAAAGATACAGTATGATTAGTTAAATGCACCAAAATTATTTATTTTTCAAAAAGAGGTTGTAGACCAATACAGGCAGTCCCAGGGTTACATACAAGATAGGTTCTGTAGGTTTGTTCTTAAATTGAATTTGTATGCAAGTTGGAACTGTATACTTTATAATTGTAAGCCGAGTCAGAATTTATTTGGTCTCTGACTATTGGATTTTAAAAATGTTGGGTTGTTATAAGTGGCTTCTGTAATTAAGATTTATGGTTAATACTGGTTCTTATAACTGCTATAGCTGTTCATTGAATCCTAGGGTTCAAGTACAATAAGTTACCAACATCCAGAGGCCTGTTTGTAACTAGGGGTCGTCTGTAAGTCGAGTGCTAAGTAGGGGACCGCCTGTACAATTCTTTCCCGAGGTAAGTATACAATCCTAGCAAGGCCATCCATGGTGACAAGGTAAAGTTTGTCAGTTTGAAGAGTTCTTTGGCACACCCTCCAACCAATGGTTTGGAAGAGGTCATCACAGAGACGATGGACAGACAGTACGGCATCCTCCATCTGCCAGCAGGAAACCATAGCAGGACCTGAGTCCTGCTGCCAGTGGGTCATGTGATCAGCAGTGCCCAACAAACTTTACCAGGGTAAGTATGATAAGGGTGACTCTCGTACTTATACAAAACTTTATCATGATAAGTGGTCAACTCCTTTAAGATAGGAGATATGCAGATGGAGATGCAAACTAAAGACTGTCAAAACAGACTTACATTTTAATTAATGCAATCATTTTATTTTTTAAGAGCCTTGGGTTTGCAATACGACTTTGCTGTATTTCCATTTTTCCCTAAAATGATCCAAAAATATTGAACAGGTAACTTTGCTCCTGACTCCACCTTGCTTAGACTTATTGGGGGAGATTTATCAGAAGTGTGAGGTAAAACTGTTCTAGTTTCCCATGGAAACCAATCAGAGCTGAAAAAAAGGCTGATCATGTATCAAATTTATGCCAATCATCTTCCCCACCTCAAAATTAATTAGTGCCACAAATATTCTAGTTTTGTTTCTATTGAAGACTGTAGATCTTTCTTCATGTACATCATATAATGGGTCGGCCATCTTGCTTCAAACTTCTATTGCACTGCATTTAGACATATCCATGTGGCTGCTGTGGAGCATATGATCGCAGAGACAAAGGGGGAAATTTAGCAAAAGTTTGAGGCAAAACTGTTCCATTTACCCATGAAAACCAATCAGAGCTTAGCTTTAATTTTATAAACAGCTTTGGGAAAATGAAAGCCGTGCTCCGATTGGTTGCCATGGGCAACAAGAACAGTTTCGCTTTCAGACTCATCTGATAAATTTCCCCCAAAGTCTTTACGTGATCTGCAATGTGCTTAAAGTGTGACATTATCTAATCTGGATGGGGGTGTCAGACTCTTACCAGTTCTTACCTCATTAGCATAATTTTAAAGAGATTATATTAGTAGGAAGGAGTCCATAGATAACACATAAGAAGATTACCACAGTCACAGTACCTGGATCGGTGAGCAAGTGTCCCTGGTTTATCAAGTTTACATTTTTAGGGTTAACCCATACAAGATCCAAAACTCACACTTGGTTGATACAAATTAACTTCAAACCTCATTTCCACTTTTAAAATCCACTTTATTTTGCTTTTTCATACAGGACTTAAGGCATCTGCACAAGACACACAATTCTTGCAGAGGTTATAAAATCTTTCCTTTTTGTTTTTTTTTATTCATTTTTCGACTTTATTTGTTCATGTACATGTTGGTCAGGTACCATTCACTTATTTGTCATTTTTTTTGTTCCCTAAAACTGTGTAGGCGTTTGAGATATGACAGTTAAACCAGTGTTAACTCAATTAAATATTTACATAGCACAACACATTAAGCTTTTTAACACTCACAGAGGGGCTTCGGGGAGGGAATAAAATCACATCAAAAATAGGACGAACACCACCAGTATTATGTTCGGAATCAGCTATTTACAGGTCCCCTAATATGAAATGATAATTTATTCTTTTTATTTTTTTTTTTACGGTTTGTAAACTGGCCCCCGCACTGGGGCAGAGAAATACGTGCACGGACGAGTTTAACCTCTTCACGGCCCGGGGGGGCGGTCGCTAAAAAACTCTTAAGCTGCCTCACCGACCTTCCGAAAAGGGGTTAAAGCATCATGTTGGAAGCACATTGTTATGCTACCCTGAATCATGTGCCATTTACACTATCTTTCCAGATGGTTTCAGGTCCTACAAAAGCAGGTATGGCTGATTAAAAAAAAAAATTATAATAATAATATTAAAAAAAAAAAAAAAAAAAACAGAAGAAAAAAAAAAACAAAAACAAAAAAAACCTATGTCTTCAATTGGACACTGTTCAGCTGCCTATTTTAATCTCTAATTTGGACTCTGAAATTCACTCGACCAAGGAACTTGTCTCGGTCATCTTCATTCTTCAAGTTGGGGGATCCTTGAAGCTTGCACTCGAGCACCACTTCGGATGTGCCGGTAGTATTTAAAGGAGTGATTTTCACAGCAACCAGGGGCTGCACGTAGTTCAGCTGCAGAGAGAATTGACATTTTTATACCCCACTGAGAGCTTGATAGACAGCGACAGAAAAACTGCATGTGGCAGAGCAAGGATATATTTTAGGGACGCACTAGCAGAGCTGTCGAGGCCTTGTGCATACCAGAGAGCCATGTGCACAAAGCCGGGACAGACTGCATAGCATAAACCCATATAGAGGCCGCTAGAAGTAATGCGAATACATACATTTTTTTTTTTTTTTTTTTTTTTAACTTTTACATTTTAATTTACATTTCCAGAAGAGTGCCACTCCTCTCCTAAGATTGTGACGGTTATTGCATTAAAGGAAACCTACCATGTGATGTGGTGCATTATGAAGCAAACATACCTTGAGAATTCTGTAGCTACAATGATGCAGGTTCATATCAGGGTTAATCCCTGAGCTGTGCAATTTTGCTGATAAAACAGATATAACATCATGATAATGAAGCTCTGTCCCTTCTATGGCTCCAACAGCGCTTCTCCTAGCACATGAGTTTCTCTGCAGCAGAGGATGATGCAATCATTGTTCTCCCTGCCAGACAGAATAATCAATTTCTGCACCATCCCCCAGCTGCTGTGTATGAGTTATCCAGCTCAGGTTGAATAGTCTTGACTGACCTCCATTTGTAATTACAAGCTCAGTGTCTAATGTGTTGATCTAGGCCGCCAGCCTGACCCAGCTTTCCCAAGGTCCTGAATGTTACAATTATTTTTTCAGAAAAACCACTCAGCTCAGGGATTAACCAGATATGATCCTGCATCAGTATAGCTACAGCATTCTGAAGGTATGTTTGCTTCATACTGCATCAAATCAAAATGGAAGGTTTCCTTTAACTGGTGCCACCTCCTCCGATAAAAACCGAATAAACAGGGATTTGCAGAAGTAATGCCAACAGTGAACAGTGTAGGTGGCTGGCACTATGAAATAGAAAGGACCCTGATCATATCACAAGACGAATATCTGGCCCTTGAGGTCAACAAGAGATCTCCTTTTCTCAGATGACATGTTGTTGTATCTGAACTGTGGTGATATCATCAGTTTAATGAGCTGTCAGTCCCCATAACTTGCTAAGCTTGATGTGAGTACGACCAATGCCACGTACATTAAACCAAATCCAAAGAAGAGGTAAATTCGGAGAAGATCTCTGGTTCAGGTGATAGGTCATCAAGGACAATTTTTGAATAAAATACAGCCACTTACATGGGTCTTCTTGCCATAGTATGGATAATACATCAAGTCGATCATCCCGTAATCTGGATAATACTGCAGGCTTACGTTCTCCGCCTACGCAAAGGAAACACAATGTTAGAGGAGGTCCAGATGGACAGAGACACTGTGTATGCTGTAGGATCACTTTATTCAATTACGGTTTATGCGCCCCAGAAATTCACTCTACGCCCATTACGGATACCCCAAACCGAACATTAAATAACTAAACTGAACTGAGAAGTTCTCTGCAGCTGAGTGATTTAAGGTGCAGTCAGGGAAATCCCACAAGGGCACAGAGCAAAATTCTTGCACCAAAACTTGCTTTAAGTTGTGTGCATACTTGGTTTTTAAAATAAGATAATTTTAAGAGGAAATAAAATGATCTGTGTCTTGTAGCAGATTTTGTACCAGATCTAGACACTCTGAATTTTTCCCATCCATGGTCTAGGCTTGGGAACCATTCAGACAACAGTTTGGCTTTACAGTGGGGGACAGCTATCAAACCCTGGTGCATTGTGGGTCTACGTATGGTATACGCGCTGCTCCTCCGCCGTACTGACGTGTAATTCTAATTGCAATATTACCTCAAACTCTCCAATCAGGCATGAACGGTCGCAGGTTATAGCGAGTGCGCTGGAAAGCCCTGCACCGGCCCACTCCATGCCACTTTGTAGTGGAGGTGGAATAAAAGGGGGAAATAATCCTAATAACATGCGAACCGCCAGGAATTACAATTATTTCAGGGCTTGTACGCCAAAATACAAGCAGTCATAGTCCCACCATTAGATTCTTCCAATGATGTTCCCTCAGGTAATTTTGGCGGGAGATTTTCCTGCCAAAGGGCACTTGTTATGACCAGGTCCCTACGGTTGTAGTAAGGTTTTCTTGGGTCCCAGTAACAAAGGAGATCATTAAGGAAAATAAATTTCCTATGTGACCTCCTTTTTAGATATAAGCAGGGCCATCTGTGAGGGAAGGAAAACAGCAAGTCCCCTGATAACACGTCTCTACACACGCCATACATTTACTACCAAAGACATTCCTCCTATACAAGGCCATAGAAGAGTCTTCATCTCAAAGTCATATTGTACATCATAACAAAGTGCACAACAAGGGAGCAGGAACTCCGATAACCACAAGGCATGGATACTACAAGAATTTACGAACATTTGTCCCACAGCTTTTGATGAAGACTGTGGCTTTGTGTATTCAGCTGCTCTCACAAAGTGGACGGAGCAAAGTTACAGCTGCCTGAAGAAAAACAAAACACGTGAGGGAAAGAGTATGGGCGCGACTGTATGACAGGGGGTAAAGGGTGCTGGCTTATAGCCGCTTACACAGGAACAGGCCCCGCTGTGTCCTGAATACCCCAGCGGTGTCCTATGGGATAAGCTCCACATCCTCTAACAAGCACAAGAAAAATGATGCCATAGTATCAAGTGATAACACACACCAAGTCATGTACACCAATAATGTTACCAAATCATAGTACACGCCCTTGTGTGAATGCAGCAACCACCCATAATGTGGTTCTTATTTTATCTAGCACCACTTTGTCCATGAATATTTGCCATCGAAACATTGTCAAGTAATGTACACACAAAAAGGTTTACCAAAACCAAACCATCACAATGGATACATTGCCACCTTCTTCTATAGAGAATCTGGTAGACACTCTTTTCCTAAACATGCAATGCACAAACCCATCTGTTCCCTTTCCATTCTTCAGCTGCAAGCTCCCCTCTATTGTTAAAGACGAATAATGTATACAAGGAACATCCCAAAAGCGATTTTGGAGATCCTCTGACAGAGTTGCCCAGCCATCACAGACCACATTTTCATGATAATCAATATCAGTCGCTTCCACGATCCACAACTTTAATGTGGATCGTGGAAACGACTTCTCTGGCTAGTTAATACATTTTTCTTATGGTCTAATGGATCACTTACCTTCGAAGTGCAATTTATTTTAGGATTTCCAAGGGGTTTCAATCCAATAATCTGAAAATAAGTAACATGCAGGTTAAGACAATGTAAACGTGCAACTATAAAATATGCAGTACAAAGACAGCATTTTCATACAATAGGACCCCACTTCTAAAAGCTCTGTTCTATTGGTGTGGCCTCACATCAACCTGGAAGTGTTGACCTCATGACTGGCTCCTGGCATTTGACATGCATGAGCAGCATGTGATCTCCAGAGCTCATCACAGGAGATGTGGAGGAGACATCACTTCCAATCTGACGCACAAGATCCAAGCCCTCACAGAGGGACCATTAAAATGGGCCTTATTTTTAGTTATTTTTATAGGGTTTCCTGCTGTGTGGCACATTTTGAGAAGGCCTAGACAATACCTTTAGCCTAAAAATATAGAAATCCACTAACAGCCACAAAGCTGTGGTAGTCTGCCCCTTGTTCAAAGACATCTTAGAGTATCTTGGAAGTCTCCTGACAAGACCTCCAATGATCATCTACATATCACCTACTCTATAGTAAGGGGTGCATCCCCCCCAATATAAGATTTTCATACCCTCAAATAGAGTGGGGGTTGCGTATAATTGGTCCTTTTCCACCAAAACACTTTACTAGACCATACCAAGAGTATACATTAATTTTGATCCGTAAAGCCTTTCCTAGGTTGCAGAGCTTCAGAAAACGACGGACGCAGTGAATTTTGGTCAGACAAGGCACAGTCTCCATTTCCCTGACCACTCAGCTTACGTCATAATATATACATACCCTGTTCATCTTGACTATTACACATGGGCTTCCTTCATTGTAGCCAAAGTACTCATTCCCTTCAAGTCCGGCACATGGCCCCAGTGAGGACCTGTTGAACTGGCAAGACTTCCTCTCCTCGACTCCTTCTTGCTCGAAGTAGTGTCCTTGCGTGCATGCCACATTATTTGCGGCTTGTAAGGAGTCGTTGTATGCTGGAAGACACAAGGACACCATCTTTACAAGTAACTGTTCCAGGTTACTACAGTACTCCATCAACATGGAACAAGCTTGGTAAATTCACCACACATGTAAACAACGCAAGGCTTTAACCTGACCCCAAAAGGATTTAAGGACCTGGACCAACAATGAAGAAAGATCTTGTTAAAATGTTGGAAATTGCAGTCTTTGCAGATATTTTTCTGCCTCACTTCTAGCAGGACAGAAGGTCACTCTGGCCCCGCTGAGAGCTGAACAACTGACCTCCTGATCACAGCATGTCCAAGAAAGTCACACGTAACCATTTCACTGCTTGATGGTGGAGCTGTACCACGCAGAGAAAGCAGGAGAAAAAAAAAATTGCTACGACTGAGGATCAGATCTTACAAAATTACAATTAGTCCTGATGTGGATTTTGATGGCCGAATAACTGGTTCTCCAGATTATCAGTCTGTTTTGTTTTCTATGCATCCAGACCATTCTGAAAACATTAATGAATATTTATATATTCCAAAAGGCACAAAGAATCGGGTGCAAAATTTTGCAAATCCTATCACAACATATTTTATATGAAGTTTGGGGTCTGTGTCTTTAATTGCATTCAGAAGTCTTATTCATTACAAAAACACACTTTTTTTTAAGATTTTTGAAAATTATTAGGTGCTGCTAGTTGGGTTTGTGTCCCTACAGTCTGATGCGCTCCATGTCAGACTGTATTGGGAGAACACCCATTTGACTAGAGAAATTATACCCTCAATTTTCATTTTCTTCATAAATTTACAGTCGAAATGGCAAAATGTGCAAATACAACACAAGATGACGCTAGGTACAGTCACTGCAACATTGCAGAAAAGATGCAGGAGAATTCACTTCTTTCTTAAAGAAGTTTTTTGGCTTAAAGATGGAGGACATTTCTAAAGAATACTTCCTCCATAGCAGATTGGCTATTAAAATCCCCTTCCCCCACAGACTACAACAAAGCGGACAGCTCCATTCTCGATGTAGTGGCTGAACAAAGTCACTGCGGCTCAACTAGTTGGTCTGCAGTAACCTGATCTGACCACTACAAAAAGAATGGCGCCATCTGCTCTCCTCTCCATTAGTCAGCAACCCCACAGATCGGCTTTTCTCAACAGAGAGAGTGTTGTATCCCAACAACCGATATTTGGGTGGGGATATTTTATCTTTTTAGACCCTATACCAAAAAAGATAATATGAAAACATTTACTTACGCCCTAGAAATGAATGAAGAACTTTAGTGTAGGCCTCATATGAAGACTTGTCACTTTTGCTGAATGTAAGCTCCAACCCAGGAGATTTAGGAGAAATCATAAGACCTGGACAAATGAAAGGAAGAGGGGCAGAGGCGTTATTTTGGGGTTACACAGTAATATTACATAAAATCAACATAAATCACTTTAAGACAAAATATATATAAAAAGTGGAACCAAAAGGAGTGGAGGTCATAAAATAAAATCGCATTACGAGTCAATGTTTGGTGACAGAATCCAGCGTGGAAAGACTTGCCCTTGAAAACAAGTTATTTTTCCCATCGGCTCCTTGTAACACTGCATAGATGTGGTGTAAGGTGGAGCGGAGAGTTTATAAATAGGGTGCTTACAGTATGCAGTGCCCAGGAGACAGGCGGCTCGGGTCTTACAAAGCCGTGTGTGTCCTGCTGGGGGACTGACGATGTCATGTGGAATTTTGGTGTGAAAAGCTTTTGTGCCGTCACAGGGGGAAGGTGCGGGCAGCCGGGGCCTGAAGAAGGCTGCACACTGAACGGGTTGTCAGGCGAAGGACAAAAACAGCAAATACCGTACCCCAGAGCTTGTACACCATAACAATCCAGGCCCTGGCTTTTACTAGAAGGTCCGTCTAATATGGCAATGCCGTCTTGCCATCAACTTATCAAAAAGGTCACATTTTTTAAAATATTACGCAGAAATGAAAGACAAACCATGACTGACTGCTCTGGGCATCAAGACAGTTTTTGATTAATTTGGCCCATGTTTCTGTAGAAGAACCTTGTTTCGACCTTCAGAGAGAAGTAAAGCTTCTGATTACTAAGCCTACGTGCACACTTGTCTTTGGCCAGTGCTATAGTTGGTCATGCTATTTTCTGAACAGCTTCAGGGAGTCTTCGAGCCTGGTATATAACATGTATGTCCCCGTGTAGTTTTAGGGGCTTATGAAAATAGTTGCAGGTTCAGCAGCCCCATGTATGAGGCGACTGTCAGAGCTGCAGATCTCAGAGCAGGTACCATGCCTGCAGAATTTGCATGTGGAACAAGCCATCGGCAAGTGAGCAGAACCCCCATGGGTCACAAACAATGGATTGCGGATCCATTATGCAGGAGGCCTTGTATAAACAGAAGAAGGTCACATTGCATCACAAACATTTTCTAGAATGACCCAGGACACACATGTAGAGTTTCTGAAGTACCGTTTTCTTCAAAAATCATGATTTAAATGGGCAATTGTGCCATAAACACGTCTGGTGTAATGGAGAGGACATGGCTTTAGTTGGAAACTGTCCAATAACAGCTGCTTTATGCAAGCAAATTAGGCTCAGAGCACCCCTAGTCGCTCTACAAGTGAGGCCTATACCGTAAAATACTTCAATTTTACCTATTGCATCTTGCATACATTATTCTTTGGGATGACTGGAGTTTTTGGCTGATAATTCATTGGGGTTCTCTGTGGTGGGATACCCAAACATCACAAGGACAGGACCATTATACCCCAAATGAATGGACAGGCAGGTCAGACCTCTATCTGCACTGCCGCTCATATCACTGTCTATGACTGACAGAAGTAGCAATGGTTTTATCCCATTATCATGTCATAATTTCAAGCCAAAACATCAGCTATATTCACATCATATCATATACAATAGAAGTAGCCGGGGGACAGGCCATTAAGGGAACATAAAGGAGACCTGTCAGTCCAGTGTACGCACAAGAAAGCCTCGTGTCCTGCCTGAAGGACTTCCAGAAAACGGAATTGTTAGAAACACACATGCAGCAAAATGAATGGGACTCGACAAGCTCTGGAGAATTGATGTACAAATACACAAATCCAGAGATAGAGGGAGTAGGACAATGAAGAGAAGAATAAATATAAATATAAATATATATATATATATATATATATATATATATATATATATATATATATATTAGGCCATTGTGACACAATAACATGCAATGAATAGTAAAGATCATGAGAAATTTGGCAAGACACTTTTACAGCCGAACCCAGTTTCATTAACAGGATTATACCATCAGAAAGTTTCACAGATCCATCATTGTTATTAGTCTAACAACCAAATTAAGACCCTCCGATTAGCAGATCATTAATAATTCATTGTAATGACACGACAGACAGGGAGGGAACATACTACAGGCCACAAGGCTGTAAATGTACTCAGTGACTGAAATCCATGGCCCCTTGTGCACTGCGGAGAGAACACAGTTTACGTAACAGGATAAGTACATTATAAAGGTCCATTATTAGGCCCACAAATAGACAAAGCGCTTTACTAAGCCACTCCAGGAGAAATGACGGATTCCCTGGATTTCTGGAGCACTGAGATTTTCTTAACATGACTACAACATACACCCTGACTTAATAACATTATGTAAAGTGTACAGCTATGTGGGAGGACTATAGATAGGCGGGGGGCACCCTCATAGGATCACAGCCGATTTATACTGCCCCATAAATGCCAGACAAAAAAATAAAACCACCAATGTACTATTTAAAAAGTAGAAATCTGATCACGAACGTGGGTCGCAATCTAAGCGGGACTCCAAGCTTTAAGCTTCCTGATAAAATCTGTGGGAATTAGAATCCAACCAGAAGCAGCACATTGCATTTCCTTCCTGGAAAGATTTTTCTGTGGTGCATTACATTTATTTAGTAATGGATTTGATATATTGCAATAGACCAAGTTACGTGAGAAGACATTTTTGGGTCTTGATGTACCTGGAGAGACCAGGCTGAATCTCCTGCTCCAGGAGCTGCAACAGCCCTAGCACATTACATTAGAGAGGTTGTACCAAGTTTTCAAGTTACCACGTATTCTGCGACTGTTGTCAACAACATCCTGTCGCTTCATTCAATAGCATGGGAGTGTTGGTGATTGCTGACCAAAGCACTCAAATATCTCCAGCACACAGATACAGTGAATGAGAAAGCGCCCGAGATACAAGAGTGCTGTGTTCAGCAATTTGAGACTACCATACTATAGAATGGATGGGCAGCACATATGCCCAGCATGCCATTCCTTCCCCTGGAAAGAACAGGACCCCCATTTTCTGGTTTGCAGGGATAGAGAGTCCCAGCAATTGGATCGTCACAGATCAGCTGGTTATCCCAGATACTGTGAATGGGGGATAGCTTGCAAATTTTGTACAACCTCTTTAACATATCATTCATACACATCAGCTAAAATTACCGCATTGCAAATGGACTTTTAAATACAAACAGAGCTGATGAAGTCGTTGCCAAAAAAGCTTGACACCCCTGGGCTAGAAAGCAGAAACGTAAGGTGAACTAGAAGGATATGCATAGCTGGCTGGATTCTCTGCAAATAAATAATTCTTTTAAGCAAGGCCATGAGTGGGATATAGCAATGATATGTTACAATACATGGAATCGTTACCTGGGGAGGATACTCTATCCCGATACTTGGGTACAGAGTCGTCCAGTGTTTGCAGCATTACCCACATGGTCAGGGTGAAGAGTCCTGCCAGGAAGCCATAGAAGACCAGGTAGAAGAGCAGGATCAGAGCTGTGGAAGAAGACAGAGCACAGTTACTTCACCATTACCACCAAGAAGCAGCCATTAAAAGTGATTTACATGGTTTATAAAGGACACATAACCCAAACAATCGCCAGACACTGTTTTATTCTGTTAGCATTACACGGAATATAAATCTATCTGCGGTATTTTGTCTTTCCTCCATTACATAAACCTACAATAACTACTAGCGGCTGCCTCCTACCTCTTACACAAGCGCTAAGGTAGTGACGCCAATGTTACTTTACATCCATCGCCCACATGTCCAACTCTACTTCTGAAAGACATTTTGGTATAAATCTATACATTACTGAGTACACGAAATGCCCTTTACTCCATTAACAACCCAGGCTGCACTTATAGGGTTTATTCTTATTAATGAAATCCTGGCCATATACCCAAGACATTAGGAGGATATCGTGCTATGGCTTATGGTGGGACATTGTATTGTATTCCGATACAAAAAAAAACATACAACCACCTCACAAATGTCCGAAAAGCTTTACATGTCCAAGCAAGACTGCAGAAGTAATATAATATCCATCTCTCAGTCCATAAACCAGGACCTGAGCCTTAGTCCTACAATGGCAGAATAGGATGGAAACCGCAAGGCACAGCGCCCAGATGTTATAACATAAGCTTATTACATTCCCTATGAGGTTCTTTTTCCATGCTCAAAAAGAAATCACAAAGCCGTTTGTATAACTAGTAGGGGGTGTAAGACTATTGTATGAGAGATCTCCCCAAATCATCACACTAGAGCGCACCACAAGGCCTCCCTATAGGAGTCCAAAAGTCATTGCTCCAAAATAGAATCTGTAACACTCAGGTTAAGTCCATAGCAATCCAGTTTTCTTTTCCGGACCACACAACAAAGGCTGGCCCATAGCTGGCCAATACTTCGACCAAGCACCTGGAAATGTAATGAAGGTGCCTCCTGTGTCCGAATGGCCGACGCTGAAAATGTAAAGGTGCTCTTTTGCATTGGTGGACAAAACCATCATCTCTACTGGTAGTTGGGCTGTGATATTGGGAGTCTGGCCATCGTAACGCAAGCCCTCACCTAAACACCGTTCCCCTCAGTACTCAACGTCTATGACAGAAAAGCCAAGATGGCTGGCAAAATGACCTCCACTCATGTTCACCATTTTAAATTCTGCCAAATGGATGAAATTCCTTTGGGTGCTTGGTGGCATGTCTAGCTGTCAATGACACTTTATAAGCATTTTTATGCCCTTGTGCGAGACCCAGTGTTAGGTCACACCTGTTTATGGCGGGTCTGATGAGCAAAAGAAGTTGCCTGGAATAAGAAATGGGCTCAGTCTAGTAACACAAAGACTATTTGTACACAGGATAGTTAAAATAAAATGAGAATCTCCTAAATGTTTCAATACATACTATAATGAAACAAAAAAAGAAATAAAATAAGTAAAATTGTTGAAAGAAATACAACAACTTGAAAACAGTAACCTTAAACTTTCTTAGGCCTGTAAACGGCCCATCAAGTAATCTCCTGGCTGAATGACACGGCCTCTTGTTGCAGCATATCAATCACTTGTCGGCTCAAGAGGTTTGCAGGAAGCCGTGAAGTGGCTGCGGTCTCGCCCCGTGTGCCCACTACAAAATTCCATTTTAGGAAACAAATGCACGGTGGGCGTCTTACAGGCTGCTAGGAAGCCCATCCCGCAGAATTGAGGTATTTACCAAAACTTGGATAATTATTATTTTTTTTTTTTACTACAAAAGTGCATTTTAAGATACAATCCAAAAGGTTTTCCCATAATCACATGTTGAGGTAACATTGCGTTTCCATTGCGTTCAGAAATCACGATGGAAACTCAATCCAAAGGCTTCACGTGCCGAGTTAACATTGAGTCTCAAAACGCACCGTGGGAACATGGCCTCAGATTTCAGTAAATTTATCTATAATTTGAAAATATTTGATATCAATACACCAATTTTGGGAAGTGCCACATAACAGGTCACAGTTCTATACATTAAAGGAAACCTACCACTTAGAATGGTAGGGGTAAGCAGTAAGTACCGAGCACCAGGTCAGGGTGAGCTGGTGCCGGTACTTACTTTCGTTAGTGTTAAAAACCGCTGTATCGCGGTTTTAACACTTTTTAAACTTTAGAGCAGAAGAGGCTTCGGCGCTGTGTGCGCACGATCGTGCGCGCGCCTACACAGGTAGTGCCGGAGACGTTGCACGCAGTGCCGAAGCCTCTTCTGCTCTAAAGTTTAAAAAGTGTTAAAACCGCGATACAGCGGTTTTTAACACTAACGAAAGTAAGTACCGGCACCAGCTCACCCTGAGCAGGTGCTAGGTACTTACTGCTTACCCCTGCCATTCTAACTAGTAGGTTTCCTTTAAAGGAAATCCATCATAATTAACCAGGGACACTTGCTCATAGATCCAGGCACAGTCACTGTAGTAATCTTCTTATATTTGTTATCCTTCCCTTCCTACTAAAATCAACTTTTAAAATGATGCTAATGAGCTTAAAAAAACTAACAAAAAAAACCCACAATGGGTGTGTTATCAAAGCCTCTCCGTACTGTATCTACATAGGCCATTACATTCTGAAGTAGCACTTAACCCCTCCCCTGTGTGTTACAGAGCACAGAGGGCTCCTGTAACACCACCTTTAACCTTTCACGCTCTATATAACAAATAAGAAGATTACCTGGATCAATAAGTGTCTCCGGTTTATCATGATGGCAAAGGTAGATTTCTTTTAAGCTACACAAGCCAAAAACTGTTTAAACAAAACATTTCAATGCATCGTAACGGCCTTCAAATCTCCTTTTTGGTCAATTAATTCATACACCTCAGTCTCCAAGAAGACAGACTTGATCTTATCCTGGGTAACAAGCTGGTGGCAGTCTGTGGGTCTAAAACCTGTAAGGCCCATGCACATGCATATCATCCGTATGATGTCCGGTTACAGAACAGAAAACCAATACAATGTAATGGATCAATTCACACTCTGCTTTTATAAAACTGACCTAAATTTCTATGATCTGAGGCATCACAGGTACAATGGAGGTTTATATACCATATAAGGTAAATTATGCTTTAGCCAGGCCTCACACG
Organism: Engystomops pustulosus; assembly: GCF_040894005.1. NCBI lineage: Eukaryota > Metazoa > Chordata > Amphibia > Anura > Leptodactylidae > Engystomops > Engystomops pustulosus. The sequence goes on along the minus strand of NC_092413.1, from coordinate 188,309,567 downwards.
CTGGGCATTTTCCAATACCATGCCTGTAGGAAGTGAGCAACTTCTTTATAATGTCCTAATGAAACACACTTCCTCTCCATCTAACGTCACTGCAAGTAATGATTGTATATGTTACTACACAATCCACAACACTGGTAAAAATCAAAAGCTGCTCAGATTCAATCAAAAAAATTCATAGAAATCATGTCTGGACTCATCTAAGCAATAACAATGTCCAAAAACAAAAATAATTGGGGGCGACTAACTAGACAATCTGAAGGATAATTTCTGGGGAAAGGAGAATCTGCTACTATTTAGCCCTATATGTACACAGAAACCATCATAACAATGAAATCCATATTCTAATAAAAAAAATAAATAAATCAGCCAATGTTCACAGGAACTTTTTCCCCCTTTATAGGGCAATCCTATAGGAATTCTGTCTTATACAGGCCTTAAGATTGGCAACAAGGCCTTCTGCACTGCGGAAGTATGTGAGAACTGCACCGGCGTCCAAGCTTTCCTACACATGTAGGAGGCCAGACTGTACAAGATCCAAATGTTTGGTCCTTCAGAAACTGACTTCCCACAAACAGGACAATACACTTCATTCACAAATGAGCCCAATGAACCGCTGCGCCACATTAGCCACCATACTGCCAAGTATCTGTCCAATATATAGAATTCCACACAAATCACAAGTTATTATAATGTAACAGATTTTAAGAATGAATTTGTCAATCAGTTCCAAAACTCACTGCATCATAACTCACTATGTAAGTGTTGGGTTCACATGTTCAGGACATCCAAAAGTGTTCTAATTGATAAGTCAGTTTAACATGTTCGCTGTCCCCGCCCACTTGCTGTGATTGACAGTTTCTGCCGTATCATTGTGTGTAGTGGGAAAACTGTCAGTCGCAGCACGTGGGCAGTGCTAGAGGATGAATAATTCTGACTCATCTTTGTGGCAGCTCTGTAGAGGAGATTGTCAATTCTCAGAAACTACCTGACTGTTACGGAAAAGTGATAGCTCTCCGGAATACAACTGGTCACTACTTAAAGTAAATCTACCATCAAAATCAGGCATGATAAACTGAGTGACTAGCTCAAATATCTATGTACAGTGACTATGGTAATCTTCCAATATTTGTATTCATCACCTTTCAGCATGATAGCCGAGAGGGTAGCACTTCTGCCTTGCAGCGCTGAGGTCCTGGGTTCAAGTCCCATCCAGGTCAACATCTGCAAAGAGTTTGTATGTTCTCTCCGTGTTTGCGTGGGTTTCCTCCCACACCCAAAAACAGATTGGTAAATTGTTTAGATAGTAAGCCCCATGGGGACAGGGACCGATTTGTCATGCTTTGTGCAGCGCAATCTGTGTGCGCAATATAAATAAAGAATTTATTACACGTACAATAAACTCCTACCGCATGTAGGGCATGTGTGGCAACGCAGACTCGATCAGGCCAAGCCGCTCCTTGTGCTTCAAAACACATTAAACACCACATCTAAAACATGGCCTAAGAGTAGCAAAAATTGATGCTGAATAGCCTGCAACGTCTCTAAGAGGGCTCTCAGGAGAGTGGCGCACCTACCATAAGGAGAGTTGAGAAACTTGCCTCAGGCGGCGGCATCAGGCAAGTCACTCACTACCAAGACGGCTCAGTCCCCGGCCACCTGGGCCCCCCTTCTGTATGCGGTGGCCGCCTCCCGACCCGCCTCTCCCAAACCCCTGGCCCACCTCTCTCATTCACCGCCCGCCTCTCCCATCTGCTTCTGCCCAGCCCGCTTCTCCCGTCCGCGGCCTGCTGGTACGTGGCGGCAGGCTGTATGTATTATATGGTACGTGGCGGCAGGCTTTATGTATTTTATGGTATACGCCGGCACACTGGATCTATTATATATTACATGGAGGACGCCAGATGTATTTTATAATATATGGTGGCATGATGTATTGATTTTATATTATATGGCGGATTGTTGTATGTATTTTGTTCTGTGGTAGCTCGCTGTGTTTATTATATAGTACATGGTGGCACGCTCTTATGTATTTTGCATTGCTTTACTTTCTAATTAAACCAATATGATTGGGTCTGGTCCTGGCACTCCTTGATATATTACATATATGGAGTGGGGGGGCACATCTTTTAATAGCTCGCCGCAGGCAGCAGAAAGGCTAGGTTCACCCCTGTCTCAGGACCCTTGTCCAAGTGATCAAATGGAGTTGATAAGGTGTCAGGGGATAACGTGGTTTTCTGATATCTTCCACTCATTTTTATTTCCCGATTAGACATATTGCAGAAGTAGGCATCTAGGCTGCCGCTACAGCACTTTCAGGAATTTTTTCTCCGCAGCAGCTCGTGGACATAAGAAATCGACTTTGCGAATAAATTTTGTGAGCATGTGCAGAAATCACTGCAGAGACGAGGAGGAGGCGAGTCTCCACACCCATCACCAACGCTGTGATCCAGGGTTATCTGCCTCTATACTAGTATTATTAACCACCTTTTTCTGGTGGAATAAGGGCCCATCTTAACATCTTGGGCTTTACTCACCTAGTCTGATCTACTAGAGACCATTCCCGACATTTCATTCACTTGTCGAGGATATGAAATGGACACGTTGACTTCTTGCAATGTGATAATACAGGAAGCAAATGTAATCCTCAGAATAACGTGTGTCAGTACAAATCACTAGGAAAGTACTGGGAATAATCCGTAATTTGGCCATTGCTCCTGCACTAAAACTAGGTAAACACAGCACGTCCGGCTGTAAAGGTTTGCACTTACAAAAAACCTGTCGTGCGATGCTTAGTCAGCTACAACAAGTGAGGCCGACTGCTGGAAAACGTGTACTGGAAACTGCTTACTTCAACGGACAGAACCAACCATTGGACCGAGCTGAAAATCTTCACTAGCTTGTGGCTCAAAAAGACTTAAGCCATTATCAGCGCCGAATCGGACTTCTCACAAGGACGACGCACAGAACGTACTGCGGACCATGGTCCATGGTCTCTCTTCCATGTGTTCCATAGTGGGAACTTATAGGGACAAAGCCAAGCGGTGGCTAACCCCAATTAAATATCATGCCAAAGCATTACAGATGATACGAGTTTCACAGTATTAGACGCAACAGGAGAAAATTAATTACCAGTTCCACAAACCCCCATAAAAAAGACAAGATAATAGGAAATCTACCATCAAAATCCATCATGATAAACCACAGAGACTAACTCATAGGTCCAGGCACCGTAACTGTAGTAATCTTCTTATATTAGTTATCCGTGGGCGGTTCCTTTTAAAAATCAACTTGCTAAAGAGCCAGAAAGGCTCTAGGACATTACCAGAGCTCCTCCATGCTACAGATTCACAGGATGTTATAATGTGCAGGAGCACTTCCCTTTCCCTCAATGAGATTACAGCTGGCAGAGGGAGTAGGCTGAGAGCAACAGCCTGGAATCTGCCACATGGAGGGGCGCTGCTAACACCTTCGTGAGCCCTTCCATAACTTTAAATGGAAGGAGGCCATGGATAAACGAAAAGAAGATAGTCACCATCGCAGTGCCTGGATCTATGAGTAAGTGTCACAGATTTATCATGCTTGATTTTAATGGTTGATTTCCTTTATCAGGTTTACCCGTCCTTCTGATAAACCATAATTTTCTGATAACTATCCCCTGTATTAGTCCTGTCAAGCTCCCGTTGAAGCAGCACACACAATGGAAATAGCCAGAAGCAGATAGCTCCACCGACCATTTAGTGGAAGCACTGGAGTACTGCAGCTCACCTTCTATTCAATCAATGTGGGCAAGTTGTAACCGTTCTACAGATTGGTTCTTAAACTATGAACCTTTTATAATCAAATGTGCATGGCCGTGCTTAGAGTCACGTGATGGATGCCGACTAGTAGCAAACCATAGTAGATATATAGAGGAAACCTGATGTAGAGGGACATCGCATCTACTGCGATTGAGAGATAACAGCAAATAGTGTTACAAAGCATTGAACATGTAGTACAAGCTGATGAACAGCGGCATTAGAGATAAGCGTCGCCTCTGACTTATGTAGTTACTAGATGTTATATGGAATCCCTATAATGTACAGAATGTTGCACTCTAGATCAGAACTGCTCTGCAGAGGAACATCGCTGCCTCCTGAGAACCAGTTAAATCTTTCAATTCTACTTCATCTAATTAATACTGCATGAATAGAGGCCATTTTCTGCGAGGGGAGGGCGCGATGCAAGTCAGGAGAGGTACCGGAGCCAAGCAGCATCCACAGAACAGCGCAGTGCAGTACCGGGATCTATACCTGCACTCCGGCAATGACTCCGCAGTGCCGTAATGAGACGTGGTGGTGCTGGAGACGCCTGGGAACTGCATCGCACGGAGAAGTGCAAGTCTGCAATAAAGGAGCACGAACCTGCATGTATTCCACAGAGACCATATACTGGATTCTAGCAGGCCCATTATGTCATGTTATACTCAAGAGAGGCCCATAGCAAGAAGCACCTACTGTGTATACAATATAATTATAATCCTACCAGCTCGCTACATACATGGCCTCAATGCTACGGGTTATTAAAAATACAAACTCAATTTTTATCCGCAGCGCAGATAGCAGGTACCGCAATGGGACAGTGATTTATTGCATCAAATGCTGCATCATATGACCCACAGTCATCATGGCATCAGCAGACTACACAAACCGTAAAACATTCCTGCATTAAGACAGACAATCTTAACTAACCCCAAGGATAGAACAAGGTGGAGACTTTTTGACGCTCTAAGTGATCCATTTTATCCACTGTGCTACACCTGAAGTCCCAAGAACTAACTGGAGGTGCATACATAAACCGAGCATGTAGGTGTTTGGGAGTAGGCAGAAGGCATTACTGTCGTCTACACAAACAGAGATAAATTCTCCAAGCGACCACACTTAGAAGTTATCCTGTAATGTCTGGGTTCACGTAAGGCACTAGCGTGGCACGTGACCAATTGTGGCACACCATTATACAAGGAATGGGTACAATTTGGCAGCGTGCCCATAGGCTGTCCGTGTGTGCAGTGCACCTACCATACTAGGTAGACAACACTAAACTTATTTGGGAACCTGGGGTGAAGCAAAGGCACAAACTATTAAAAAAATAAAGAAAAAAAATAATAATTTGCATCTTCCCACGGTATTAGCAGTGGGTTGCTGCACGTGGATCATTATATGAGGCATTTGTGTGTGTGGGTGACCTTCTCAAAAATCAGTCCACAGTCTGGCATAGTGCCACAGAAAACACTTAATACAGGCGGTCCCCTACTTAAGGACACCCGACTTACAGACAACTCATAGTTACAGACGGACCCCTCTGCCCACTGTGACCTCTGGTGAAGCTCTCTGGATGCTTTACTATACGCCCAGACTGTAATGATCAGCTGTAAAGTGTCTGTAATTAAGCTTTATTGATAATCCTTGGTCCAATTACAGTTTGAAACGCCAATTGTCACTGGGGCAAAAAAAAATTTTGGCTTGAACTACAATTATAAAATATACCGTTTCGACTTACATACAAACTCAACTTAAGAACAAACCTATGGAACCTATCTGGTACGTAACCCGGGGACTGCCTGTAAAAGTTCCTAGAAATGTATTCTTCACTATTGCTTTGCTATCAAAGATTCACAGTATCGGTCCGCATGGCGATCTGCAGCATCATCCCAGGCTCTTGGCAAGCAGCAGGTTAAACCAGAAAAGCTGCAGAACGGCTAAGAAAAGAGCCGGCGAATTCATGCGGCTTCTGTAACGGTTACTGTGACACTCACCTATTCATTCGACCTACGCACAGAATGAATAAAAAGAGGGAGGAAGAGAAAAGGCAAGAAAAAAAAAAAGTGCTGATTGGGTTCTGAAATCACAAGACGGCAGCAGCGGGAGTGGAAATTTCCCTTCCTCTCTCAGTCAGCAGCATTACCAGGGTCTTATTTCCATTTCAATTGTGGGGAGGCGGCGGCACATCACAAGAGCGGCCGGAACAGTTATAAAAGGAAGGCAGCTAACCCCCCCCCCCCGATCCTAGGCTCTTAAAGCAGAAACATGCTCCTGTGATTGGGCACCCCCTCAAGCCCCTAATAGGCGCCAGTCCACCCCCTTAAGATGGGCATCTCCATTTACTGTGCAGAAGTGCCACCGGGCACATAACTGCAGCATTGTTGGCAGCAGTGACATTTGCGAGGGGTATCACACTGCGGGCACATTTGTATCCGCTTGCACAGAGGCACCGAAATAAATCATCAAATATCTTCCAGTGTAAGGTTATACGTGAGGAGATGGCGGCAGGTAGAACTCACCTGCAGGAAACATTCTGGGGTCAGAGCAAGTGCGACCAATATTTAACCCAACACTGACCAGATCAGCGTTCACGATGCACCCGGCCATGACCTATAGAGGGAAGCCAACACCTTACACCTTGCTCTCTTAAGGATGATGGGACACGTGGCGTTTTTAGCCTATTTTTAAGCAGTCTGTCAAAAAACGCATGCGTTTTTGACAGGTTTGACCAATTATCCTAATTGAAACTGGTCAAAAACGCATGCGTCTTTCGACGGACTGCACAAAAATGCGTTCAAACGCCACGTGTGCCATCACCCTTAGTCAATTTACTCGCCAAATCACCCCAATACGTGTAACACACCACTGCAACCATCTTACAGGCCACTAATGAAAAGTTACAGATCAGTAAGTGTTGCTTGTTCCCAAATAAACCCAAAATTACACATTTTACTTGTGTAGGCCTCATAAAGTCCAACTGAGAAAAAAAATGCAAAAACATGTCCATACGACTAGATAAATTATTTACCTCTGCAAGCCTTAATAATAACATATCAGTTAACCTGACGCTTGGCACTGCCATCTTATTTACTGGCAAGACGGGAATAGTGTGATGAGAAGGCACATAGTAATAGCACAGGCCGCAAGTCTGGAGCAAATATCATGTTTCTGCAATGGACCACAAACACCAGGTGCTGCAAAACCTGCCAAAAACGTAATATTAATGACAGGAATGAATGGCGCACGGTAGTTTACAGATGCCGAGGCAATGGGGAATATTAACTTCAGTCATGAATCATTGGGTTGAATAGTACAACGTGATTTAAAGACAATTATTCATTACTGAAATGAATATTAAAGCAAACTTTATGGAATTTTACTTGTATGCAGCCAAGAAACCACATTAAAATGTATATAAAGCCTGTGGAAGGGGTTACTCATTGTCCTATAGCAGTGATGGCGAACCTATGGCACGGATGCCAGAGGTGTCACTCGGAGCACTCCTTGTGGGCACCCAGGCCATCACCCCAGCACAGAGTTTCCAGACAGGACTCAAAACTCCTACTGTCCCTGGCCACCCAGGACATGCTGTGACCAGTGCCATTTTAAAGCTACACATGCTTAGCAGCCTTGGACTATAGGGGGAGCAAGGAAGTGCAGACAAGGTTGCTTAATTATTGCAGCTCCTGCTCTGGGCCCCGCATTTCTTCCTGTTCAGGGGGCCCTGGAAGGAATCTACAATGATAGGGCACATTCACATGGCCGTCTCCGGGAACGTACATGCGGCCGCAAATTTGCGGCCGCATGTACGTCCCCATAGACGGCAATAGCGGCGCGGCGCAGATACGGTGCCACACATGTGTGGCACCGATCCGGCCCGCACACCGCAAAAAGATAGAGCATGCTCTATCTTTCGGCGTGTGTGCGGCCGTGCGCCGCTATTCTCTATGGAGGGAGGAGGGGTCACCTCCTCCTCCTCTCCAGCACACGGCGGTATGCCCACACGGCGCTGTGTGAATGTACCCATAATCTGAATTTCTCCTCTTTCTTGAAACTGTTTTTGTGCCCTCAGGACTCTGATACAATTAAAAGCCTTGACAAAACCGTGAGCAACATGTTACCACTTAAATTGCAATGTTGGCACTTTGCATTTAAATAAGTAGGTTTGGTTCTAGTTTGGGCACTCTGGCTCTAAAAGGTTCACCATCACTGTCCTATAAGTACTAATGAATTAAAGACATGTATAATTACTTTTAGTGGTTATTACAATACATACACCCCATGATCATATAGTGGTACCAGAGTCACCTCCTCCAAAATTTCTGTGGGCTGAATCTTCCAGCTTGCTTGTTATCTTGAAGACCTGCTACAACCAGTCTAATCAAGTAAAAAAAAAAAAAAAACCCTCAACCTTCGGTCCTCCACCTAGTTTTGGGGGGAGGAGGAATTTGTCCTGCTTTCACACAAACTATATGACAACCAAGATAGTTCACATTATAAAGTCGTCTCGCACTCAAAATCCACATGGTAATATTCAAAGATGCAACATTTAGAAAACTATTCAGGAAGTGCAAATTTGGAGGGGATTTGACATCTGCATCGAAAACCCGCACATGTCATGCGCAGACGTTGTCGTGGATTTAACATGCGTACAAACCCAGACTATGTGCATTCACCCTGAAAGTTTGGGAATACCCAATCCATAGAAATGTATAGAGCTTGCAAGGTTGGAAAAAACCAAAATAACCCATAATTAAGTCACACATTGCGATAATGTCACAATTTTCCCAAACGGAGGCAGCACCATGATGCGCGAATAACAACCGAGAAGAAAAAAAAAAAAAAATCTGCTTCTGACAAAATCCGTGACAGTGCGAATTTGCGTGTTCCCCCCCCCCCCCCAACTCACACCTGGAAGTAGGTTGTAATGTGAAGGTTATGCTGAAAAGGACGATTTGTGGCAGATCAGGAAATTTACTTTTTAATCGGATTTTGTTTTTGTTAAAACATACTAATTTAGCATACCAAATGCTAAAGTATTGGTAAAACATGAAATTCATTTACAGCCATGTTCATATTGGGGACCAGGATGATATAATACTGCACCAGTAAAATACACGGGATCTCGGGTCTCATCTACTCGAGGTGATTGAAAACATTTCAATTTCTGGCAGTAATTTCATGAATTTGGAACAATCGAAAGGAATCTTCATGCAGGAATATTCCGCCGATGACCCCATTACGTGTAACAATCTGTCCTAGATCCGCTGTTAGGACCACGGTCTGCGGCTGAGCAATCACTGCAAGAAATCTAATCATCTAATGTGAAGCATTTTCTGTAATAGTCATATGAAGACCAAGAGCCAAAGCAGTGGCCACCGATACAAGACACTATTCATTCACAATCTCTTATGATTCGGTTGCCCTCAGCTCTAATATCAAGCACTAGATTTTATACATATTAATTAGGAGCGCGGTTATTGTTTCATACACAAGTAAAAGGGGATGATAGTAACACATAGTGTTGTCAGAGGACACCGCCAAAAGATTCAGCCCCTCGTTAACCCATCTGGATGACAAGGAGTTAACAGATTGTGGTCTTCACAGAAGATCTGCAGTTGTGACTATGACAGACCATCCCCCATCCCTTTCCCATCTCCTCCGGAGGCTGAGAGCTCCATTCAAACAAGAAGATGGGGAGAAAACCCAAGATAGTCAAAACCGGATACATCAAGGAGCTGTGAGGATCCTCAGCTCATGTCACGCAACAAAGATGACCTACCGCCACCCACCTCTCCTTATCAAAAGTGGACAAATTAAAGAGCAAGGGCATGCATGAAAGAGAGGGGGGGTAAGGATTCTCTACCAATGTAGAATAAGATGGCAGCCCCCCTTGCTGTCTCCCATCTACAGTCACACAGAGTGCTATTTTTAGCATCCAATGCGGCTGACTTCAGAAGCGCCCCCCACCTCCTCCCATCCACCATGAAATGTGTCACACCACGGATACAGAGACTTCCCCACCACGGCCATTATTATTTAACCTCAGCCAACAAACGGTTAATGCCAGGTGCTCTGCATTGTCAGAATGACACAATGATCAGGATGGTCACAATACAATCATACTAGACTTAGGTTATACATTGTCATCTAGTAATGGATACATTGTATCAGCTATGGAGGTCACTCATAATAGAACACTGTATAACAGAGCATAGCCCAAATCATGGCAATCCGTCACATTCTTAGGATGCCCTTAGAAGCCACACCTTGACACCCGACGTAACCTGAAGCCATTTTAAAATCAAGTTTGTCAACCACTACCCCCCCCCCCCTCCTTTCCTTCCCAAAACCTCCATCCCACATCTGATGTCCTCCATCACTGCTAACAACCACCAACCAGATAAGACTCCATTAGTGATATTCTCACCCTTATCCACCAGGGGTCACCAGTTTATGGAGATGTTATCAATGCACTCATCACCCACCCCCCTCAACAATTCTGCATCCTATCAGATTCCAGCAAAGCTGAATTACAACTAAATCTATATACATATACATTCTATACATCATAGCATCCTAAATTACAATAAAATGACATCTTGTAATTTATATATGTAATATCCCTCGAAGTTCAACCATAGGCACTAGGGCACCTTGCTATAATTATGTTCTAGGGGGTTGCCACCCATACATGCTACAGATTAGCACAGGACATAATATATACAGGATGCACCTTGTGACTGGTGGCTTTTGGCACATAGGGGGTGCAGTATATAGGATTTCTATAGATGTATGCGGGGTACAGTGGGTTTTCGTGGCAGCTCCCCCTGCAGGCAGCACTGGATGCAGTCGGGACGCTGTGTCCTTGTGTGATGCACCGGCTGCAGATGAATGGGGCAGAGCAGAGGGATGTCAGCCTTACCCCAGCTGCTGGCGGTGCGGCCCAGGATCTCGCCACTTCTCGGGTTGTAGATAAATTGCTTCCATTCAGACGATGACTGCTCTCCATTCTTGCTCTCCTCCTTGGCCATGATGCTGCTGCAGTTAGTGGAGATGGGGCGGGGGAGGGTGATGCAAGGACTCCCGGAGCTGCGATGCACTCGGTAACGTGGACTGGCAGCCTGGACCACTACGTCCCCGCCGGCCGCTCTCCAATCTGAGGCCGCTGCGGCACCAGCACTCAATTCCCCGGCACAGCAGAGTCGGGGCGTGACTCCGCTCAACGAATCACAGAGTCGTTACAAAAATGAAGGGAGGGGTCAAAGATTTTGGAACGCCAATGGCGATGGGCTGTGGGCGGGGCTGTAAAGACTAGTGGAGGGAAGCCCTGCGCAGGAGGGCGGGGACACAGGGCACCAGTCCAATGGGGGCTAGTGCTGCATAACGGGGGCTCGCGCGCGCTTCGCCTGCCATAGCGGGGAGGCTTGTGTGTGTGTGAGAGAGGGGCGCGGGGACGAGCCTGCTAGAATGAAGCAGTGCGCGTGCCCGCCCGGCCCCGAGCAGGAACTGGTGCTTCCCCTCCAGCATCTGCAGCCTGGTCACATGTGTGCCCTCATACCCGGGCACCGGCTCATCACAGGTGCAGGATGCTCCGTGCACATCACTGCCACTCTGCTCTAATGGATGCTTTACCTGGCAGTGTACCCCAAAACACACAAAATATTAACAGCCCCTTAAAATATGGACACCTACAGCGCCCCCAAACTATAGACAGCACAGCGCCCCCAAACTATAGACAGCACAGCCCCCAGAACTATAGACAACACAATGCCCCCCAAACCATAGACAGCACAGCGCTCCTAAACTATAGACAGAACAGCGCCCCCTAACTAGTGTAATTATAGGGCCCAGAACCATAGACAAAACAGCGCCCCCAAACTAGTGTCATTATAGAGCCCCAGAAATATAGACAGCACAGTGCCCCCAAAACCATAAACAAAACAGTGCCCCATAACTATAGATTGCACCACGCCCCCGAACTAATGTCATTATAGAGCCCCAGAACTATAGACAGCAGAGTGCCCAAAAGCTATAGACAGAACAAGTTATAGACAACACATTGCCCCCAAAACCATAAACGACAGTGTCCAAGACCATACAGCGCCGCCAAACTATAGACAGAACAGCGCCGCCAAACTATAGACAGAACAGCGCCCCCCAAACTATAGACAGAACAGCGCCCCCAAACTATAGACAGAACAGCGCCCCCAAACTACAGACAGCACAGCGCCCCTAAACTATAGACAGCACAGGACCCCCAAACTATAGACAGAACAGCGCCCACAAACTATAGGCAGCACAGCACCCCCCAAACTATAGCCAGCACAGCGCCCCCAAATGATAGATTTCCTTTTCCTGTGGATATGTCATAATTACCTGAAAACATGGCTCCCAGGTGAAGATCCGTGTTCACAGGATAGCCGCTGGTCGTACCTTGTTTGTCCTGCTTATTTGCCAGTATCACCAAGGTGGCATTGACGCTTTCCCTTTTTCCTATCAATCATATTGATAATCATATCACCCCAGAGCAGTCGGTGCAGTGTCTTACTAAAGACCCTTGGACACTTTTTCGTGCAGACAATTGCCCCAATGATAACTGATTGTTTATAACTATTTCCATACTCTTGTGCATGGAGGTGTATTCTCTAATATTTGCTTCTCTCATATTCAGCTCACATTCATTAGCAATTTGAAGTCACCCTGACGACCCTTAATCCAAATGGCTTGTGACCTTGGTGACCTCCAAAAAGCAGAAAGGAATTTCTATAGATCTCTTTTATGCAGGGAACAATTGAAGGGAGAGGGTCAAGCAGAGAACATGTATTGTACACAGAAACACGGTAAAGCCTTTCGAAGTGGAAGAAACGAATCATATTTTTATATTTGCTTTTACACATCTCTCCGGAGGATCATTGGCACCTGATATAAGCAGTGGGTACCAGGTTATACAAGGCACAGGGGGACTGGTCCCTCCCCCTACTGTACTACTTCTGAGGTCTACATAATATAGAATAATTGGGGGCTTTGTACAGGTTTTGCTTTATGACTCAGCAGCTTCAATTTTACATAGAAAACAAAACATCTGCCCAATATTATAGAACATTAGTTGGCTGTGTATGTGTAACTGGGTAACCCCAACTCTAGTAACTATTAGTATTAGACAATGTTTATCAAGAATGATAAGCCACGGACACTTACCAGGCACCATGACTATGTTAATGGTGTTTCTTATAATTGTTATCCTCCTTCGATCTAAAATCAGCTTTTAAAATTGTGCTAATGAGCCAGGAGGACTCTGAAGGGCATTATCACAGGCTGTTACACTGTCTCACCATCCCCCTTCTCCATCGCTGTGCCTGCTATAATCTCACACAGTGGAAGGGAGGAAGTGCTCCTTGCACAGTGTAGCAGCCTGTGAAGCTACAGCATGGAGGAGCTTTGGTAAGGATCCCAGAGTTTCTCTGGCTCTGTAGCATAATTTAAAAAAATCATTTTAGAAGAAAGGAGGCCATGGATAACAAATATAAGAAGATTACTATAGTCGTAGGGCTTGGATCTACGAGTAAGTGTCCCTTGCTTATCATACCTGATCTTGATGGAAGATTTCCTTTAAATTTTGTATGTAAAATAAACTATAGCCCGATATGGGCAGAAAGATTAAGCTCCAACCATACGCCATTCAATAATTGGGTCCATTGAACCCCAAACCTACCAATCACTAACCAAGTAATAGGAAAATAACAACCTTCAAACCCCTCCCCCACCCCAAATAAACAGAGTGAGGGATCTAGGACTCTCTCACCTTCTTTCAGCTGCTCGATTTTTTTGGCCGTCTACATGATAACAAAACACCACTTCATTAATTTCTTGCATTAACACCTCTATCTCCTTCAGGGGGGATGTAATTTCAGGCAGATTGAATTGTGCCAGTGGCACTCGGGCAGGACGCACCGTACCTTTCTGCTGCAGGTTTATCATCTGCACTAGATTTTATTTGTGTTCCAGGTAATAGCAATTCTTAGTGTAAAAATGAGGGGTTTCCATATCACACAGTAGAAGGGCAACAAGTGGAGTTGATTAGATTGACAAGTATGTAGAGATAGTATTTAAAGGGATATTTCCATCTAGGTTTTTTAATGCTATATCCTAACGATTAAGAACTGCCCTTGAAATCTCAGCTTATTCTGAACTGAAGAAATCATTCTCAACTTTCACTGATGGAACCAGGGGCGTAATTAAGATAGATTGGTCCCATAGCAGACTTCTGAATGGGGCCCTCCCCCGTCAAAAAATCTACATATTTGTTTATGCAAACCTTTGTACACTCATGTGCGCACATTTATGCACTGATATATACATTAATCACAGGGGCGTAACTAGGAGAGGCAGGGCCCCATAGCAGACTTCTGAAGTGGACCCCCTGCCGGCTGAAAAATATACATATATTACATTCCTATATACATAAACATACAGTTCATCACTCATACATACACATTTATACACTGTTACACATATATAGAGCATATACACCTCACATATACACACATACATTGCCATATACAGACATACAGCCTACATACACACATAACGTACTGTAGTTATACAAACCATACACCATATACACATACAGCATATACACATCACAGATACACACACATAAACAATATATATACCACAATGTGCAGCATAATGTGTATATAATGGTGCACATTCTTCATTCTTTAGTGTCAGGTCAGATGACGAGGGCCCCCGACACTGTGGGCCCCATAGTGGCTGCTATCGCTGTAGTTACGCCCATGATTTATCATTAATACTTATACAGTACAGTCCCAGTAGTGAACTGGACGGCAGGAAGCATAGATGAGAGATTCCTAGTCCTGTTGTTCTGCTGACATTTCTTATTTCAGATGCTGACTTATGCTGTGTACTGTGGAAGATGTGCACTGTTATATACATAATATGCATTTTATATTTATAATGGGGCACATCCTCCATTCTTTAGTGTGTCAGGTCAGATGCCAGGGCCCCGTGAAACTGCAGGCCCCACAGCAGCTTCGATGGCTGCTACTCCTGTAGTTACGCCCCTGCATGGAACCACCTAAAAGACTCCTAAACACAGAAAACCAACAGATTTTAATGGATAAGTGACACCGAAACCTTTCCCACAAAACTATATATCATTCTCAGTGAATTGTGCATTTCATTTCACTGAGGAGAGGGGAGAAGACAACTCTGGCATATCAATAGCCATCGGTGACTGTTTCATTCAGCATTATTTATCTTTTTGTTCCATCCCCTAAAGAATGGCTGGACTCATATAGGGAGATTTACCATAAGTCTCCTAGAGCAGAAATGTTCTAGTTGCTCATGGCAACCAATCACAGCTCATCTTTCATTTTCCCACAGCTGTTTATAAAATTAAAGCTGAGCTCTGATTGGTTTCCATGAGCAACTAGAACAGTTTTACCTTACAAACGTGATGATAAATCTCCCCCATAGATTGTAAGATCTGGCGAGCAGGGCCCACACTCCACTTGTTTCATCTCATTATATCATTATTCTGTAATGTCTTGTTATATTTTGTATAAGTACCCCATGATCTGTACAGCCCCTACTGTTTAATGACTCCTTATCTCACAATTATTGGTGGGTTATACTTTTGGGAGTCATGTAGGAGTAACTGTATAACTCTATACATAAACCACTTTTCCTCATGGGGCTTTATTTATAGCCGTATCAGTACAAGATTTTAGACACATGGAGAGATTTATCATAAGTCTCTTAGAGCAGAACTGTTCTTGTTGCCCATGACAACCAATCAGAGATTAGCAGACATTTCCCACAGCTGTTTATAAAATTAAAGCTGAGCTCTGATTGGTTTCCATGGCCAACTAGACCAGTTTTACCTCAAAAACTTGATGATAAATCTCCTCCATAGTATTTATGTCACTTTTCTATTAGTGGTCTCATCAGGGGCGTAACTTGAGAGGGTGCAGAGGTTGCAGTCGCACCCGGGCTTACTGTGTCACTTTCCCATATGAGAAGATTATTACTATAAACCATACAGTATAGTCGCGTATTGGCAACGACTTTGTACTGGGGTCCATCAGCTTCAAGTTACGCCACTGGGTCTCATCACATTTTTCCATATTGAGATCCGTGGTTCATTTATATAATAACTTAAATACAGTACTACAGGAACAAATTTCTTCCAATGTATTGTACTGGAAATGTTTTTGACTTTAAATCTGCCCCATCGTGTGATGATTACTCAGGTGGTCCGCACTATGGGGGAGATTTATCAGCTTTCCCCTCCATGCACTAGCATATGATAAGGCTCCTAATCTGGATGATTAGGATTTTTTGGGACCAGTAAATTTTATTGGAACCAGAGGTGTACCTGATAGCTCTGAGAAAAATTTTCAGAGAAAATACCCTTTAAATAAAGGTGAACGTAGATTGACAAATATTAGTAGATTCTCTGAAAATAAAGTAAAATTTTGCTTTCTTAAGTTCACTTTTCTACTGCTTAAACAGTTTCAGGGAAAAGCATACTCGAGAGTGAACGCATAAAGTCTTGCCACTAGACACCCAATGATGACATATGTCAACTGATAAGACATACTTGACTTTCCTCAGAACATGTCGATCACTTCCTGGCCGCTAGTATACACTTGATCTGGGCTCTTTATTTAGCTTTTGTTAACCTCACAAGTCTATGCCGTGGATGAGAGACTCTTTATGCCATCCCTTATATGAAGTCCCCTTGTTTAAAAAATTATTTTAAAATATAGTTGAAAAACAAAAGTCATGCCCATTCATACTAACCTTAACAGAAGCCAAAACGACACTCTGATTCATCTGTTCAATGAGACCCGCTAAGCATCTAATGTGTATGTAAGCTCCTCATATCTTCATCGGAAGTGTCTTGTGGCAGCTACTTCCTCTCTCCAATCCAGTATAAATGCACTGCTTGCCTGGCCTGAAAAATGGGACAAGCTCTTTACCTTGTGTCACCTCCTCATACACTATAAGCTCTTGCGTCACCCCTTCATCCTCATAGACTGTAAGCTCTTGTGTCATCTCCTCATACACTATAAGCTCTTGTGTCATCCCTTCATCCTCATAGACTGTAAGCTCTTGTGTCACCCCCTCATCCTCATATACTGTAAGCTCTTGTATCACCCCTCATCCTCATAGACTGTAAGCTCTTGTGTCACCTCTCATCCTCATAGACTGTAAGCTGTTGCGACACCCCCTCATACTCATAGACTATGAGCTCTTGTGTCACCCCTTCATCCTCATAGACTGTAAGCTCTTGTGTCACCCCCTCATCCTCATAGACTGTAAGCTCTTGTGTCCCCCCTCATCCTCATAGACTGTAAGCTCTTGTGTCATCCCCTCATCCTCATAGACTGTAAGCTCTTGTATTACCCCTCATACTCATAGACTGTAAGCTCTTGTGTCACCCCCTCATCCTCATAGACTATGAGCTCTTGTGTCACCCCTTCATCCTCATACACTGTAAGCTCTTGTGTCACCCCCTCATCATCATAGACTGTAAGCTCTTGTGTCCTCCCTCATCCTCATAGACTGTAAGCTCTTGTGTCACCCCCTCATCCTCATAGACTGTAAGCTCTTGTGTCACCCCCTCATCCTCATAGACTGTAAGCTCTTGTGTCCCCCTCATCCTCATAGACTGTAAGCTCTTGTGTCACCTCCTCATCCTCATAGACTATAAGCTCTTGTGTCACCCCTCATCCTCAGCAAAAGGAAGATTTTCACTTCATCTGCAGAGCTAACCATGCATCAGCCACTATATCAGACTAAAGTATGGACACAATGTAGTCTAAATGCCGAAACTACAAATGAAATATCATTGAATATTATTGTGTTAGTATTTATAATTAGAGATAAGCAGACCTGAACCCATATTAACATTAATTAATGCTACTGTGATTGGACATGGGAACATCCGTATCCAATTAAAGCCATGACTAGTTGCTAGGAGTGTTAATATGCCGGATTGGCTGTTTGGCAGCCAATACTTCAATATGTTCAGGTCGTGCATGGTGCACCCGAACCCAAATGAAATGTTTGGGTCTGCTCATCTCTATTTATAATATTAAAATATATTTGGAGAACGTATTGTTGTAATACACTATTTTTATATGTACCGTATAATACTAGTTGCACTTAAATCTGGAACTTTTGTGTGACTTTCCAACAAAAATACAGCAGATGCTTTATATACCAGATTTATCAAGCAGTCTTTGTGCCACTTTGATAAATCTGATGTGCAATACAGCTCCTGCTGTGGGATAAAAACTGGCGCACAATGCCTACCTACTAAATGATACTGTTGGGTTTATTTAGTGTGGCCTTTGTTTATTCCATAGAATCATAGTAAAGTATATATATAGTATATAGTATAGTATAGTAACAGATAGGGTTGAGGTCTGTCAAGTCCAACCTACAACTCCTGCAGTGTAGGATAATTGTTTGTTTGCATACAAGTGCACAGAATGCCAACAGTAGAAGCAAAAAGAAAACCAAGATACACTGGGGCAGATTTATCAAGCAGTCTGAAAGTCAGAATATTTCCAATTGCCCATGGCAACCAATCACAGCTCCCCTTTAAAATATTCATGAGCACTGGTGAAATGAAAGCTGAGCTGTGATTGGTTGCCATGGGCAACTGGAAATATTCTGACTTTCAGACTGCTTGATAAATCTGCCCCACAATATCACTTAAAACAACAGAGTCAGAATGGTGCATGTAAATGGACACATTGTTTGCCATGTAGTCTTTTACAAAAGAGCAATAAACCGGCCCAAGCACGGCCCCTGAGTGAATAAACAAATGTCTTTTATATCTATTATTTTCATGAGAGCCCCTGTGTTATGTACTAACACCTTCTTATTAGCAGCTTACTCTACCTGTTAGGCTTATAGTTCTATTTACTCTCTTTGTTACTTTGTTTATCCTACACAATGCAATGATTTGCGTTTCCTTTCCTGCCAAAAATTGACTTTATTTTCCCTTTGTCTTAGCAAAGATCAACAAACCCCTGTATCGTCTCTAAAGATATTAGTGCATGATATTTGCTTATTGCCTGCTGACAACCTATAACATGGGCAGACAAGAGGCCTAATGATTGGGAATGGATGCTGCTAATATAAACAACAGTCGTCTCTACTGGATGAGAATCTTATCATTACTACAAGAATTGTAGGTTATCATAATTAGCCTGAAAATCAGCCATTTGAGGAAATCTACCATCAAAACCAAACATGATAAACCAGGGACACTTACTTATAGAGCCAGACACAGTGGGGCACATTTACTTACCCGTCCTTGGAGTTCACAGAAAGTGCACTGACGAGAATACACTGTGCCGCGATTCACTACGATCGTGCGCCCGATATCCTGCATGTGTCGCTTCCCCGCTCAGGTCCAACAGAGTTCACCATCTTCATCTTGGTTCATGTAAGTGCATTGTCTTGCAACACAATTTGAAAGTTAAATCCCGCGCTCAGTCTGAATCAGTCGGATTGTCCACCCCCGATTTCTGCCGCATGAAAGCCAGCGTAGCTGCGCCACAATCTGATCGCATGCAACACAATCCCCTGTTAAATATCTGTCACAGCCGTGCAAAACACGAAAAAAAAAGGAAAATCCAATGAAAGTGCATCCACGGGCCCTTAGTAAATAAGCCCCAGTGACTGAATTGATCTTCTTATATGTGTTATCCATGGCCTCCTTTCTTCTAAAATCAACTTTTAAAATTATGCTTATGAGATAGAAAGGGGTGAACGGAGTTTGCATGTAAATGTGGTGGACATATATTCACAGATTTGTGGCATACATTTCTGCAGGGGAGACAGGCAGAGAACAATGGGGCGCATTTACTATGGCTTTGCTCCGCTTTGCAAAGCACTTTTTTTGGACTGTGCACCTTTTTTCAATTGCAAGCCAATTGAAAAAAGGCTTGCACAGGTATTTAAGTTGCGGGTGCCTTGCGATACAATGCGACACAATTTAGGGGGCATGCCGTCGGACGATCCGACCGATTCAAACTGAGCGCGGGATTGAACTTTTAAGTTGTGTAGCAATCCCTAGCCCTAACATGCACCACATGTTAGGGCTGAACTCTGTCGGACCTGAGCGGGGAGGCGACACATTTGTGATATCTAGTTGGTGAACTCCGGGGACGGGTTAAGTAAATGAGCCCCAATGTGTAACAGCACTGATACAATGAAGAACTTAAAAGTTTATTACTATAACACACACACACACAATCATAGGTAAAACTAAAAACATTGTTGCTGTAACTATAGTTTATTTGCGTCCTAAACTGACAACACACGATAGTGTCTGAAAAATCTTTTGTACATGTATTCAGACAATGGCCCCATTTACTAAAACCACTGCGCCAGTTTTATGGCAGACTTTGCACATTATTTTATGTGCAAGCTGCTTGCACACATATTTGAGAAGTGTCCACGCCACATATGTGTTACATGCGACTCGCTTGTGTTGCGGTTGCACTATTCCCGATGTGACACTTACTGAAAGGGGTGTTTCAGTGCACAGTTGGACCATGCACCACATTTATAATGCAGAATTGTGTTGCATGCCTTAAGTTAAAGGTGCACCAAAAAAAGTTATTGGAGCAGTGCAGGTGGCTCCAGATTCATGCAGATATCCTGAATCTGACGCACCCTACACACTACACAGGCAAACTGCACATAGTGGAGTTTGCACAGTTTTTAGTCAATGTGATCCAGAGTGTTTTTTTGTGCATTTTTAACATAGAGCGTGCTACACAATTCTGTTGAGACGCGGTAATAAATGCGGTGCCCAATCCGATGTCTTTGCACTGGAACACCCCTTTAGGTGCAGAAATTTGTGGCGTGGCGCAATAGTGCAGCCGCGACACAATTGTGTTAAGACACTTCTTAAATTCATGGGCCAACAGTTTGCACGTTTGACAGAAATCTGGCAGAAATTTAACCCCTTAACGACGCACGCCGTAATAGTACGGCGCACATCGAGTGCGGATACATGGAAAGGGCTCACAGGCTGAGAGGAGAGGGCTCACCGATCGTGGGTGTTACCGGTAAGTCTTTGCTGCAATATGCCATGGAGAGGGCTCACAGCGCTAAAGCGATGAAGAACTTAAAAGGTTTTTACTATAACACTATAACAGATTGCTGTCACCCACACACCCTGTCTGAAAAATCTTTTGTATATATTGTGCATATTGCAGCAAAGACTTACCATTAACACCCGATCGCGGGTGTTATCCGGCCGATCGCTGCCGGTGGCTTATGGGCTACACCATCTTGGTGATGATCGTCACTCCCCATGACGACATCGGGGAGCGGCAGTTGGTCGCTATGACAGCCCCGGGTAAATATGCACATTGTAATGAATTAGGAGGAAAATCCCCATATACTGTAGTATGGCAGTGTATGGTGGAATCGATCAGACAACCTAGGGTTAAAGTAATCTAGTAAAAGTAAAAAAGAAAAATAGTAAAAGTAAAAATAAAAAAAGTAAAAATATATATATAATTAAAAAACCTAAAAATTAAAATCACCCCCCTTTCCCTAGAACTGATATAAATATAAATAAACAGTAAAAATGATAAACACATTAGATATCGCCGCATCTGAAAATGCCGATCTATAAAAATATAATAATGTTTTTTCACTGTGTTTAATCCCGTAATGGAAAATAGTGTTCAAAAGGTCAAGCAGCCCTAAAAATGGCAGCATTGAAGATGTCATCAAAAGTCACACAAAATGACACCACCCAAAGTATGAAAAAATTATAGGTGTCAGAAGATGGCAAACTCAAGAACAATTTTTTGTGCAGGAGGTTTTAATTTTTGTAAATATTTTGAAAACATTATAAAATCTATACAAATTTGGTATCCCCTGTGATCATACTGACCCAAAGAATAAAGTAGATATGTCATTTGGTGCGCACAGTGAAAGCCTTAAAATACAACCCCACAGGAAAACAGTACACATGGAATATTAAATATCATCACTATTAAGTGCAATTTGTTTTGCAGAAAACAAGCTGTCTCAGAGCTCTTTACATGTAAAAATAAAAAGGTTACAGGGAGTGAATAATAGAAATGATAAAACAAAAAAGGGGCAGGTCATTAAGGGGTTAATAAATGTGGGCCATTATGGTCATCTGTATGCTTCTTAGAGACCCTTCATCATCATTGTCAAGCAGTGGTCCAGAATAAGGTTTAGCTTCATTGATGAAGCAAGTGACAAATGGGTCCCCTAGGTTTCAATGGTTGCTCAGGACTATGAATAGCTCTATAAGTAGCATCCCAACATACATACATATCTAACACTAACATACTAAGAACAGGTCGGCAACTTAGAGCCATGTGAACAATGGGGCTCAGAGAAATTCCTTTGACATCCATTACTGTCTACACTTGGATGTATACTAGCTGAGCAATACACAAGGCACACATTGGGGCAAATTTACTTACCCGGTCCTGTCGCGAACCCCGATCTGGACGGTTCGACGAAGATGAAGTCTGGCGAGATTCACGTAGCTCGTGCGCCCGATTTCCTGCATCTGTCGCTTCCCCGCTGAAGTCCGCCGGAGTTCACCTTCTTCTTCCCTGTGCTTGTAAGTGTGTGTCTTGCGACACAATTTGAATTTTAAATCCTGCGCGTAGTCTGAATCCGTCGGGTTGTCCGAAGGCCAGTCTCCCCAATTTGCGCCGCATGAAAGTCGCGCAATTGCTCCAAAATCCAATCGCGTGTGCCAAAAAACACTTCTAAATGCGGTGCAAATCGGAAATCGAGGGGAAACCCAGCGAAAATGCGGTCCGCGGACCCTTAGTAAATGAGCCACATTATGCTGGAATTTCTATAGGTGGTGAAGCAGGAATGATACAGATGATAGCAATTTTTATCTCATTGTCAATAATGAGTCTACAGCAGTTGTACGGCATCACAGAGATAGAAAGAGATATGTGTGTCTATTTATAGCCTAATTTACAGACGCAATCATCATTAAACTTCCGTCAAGGGAGGGAAATCCCTGTGGTTGCAATATATTAATCTACAAAGTATCCTGATATTGTATCAAGTCTAGAGATTGTAGACTGCGGACACAGGATTTGGCTGCACAATGGTGGTAACGCTACTTCTGCTATGCCCAGCAGTCACATGGTTAGGGAATGGAGTGGTATTTCGGGTGCTTGATCTGCCGCTCCATGTGATGTGGGAACTGTAGTATTGTAGCACATGGTAGGTGGAAGCCCTGGGTTCGGGTATCCGAACTGAATTTTTGACTGAACAATGTTTGTCCGAACTCCCAACGGGTCCCCTCATAACTACACATAGGTACTCTCTACACTTAGTTTTGGATCTAAATACTGCATAAAATCTATATGTGTGAGTATAACCTCACCAATGGCCTTAGGCGGACTCCTCAGGTTGTGTTCTGGTGCAGCAGCGGCACAAGTGGAGACTTCCGAATCAATGGAGTAGTTTATGAATCGTAAAGGTCATGTGCAATGGTGCAGCACAGATCAGCTTTTGGTAACTCAGTTATGGGTAAATGCTCTGGTTTGCAGATTAAAACCAGGATCAATCAGTCAGTCAATATCAATAAACCGGATAGCAGAAAATACCCACGAGGGGAGAGGTTAAACCTGTCATTAAGTTGTCCCACTTTTTACACACATACACAATGTATTAACGCTCCCAAAAATTGACCACAGATACAAGACATTAATCCTATTTCTGTGCCGGGCTAATGTATACAAGTGTCTAGAATCAGGAAAAAGTAGGATAGGATTTAAAGGGGTTGTCCACTTTCAGCAAATAATTGATATTGTTTGCGTACTGTAAAGTTATGCAATTTTCCAATATACTTTCTGAATCAATTCCTCTCGGTTTCAAGATCTCTGCTTGCTGTCCTTCTATAGAAAACTTCAATGTTTACTTCCAGTGGTTAGATATCCTTCCATGGTCATGTGATGTCACACAGGTACATGGCTAATTATATCACATAGCTCTCATTACTCACTGTAACCAGTGTGACATTACATATCCACTGGAAGTAAAGATTGAAGCATTATATAGCAGGACAGCAAGCAGTGATCTAGAAAATGGTGAGGAATTGATGCAGAAAGTATATTGGAAAATTGTATAACTTTTCCTTACACAAATCATATGAATTATTTACTGAAAGTGGACAACCCCTTTAAGCAATTTTGGAGACATGTGGGTTGATGTATCTTCTAAAACGTACAACTTGTATAATGTGGTGTACCCCTTTAAAGTGATTTCCACATTTACAATGCTAAGCACTACACAGCAGCTAAGTGTTAAGCTGACCGTACACATGAGACCCATTAAAGCTAGAAGGTGTTGCGGGTCCTCCTGACTCTCTCCCATCCGCAGATAGTACTAGAACTGCTTTCTTTCTGTTTCTGCCTTGACATGTAATCTTCCAGACACATCTTTCAAGCACAGTGGGAACCAGTTTATCTCAATCCCATCTGCATTTACACTGAAACTCTTACGATCAGGAACAATCAGCCGTTTACATGCAAAACTTGTTGGCCTTGTTCTCTATCATCAGAGGTTCAGTGTAAATGAAGACGGGATCCAGAGAAACGGCTCCGTGCTGTGATTGAGTGGCATTCCCAAACCCAATTCACGTGCGCATAAGAACGGAGACCACCGGGAACCTAAGTGTACCCACTAACCCTCAGCTACTAACCTGTTATGAAGTGCCCTTCATAGATAAAATGACTGTCTGGATGTCTATGTTTTTTTTTATCGGGATGCAGATCCCTGGACTCGGGGCAAAGTGGGGTGCATGTAAGTACCACTGCTTTCTTGTTTATACAGCTCTCCAGCATTCCAGTACAGCGCTGGGCCACTGTCATCACAGCCCCCACGCCACTGGTAAGAAAAAAATCACCAATCAGATTGTTATTCCCTATGCTGTGATTGGTGATAACTATCAGTTAAGTTGATACAACCCCTTATGAGCCCTTCAATTCCAAAGCAATCAGCTTGATTAGTTAAAGAGAAGCTGTCATGCAAATAAACCCCCTAAACTAAATATTTTTTCATAAACTGCCATTAGAGAGCATTGCCTCTATCCCTCCATTGTCCCTCTACATGCCTTAAGCAATGAGGTCCTAAAGCTGTATGCAAATGACCTGTGAAATGTCCAATGAGTCATTAGCATATTCAAGCTGTCCAGCTTATTCACGGTTGGGAGGCACAGCCACACCCCCAGTGCTTGACTGACAGCCTGGATAATGGTGTGAGGTAAAGGTGTAATGTCTCCTCCATATGCTTCCTGGTGCTGGAGGCCACGCCCCCTTCAGCCTGTATGTATGAGATACGCCTATACACATGACTGACAGCCTGTATAATGATGTGAGGTATAATGGTGTAATGCTCCTCCATGTGCTTCCTGGAGCTGGCGCCCCCTGAAGCCTGTGTGCATGAGATACTCCTATACACATGACTGACAGCCAGTATAATGGTGTGAGGTATAATGGTATAATGGCTCCTCCATGTGCTTCCTGCTGCTGGCGCCCCCTGCAGCCTGTGTGTGTCTGAGATACTCCTATACACATGACTGACAGCCTGTATAATGATGAATGATGTGAGGTATAATGGTGTAATGGCTCCACCATGTGCTTCCTGGTGCTGGTGCCCCCTGCAGCCTGTGTGTGTATAGGAGAGATACAACAGCTCCAGGCAGCCATGTTATACCAGAACATGTCAGGTACTTGTGTAGCTGATGTCTGTGTCTCTCACCTGTATATTAGGAGGATGCAGCATGTCAGCAGGTAAAGCACAGACACTAGCAATGCTTTACTATACATTACACACAGAGATGAGCAGGGGAGGAAAGGGGAGGGGTAACAGGAGTGACATCACTGCCTCTGACCATGTGACCAGCCTCATTTATGTAATAAAGACAATACGATTTTATAATGATTAATGTATGAAGTGACTAGATAAAGGCTGGTATGGGATCCTTGTGAGCTGCTCCAACAGGTAGTGGTGAAAGAATTAGCTGCAGAGACCTGATGACAGGTGTACTTTAAGCCTTTACTGTCCAATAAAAGGGAACACCTATCTGACAACATTGAGTGTAATTAACATATTTCATTGGTTTCTTAAGAACCATTTATGCTAATTAAATTATCTATTGTGAGAGGGGGGGGGGCAGGGCTGGAGCAGACAACTTGGCTCCACCCACCAGTTGAGATTTGAAACCAACAACATTAATTGCTCTAGAATGGTCCGGACAATAGATTACATTCCAAGTGCACTTTAATCAGTGGAGTGGAACCTATTAAAGGAGTTGATGGAGGTGGTTAAAGATTCTCTTTACATTATGGTAAAATTATTAGTCTGGTAGGCATATTACTTATATCACCAAAGGTCCTTTAAACCATCAAGTCAACAGCCATACTTGATTAATATATATATATTGTTTACATGCCCTTTGGTGATATAAGTAATATGCTTAGCCTATAAGGTACACTATCATATGTAGAAAATATTGAAACCCAAGAGACAGCTCTTATTGCAATAGTTATACCTATATATAGTCTATATATATAGAACACAGGTATAACTATTGCAATAAGAGCTGTCTCTTGGGTTTCAATATTTTCTACATATGATAGTGTACCTTATAGGCTAAGTATATTTCATCACTGCCAGTCATGGTATTGGTTTGCAGTATTAATCTTTCTTCGGTTCAGGTTTCTGTGTCATAATTAAGCAGACACACATATCACAGTCACCAGCAATCCTCCCTGCCAAATGTAATATCCTGCAGCCGCAGTTTGTAGCAATTTAAGGCCATCTGCTTCACTGCAAACAGATTCCACTGAACCTTCACTAGATAAATCCCTTGTCTGCATGTGATTTACTTTCTGAGAAAGCTTTTATATCATTTATAATGCAGGTCCAAGCTCTCAGAGACTGCTTACTAGGCCAATGGTGTTGTAAATGGTGAGTATGTGTTTATAGCTGCGTCCCCCTGCATTAGTGTCACTGCATATTCTATTCCTGGCCTTGGGATGTCAAATCTTTATTTTATCTACAGATCATGTTTTAATATGTTTGCCAATAAGTGATCACATGTTCCCTGGAACTCATCGTGTCAGAGGTTTACACTTCCAGTTGTAGTTGTATTTGCTGATTTTGCTATCCCATGAAGCAGCTATTGTCTAATTATATTGCAACCCATTGAAATTAATGGGGTTGTGTAATCCAAGGTCCACTTACTGCATTGTTGCATCCTGGCTACATGTCATGGCATAAAAACCCCAAGACTACAACCTAAGATGGTGGCACATCCATCTCATCCATGGCGCCTGTCCTTTGTATGAAGCTAAAATGTGCATCTGAGCCTTATGAATACTGATGTATGTACATGACACATGAGAATATGTATGTGCATTATGAGCCAATACGTTTTAATGTGTGAGCCCTCTTTATATGGGTTTCACTCTCTCATGACGCACCATAACGTTGGCTAGTGATTGTATATTATAAAGCTATAGCGCTAACATAGTTACTGCAAAAACCACACAGAATAAAATGAAAGAGAGTCTACCAGCCTTATCGAGTGTTAGAACCTGCTGGCGGCATGTTCTAGAGAAATGCACTGTGATTTCCATCTTTATTTCTGGACATTATGCTGAGATATTCCCTGTTTAATAAGTATGCTAATGAGGCAGTCGGTGAACCCAGGATGTGTCCACAGCACCTGGAGCACTGCATGAATTACTTCTCTCTCCTCCAAATAATCCCACGTGCTTCTCACAAGACAAATCTCCTGATAATCTGATTGAAAGGGGAGTGGTCCCGGTGGGAATAGCAGTGCCCCAAGTGATATGGGCATACCTTGGGTGCACCAACTGCCTCTTAAAGGAAATCTACCATCAAGATCAAGCATGATAAACCAGGGGCACTTACTCATAGATTCAGGCACGGTGACTGTGGTAATATTCTTACACTCGTTATCCTCATTCCTTTTAAAATCAACTTTTAAAATTATGCTAATAAGTCTGATGTGCCACCCTATCCCCTCTGTGATCTGGCTTTACAGACTTACATTGTCCCACCCTCTCCGCTGCTCCCTCATCAATCCGAGGTGCCACCCTAGCCCCTTTGTGATTTGACTTTACAGGCTTACACTGTCCCACCCTCCCCGATGCCCCCTCAGCACCCCGAGGTGCTACCCCAGCCCCTCTGTGATTTGGCTTACATTGTTCCACCCCTCTGCTCCCTCAGCACTGATAATACAGCAAGAAGTGCTCATTGCACAAGTGCTGAGGGAGTAGGGGGAGGGTGAGACAGCCCCTCAGGCTGGTTGATTTTAAAAGACAGGAGGCCATGGATAGCAAATATAATAAGTTTACCACAGTCACACTGCCTGGATCTATGAGTAAGTGTCCCTGGTTTATCAAGATGGATTTTGATGGCAGATTATCTTTAAGCATGTAGATTAAACTGGGAAAATTTTAAATTCGGGACAATGGACAATCATAATAAAGGTATGCTTGAACTCACAGTTCATTAGCCTACAACATGCAGTTTACTATGCTTGAGGGAGGTGGTAGACTCCCATTAATCACATTAGTCTATAAATGCTGTTAACAGCAGCTGAGACAAAATGGCCACCCCCATAATCATATACAGAGCAGAGATTAACCAAAATCTATAATAAGAACCTGATCACCCCTTGATCTGTACAGTGCTGCGGAATATGATGACACTATATAAATAAAGCTTAATTATTATTATTATTATTATTTCATATGTTTCACAATCTGTTTTTTCTTACATGTAATTGATGCTGCAGTTCCACAGTGACAAGTATTGATCCCTCTCACCATCCACCTATATTTCCCCTGGCAAATTCTAATATTTTTTTTTGTAGTGGTTGATACAGTATATACTCGAGTATAAGCCGACCCGAGTATAAGCCGAGACCCCTTATTTTACCACCAAAAAAATGGGAAAACCTATTGACTCGACTATAAGCCGAGGGTGGGAAATGCATTGGTCACAGACCCCCCCCCAGTATATAGCCAGCCAGCCCCCTGTAGTATACACCCTGCCACCAGTAGTATACAGCCTGCCCCCTGTAGTATACAGCCTGCCCAGCTTGCCCCCAGTAGTATACAGCCAGCCCAGCTTGCCCCCAGTAGTATAAAGTCAGCCCAGCCTGCCCCCAGTAGTATACAGCCTACCCCCAGTAGTATACAGCTTGCCCCCAGTAGTATACAGACTGCCCAGCATTAAAAAAAGAAATAAACTTGGGGTGGCCCCGATGTGCAGAGCTGCTCCCCCGGTGTCTGCCCGCCTCGTCTTCTGGCTTCCGCGCACGTCTTCTTTCTTCTGCTGGGCGCCGCTACTATACTCCCCCGGCCGGCAGGCGCATAGTATGACGCGCCGCTACCGACGTCATACTAGGAAAAACATGGCGGCGCCCAGCAGAAGAAAGAAGACGGGCGCGGAGGCCAGAAGACGAGCCGCGCGGAGATCGGGGGAGCAGCGCTGCACATCGGTGAGTATATAAGTTTATTATTTTTTAAGTATTTTTTACTCGTGCATTGACTCGTGTATAAGCCGAGGGGACGTTTTTCAGCACATTTTTTGTGCTGAAAAACTCGGCTTATACACGAGTATATACGGGTAAGTAAATCCTAAATCCAATTGACCTACCTGGACCCTGAATATGATAAAGTAAAAATGCCACTTCTCTCTGGTTCTGCTATGGACAACTGCATGCAACCACCTTAACGTGTTAACTTAGCCTTAAAGGAGAATTGCCACACACTTTAAGGTACACTGAAGAGCAATATAGAGTAGTGACAGGACTGCTGTCTTCAGCAGCTTATCACTTGATGGCAAAAGTTAAGTGGTTTCTGAGCATTTACTGTCTCATCTTCATAGACATGACAGATAAAAGTCTGGATTATTCATGTGGCGCCACTGCCACCACCCACCAACTAGGATTGACAGTATCCCTACTATACACAATGATACAGAGGGAACAATCAACAACCGATCCGGCAAATTGACGTCCGTATGGCCGAATGTCAAACTCAAATGTCTTGTCCGCTCACCTCTAATTAGGATCCAAAAGCTCTCTTTCCCCCTTAAATTTAGAACCAATGAGTCCTCTTAATGGGGTTGTGCCACTATTGACGCTTATCCCCTACCACATGATAAATTTCTGATCCTTGGAGCTCTAACTGCAGAGATTCCGAGCAATTATGGGAATCAGGGCCTCCAAGTTCCCTTATGTGCCCTATGTTAATGGAAAAGAGATGTGCATACCCAACCTGCACTTCACTAACTTATTTGGAGGTGTGGGACATAATAGTCGTAGAAATTCCACAGAAGAGTATGAACATGGATACCAGTGCCCACATTCATATAGAGCCCTTTAAAGAACATTTGGGTAAATGATAATTCTAAAACGACACCAGCATTATAAATGGTACAGAGTCAGTGGAGAACAGTGCATATCCTTCTTCTTCTCTTCCCTCTTTCAAAAACTTAAAGGGGGTTTCCCATGAACAAAAGTTAGGCTCTATCCATGGGATGTGGACGGGGACTCTATAACCAGACACTTCATGATCCCTCTGGTGCTATGAGATGCTGTCTGCTGACAATGTGCTTCGATTATCAGGGTACAGGTTTATATACACTTTCATTTAGCCTCTGAACATTTAACTAGCATCTGGCACATAGACAGATCAGAGATAAGATGATGAGATCCATGAGATGCATATAACATTCTCAGCACTGCTACATCTCAGCTATACAAATACACACTGTCAGATCCGATGTGCCTCCCTCCCCCTTCCATGGATAAAGACCTTATCTGTTTGTAGCTTTACTCTCCTCACACACGCGACAAGAAGTCTCTGTGTGAGCTTGTCCTAGAATTAAAGGGTGAAGGCTAGAGGCAGAGAGGGGCTCAGTGCAGTGCCAGATAGGAGAACAATATGGCTTCTCCAACCCTAAGTCAGAAGATTCACTTTCGGAAACAAGGGCAACTGAAATTGTGTGTACCAGCGCTGATAGAGACAGGTTGGAATTATAACTGTGAAATGATGTATGTGTTATTTTGTTATCCTGAGTATATTTAAGAATCTTGTCTTCGTGG
Source organism: Engystomops pustulosus (assembly GCF_040894005.1). NCBI lineage: Eukaryota > Metazoa > Chordata > Amphibia > Anura > Leptodactylidae > Engystomops > Engystomops pustulosus. The sequence continues at coordinate 188,278,541 of NC_092413.1, read as the reverse complement.
GAATACCCCTTTGATATAGACAAAACGGATGTCATAGTATTTAACCCACCAGACCTAACCATCACAATTCATTGCTCCACACTCTCCTGGGTCCCAAAACTCTGCTGTCTTAAAGTAACCTTTGACCATCCCTTTAAGCCCCACATCCAGGTCCTTACTACAATCTGTCGCCTCACCCTCAAGATTATCTTGTACATATTTAAAATCGCCTACCACATGCAGTGGAGGAAAAAGAGGGATAGCAGCTAACTACATGGTCTGAATTGTCAAAGTGAGGAGCCAGTCCACTGAGTGTTTATTGGTAAAACCACTACATATTTCGACCCAGAGGTGGTGTCTTCTTCAGGCCAATTCTGGAGAAACATACAGCCGTTAACAAAGTCTCCGTATCTGAGGATATAGGGACTTTTCTGACAGCTGAATGTTTCTCCAGAATTCAATTCAGACAGTAAGAACCTGCGTTAGAGTTGATAATGGGCCCATTTACCTACTGAGCCCCCGTGCTGCTACCTGAGATACTTCTATCCCGATTATCCTATGACATTGTGCAGTATAGTGAGCATCGATACATCATGTTTTTTGGTTGATATAAATATATATATACATCTGCCACTCTTACGGCAAAATCATCATTAGTAATAGTGTCCTCGTGCAATACCATGGTGAGAACGGCGCCTGGAAGAGGGATGAGGCGTAAATAAACAGATGTCCAAAGAGATGACTCACTGACAAGTTAGTAACAGATGACAGCACACCTCTGTGTACACAGCACTCAGACTAACCAAACACACTGCAGTGTCTCCCATGACACACACTATCAGCTACTACAATGACCAGGCTCCTTCATTACTACACGGTGTGGGGGCAGTACTGGCATGAGCGAGCGCCATGTATCATCCAGGATTCCAGCACTAATTCTATGTGACATCATCCAATGCAAGTGCCTTACTGAGCCGAAAGGTAGGCCCTAGTGTTTTCAATGAGATCTGCCATGAAGATTTATTGTGTACATCAAGAGACTTGGTTTTCTGGTGTAGAAGCCTTGATCAATGTCCCCTTCTGAACATATTAGACACATTGAAGAAATAATAATTACTAAACATACAAACGTGTATCTTAGACTAAGTTAAAAATGAAGAGTAGCTCAGATTCCAGTGCAAACTAAACCTTACCAATGCGGAAGGTGATAACGGTGGTTGAACACATATAAACTGGTGCATACTTGCTAAAAATTATAATGCATAAAGGACTAATGGACGTGTGACCAGCTCTTACACCACTGAACTACCAGCCCCCTCATGTAGGATAGGAAATGTCCTTTCTCGAATTTCCTTTTATGTGAAATATCACCTTTGTGCCTATAAAAAATTTCTCTAAATTTGTATGCAAATGAGCAGAGAAGAGTCACTTATTGAGATGAGTCACTTTTAGAATTTGCACGAGGAGTGTCACTTTATAAACCCCTATCTTGCACTATATAGTACCATGCTTTTGGTATCATGTTAAAGATAAGTACTGTATATTTCCAATTTAAAATTGTAGTTCCGTGACTTACAGAACTGGAGATATAGACAGTTAAAGACCAAAAGAGTTTGAATTCCAAAAGTTTGCATTGTGCGCAACTGATAAAAAGCAAACATTTTACTTTGACTTTTTATATCTCTAGTTCTGCAGATCAAAGTAAAACAAGCCTTATTCAATTTTTTAAAAGATGAGATTCCTTTACCAAAAGCATGGTTTTCTTGAGGAAATATAGAGCCCAAAACACGGGCATCTGAAGTTATGCTACCCCTTCAACCTCTAAAAGCGACTCAACTCAGGCAAAAAGTGACTCTTCTTAGCTGAAGGTGATTTTGTTATAGCTAAATGCGCAAGATCAAAGGAAATCTACCATTCAAGTAAAGTAAAAATAAACTACACATTCTCACCAATACTCACCTTCACATCAATCCCAGCGGTGGTCTTCTTTAATGAAGGGAGTTGACGTCACACAAGAGCCGTGAATAATTAGCAACCCGGAGCACTAGAATAATTCTAGAAAGGATATTTCATAACCTACCTGGGGGTGCTGGGAGTTTAGAAAAAATAAATGAGAGGTTCCCTTTAAAAGGGTTGTCCAGAAATTTCAAAAACTTGGATGCATTCTTCCAAAAACGCCTCCTGTCTATGCTATACCCTAACTATATTAATGAAGTTATGCTGCAATACCAGACACAACCCATAAAAACACCTGTTGCTGGTTTTAAGATAACACATCCATGTCTTTCTTATCCCTGACATCCCCTTTATAGTGACTTGTATTTTCAAACCTTCCCTAATTGCTATTTTTTGGTGTGCAGCTGTAACCTCGGAGGGCAAACATAAGATCCAAGCAAGCATGAGGACACATAGTTTTGGAGCAAAACAAAGATTTTCCGTCAGCCTGAGGTATGCAGCATCAATAACATTCCAGGGACCCAACAGTCTATACTAGTGTTTCTATCTGACCGGACAAAACGGCTGGTAAGAAAACACTGGGCGGACTGTGCAGGGACTTTCTGTCCTCCATCTCTGCTCCCACTTGGCTTTCTTGTGGTCTATTCGGTGTTTCCACTGGCAAACACTCTTTGGGCAGCATAATGTATAGTATCCGGGGGGGAAAGTTCCTGGGCCTAATCGCAACATCTGCACCAGGCTCCTCAACTATAATGTATTCTGTGAGAAGTAGAAAATGCATGTGGCTTACTGAAGGTATGTCTCCAAATGTCACATTATACACCAACATTTTAACACATAGCAAGTGAAATAATTGTGCTCCTTCTATATGGGCAGATTAAAGGTCGGGGTCAGGAATCTAGAAAGGATGTTTCTAGCAAAGTCAGACAGACTACCAGTTAAAAAAAAGGATCATCCGTTCAACTCTAGAACAGTAGTAACCCACATAAGGCAAACAAAAGACAACTGCATAGGAAGTCTACTAGGGTCTCTTTCAGGGTTGGATTATAACTGCCATGGGCCCTGGGCTGTATGAATATTATAGCCCCTATAGGTCAGGAAACCACTTCTAACATGTGGTGCTAGAATCAGCTTCTTGGGGAATGGAGGATGTGTCCCTTCTCCCTGCTTTCAATCTTCATTTTCATGACCTTTGAAGGACCTTCAAAGGTCCTGAAATGGCTCTTGTGTACATGTATATTAAGAGCACTTCCTGTCCATTGGCTGCAGTTACCTGAGGCAATAGTCGGGAGGCATATAATCCCATTTATGTAGATGTGGCATGAAGGATACGACCACCCATCAAGCAAGCATTGGCTCGTCTTTCTGCTAACTATTGGCATCTTTACACAGGCTCATTTTTTAAAAGAAAACAATCCTAGAAATTGTAATTCCCAATATTTGGCATTAAATATACCCTGTTTATTAAAGAGGATTAGTAAATCTCTGCTTTGTGAGTTTTCCCCACTATGAAGCCAGAAATTGGAATTAAGCTTTGGATTTGAAACAAGGACATTCATAGCAACTAAAAATCAGTACAGAATGCATAAAGCAGAAAAGTTGTAATGTTAAATATTGGAGTGTAACTTAAGGGCTTGTACAACACCTAGGTAGTTCCACACTTATCACTAGGCAAGTTGAGGCTATGGCCTCAGGGCGGCAGAGAGAAATGAGACGGCATGAGCTAAGTCCTGTAAAGTAAGATCTTCTATACTTTTTATGTAACTTTCTCTTGTACAGGTTTATTGTTGTGATAACACTTACAGATACTGAACTATCACATTATTTCTGCCGGGCTATTCCTCTCCCTCCTGCCCCCTCACTACTGGCTAGTGTCTCACCACTGAAACTACCTGCACAGGACCTTATATAGTGCAAAAGAGTACACAGGATGGTCTGTATGCAGCGGGGACATGATGGTAAGTACACTGTGCACTTCTTCCTACAATAGGGATCCCATAAGATCTCTTTCCCACATATTACAGACTTGTACGATAACTAATACGAAGTTTGGGCACCTGGTGCAAATATTGAATGGGGTTCGGCAGCTTCATTTTATACCTCTGGTGAGGCCGTAATCATTATACAGGCGGTCCCCTACTTAAGAACACCCGACTTACAGATGACCCCTAGTTACAAATGGACCCCTGGCTGTTGGTTAATGTACTGTACATTATCCCTAAGCTACAAAGATCAGCTATAACCGTTATCACAGGTGTCTGCAATGAAGCTTTATTGTTAATCCTGGTTCTTATGACAACCCAAAAGTTTTAAAATCCAATTAGCACCTAGATCAAAAAAAATTTGGCTGTGGTTACAATTGTAAAATATACATTTCTGACTTACAAACAAATTCAACTTAACAGGAACTGCCCGTATAGGCATATTGGGGCACATTTACTTACCAGTCCCTGGCACGTTCCCGAATCCGGAATGTCTGACTGGTATGATCTGTGCCGCTATTCACTTAGATCGTCACCCGATTTCCTGCATGTGTCGCTTCCCCGCTCAGGTCCGCCGGAGTTCACCTTCTTCTTCCTGGTGCATGCAAGTGCATTGTCTTGCGACACAATTTTGAAGTAAAATCATGTGCTCAGTCCAAATCCGTTTGTCCGATGGCCTGCCCCCTAAGGAAAGCCGGTGCGATTGCGGCACAATCCGATCACGTGCGACACAATCCCCTTCTAAATACCTGTCACAGCGGCGCAAATCCCGAAAATTTCCAAAATCCGACGAAAGTGCGTTCCACGGACCCTTAGTAAATAAGACCCATTATGTCACCTCCATAATTCTGCTGCAGTGGAGGTCAATCACTGTAAAAAAGCAACATGTACACAAGTAATTGGCTGAACTGAATATAGATTCCTGCGGCAGATGCTCTAGTTCTTTTTACTTTGCTCAACATTTAAGAATATAATAATACTCCATTTAGGTTCAACCCAGGATACAGGATACTTTTAGAGCAATTTATAGCATCTGAAATTGAGTTGATACTTTGTATTCCCTCGGGAAAATAGCGGTAGAGTGAATCAAGTGGATGTACAATGCCAGCTTGTGTGATGTGAGAGTCTGTGAGCCGGCTAGAGACATGAATTAGTGCCCCCACCATAGAAGCAGTAATCAGTATTCATTGCTCACCTCCCCTGTCAGCTGTAGGGGATATTTATGACATGCAGGCTGTAGGCCAGTCTGAATTGGTTCTGATTGAAAAGGCGAGAGAGATCATTACAAATATATCCCTACAAAGCAGGCCAGTGAGAGCAGGTCTTTCATATCCCGCCACATCAGATGTTCCTATGTGCCTCCTGTATGTATCCTGATAGTGTGCTCTGTTTTTACTGGAGAAAGTGGCGGCACCATTACTTTTGTTCTTCCTGATCGTATTATTCTCTTGTTATGATTTCAGGACACTGACTGCTTTTGTTTTTCCTTTACTTCTAACATCTGTGTTGTTCTTCCCCAGCTTTTGTCTGTCTATGAGAACATCCCCTGAAGTTTATACAACCTAATCTGAAAAAAGTTAGCTGCTTCCCTACTGGGAAACAGAGGAGGATGGCAACGTTTTTTTTGTTTGGTGGAAATGTGTACGCCCCAGTGAACTAGATGATTTTATCCCTAAACATGCAACTGGGACCTATTTAACTTTATCTTTATGGTTTCCTGATTTAAAAAAAAAACATAAAAGAACAGTTCTGATAACATACCATTTATTTGTAAGGATTTAAAAACAATTAAGAAACTCATATTTTTGGCATATTCCATACTAATCTACATATTACCTAACATCGAAACAAAAAGAGACAAAACAATCTTTTCTTCTTTTGTGACTGAAGTTGTATCACTAAATATGACCTGATTAAAGTTATAGTTCAAATGTTGTATTCCTATAAATATTTTCCATTACCTAAATAACTTGGTTATTTTAGTATAGTGGTGATATAAAGCTGTTTTATTACTGTAAATGTATCACTTGTGTCAGGATCAGGGATAGTGGACCCTCTCGACCACCGTGGACGATGAACTAAGCCGACACCTGGGAGCGGAGCCTAAGTGGCGCCCGGTTTTCACTAGAGCCCGCCACAAAGCAGGTTGGACTTGCTTTAGCATGGTACCACCAGGATAGGCAGCAGAGGAGCATGGTCAGGAACGGAATCAAGGTCACAACGGGAAATTAGGATAATCGCACAGGGCATCAGGAAAGCTTTCTCTAGGGCTATGAGGCAAAAAGATCCGAGCTGGGAATTTACCAGTAAAGGTAGCTGGTCAGCACTGGCCCATTAAATTTAACAGAGCCAGCACACGCACACCCTAGGTGGCGGGACGAGCGCAAGGAGCCGCGTGAGACGTCGCTGGAACCCGGCGAGGTAAGAGGCGCAGTGGCCCACACAGAGGTACATGGGTGCGCCTGCGACCCAGGACAGAGGTTGCAGGGGCACCCGTGACAACTTGTTTGTGGGATTTGGAGTCAGAGTTAGGAAAATCGAGGAGTTGGAGGCGGAGTCAGAGGTGTGGCTTACTGACTCCACAGTGATGATTTGCAAATCTGCTCCACAATGAAAAATTTACGTGCAGTCACTAGTTGCTAGTACATGCAGTATATTAGTTAGTATACTTCTCAATTGCGGTATATTGTACGTTTTAGTTTTGTGCAAGAAATTTAAATAATGATTTTACTTTGGACAATAAGTTGAAACACATAAAAGGGGACAAATAAGGTATATCTTCAACATTAGGACTGTCCAGTTGGCCGCACCCTGCAATAAATAAATTAAAATATACATTTGCAGTTCCTGCTTTTAATCTCCCGAGTAGATGATGTAGCTTTGGGGTATGGGAAGTATGGTGATAATAATTAAATTAATAATAATTCCTTTATTTATGTAGTGCACACAGATTACACAGCGCTGCACAGAGTTTGCCAAATCAGTCCCTGTCCCCAATGGGGTTCACAATCTATTCAACCTACCAGTTTGTTTTGGAGTGTGGGAGGAAACTGGAGGAAACCCACGCAAACACAGAGAGAACATAGAAACTCTTTGCAGATGTTCACCCTGGGACTTGAACCCACGTCCCCAGCTCTACAAGGCTGTAATGCTAACCACTAAGCCACCGTGCTTTGTATGGTTAATATTGATGTGGCAATAATGTATTCTTTAATCTAATGACTGTTGGCTTTATTTGCATTGCAAATATCATAGGAGAGACTATGTCATGTGTGATGAAGTCACAAGTGGGCATGGGGTCAGCAGTGACATAACAAAGGAAACCAATCCTATGAATTGAGATCAGGAGCCACAGAAATTACATAACGACATGCAAGGCATGGATGTCAGAAACTTGACTTGTCTCCTTAGGGCTCCTTTGTAAGTGTGCTGTTCTGTAGGTAAAGTCCTCCTTAGCAGCAGACTTCCCTGCTGGTCAGTGATACAGGAAGGCACATGCAGTGTACAGTATAGACCAGTGGTGGAGAACCTAAGGCACGGGTTCCAGAGCAGTCTCTGTGGGCACCCAGGCCATCAACCCAGCACAGAGTTTCCAGACAGGACTCAAAACCACCACCTGCAGTCCCTGGCCACCCAGGATGTGCAGTGATCAGTGCTATTTTAAAGCTACACATCCTTATCTGCCTGGGACTACAGGAGGAGCAAGGAGGTGCAGACAAGGCTGTGTTATTATTGGAGCTCCTGCTCTGGACCCCACAATTCTTCCTGTTCAGGGGCCCCTGGAAGGAAGCTACAATGATAATCTGAATTTCTCTTCTTTCTTTAAACTGCTTTGGTGTCCTCAGGACACAGATGAAATTAAAAACCGCAATGAAGCAGGTAGTAACATGTTACTGCTAAAATTGCCATGTTGGCACTTTGCATTTTAAGTGGGTTTGGTCGTAGTTTGGGCACTCAGACTCTAAAAGGTTCGCCATCACTGGTATAGACACAGCAGTCAAAATTGTCTCTCCTTAGCAACTCTCTAACCAAGAGGATTTTAATAAAAGCATACTGATTTGTCAAATAAAGAATATTGTAAAAATATTCTATTTGACCCCCCTGTCCCCACCACACTAATAAGTCTAAATTTTGGAAGTAATAGATAGACTTTAATTATTTGCCACAAAGAATTAATGTAAGGGCTGAGGAAAGTTATATTTATAGAGCATACGTGCCTATAAAGAAATGACTGCAGCATGCCACAGATGGTATTTGAAGAGCTGCAGCGTGTCTTCTTCAATACATACATGTACTTGGGCTCATTTGCCTTAAAGCAGAGAAAGAAAAACAACTGTGAACTTATTAATCCACCCAGTCCAGATATATCCTGAAATTTGCTGTGTAGAGAGGTCTTGACTTGGGAAGTGCATTGGGATCCTCCGTGCTAGAGAATTATTTGTGGATCTATTACACTGTAGCCTTGCCTCTCTGGAAAGTTGGCTTGTCCTTCACAGTCTATATCTGCACCACCTTTACTCGCTGTAAGGAGAATAAATGGCACAGACGCATCTTGTAGCTGTAAGCAGGGGAGTCAGCTGGCTGCAGCCATTGGGGGTGGAACGGTACAAGAAGATTAGGATGCTGAATGCTGCATGTTTAGCATATGTGACACAGACTTCTGACCCTTCTGTCCTCTGACATATACAAAGTGATAATTCACTCAAATCACATCCTACTGTAGTGCTGTATGGGCTGCGGGCCAAGGAACTTACACTGGCAGCGTAGCATTTATATACAGGGCTTAGCTGCCGAGGGCTCATAGGATGCCCGATAATTTTCTAGATAAATTTATTTAAAAGGATTTGAAAAATCATCTTTGACATAACACTAGTGCCAAGAACCGAGAGGATGACACTGACTGGATCATTTCAGCACATTCTGTATCGTACCACTTATTTTCTGGGCATGGACATAATAAAGTGGATTTTCTGCATTGGCCAAATGCCATCATTTAGAAGGGTTCCTTAAAATACACAGATCACCGTGTTTCCTAGTCCACGATAATCAGGTGAATAGCGGGTGAACCCATATTGGCCCATCAGATACCGGGGGATCCATCGTGGACCCAGGCTGTAACCTAATACCGGACCCCATAGACACAGCAGATAACAATCTAATTTGTAGGCTTATAGGGGTGTCCACTTGGCCAATCACAGCCTTCCCAGGGTCAACATCTGCAAAGAGTTTGTATGTTCTCTCCGTGTTTGCGTGGGTTTCCTCCAGGTCCACCGGTTTCCTCCCACACTCCAAAACATACTGGTAGGTTGATTAGATTGTGAGCCCCATTGTGGACAGGGACTGCTCTGTGTAGCGCTGAGTAATCTGTGTGCGCTATATAGAGGAATTATTATTATGGCTAGTAGCTTGGGGCATTAATTTGCCTCTATTGGCTGTTCAGCAGCCAATCTTGCAATATGTCCCGGGTTGCCCCGGGGCGCACCCACAGTAGTGGATTATAATATGCTATTAAATGCTGCTAAAAGAGCTCTGGAAAACTGGCTACAAGCATAGACAGAAAATAGTAAAAATGTATAATCAAAAATGTAAAACATAATAGAAATATGGCAGCACTCTTCTTCTTCTTCTTCTTCTTTTATAAAGTAAGTTTTAGTCTGAAAATTGAATCAGAGATTTATGGAATAGTAAGGCTCGGGGCCATTTACAGAGGAAGCTTTCGTCCTTCTGAACTTGTTAATGAAACCTTATAAACAAAAGCCTTTCAATTCAGTGAAACCTGTCACATATAACTCTGCCAAAATAAATGGACGGATAAGCTTCAGAGCCATAATTGTGTCAGGGCTGAAAATAAGCCAGGGTATGGCCGTGTTCTCATAGGACATTTGTATGGGATTTTTTTTCCCAGCATATTTCCCGTCTTGTAAAGCTGTTGCATATTGCTAGGATTTGCTGTAACACAACTGGTAGGATTATAACCTTCCCTTTCCATCTAAATAATTGGGGCACTGAGGTCCCATTAGCTTAATCTCTACTCTGCAGAACAGGGGCTCAACTAGAATTGATATGGGGACCCCCCCAACCTGCGACTGTACATTGTGAGCCCTCTCCACAATGTGAGCCCTCTCCATGCAGCACGACCCGACCGCCGCCGTGAATACACGGCGGGCGGTTGCGAACTAGTTAAAATAAAAGCATATACTGATCTCTCATAATTCCCATGCAGCACACCTCTTCTCTGCTGTGGCTGTGTGCGTCTCTGAAGCGAGCAGGCGCTATGGCAGTGATGGCAAACCTTTTAGAGACCGAGTGCTCAAACTACAACAAAGACCCGCTTATTTATCGCAAAGTGCCAACACAATAATTGAATTTATGATTTATACTCCCTTCTCTGTCACAGCTTTCATTGATACCAGCACCTGAGGACACCAATACAGCAAAAAATAGTCCCAGGTAGAGCTGTCACTTTAAATTAGCTCTGTGCACAGCAAGTCTGGGACTGCAGGAAGTTACCTGGAGTCATCTCTGGTGATGGCCTGAGTGCCCACACAAAGGGCTCTGAGTGCCACCTCTGGCACCAGTGCCATAGGTTAGCCATCACTGCGCTATGGCATCATCACAACACATCTGCAGTGCCCTGCCACATAAAGCCACTGCAGAGGATAAATAGGGATGTGGGGAGCTGATGGTTTCATGCATCACCATTGCATTCAACCTTATCTGCTTCTGCAGAATACAGATAAAGTTGGAAGCTGCTGGGGGGCTTAATTGCCCCCCCCTCCCCCCAATGAGCTTATAGTTCTGCCAGTGCTGCAGAATGAGGGCTGTGTAGTAGTTCTCTGCACAATAGGTGACAAATAGCATGGCTGTGTAGAGAAGTCTTCTTTTGCCGCCTTCCCTCTCCAAAGACTTCTGTGTCATACTCTAAAAGCAGGTATAGATGTTATTAGAGCTGAAAGACCATATAGGATGCAGCTTGAAAAACATATAATTCTTTTTATGATATATTACAAAATTGCTTATTTTCACCTGTATTGTTTGGTTGCTTTTAGAATTTTGCCAGACACAATAACATAGCCAATAACCATGTATTATATTTTGATCATCATCGGACCCCTGAAATATTTGGATCTGAAAAAAATTTTGTTTCTACTTCCATTTTTCTAGGTGTTAGCGGATAATAATTACTTCTATTATTGGTATTAAAGGCATTTACAAATTCTCATACTGTTTTCATGTAACCTGAAGAAAGACGACTGGATGAGAGTTCAGCGGGCCGCAGGCTGCTGGAAAGGGCGCATTTGTTTTCTTTCTTCCTAGTGCCCTGGATGTCATTTCACATTATGTAAATTCCAGGATGGCTGCAACCGAGCAGAAAACAAATTGGGAATGCAAAATGCAAAAATAAACCATTGGAAGTCCTGGAAGCTAACAGAGACAGTACACTATGACCTCGTACCCAGCTAGATTTACCATATAGACACAAAATTCACTCAAAGAGAATGAGGTTCTTAGGAATCTAAATATTTGAAATTTAAATATTTTTATTAAAATAATTTTTTCTGTTTCACCTTACTTCCTTCTAGAGATAAACTATTGTATGAATTATTGAGGATATTTACAGAGAGCATAGGATGCATTGATCTGTACCTGCAACTCTATACCCAATCCCTAGGACGTTCTGCTGTGTCAAAACAAATACAAGTACTTTAGTTGAATTGGAATTATTTTTATCCGGGGAGAGAATTGTTACTATCAATAACATGGATTTTTTAAAATATCTCCATAAAAAGAAAAACCTCCCTTTTATTAACATGTGCATTCAATATATATATATATATATATATATATATATATATATATATATTGCCTGGCCTGAGCTACCGTTGTGGGCATGCTCTGTGACCTGTGTAGAGGTCATTGTGCATGCCCACTAATAGATTATTGTGATGCTCAATGGCTCACAATTATAATTGCATTTTATTAATTTTCAAAATTTTCAAAGGCAACACACAGTAAGTACATGTAACACAAAAGAATGGAAATTCTTTTAAGAGCTCAGCAGGTGCGTTAGCTGGCAGGTTTGTGCTCATTCACACAGTAGACATGCAGTTGCCTTCACTAAAAGACCTTTAATCCCTGGTATGCTATAGACAAATGTGACCATAATATCATTTTAATGTCATTTTTATTTCTTTTGGAATAGTTTTCTCATGGTGTGAATTTGGATGCCGCTCTAGTGTCATGGCAGCTGAGAGCCTTCTAAAGACTCCGAGGCCGGACAATCGTTTATTACTGAACCCTCTCCTTGGCTATTTTGTGTTCCCCCTGAAAAAAGCAAGCAATTAAAGGGGGTTGGCCACTTTACCTCATGCTTTTTGTAGTGTGCATGTTAGTGTTTGGGGCAGGATATTAGGTAATTTTCCAATATACATCTATTAATAGTTCTGCTCTGCTATGTAAAGTGAAGCCTCCTGTCTTTTACCTCATCAGCCAGAGATTCCTGTCCATAAAATGGCTACAGATGGAGGGTCATGTGATCTCTTACTGTCCATGAGCAATTGCCCTGCCAGGACCTTATGATAGTATTCATGAATATAAGATCATAGTCCTTGCAGGGCGATTGTTCACGGACAGTTAGAGATCACATGACCCTCTATCTGCCATTTTATGTCCGGCTGATGAAGTAAAAGACGGGAGGCTTCACTTCACATATAAAGAAAGCTGCAGAAATTTTAAAAGATGTATATTGGTAAATTACCAAATATCCTGCTACTCACACTTACACACACATTACAAAAAACATGAGGTAAAGAGGCCAAATCCTTTACAGAGTTCCATACATGAAAGTATAATATGGCTCTTAAAGGTAAAAGTAAGAACGTTATGATGTGGGGGCGTAAAAAAAGAATTTTGTCCTCTAGAGGTAAATGTAGACAAAAATTAACAAAATCAGCAAAAGTATGATTAACCGCACGCAGGACGGGCATACTCGTCCTGTGGATAACATTGGTGCCCTCACATCAGCAAGAGACTGACAGTTTAACCCCTCAGCTGCTGCGATAAAGGCTGATTGTGGCAGCTAAGAAACGGATTCCCTATGTCAGCTCACAACAATAATTCCCACAGAGGTTCACTTTATTTCTCAGGAACTACAGAGTTAAACCCAAAATATTGTGAGAACCATATTAATCAGTGTTCAGCCCGGATGTGAGAGGTTTTGAGGCACTTCTTTATTTGATTCCCGACTATGACATTACACAGGAAGCAGTAAAGTAATGGATTATCATTTGTCCCGTTACAGTTTATGTTGCTGTGCTGATATTTTTACACATAGAGATATCCCAGGACCTGCCTGAGGGGAGCAAGATATTCCCAGAAATCCTAAACATCTTTGTGACTTGACAAGCCATTCATAGCGGTGAGATCCCAGTTAGTCATCAGAAGCCGTTATTGTCCCGGGGACTGTAAGTACAAATCAGGCACCAAGTCTGAACACTCCCCCATCAATGGTCCTTATACATTGTGGTAATATAATGACACAGTATTTTGCCAGTATTTTGTTATCAAGGGAGATCAAGTCTAAAGCTATTTCTTAGTTAATGGTCTTCATGGGAAAACATTGGGGCACATTTACTTACCCGGTCCAGTCGCGATCCTGCGGCTCGTAGTCCGACGAGGATTCGGGTCTGCCGGGATTCACTAAGGTCTTGGCCCGATATCTAGCAGGTGTCGCTGCTGTACCGAGGTCCGCCGGAGTTCACCTTCTTCTTCCTGGTGCATGTAAGTGCGTGATCTTGCGACACAAATCGTTTTTTAAATTCTGTGGATTTTTCGAATCCGTCGGGTTGTCCGACGGACACCCGATTTCTGACCCGTGAAAGCCGGCGTCGATGCGCCACAATCCGATTGCGTGCGCCAAAAACCCGGAGCAATTCGTTGCAAAACGGAAATATTCGGGAAACCCGACTAAAATGCGGCGTTTGGACCCTTAGTAAATGAGCCCCATAGTTGTGCTTCTACTCCTAAAGACAATTAAAGGAAAACTACCATCAAAATGAAGCACGATAACTGTTTCCACTCATAGATCCAGGCACTGAAACTGTACAAATCTTTTTTGTTATCCATTTCCTCGTTCCCACTAAAATCAACTTTTTAAATTATGCTAATGTGCATAAAGGGCTTCTCCTCGGAGCACTGAAATTACATGAGGCAGATGGAGAGGGGAAGTTGCTGAAGGAGCAGGGGGGGGGGAGTCTAACAACCTGTGAATTTGCTGCACAGGAACTGCCCTAGGAGTCCTTTTGACTCATTAGCATAATTTAAAAGTTGATTTTAAAAGGAAGGAAGCCATGTATAACAAATATAAGCAGATTACCACAGTCACGGTGCCTGGATCTATGAGTGTGTGTCCCTGGTTTATCATGATGGATTTTGATGGTAGATTTCCTTTAACCTCACTGTCAAAACTTCAATATTCTCACAGCCTACATACAGCCACTATAACAACAGTCCTAGAGGCCTCACAGTATTAGATGACTCCCTTATGCCCACACTCCATTCCATTATAACACCTCATATTCCTCAGTGTTTTACAGACCAGATGGCACATATTGGGGCTTATTAACTAAGCGTTGCACACTGCACTTTCATCGGACTTTGCACCTTTTTCAGGGATTACACGGCTGTGACAGGTATTTAACAGGTATCTGCGCTGGGATTGTGTCGCACGTGATCGGCTTTAATGCAACAGAAATTAGGGGCCGTGACGTTGGATGATCCGACTGATTCAGACTGAGCGCAGGATTTAACTTTCAGAATGTGTTGCAAGACAATGCACTTACATGCACCAGGAAGAGGAAGGTGAACTCCGGCAGACCTGAGCGGGGAAGCGACACATGCAGGATATCGGGCGCACGATCTTAGTGACTTACAGCACAGTGTATTATCGTAGGACAATGCACTTTCAATGAACCCTGTCGGACAGGTAAATAAATGTGCCCCATTGTATGTACAGACAAAATAAGACATTACAGTGTAATAACATGGTCTGATGAAACAACAGCAGTGAGGGCCATGTTCACAAGAGCTTACACTCTGTAGCTCTATCTTCAATGTGAGCATTTACCATTTCCTTGCGTTATCTTCATTCTACTGTATATCACCCCTTTCCCTTTCTCTATTTCTGTTGTCTCTCTTTCATTAGATCTTCTTTTTCTAATTATTCCTTCTTCTCTACCTCTAGATCACATACACTGTTTTGTGATAGATGGTTGTATATGAGCACAATAATAGTTTTGCCACATCAGATCCAGCTGCCACATTCCATATTTTCTTTCCTTATAAATCAGTAATCTTAAAATTTCCATTTAAAATATCCCTTTTAAAGAGCCTATACATTTTTGAAGGGGAATGTCATCTTCTCAGCATTAAGGACACGTGTGTGAAGTTATTATGAATGACTAGGCACATGCTACAGGATTTGGTGACATTTTTTCATGCCACCTGTATGAATTCACCTAATCCGGGATAATCCGTTTATTTGTCAGGGTTGGGATTGTTGAGCATAGCCTGAGATATACTACACAATACATATGACTAGAGAAAGGAACATAAAGTCCTTGGACATCGCTGCAGGTTTGGTTTGCTTTGTGCTTATTTTATATGTATTTTGGAGCTCAGTATTATATAGAAAATTGGCTCAGTGCTAAATATGTCTAAGTTTATTGAGCACCACTCCTAAATCTAAATGAATACATGGGCTATACCTTTATATAAGGACTGTGTCATAGTTAACATTGCCAGTCTTGGACGCTAGTGTAACTCACGTCCCCTGATTTCTGTGCTTAACATTGGTGCGCATAATAAGCAACATGGTCATGGAGAATTCCTTGTTGCATCACAGTGGACTCTAAGCTCCCCACCTTTTTTGGCTAAGTATATATGTAGCACTAATCTCATAATCTTCTTACTTCTGGTTTAGTAACATGTAATCTGTAATTGTTTCAACCTTGCTGTAACAGACATCAAATCTTCATGTATTGACCTCATGGTGAGCTGGTGCTTTTACCCAAAAGCCATTCTGAGCATGACGAGTTTCAATAAAAACGTTATAGAGAAATAAATTAGCTGTGGCCACCCAAATCACCCACCAAAATAACTAACCTGCTGAGAGCTATTTGGCAAGTACATATGTCTGATCCCTGAATCAACCATGAATGCATCTTTAAGACATAGATTCTATTGATTCTGAGAGAAGCGCAGCAGAGCTGCTCTCTATGACACAGTTACATGACTAGAATCAGCATAACTAAAAGTATGCTAAATATTTGGAAGTAATATTAATGTATGATATAGCCAAGTCTATAAAATAATGGTAGGGATTATCAATGCAGTTCAGGAATATTTTATATTTTTTTTAATAGTTTTAGATGCATTGGGTGGAGATGTGCTGCAAAGAGCTGAGGACAGAAGAACGTACAATTCTGGAGAGATATGTCATGGCTGGGAAAAGTCACCATGAAGTTCTGGACCCGATGGAGCAAATCATTACCTGTGACTTGCTCGTTGCCACTTCTAACTGTGTCTGATTGGTACTAACCTTCTAGTGAGTGAGACAACTGTCAGCATGTGTCAGTCAGAGTGTCAGGGGTCCACGTCTGACTGAATGTGAGCCGGCTGCACAGTGTGAGGGTATTATTAGTTATAGTTGTCAATATTTATAATACATAATTAGAGATGAGCGAACATGCTCGTCCGAGCTTGATGCTCGGTCGAGCATTAGGGTACTCGAAACTGCTCGTTACTCGGACGAATACTTCGCCCGCTCGAGAAAATGGCAGCTCCCGCCGTTTTGCTTTTTGGCGGCCAGAAACAGAGCCAATCACAAGCCAGGAGACTCTGCACTCCACCCAGCATGACGTGGTACCCTTACACGTCGATAGCAGTGGTTGGCTGGCCAGATCAGGTGACCCTGGGATAGACTAGCCGCTGGCCGCGCTGCTCGGATCATTCTGTCTCTGGATGCCGCTAGGGAGAGAGCTGCTGCTGCTCAGGGAAAGCGTTAGGGTGTTCTATTAGCTTACTGTTAGGCAGGAGTGATTCTCAAAGAACCCAACAGCCCTTCTTAGGGCTACAATAACGTTCTACTTTTTTTATTTTAATTTGCATATTTTACCATTTTGTGAGGAATTAGCAGGGGGACTTGCTACCGTTGTGTTTAGCTCTTAGTGGCACACATATCCATAGCAAAGACCGAAGTGGGAAAATTCAGTAGGGGTTGGATTTCTATTAGGCAATAACTCAGTGTCATCTCATCCGGCATAGTACTGTGCTTCCTTTGATACTTGGCTAGAAAATAGCCATAGGAGAATACAAACAGCTTCTTGATCTTGAAGCCTACAGTAGCGTTCTATATATTTGATTTCTGGTTGATCTGCTGGTGGCTGTAGTTTCTGCAGTGCATGTACTTGCCAATTCTGAGCAATTTGTAGTGGGACTTGCGACCGCTGTGTTCTGCGCTTAGTGGCGCACATATCCATAGCAAAGGCCGAAGTGGCAAAATTCAGTAGGGGTTGGATTTCTATTAGGCAATAACTCAGTGTCATCTCATCCGGCATAGTACTGTGCTTCCTTTGATACTTGGCTAGAAAATAGCCATAGGAGAATACAAACAGCTTCTTGAAGCCTACAGTAGCGTTCTATATATTTGATTTCTGGTTGATCTGCTGGTGGCTGTAGTTTCTGCAGTGCATGTACTTGCCAATTCTGAGCAATTTGTAGTGAGACTTGCGACCGCTGTGTTCTGCGCTTAGTGGCGCACATATCCATAGCAAAGGCTGAAGTGGCAAAATTCAGTAGGGGTTGGATTTCTATTAGGCAATAACTCAGTGTCATCTCATCCGGCATAGTACTGTGCTTCCTTTGATACTTGGCTAGAAAATAGCCATAGGAGAATACAAACAGCTTCTTGATCTTGAAGCCTACAGTAGCGTTCTATATATTTGATTTCTGGTTGATCTGCTGGTGGCTGTAGTTTCTGCAGTGCATGTACTTGCCAATTCTGAGCAATTTGTAGTGGGACTTGCGACCGCTGTGTTCTGCGCTTAGTGGCGCACATATCCATAGCAAAGGCCGAAGTGGCAAAATTCAGTAGGGGTTGGATTTCTATTAGGCAATAACTCAGTGTCATCTCATCCGGCATAGTACTGTGCTTCCTTTGATACTTGGCTAGAAAATAGCCATAGGAGAATACAAACAGCTTCTTGAAGCCTACAGTAGCGTTCTATATATTTGATTTCTGGTTGATCTGCTGGTGGCTGTAGTTTCTGCAGTGCATGTACTTGCCAATTCTGAGCAATTTGTAGTGAGACTTGCGACCGCTGTGTTCTGCGCTTAGTGGCGCACATATCCATAGCAAAGGCTGAAGTGGCAAAATTCAGTAGGGGTTGGATTTCTATTAGGCAATAACTCAGTGTCATCTCATCCGGCATAGTACTGTGCTTCCTTTGATACTTGGCTAGAAAATAGCCATAGGAGAATACAAACAGCTTCTTGATCTTGAAGCCTACAGTAGCGTTCTATATATTTGATTTCTGGTTGATCTGCTGGTGGCTGTAGTTTCTGCAGTGCATGTACTTGCCAATTCTGAGCAATTTGTAGTGGGACTTGCGACCGCTGTGTTCTGCGCTTAGTGGCGCACATATCCATAGCAAAGGCCGAAGTGGCAAAATTCAGTAGGGGTTGGATTTCTATTAGGCAATAACTCAGTGTCATCTCATCCGGCATAGTACTGTGCTTCCTTTGATACTTGGCTAGAAAATAGCCATAGGAGAATACAAACAGCTTCTTGATCTTGAAGCCTACAGTAGCGTTCTATATATTTGATTTCTGGTTGATCTGCTGGTGGCTGTAGTTTCTGCAGTGCATGTACTTGCCAATTCTGAGCAATTTGTAGTGGGACTTGCGACCGCTGTGTTCTGCGCTTAGTGGCGCACATATCCATAGCAAAGGCCGAAGTGGCAAAATTCAGTAGGGGTTGGATTTCTATTAGGCAATAACTCAGTGTCATCTCATCTGGCATAGTACTGTGCTTCCTTTGATACTTGGCTAGAAAATAGCCATAGCAATAGGATAGCATTGTTTGGTTTTAAAAACTCAAAAAAAAACAAAAAACACAAAAAAAAAAAAAAAAACACAAAAAAAAACAAAAAAAAGGAAAAAAAAAAATAAAGTTATAACTCTCATTTTAAAAATGTTTAACCCGAGGGCTAGGGGTAGAGGACGAGGGCGGGGACGTGGGCGTCCAACTACTGCAGGGGTCAGAGGCCGTGGTCCTGGGCGGGGTGAGACACCACCTGCTGATGAGGGAGCAGGGGAACGCCGCAGAGCTACACTCCCTAGGTTCATGTCTGAAGTTACTGGGACTCGTGGTAGAGCACTGTTGAGGCCAGAACAGTGCGAACAGGTGATGTCGTGGATTGCTGACAATGCTTCGAGCAATTTGTCCACCACCAGTCAGTCTTCCACGCAGTCCACCCATGTCACCGAAATCGCCACTCCTCCAGCTCCTGCACCTCAGCCTCCTCCCCCCCAGTCTGCCCCCTCCCAGGAAAATTTGGCATTTGAACCGGCATACTCTGAGGAACTGTTTTCTGGACCCTTCCCACAGTCACAAACCACTTGTCCGGTTGCTGCTGAGCAATTTTCCGATGCCCAGGTTTTCCACCAGTCACAGTCTGTGGGTGATGATGACCTTCTTGACGTAGTGGAAGTGTGTAAAGAGGTGTCCGACGATGAGGAGACACGGTTGTCAGACAGTGGGGAAGTTGTTGTCAGGGCAGGAAGTCCGAGGGGGGAGCAGACTGAGGGATCGGAGGATGATGAGGTGACAGACCCAAGCTGGGTTGAGAGGCCGGGTGAACACAGTGCTTCTGAGACGGAGGAGAGTCCTCGACCTGAACAGGTTGGAAGAGGCAGTGGTGGGGCCAGACGGAGAGGCAGGGCCAGAGCTGGTGCATCAGCGCCACTGTCAACTAGTGAAGCTCCCGTGGTGAGGGCTCTTGCGGCGAGGGCTAGATCTTCAGAAGTGTGGAGGTTCTTTAAGGAAACACCGGATGACCGACGGACTGTGGTGTGCAACATTTGCCAAACCAGGCTCAGCAGGGGTTCCACCACTACTAGCTTAACTACCACCAGTATGCGCAGGCATATGAATGCTAAGCACCCCACTCAGTGGCAACAAGCCCGTTCACCTCCGGCCGTGCACACCACTGCTCCTTCCCCTGTGTCAGCTGCTAGTCAGCCCCCTGCCCAGGACCCTGGCACAAAAACCCCATCGTCGCCTCCACGATCCTCCACAGCATCCACCAGCGTTCAGCTCTCCATACCCCAGACGCTGGAGCGGAAACGCAAATATAGTGCAACCCACCCGCACGCCCAAGCCCTTAATGTGCACATCTCCAGATTGCTTAGCCTGGAGATGCTGCCCTATAGGCTAGTAGAGACCGAGGCCTTTCGCAACCTCATGGCGGCGGCCGCCCCTCGGTATTCGGTCCCCAGCCGCCACTACTTTTCCCGATGTGCCGTCCCAGCCCTGCACCAGCACGTGTCAGACAACATCATCCGTGCCCTGACCAACGCCGTTTCTGACAAGGTCCACCTGACCACGGACACGTGGACGAGTGCTGCCGGGCAGGGCCACTATATATCGCTGACGGCACATTGGGTTAACTTGGTGGAGGCTGGGACCGAGTCTGACCCTGGGGCTGCTCATATACTGCCGACGCCGAGGATTGCGGGGCCTACCTCGGTCCAGGTGTTTCAGGCCTACTATGCCTCCTCCTCCTCCCACCCCTCCTCCACCTCCTCCTCCGAACTACCATCCGTGGGCACGGCGCCATCAGTCGGTAGCTCTAGGCACAGCAGCAGTGCCGTCGCTAAGCGACAGCAGGCGGTGCTCAAACTGCTGAGCCTAGGCGACAAAAGGCACACCGCCCAAGAGCTATTACAGGGCATCACGGCGCAGACTGATCTGTGGCTGGCACCGCTGAACCTCAAGCCGGGAATGGTTGTGTGTGACAACGGCCGTAACCTGGTGGCGGCTCTGCAACTCGGCAGACTGACACATGTGCCATGCCTGGCCCATGTGTTAAATCTGATAGTGCAGCGTTTCCTCAAGACATACCCCAATCTGTCTGATTTGCTCACGAAGGTGCGCCGCATCTGTGCGCATTTCAGGAAGTCCAGCCCAGATGCTGCCACTCTCAGGGCAGCGCAGCGCCGCCTCCAACTGCCCGCTCACCGACTGTTGTGCGACGTGCCCACGAGGTGGAATTCAACACTGACCATGTTATCCAGAGTTTACCAGCAGCGCAGAGCGATTGTAGACTGCCAGATGTCAACTTCCACCAGAACTGGTAGTCAGGTCAGTCAGCTTCCTCAAGTCTACAATGAGGAGTGGACGTGGATGTCTGATATCTGTCAGGTGCTGAGTAACTTTGAGGAGTCAACACAGATGGTCAGTGGCGATGCCGCCATCATCAGCCTCACCATCCCGCTGCTTGGCCTGTTGAAAAACTCTCTGGTCAGCATGAAGTCGGAAGCTTTGCGCTCGTCACAAGAGACGGGGGAAGAATATTCCCTTGTTGATAGCCAAAGCACCCTGAGGTCTGTTTCTCAGCGCATATCGGAGGAGGTGGAGGAGGATGAGGAGGAAGAGGAGGAGAATGTTGGCGAGACACAAGAGGGGACCATTGTTGAGTCCTTCACTGTTCAGCGTGTATGGGCAGAAGAAGAGGAGTTGGAGGAGTTGGAGGAGGAGGAAATGGACAGTCAGGCCAGTGAGGGGAGTGAATTCTTACGCGTTGGTACTCTGGCGCATATGGCAGATTTCATGCTAGGCTGCCTATCCCGTGACCCTCGCGTTCAAAGAATTTATTCCAGCACCGATTACTGGGTGTTCACTCTCCTGGACCCACGGTACAAGCGAAATCTTCCCACTCTCATCCCTGGAGAGGAAAGGAGTGTGAGAATGCATGAATACCAGCAGGCCCTGGTGCACAAGCTGAAACAGTATTTCCCTTCTGACAGCGCTAGCGGCAGAGTGCGTAGTTCTGCGGGACAAGTAGCGAGGGAGAGTAGGCGAGCAGGCAGCTTGTCCAGCACTGGCAAGGGTACGC
Organism: Engystomops pustulosus; assembly: GCF_040894005.1. Lineage (NCBI taxonomy): Eukaryota > Metazoa > Chordata > Amphibia > Anura > Leptodactylidae > Engystomops > Engystomops pustulosus. The sequence goes on along the minus strand of NC_092413.1, from coordinate 188,256,448 downwards.
TTTACAAGGCTTTTGCCAGCTTTATGTCACCCCAGCAAGACACTGTCACCTGTCCCCAGTCTCGGCAGAGTAGGGCTGATCTTTACAGAAAGATGGTGAGGGAGTACGTAGCTGACCATACCATCGTCCTAAATGATCACACAGCTCCCTACAACTACTGGGTTTCAAAGCTGGACATGTGGCACGAACTGGCGCTGTACGCCTTGGAGGTTCTTGCCTGCCCTGCCGCTAGCGTCTTGTCCGAGCGGGTTTTCAGTGCAGCTGGTGGCATCATCACCGATAAGCGTACACGCCTGTCGACTGACAGCGCTGACAGGCTGACGCTTATTAAAATGAATAAAGGCTGGATTTCTCAGAATTTCCAATCTCCACCAGGTGAAGGAAGCTCAACCTGAATAATTGATCCACTCCTCCTCCTCCTCCTCATTTTCCTCCTTCTCCTCCTCTTTGTACAGTAAAGCAGAGGAAAATGGCTATTTTTTGACAGGGCCCACTGGCTCTTGCTATAGTACTTCATGCATTTAATTTTTCTGGAGGGCCACCTACCCGGTCCTCTGTTTGAAACAATTTTTGTGAGTGCCACATACAGGCACTCAATCTATTCCATTTTTCTGGAGGGCCACCTACCCGGTCCTCTGTTTTAAAAAATTTTTGGGACTGCCACATACAGGCACTCAATCTATTCCATTTTACTGCAGGGCCACCTACCTGCTCCTCTGGTTTGAACAATTTTTGGGACTGCCACATACAGGCACTCAATCTATTCCATTTTACTGGAGGGCCACCTACCTGCTCCTCTGGTTTGAAACATTTTTGGGACTGCCACATACAGGCACTCAATCTATTCCATTTTACTGCAGGGCCACCTACCTGCTCCTCTGGTTTGAACAATTTTTGGGACTGCCACATACAGGCACTCAATCTATTCCATTTTACTGGAGGGCCACCTACCTGCTCCTCTGGTTTGAAACATTTTTGGGACTGCCACATACAGGCACTCAATCTATTCCATTTTACTGCAGGGCCACCTACCTGCTCCTCTGGTTTGAACAATTTTTGGGACTGCCACATACAGGCACTCAATCTATTCCATTTTACTGGAGGGCCACCTACCTGCTCCTCTGGTTTGAAACATTTTTGGGACTGCCACATACAGGCACTCAATCTATTCCATTTTACTGCAGGGCCACCTACCTGCTCCTCTGGTTTGAACAATTTTTGGGACTGCCACATACAGGCACTCAATCTATTCCATTTTACTGCAGGGCCACCTACCTGCTCCTCTGGTTTGAACAATTTTTGGGACTGCCACATACAGGCACTCAATCTATTCCATTTTACTGCAGGGCCACCTACCTGCTCCTCTGGTTTGAACAATTTTTGGGACTGCCACATACAGGCACTCAATCTATTCCATTTTACTGCAGGGCCACCTACCTGCTCCTCTGGTTTGAACAATTTTTGGGACTGCCACATACAGGCACTCAATCTATTCCATTTTACTGCAGGGCCACCTACCTGCTCCTCTGGTTTGAACAATTTTTGGGACTGCCACATACAGGCACTCAATCTATTCCATTTTACTGGAGGGCCACCTACCTGCTCCTCTGGTTTGAAACATTTTTGGGACTGCCACATACAGGCACTCAATCTATCCCATTTTACTGGAGGGCCACCTACCTGCTCCTCTGGTTTGAAAAATGTTTGGGACTGCCACATACAGGCACTATCCAAATTAAATTGTCTCCATAGCAGCCTCCACACGTTGTCTCCATTGCTACCTCCAAAAGTCGTCCATATAGCTGCCTCCATACATCGTCCCTTTATCAAACGAGGTGTGTCAGGCAGAAATTTGGGTTGTTTTCATGGATTCCACATCAAAGTTGTTAACTTTGTCGCCACCCTGCTGTGTAATCCCCAAAATATACTGGCAAACTTTTACCATTTAGGGATATTATTTCAGCGCTTCTTGCGCATCTGTTTACATTCCCCTCACCCGGCATATCCTAAACTTATAAGAACGCTACTACACTTGATCTTATACAAAAGGTTCTTAGAAGTGCTGTTTGGGGAGTAGCCTAGAGACAGGGGCTTGGATTGGCGAAAGCTCGCCTGGCAGCGGAGCGCCAGCTCCATGCCAAGATCCAACTAACATAGTTTTAACTGCAGCACCTTTAATCTACTACTAGTTCACTGCCTCCATACATGGTCCCCTTATCAAACGAGCTGTGTCAGGCAGAATTTTGGGTTGTTTTCATGGCTTCCATGTTAACTTTGTCGCCACCCTGCTGTGTAATCCACAAAATATACTGGCAAACTTTTATCATGTACCGATATTATTTGAGCGCTTCTTGCTCACCTCCTTTGGTTCCTCTCTGCCACCCATTGGTTTGAAGCCTGAGTCCATTTAGGGTATGTCGCCATGCCACTCTCTAGCCTGCTGCCGCTGCCTCTGCATGCCGTCCCCTATAGTGTCAGGGTCAATTATTGGATGTTTTAGATGCTATCTAGCTTCATTCTGTCACTCTGTCATGGCCATGCTGTTGCCCATAATTTTGGCATAATGGTGCGATTATGCAGCCTCAGAGGCATCCATGCATGCTGCCCCTGCTGTTTCCTGTCCATTTCCGTGGTGTTTCCATCCTTTTCTGAGGTTCCCAGGTGTTTGGCCAAGCTTCCCTGTGCAGAGCCTTGGTCCCCTTGAAAAATGCTCGAGTCTCCCATTGACTTCAATGGGGTTCGTTATTCGAGACGAGCACTCGAGCATCGGGAAAAGTTCGTCTCGAATAACGAGTACCCGAGCATTTTAGTGTTCGCTCATCTCTATACATAATACATTATACGCAGACATATGATGGAAGCCCTATCTCTCCTACTGCATGGCATTCTAGCTGGTGGTGGCTGAACAACATACGTTTTCTATGGATCATAGTAAAAAACCTCTGAATAAAAAAATTGTAATGGGAATTAAAGAATGATTCATTTTAAAGGGTTGTGTGTTAAAAAAATCTACAGGTGGCCTGGGGAGGGGTGGTTCCCTTTCTCCCGCACTGCTGTCAGTTGGTGCCATATATATTTTCCAGATGCCTGGCAGAGTCCCCTGTCCCCTGATACACATTGAAATTAATGCTGGGACAGGCAGGTGGAAGTTTTCGGAAGCAGTGTGTGCCTGCCCCTGTAAACAAACTACATCTGGTAGTACCATCCAAAATTTCCACTATAAAAATATTATGCAAAATGATGCAGAAGATAATGGCCCACATTTATTAAAGTGTTTGTACCAGTCTACTGTCTGACTTTGCACTGAAAAGAAGGTTCAGACTGCTTGTACATGTATTTATAAAGTGTCTGCGCTGGTTTTGTGTCACGGCTGCACTGTGTCCAACAAGACATAAAGACCTAAGGGCGTTCCGATGTAGAGTCAGACCGTGCACCACATTTATTACTGTAACTCGGCAGAAAGGTGCTACGCATAATGGGGCATATTTACTTACACGGTCCCTCAGAGTTCCCAAAAGTGCATTGTCCAACGATGATGCACTGTGCCGCAATTCACTAAGATCGTGCACCTGATATCCTGCATGTGTCGCTTTCCCACTTCTACCCGGTGTATGTAAGTGCATTGGTTGCGACACAATTTTAATCTTAAATCCTGTGCTCAGTCCGAATCAGTTGAATCATCCAAAGACCCGCCCCCTGATTTCGCATGAAAGCCTACGCCTCCACACCAAAATCGGATCACGTGCGACACAATCTTCTGCTAAGTACCTGTCACAGCGATGCAATCCTCGAAAACCATGAAGAGTCCAATGGAAATGCGATCCACGGACCCTTAGTAAATAGGCCCCTGTGTGTTAAAGGTGCACCAAAAATAAAGATGGTGCACACTTCCCGAATAGTGCAGGAGCATCAGATTAATGAAGACCGCGCGCCAGTTTGGATTAATCTGACGCATTCTGCACACTCCACAGGCAAAAGGCCCCTAGTACAGTTTGCACTACTTTTGATAAATGTGGCCCGATATGCAAAAATCTGTTATCAAGATGCGAGCAAATGACTAGTAGAACAATGATCTGTAAGGAAATATTTGAAATTCAAAATAAAAAAGTTTCTGAGGCACAGCAGAGTCACAAAGCAACAGTCCCAATGGATCCACAAGTAGAAGTCATCAAGGAGCAAGACAGCGTATATACTGATCAATATGTATAGCTCCTCAGTGGTGCTCAACTTTGAAAAAGGAAGATACAAATGCACATAGTGAAGAAAAAAGCAGTGGCACTCACCGGCCAGATGAAATATAAACTGAATTTATTATTCGATGTAGCAGTGCGGGGAGAACACCAACCACGGCAGGTGACGGGCCGTTTCGCGCAACTACGCGCTTTCTCAAGCCTAAAATCAAATTGTTAATTTCCAATTGTCCTGTTTGACCAATTATGGTCAAATTTCTCTTGAAGGTGCCAATGATAAGCTAACCTTCTGGGCGATTGCATGTTTTATGGAAATGAGCTGATAACAAATGAAAATTGTTTGGGGATGAAAAATTTCTTTGGCCCTTTTAACAATAACTTCAGTAAACATTGAAATGAATATCTGTTCCAGATGATTACCTGCACTTCAAAATGTAAGAGTCTTATAACTGGTGGCACATTTTCATTCTTTAGTAAGCTCTGCTCCACTTATGCCCTATCATTCACATGCCCAATGTACCACTTAGGTTCTGTACTGTCAGGAGGCCGGAGAGAGAGTGGTCTCCATAATAGGCAAATACATTTGCTTTGCTTGCCCGGGAATGGTTGGGGCTACAGATTTTATTCCCACTGTGCTGGAATCAATGGAACGGCACCGATAAAAGGAGGCATGGAATTGGATTTGGTGGAGGTGGTGAACGGTTCTCTTAAAGGGAATCTGTCACCAGCAATACCCAAACCCTACTCAGTGTACACTATATGTTTTTCATTGGCTTTATAAAGTCATTAAATGCACCATTTTTATAAAATTCACTTTTATTAACCCTTTGATAAAATCAAAGAGCCTGGGGAACCCTGGCATAAATTTTAAACTTGATAAAAAGCTTCCCCACCTCCTCCGTCTCCTCACACTCCTAACGCAGCCCCTTACTCTATGTTGTTCTCTTGTGGTGCCAAGTTCTTATGCATTAGCAGTGCGCCTGTGAGCTTGGCGCTGGCCCTGTGCATCTCCCATTGCAATAAGATGCACAGTAGGACGAGCGGAGGCGGGGTAGCCTGACTTTATTCCAAAGCTCCCCAGCCTCCTCGACTTCATCAAGGGTGTCAGTAAAAGTGCATTTTAGAAGAATGGTGACATTAAAAAACTATATAAAGCCACCAATGAAAAACATACACTGAACTATCGGTACTGTGTGGGGTTTGCAGGGGGTATAGCTAGTAACAGGTTCTCTTCAAATACTTAGCGTACAGTGCATGCTTCAACACTAAGTATTGTTGGCCAACTTTATTTTTCTTGTTTTTTTTGAGTTTTTAAGTGCTGGAGGCATGTATCAATTTTTTAGGTCAGTGGTCTCCCATACAGAACCAAGATAAATTATTTGTGATTTACTTTTTGTATTTACTATTTTTTCCCATTAATTATAAATACCTAAAGGTTGTTGCAAAGAAACATCCTGTTAAAAAAAATTCCAAGTGCGCTGGAATGAGCGGAGCAGCATCGATTTTAGCCTGAAAGTGTTGATGTTGGTGGAAGTGATGACAATATGGAGGTCAATACCTGGGTTTAGAGATCTGCATCAGACTCTGTAATTCATTTATTGATTTCCACTGAACTAAGCAATGGTAGAAGCCACTGGTTTTGGATATCGAGGTATTTTAGTAAATTATTGGGTTCATGATTTTTTTTTTATAAATCCTTATCCATGGAAAAAGTTCAAGGGATAAAACATGTCATAACAAAAGAAGGGACATTTTATTCCATGGACATAATTTTAGGGGGTTCAAATGGTAAATTCATTCTTGAGCCATGGAGCCTTAGGGGTCCATTAAACGATACTTTATAACTGTGGGGGTGTTACATATTCTGCATTTGGGCCCAGCGGCTTCCAGTTATGCCTCTGCTTCCATTAACACTTCTATGCCGGTCCTGATATACATGTCTTCATTATATCAACGCTACAGCCAATCACTGACCTCAGCAGGCACATGACGTACACCAGTGATTGGCTCCACAGTAATGCAGTGACTACGGGCACACCACCTCCAGGCAAGAAGATGACATCACTGCAGGACCAGAGCCAAGTCCTTACAATGTTTGATTTCGTCAAGAATGTTGAATCCACCATCGACCAAAAGAAAAGTCCTTTGAGGTTGAGGAGTAGTTCTTCTTCAAGCCTCCGACCTCATTATAAGTCTACTCTTGTAGCGTAGAGATGTTTATGATAAGGCGGAACGTCTTTGTGCTGACATATCAGCATCCTAGAGAGGGACCTGCTCCCAAGAATTCATAAACAAAGTGTTCTCACCCCTGGCTCGGCAGGATCCTGGGGACGTCCCCTTTAATAGTCAGCTAGAGTTGCAGCCTTGCAGTTTTGTGTCCTCTCCTGCTGTGTTTTTTTTTCCTGGCTTTATTTTCTCTGCAGCATTTGCTGACTCTTCTCTGTCTTGTCATATATCACTCAGAATGTTCTGCAGTATCTCTGCAGTGCAACCCGCTTATGCCATCTCCAGTCTCCTCTATCGCCTATAGACTCAAGAGCTATAATCACATATTATGTTATAGCCAATGCACTGTTAACCCATCACAGCCTGTAATAAAATAACACCACCCTTCCATTGTGTTTTATGACATCCTCCAGCGTCTATGGATTATATAGAACACCTGGAGCGATTCCCATTATCCAGTCTAAGAACCTCACACCTCTGTCCTGTTCTCATTGGCTCCTCATTAATTGAAAGGCCGTATTACCATAAATATTGATTCTGTGCACACCAGGGTTTTGATCAGTGTGTGCAGAGCAGGTCACGTTGGTCACAGGCATATTTTATGCACATACAGGACAGTAGTGGGCTGGAATATCGGGAGGGATATTGCCCAGGGGTATTCCCTTGAGTCTTAACCATAAGCTGCAGGCAACAAGATAAAGGTCTAAGATCTAAAAGGAATCTATCAAGAAAAAAATTCCTCCCACTGCAATTAACCCCATGATGACCAGGCCTGTTTGGTCCTCAATGAGCTTTTCTTTTGTTTTCTTTGTCAACATAACTGATTGAAGGCTTGCTTTTTCATTGGATGAGCTATATTTTTCGGTGACACCATTGTAGGATTCCTATTAATTCTATTAATTCATTCACTAAATTTAATTCTGTCCTTGTTTCTTTTTAGGTAAACATTTAGACCCCATACCTTTCCAGGGGTCTCTCTATCAACAGTGATTTGCCCCTTACAGGTCATGTAAGACATAGTGCCTCTACCTACAATGCACAGTACTGAGGTTTGGGGAAAAAAGAAGTTTTGCTAATAAAACAGCATTATATGGAATGAATACATTATTGACATTCCTACAGTCCTTTTCCCATAGTCAGGAGTGAGAATTTCTGACTTTGTGATATTTCGATGATCTGTTTTATATGAGAATGAAGAAGAACACATCACAGAGCTTTTGTCTTCATTTCTTCCTGTTGCTTTCAAACAGACCTAAATTTAGACATCCCCAGATGACTCTATGAGTGTGTATAAAACAATGACATATTAACACCACACCAAAGTCATCTCTTCCCTTCACATAAACATGGTATGTTCTCGTGATTTACGTTGCCTTGTAAGATCATTACTCACATCACTTCTGCGAGACATTGTTGGCCAAAAGTTTGCGTCACTACAAGGTCTTGTTTTCACACTGTTCTGAACGTTACTACATATTATTATATAAAATGCAATTCATCCTTGATATTTATAATTCAGGATATGCTGAATACATGGTCCATGTGAATTTTGTTCCTCAAGAGCTAACAGATGAGTATTACTATGAGCAGTGTAATTATTGCCTCAGGTGCCAGAGAGAGAGAAACTGGTGCCGCAATTGGGGAAGAGGAAATCTAAAATGCCCAATCCCTATTCCCAAAGCCAAAGATATGATGGGATTGTTTGACATTGATGAACTGTGTATGGTCAGCTTAGGATCACATGACAATCTAGAGCAGTGGTCCCCAAACTACGGCCCGCGGGCCACATGCGGCCCGCGGACCGTTTTCATCCGGCCCCTGCCGCTTGGAGCTCCTGCTGAGGAGAGCAGGTCACGGCAGTCGGGCAGGAGCCTCCGTCCGTCCGGACAGGAAGCTCCTGCCCGTACCTTAATAGTGCTCGATGCGGCCGATGTGTCCGCTCGAGCACTATTATTACAGGTGGAGCGATGTGGCCGGAAGACAACCCCGGCGCACATCGCTCCTTGTACCTGGCTGCGCGGCCGCGTGATGACGTCATCACACGGCCGCGCACCCCTTCCTGACCGACAGCAGCCCGAAGAAAGAAGACGCGGGAGCCGCTGTCAGAGGTGAGTATGGTTTTAATTTTTTTAACCAGCAGCAGGGTACTATATAAAATGATTAATGATGGAGGGGCAGTATGGACAATAAATGGAGGGGCAGTATGGACAATAAATGGAGGGGCAGTATGGACAATAAATGGAGGGGCAGTATGGACAATAATTAATGATGGAGGGGCGTATGGACAATAATTAATGATGGAGGAGCGTATGGACAATAATTAATGATGGAGGGGCAGTATGGACAATAATTAATGATGGAGGGGCAGTATGGACAATAATTAATGATGGAGGGGCAGTATGGACAATAATTAATGATGGAGGGGCAGTATGGACAATAATTAATGATGGAGGGGCAGTATGGGAAATAATTAATGGTGGGGGGGCAGCATAGAAAATAATTAACGAGGGTAGCAGCAAAGGAAATAATTAATCGGGGGAGCAGCATAGAAAATAATTCATGGAGAGGGGTCCCCGTATATTTAAGAATTAATTGACCCAATTAATTAATTCATTGGGCCAATATATAAAATAGTTCACAAGGGGGTGCAGTATATTAATTGAGGGGGGTCCCAGTGTATTACGGATGCGGTCACATGTACCGCTATTTATTTTTAAACTTTAGTCCGGCCCTCCAACAGTCTGAGAGGGACCGTGAACGGCCCCCTATGTAAAAAGTTTGGGGACCCCTGATCTAGAGGGATCAGCTTGACCAAAAAGTAGGGTAAAGGAAGAATCCATGATATTGGATCTCACTTTTCCCAGTTCTGTGTTGGAAGATAAGCTATGACCTTATTCTCCTCTTTGCCTTGTAATAATCTCGGTTTTTGGAAAATCTTCTTAGACAAAAAGGAAATTAAATATGTGGTTTCTTGGTAGTCAAGAGATCTTACTAAAAAGGTTTATAGTATTTTTTAAATTCATTACTGTAGAATATAGACAATGGGGCAGATTTATCAGGGCTTGAAATCCAAATAAAGCCCTTAAATAGGCACATTCTTGCCCCACACATGTTCAGGCTCCGGCTCTAGTGCTATTCTACGCCGGGCCAGACTTGGCATTCAACTGCCACGACGGTGTACCTGCAGCCTATTAATAAATCTGGTGCGTCAGGGGGGCTGAGGGAACATCGGATGCTGGTGCACTTAGACAATGGGCCTAGATTTCTCAGGGTTTGAATGCTTGAAATCCAAATCAATTCCTGAAATAGGCACATTCCTGCCCCGCGGCTGTTCAGGCACTCCCTCTAGTACTATTCTATGCAGGGTCAGGCCCGGCCCATAACTGCCGTGCCGCTGCAGCCTCCTAATAAATCTGGTGCGTCAGGGGGGCTGAGGGAACATCATATTCTGGTGCACTTAGCGCCAGCATATAATTTGATATGGTAAATGTGCCCCAGTGTGCCTTGTGCACTAGTATTAATTATCTAATTCACTGTTAGATGAGCCAAAATTATCAAATGGTTCTATGCTCCTAATAATTCTTGTGCTTTAATTGCATCGGCTGATGTTCATTTTGGCTATAACCTGCACCAGTGTCACAGTTCACTTAGGGACGAACTGTTAGAGTCTCTATGGGAAGAGTCTGTGGCAGCCAAGGTAACAGGGAGCTGGAGGAGATGCAGGCCACAGTCCTAGCCTGGGGGTGACAGCAGAAGTACGGCTTGGAAGCAGGAACTGGCACACGACACAGGCAGACAGAAACGGACTGGCCCGTGGAGAAGAGCTGGTGGCTTGGATGCGTCTGGGAACGCTGGGAACACAGGACACAGGAGCGCCTGGAAACGCTAGAACACAGGAGCGTCTGGGAATGCTGGAGACTATCTCACGCCTCTTCTGGAACAGTTTAGGGAAGCTTGGCATGGAAACCATGGAAGTTCCTTAGGGCAGAAGATAGGGCTTTCACTTAAAGGAACAATGCTGAAGATCCGGTGAACAAGGAAGGGAGGTGCCGGATTATAAGGGCAGAGCCGGATTAGCCAGCGCCAATCAGGAGGACGCTGACACTTTAAGGCTAGGAGAGCCGGCGCGCGCTCCAGTGCGTGGCCTAGTCGGGAAGAAGGACCGTTGGAGAGGTGACTCCGGGCCAGGGGATTGCCACGCCACAGGGAAGGGAACGGGAGTACCCACAATCCATACCGAGGATCGCAGGTGCGGCCGTGACAACCAGGTTTCTGGCAGTAAATCTGGCAGAACAAGGCATCCCCAGCCAATGTCTGTTTGTATTAGTGGAGTATTGAGTGGAGGGTATAAAGTTTAAAAGTCATAATAGTTATGGCATGTGGCTGAAAATGAGACTTTTTCCATACCTTGCACTCTAAAAAGTCTTGATATATATTGGCTTCGATATGTTTCATGGTTGTACAGACCCTGTATCCAGTCAGCCATAACTTAATGTGCCAGTGGTTCAAAACGACACAACACACAATACCCTTACAAAACAAATTAAAAAAATAATTTAAAAAAAGTTAAGCAACAATAGAGTTTTACTATAAAATGCCACATCTAACAATAATGTTTGTAGTTTATCTGTAGTTTATAGACACAAACTCACTGCTATTGTTAGTCGTTCTTTGTTGATTTTCCTGCCACTTATTGCATACAAGATAAGTGTGAACATTAAAGCAAAATGATGGCCTCCCTAAAGGTTCAATCAATGTTTCATTCCCTTTGAATCCCTTGTATACAATGGAGATAAGATGAAAGTCGAATGCAAAATCCAGTTATTTACTTTGAAGCTCCCGTCATCTACTTACAATGGGAACAATGATGACATTAGATGCCCAGGCCGTGCCAGTTCAGACCTGTCCACACCACAAGGAAATAGCTTAATTATGGCAAAACAACCCCCCATGACCTAACTGAAAACACTAGATGAGATAGACCTAGATGAGATAGTCCTAAAAACTTTGAGATTCTTGTTTAAAAAAGTATATAGGTATATAAATATTATTATTATTGCCCCTACATGTTTCCTGCAGGAAGAAACATATAACCATTGACTGTGTCCAAATAAATGGCAGCAGGAGATCCTCTTAAATTTTGCTGAATCCCAACCATTTTGTTAAAATACATTCTAATATTTTAACATGACTATAGATATTTATCCAATTATTTTGGAGATTATTTTGGTAAGAAATAGAACAGTAAGGGGTTATTAGAATCCTTTTGAAATAACTTTATCTGTTATAAAATGACACCAAGATCCCAGTGTAGATAGAGCATTGGATCATTCCTTTCTGATTTTATCATTTTCCGCAATGAGTGGCATCATAGTGACATAGGTGGGGGGAGGCACCCCGGGGCGTACTTCTGTCTTGGACTGTTGCTTCTTGTATGTCTGAGTTTGACCTTGTTTTTGGACTTTATTTTTGCACATTGCATGTACTGTGCAGAGAACAGTATGTTCCTCAGAAGCCTGGTGAGAAAACATTGGCACCTAGGTAAGGTTAAAAGATTTGTTCCTCTCTAAGAGAAGTTAGAACTATATAGAAAAGTGGAAACATCAAATTGGACTTGTATTATACATTCATACCACCATAAAACATACATACTTATCCAACCTGCCTAAATCTGATGTGCCCATATTTTGAACATTAGGAAGCTAACACCTTTTGAGTCATTATAGTTATATTCAATGTGGCCACATTGACGAAAAACCTCAAACAGGGTAGGTGTATTTGCCATGGCTGTATACTGTGCATAGTTTCCATGTGATTCACCTGCACTTGCCATGTGGCCAAAGACTGTTTCCCAGAACCACTGTAAGAACTGTAAGAACCACATGCCTGCAAATTGTGTTCAGTCAGAAGAGCATTTTGGTATTTAACTCAATCCTTAATGTTTTCATTCATCTATTCTGTAATAACATAGGAAACCATACAATTATTCGTTACTTGAGTGACATAACACCTTCCCAGCCATCAAACTTAGTCTGCATGGACTGCTGAGACTCCTGAGAAATACCACAACTTCCCCAACATTCTTGGAACGGAAGAGAGACAAAGAACAGAAATAAAAGTGCCTTCCAAGATTGCGGCTCAACAAAAAGTATGTAACACAAATTAGAAGATGACGTGTTCTAGATGCTTGTATATAGTCTCTGGTTATAATATTCTTGAGACATACGCTGTGGAAGAATCAGCAAACTCTCTGATTTAAGTGTTTTGAATACATAATAAGTAGAAAGAATCCCATAGGCTTCTCTAGATTCAAGCTGTGAATAGCCAACCAACGTGGGAGCCTAAAGTTGCATAAAGTTTGCATAAATGTTGAAACTGAAAAATTCTCAACCCATAATGACTGATTTAAGGAATAATTTTGAAAAACTGTGGCAGTGGCCTTTTTTTTTGCATTTACAAATGCTGTCTGTCTCTGTGTTCTCCAAAATGCAATAAATTCAATGCAGCTTGTCATGACTAGAAGTGGTCCGAGCTCTGTGTTGAATTTTGCTAATTTGGAAAATGACAAGAGACTTGTTTTGTAAAATGTATTAAATGAACCCACTTTACACTCCATAGCAGAGGAAATAGAACCTGTTACTATCACTGTGTTATGACAGCATTAATGTTATATATGTGATGTCATATGCTACATATCGCCAGCGAAGTATTGTATCAGGGTTGTATTATATTATAAGGAGCACTTATTATAATTGCTGTTTACCGTTAAAGGACATCTACCACTAGGATTAAGGATTGTTAACCAGTAACACTGACATACTGTTGTGTTGTGCCCCCTCGGGAAGAATCTGTTCTTCTTTAAGCTTCTTATGCTCTTGTTTTTAAGGCAAAAAGGCTTCAAAAGTATGCAAATGAGTCTGAGATGCCCCAGGCTCCATTACCACCTATGGAGCCAACAAACCTGGGCATAAGAAGCTTATAGAAGAGCAGATCCTGCCAGAGGCGGCACACACCATTATGTCAGTGTTACAGGTTAACAATCCTTCATCCATTAATATAATGTGACAGCTTTGAAACAAGTATGTGATCATCATGTGGGTATTTGAGAGAGCTGGTGGAGAAAGGGGAGTTATGGCCATGGTCCAAGAGATGGCTCCATGCAAAGTGTTGATGACCAGTTACTAAGTCTTTGGTATCACCGGTCTAGGTCAAGGGATTTGCACTTTGGCTATAGAGTTCGTTGTTATATAGGCAGAAGTGGAGAAGGTTGGGTCTGGATTAGCATGGTGTACTGAAGTTTGGGTTTGCGACAACAGACAACATGGACAACATGGACAACATGAAAGTGTACATATTGAATAAGACATTTCTTCTGGTCAAGACAGCAGATTAAATAGGTGAAGAGAAGCTGTGCCGACGTTAAGAGCTAAGGGTGGTCTCCAGCCAGTTACGAGCGTGTAATATCTGGGGTAATGTACCTTGTTGTAGGAAGGGTGGGGCACCATAACTGCCAGTGAGTTGCTGTCAAAGAGAGATTTTCACAACTGAAAGACTGTGACCAGCACATGAAATACCTTAGACCATGGAGCCTCCATTCCAGAGATCCCTCCGTGTTTCCAACATGCCGTTCTGGAGAAACACTGTACTACCAAGAACCACTAAGTCCATTAATTTAAAGGGAATTACAACCTTCCAGCTCCTTTCCAAGTTTATATCATTCATGCTAAATGCTAGGTTGGCAACATGAAGACCAGGGCGTTTATCTGAAGTCAGATCCTATCACAGTGCAGTAAGCCATTAGCTCACATTGCTCATCTGTCATGGCACTGGAATCTGGCCTTAGGGGAAATGTTTTACATGCTTGTTCCATGGCTGATGCCACCCGTGTATAATAACTATTAGAACAAAAGTGTGATTTTTAAGCATAAAAAAACTCTTAAGGCCCCTTCCACACTTGTGTTGCAGATCACGTCAGAGTCTGATCAGGGTGCGATCAGGGTTCAGTCAGTGAAAAACGCACATTTTGCATCAGAGCTCAATCAGTTTTCAGTCAGAGTTTGTTCAGTGTCTCAGTTTTTCACGCGCATTTTCAATGCAATTTCAATGCGTTTTTCACGGACTGAAATGGACTGAGGACTGAGCTCTATCTTTTCTATGGCAATTGATGCGTGAAAAACGCATTGCACTTGCAAGTGTCTCAGAGTGCAGTGCGTTTTTGATGCGTCTCCATAGACTTGTATGGTGCGTTTATCACGCCCGTGACTTGCAAAAGTAGAGCATGTCGAGATTTAAACGTGCGTGTGTGCGTGAAAGAAAATGCAAGTCTGAAAAGACCCATTGGTTACAATGGGCCAGAGTGCAATGCAAGTTCTGCGCGTACCTGCTTGGTACTCACTGGTCATTGTATGTTATAGATTCTAGAGGCTATGCCAGACATTTCTCAGCCTATCATTCTATCTGCCCATTGTCTAACAAGGCGACTACAGCCCGTTTTATTTACCAACAAAACTTTACTCATAAACTACTGTAGCTTTCAATCTGCTCTTCTTATTCCATACTTCCAGTTTCTTCCTTTTTATTGTTTCTTTCTTAAGCTGAATCTGAGCTTGCAAAACAAACAGAATGGCTTGGGCTTCTACCCAGGGACAACATCCATCCACTTAGGGACGGGGATTATGCCCCCCAACAGGGTGACAGACAGCATCTCCCAGGGACCTGCTGACAGCCAGTTCAGGCCAGGACCATTTCACTGCGGTGCTGTAGACCACATAGTCAACTCAGATCACAGTCTGATCTTCCTATGATAAGAAGTAGTAAATGTACAGTATGAGGGAACAAAATTGTGTGTATGTACAGATGGCAAAATTATGCACTGTATCAATATTGCTTTCCCATCTACTATTTTGCCAATGAATGGGGGGATTATTCAATTAATATTATCAAAGTGTGGTAGTATCTAAATATAAGAAGGTACATTCCATACCTGTTCTGCCCTGGGGGCTCTATCCAGTCTACATCTGGCTGTGTTAAAACAATGAAGTATACTTACTCACATTTCGAGTACTTCAAGTTTTTGGAGATTCTTCTTCTTGGCCTTTGATCTCCCTCTAGCCTTTACTGTTGGTCCAGTCCTCTGATACGAGTAAAGCCGGCTGACCATCTAACGTGTAAGGAGTCCTATCAATGCTTCCCTGTGTCAAATGCAGATTACTTCTCTCTTGGCACTTAAATCACATGCATGCTCAGCCAGGCAATTCTGAGTCCCATGTCACTTAGCATGTTGGATTTTAAAATGCTTCATTCTGTATTGTACAGGATTTATCTGGCAAAAGCTTATTGACTTGTTTGCAATAAAATGAGGCCCATATACATTATATATGTATCAGTCCTACTCTCAGGTAACAATAGGGCTGCTGGAGTTTGCTTATTGCCGAATGTGCAGGAAATATTTTCCAGAAGTGATAGACTCCCAAATGTAGACAGCGCTGTTTCAGTATTATTACATCTCATCAGTAGAGTATAGGGAACTGGTTTGGCTAAGTTAGGGGCCATGGACATAGGTCAGGAAGGAATTACATCTCTTTATGGAGATTGCCATCAGAAGCCACTTTTTTACGTGTTCTGAATATTAAGGCTACCTTTCCCATCCTGGAAACCAAGAACCTCCAACAGACCATGGATATACCACTGACAGTTACCATAGTTAGTGGTTTTCTATAGTGTCCCTTGCTGAGTTTATGTTACTAAATAGTCACGTTGTAGACTATAGATAATCTTAGATCAGTATATGCGAATAATTTAAAGATAATAAAATTCTATAGCTTTAATATCTGGCTCTACTATTCTTTTACGTGTTCTAATTCACACCTTTTACATTTACTAATTTACACTTTTCATTTTTTGTTTACTACTGCACTTAAATAATAATTATATAATGTAACAACATTACAGGAAGTACCTGCAAAAATACATATTGAAATTGAAATGCCAACCCCAGAGCAAACAATTTTCATGACTGCAACTAATTATTCCAGAGGAGACAAAGTAAAATGTGTCATTATTACCAGCCCCTTGAAAGATAAATTGTCACTCTTAGTGGCCCAGAACGTTATAAAACTATAATCTAATCTATATGCAAATTTTGTTTAGAGGCTACTGGGACCCCAGTAATCTCTTTCAATTCCTCCTAACCAGAAGTTTTAAGCATGAAGCTGGTCTTCTTGGTAAGAGGGACCAAAAGAGGTTGCTGGGGCTTTGAGTAGCCCCTAAAAAATATTTGCATATAGATTTGATTAAAGTTTTATAAAAGTTCTGGGCCACTAACAGTTTTATTTTTTTTAAAAAAAAAAGCATGAAGCTATAATACATTAAAGGGACCTGTCACCGGATCATCTTGTTAACAAACACAACGAGGTAGCCAGCTCACCCTTATGGATCTCTTTGCAATCCTCCAGGTGCACGAATACAGTGGGGCACATTTATTTACCCGGTCCTGCGGAGTTCACAAAAGTGCATTGTCCGATGATCGTGCCGCGATTCACTAAGATCGCGAACTCTGTCGCTTCCCCACTTAGGTCCGACAGAGTTCACCATCTTCTTCCTGGTGCATGTAAGTGCTTGATCTTGCAACACAATTTGAAAGCTAAAACTAGCTGAAACTAAATCCCGCGCTCAGTCCGAATCAGTCAGATTGATTTTCTTTATTTCATCTCTTAGAAATCCATATCAACATTACAGCAGCAAACGGACAGCATAGAGTAGACCAAAGAAAATCAAATTTTTATGCATCTTCCTGGATTTCTCTCGGATCATCTTGTAGATGATAGATCCATGATGGTAGGTTTCCTTTAACTATTAGTGCACCAGAAAGGTGACTACTGGGTGTGGTGCATAATTAATCAACACTGCTAAGAAGAAACAGAGCAGTGTTCACACTAGTAAGGAGAGAACAATGTTTATCGGCACACCTTGTTTACCGAGGATGATGCCAGCAGAGCTATTATAAGATACTTAGAGGAAATGTTACTTTTTTGACCAACTTTTCCTACTACTCTCTGCATAGAGCAAGAGGGAATTCAGCCAAAATTTCTGCTGAGAGTGAAAATTAAACTACAAAAATAATGAGAAAAGAAGAGCCTAAGTAAGTGGAGAAAGAGGAACTTTCCTCTAATTACATATAATAAAAAATTTCAAAGATTCACATTTACTTTCAGTCGTCCCTAGTTAGGATAATAAAGCTGGGGCTCTTATAAGATAGGCAATTGTCCCTTTCCCTTACTTATAATGTGCTGCTGTCCTAAAGAAGTTGGCTACTAATTCCAAACTTTAACAGTGTTAGTATAAGACCCATGTTATAATTACCCAGTTAAAGTTTGCAGTTCACCACCGGTCACATAACCCACCAGCAGCAGGACTCAAGACTTCCTGTGACAGCCCATGTCCTGCTGCCTTCCAGCCAATGGTGTCATTACAGTGCAGTCATTACTGTATGGAAACCCTCTCATTCATAACCACTTCCATGTCAGTGGTCGGAGTAGTATCTGGATAACTCAGCACACCCCTCCAACCACTTATATGGGAGTGGTTATTACAGGGGGGTGGGGGAGAGTTAATACAGTAATGACTGCATTGCCCCTTCTATCCTTCAGAAGCCAACAGGACAGGGGACGTCCCAGGAAGTCCCAAGTCCTGTTGTCGCAAGTCACGTGACCCACATCGAATGGTAAACTTTATCAAGATAAGTACAAAATGGGTGCCCTTATTAGAGTCTTAAACTCACCTTGTTAAAGTTTGGTACACATTGCCAAACCCCCACGCCATTGCCTCAGCATTCCTCTTCTTGTTGTGTAAGTCACATTACACAATGTAAAATTAACGTCCAGGAATATCTCTACAAAGATACTCCCCATTTTTCTATCTTCTGTTAGTTTATAGTGGTTATGTAGACCATGTACTATTTGCAGACACTTCCTAAAAGTTTTGCCTCAAATCAGTAGAGCTGACACTTCAGACCACAGTCACCATTTGCAGATATCTCATCTGTTGTTCTTTTCAAGCCATTAAAATAAGTGACCGTCCCCAGTTTCTTCTTGTCCTCACCAGGTCGGCCATTAGAACAGGATCTGGACGTTCCCCAACCTCACAAAACCTTTTCATGAAGTGACGGGCTCTTCTTACTATTCCTCACCAGTCCCTTTAGAAACCCAGGAAGCGTCTTTGTGCTAGAGGCTTCTGTGACGGCCATGAGTCGGGTGATGTCCCATCAATCACTGAGTGTTCTCCACCAGTGCTGCTGCTATTCCCTTGTCAAGGATCACCCAACCTGGGCCCAGCAACACTGCGCCAATTGTAATGAGTTTCCTGACATGACTGACCTTCCACTTCAGCATTCTGGACTACAGAATCCAGTGTTACCGCATGGCATGCTGGTATATATCCATCATTATATTCCCATGCACCAGGCTCCTAGGAGGACACAAGGGTAAGAATAATATCACGTTCAGCACTAATCGGATTGGATCTGCTGGCTTATTCTTAGATTGAGAATTGATACAAATGAATAAAGATAGGGAATTACATTGTATCAATACTTCCTTCCTGAAATCCTGGTACATGTCAGAACAATCTGCAAATTGTAATGTGCTATTATAAAGAGATGCATGTAATATTAAAGGGGGTTATCGCGTTATGTGATAAACTGGTGAGTAGATTACTATACAACCCCGGCTGCAGCAATGACATTACCTTCCTGATGTAGTTGTGTGATGGTCACCGTACATGATTCCAGTAGAAAAAATCACTGGTCTCATAGGAAATGGCATATGACTGCTGAGGCCTGTGATTGAGCTGATGTTATACTTGCTGAAAAGAGTAGCGTTTGGTAGTAGAAGCAACAGGGGAGAAAACCCTTAAATATCTTTTCTAGAATTCCTTCATTTTGCCTGTTCACCGATTAAAATCTCCGTTAAAGCAAGCTGAGAAGAGTCATTTATTGCCTGAGATGGGTCACTTTTAGAGGCTGGAGGGTGAGTAACTTCGGTTATATAATACCTGTATATATACTTCTATATTATATTAAAGGGAACATGTCATGGCAAATTGGGACAGTAAACCACCCATAGATCCCAATGGACCATTGGTTTAGTGTCCCAAATAACCGTGTATGATTTTTTTAAGCAGGTGTTAGATGAAAACGAACTTTATCATTCCCATTGCGCCTGCATGTTGCGGCAAGTGAAGCCATCTTAGTACACCCCAGCCTCACTGTGAAAGTGCCATATGTACAGCACATGCAAAATTAATCCTGGGCATTATGCCAGTGTCAATTGCCGTATTGTGAGAGGAGGCGCAGGCGTGGGATGTTCAGATGTGAGACCGAATGAGTGCCTCATTGGACTCACATCTAGGTAAGTATAAAAGTTTTTTTACATTTTTTCTGCATAGAGCGCTCATAAAGGTCCATTTGGTACTCTAAACCACAGGTCCATAAAGACCCATAGTTGGTTTAGGGCTCATATCATCTTTTAAATGCCATAAGGCTTGTGGTTCTATGAGCTAAAGAATCAGAGATACAAACAGTTAAAGACATAGGACCTCATTTACTTACCTGTCCGATGATAATGCACTGTGCCGCGGTTCCCTAAGATCGTGCGTCTGATATCCTGCATGTGTCGCTTCCCCGCTCAGGTCCGACGGAGTTCACCATCTTCTTTGTAAGTGCATTGTCTTGCGACACAATTTGAAACCTAAATCCTGCACTCTGTCCGAATCAGTGGGGTCGTCCGAAGGCTATCCCCCAATTTCTGTTGCATGAAAGCCAGCGCAGCTGCGCCAAAATCCGATTATGTGCGACAAAATACCAGCGAAGACCTGTTAAATACCTGTCAAAGCCGTGCAATCCCTGAAAACGGCAGAAAGTCCAACAAAAGTGCGTGCATCGACCCTTAGTAAATAAGCCCCATAATTGGAAGCTGTGGTAAAGATCCATTTCTTTCCTGTTTCTTGAACTGTCTGTATCTTTGTTTTAGCATGTTTCTAAGAACTATAGAACAGAAGAAAAAGATACTGAAGTGACAATCCCGCCGCTGCCTCTAAAAGTGACTCATCTCATGTAAAATATGGCTCTTCTCACCTCATTTTCACATGATTTTGAAGGAGATTTATAATAGGTGAATGGGCGAGATTTCAAATAAAAGAGGGAATTCTAGAAAGAACATTTCATATCCTACCGGAGTGGAGAAGTATTTTAACAGGGTATAATCTAGTGACAGGTTGCCTTTAAGTATCACTTATTTTGTTTAGTTTTTTTTAAATCCATAAACCATTAGTTTCTAGGACATCATTCACAAGTGTCTGGTCCAAGTGGTGGGATCTGTATCTATAGTACATTTATGGCACATCCATAGAGTCCACATACTCTGTACAAATAATAGATGAAACAAAGTTATGTTCAGAATGTATGAACTCATTTTCGTAACCACAGACTGTTCCTTCCCAAGAAACTATCTCGCTAAAACGAGGAATGATTTATTTTTGAGCAGATAATGATTTAATATAATAGGACAAGACAATCAGAAATCAATACCATGTCCTAAGCAACTCTCTTCAGAACGCCACAGACGGCCCTTGTCCTCAAACTTCCTCCACTTAATAAAAAAACAAACAAACTTTTGTCATGAGTTTATAAATGCGGAGCCTGTTATGTAACAAGTCACAATGAAGAAACACAAGAGGTTTTTGTAAAAGATTACCAAAACATACATAGTCAAGATGATGGATGATCTCGGTAGGAAGCTACCTGTGCCACGTAGGCTCAGCTTATGGAAAAAGTCAAAATTTGGATGGAATGTACAGTGGGGGCTTAATGTATGAAACTCTCAGGTGTAGTAAGCTGCTTAGAGAATACGTCCCATGCTAATGTACATGAATGCCTTCTATATGATAGAACATACTCCTGACTTCTTCTCCCCGCCGCTCATATATCTTCCAGAGCTTTCCCTATTCGGATCATTAAGCTCATCAAATAGTCCAGTGTTGATGATCTCCTGCTGCCAGCTGATTGGAATCGCGCCAGTGGCAAACCTCTTGAAGAATTTGGCATCTTTCTCGTCAAAGTCAATCCCTTTGACCTCAGAGAAATCAGCTATATCTGCAATGTCCTTGGCATAGACCACAGATGGGTCCGGTACAAACGGTGGGTCTACCATTCCAGCTTCCAGCCTTTGGAAGTTTATAGATTTAAAGAAAGAATGTTTTCTGGGGTCATCATCATTGGATCTGCAAAAGATTATATAACAGGTCAGTCAAAAAGACAAGCACCAATACTGAAAAAAATGTTTGCTGTGTGACATAATGACCTTCTGCTTGTTCACTCAATACTCTAGAATGTGAACCTGTCAACATATTTTAAGCCCTTAAACCTCTTCCATAGCGTGATATAGATAAGTAGTAGCTTTCCAAAGATGCCGCTTCAAAAGAATATGCATTACAGCATAAAGGAAAGAGTCACATGGGCGGTCCAAGTATCCTGAGGAGGAGTCATAGGCAATTCAGGGTGACTGATAACCAACAGGTGATGGGCATAACCAAGCCAGGTGATGGGCATAACCAAGCCAGGTGATGGGCATCACTGGTGCCTGACAATTGGGTCTTAAGTGAAAGCAGCTATGTCCACCCCATTGAAATTCTAGGCGAAAAGAAACTAAAGTTACAAAAAAAAACAAAAATCCTCAGTGCTGGAACTTATTCAGACATTGGTTTCCTATACTAGTTTCTATACAATCTAATCAACTTACCAGTATGTTTTGAAGTGTGGGAGGAAACCGGAGGACCCGGAGGAAACCACCCACGTTGACCCTAATTTATATATATATAAAAAACGTACCATATAGTAAATCTGCCCAAAGCCCAGCACATTTTTCTGATGTGGGTGGCAGGGTATAAGTTCCAATTTTTGCAAATTCCATAGAAGTCCAATGACCTCTACAGGGAGTAAAGCAGGCGTGAATTGGTGTAAATGGGTCCATGAGGCTCAATTGTCTTAAAGGGGTCCCATTTCATCAAATAAATGTCATTATTTGTAGGATATCGTATACAATGTTTCAATATACTGTCTGCATTCATTCTCTGTGTTTTCTAGATCTCTAGATCTTCTAAAGGAAGCTTCATTGTTTACTTCCTGTGGATAGAAACGGGTCCCTGGTCATGTGATGTCACACAGGTGCACAGCTCTGATTACTCTCGGATACTAACGAGCACCTGTGTGAAATCACATGACCATGATCAGCTATCAATCCACTGGAAGTAAACATAGAAGCTTTCTATAGATTGACAGCAAGCAGAGATCTAGAAAACTGTGAGGAATTGATACAGAAAGTATATTGGAAAATTCTAGAACTTCATCAAACAAACAACAATATTTATTTGCTGAAATGGGAACACCCCTTTAATACATGGCTCTTTCAGAGGTGGATATTCACCTTTTAATGGACTTTATAGCATATTATGTGGTTATCTTCATTTTCTAAGCTCAACAAAGTAGTATCCTACAGTGAGCATTACTAGAAAAGTCAAGAATTACAGATAGAGATTGAAGCTGATTGTGAATAAAGGTTTTTCTGAAAACAAATGTCCAAGACCCAACTGGATCCACAGAAATGAAAATATTAATGATAATTTATTAGATATTTATTAGTTACTTTACAGTTTACTATTGTGCATAGCCAAAAACTATACTCAGCACAACGGATAGGTTTCTGGAGACCTGTTTTACCACTTAAATAAGATCCTATAAATATCCCCCACACAGTTGTACACATGGATGTTTTCTGGGCATTGCTCCATGTCTTGGACTATTGATCTCTGTCCAGGTTGGGTTGAAGTTCTCAATACGTCGGACGCGGATGTGCGGAAACATTAAAGTGTGAGCCAGACCCTGATGGGAACTTTCCGTAAAGAAATGTATTAAGGTGCTGTCTTGCAATAGAAATTTTTATTTTCCGTAGAATGCAATTAAAATTGAGTATATTGGGGCACATTTACTAAATTTACTAAGAACAGTACAGTCTGTACTATGTGCAGTTGCCTGTGTATAGTGCAGAGGGCGCCAGATTCAGGATTTCTGGTGCACGTTTTTCATGAATCTGGTGCCCCCCTGCACTGCTCCAACAGAGTGCACCAACTTTTTCTGGTGCGCCTTTAACATAAGGTGTGCAACACATTTCTGTCGGACGTTGCATGATTAAATCTGCCGCACGCTTCGCACGCTGCTTTTAGTGCAAAAATTTGTCTCGCATGAAGAATAGTGCAGCTGCGCTTCGCAAATGTGGTGTAGACGCTTCTTACATACTTGTTCAAGCAGTTTGCACTAGAAAGAACATGCAAAGTCCAAAAACTGGTGCGCGGCCCTTAGTAAATGTGCCCCATTGGGTCTAAAAGTGTAAAAATTCCATATTGAATTCAAATTTCATATTGAAATATGAAGTCATGTTGAATTGGACCCATCAACTCTTCTGGCAAGTATTTTTTTAGTACATTCTTGAATTCTCAATCTTTGTTTTTAGGACTCTGCATTGTCTTTTTCTCTATAATCCAAATCTAGAAATGTATTAAAAAATTACTAACTGGGCATTACCAACCCCCCTGAGGTCATTTGCATTGTATTTTGTCAATTGGCACAGACAACACCATCTCTGAAGATATTAATTACGCAAAATCTGTAATCGACTTGAAGAACAATAGAAAAAAAAATCATAACTTAAAAAAGTATGTATTTCATCTTCACGTCTATTGATTTAGACATATTTCTAAAACCTTGTAAATTCAGTGGCGTTCAGGCTACGAGTTTGAGTTGACAGTGTAAGGCAGATGCTGTCTGTTACCTACAGCGCCCTCTACTGGGGGATAGCATACATTTGGTGCACAGACTATATAACAAACGTAAGCATTTCTTTGTAGAGTCCATTATTTGCTGTTGGAAAATACATGTTTGCCTATAGTTATCTTCTATTATCTTCTAGATAAGTGGTTTCCGATACAACAAACTTATCAGGTAAAAGTCCAAACCGTTTGATCCTTATTTTTTGCAAAGCTAGAAGTTGAGCTATTCATGTAAACTTGAACACCCGTTGTTGGGTTTGGAGGATCCAAATGTTTGAGAAGTGTATATCCCCATCTACTCCTTTTGGCCATAGTTGGATTCACATCAATAGTCCTTCTTTGTCAAAGGTCATTTGGTAGCTACTTTACATTTTTGATCTGTTTTTGTTATGAAAGATCATATTGAGTTTCTAGGATTTACTTACTATTATATCTGTATTATTCAATCTGAATGTGAAATTCACATATGGACCTATTGTAGGCCAGGGGTGAGTACTCATAATGGTAACACTCCCATCAATCGGATACTGACTGTATAGCTTACAAACATGCATCAATATCTTGGTGATCCCTTTAATAATAATAATAACAATAATTCTTTATTTATATAGCGCACACAGATTACGCAGCGCTGCATAAAGCATGACAAATTGGTCCCTGTCCCCATGGGGCTCACAATCTAAACAACCTAACAGTATGTTTTTGGAGTGTGGGAGGAAACCGGAGTACCCAGAGGAAACCCACGCAAACACGGAGAGAACATACAAACTCTTTGCAGATGTTGACCTGGGTGGGATTCAAACCCAGGACCCCAGCGCTGCAAGGAAGAAGTGCTACCCACTCAGCCACCGTGACAGTATACACAGATTTTTATCAAAATGTGATAATTTTATGTTACAAAAACCATTAGAGACTATTTATTATTTGAAGTGCACCAGAATTACATAAAAAAAACTGGAGCAAATATTTATTTCTACATACTAGATACTTGTACAAATGACATGCACAACTTATTTGCCCTCTGTTGTAAGGGTACGTTGGGCAAATTTCCGACATGTGATAACAAGGGCGCGCTAGGACCTATCCCACTGTGGTCCTATCCAAACGTGGTCCTTTTCCTCCCCTCCCCCTATAAACAGGAGGATTGAACATCGGCAGTGAAGTACAGGGTGTTTTCCCCATTGATATCACTTCCTGGGTTTGCCCATGAAAGAAAGAAAGATATTTACACAATACAGATCATTTATAACCCCCTTACTTTACAATTTTACTCAGTTTCATTGCTGTTTTAGCTCCTATCACTCAGTGATGGTCAGTGTAAGATTGCAGAGTGTGAGTGGGAACTCTCTAAGCAGAAACTTCTTGATTCCTCTGTGCTATCAGATGCTGTGTGCTGACAATGTGCTTAGATTATTAGGGTCCAAGTTTATCTACACTATTATTTAGCTTCTGAATATTCTACTTGTATCTGACACATATAGTAAGAGGGATGAGACAGACCTGAGATGAGAGATGATGAGATATATTAGATAGATATAAAATACAATGACACTCTCAGCTCTGCTGCCTCACCTAATCAATAAAATACACAGTCAGCTCTGCTATAAAGACCTTATCTGTCTGTAGCTTGTAGAGTAAGTCTCTGCACACTGCTTCTTGTCGGCAGGAAGTCTCTGCACACTGCTTCTTGCCGGCAGGAAGTCTCTGCACACTGCTTCTTGTCGGCAGGAAGTCTCTGCACACTGCTTCTTGCCGGCAGGAAGTCTCTGCACACTGCTTCTTGCCGGCAGGAAGTCTCTGCACACTGCTTCTTGCCGGCAGGAAGTCTCTGCACACTGCTTCTTGCCGGCAGGAAGTCTCTGCACACTGCTTCTTGCCGGCAGGAAGTCCCTGCACACTGCTTCTTGCTGGCAGGAAGTCTCTGCACACTGCTTCTTGTCGGCAGGAAGTCTCTGCACACTGCTTCTTGCCGGCAGGAAGTCTCTGCACACTGCTTCTTGACGACAGGAAGTCTCTGCACACTGCTTCTTGCCGGCAGGAGGTCTCTGCACACTGCTTCTTGCCGGCAGGAAGTCCCTGCACACTGTTTCTTGCTGGCAGGAAGTCTCTGCACACTGCTTCTTGTTGGCAGGAAGTCTCTGCACACTGCTTCTTGCCGGCAGGAAGTCTCTGCACACTGCTTCTTGGCGGCAGGAAGTCTCTGCACACTGCTTCTTGGCGGCAGGAAGTCTCTGCACACTGCTACTTGGCGGCAGGAAGTCTCTGCACACTGCTTCTTGCCGGCAGGAAGTCTCTGCACACTGCTTCTTGTCGGCAGGAAGTCTCTGCACACTGCTTCTTGCTGGCGGAAAATGCAATACTTTGCACACATACCTCATGGCTTCCACTGAGCATATGCAGGTGGCGTGTTCTCCGAAACGTCACAGTCTGTGGCTTACATCATTTTGTGAGGCATTTGGAGCAGTATGGGTCTCTGTCCGAGATCGAGACACGTGAGTTTTTTCCACTTATGACGTTTAAATGACACTATACTGGCGACTAAGTAAATGAACTGTTGGGAATGTATATAGTCACGATGTCTACAGTCTAGATAATTGCAAGCTACTATTGGGTGAATCACTATGAATTTGCTTTTATACTTTCATGAATATTGAAATTGTTAAAGAATAAATTTGAAGTAAATTGAGGAAAGTTTATTGCATACATATTTTGTGGTCATTTTCTTGGACGCTTTTCATTGGAGGTACACGCCTCTCCTGATACTATGAAAACTACTTCATACTGTCACGATGTGACAGGTCCTAAAACCTGTGTCCAAATATCCTCTAATTCGACAGCGTTAACCTGGTGATTCCCTAATTCTTCTTTAAAAGACCACTCCACTGATTCGGGTGTTGTTAGAATTTTTTTTCCCTAAATGTTCCAAAGTAATCATTGTCATTATTTTGGGATCTGTACTGTGAGTTGGGTGGTGCCAGGTTAGGACCACCCATCATGAGCCTTACTTGTATATTGGATAGTGAAACAATCCCAAGCCTGAATTAAAACGTATGATCTGGTCATGTCAAGTGACTCTCACCTGCTACCCAGTCGCTGTTCAGGCTTCTTGGCGAGCATTAGTCTGCATATATCCTTTGCCTCTTCGGTAAAGTTTGGATTTTGGAATTTGACCTCTTCCTCCAATGTCCTGCGTTTCACCTCATCCTTATTCTTATCCTTTGGATCTTTAAACGGCGTCTGCGCTGCAATCATTTCATATATAGTACAGCCCATTGCAAACCAGTCAACAGCATATGAGTAATTCTCGTCCTTTAGCATTTCAGGGGCCATGTAACCATTAGTGCCCGCCTGCAATGCACATAAAGAAAGCACAAGTTAGATCTTCTGCAAATGTCATATTACATAATAAATATGGTTAATGTTGTCAAAAATTGCTCCTTTGCAGGTTTCAGTTCCAGAATTGCTAAGAAGTTATTGCTTCCAATGAAGAG
The DNA here is from genome assembly GCF_040894005.1 of Engystomops pustulosus. Lineage (NCBI taxonomy): Eukaryota > Metazoa > Chordata > Amphibia > Anura > Leptodactylidae > Engystomops > Engystomops pustulosus. The sequence continues at coordinate 188,228,664 of NC_092413.1, read as the reverse complement.
AGATAAAACCTGAACTTTAAATATGAACCAGAACTTCAGTCGTAGGATGACACCATTAATAATAACTGACCACACCTGCGGCCCTGGCTTTAGATAAAGACTCAGCAAGCTGACATTTCTGAAATTTCACCATACACTCTAAGGCTATATTCACACTGCCGTTGCCCGCCCGTGCCGTACCGTAGCGGGCAACGGCAGTGTACGGGGAGAGGAGGAGGAGGTGAGCGCAGCTCACCCCCGCCCCTCTCCATAGCAACCTATGGAGCACGGCGCCGTATTACGGGAAAAGATAGGACAGGTCCTATCTTTTTCCCGGGTACGGAACGGTACGGTGCCGCACTTGTGCTGCACCGTACCGCTCCCGTAGGGTGCCGTGCGCCCATAGAAGTGTATGGGGGACGTATATCGGCTGTATATACGTCGGCCGTATATACGTCCCCCATACGTTAGTGTGAATGTAGCCTAAGAGTTGTATGACTCACTAAAAGGTTAGTCTGTGACTACTGATCAGGCAAAGGCAGAAGCGGCATCTAGAAACTGATATTTGTTCATTCTGCTTAATCAGACACAGAATTGCATGATGATCACACAGAGATTTCCACCTAGGTATATCCATGCAGCATATTTCCACACTGTGCTCCTAAAAATACCAGTCACTTACAGTATAGTAATAATAAATATTATTAATTATCTAAATAATTAATATATACATAATTTCCACACTCTGCTTCTGTGTAAAAAAAAAACAACAAATTCCTCCACACAACAGAACTGAATGTGCAGTGCTACCTGAATATATAAAAGATATCCATTAGGTCATACCCTGTCTCTACATATGTCAAAAACACCAGACACCACAAATGACCATGATCGGCTGTTACACGTATCACAAATAGCCCAGATACCAGAAATGTTCACGTTCTGCCAGGGGCGTAACTTTAGGGGGTGCAGAGGTTGCGATCGCACCTGGGCCCAAGAGGTTTAGGGGGCCTTTATGGTGTCACTTTCCCATATGAGAAGACTATTACTATAAACCATACATTATAGTCGGGGGCCAGGCACAGACTTTGCACTGGGGCCCATCAGCTTCTAGTTACGCCAAAGCGTTCTGCCCCTTCACCTATAAAAAACACCTATGACACCACAACTAAATCCCATCCGCAGATAAATACCACAAAAAAGCACACATTTTTGTATTTTTTTATATAAAAATGGAAAATCAGTAAAGATCAATCTGATTTTTTTTTTTAGAAAAAAGTGTAAATGGCCACACTATGCTCCATTCATATATCCCAAAATACACAATATCATCTGCATATAAATAATACACTGTTTTTACTACAGGACACACTATAAACTTACACTGTACCCATAGAATATATACAGACCGCCATAAATTAATATATTCATTCCCACCCAATATGTAGTATACAGTGCCCCCTTCAAGTTAGATATTTTCTGGAGCGTCTAGTTGTCATTTTATTCATACATTTCTAGGAGGGACAACAGAGGAATGACAGAAGGAAGAATTGTAAGACAGGGGATGGTAAATTCAGGGGAAATAGAATAGACTCGTCAGGGGAGCTGACAAGTCCCCTTTAAATCAGGAATCCATTTACTTATTTTGTACCCACATATCAAATATACAAATAGAGTGACCTATAATTTGCTAACAGCCTTCTCATCATCATGGACCTCATTACTCAATCTCTGTAAAAGTTCTGCATTTATACTAAATATATATGTTAAATGTGCCCTAAAGAATAAGCAGCCCCTCCCCCAATGTAATACAACACGGCTTATTGATTGCATTGATGCATGTGACATCCATAACTAATTGTGCTGACAACTGTAAATTAATCAAGTGTGTGTTGGTTGTGAGTCGCACGAATCCCTGTGCTGGTCTGGCAGCTGTGTGCTCCTGTATACACAGCATATTGTACATTAGTACTTGATGAATTCTATATTGTTCAGGACTGAGCAGGTGCTGAGTCCCAAAATGTTACCGTGCTGTGAACCTACACAAATATCGTAGTAAATTATACATTTGACAACAGTTAGTCACATTGAAGTTAGTTAGTCACAACAGTTATTATTGAAAGAGGTTGTCTAATTTAGAAATGCCATTAAAAAATGGGATGCGGGGATGATAGAAATTGCCCAAACAAATGTTCTTAGCGACACAGAAGAAAGGCACATTTCCATGCCTCAATTGCTCTGAGTGTACTAATATACTCCGTGGAGATACATTATATCATCCCCACACTGGACAGCCCTTTAAGATACAGGGATATTACACATGCAATTCACAAAATGTGATCTATTCTATCAAGTGCCCCCTGTGGGTATCTATATATAGGGGAAACAATACAACCTGTCAAAACCCGCATTAATAAACACAAATCGACCATCAGATGCAATAATAGACTACTACCCATCCCTTACCACTTCCATGATAGGAAACACTCCATATCCCAGCTTAAATTTCAAGTGATCGAACAGATTGAAACCCCCCGAAGAGGAGGAAATATTAAAAATCTTCTCCGTCGCCGTGAGGCGTACTGGATACACACTCTGGGGACCTTGGAACCGCGAGGGTTAAATCGCGATTATGACTTAAGTCTTTTCTCATGATCACAATGTGTAGCTTGCCTTATATCTATTTACCTAATGTTAATTTTGTTCATATTTGTTATTTACTTTGTTTTTACCTCTCTTTTCAGAAGCGCAGCCAAAATGAGGATAATACCTGAGGCCACGACGTCACACCGCGGAGGATTCCGGTAGGATGTGACGTCAGTGGGCAGGACTTAGTTTGCCACTTTGTATTTAAGTTTGTTATGTCCAGTCATTTAATGTGGTTGATAAAGGCTCGTGTGCCGAGCCGAAAACGCGTTCCCATTTCTTGGGTGTCCCTGCCCAGCATGCTGTAAGTTGAACTTACAATAAAACTTATTTGCATTTAGTTGATGAGTGCCGGGATCTTCCTTAGTATCCATTGGGGACAGGGACCGATTTGGCAAGCTGTGTGCAGTGCTGCGTAAACTGTAGGCACTATATTAATAATTATTATTATAATATAACTGTATTTGACACTCCGGTCCTGACATATTTCACAACCTAACTCCACAACACTAGAAGATGCCTCTGACTCTAGCTGCCCTGACCTCGGCTTGTACCTGACAACTCCTCTGGCTGACATCTACTTGGAACTTGTGTCTGAGCCCTAGACTGGCCATCACCTACACTGTGACCACTTTTAGATGTAGAAGTCTGGTGATCTCCCTAAAGCAAAGTCCAGATCTATGTAGAGGGATCTAAGGGTGACAACCAGGGAGGTTGCTGGAATAACACTAATTGGCAGTGGCGGAAAGTCTAACCACTTGGTTCAGAATCTCTGATCACTACAGCCATACTGTCCAGTGGTTGTGGTTTCAGAAAAATAATGACTCATAACAAAATGATGTTTAAAAGCACAACAACATGTGCTAAGAATATGGTCTGGTCCTCAGACTCCAGATTGTAATCCAGTTTCGAGATTATCTAGGTAGGTGTGTTCAAGATACTTAAAGTAGAATACAAGCCATGAGAAGTCGGTTCATTGGTTGCAATTAGAGATGAAACTTGACCAACAAAATGTCCCGGATGTGATGGCTGCTAATGCTTAGAGAATTTTAGGAAGTCAAGACGTATTTCATTAATTCATCAGTACGCAGGGGAAGCACGGCAGCTCAGTGGTTAGCATTAAAGCCTTGGGTCAACATCTGCAAAGAGTTTGTATGTTCTCTCTGTGTTCGCGTGGGTTTCCTCCGGGTTCTCCGGTTTCCTCCCACACTCCAACATATACTGGTAGGTGGATTAGATTGTGAGCCCCATGGGGACAGTCACTGATTTGGCAAGCTCTGTGTAGAGCTGTGTAATCTGTGTGCGCTATATAAATAAATGAATCATTATTATTATTACAAAACAAGCTCATTCATCTATAATATACTACATCCATATTTATAACAAATTAGCTCCTTTTTTTAATTTCCAAAAAATATTTTTTTTTAGATTCTAGTGGTGTATATGAAATTCTCCATGTATTCATTATTTATTGTTGCTGCATTGCAGTTGGCCAGTGTGCGCTCACTCTCCCCAAGATTCACAGGATATAACATGACACATTTCCCACTGTGCAGTATTACATGGTATTCATCATAGAGTAGAACCACTCTTAATGGAAAAATACTAACTAGCCAGAAGGCCTGTAACAATGTGTGGAAGGGGGCAATGGAGTCACGATTCCTTCATGAATTCCTGACTTTTCTATAACAACCCTGAATGCAATGCTTCCCTCGGAGTGCCATGTAGTCAGTATGCAGAGCACATTAGGATGATGATAACCACTTTTTTTTTTTTTTTTTACTGCAAATGCTTTTAATATGAAGGAAAAGCTCTATGGTATTCTTAGGCTGGGTGCGGCAACTGCAGCCCGGGCACTTACACAGCTCAGAACCAACCGTGCCTTCCAATAAATGCCTTATAAGAGACTTATTGATACTTGGCACAGCAAAACTTGGCAGCTGCTCCGCACAGAGATTGTCTTTTTGTGCCAAGAATAGTAGTGTCAGACCAATTAGCCATCATTTTAGAGAGAAGAGAGAATTCTATTACTGGAAAAAGAGAACTAAGGGATTCACAACTTTGCAAACTCTGGAGCTGAAATGAGGTTAAAGTCATTTTATATCATAATATCAAAAGAAGTAGAAAATAATTGCTGTCAGATATTAGTCCACAGACTAATACACCCTATGATATCTGGAGATGACTCAGATGTTGTAATTTCTGATGTCCTTCAGAGAAAAAAAAGTACTCGAAATGTTACTACTCACTTCTACGGAAATGATTCCAATACTGCAACAAGTAAATTCCAAAAAGTGCAATGCAGGGATTTCAATTTAAATGAACCATCCACATCCTCAACGTTAATCTTTTTCTCCCGAAAAAAAAAAAAAAATTTTTGCATAGCTGAAAGCATAACCTAGATTTTTTTTATTATTTTAGAAGTGAATCATGCAAATGATAATAAGAAACTTTGTATTGTACTTTATTTTTGTTTGCTCCTTTCTTCTCTTGTAGTGAGCAGTGTATCTGAAAGCTTTCTCAAGTCCATACACAGCAGAAGGACAAGGAAACATTTTTCTTAAACAAGATATAAAGAAATGGGGGTGACCTGAAAGGCCAAGCACAATCACTGTACAATGTATGACACTGCGCTTGGTAGGGCATGATGTATTTAATTTGGAAGTTCTTTAAAATATCCCTTCATCCTTAAAGTAGCCTAAGTAATGTATACAAAGGAAATCAAAACTAAGGCTAGCCATGTCAGTGCTGTGCGGGTGATTTTTTTAGGTCGGATAAAATGTCTTGTTACAAAGAACTTTGACGCTATGGATCCAAAAATAAACGTACGCGTTTCACTTCTACTTACTTTTTCTTTCTCAGAATTGCCAAAAGTCTTCTAATCAAACACCCCATGGATATGGATATCAATTTTTGTTTGTTTTAATAGAATGTTATAATATAAATTGTGCATCTTAAGGAAATTGAAGAAACATTGGGGCTCATTTACAAAGGTTCTGGCGGACGCATTTTCGTCGGGTTGCCCAATGATTTCCGTTTTGCTCTGTATTCCCCCGGTATTTTAGTGTACGCAATCGGATTTTGGCGCATCGGCGCCGGCTTGCACGCAACAGAAGTCGGGGGGCGGGCTGATGGATTCAGACAAACCGTGGAATTTAAAAAAGGAATTGTGTCGTAAAATCAAGGACTCACATGCATCAGGAAGAAGAAGGTGAACTTCAGCGAACCTCAGCGCGGATGCAACGGATGCAGGAACACGGGCGCACGAGCTTAGTCCGGACAACGCACTGCGGGATCGTGACAGTACCGGGTAAGTAAATCTTCCCCATTGTTTCTAACTTAAAGGGGTTGGACTGTTTTTTGTAATGTGTGCGTAAGTGTAGGGGGACAGGATATTAAGTAATTTGCCAATATACATCTATTACTAGTTCTGCTCCAGTTTCTTGATATGTAAAGTGAAGCCTCCTGTCTATTACCTCATCAGCCAGACATTCCTGTACATAAAATGGCTACGGATGGAGGGTCATGTGATCTCTATCTGTCCATGAGCAATCACCCTGCCACGACCTTATGATATTATTCATGAATATAAGATTAAAGGGGTATTCTCACAAAGATTAGATTCCTAAATATGCTCAGGATAACAAAATAACACATTCTCTAATTCACTCTCATTAACAAGTGGTGGTGTATACAATTTTGGTTGTAACGGCTCTGGATACGGCTATAAATATTATGACTATGGTCAGATGCTTCTCATGAAAAGCCCTCTGTTGTCTGCACACTGCAGTGCTCTATGCCTCCTACCCCTCCCCCCTGCATTAGAAGACCAGCTCAGGCACAGGCACTTCCTGTCAACAAGCAACAGTGTGCAGAGACTTACTCTACTAGCTACAGACAGATAAGTTATTTATAGCAGAGCTGACTGAGTGTGTTTTATTGATTTGGTGAGTTAGCAGAGCTGAGAGTGTCACTGGCTCACATTTATCAAAACAGTGCAAACTGCACTATGTGAACTAAGCAAGGTGCACATGATTCTTGAATTGTGGTGCACGTTCTTCATGAATCTGGCACCCCTGCACTGCTCTGGAGGTGTGCACTTTGTTCATGTTGCAGAACTGTGGCACAGACACAATTGTGGCACATGTCAGACAGAATTGGCGCACGGTCTGACTAAGCAGTAACAGCCCCAAAAGTGGCACATTTTTTCTGTCTTGTCGTACACAGCGCAGCCGTGACATAAAACTGTGCACACAATCAGTACAAAGTCATACAGAAAACTGGCACAGACACTTTAATAAATGTGGGACATTGGGGGTCATTTACTAAGGGCCCGATTCGCGTTTTCCCGACGTGTTACCCGAATATTTCCGATTTGCGCCGCTTGTACATGAATTGCCCCGGGGTTTTGGCGCACTCGATCGGATTGTGGCGCATCGGGGCCGGCATGCGCGCGACAGAAATCGGGGGGGCGTGGCCGAACGAAAACCCGACGTATTCGGAAAAACCGCCGCATTTAAAAACCGGAAATGTGTCGCTTGGGGAGCGCTCACCTTCACCTTCTATGGGATGGTGCATTCCGGGGCGTTAAGATTATTTTCGGCGCTGCAGCGCCACCTGGTGGACGGCGGAGGAACTACCATCTTAAATCCCAGCCGGACCCGAATCCTGTGCAGAGAACGCGCCGCTGGATCGCGAATGGGCCGGGTAAGTAAATGTGCCCCATTGTGTTTTATATCCATGTCATGGACCTCATCATCTCTCATCCCTGATCTGTCTCATCTCTCTTTTTCTATGTGTCAGATGCTAGTACAATGTTCAGAAGCTAAATAATAGTGTAGATAAACCTATAACCTGATAATGTAAGCACATTGTCAGTACACAGCATCTCACAGCACTAGAGGGATCATGAAGCATCTTAGAGAGTCCCTGTCCACTCTCTGGAATCTTACACTGACCATCACTGAGTGATAGGAGCTAAAACAGCAATAAAACTGAGTAAAATTTAAGAACTTTCTTTCATGGGCAACCCCCTTTAAGGTCCTGGCAGGGCAATTCTTCATGGATAGATAGAGATCACATGACCCTTCATCTATGGCCATTTTATGGACAGGAATGTCTGGATGATGAAGTAAAAGACATGCGGCTTCACTTTACATATCAAGAAAGTGAAGCAGAACTATTTATAGATGTATATTGGTAAATTTCCTAATATCCTGCCCCCAGCACTTACACACACAGTACAAAATACATGAGGAAAGGTAGCCAACACTTTTTAAGCAAATAGGGATAATATTTAAAGTATGAATTTTCAAAGACTAAATTAACCACCTATCTTGAACTCAGATATGAAGTTGTAGTGATAAGAACTAAATGATGAGAGAGAGACTCTAAAGACAGGCCGGAGGCCAGGATAATCAACACCCCAGCAGTGCTCACCCTTATATAATTAATGGTGTGGGGAGAAGAACCTCTCTACGTCTACGTCCTTTCCCCAGTTCAACTATAGGTTATGGCCTACTCACTAAAGGTCACAGGTATAAGTCCTCATCTTGATTCATAGATCATAGGAAAATGTGGCATAATAGACATTTATGCTTCACCAATGTCCGTAATAATTACAGGTAGGCTTCTGCAGTAACAAGGTCACTGGCAAAGAGGTGGCTTATAAGGGAAAAGCTGGAATTAGGATAGGATGCCCACAGGGCAAGATATCAGCCAGGAGAGATTCTGAGGCTACAAGGTTGGTTTACACCTACTAGCGATAAAAAGGCAATTATCCTATGCCAGGCCTCCTGGTGTCATCACAAGGGGGTGGTCAGGGAATCTTAGGATCTATTTAGATGAAAGTCTCCAGCTAATAAATGTCCATTCTTAGGGGGTCCCAGGTGTACAGTTGGATTAGGTCTTTGATCAGTTCTGTTTTAATCAGTTCTTTTTTATTTAACCAATCTGTTATGTTTTGCATTGTATGTGTATGTGTAATGTGTCACCCATTTTGTATAATAACCCTGTATAATTGTAAGCACTGTCCTTTTGATATTAAACTTCAATTTAATAAGAGCCTTCTCGTGCTCTAACAATTCCATATCTTTGAGGAGACATTACCTAAATTGATAGCTTAATTTGTGACTGTAATATTATATTGGTGCATAATATATATTAGGTGTCTTGTCAGCCTATATAATCACTCAGGTTCTTGAGGGTGTAGACGTATCAGAGCAAAGTCCAGTGAGACCAGGCAGGCTCCCTGTCTCCCGGTCAGCGAGCAGCAAGGATCCTGACAGTAGTCCACATACATAGAACAACTTTTTAAACAACTAATAAACAAGTAGTATTCTTAGAAGCCTTGGTCAGTAGTATCTAATGGATCCCTATGGGTCCCAATGTGGATAGTAGCTAGTCAGGAGCTCACAGAGACAATCAGGGTACAAGGTAGTAAAGGTAAATGACAACTTATGTAAAGAAATGTCCAACCCCTTTAAGCAAAGTTTGACACTTGACTACTGACTCTGACAACTGACTTTTGACTTCAATATCTGATTCTGATACCTTATTGTATAGAGGCTGAGTAACTGTCTCAGGGTGAATCAACAGGAAATCCAAAAACAGATGAAAACCCCTTCACTAGAAACACCCAGGAGCATTGAGGCCTGGGCACCCACCATTGGGGTGCCTCCATTCTTTAATTACAGATTTGCCATATGGTAAGATGATCACTTTTACAATTTTTTTGTTATTTTTTTTCTTTTTACTTTGAGCAATCTGAATCTGCTGACCACTTCTTGAGTCTTCTTAAGACATTAGAGGGGACCCATGACAGAAACAGTATACGGACCCCTTATTATCCCAATTCCTTTCATAAAGCACCATCCTTATGTCCGACATGATATGATAAGCTATAATCTCAGACTAATACAAAAAAAAATGCAAATGCAAAAACTGTAAAGAGCCTTTTAAAAGTAATCTCAAACATAGGAACCTGCATCAGGGTGATAGAGGGTCCTACTTACCTACGGGGCCCTGATACAGCTATGCTAGCTACAGCAATACTATGTATAAAAGCCTAGCATACACAACCCCATTCTGATATCTGCTTGTCCTGCATCAATAATTTACATTATCATTATTCATATATGAGAACAAATTTTGGAAGGAAAATATGCAAGATGATTGATGATGAATTATAAGTGGTAGCAGAAAAGACTTCATAATAACCATCCAACCAATGAATCATGACATTTTTTGGAAAGATACAAATCTATAAATTACATGGTAAGAGATCTGCTATGAAAAATACATTTGGGAAGATGCAAATAGCAAAAATAACAAATTTATCACATTTGTGGATGGTTGAAACTCATTAGTTGCACTATGATGAAATAAAGGTTATCCAGACACAACATAGAACAATTTCTCGCTCACATATGGGTACGTATAATCTGGTTTGAGACAATGGGACACATTTATTAAAGTGTTTGCGGTAGTTTTCTGTCTGACTTTGCAGCTAAAGGGGCATTGTGATGCTGATCTGGGGTGTTCGATGCCGATCCGGGGCGTTCAGTGCACCTCATTTATTACCGCAACTGGAAAGAATTGTGTTGCACTCTCTATGTTAAAGATGTGCAAAAAAAGATGGTGCACACTTCCCGAACAGTGCAAGGGTCGCCAAATCAACAAAGACCATGCACCAGTATTCAATAATCTGGAGCAGCCTGCGCATTAATGAGGTAAACTGCTCTATGGGCAGGATTTACACATTCTGGAACAAGCACGACTGTCGGCATCAGAGATCAGTCTCCGGAAAGCACAGCCTGACTTTTTAAAGTGGCGCACGTGTGTAAGTAATTAATGGGTTAATAATCATTCGAGCGCCATAAAAATGCCGACATCAATGAGATGTGCGCCAAAATCTTACATGGACTGCGCCTTAATTTTGCTCTCTAACCATTTTTTTTCCTGGTCTAAAAATGCTGACAAAATACACATAAATGTGACGGATAATGTGGAAAAGTTAGGCCACACCCACTTGAGCCAAAAAAAGACGGAGGAGTCAGGATAGTCGGAAACATCTGTTCTTTCTGGCGCAAACTCATTATAAATGATCTGCAACAATTCTGCGCCCAAAAAACCGAAAAGATCACTGCATTTTTTAGGAGCAGATATGATAATACATGTCCCCCCATGTGCGGTTTGCACTACTTTTGATAAATCTGGGCCAAGGTGTATTTATACAACACCTGGTTTCTGCTGCAGCCTAGTGACAGCCTAATGAGCCAATAAACTTTCAACAAAATGGAATAAAAATGGCAGATTATGATAAACTCTTTTATATTCTTTATTAAAGAAATGTGTTCATGCTTCCATCTTTTTTTCTGCCTTTCTTCCTTATTTCCATTTTTTGAACATCAGCTTGTATCCTCCGACAGCTGAGAGATAAAGGAACCCGATAAAGAGTCTAATGACTTCCCACTTTACAGACAATCCCTGGATAGTCTAATCTCCTCAGAGAGCTGAATCATGAAGGGATATATTCTCTAGGTATGGAAAGAGTTAATCTTTAGCCTCCTTATCTGTCTGATGTGGGTGGACCTCAGATGCATTGCTCAATGCAGTAGAAGAGCAGAAAAAGGGTACAGAGAAGCTACTTGATGAACAAATGAATTATCATGCAAAGTTTACCATTATCACCTAATCTATTCTAAAAAAAATAGCTAGTTTATTTACTCTTTGAGTCATTACCTTTATCTCTCAGCTGTCAGTGGATACAGGACAGAAAGCTGATGTACACAAACTTCTTAAATAAGGATGGAAAAATAAGGACACAAACATTTTTTAATAAAGTATATTACAAAGTTTACTATTATTTTTTGCACTATTGATGTGTGCAATTTTATAGAAAACTTAATTACGCTTTTCAAAAATGGTCATGTCACACCTGGATCCTAAAATAGCAATATTTAATGCTACAGACTCTCAGGTATACACACGCTACATGCATGTCCAATTCCTTATCTTGTTCTTTCTTAGAGATGCCTTTTGTTGTCAATACTCTTAGTTTGTATTATACTCTTAAAAACATCCAATTATCTACCTAATACTTAGTTTGGTCCATATATTTAGCAAAATTTGACTGTGCAAAGTGATGCAACTATCAATGGATCAACAACCGTAGGCCGGACTAATCCTAGAATCTGAATACAGGCGGTCCCCTACTTAAGAACACCCGACTTACATAAGACCCCTAGTTACAAACGGACCTCTGGGTGTTGGTAATTTACTGTACTTTAGCCTTAGACTACAATAATCAGCTATAACAGTTATCACAGGTGTCTGCGATTAAGCTTTATTGTTAATCCTGGTTCTGATGACAATCCAACATTTTTAAAATCCAATTGTCACAGAGACCAAAAAAATTTTGGTACAATTATAAAATATACAGTTACGATTTACATACAAATTCAACTTAAGAACAAACCCATAGATCTCGTACATAACCCGGGGACTGCCTGTAGTGAAGTAATATATGGCTACCAATTCTCAGCCATCACCAATATATACAGAACAATCTTATAGTACGTCACGTGGCTGAAAAGCATGTGAAACACAAATGCCATCAGAGACATGTAGACCTCAGTGTCTCAAGTAAACTAGCAGCTAAGTAGTTCTCAAATGGTTAATTGGCAAAATCTTCTTACCATCTGCCTTTAAATTAAATAGCCTCATAAGGTCCTTAGCGAAGACCAAATCCTAGGGAATTAAGACTTGCTCTTATAATACAAGGTAAAATAGCTCACTTGCTTCTTCTCCTTTGCCATGGGATGTCAGTAGTCATTGAACAATGTGCTACTCACCCTTGTTGTGATGGCTTGTCCTTCCTTTACTTTGACTGCAAGTCCCAAATCAGAAAGCCGACAGTTGCCATCGTCATCCAGGAGAACATTTTCTGGTTTCATGTCCCTGTAGATGATCTTCAGAGAATGAAGGTGCAAAAGCCCACAGCAGATCTGAGCTGAGTAGAAGATCACTCTCTTAATCTCTAGACCCTTTTCTCCAATGTTATAGATATGAAACTTCAGGTCTCCTCCATTCATAATGGTCATCACTAGGCACAGGTGGCTTTTAGTTTCATAAGCATAGGCTAATTCCACAATGAATGGGCTGTTAACTTTTTCAAGGATCTCTTTTTCCAACAAAGCCATCTTTTCCCCATTCTTTTTCTTAAGACGCTTCTTGTCCAGTTTTTTACATGCATACATCTGTCCCGTGTTCTTTACTTGGATGGCACATACCTGCAAGACACAACACATGGGTTACATCAAGATTTCCATGTGAGATCTGTAAGGCTGAACTACAGGCGGTCCCCTACTTAAGAACACTCGACTTACATACGACCCCTAGTTAAAAACGGACCTCTGGATATTGGTAATTTATTGTACTTTAGTCCTAGGCTACAATAAACAGCTGTAACAGTTATCACAGGCGTCTGTAATGGAGCTTCAGCGTTAATATTGATTCTTATGACAACCCAACATTTTTAAAATCCAATTGTCACAGAGACCAAAAAAGTTCTGGTTGGGATTACAATGATAAAATATACAGATCCGACTTACATACAAATTCAACTTAAGAACAAACCTACAGACCCTATCTTGTATGTAACCCGGGGACTGCCTGTATGTAGAAAAAAGTATCCTCTAATCTTTTCTCAATGGTCCATTTCCGAGGTAGTAATTTGGGAGTCTAATCATGTAGGCGATGGGGTGTAAAGAACATCTATACAAAATTACTAAATTATTGTCCACAGTTGCGACCTCTTGTCACAAGTTATAATAACTAAACCAATTCTGCGATACAGACTGCTATCTGACATTTTAGATTTTAGGTGAGCTATGAATTAAACGGTAAAAGCTAATTCCAAGATGATACAAATCAGCCATGACAAACAACAGAAGATAAAAGTCATTCGTAGAGTTGAGCAGACCGGATGGTCAGTTCGGTTAGCTGACCCAGACATATTGGCGGGTTAGTGCTGATCCCAAATTCCGAACCCCTCCATTGGGCCTGTTCATCTCTATTCATTCAACATGTTTGTGTGTAGGAAGCCTTACTTAGGGTTTATTCAGATGGCCAGGTGCTCACCCAGACCAGAGCACAGGGGCAGGAGGAGGAAGGGAGCAGGGGTAAGCACTTTTCACCCCTTCTTCCCTCCTCCCTCCATGTCCTATATTTTTCAGCACGGCCACCCAACTCGGTGATGGTGTGGTGACACACTTTGTGCTCACTGGACTGTCATTGGGAGCCATAGAAGTCTATGGTTACTTGATCTGGTCGCAAATCATGCAACCATATCATGGCCGCCATAACGCTTGTCTAAATGAGCCCTAAAGCATTGGATGCTCTCCTAATGTGTTTCTAATAACACCAAGCAGGCCCAAAAAGAGTCACCTGCTTTGATAAAGGATAATAAATGGTAATGTGATGTGATTATATTTGAATCTGATTGCCCAGCTAAGGAAAAGCAGAATTTGGCATTGACATACTGCTAGTAGTATTTCAACATTGTCTATGTAGTTATTATTATACCTGCCTTGGATGTGCCAAAATGAGGCTCCAGTCATAAAAGTGAGGACGGGGTCTCTTTAGTAGAACAAAACACCAATATTCTATTAATCTAATATTAGAAGAGTCTTAAACGTCTGTATTTTTCACCAACTTAAGAGTGACCTCACCCACTCAAGCTTGTTTGTGTTCCTCCGTTCACTAATCTGCTTTTTGTAAGGCAGCCCATCTAAATCTTGACATGTTAGTATAATTGTGCCTCAGGTTGGATGTGGTCACCTCTTCACCCTGGTAATTACCCCAAGAAATGCTTCTTTTCACTGCGGGAAGTCATCACTGCATACAGAGGATTACAGGGAATTAGAGAAGGTAGAAGGGGATGTCAGGTCTCAAGTCCTTCCTAATTGCATTGATGTAGAGTAATTCCAAGGAGAAATCATTCACCTTGGGCCTTGCTTCTAGTCCACCCATTATTTGTATCAAACAGATAGACATTCAGTCATTTAAAATAGGTTTTTCTGAAGGACCTCCCGTTTCAACATTACAGGACCCTGTCTTTATTGGGTTGGAAGTGATAAAGACATATCCAACATATTGATGACTTCTCATCTAATCTCTGGCCTCGGTTAGGTAACATAACTGGCACATGCACCATACATGAACACTGAGGCCAGTGGTTGGCTGAACCAAGGGATGTGCCATGATCATCATCATCATTATGGGATGAGACCTTCTCAGCCTCCAGTGATATTACAGAGTTCCTAGCTTGGCTACTTATCTTACGTTAAAAAAAAACAATAATTATTTATGTGTTTAGATATGAACTGCCAGATCCTTTTTTCTTCTCATATCATTAGTGATGAGGGCAGATTTTAAATCCAAAAGGTGTGGGGCACCTCCATTTTGGGGTGGATCATCACTCCCTGTGACTTCAAGTGCTCACACGTTACATTGATTTAAATGTTGCCGAGTTAACACCTGCAATCGGTGCCAGCACATTTTAAGAGTGTTAAGGATGGGTAAGGGGGGCCCAACTATTCTCCGCTCAACAATAGTCCTTATCCATATTAGGTATGGGTCAGCCAGTCCCATCCATGGGTCTCAACAACTTTGCGATTATTTATGAATTGAGTAGAACAATCCATCCACATATCGACTACACATCAAACCAGCCATCAAAGGCTTAAGTCACATTTACTTCTTCCAAAAGAAACTAATTCAACCATATCTATATATTACAATGTCTTCTGTGGATATTAAAGCTAACCCATCATTTGCCAATGATCCCTCCAGGATATCATCTAGCTTTCATGGTTTCTACATCATCTAGATTTATGTGTTGGTGCTCAATCTTATCGAAGCTTATAGGTGAGTTTTGATTATGAGTATTATAGTTATTATATTTCAGGCTTTTATACTCTCATCAAGTGGTTACCACAAAGCCATAACTCTCGATGGCTTATATTGACTAGATATTGATTGAGTCAAAGGTCAGTGATTCACTAGGGGGTTCATAAAGCCATATTGCTTGCTTTCATTTATGCTAAGGTGAATGGTGAAAGCAGAATTATCTCTACTGTTCTGGTCCACACATCATAGTGTAGGAGATAAACAAATAGGGAATCAAATGATTTGGACATTTGATATAATTCAAGCCAATATAAATCCTAGGATATAAATCCTGGACCAGCACCAAGTCTTTCTACTACATAATTTAATCCTCATCCAGTACTGGAAGCATTAACTAAATGATCGAGAGATAAAAGTTATTTTCACAAATTATGTTCAGACATGGCTACTGGCACTATTGCTGGCATCACGTTTATCGGGATGGCTTAATTTTTATTGATAAATGGAATTTTTTGAAATGTAAGGGATAATCACTCATTTATAGAACTTCCTTTCGATGATACCCAAGTTATCACAATGTTCTCTACCAATATGTAAGAAAGCAAGAGAGGAAATCTAAGTTCCTAAATAAGTTCTTACAAAGGAAGAACATATACAGAAAACCTCACTCACAGATTTAGTCCCAGTCCCAAATGAGGAGCCTATTAATACATAGGAACAGGGCTACAAACTTCCTTGAACACAATCAGGAAAAATTACTTTTAGTTGATGATCTTCTTTCTTGTGATCAGGGTCCTCACTCTTCTAGTACAGACAGACCCTGGGTTAAGTATAATATATGTTCTTTAGGTTTGTTCTTAAGTTGAATTTGTATTCAAGTCGGAACTGGCATATTTTATCATTGTTGTGCGAGGCAAATTTATTTTTGTCCCAGTTATAATTAGATATTCACATTTTTTTGCTGTAATGGGACCAAGGATGATCAATAAAACTTCATTACTAAAGTAAAGCATCCAGAGATTTCACCACAGGTCACATCTGGCAGAGAGGTCTGTAACTAGGGACCATCTGTAAGTCGGATGTTCTTAAGTAGGGGAACGCCTGTACAAATCTATAATAAATTAAGCTGATCTTTTATTTAATATTTTTTTTGCTTCTACATATTCTATGCCTTAATGAGTTTTGGAATTCTATTAAAAAGAATATAACTCTGATATTGAATGCTCTCCTCCACCAATTACCAAGAATTTGGATAGGGAATAACTTTTATACTTGGCCCAAACCCTTTACACTTTTCATATGTTACTCCTTAAGAACACCCGACTTACAGACGACCCCTTGTTACAAACGGGCCTCTGGATGTTGGTAATTTACTGTGCTTTAGTCTTAGGCTATAATAAACAGCTGTAACAGTTATCACAGGTGTCTGTAATTAAGATTTATTATTAATCCTGGTTCTTATGACAATCCAACATTTTAAAAATCCAATTGTCCAATTGGTTGGGGCTACAATTATAAAATATATAGTTCCGACTTACATACACATTCAGTTTAAAGGAAACCTACCACTTGAAGTGGTAGTTGTAAGATGCATATACCGAGCACCAGCTCAGGGTGAGCTGGTGCCGGTGCTTACTTTCATTAGTGTCCTAAACCGCTGTATCGCTAATGAAAGTAAGCACCGGCACCAGCTCACCCTGAGCTGGTGCTCGGTATATGCATCTAACACCTACCACTTCAAGTTTCCTTTAAGAACAAACCTACAGAACCTATCTTGTACATAACCCGGGGACTGCCTGTATATTAAAACAAATTAATTAATTATAAATCATTAAAAAAAACTTTTAAAAAATCTTCAGGGGATGTAAATGGTAAGGATCTGTGCTGCTTGGCTCCCACTAGCAACTCTGTGCACCATGCCAATTCAATAGAATGGCTTTGGGCAAATAATACACCACCCTAGACATCAGTCATTGTTCACTTGAAAAAGGGGTTCTTTGCTACCCTGAAGCGTGTTGTGCTATTTGAGATATTAAAAATAAAACTCCTTTTTCCAGCATAATAATTATATGAATCCTCCCTACCACCAGTGTGCGCCAGCTGTTTACATTTAAACTTTTCCCTACTGCGATTCAATCCAGGGTGTCTATTGTGACCCCTTTTGGAAAGCAGCACCGTATGGTATCTATATGAGAAGAGACTTATAGTTCTGCCTAAAAACTTGCACAACCAAATCTGGTGTGGCCCTCTCCTCTTCTCTTGAGCACAAGCTACAGCTTATTACAGAAATTTCTACTCTATCAGTGCTTTTTCTCCTCTTCCTTGTCTCTCCATCCTTTAAAAATTCAATATCTGACTTTTGTCTGAATTGCTTATACCCAACAGATTTTAAATTCAGGAAATGACGGGAACCCTCCAGTGGAAGTCCTAGGGACGTTGTTGGGGTATTGTAATTTTAATGTTTCCTGACCCCTTTAATATCTGATCTAGTGATCTATTTTTCATCACTTCATGCATATGCAACTATCCACCACAAAGTGTAACTTCCATCTTTTAAAGGTGTAAAAATTTTCCCTGAAAATAGGACCTAGTGCAATTTTTTTTTTCAAGATTAGAAATAAAAGGCCTCACCTGAAAATAAGACCTAGCGACTGTCATTAGACAGGATCACTGACTATGGTGGTGCAAATGCTCTACAAGCAGCTACCTGGACAAGAAGGGGTCATTTAAGAAGAGTCCTATCGCTAAACATGAGAGATTGGGGTAAATGATTCCCATAGAAATGGAGCTCCATGAAATTCAGAGATAAGAAAGTTATAAGGATGTTAGAGAAGTTGTTGATATGATGGTCTTTTAATAAAAAAGACGGGGATAGTTAAGTGTACCCTGAATTGTTGTACATGTACATAGAGTCACAAGACTCTATTCAGATGTTTGTGCTGATGTAAGTGATGACAGGACTACAGTATATTAATAAATGTAGATTTTTTTTGTTCCACAACAAATATGAATTCTTGGTCGTGGATAGCATATTCTCAGAAAATAAGACCTAGTTCCTTTTTAAGAGCAAAAATTAATATAAGTCACTGTCTTAATTTGGGGGAAACAAGGTAATATATCTGTGCCCACCTTAATAGTTGTATGGGCGATGGACAACCTAACCTTACGTTATTTAGGTGAAAGTAACAAGCCTATAAAATCAATGGCTCAAAAAGTCAAGGAACAATTACTCAGGTTACATTTACTATCCAACATTTTGAGTTCCACCATATTTCATGAATAATGGCAGTCTAACCCTAAAGGATCAAATATAATTCTTGGTGGTTGTCTCAAAGAGGTTACACTTAATTTATGTGGCTAAATGTCTTAAGGAAAACTCAAAGTGGTGGTCTCAAAAGCAGTAATAATACTCAGATCTGAGTAATGATTTCAAGATATATCCATGGACATGGCCTATTAATTGAGCTTACTGTTAGGATGAGAAGTGAATAAACCAGCAATGCTCTACCACTTCTTCTCCAGAGATTGCATACAGATCTAACTTTCATTGCAAAAGGAGATCAAACTGCTATAAACTGGTTTCATAGACCCATTATCAGTCTTAAGAACTCCATGTTCTCTGCATTTATTACATTTCTGACAGAAATAGAGATATCTAGATGCTTAAAAGGTGCCACTATGAAAAGTACTCAATACATCTATCTGCTAGAAGCAGTAAAGTGTCCATACCTCTCCAAAGCCACCTTTTCCCAGTACCCTGAATTCGTAAAAGTATTTGTGCGTGATGGGTTGCCTCTCAAAGGCTTTCCACTGGAGGAACCTATCGTAGAAGACGCTGTTCTGGTAGTCTTGGAATGGTGTCTCCTTCAGGTAGTTATTTACCTCCTCCTTAGCTTGTTGAAGTAATGGTGGGAGCGCGCTGAGCTGTGCCTCCCGGATCTTTTTGAAAAGATCTGCACTTAGGAAAGGCAGCTGACTCTCAGAACTTTCTTTGAACCTTTTGGTAACAAAATTCTGCAACAATTGATCCTTCAGCGCGTCCTCCTCCAGTTCCCAGTCGTTTATTTCATCCAGAAAAGTTTGCGGCACCTGGTACTCAGGCACTGAGGTTAGGAAGTCTCGGAATAGTCTTTTGCCGATGGGTTGCTCTACACAGATACTTTGATAGTCCAGGGGGATAGAGTCTTTTATTTCATTGCGACAAGCATCTTTGGGAGGTAGCGAAAGACTCTTACGCCTCTTCTGTAACTCTTTCAAATCGCCTTCGCTACTTTTTCTGGCCTGCAAGTAAGCTGTGTTAGCTATAAGATTATCTAGTCCTCCCATGTCACACATAGCTGCCTCGGAGCCTTAGCTATACTCTGCCTGCCAGGACAGAGGTCACAGGACCGATGACTTCTCCTCTCTCTGCCTTCTTGTGGCTCTCTTCCTCCGCTCCACAGGAACTGGGACAGAGGGTCCAGCTGCCGGAGTTAGCGTTAAATACCACTAAGGGATTTTCATTAAGACCCTTTGCTTGTACCATTTGTGGAAAGTGACTGGTAAGAGGTTTCCCTGCTGTAAGGAGCTTTTGGCATGCTATGTATAGCTGCTGATTACATACAGCAAGGCAGAGGCAGAGGGACATCAGCACATGTACAAGAGAGAAAGAAGGATATGCAAAGCAGAAGTTGTGAAAAAGTTTGAATAAATTACATAATCTTACACTACTTGTTTCCGCACGGAAATACTAGCTGTGCAAATCTGGGCTGACTTTGTCTCTAATTATATCAGAAATAAAAGAACAATGGGAGGACTGACAGATTCCCATTTCCCACTATATTTCTGGGCAAAATAGAAAATGGATTATTAGACAAAGTATAAAAGTATAAAAATATAACTTCTCTCATTTCAAACATTTGGCAAGACTTATGCAGGTTAACCACAGACTAAAAAGTACAGACAAGCAAAAAAAAAACTGTCTGTATATTACGTTTAGGAAATGTGGCTGAGCATTGTAAAGGGAAGGCTGTTATATACTTAAATGCTGAGCTGCAAAGTATTTCTCGAGCAACTGACTTAATGTAGTCAACAACCCCTCCATCTGTGCATAGTGGTATGTGCCACAAGAATGCAGTTAGGACAACAGAGAGTGATGCCTTGTTTGATCTGGAACAGACCACTGCGCACTAATAACAAGGGGTTCTGACTACACAATCATACAAGACAACAACAATAAATATATTACGTTACAAAAATTGTATTTTGTCATTATCACCCTATTATTGTACAAACAGTGGACCAACACATAAGCTTATTAAAATTAGGTTTTCTCTAAAAAAATACTTTTATGCAATGCGCCCCAGAAAGTGACTTCCCAAAATAGTTGCCATAAAGTTGGAAGCAATATAATACACTGAAAATAAGGTTCCAACTTTAAAAAGATCAAAGAAAATTACCTCCCTTTTTCCCCTAGATGGAACATGCCTCATCCTATACTTTATACCTTTTCTCTATCAGTCCAATCTGCTATGGTTAGGTTTTTTTTTTTTTTTAAATTTTGTTAATTTTTTCACTTTTTCTTTTGGAATGTTAAATCTACGCTCATCTCTTTTAACTCACTGGCATTTATTTCTATTTACTTTTTGTAGATGTCATACCAAGGAAATAAGGACTATAAACAGTAAAAAAAAAACAACAACCCCAGTGGTAGCATGTGTTGTACTATTCCATACTGCAGCTCCTGACTCAAAGCTCTAATAGGGGGCCCTGTTCTAACTGAAGCTAACGTTTTGTTTCATTTTTTCTGCATCTTTCTCCTTTAGTGAGCAGTGAATCTGAAATTCTTCTAAGAATATTTCCCTTGGTGATTCAGCTCTGAGGAGAGAAGACTATCCAGAGACTGTCTGTAAACAATAAAGTCAATCAACACTTTATCTCCCTGCTCTGTCAGTGGAGAACAGGACAGAAAGCTGATTTACACAAACCGCTTAAAGGGAACACGTCACCAGATTTTACACTATTAAACTACAAGCCCACTCTGGTTGGGTATGAAATGCCCTTTCCAGAATTTCCAATAAAGAATTTCCTACAGGAGGAGTATGACTTGTGTCACCCCTATCTCTACGGAACCTATGGAAACATGCTATTGAGGTCATATTAAAGAGAGAATACTCATCCAAGAGGGGATTCTAGAAGCACATTTTGTACACTACCAGAGGGGGCTAGTAGCTTATTGGGGTAAAATCTGTTGACAAACAAGAAAGGCAGGGGAAAAAGAAGGACACATGGGCATATTTAGTTAATAAGTTATATTACAAAGTTTACTTTTATGCACCATTTATTTATACAATTTTATGGCAGGTTTAGATACACTTTAATGCAAAATAACAAATTGAATTGTGGCAAAGAATAAATCCTATAACACTGTAACGCAACACAACGTTATAGTACAACATGGTGTAATAGGGGCTGTATGGAGAAAGCATATTCCATAAAGGCGACACTTGCCATTAATTGTAGTTAGCCTGTTAAGTGCTGTGGTCTCATGACATCATCATAGGTTGTCTCCCATCATCAATTGGTTGTCTCCCAGGACTGTCATGCAGCCTGATCTGTAGTGAATTCAATATTTACTGCAATACTGCATTATTGTAGTGTAGTGTATCTTCGTTCCATTTCATGTAATTTTTTGATCTGCATTTTCTGTTCCGGCGTTCTGTTCTGTTACAGGAGCAGAACACACTTGAACTTTTAGTGGCGATGGAATTGCCTTATTATGGGAGTTGGACAGTAACATCATGGGGTCCATAATTTTACAAAGAAAAAAAAAACGGTGCCACCTGCCTCGCTGTTCTTTTTCATGCAAATGCCTGAGCATTTTAATCTTAGAGATTATAGGCTGTACTGCAGTTTCCTCTCTATGATTGACCTGAATAAGAGCCTTGTAATGCCAGAACTCTCTAGCCTGGTGCAGCACAGTGATCCAGCTACAGCCGGTCTGTACTATTTACCCTCCCTACAATAGTCTAGGTAATGCAATGGGAACAAATCAGCATGTAATAACATAAGCCTTGAACATGTTTCCCCAAGAAATCCCTGGTGGTGAAAGACAAGGCAAATAACAGCTGAGCTCTGTTTTACTCAGGCTGTGTGTTGGAAAACCCAAACTTAGCTCTGCAGCACCGAGCGTTGCAGGTCATGTTCAGTTCGACTGTAGTGGGTTATATCTGCCCAACACATGGGCCCTAAAAATAATTTTTTACCAAAAAGTAACTGTTGAAGAAGATCTAACCTCTGGATATTTAGTGGTAGATTCCTAAGCCACCCTCATCCAGGATCTCTTCTTAAATTTTGATTTTAATTTCTCCTGTTTGAAAAAAAATTATAACTTTTTAAAATATGCAAATGAAACTCAGGAGCCCTCAGGTCCCCTCTGTGCTCCAGCAGCATTGACAATTACCCGCCTCCACTAGAGGGAGGTGGTGAGAACATGATGGGGGAGGTGTGTATTCAGTATTCAGGAAGACGGGTAATTATCAGTGATCACTGGAGATTAATTGGCATATTTTTAAAAGTCTTGTCCTGAGGAGCTGCTTTAATAAGTATGATCCATAGGGTAGATTTCATTTAAAGTACATCTACCACCACGAGGATTGATTGTATGCAAATAAGCCTGAGGGGCTCTAGGCCCCATTAACACCTATGGAGCCTGGAGCCCCTCAGGCTCATTTGCACACAGTCCTTCATCCTGGTGGTAGATGACCTTTAATCTAATGTGCCCATTACATTTGGATCCAATTCAGATAGCACTATTGGAGCTGGGGAACATGAGCCAGCCACATCTCCTGGCCTTGAACCTGCTGTCTTCACAGCATCATAGGAATACATTAAGCTGTAGGTCTGCAATCATTCTAGAATTTACAACCCCAAAGATCATTAGGATTCCATAATGGGCACCATCATGAAGTGTACCATCTATTTTACACTACACATACCTGTATTACTTGCTGGTCTTATGTCCTAAACTAATTGCAATGTAGATATTGGTGATGCTGGAAGTTCGGATTCTTAGACCTATACTCAGGCTGGGATTTGTAGTTGCTAGAATAAGGTAGGTTCATGAAGTAAACCGGTGGTTAGATATGTGTTAGAACGCGCTATATTAGTTTGCCGGTGTTAAAAAAAAACACTTATGAAAGTGAAAAAAAATATATATATTTTTTTTTAAAAAGTACCCTCTTCCTAGACACGGTGCCCTGGCCTGATTGTGCCCATTCTGCCCTCAATGACATCAGGCTGGTCAGCTCTAGCTTATGTCAGGCCATGGCAGATTATTGCCACTTACTACTCACAAAATGTAATTTCTTTCTCTAACTAAAATTTACAGGTC
Source organism: Engystomops pustulosus (assembly GCF_040894005.1). NCBI lineage: Eukaryota > Metazoa > Chordata > Amphibia > Anura > Leptodactylidae > Engystomops > Engystomops pustulosus. The sequence continues at coordinate 188,204,756 of NC_092413.1, read as the reverse complement.
ATGGTAAGAAAGTTGTCAAAGTGATATCAAAGTGTGTGTTACCTCCCTAACCTACAATAACAAGTTCCCTTTAAATAGAGGTTCTGCAGCAGCTACGCTGAGCAGCTTCTCAGTGATAATGGTCACTATCTATGTAGCCGCTGACTGATGTGAGGAACAGATCCAGTGCCAACCCGTCCAATGGTTTTAAACATCTCCCAAAGGAAAGATAGTGTGCAGTAGAAGATAAATAAGAGAAACGCTGAGTTTCTGAGCATAAGAAAATACAACCAGGACCCCTAAGGTAAGACAGTAGGGGCTTATTCACATACGGCTAAACTAAATGTAATACTTTTTTTAAAATGGACTGTGTATTTGTTCCATTAATCATATATCATTGGCGCAATATGGATGATACAAAAAACGTACAAGCCATAAAATAGTTGCAATTTCAGGCTCTGTCAGGAATTGCAAATAATTCCTCCATATGAGGCGGCTGTGGAGAGGGCTGTGTCGGGCAGCAGAGTGGGCTGGCACCAGGCATCTCTACCCTGCACAGGTCATAGCACCATTCTACAGCAGGTAGAACTGCCGAGCAGCCACTGGATATATCTGGAGGCCGAGGCTTTCTGTTATTACTGGCATGGCAGGAAGGGTGCGGTTTACATCATATGCTGGCTCACCTGTGTATAATAAATCCTCCTGTAGAACCCATATTACCCCACTGACACCCCCTCATTTTATACTCTTAGACACCATATCCAAAAGAAATGTTCCCTTCACTGTACGGAAGAGAAAACAAAGTACATTTGGGAGTCTGTTCCTTCACAAGGCTTATTAGTATTATTATTAATAGGCTTCTTGGAAGTCAGACGTTGACATACAAGGGGTTGTCTTTGTTAAGGTAGCACCTAAAGTTTTTATTTTTCCAACCCTGGAGAACCTGTTTCCATATCCCTTACTCAGACCAGGCACCAGAAATCACCTAAATGGTTCACTTTAGGCACAATTAAAGGACATCTACCATCAGTTTTACCGATTGTAGATGTGTCCTACTAAGAAGATCCACAGGACTTCTTTAATTATAACTCTATGCCCTGTGATTGCGGTAATATAGTATTATGAAAGTTATGCTACTTGGTTTGGGGCGCTCTGGCTAAGTCACTGGAGCGCCTCACCATTTAATTTATTTCCTCCCCGTTCCAATACTTGTCGTGCCATTCACCTGCTCTATGCACTGGCGGGACCTGTATCAGAACAAGGTCCCAAACGAATTATCATCATTTTTAGTTCCTCAGGAACTTAACAGGACATATCTACCATCAGTTTTAGATGTCCTTTAACCACTTTCACAGATATCTGAACAAAAAAAACAAACGAATAACTACCGTATATACTTGAGTATAAGCCGACCCAAGTATAAGCAGAGGGCCCTAATTTTACCACAAAAACCTGGTAAAACCTATATTTTTTTTACTCGAGTATAAGCAGAGTTTGGGGTTTCAGCACATTTTTTTTGTGCTGAAAACCTAGGCTTATACTCGAGTATATATGGTAATTTATATAATTCTAATAATAAGCAACACAAAAGGTAAGTAACTTTATTCAGCAATAAGTATAATCAGTATCTTCGGAGGATACATGAGAGTATTCCAGAAGTTTCCATCCGTGTATCCATCAGTTAGTGTCTTATTAAATATTTCCAGTCCCTCACATGGAGTACAGAGATCTCTGCACCGGAGTTGAATACTAGCGATTATTGATGTCTGGATCCGGGAAATTATTTTCCTATTCTTTGCACCACCCAGTCCTGTTGGCACAATGGGCAGCGGTTGTTCTGCTTCACCCATAGGGACATGCAGCAGTTGTGGAACGAGTGATTACATTCTCCCCATACCACTGTAAGAGAACAGAGCACAGTGTTTGGATTAGGACGCCATAATGGATCGCACAAGGTGTGGGGTCTGGACGCTTTATGGATCTGGAGGCGGCAGTCACAGCTTTTATTATTCACATATCATGAGCCACAATAATATACAGTATATATAAGGAAAGTTATAGAGAAGAGGTACAAGAAGACGAAAGACACTGCACTCCTCGGAAGGAAAAAGGGCTTCCTATCCTGCGTTCACGTAGCGGCGATGCGAATTGTATGCGGATCGCAGCTATTACCAGCAATGTGGGATCTGTACTAGTACACAGCATGCTCTTTTAAGAGACTTACCCACAAATGATAATACCTTCTTAAGAGACCAAAGAGATTAAAAGTAAAGACCCTGCTAATCCCGGCAGTCCCTGACCCTACTAACCTGGGAAATTACCATAGGCAGAAAGACGCAGCACAACGTTCAGTATCAGAGGTGAAGGAATTCAGCGTCTGGGGATTTTTAGGTTGTCATGCGACAAAATTATGCATATTTTCTTGGTAAAATATAGGAAAGCATAGCAGAGTGATATTAAAGGGCTTCTCTAGATGTGAACCAACCACTCCATCAATTACTGATCATTGGGATCGGTGGGGTTTTGACAGATATCCCCCATCTTCTGATTAGGGGATATCAAACTTAGTACAACCCCTTTAAGACACTGCCTTATACCCTGTGATTTGGCAGAGAGAATACGCAGCCATTTCCCTGCAGCGACCACTGAGGAGGAAGACCCCCCACCACGTAACACAGTAAAGGCTACAGAGTGAGTCTACGTTAAAGGGGTTGTAGCAACTAAGATGTCCCAAATCCACAGGATAGGTGATACCAAGCCGATCTGTGCTCAGGATAACTACTACCACCACTGGGCTCCGCAGGATGAGCACACAACCCGCTACTCCATTTAATACTAAGGGAGGGGGTTAGAAAAGGCTGAGCACAGCGCTCAGTGATCACTAGGACTAACAGACAGTAAATGGAAGCTTTGGAGATGCCGAGTGAAGCGCTTAAAAATCTGTGATGGAGGTTTTCCCGGTGGGGAGGAGGTTTCCTTAAAGTAGAGATGTGCAAGAATACAGGGTAACCTACCTACACAGTCCTCCTGTTTGTTTTCAGCTTGGCATCGGAGGCAGGCATCTAAAAATAATAAAATGAAATCAGGTTCACATCCACAGAATGCCGGGCGACACGTTAGGTTACACTAGATGCGCAGTACTGGCGAGTTTCTCTACAGCGCGGTATATATAAAAGCCAGAGGGGAAGTGCCGCCAGATGCATGAGACGTCCACTTGTATCAATCTGCATTGGGATCCGCAGCAGTTTTTCTGTACTTTGTTCATGAAATATAAACTACACTGCAACTGTTACTCTGCAGATTTTCCAGAATAGAAAAGCTGAATTTAAAACGAAACGTGTGGGTGGTGGTGGGGTGGGGGGGGGGGTATCAGTGGCTGGCCACTGATACCAAAGTTTAACAGGGTAATGTTAAAGAGAACCTGTCACATGGATCATGCATTTTCACCCAATGACGGGTGCCCATATTAATTCCCAATCTGCTTTTATAATTGATATTACTGCTGTCGCTCACTATAAAAGTTAAACCTGGCTCCCTGCCAGCAAACTAATTCATGGGGACATCCGTATATCGTCATCATCATTATGTGCTCTCCGCTGGCATCATCATTTCCTCCCCTATTTTCTGCTAGCGCTGTACCTCTTGCAGACATGATCTCACAGAGATTTGTTTTGAGCATGGAGACAGCTAAGGGCTGCATGAAGGAGGGTCGGAGGAAAGAAGGTCTAGAACAGTGGTGGCGAACCTACGGCACTGGTGCCAGAGGTGGCACTCAGAGCACTCTCTATGGGCACCCGGCCATCACCCAAGCACAGAGTTCGGCAGACAGCCAGGACCCTCAAAGGAGCTACAATGATAATTTAAAACATCTTCTTCTTTCTACTGTATTGGTGCTATTACAATTTAAACCTTTGACAGAGCAGGGAGTCATAAGTTACTGCTTATATTGCTGCATTGGCACTTCGCTAAAAATATGTGGGTTTCGGTAGTAGTTTGGGCACTCGGTGTCTAAAAAATTTGCCATCACTGGTCTAGAAGAACAGGTAATGATGATGATGATTGACCCGCAGACACCCCCATGACCCGATGCAATTTGCTTGCAGGGAGACACATATACTCTTAAAAATGAGTTGAGCCAGTAATGTTAATTATAAAAGTAGACTGAGAATTGGTATTAAGTCTATGGGAACCTGTCATTAGGTGATAATGTGTTATCCTGATGACAGGTTCTCTTTAAGACCCTAATAGGGTTATCCACATTATACTTACCCTTTTTGCTGTTTACCACAAGTCATGCATGTTGAAATGCACTGTGATTTCTAACATACCTTTGTGCCTTTTCTGAGAAATTCCCATTTTAATCCCTATGTTAATCAGGCAGTCAGTGATTTTGGGGCATGTCCTCAGCAGTGGTAGACCTTACCCCTGTCTGGACTTCCAGCCTCTGTCATATAAGCTGAAGATTTGTCTGATTTATGCAGGATTTGTTGTGCTCAGGGGCTCAGGGCACAACCTTCATGCATCAACATACTCATTAGCATAAGGATTAAATTGAGAATATCTCAGCAACAGCATATTAGGCAGAAATAATAAATGGAAATCATGGAAATCACACTGTGCATTGCACTTCCACATGCTAAATCCTCTCAGGCACGACTTTAAGAAAATCTACCATCAAGGTACAAGACAGTGGAGACTGTGGTAATCTTATATTTGTCATCCACGGCCCGCTTCCTCCTAAAATTATGCTAATGAGCCAGAAAGGCTCCTGTGGAGGTTACCAGAGCCCCTCCATGTTTTGGCTTCACAGTGATAGTGGTGGGGTAAAGCTCCTGCACAATGTAACAGCTTGTGGAGCTACAGCTCAGAGGGGTTCTGGTAACACCTCCCAGAGCCCTTCAGGCTCATTAGCATAATTATAAAATTGTGTGTCTTCAGCCTAAGCACATTCCTCCTATGGAGAGGGGGAAGCGTCTGATCACTCAATGTCTCACCAATGATAAAGGGAAAAAAACCCTTTAACAAAAGGACATGGGCTGAGGGTCTCCTCCATGCAAGTTACACAATGATGTACAGTGCACGCAGCTCTGGTGCAGGGCCGCAGCCCGCGCCCTGTCCCCTCCGGGCACCCGTCCTCACCCATAACCTGCACCCGGCAGATGGCGCACGTGTCGCACTCCACGTCCCAGCTCCACATCGCCACCGCGTTCCATTTCTTTAGAGAAAACATCTTGACACTCGGCCGGGTGAGCTCCGCCCGCCGATCAGCCATACCGGTATGGGGGCGGGATGTCATCTGCCCTATAGAACGGCGTGCTGACGGAGGGAGACCAATCAGGGAAGTGATACGGAAAAACCGGAACCCCGGATGGCTGAAGCGACCAATCACGTAGCAGGAGCGTGCAGCATTGCCTTACACGTCCAATAACAGCGAGAGACGATGACGTCATCGGCAGTGATGCCGTGAGGGAGTAGTTACAGTTGAAGACCAGCAGGGGGAGCGCGTTTTATGTCATTTTACTGCATTGTCTGAACTCCTGTCTCCTATGAAGGTTTTTCCCTTCTTTTTAAAAATTTTTTCTAATACCCTGTTTCCCCGAAAATAAGACAGTGTCTTATATTCATTTTTGCTCCTAAAGAGGCACTAGGTCTTATTTTCAGGGGATGTCTTATTTTTCCATGAACAAAAATTTACATTTATCGTTGAACAAAAAATCTACTTCTCTAACATCCTTATGACTCTCCAAACTCTGAATTTCCTGCTGTATTTCTTGTGACTCCATTTCTATTAGAATCATTGGCCCCAATCTCTTGAATCCATGAATTCTTCCCAATGTCACAACCTTCTGCAGCATATAAAAGATTTCCTAATACTAATGTATGGCGTGGGGGGAGCTGCTGCAATGGCTGCCGCTAGGTCTTATTTTCAGGGGAGGCCTTATATTTCTAAGCCTGAACAAAAATGTACTAGGTCTTATTTTCGGGGGATGTCCTATTTTAGGGGAAACAGGGTAGTTATGCACATCATACAGTTAGGCCAACAGCCCAAATTTGTTACTAAATAACATTTACCATGTGTCCACTTTGTGTTGGCAAAGTTTTATTCATGTTATTTTATTTTATTAGGACGTTCGGAGGCTTACAAATCGAATAGCAATTTTTTTTCGAGTTTTCAAGGTAATTTTAGATTCAATTATTAAATATTTGAGGGATTTTAAAAGTTCTATTATTAAAACATCAGCTCTCGCACTATTCAAAACCGCCTTTGGTAAGGTTTTTAACCCTTTTAGCATCTCACATTAGTTAAAACAATAGGGAGGCTTTATATGGAATTTTCATATTTTGACAATAAAATATTTTTTTGTTTGATGCACCTTATTTCATTATTTTGACTTGTTTTACAGCATACAGGCAGTCCCCGGGTTACAAACAAGATAGGTTCTGTAGGTTGGTTCTTAAGTTAAATTTGTTTGTAAGTCAGAACTGTATATTTTATAATTGTAACTCCAAACAAATATTTTTTGGTCTCTGTGACAATTGGATTGTAAAAATGTTGGATTGTCTTAAGAACCAGGATTAACACTAAAGCTTCATTACAGACACCTGTGATAACTGTTATAGCTGATTATTGTAGCATAGGGATAAAGTACAGTAACTTACCAACATCCAGAGGTCCGTTTGTAACTAGGGGTTGTCTGTAAGATGGGTGTTCTTAAGTAGGGGACCGACTGTATAGAAAGTTTGGCGAAAATGTTTTTACATTTCCATGTTCTAAGAGGCTTAGCACTTTTATTTTTTTGTTGGCAGACCCATTTTAGGGCTTATTTTTTGCGGGGTGAGTTGTACTTTTTATTGGTATCATGGGGCAAATGTTACTTTTTGAGCTTAGATGTGAAAATGTTGTAATTTTTGTGTGTTTTTTTTAATGCCCTTCACCATATGGCTTCAGTAGAATTTTTATTTTATTGTACGGATGTGTCATTAAAAGACTTTTATTCTTTTTTTTTGTTTCAACAAAGTTTTATTAAATAGAAAAACAAAATTGTGTCTTTTTATTCTTTTTTTTAATGATTTTATTTGTGCTTTTTTTGACAGTTGTATATTGTCCCATTGTTGGATTTTAACAAATGATCATTTGTACACTGAATATATTAAGATACTGATATATTGCAGCATATGAATTCTTTTCAGCATGATCTAACAGGGATTTACTGGAGGAAGCCCTGGGGACTTTCATCTGACCCAGGGGCAGCCATAAAAACAAACTGCTATAAAATGGCGATACTCATGCTGGAACGGATGCTTTAAGGGGGTTGCTGAGGCTCAAGTATGAGCCAATCACCTGGATTCCACCACATATTTTATGTATAGAATCTATGAGATTAATGTCCACAAGTCCCAAAAAAAATTTTTCAACCAACGTCATTGTGAAAAAAAGGAGTGTTACTACTTTAGATAAATAGGCTCTCTCCTTCACAAGTTAAGCGGCCCAGTAAACCGACCTGGACGTTGGGGAAAAACTTTTCTGAAGGAATGGCAAAATGTACGAAACAGGGTTCTGAACAAGGTATTATGGGAAACCCAATTTAGGATAATGTATAAAACAATCTTTGGCTTTAATTTTTTTCCTTCTGCGCTATGTCCATACCGCTTAACCTCCTGTCCGAATTAGCAGACCACGGCGACCGACCTTTTGCATGAGTCGTGGGGATGCCTGCATTTTGGTGGGAGAATAGAGGGATGAGGGAGAGAATGTGAAAAGTGAGGTGCCCCAGGAACATCTCACTTATCTTGTCCACTATGATGCACAACGTGATAGAGAGGAAAAATCTGTGAGCCTAAGACTTCCAAAATTGTTCCATTACCGGTGCCCGGTTGCCAAGCGGTGCCTTTTAAGTGCCCACTCTGCACAGCATGATTACCCATATTAAAAAGCTCTTCCATCTCAAAAAATTGGAGGCAGAAAAAAAAATCCTCTCTTAATGGCAAGTTATTCAAGAAATGGAAGTACTTCTTCCTACATGACTTCAACCAGGCAGAACACCTTGACCTAGTGAAACCATTCACCTTCACCTAGTGGTACATATAAGGACAATTCAAGGGCGCCTTGTCCACCTGTGGGTTTGGGTAGAGAGAGGGGTGAGTCCTGTTTTGGTTAGATATATAGCAGATGGGGGGCTCTACTGAAGTTGTACAAATGGAGCCGCCTCATGATGTTCTGTTGCTAGCGTCATGTGGACTTGACACTTCTGCTATTGTTTCGCATTTGACCTGATCATTTTCTGTTCATGTACGCACAATGCAATAGAAATAATTGGAAAATCTGGCTCACTTGCTTCAATTTCTATCCGGCTCAATTTCTATCTGGCTCACTTGCTTCAATTTCTATTTTTGTTTTGGAAAATAAGGGGCCCCTGAACATGTTCAGGATATATACCATCCTAATAGTACTCTTAGACTTGAACATTGGTCATTTAAAAATAATAACTTAGAACTGAACAATCCCTTTAAAGATCTGACCTAAAGTAATGTGTATGATAAGAGGGATTTTCCAGGAATGCTGAAAATTCCCCTGGGGGTCGGGCAGAGCTGCCAAATAAAAAAAAGTGTACAGAGCTTACCCTAATCCAACCCCATCAGGCCTGCTGCAGCTCTGACTACTTACAAAACCTGACTATCGGCTATGACACCTTATGACCAGGACATCGGGGCTGGAGGTGATTCGCAGAAACAACATTGTGGCCAGGTTACCTTGAATACTTTAATCCTTTACACCCAATGTCCTAGTCAGTATTATCCCTGTCCTGGTCCAGAACTGGCTCCTACTTAATAGAAACCAGTGAGACCCAAGGCTGACTCTATCTCAAGGTTTTGAGCTCCAATTCCTGAAGATACATGTAAAATTGTCATTTTTTGTATAATGTATTTTTAGAGATACTACTTTTTATAATAATAGTATACATCCCTATAATATTTACTAAGGAAAACTGCTGTGGGTATGCTCTGACCGGGGAAGGATTTCATCCTCCTTTTGGAGATGACCTTTTTCGGCCACCTATTCAAGTGTATGGAGGCCTTGTATGCTCCACTGGGGATTCTAAGGAAGGAATATGCAAATAATATAATACAGCTCCTTCTACCTGACTTTAAAGAGGCCTAGTGACATAACAAATAGCCAAACCCAAAAGGAATAGACTCCCAAATGTAGACGGTGTTGATTTAAAGTTATTGTATCTTGTCTGTACAGTACTATATAGTTAACTGGGTTGGCTAGGTGACAGACCACGGATGTAGGTCAGGAATTCTCATTCTGGAGATTCCCTCTGCAGGCCGCCTTTTCAGGTGTGCGGAGTCTCAAAGACCATGCATGCACCGCTGGGAATTAGAGGTAAGGTATATACAAATAATATGTTAAAGGACACCTACCACCAGGATGAAAGACTGTATACAAATGAGCCTGAGTGTCTCCAGGCTCCATTTATACTTGTGGAGCCTGGAGCACCTCAGGCTCATTTGCATATAGTCCTTCATCCTGGTGTTAGATGCCTTTAGACGCACCTTCTAGATCAATGCCTGACTTTCAAGAAACCTAAGTACATGATGTATGATTGCAACCATGAAGAATAGTTGCCCAATTGTAGACAACATTGGTTAGAATCTCTCAACTGTGCAGTAAAGTAAAGCGGATAAGCTAGGGGAGAGGATATGAGTCAGGAAGGAATTAATTCTCCTTATGGAGATGGTCTTTGAAGGCCACCTTTTCAGGCAAACATAATCTTCACAATCATACCTGCTGGTGATTCTGGGTAAGGAATAAACAAATAACTGTGGGAAAACAGTAATAACAATATAACAAATTCCAAAGTGGGAAAAAGAACCACCCTGTGGAATATTAAATACTGTTGCTTATAATATAAGTATAATTATATTATACTTATAGTATATAGTATAATTTGTTACTAAGAAAACAATCCCTTATAAATCTGTATGATCTTATGATAGTGTTCATGAATATACGGTAAGATCAAGATTCTGGCAGGGCGAATGTTCATGGACAGATACAGATCACATGACCCTCCATCTGTGGCCATTTTATGGTCAGGAATGTCTGGCTGATGAGGTAAAAGACAGGAGGCTTCACCTTAGGAAAGCAGAGCAGAATCTGTAATAAGTGGGGCCCCAAAATAAAACTATTTATGAACAGTCACAGTCCGTAAGAGGCTCCTATAGCCCTGCACAATAATAACACTTTGTAGTTTACAGATAGTAGTAGGTAAGTGTCTGTAATATGGGACTGTAGGAAAAAGACAGATGATAGGTACATGGATGATAAATAGATAGATGAGAGATAGATGTGATAGATAGATAGATAGATAGATAGATAGACAAAATGCTAGATAGATTAATGATTAGACAGACAGATAGATAATAAATAAACAAGTTATATGAGACAGATATATAATAGATATATAGACAGGAGATAGATGATCATAGAAGCATCTTCACCCGAGCATTCAACCAAGGGTATTAATGGAGCAATACATCCTCTGCCCACAAAACTCCACATACGGGGACCACTTTAGGACTGGAGGCCCTGGGGAAATGCCCAGTTTGCTGCCCACTAACACCGGCCCTGGTAGGGGTTAGGTAAATTGCCTAATAAACCCTTCCCCCCACACACACTTACACCCACACACACTGCAAAAAAACTTTTTTTTATTTAATTGTACAGCTCTAATCTGATTTAATTTTAGTGGTCCGTTCTGGAGTCTGGATTCATTTCAAGGTTTGGTCAAGGGTTCAAATATTTTATGGGCCTAGTTTGAATTAATGTAGGGTTTAGTAATGTTTTTCCCCCAAACAAAAAATAATAGTGATTTACAAATGTATTGTACAAAATTACATCATTACTGTTGTAACTCAGCTCAGACCTTCACTTGACCCAGGTAAGTGGACCTTTAGAAAGAACTAGGTAGGTAACCTTGGGATTGGGGACTTGTGCAATAGCCACATCAGGACTAACTTCAGTATAAATATACTAAAAAAAATGGTTATTCCACAGTGACCTGGCTGATACCACTGAATATAACCAGGGTTCACGCTTCTGATCTTGATCCTTTTGATTGTCTTCTTTCCGTCAGTAGCCTCCATGTTTTCCAGTTACGGTTTGATTGATGATATTCATGACGCTTTCTTCATTTTTTCTGTGAATAATATGAAATGTCATAGAAAGAAGATAAATTATTGCTGGATGCCACCCAGTTTGTCAGGAGTTGTATCTATAGACGTAAGCACCAAAATATGTGGTGTATTAAGACTGGGGGTGCAGAGATAGTTCCCCCCTCATATTTGCCCCTGTTTGGGTCATCCAGATGTGTTGCTTCTCCCTGCAGTGTTTTTCATTGAGACATTTAAGGTCCCTTGTTGGGCACAAACTGTTCTTCGCTGTATTACTCAGTGGAAATTAAACAACGACACAAGAACTCAGTGTTACCTTGGAATTATGTATCTAGAGACCTTGAGAGAAATCATTCTTTTTACTTTTCTCTAGAGAAAATGAATTGTTGTAAATATTGTTTGTGCACAAAAGTTAACTCAATGCAACTCTCAGTCCTGTCATAGCCAATCACAGCTGAGGAGGAAGAATGGGAGAAGAAGCCGCTGTATCAAAGTTTTTTTGTAGGGAAAAAATAGAACTGCAGAATTCTCCATCGTTTCGCTAATACAACCATTGGTTTGTCATTGGTGTACTCTATATTGGAAGGATTTGGGAGAAATACAGAAGTACAATGCAGGCGGTCCCCTACTTAAGGACACCTGACTTACAGACGACCCCTAGTTACAGGTGGACCTCTCTGCCAACTATGACGTCTGGTGATGCTCTCTGAATACTTTAGTCCCATGCTGCAATGATCAGCTGTAAGATGTATGTAATGATATTTCATTGATAATCCTTATTCCCATTACTGAAAAAAATGTTGAAAATCCAATAGTCAATGGAACTAAAAAATGTTGTCTGTAGAAACAATTATAAAATATACCTTTTCCCACTTACATATAAATTCAACTTAAGTACAAACCTAAAGAACCTATCCTGTACTTAACCTGGGGACTGCCTGTATACAATTACAGAACAATACCACCCAAAAATGTATCTCATCATCAGATTGAAGACGTAGATTGAGGATTAGGCTAGGTGGCGCTTTTGTATTTGACGTACATGACATGCCCACAGTATGGCGCTGTCTTGAGTAGAAGTAATGAAACACAGTTTTGTTGTGACCCACAATTTGTCAGGACTCGAGTCATCTAATCGAATACAGTCTAGGCTTAAAGAATTTTGCAACTTTTATGAGCAATTCTTTCAACACGATTATTGGTATATAATACATTTACCTTTCTTCTTCTCTTCTTTTTCGAGGTTTTGAGTTTCCCGCTCTGTTTTAGGATGGATTTAAATGTCACAGGTGAAATCTGGGCCGTTACTTTAATTTTCAAGCGAGGCAGTTTCCCTGGTAGGATAGAGGAAGAGGAAGCTTCATGTAGAGAGAGAATCATACACCGTGTGACATCATTAAACCATGAGAGGAAGGGCATAACTTGAGGTTGCGATCGCACCCTGGCCCAAGAGGTTTAGGGGGCCCTTATGGTGTTACTTTCCGAAGACTATTACTATAAACCATACATTATAGCACAGACTTTGCACTGGGGCCCATCAGCTTCTAGTTACGCTACTGCACATTGGTGGAGAAAATGTCAGAAAAGGCCCATGAATTTCCCTCTACCCCCAGTTTTGCCATTTTCCCCTACATGCACACCACTTGGTACGAGCAAGATTTGCTATAGTACCATAGCAAAAAAAACAAAAAACTGTTCAGATCTTATCTACAAGTGCGAACTGGCAGAACCTGCACCTGTATTTACTAAGATGACAAAGCCTTTTAGTGGATCCGGGCATTGGAACAACAGCGGGAAGAACTTTAAGACTGGCATTAAAAACTCCAGTCTAACTTCTCCCCATTGTGTGCCAGTGCTTCATGTTCCACCACCCCACAAGCTGTACAGGGTATACTAAGAGGCTCTGGCGCTATAAACTGCACCAAAAACAGGCGCAGGCTATAGCTAATGTGCCACTACACGCTGCTAGAGATCCTGAGAGACCGTGACCGGTAAATCCTCCAGTAGGAATCATCAACTTCTCCACACATAGGATAAAACACAAGACAGATCTGGCCGTCATGCTGCGTTATTTCTTTTATTCAGTTGATGTCCCTTGTAAAGTTCTCCCTTCCCCAGGTCATTGTTGATGCTGATACTTCTGACCATGTGATAACCTCGTATTGTTGTTTAGATCTGTATACACTGTATATTCATGTATATGATGTTCTTTTTTTTGCTCATTAAAGGACATCTACCACCAGGATGAAGGATTGTACATCAAGCACACTGACATACTGGTGTGTCCCCCCTCTGGCAGCATCTGCTCTTTTTCAACCTTCCCTTGTTTTTAAGAAAAATACTTTAAACAAATATGCAAATGGACAGTAGGGCTCCAGGCTGCATTAACACCTATGGAGCCTGGAGCCCCTGAGGGACATTTGTTTAATTCTAAAAGCTTTGTTTTGTAAAAAAAAAAACAGGGAATGAGTCGCTAAAAGAAAAGCAGATCCTGCCAGAGGTGGCACACAGCAGTGTGTCAGTGTGCTTGGTTTACAATCCTTCATCCTGATGGTAGATTTCCTTTAAAGGGAACCTACCACCACAAATCTACCTATAAAGGTAGATCGGGTGGTAGGTGGATTAATGGGACGTGAGGATAGCCCTTTTAAGGGCTAATCCTCACGTCCCTGCACTTTTTTAATAACTTTAATTTGATATTTATTCAAATTTACTTATGCGGCTACCGGGGCGTGGAGTAGCCGCATATGAGATTACACGAGGCGGCTACTCCACGCCCCGGTAGCCACTTTACCCCTCCTACTTACCCATCTTCGGCGCGCAGCTCCGCGTAGCTGCGCGCCCTCGTCCGGCGATCCTGCCGTCTGCGCATGCGCAGAAGAGCAGGCCCGCGCCTGCGCGGTCACAACTCCGAAACAGGCGCGGGCCTGCTCTTCTGCGCATGCGCAGACGGCAGGATCGCCGGACGAGGGCGCGCAGCTACGCGGAGCTGCGCGCCGAAGATGGGTGAGTAGGAGGGGTAAAGTGGCTACCGGGGCGTGGAGTAGCCGCCTCGTGTAATCTCATATGCGGCTACTCCACGCCCCGGTAGCCGCATAAGTAAATTTGAATAAATATCAAATTAAAGTTATTAAAAAAGTGCAGGGACGTGAGGATTAGCCCTTAAAAGGGCTATCCTCACGTCCCATTGATCCACCTACCACCCAATCTACCTTTATAGGTAGATTTGTGGTGGTAGGTGCCCTTTAATGTAAACTCCAGAAAAAAAAACACGAAAAGCTGCTTCTACTCAATACTGAGCAAAGGGGCTGATACTTATGAGCCTGTGATATTTAAGCTTTTCTTGTTTACTAAATTAGCAAAATATCTACTGTACATTTCTGCTTTTTTTCTGCCAAGATGGGGGCTGAGTGTACATTAATGAGCAAAAAAAGAACTTTTTTGATCTTACCAATTGGTTGAAATGAAGAATGAAAAATTTAATAGGGGTCTAAGTTTATAACAAGCAGTCAAGTGAGTCAGCAACCAAATTAACATAAATCAATCGGACAAGTAACATGTCTTGAAACTTCAGACAAATTACTCATCAGACAAATTAGTATCTTCTCTTTTGCTCTTGTTGTACATCCTTCTCAGCCTAAAGTTCCTTCTGAATTCCATCTTGCCAGCAAACAGACAGAAGCTCATTGAGGTGTCAGATAACAAAACAGCTGTGAGTAAGGGAGAGGGGGAAGACTGAGTCCCAGCTGCTGAGATTTGTTTTTGAGATTTGTTTTTTAGTGATAGGATCATTTACTTACTTTGATTTCTCTCCATTAGAGCCTCTAGGATGTCGGTGGCTGGCAGCTCTCCCAGGCAGTTATCATCAATGTCAAGTTCGGAGAGCTGCTCGGAATAGCGGATGAGACTGGAAAAGTGATTATTATTGATCAACTCACAAACTGATTACAGTTCATGTCATTGCAACTATAATCAGTCTCTTCAGAGATTGTGATCAATGTAATATGTATTGGGTTAGATTGTTTGTCTGATCACTTCTTCCCATTACTCGTATTGTTGTTTAGATTTTTTTTTCGGGGGTGGGGAGTCTTGTTTATTGTCTTTTAACCTACACCATCTTGCCAATGTTAAAGTGTACCCATAGAGAGCCCTTAAAGGGACACTGTCACCAGATTATACCCAAATAAACTACCAGCCCCCTCATCTGGGGTATGAAATGTCCTTTTTAGAATTCACATTTTTTTGTGAAATCTTGCCCTTTTACCTATAAAAAGAATCACCTCCAAAGTCATGTGCAGAGAAGATGGGATATAAGTCAGGTTTGGAGGCTGAAGGGGCGGCATCATTTCAAAGGACCATATGTTCTACAATACCCAGCAACATGTCTTTTATAGCGAAAAAAGGAATTTTATCTGAGAATGCATCAGGCTTGTGGTTCTTGAGTGTTATCTACAGTGTGCTATATTCACACTAACGTGTGCCCGACATGCCTTAGTACGTCGGGCACACGTCGGCGCCGGAGAGAGGAGGAAGGGGTGAGCACTGCTCAATCCCGGCCCTCTCCATAGCGATATATGGCGCACGGCAACGTATTCCGGGGGAAGATAGTATATGTCCGGCTGCAGAAGGGTACGGTGCGGCACCATAGCGCTCCCGTACAGCTCCGTGCGCCCATTGCCGTCTATGGGGGATGTATATACACCATATATATACGTTTGCCGTATATGCGTTCCCCATATGGCCGTGTGAATGTAGCCTTAGAGATACAGGCAGGTAAAGAATTAGGCAGCTCTAATTTCCAATTAAGTTTTTAACTGCCTCAAGCATACAACTAGCCTAATTCATCTTAAGTGACACTTCCCATGCAGCCTCTAAACTTGACTCCTCTCTGGCAAAATATGACTCTTCTCTGATGATTTTCACATGACTAATGAGGTAAAACCTGGTGCCAAAAGACCTATTAAGGTGGTTCTAGCCCATATGAGGAATACTATAAATACACAGATTTTGAACTGTCTAGTACAGTGATGGCGAACCTATGACACGCGTGTCAGCACTGACATGCGTAGTCATTTTTGCTGACACGCGGCCGCCCAGCTCCCGCTGTCCGCCCCCCTCCCTGTGTAATGTCCGGCCCCAGTGTAATGTCCTACCCCTATGTTAATGTCCCGCCCCCGTCATTGTGTTTCTGTCCCTGTGCAATGTGCTCCCCCTGTGTTAATGTTCCTGTGTAATGTGCTGTCCCTGTGGTAATGTCCCGCCCCCGTCCCTGTGTTTCTGCCCCCTGCTTACCTGTCCGGCGCCGCGTTGGTCCGCCCACCTTCTGCTACTCCTCCGGCTCCTCCAGACTGCAATGCGCGCTGCTCGTCACGTGACTGAGGCGACCTGACGTCAGGTCACGTCAGTCACGTGACCGGAGGCGCGCGGTGCAACCTGGAGGAGCCGAGCCGCCTGCAGTACAGCTACAGGGAAGAAGACATCACTGGGTAAGTATGTAAGTTTATTATTATATTATATTTAAAGGGAGGGCGCTAGGGGTATTTTAGTCGTAGAGGGAGGCCGCTATGGGTAATTTAGTAGTAAAGGGAGGGTGCTAGGGGTATTTTAGTAGTAAAGGGAGGCCGCTAGGGGTAATTTAGTAGTAAAGGGAGGCCGCTAGGGGTAATTTAGTAGTAAAGGGAGGCCGCTAGGGGTAATTTAGTAGTAAAGGGAGGCCGCTAGGGGTATTTTAGTAGTAAAGGGAGGCCGCTAGGGGTATTTTAGTAGTAAAGGGAGGCCGCTAGGGGTATTTTAGTAGTAAAGGGAGGCCGCTAGGGGTATTTTAGTAGTAAAGGGAGGTCGCTAGGGGTATTTTAGTAGTAAAGGGAGGCCGCTAGGGGTATTTTAGTAGTAAAGGGAGGCCGCTAGGGGTATTTTAGTAGTAAAGGGAGGCCGCTAGGGGTAATTTAGTAGTAAAGGGAGGCCGCTAGGGGTAATTTAGTAGTAAAGGGAGGACGCTAGGGGTAATTTAGTAGTAAAGGGAGGCCGCTAGGGGTATTTTAGTAGTAAAGGGAGGTCGCTAGGGGTATTTTAGTAGTAAAGGGAGGCCGCTAGGGGTATTTTAGTAGTAAAGGGAGGCCGCTAGGGGTATTTTAGTAGTAAAGGGAGGCCGCTAGGGGTATTTTAGTAGTAAAGGGAGGCCGCTAGGGGTATTTTAGTAGTAAAGGGAGGCCGCTAGGGGTATTTTAGTAGTAAAGGGAGGGCGCTAGGGGTATTTTAATAGTAAAGGGAGGGCGCTAGGGGTATTTTAGTAGTAAAGGGAGGGCGCTAGGGGTATTTTAGTAGTAAAGGGAGGGCGCTAGGGGTATTTTAGTAGTAAAGGGAGGCCGCTGCTGGACATGTTATTAATAAGGGGAGGCCGCTGCTGGACATGTTATTAATAAGGGGAGGCCGCTGCTGGACATGTTATTAATAAGGGGAGGCCGCTGCTGGACATGTTATTACAAAATTAGGTTTTTCCTAAAGGTGACACAGCACCCGAGTTATGCTCGTTTTTTTGGCGAATTTTGACACACCTAGCTCAAAAGGTTGCCCATCACTGGTCTAGTAGCTACAGGTTATTACTTAAATTTTATTGGATAATGTCAGACATAACAGGGACACATCTGCAAATAGTACATGTACATTTGCAATAGTACACTTGCATTTTACAACTGATCATATAAATGGAACTCAGCTGGATGCTTCTGTAAAAGGTTGATGTTGGGAATAGTACTTACCTACTAAGTAACTGTGAGAATTCCAAGACCCCGGTCTCTCCTTCTATCCCCCTTGCATCAATGCCGTTGTTAGCCAGAAATAACTTTCTTACCCAGGGTCCTGGGAGAGCAATGGGCTTATCCTTTTTCTTTCTTCCTGGCAAATAAAATGACATTATCTGTATTCATTATTTCCATAAAATAAAAATCTACAGAGGTTTAACATGATAGCAGCAGGGAAGGAATTTTGGAGACACTTTAAAAACTTGGCCATAGACTTTTAATAGATGTCTATTACCTCTTCTAACATACCCATATATTTTCTCAGTGTACAGTAAGTAGCTGCTTCTACTAGATAACTCTGGAGATGCCCATTTGTAATGGAACAATGGTTGTCCCACCATACAGAACAACATCAGGGACTGCTAAGAATGATATGTGTATGGTCCTGATGCAGACCCAACTGGCAGTAAGTGAGAATTGAGACCATGGCAATCTCTGAAGATAGCGATCAATATTGGAAATGATGGCTGATAATGCAATGTATTATAATAATGTAATGTATTATACTCTACCCTATACATCAAACTATTAACGGTAGATGATGTTCTAAGGCAATGGAGCAGATTCATTATGCCTTCTCCTCCAGTTTTCAGCAGGCAGGACGTTAATGGATTGATGGATTTACTATAGTATCTGTTGGAAAACAGTTGGAGAATTTAGCAGTAAACTCCACCAGTTCAGACCAGGTCATAGGTCACAATGGTGGAGTTTGCGCCCAATCGGCCCTGGATCCTCAGAGTAAATATGGGCGCTGGAGCTCCGGTAGGGGGAGAATTTAAGACCGGCGTACCATGAATTCCCACAAATATACACTGCTCAAAAAAATAAAGGGAACACCCAAATAACACATCCTAGATCTAAATCAATTAAATATTCTCATTGAATACTTTATTCTTTGTTATTAACGGAAATCAAATTTATTAACCAATAGAGACCTGGATTTGGAGACACCCACAAAATTAAAGTGGGAAAAACACACTACTGGCTCATCCAACTTTTATGTAATGTCCGTAAAACAAGACAAAATGAGGCTCAGTATTGTGTGTGGCCTCCACGTGCCTGTATGATCTTCCTACAACGCCTCGGCAGCTCCTGATGAGGTTGCATATGGTCTTCTGAGGGATCTCCTCCCAGACCTGGACTAAAGCATCTGCCAACTTCTGGACAGTCTGTGGTGCTATGTGACGGTGGATGGAGTGAGACATGAGGTCTCAGATGTGCTCATTCAGATTAAGGACTGGGGAACGAGCGGGCCGGTCCATAGCTTCAATACCTTTTTCTTGCAAGAACTGCAGCCACACTCCAGCCACATGAGGTCTAGCATTGTCCTGCATTAGGAGGAACCCAGAGCCAACCGCACCAGCATATGGTCTCACAAGGGGTCTGAGGATCTCATCTGGGTATCTAATGGCAGTCAGGTTACTTCTGGCGAGCACATGGAGGGCTGAGCGGCCCTTCAAAGAAATGCCACCCCACACCATTACTGACCCACTGCCAAACCGGTCATGCTGAAGGAAGCTGCAGGCAGCAGATCGCTCTCCACTGTGTCTCCGGACTGCTTTCATCTGTAAGGAGCACAGGGCACCAGTGGTGAATTTGCCAATACTGGTGTTCTCTGCCAAATGCCAATTGGCCTACACGTGTTGGGCTGTGAGCACAACCCTCATCTGTTGATGTCGGGTCCTAATTCCATCTTCATGGAGTCGGTTTCTATCCATTTATATAGGCACATGTGCAACACCCTCGCCGATGCAAGGCAGAGGAGTGGTTGCGAATACGTCCCACCATATAGCTTGCAGCCTGTGTAGGGTCTGATTAGCCTCACAGCATGTCACTACATAACACAGATGAACATTGCAGTGGTAGATCCTGCCTGGTAAGGCAGGAGTTAAGTGTTTTGTCTGATGTCATATGTGTCAGCCAATCACATGTGTTATAATTTGTCTCTGTGAGCTGAGATGTAATTGGAGGAGCAGCCACCACCTGACCAGGGGAAGTAACAAGATCCCTGGAAACTTCCAGAAGAAGTTAGTCCTCTCTCAGAAGAGAGTGCAGTGTGAGGAGAGAGTTGACTCTCTCAGATTAGAGACTCAGAGGAGTCTGTGCAGTCAGCACACCAGACCAAGGGCAGGTGAGCCTAGCCCCTGCCTGAAGAGTGAAGCTAATAGCTAGTTAGTGAGGAAAGGGGTATCATCCTACCTTTAAGGGTGATACCTGAAGCAATCCAGGATAAAGCTGAAGCTTCCTATTAGGACACAGCTACCTCCCAGCCTGCCCTCTGCATCCAGGCTGAGAATCCCTCCTGTGGCTTCCTCCAACTTGCATCTCAGCACTCCACTACTCTGTTAAAGGCACGTTGCTGCGGTTCCTGTCGGTTCCAATAAAGAACTGTAAGTTGTTTTTGTTCAACCTCTGCCTCCGTCTGGTCCCTGCTACTACGGCTGCCATCATCACAGGCACCCTGTCCATTACCCTGTCATACTCTAGACACCAAAGGGTTGCCCCAGGGAGATCCGCTATAGCAGCCTCTCCCTCATCATTTCTTGCCAACACCACCCTGCTGGAGACCTGCCAGGCTGTAGGACAGCCCTCCGGTTCCCCATACCCAGCACCGTGACACTAGCGTGCCTAGGCCGCAACCGCCAGCCACTCAGGTACTGCGGGCCCCGGCTGACTCCAGGCCCCGAGAAAAGGCTAGGCACCGGTGGGGGATGTTGCACATGCACATCTGTGGCTGCTGGAGGTCATTTTGCAGGGGCTCTGGCAGTGCTCCTCCTGTTCCACCTTGCACAAAGGCTGCGATGCACAGTCCTGGTGCTGGGTTGTTGCCCTTCTACGGCCTCCTTCAGGTCTCCTGCTAGCACCTCCAGCCTCTGGACACAATGGAAATTTGATTTCCATTGATGATTTTTTTGTGATTTTGTTAGCAGCACATGCAACTTTGTACAGAACATTCAGTGAGAATATTTCATTCATTCAGATCTAGGATGTGTCATTTGAGTGTTCCCTTAATATTTTTGGGAAGTGTATTTCTTATAGTTCTACATGTTCTCCCTGTGACCGTGTGGATATTATCCTATACACTGTTGAGGTGATTGTGCACAAATTTACCCTTTTTCTTACGCTTCCCCTTTTCAGAACCTCTGTCTGGTGATATTGCAGGAGTTTCCATTGGTGTTGGGGGTCCTGACATCATTGTGTGAATACCAGATTGGTCTTGAGCTGCTCAGAAAAAAAACAGAACATTTCCTTTAAGGAGTTATATCATAACACACTTTTATTACCTGATCACACGAATGGATAATTGCTTAAGGCCCATCACTGAAACCCCCAACCATCACTTCACTTGGGAGATACTGAGCCCCAATTCTGGTTGCTTTCAAACAAAATGGTGGTCACACGTGAGGCCTGTTGCTCTGGTTAAAGTCTACTGTGAAGAACAATGCTTAGTTATGAGCCAAATTCCATGAGATGTGTGTCACTACTTCAATTTAATTATAACTTAAGATTTTTATCCTCTATGCTCTGGTCACAAAGGGTTGGATATCTAATATGTTGCTGAATGGGTACAAAACTGTCTAGTCTCACTTTATATGGTAAAACTTTTAGATACTAGCTCATTAAATTAAGACAACCTCCACTTTACCTTCCAGTATCTGATGAGCTAGACTGGTTGCCTCTTCAGTTGGCTTCTCTGTTGTTAGTTCCTGGACTTTTTCTGCTATTGAAGTAATTAGATCCACTGCCCCAGAGCACTGCAAGTAGTTTCCAGTGAGATACAGTTCACTGCATGACAAAGAAGATGAGATGGTGTCAGCCATTAAAGTTAGAGCTGGTCTACGACATGCAGTCACCTCTACAATGGACCACTGTTCAGTCATCGGCCAATAATCTTATGTAATGACTAACCAGATGGCATCAGCACCCTCCCATCGTAGATCGAGCTGCATAAAGTGTCCATATAATTGAAGATTACCTAATAGCCGATTCAGCCAAAAGTTTACCCAGTACTGTTCCACTTGGAGGACCAAGGTTACAGTAACATAGGCTGAGGGACACCATCTTCATATTTCCTTCAAGACCTCGGATAAGACCTTCAAGTCCTTCATCTCTGAATCTAAAGAAACAATAACATGTCGGTCTCTAGATTGACCTGTATCCATGGCTTCTGTTATACAGCAGAACAATGTCTTACTCATTGTGATCTAGTGTTATGGATGTTAATTGGCTGTACCGAACAGCTTTCCCCAACCTCTCCACTGACCACAAGTCAATCCCACAAGCTATAGCTTCCAGTTTTACGAAGGGATATGAAGTTCTCCCTTTCAACTCCAGTAGTATAGCCTGCATGAAGAAAAGAAAGCATGTGTAACTAATGGATAAAAGGATACAGGTGGATCTTGAAAATGGTGGACTGACCCACCGGAATACAAGAGGATTCTACAGTGAGTGCAAACTCTACTAAAATGTCCGAGAAGTTTAGCATACTTAAAGCAATTAAGCGTAAATGGTGGACTGCAGTATCATTTTCTCTTGTGGGCCAAAGGAGTCCCTATCAAATGCTGGATCTTAGGTAATAGTAGTGGGCAAAGGGTGACCTAGGGTTGTCAACTGGCTACACGGTGGCTAACTCCTCTTCATGCAAAAGATGGCTTTACTTTACTATGCACAATCTTGACATTTGTAGTATAGCTGCGCTACTGATCATCTATGCATATACATAAGAATGTAATATCAAATGACATCAGGCTGGATATAAATAGTTGGTTTCGGATAATAGATAAGACCAGATGTAGAACCCGAGTCATTGAGAAATTCTAAATATGAGAATATCCTAAATGCATGTAACCTACAAACGCACAAGACTAGCAACATCCTGGTTACTGAGAGGAACTCCCCATAAGTACAAGTCTGTGGCAAGCATATATCGCTCATCCCGTATAGTCATCAATAGTGGTCTTAGTAAAACTGGAGAAGAAGCATCCAACAACATCTCAGGTCCGGACAAGATGATCTGTGGGAAATAGAGCACAATATAATATTACAGGCAGTACCCGGGTTACGTACAGGATAGGTTCTTTAGTTTTGTTCTTAAGTTGAATTTATATGCAAGTCAGAACAGGTATATTTTATAATTGTAGCTCTAGAGTAAATTATTTTTTGTCACATGACAATTGTATTTTCAAAATGTTGTCCTGCATCAATAAAGCTTCATTACAGACACCTTATAGCTGATCATTGCAATCTGGGAGTAAAGTACCCTTCAGAGAGCTTCACCAGAGGTCACAGTGGGCAGAGATGTCTGTCTGTACTTAGGAGTGGTCTGTAAGTCGGGTGTCCTTAAGTCAGGGACCACCTGTTTATATCTTTGTGTGATAATATTGTAATAAAAATATGGCATTACCAGTATCGATTTATTATCCGATACTTACCTTCAAGTATTCGGATCCATATTGAATACATTTTTTGAGGGCACGGGTGATGGAGGGGCTGACAGCTGACTGACATTGAGCACAATGATTCTCATATCTTTTCAGGAATTTCTTCAGTGCTGATGTATCTACTGCTTTAACCTTTGCCCTTTTCCCTTTCTTCTTGGTTTTTAGAGGCATTGTGATTGTACCA
Source organism: Engystomops pustulosus (assembly GCF_040894005.1). Classification (NCBI taxonomy): domain Eukaryota; kingdom Metazoa; phylum Chordata; class Amphibia; order Anura; family Leptodactylidae; genus Engystomops; species Engystomops pustulosus. The sequence continues at coordinate 188,181,174 of NC_092413.1, read as the reverse complement.
TGACCTGCAAATGACCAAAATGTGACAGAAAACAAATCTACATTACATGATTGATTGTTTGAACAACTGGATTTTTGAATTTTAATATTACACCAGTGAGATTACGCATGTAATTGATTACTTGATGTGAAAAGCTGCTGAGATAATATGTATTTTTTTTTTTATTTGATCTGCTATAGCCATAAGTATCCTGATCCAGATCCTGTTAGTTTTGTTCATAAGACTCATGGTCCGACATGGACTTACAGCCATATGCTGAGGATAGACAATGGTTCTTATCATCACCATAAATTAAAGTACTTTTGTATCATTGGGACGATTTGGGGTAAAAAGTAGTGCTGTCCAATCAGATGACTGCTGCAGTCTATCACCGGCCCTATGGACTGACCTAACAGATGAGGCCATTGATTGCCTGCAATGATACATGGGTAGATGGCCTCAAAGACACTATTTTGCTATTTGTTTGGCCAGTTAAGGACTGTCCAGAAGGGAACAAAATTAGAAAATAATTCAGAGCCGGTTAAAATTAGATGATTGCAGATCCCTAACTACTTCTGTTCTGAATCTTAAAGGACATCTACCTCCAGGATGAAATACTGTATGCAAATAAGCCTGAGGGGCTCAATGAAGCCCCTCAGGCTCATTTGCATACAGTCTTTCATCCTGGTGATAGATGCCCTTTAAGGCATCTTTGCTAGTCTTCTTTAGGGAATAGGTGACCAGAGCAAGCCCTCAAGCAAGTTTGGTTTGAGACACCAATCTGTGCGCTGGTGGGATTTCCCGTACCAAATCTAAAACCAAGGATCTGTACTGAATGAAGTTGAGTCCAGTGATTCAAGGTTTGGTTTGGGAATTCCTGCCATAGCAAGGACACCGTTTCTCAGACTGAACTATGCACATTGGCAGCTGCCCTTAGTCAATGACCGGATAAATGAGCACCCAGTGAGATGGGATGAGGAAGGAGGAGGTCTGGGAGTGATGGTGATAATTATGGTATTGCTTTTTATTTTAACCCACTCCTTGTTCTTTTACAAATAATCTATTCGCTGCTTGTCAAAAAATAGAAACACACAGGTATTTAAAAATACACAACTGAGACACTGAAATGGATTTAAAGACAGGCAGTCCCCGGGTCATTAGGAATGTTTTTAAGGTGAATTTCTATATAAGTCAGAACTGGTATATTTTATAACTGTAGCTCCAGACAAATTTTGTTTTTGTCCCTGTGACAATTGGATTTTCAAAATCTTTTCTGTCATGGGAATAAGTATTATTAATAAAACTTCATTACAGACACCTTACAGCTGATCATTGATACCAGAGAGCTTCACCAGAGGTCACAATGGGCAGAGTGGTCTGTGTGTAACTAGGGGTCCTCTGTAAGTCGGGTGTCCTTAAAGGACATCTACCACCAGGATGTAAACCAAGCACACTGACATACTGGAGTGTGCCCCCTCTGGCAGGATCCACTCTTCATTAAAGCTTCTTATTCCCTCGTTTTTAAGAAAAAAAAAGGGCTTTAAAAATTATGCAAACGAGCCCGGAGCCCCTCAGGCTCATTTGCATAGTTTTAAAGAGCCTATTTTGTAAAAAACCAGGGCATGAGAAGCTAAAAGAAGAGCAGATCCTGCCAGAGGGGGCACATACCAGTATGTCAGTGTGCTTGGTTTACAACCCTTCATCCTGGTGGTAGATGTCCTTTAAGTAACCTGTAGTGGGAATAAGTAAATGGCTTTTACAGTTTATGTCAGGTGCACACCCAATAAAACCTGCCAAGGGTTACCTAACTTGAATTTACAGGAGATTTACAGTTGCAGTGAAGTGGTATTTAAACGTATCTAATTCACATTGATCCGTAGCACAGAATTACTTCATTGGTTCACTTTATTTTAAATCTGAGGTTTTATGCAGAGGATTTTATTACAGATTTCGTCCTTGGCAATGCAATGGGGAGAAAGCAGAGGATTCATTCCTGTTTCTTCTAACAAGTGAATAATTAACTATCAATTTCCATCACTTTATAGATTGTGTCACTTCGCCAACACAAAGACATGTTATTCTGTGGTTTAATGTCCTGAATGGATACTGTATTCTGGTGTCAGATATCTAGATTAGTGGTGGCAGCAATCATCCAAGGATCTAATGACAAAATACAGACTCATACAAGCTATTGTGAATGTCAGGTTATGCTCATATCTGTGTCTCCCCATTCTCGCTGGATACCTAGAAACTTTTGGCAACTTTTGCAGCACTGATGTTGCTTTGAAAATAACTAAAATCTTTCCCAACCTCATTAGAATTCAATGAATGGAAGTCATAGCCTAGAGTAATTGTATATACAAGACATAAGACTACTTATGCACCTAATTCTATACCTAGTGGGGTGTGCAGTATATAAGTATGTAATATATTGTCTCAGGATAGAAAGTACCTGCTATAGAAGTGAGATCCAGGGAGCTCAGTGAAGGAAAAGTTTGGCATTGGTTTGCGGTTTCTATGGTTCCTACAAACTTCTCTTCTCAGCTCAGTCCTGAGCGTGTTCCCAGCTGAGCCACACCTATATACACTGCCGAGGACTGACAGCACGCCTTGTAAGAGTACAAACAAATAAGATGTCTAATGTCTAAGATCAGATAACAGAGCTCTAACACAGCACCTTAAAGGGGTATGAAAAACCTGTTCCACACCTGACTATGAGTAGTATGTGGTATTACAACTTAGTTCCATTTATTTAAAAAAACGGAGCCAAAATACCGTCACAAACCATTGTCAGGTGTGGCGCTGTTTCTGGAAGGAGGCAGACATGCTTTTACAACCTTGGACAAACCCTTTAAACCAACGTTTACTAAACTAACGATTGGGTTTATAACCCATGGTACACCCAAGGGGTTATACACAATGAAAACATTGCAGTTTGGTAGGATAACATACAGTTTAATCTGGCAATTATATTTTTTAACGTGAGCCATCAGAAATATTTCACTACTGATTTTTGTATTGTGATCATTATTTTGTCTATAATATGAAAAATAATGGTGGAAATTTCATCCCAGTGGACATCTTGTATATGTGTCTGCACTGAATACTATTAGTACAGATGCAGAGGAGAATTAGTCTGCTGCCATCTTTTTATTCCTCTCTCATTGTAGAATTATATTTATATTACTACCAAGGGCACAACGGGAGGTGATAAAGCAAAGGCAAAGGTAAGAACTAGGATTACAGCTTATCGTGAATTTTGGAAAAATTATTTTTGACAGCTGGAAATGGAATAAACCTTTAAAGGGGTTTACAAAGTTTGATCGATATCCCCATGCAAAAGAGAGGAGATAACAAACTGATCAGTGGGGATTAGACTAACAGGACCATCACCGATCATGAGACCATGACCCCCAGTGAACATGAGAATGGAACCCCACCAATCTTGTCTTGTTCTAACTAAATGATAGAGCAACAGGACAACAATTAAATTTGGTAGAACCCCTGTAAGGATATATGGTAACACCCAGTTGGCATTTTATAAGTTTCTAGGTGGAATAATAGAGGAACAGCACAACATAGAGTTATAATGAAATGTGCTTCAGAATAGTAAAGTTATAGGGGATACAAACTATGAAATTGCTAAGTCAGTAATTGTGATTATTATGTGAGGGGAGGGGGTGGTCAGCAGGGCAGTGGTGGGGCCTTCCGCACACTCGCTTCAGTTAGCGACCATTCAAGCTGAACGGTGGCTTCTTAATAGCGCAAATCTACACCAGGCCAGGCTGCGTAGCTCGACCGGCATTAGGCCGGAGACTCTTGATGTGTCTAGTATCACCGGAGGGGTGGGACCTTCATCATAAATTATAATTGTCCCACTCTATCTTTCTTCTGGTTATACCTTATGTAGTGGGATGATACATGTGTAAAGAAGGACAGAAATACAATTCATGTTAATGTAAATACAATTTATTTTTCATGTCTACGTCCATGTGAAGGTAGAACACCAACATTCCTTTCATGTGATAACAGACCCTTAGAAAAAGACCACTGAGTAAACTAAGTAATAAAAGATCATTATAATAACCAACAATCAGTATCCTGTAAAAAAAATAATTATAAAACACACTTAGACACCATTCCAGATGTTTGCATTGTTCTCTATATTGCCAAGGGGCAGCTGTGGCTGTGGATAAGGGGGTGCTTGTACTGGGCCGAGTCAAGCTCAACTGCGGTTCCTTGAAGAGTTATCTTAAGACACCCAGAAAAACGTGCTCCAGGCTCAGCTTGTTCTGCAAAATAAAATGATGTGATGTTAGGATGAATATATAACACCAAGTACCAATAAGTGTCACCTGTGTGTTTGAATGGGGAGGTGGGTCTACACACACTGCAGAAACAGGCCTACACCACCATTCAGAAAGCTAAGGCATGTCCTAAATAATAATAATAATATATATTATATATATAGATTTTCAAGATTTAGAAAAAGTGGTAGAGAGATTTTTGTGAAAAATAAAAATAAAACCTCTCCAGATGCCCTCTGGTTCCAGCTCCCTTGCTCTGGTCCCTCAGGCTTCCACTTGGATTTGAAGATAAGACATCAGTTCAATGTGAGCAGGATGGATCAACAGGATAAATCCGCACTTTCTTTCATATGTGATGGCTAAGACTACTGATTATTATGCATATATTGGCAGAGCCAAACACAGTGGGGCACATTTACTTACCCGGTCCCTGCGCGATCCCCGAATGTCCGCCGGAATGCACATCTGCCGCGATTCAAGAAGAAGATGGTGCGCCTGATATCCTGCATGTGTTGCTCCCCCGCTCAGGTCCGCCGGAGTTCACCATCTTCCTCCCGGTGCATGTAAGTGCATGGCTTGCGACACAAATTTAAATGTTAAATCCCGCGCTTAGTCCAATCTGTCGGATCATACGATTTGTGTCGCATGAAAGCCGGCGTAATTGCAACACAATTCGATCGCGTGCAATACAAATCACCCACGCAATCCCCGAAAAACCGGGAAACCCGAGAAAAATGCGGCCACGGGACCCTTAGTAAATAGTGTCTCCAGTCAAAAAGAGGCAAAATCCACTAGGCCTGGAGGCACGCTGGGTGCTCCCATTTCAGCAAATAAATTTCATAGTTTGAATAATGAAATGTGATACAATTTTCCAATGTACTTTCTGTATCAATTTCTCACAGTTTTCTCGTTCCCTGCTTGCTGTCATTCTATAAAAAGCTTCTATCTTCATTTCCAGTGGCCAGCTGTGTACCTGTGTGACATCACATGACCAGGGACAGACTTCTATAGAATGACAGCAAGTAGAGATCTTGAAAACCAGGAATAGAAGCAGAAAACTAACAATAACTACATTAATAAATGTATTAGACACATCTATGTCTATGGTCACACTTAATTTCTCCAATGTAAGTATATGTCTAGAGCAGTGATGGCGAACCTTTTATAGACCGAGTGCCCAAATTATAATTAAAATTCTCCTATTCACCGTGAAGTGCCAACATGGCATTTTAAGCAATAACTTATTGCATCTGTTTTTCCACATCTTTCAATTGTATCGGCCCCCTGAGCCCACCAATACAGTTGAAAGAAGGAGGGCAAATTCAGACTATCATTGTAGCTTCTCTCCAGGGTCTCTCTGTACAGGAAGAATGGGGGGTCCAGCAGGATGACCTCCAAAAATAATGCACTTCTGTTAACCCCCTTCTCACTTTTCCCACAGTTCCAAACAGCCAATGAAATGTCGCTTTATAATAGCACTTCGAATCACTTAAGTTGCCTGGGACTGCAGGAAGATTCGGTGAATTTGGGCCTGTTCGGGGCGATGGCCTAAGTGCCAACAGAAAAGGCTTTGAGTGCCACCTCTGGCACCCGTGCCATAGGTTGGCCACCACTGGTCTAGAGGATTCCAAATTTATCCTTTTAACAGAGGCCGGCAACTTATACCACTGTGGGATAAATCCTCTGGTTCGGCTCCTCCCCCCGTGAAAACGAGAAGGGGAGACAATATCAGCAAATATTGTAGACTGTCTAGACAACCAAAATTTACCTGAAGTGCCTCCAATAGAAATGTGAGAATCAGGGTCCAGCCATATGTCTTCCAAAGCCTTAAAGTCTGCTGGCAGAATGTCCATGGAAGATGAGGCCTCAGTAGTACTCAGCACAACTTGATTGGACTGGATGACCACATCCACAGTTTGCCAGTGTTTGAGACACACCCCTGGTGGGAACTTTAATGAATGTGCTAATTTTCCCAGAAGGGAGACTTCCAAAACCTGAAGACCATAAAGAATAATAATAAAAATCTCTCATAAAACATTCAATGATATGATAAAATCAAAGGTTGCTACCTGCTTCTCCAAATCCAAAGTTATTGTCAGTGCAGAAATGTTCCCTGCTCCAAAAAGTCCCAGTACGATACCGCCATCTTCTAGTACCCGGAATGAGAGCTGGAGGCGGAATGTCCAGGAATCTTTGTCTTTTGTTGAAAACACTACAACAAAAAAATATTAATTTCATTGATATTTGTATTTTTCCATACATGAAAGCTGTCTAAACTGAAGGTAAAAAGCCTCATCTCCATCAAATTCCTAAAACAGTCATCTAAGGCCTAGGTTATGTACCAGTGTTTGGACCTTCATTAACAGTCCTTTGAAATCAATAGACATTTTAATGGATCAGTTAGACTTATGTTATTAGCATTTTAGGCCCGTAAGATAAAGATGGTCCTTATGCAAGTGTGAACTGGGCCTAACAGAAGCATAGAGGACATCATAGAGTAGGGGTTCCCATTTGGGATATCATCTTTACGACCCAGACAGGCTCCATTTTTTCATATATTGCACAGACTGCCATTAAAGGGGTAGTTACTTTACCTCATGTTTTTGTAATGTGTGTGTGTGTGTGTGTGTAAGTGTGGAGGGGAAGGATATTAGGTAACTAACCAATATACATCTATTAATAGTCCTGCGCTGCTTTCTTGACATGTAAAGTGAAGCCTCCTGTCTTTTACCTCATTAACCCGACATTCCTGTCCATAAAATTGCCACAGATGGAGGGTCATGTGATCTCTGTCTATGAACTATCGCCCTGTCAGGACCTTATGATAGTAAGAAATGGTCCTGGCAGGGCTCATGGACAGTTAGAGATCACATGACCCTCAATCTGCGGCCATTTTATGGTCAGGAATGTCTGGCTAAAAGACAGGAGGCTTCACTCTACAGATCAAGAAAGCGGAGAAGAACTATTAATAGATGTTATTGGTAAATTAGCTAATATCCTGCCCCCCACACTTATACACATTACAAAATACATGAGGTAAAGTGGCCAACCCCCTTAATTTGATGGTATTGGCTTCTCCAGTAAAATTTCCTATATTCCCAAGTAGCTACAGACTAAAAATAACAATAACTCACCGGCTGGTTTAAAGGTAGCATAGCCGTGAGCTGGGAAGAAAGCTCCAGGTTCCTCATTTTGAAAGCAGCGCCGGTTCTCATCTGTTTCCATTGCGCTGTCCAAGACTTCTGTATTTTTTTTCACCCAAGCCCAGTTACGCAAACACCCATCTAATGCAGGGACCAGCTAGACAGAGAGAGCACATGGTGCCATTAGTTATCCTGTCATCCTCTAACTCACAGTAGAACATTTTCTATATTTCTACATTTATTGGTTATTTATGGAATGTCAGTACAGGCGGTCCCATACTTAAGGACACACAACTTACAAACGACCCCTAGTTAAAGACGGACCGCTCTATTGAAGCTTTATTAATAATCCTTGGTCCCAAGGTCCCAGCAAAAAATTTTGAAACTCCGGGCAAATTTTTTTTATCTGGATCTACAATTATAAAATATATAGTTTCGACTTGCATAAAAATTAAACTTAAAAACAAACCTATGGACCCTATTTTGTATGTAACCCGGGGACTGCCTGTACATTATTCCCTGGGTCTATATGAAGGATATAGTACCGGCCTCAGGAGCTGCACATCACTGCCTGGAGGAAGATCTCCCAGGACGATGCCAAGCGTGGAGTAGCTTGGAGACCCCTGCCCGTTGTTCACATGATAAGTCAACATCACCACAACCTCTCCATTCACTCGGACATCAATGGTGTTGATGGTACTGTCCACAGTCACCTGTAACACAACACAGTAAGCAATGACATTTTCTGTAGAAGATCTCCTGCTACATTGTGATGTATATACTGCACTTAACAATTAAAGCAGAAACATTTTTATATACGGCTCAGAATAGGTTAATACTCACCCCACCGATCCCAGCTTAGCCTTTTCCATTCTTACCCAATACCATCTCAATACATAGGAACTTCCTGCTCTGCCAGCCAATCACTGTCACCACTGCGAGCAGCGATTGCCACTTACTTTTCTATATACCTTTCCCTGCCAGGAACATATTTTATATATCCTTTCTAGGTGGCAGGGAAGAGGGCGAATGCAGTGGGAGGAGGTTAAATCGTGCTCCAGAGCCAGAACCCTGGAGACCAGAGGGGCTCTGGTAACACCTCCCAGAGCACTCCGACTTTATTTACATAAAGATTAAAGTTCATTTATAATCAAATTACAGGAGCTCCTAATTGACTTATAATTGTATTCACCCGGCTGGGAGCTACCTAACTATTAACCAGTGACAATTTTCCTTTAAAAGTCATACCGTATATACTCGAGTATAAGCAGAGTTTTCAGCACAATTTTTTTGTGCCGAGAATGCCCCGATCGGCTTATGTTCTGTTATATAAAAAACATCGCCAGAGGATGAGTACTAAATTAATTGTTTTAAGGGGGCATTCTACTATGGGCATTTTATTAATGGTAGCACTCTGCTATGGGCATTATATTAATGGGGGGCACTCAGCTATGGGCATTTTACAGAAGCAGGTTCTATAGAACCTGCATCTGCAGTGATGCTTCCCTCATTTTGCAGGTAAACAGGCAAAATTGAACTGCCATTACCTTTGACTCTGTAAATGAGTTCCTTGTGTGGTTTTCAAGAGAAGATTCTCATTTTTAAATGAGAACTGCCGTTCTAGTTGCCATCATAAGTCTCTTAGAGCAGAACTGTTCTAGTTGCCCATGTAAACCAATCAGAGGTCAGCTTTCTTTTTCCCACAACTGTTTATAAAATTAAAGCTGCGCTCTGATTCGTTTCCATGGGCAACTAGAACAGTTTTACCTCAAAAACTATATATATATTTATATGTATAAGTATTTAGTGGCTTTTTAAGGATATCTATTATTCCAAATGAGCCATCCAAACTATAAACACTTTTTTTGAACATCATCCACTAACTAATCGAGGGATACATTTTATATTCCTTTCCGTGGTTGTAATAAAATATGCAAAGTACTTTGGCCTTATATGTGTAGTTTGGTTGGCTCATTTTTACACTCATGTTCCAGACACTACAACTAGACCTCCTACAAACACTTGTTCTATGGATCGCAGGACATTTTATGTTCATAATACAAGGGCCCCCTTATTACGGCCATGTAAAAGAGGCCTTAGTTATCACATTAGTTAGGTTTCAGGAGATAAGCATACACACAGCCCTCTGTGTTATCTATGAACTCTAGATATCTTATATATTTTTGATTCCATTTTTTGCTTAGTGCACAATTTTGGCCACCGAAGTCGACCTTTGTGCACCAAACCCCCCCCCCCCCAAAAAAAAACGGTTAGGAGGTTAATGACAATAACCAGGCCACAACAATGATCAGTTACATTGTGGTTTCCCCTCTCAATTATTGGATTTATCATTTCATCTTACCTTTCTCCATTGTCCATCGCTCACATTTGGCCCCCACTTGGAGAGAACCATCTGCCCATTTCCATTGCTCATCTGTACTTCAAGACGACTATCCCGGACCCCAAGTACAAACCAATTATCTCTTCCGACATCTCCATAGAAGATGATCCCTTCTGGGTCAAAGGTCCGGAAATCAAAGGAAGAGAGATTACTGTGGAGTAAAGGACAGCAACACATTACAGAGCGGATGTAGATTACAAACATATACAGGCAGTCCCCTACTTAAGAACACCCGACTTACAGACAACCCCTAGTTACAAACGGACCTCTGGATGTTGGTAATTTACTGTACTTTAGCCTTAGGCTACAATAAACAGCTATAACAGTTATTAAAAGTGTCTGTAGTTAATATTTATTGGTAATCCTGGTTCTTATGACAATCCAACATTTTTAAAATCCAATTGTCACTGAGACCAAAAAAAATTTGGTTGGGGTTACAATGATAAAATCTACAGTTTCGACTTACATACAAATTCAACTAAAGAACAGACCTACAGACCCTATCTTGTACATAACCCGGGACTGCCTCTACTGTGTTTCCCCCGCAAATGAGACAGTGTCTTATAGTAACTTTTGCTCCTAAAGAGCCACTAGGTCTTATTTTCAGGGGATGCATTTTTTTTAACAAGAATTTACATTTATTGTTGAACAAAAAAATAAATCTACATTTAGTAATATTTTGTAGTTCAATCTATAATACATTTAACAATATTAGTATATATGAATATCAACAACTTCTCTAACATCCATATAACTTTCCAAACTCTGCCCTGGGGGTAGTAGTATGGCGTGTAGCAATGACTACCCCTAGGTCTTATTTTCAGGGCTGGCCTTATATTTCTAAGCCTGAAATAATTGCACTAGGTCTTAACTTCAGAGGGTGTCTTATTTTCTGGGGGAAACAAGGTAGACATCTATATTCAAAAATACTGCTGCTCTACTGAATCTTCGTTCAGAAACACCATGGAATGGAGTAAGAGAAACAGATGGGTCTCCGCCTCCATTCACTCAGTTTATGTGGATCATTAAGCGTGGATCCGCTGTTCTGATAAAGAACTGAATATCACTTGTACACTACAGACGGTCCCCTACTTAACAACACCCCACTTACAGACAACCCCTAGTTACAAGCGGACCTCTGGATGTTGGCAATTTAGTGTACTTTAGTCTTAGACTACAATAAAGAGCTATAATAGTTATTAAAGGTGCCTGCAATTAAGCTTTATTGTTAAGTTTCGACTTGCATACAAATTAAACTTAAGAACATACCTACAGAACCCATCTTGTATGTAAACCGGGGACTGCCTGAGGCGGTCCACTACTTAAGAACACCCGACCTACAGACGACCCTTAGTTACAAACTGACCTCTGGATGTTGGTAATTTACTGTACTTTAGCCTTCGGCTACAATAATCAGCTGTAACAGTAATCAAATGTGCCTGAAATTAAGCTTTATTGTTAATCCTGGTTCTTATGACAACCCAACATTTATAAAATCCAATTGTCAAAGAGACAAAAAAAATTTCCCTGGAGTTACAATGATAAAATGTACAGTTCCGACTTACATACAAATTCAACTTAAGAACAAACCTACAGAACCTATCTTGTACATAACCCTGGGACTGCCTGTACTGTACAACTGTTTTAGAATTAGACAGTTAATACCTTGTTAGTTCGGAAAGTTGGAATTCCAGACGCAGAACACTCCGAGCATCTCCATTCCCTATGTACAAACTCTCTGAGGATCTCATCAGCTTCTCAACAGAACATGAAACCTGAAAAACACACCGTCATATGGTTATTATAGTCCAACGGCTGCCCCATAAACTCTGTCAGGGGAAAACCCCTTTTAATTTTCTGATGAGTTTGTAATTCGGTACAATTCAGTATGATCTGCTGCTTAAGAGTTAATCAGTTGTCACCACAAGTCAAAGACAACAATGTAGAAGGGACCTGTGAGATTGTGCCATTTTAATTGGGTTGTCCATAATTTATGATATAATGAAATTCATCAATATCTGATTGGTCGGAGCGGCTAAACTGCAGGATCGGTTCCCATTTACTTCTTAGTTTGCTACATGACCTGGGCATCACATAGGGTACACAGTCACCTGCTCCGACTTTGTTCCAGATCCAAACAGCTGATGAGTGTGGGTGTGGGATGTCGAGCCCAAACAATCAAATAATAAAGAATTTAATTGAATTATGTGCAAACTCTAAGTATGTTTTAATAGATTTTCCCATCTCAGACTTTTGTGACAATTTCTCTGGGACCTTCAACTATTTCATGTACCCCTCCTAATAAGTCATCACCTGTAGGCAAGGAACCATTTTCACTTAGGACTAACAGAAAAAACACATTACGTACACAATGTACACTAGGTGTCTGTGTCAGACATTTTGGTGAACTGTTTTGTTAAATATGCGAGGTTGGAACAGTCAGGAGTCATATAAACTGCACAATTCTAGAGTCATAGAGTCACCACTGTAAAGTCAGTAAAGGAAAATTATGATCTTACTGATAGGTACACAGATTTTAACCCTATAAGGCTAGTACCACCAAAGTGTAGCTTATAGCTGAGAACCAACAAAAACCTTAAAAGATCAAAGTCCAATGTTTAGACTCATTAGACGTCATAAAAAGTTAGGAAACACCAGTCAATTATATTATTGTATTATTCAAAACATACAACACGATTTTATACTGATGACATGATAAATGATGTACCCATAAAACTTTACCATTCATACATTTATTTCTATGGTACACATGATATAAAGTAGTAGTAGTGTTACCTTGGCTGTGTGGTCCTGGTTATGGTCAGGTAATATAGCTCCCACAGAAGGATCTCCATAAGATAGAAGGTATACAATGACAGGTATGGACACACCGATGAGAAGCTTCATTTTCTTGGTGCTATGAATGGTTGTCACACACTCACTGTCCTTTATATATTAATAGGAGGGGACGGGTTCTCCTTATGTCCCTTATTCCAACGCCAACCTTGGCTGCAACCAAAACATGCGTCCTGCAGATGTTTTACAGGAACACAGAAGACATACATTTAACCCTTCAACGATGTGTGACATCTGCAGTACTGATAAATATAGTCTCATGGTCCTAAAATATATCATTGGCTCTAAAATATTATTCCTGAGTGTAGATTTGAAAGATGTTTTTGAAGCAGGGATGTAGGATTGTTCGCTTCCCACTCTTCAAGGACACTGCCTTATTATAACCACGGGTAATATCACTACCCAGTATGGAACAGACTGGCCCCACTTGAGTATTTATCGGTGGACCCAGACTAACAATGGTAATCACTTGACTAGATTTTTACTTGATCCATTATTGGATGGGATAGACTGACGAATGGACCTGCACTAGTTATGTTTAGATGGAGTGTAAGATCTCAGCATGATCCTCCTGGTGGGCTCAAGGTACCCCGAATCCAACAGCATACATGGTTTCTACTGAAGACGATCAAAGAGCCTATTGACATCACATCAGAGGCTTCACATATATACCTGGAGATGCTTCCAGTGGATACACCAGTCATAGAGCTTTATTCACTAGATGGAAAGCCGAGAAATGTATTTTTAACCTCCATTGGCCGCCATTAGCCTGAGCATAAGATAGAGCGGTATGGTTGGGGATGGGGTATTCTGCAGGACATTTTCCCCCAGATGTTGCAGTTGGTTTGTAAAACTTGAACACTTTTAGATTGCCGAACTGTAGATGCTGTAAAAGTGCTCCATTTGTGATAAAGCCAGGGTAGACATCCCTGGGAAACCCTTGGTGTGTGTTGGTTATCTGGTTGAAAAGCCTACCATGAGGGGCAACACTTGAGGCTACACGGTGTTCTTCCTGTTACCACTAGGGGTGAACGATTGTCACTCGTGGCCACTAAGACACCAGCATTTGGGACAGTGCATTGCTCAACAGCAAAGGCAGCAGGCAGCTGGCATAGTGATCCTGACCATTGTTGTGTGCCGTCATACAATCACTGTTCCCAACGGCGAGATCAGAGCAACCTAGATGGTGGGCCAGTTATTACAATTTATCCTACTTCTCTCACTCCAGTGCTGCGCATCAAGGTGTAAACTGTGCAGAATATTGTAGTTTCTGTCCGTAATGTACAGTCATGTCTATGTCATGGTACATTACCCAAAACACACTACCCAAAAGTAGTCTCCGAGCGCCTTTTTATTGGGCAGTGGACTTCTACATGATTTTATGGCAAGACACAAAGTCTAATTAGACTATACATATAATACCAAGTTTTGCAGTAAATTCTACAAGAGTGCATTGTTTTTGATCATCACTAAAATGACTGCTGTGTTTATTATTTGGACTTCATTTAAATAATTTCCTCATTGTTCTTGTATATATTATTATTACTACTACTACATAAAAGTCCAGCAAGAAAAAAATTATCTTGGTTCTATTTCCACAATAACACATTGATAAGAGCTCTGGATAAACAGGGGTCTATAGTGGCAGAGCTGATCTGGGCTATTTCCCATATTGACCATGTGACAGCTGGGTCCCATAAAGTGAGTCCTTGTTGTTATAAACTACTTCATCTATCATCTCCAACAGGGACCAGATGCTACCACATTACAAGAGCAGGAGCTCTAATCTGGCACCAGACAAATCTTAATAATGATCATAATCTTAATAATTGTTATGATTCACTACCCTATGGTGGTGTTATAGGGAAATTTAGCAGGCTCCCCAACGGATTATAGCATCACTGGAAATTCCTACAGGATAAGCATCATTTCTGGAGACCTTCTACCTAGAAATAATTTAAAAAAGTTAAAAGGGGTATTTCCACGATGACAAGATTCTTTAATATACTCAGGATTACAAAATAAAACATTCTCTAATTCACAGTTATTATTTACGACCATAAATCTTCTATGGTTGAATTATTCTCATGAATAGCTTCTCTTGTCTGCATGCTGCAGTGCTCTCTGCCTCCTGCTCCTTGCAATACAAGACCAGCTCAGACACAGGCACTTCCTGCTAGCAAGCAAGTGTGTGCAGAGAATTACTCTACAAGCTACAGACAGAATGTCATTACCCAGGAGGGAGGCATATAGCAGAGCTGACTGTGTGTGTGATAGGCGAGTTACCACACCTCAGAGTGTCATTGTGTGTTATATCTCATGGATATCTTCATCTCTGATCGTCACTTCTGTAAGCAGGTTTGTTTTTTTTCGATTGCTACGATGTAGCGTGCACTTTGCTATTATATGTTTTCTGTCTCCTGGGTAACCTCATGACATTTGTACTAATGAACTCAGGGGCGTAACTTTAAAGGGTGCAGAGGTTGCGATCGCACCTGGGCCCAAGAGGTTTAGGGGGCCCTTATGGTGTCACTTTCCCATATGAGAAGACTAGTACTATAAACCATACATTATAGTCGGGGGCCTGGTACAGACTTTGCACTGGAGCCCATCAGCTTCTAGTTACACCACTGAATGAAGTTCTCAATATTGTGCACCATTTTTTTCTACTCATTGAGTAGCACAGGAATACTTACAGTTTAGAGATATCTAACACCTCCCACATTAGTCATTTATGGGAGTACATTTGGATTTTCCTGTGTTAATCTTTCCTTTCATTTTTTTTATGAGTTTTTATATTTATTTGATCAATAAAGTTTATTTGGCATTACTTTGTATTAGTTTGGTTTTTGTGTCAGATACTAGTACAATGTTCAGAAGCTAAATAAAAGTGTATATAAACCCTGTACCCTGATAATATAAGCACATTGTCAGTACACAGCATCTCATAGCACTAAAGGGATCATGAAGTGTCTTAGAGAGTCCCCGCTCAAACTCTGGAATCTTACACTGATCATCGCTGAGTGATAGGAGCTAAAACAGAAATAAAGTTGGGTAAAATTGTAAAGTAAAGGGCGTTCAAAATGATTTTTAAAACATCACTAGGGGTTATAGAAAACTCCTTCAATCCAAGTTATATTTGATAGAAATTATTTCTGTATTAAAGAAAAAAAAAAGAGAACTCTATGTATGCAATTATTTTTATTTTGACAACTGCTGGTTTTAGAGTTCAGAATAGGAAAGTCTCTTACCTTGAATTAATGGGGTTTTCTGAGGCTAGTCACAAATTCAAACTATGTGACCCCTATAGTGAAGCCTCTAGGACACAGCCTTTTACTACAATTTAGGTCATGGCCTCAGGTTTTTCTTGCCTGCCTTTCAGGAGTCTCAACTTTATATTCCTGTTTCCACAAGGGAGTAGGATAATTGCAGGAGGAGTTAATTTTGGTGGTTACAGAGTGAAAAAAATTTGCAATACCATTGTAGTTTGTTATATCATGATTGACATGATAATTTTTTTGTCAGATCTTTATAATTATTGAGATATCATTTATATTGTTATAGTGCTCAGTCAGTAACTGATTTTCTGCATCATTACTAATGATGGTTGATGATAATTATCAACAGTATTTAAAAGTGAGGTCATGCTGATTTTTTTCAGCACACATCACAGCTGTGAACCTATCACATAAGTAACTTTCAATCGCATTGTGATCTTTGTTAAGCATACATGTCATTGAAACATTGCATTTGGTTGGAATAAAGCCCTCTTATTGAGTTAATCCAGTCCAGGCTCGGACTGGCCCACAGGTGAACAGGGGGATCCACCGGTGGGCCCCCAGGCCCTACATAAGTAGTGCTTGACAATGTACCCTCTCTGTAATTTATACATATATTTATCATAGAGCATTTCAACTCTCCTATGTATTTATAAGACTATATTAATAGATTATGTAACAAAACTTTTAGCAGCAAGATCAGATTTTACTGGTGGGCCCAAGGTATCCCAGTCGTCTGACACTGCATGCCCACAGTACACAGGTAGCCATGGCACATGCCCACAGTACACAGGTAGCCACGGCACATGCTCACAGTACACAGCTAGCCACGGCACATGCTCACAGTACACAGCTAGCCACGGCACATGCTCACAGTACACAGCTAGCCACGGCACATGCCCCCCCAGTATATAGGTAGCCATGGCACATGCCCCAAATACATAGGTAGTCACTGCACATGCCCCCAGTAGATAGGTAGCCACAGAAAACAGCTCACAGCAGCCGGCTCCTCATCGCTCCCACACTCTTCTTTATGAGCCAGGCGTGCGCTGCTGTTGCTTAGGTGACAGTGCCTGGGTCATAGAGAGGAGTGGACGCTCAACCAAGGCACCATTCCCTAAGCAACGATGGCGGCAGTGACTGGGTCGCACTAAGGACACAGGCAGCGGTAACATCACTGCCTGCGTCCAGTGATCACAGTTGTGTATGTCTTAGACATACACAGCGCCAATTGCCATTTATTAAAGTTTGTGAGGATACTGATTATAAGCACCATAGATAAAGTCGCTCTTGGGCCTTATGGACTTGAGCAGTGAGAAAGCCGCACAAACTGCAGTTAATGCATAGTCCCATCGCCTTTTATTGGGCATTAAGGCATGGTGAACGTGTTAACCAGGCATGACACAAAACATAGAGTAGGTCAATGTGGCCAGTCACGAGGTGATGTGTACGAGGCCCATTTCCATTCATTTACATGTGAACGTGGCTGCAGTAAAATAAGCGCACACTGCTGAGCTTTAATTTCTGAAATTTTATTCAGTAGAGGTTCTTCTCCAACCAGTAGTTTACAAAAAGAAGCATAAAAAAAATGAACAAAACATGAAATACGCCTGATGAGAAATAAAACAGTTTTTAATTAAAATAAACATTTCCACGACTTCTCAAGGTTAAAAGACGGAGCTAGACTTCACAGCGAGATGAGAGATGAGAAGCTTTACAAAAAAGCAAAATGTGGGAAAATGAATAGCTCAGTGTCCCGGGAACTGGCAGTGCCCATGCACGATCCCAGCGCAGGAGACAATAGCGTCCACAAGCGCTCTGCCTCTGGGTCTGCCCTTTTTTGAGGGCAACAGGAGCTTTCTATTAACCCTGTAAGCGGCTGGAAGCTAAAATGGAAAATTACAAAACAAATGGGAGGAATGATTGTGTGCAAGTCCATATTGGTCTAAATAAAAAATACCCTGTTTACGCATATAAGAAAGTGATTGTTCTCATACGTAAGTTTTTTTTTTTTTTTTAAATTACATTATATAAATAAGAGTCAGTGGACCATGTGCACACTCGGTCTCACGACACACCCTTCTGCCCCGTCCAAGGACTTGCAGCACAGCAGCTAAAGATATACATCTCCTAGACATGGTTCATAGGACAATAGATCAGTTACCTGGCTACAATTTCCAGCCTGTCACACGTGTACGTGTGTGTGTGTGTACATATATATATATATGAGGAATGTGCTGGAGCAAATTTTAAAAAAGTAGTTTAAGCGTAACAATTATTGTCATATTGCTTTATGGGGAGTTAATAATATTACTTATTATATATTCCACACCATAATGAGACTACAGGGAGAAAATACAAACTGCACATAATGTTAATATATTTATTACCTCGGGTTGTCAAAGTGTCACCTTGATAGTTCCCAATAATTGGGAGATCTATGGGCTTGGTCTGACAGCTCGGCAATCATATAAGGTCACGTGGAGGGTCTCATTTCCTATTTAGGAAAGATTTTTGTCTAGGTTGGACACCTCTACTCTTGCCAATAACTATATTGTTAGCTATTAACATCATGGCACTCAAAGGTCTGTATAAACTAAGGTTTAGGATTACTAAAGGATTGTACGGTTCACACAGGTCACCGTTGGGTCATATTCTTCACCCAAAAAATACGACGAACCTGTATATTTCAAATGATATACAAAATTTAACCTGCTGAGATGTACAGAATTAGTACTGGCTCCATACACCGAGAAAGTGATCGATTTTGCCTGTAAGGTCAACATATATCCACCAGTTTGCATAGACCCTCATGTCCATGTGTATTCCAAGATTTAAGGTGTGCCTATGACAGTACACAACCACCTGGAGATCAATAATACAAATTTACAATGTAAATTCTCCCCTTTGTTGTCCTCCTGCACCGATTATATACTTTGCTGCCTGCAGAAGCCTATGGAGAAGATGGGACAAGAGGACTAGCTGCTACGCGGGTCTCCCATACACGGCACACACAGAGACAACACTATTAATTCTCCTCATTCATTCCATCACAAGCAGCAGAAGAGATTAGACAGACGGGGATGATTGTGCCTCGTATCCAGAATTATGATGTCATAGAAAAGTAGAACTTCCATAAGGAACTCTGCATGTGTCACTCTTCAGCAGTTTCTTCCTCAGCCTTCCCTCTCCATAGACTTCTACACACAGCAACTGAATGGAGATTCATTTTAGAGAGATGAAAGTAGAGATGGGGTCTAAAGAGATGCATTTTTTCCCCCTATAAACACAAGGATTTATATCTTTGCTCGTACTATTGATTTCTGTAGTTGGGAGGATTATTGCAGATTTTTCGCTCCAAGGCATCGAAAATAACTAATTCAGCAACAACGCAAACACCATTATATAACATAAATACACATTCTGCCATTTGCTCTGTGTATACCTGTGCATCATGTCTATCCCAGGACCAACCTACACAGAGCTAGTGTGCAGTCTATAGTCCTGGAAGGACAGGGGTACATAATGTTGACAATACAAAGAAAACTATTTAAATAACTAAAATTGAGATTATTTGCAATATTGATTCACTTTGCAAACAAGCACACACACAAAAAAAAGGACATTTGCTTTAAATTCTGGGTTTGCTCTTCTGCGGTAACATTATAGATTGAGCACATTAGCTAAAATAGTTTCTTTTGTCACAAGTCCAAATACATTTTTCTTTGTGCAGATACATATATACATACATATACACACACACAAATTTGTAGTGGGGACCCAACTCCAGTCCCGAGAAATTTTTAAAGTGGTTGGCCACTTGTACTAAACTTTAACAGAGCAAGGTAAAAATACTAATCAGCCATATTATACTTACCCTGGTGAAGATTGCCGGGAGCTGTGGGTCACATGACTGCACAGCCTCCTCCATCCCCTAGAGGCCAGAAGGTCACAGGACCTGTCACTTCCAGCAAACTTTAACAGGGTAAGGCTACAAACACATGATGGACCCCGAGCGTAGAACACAGCTGGGTGGAGGATGGAGGGGGTGAGCGCTCCTCACCCCTCCCCTCATCGTAGAGAGCCAGGTAACAGTGTGGTGAGACACAGTAGGGGGAGATACATCAACCTGTGTCCGCCATAATTTTGGTGTAATTTGCACCAGAAATGCAAAGCGCCACCTTTATTATGCGTTTTAGAGCATTTTCAGACAGTTTCGAAAAAGAAGTGTGGCCAAGCCTGCACGCCAGAAAAATTCAGCCATGTACCACAAAATTCTGGTGTAAACTAGACCAACTAATAGCTGGTCTAAGGTCCGACTCCACAGTCTTACACTGAACCAGATAGAATATACCTGTGGAGTCGGACACTTGGTGCATTCATCAACAGTTTTGAAATATCTTCCCGAGTGTGCTGCCTGCACTGTGACCGGGTGCCATAGACCTCTATGGGGGCTGTCATCTGTCTGCAAATTACGCAGCTGGGACCCGGGCCCCCATATGGATGTGTGGATGAGGCTTAAGTATAATCTATCAGGGTCTTATACATACTGCGTTAAAGTTTAGTATAAATGGCCATCCCTTTAAGGGGACGGGATATAAATTCTTTTCTTTTTTTTAGATTGGTTTCCATCAAAACCGTGCAAAACACTTCCAGAAAATTTGCACACGATCCTTTTGTCTGGGATGAAAAAACAAAACAAAAAAAAGCTTAAAAGGAGTGTTACCATTTCAGCAAAATAATGTTATTGTTTGTATTATAATTATACAATTTTCCAATGTACTTTCTATATCAGTTCCTTGTGGTTTTCTAGATCTCTGCTTGCTGTCATTCTATAGGAAGCTTCTATGTTTCCTTCCAGTGGATGGAAATCTGACCATGGTCACACAGGTACACAGGTGCACAGCTCGTTAGTATCACAGAGAGTAATCAGATCTGTGTGATATAACGAGCCGTGCACCTGTGTGACCAGGGTCAGATTTCTATCCAATGGTAGTAAACATAGAAGCTTTCTATAGAAGGACAACAAGCAGAGATCTAGAAAACTGTGGGGAATTGAAATAGAAAGTATATTGGAAAATTGTATGAGGTTTTAGAATGCAGAAAATAACATTAATTTTTTGAAATGGGAACAGCCCTTTAATCCCTCAATACTGTGATAAGGCAGAGTAAAGCAGTACCTGTATTATAATATAATACTGACAAACAGCAAACCTCATCTTTTCCACAATGAAAGCAAAGACTTCAAAATAAATATATACAGAAAGATTATAAATCATCTTTGGTCTAAACATTTCATAAAACCTTGTTTTTTTTTTTTCCAATGATTTTTTTTTATCATTTAAAAGAAATTACAGCATCGATCATGGAACTGATCTTAACGAAGAAAACAACTTGATACATTATGCATCTTATATTAAAAAGAAAAAACAAAAAGACACGTGTAACCCGGACACAGCGGATTACTAAAGTGCTCAGAGTGGTAAGGAAAGTGGCTGCCCTGCCGTGGCCATTCCTATCTTGAAGACGACTGCTGATACTCCAAAATATCTGTAGGCTAAACATGATAAAAAGTGGGCAAGTAACACATGCCTGGCAAGCCAAATATGGATGCTCTGTGCTATGATGCAGCGCAAAGCCAAAACACCTTCTCCTGGCTATGGCATTTAGTGGCACTCATGATGGTGGCATTGCCCGCTCTGCACATTTCGAGCTGCCGGTATATACTTCAGTAAATGCAGAGTAACTGTGAATGATATTTGCAATGGCTCATGGCCATCTAGTGTTCATTCCTAAGCAAAATGAATGAAGAGGGAATGTAAGGTTATCCATTCCAATACATGGCGGCTGCACTACTCATCTCACTAGATTATGGAGAATACTACCATAATGTAAATCCAAGGTAAAAAGCAAGTAAACTTCTCCCTAGCGGGTGGTCCTACTACCTTTTAATTGGATGGTGTAGGTATAAAATGCCCACGTTTTCTGCTATGCTAACCTCCCTACAGCAATATCTACCCTGCTATGATTTGTCTGAATACGTCTCTACCACACATGTAATCCCTGGGCTTGACAAACCATGTATTACATGTAAACGCTGTGAAAATGATTAGTGTAAAGGAACACTAAACCTAGAAAAAAAAGGATTTCTGAAAGACTGTATTGGGATAATTCAAAGAACAAGGGGACTGGCCAGAAATTATATCCTATATATGATATCAGATATCATACATCCTACTAATAGGGTATATTCATGTACTGCAGCCACACTTTCCTTTCATTTTCAATGGTTTCCTGAGCTGCAGTGATGGCTTTTGCTTCAGTGTCCCATGTTTATCATGGAAAAAAATAACAGCTGACTGATTTAGGGGACTGGGTGTTGTCCACCCATCAGTCAAATATTGGCCATTCAGGAACACCTTTAATTTCTTGCTGATATGGCCCATCTCTGCATGTAGACTTCCCTAGTCCAGCAGGGAGTCTCCTGCCCTAGACAGTGAAAATCACCCCTTCTAATGGACAGCACATGGCTGCACTAGATGCAATACTCTTTAATGGATTATGGCCTATGGGTGTTATCTTAACAGTCCATACAACCGAGCCATTAAAAAGTAGCGCATGTCCTAATCAGATCCGTTTTTTCATGGATCACTCAGACTACAGTTTATGCCAGACTGATGCAAACTGGCCATGCAAAGATACAGCTGAACTGCATGAGGCACCACGGGGCAATAGCCCCTACTTGTAATAGAGGACAGAATTCAATTAAAGCCTGATTCTTAAGTTTGAGCAGACAAATTTGCTTCATGCACTTGTGGATTTACTGGACTGAATTGAACTCATCATGTCCATTCAGTTCAGTGATTCCGGGTTTGGTCTAGAAAATAATACAAGCATATGACAGGACGGCGGGGGAGCGGGCTGACAGGACGGCGGGGGAGCGGGCTGACAGGACGGCGGGGGAGCGGGCTGACAGGACGGCGGGGGAGCGGGCTGACAGGACGGCGGGGGAGCGGGCTGACAGGACGGCGGGGGAGCGGGCTGACAGGACGGCGGGGGAGCGGGCTGACAGGACGGCGGGGGAGCGGGCTGACAGGACGGCGGGGGAGCGGGCTGACAGGACGGCGGGGGAGCGGGCTGACAGGACGGCGGGGGAGCGGGCTGACAGGACGGCGGGGGAGCGGGCTGACAGGACGGCGGGGGAGCGGGCTGACAGGACGGCGGGGGAGCGGGCTGACAGGACGGCGGGGGAGCGGGCTGACAGGACGGCGGGGGAGCGGGCTGACAGGACGGCGGGGGAGCGGGCTGACAGGACGGCGGGGGAGCGGGCTGACAGGACGGCGGGGGAGCGGGCTGACGGGGTATGGAAGTGAAGGGACACTGTGCTGGGATACTTAATTTTTGATTTTAGCATTTCTGTGTTTTGGTTCCTTTATCAGCCCCCACATCAATCAGCAGTTTTTTCCCATGATAAACATGGGACCGCGAGTCAGAAGCTGTAAGGATAGGGAGTGGGCTGAAAGGATATGAACGTGAAGGGACACCGTGCTGGGATACTTAATTTTAGATTTGAGCATTTCTGTGTTTTGTGTTCCTTTAACAGACTAAAGAAAAGGTTTGTCAAACTCGTGGTGCTCACAGCATTCCCTAAAATACTACAAGGACCATAGTGTGGTGGTGACCAGTAAACTTTGTGCCACTTAGGGACCATCCCTAATTTAAAAAAAAAAACTGTCAAAAAATACAAAATACTATGAAAGGAAAATCAACAAACAAAATAAAAACAATAAAAACAACGTGTACCGTATAAAGGAAACCAGGCCCTGATTTGTGGTAAAGTCTAGTGTGTCTTTTTTTTAAGGGCTCCTTCTCTTTTACTCTGCAACGTTTCTTCTTAATCTGGTGACACTTTTTATCCAGCTACAAAGTGTGCTAGGTAGGACCTTGTACGACCGCAGGGTCGCACACACTGATCGATATCCCATTGTTCTTTGAGTGGTGTGTCACTGCAGCCAGGCTGAGAATACACAATGTTTGGATCAATGTCCCCCTCCCTCCCCCCACCCGGAATGTGATTAAGAAATAATAGGCTGTAGATGTACTCTGCAAGGTACTGCCTGCAGTATGAAGGTCATCGCATTATCATCAATGGCTGCTGTAAGATACTGGCACCTCTTCCTTACTTTCAACCAAGACATCCAAATGTCATAGAAAGATTTCCTATAATAAAAAATTTGAGAGGATCCTGCCAAGTGGTTACAAAACTCCAGCCTCCATTATGACTAAGAATTGTGTTGTGGCAATACTTTCTTCCAGTTCTAGATGCCAGTGCCCTTGAAGGTGCTATGAACCTTTTCCCACAATTGGATTCTCTCTGAAAGGCAAATAAAAAGGAGATGAATGATCCGACGGCAGCATTAGCTTCCCACTAGCACCCAAAATGTCATTCCGAAGGTGGTATATACCCTCCTATTACTGGTCAGGTAACGACTGAGAATGTCGCAGTGACCTAGACGATGAACCTGCGGCCATGTATACCGGGAAAACAACACCGCTGATAAGATTTCTCCATTTCCCACATCTCCTGCTGCTGGGTTCACATGAATTTTGGGGATAATTTAGTTTATGTTTGGGCTATTGAGCAGAAGTGTAACATACTGCTTTGTCTTAAGATGAATATTTCCTCAACAACTAACAAGCTTGGAGACCACCGCTGGAAACCCAATATCATTAAGCTTTTCCCAAAAACCATTAACATAATAAATTTCATAGAAAAAAAAACTATACAGAATTCTAAAGGAAATCTACCACCAAAATCCCTCCTTCCTTCTACTTTTTAAAATTATGAGTCAGAAGGGCTTTGGAGGGCGTTATCAGTGCCCCTCTGTGCTGCACAGGCTGTTAATGTGCAAGAACTGCCCCCCACCCTCTCACTTTGTGCTGAAACTTCATGTGCTGCAGTGAGATTACATCAGGCAGATGGAGGGGGAAGTGCTGAGGATGAGGGTCAGACAGTGAAACAGCTCATGAATCTGCAGCATGGAGGGGCTCAGGTAACCGCCCAAGACCCCTTCTGGCTCATTCGAATAATTGTAAAAGTTGATTATAAAAGAAGAAGTCATGAATAACAAATATAAGAAGATGACCATAGTCATCTATGAGTAAGTGCCCCTGGTTTATCATGATGGATTCTGTTGGAAGATTACCAAGTTTCAGATTAGCAGAATACTTACTGGCTGCCATATTTAGCATTCGATGAACCTTTCTTGTGTTTTTCATGAGGTTCATCCAGCTTCTCAACAATGGCTTTAATCTGCTGGAGACTCTTGAAAGTTTCCACAGAATCCTCTATCGTGAAGTGGTATTCACTGTGTTCCTGTGGACCTTGATACACAGCCATACTGGCACAGGCCTCTGGAAACACAAGGCAAGTTTACTCACAACGATCGCCATTAAATAGGTTGTAAAAAGTTATCCCTTCTCCTGTGGATAGGGGATAATAAGCTGATCAGTAAGGGCCTGACTGTAGGGACCCACATTGATAATGAGAATGGGAACCGCAGCAATCCGGCAAAGGGGGTCCCGTTCTCACTAATGCATGGAGCAGCAGGATGAGCATGTGTCCAAATCAATCACCCCTTTAAGTAGTATGGAGTGTTAGAAATTGCCAAACACCGCAACCAGGTATCTCCAAGACTCCCATTCACCGTAATGGAAAGGAGATGGGCATATGCTACACTTGCCAATCCACCCATTAGTGAGAGCAGAATCCCATTGATAACTTGAAAAGTTGGTTCAAGCACTTTTAAGTAGACCTGAAAACCTGTACTACTACCGTAGTAGTTATATATAACAGACAGATAGTTTATGGTTTCTTTACAAACAGTTTAACCCCTTACCGCCGAAGCCACTTTTCACCTTCCTGACACGGCCCTTCCTAAATCTGCCCCGTGTCACTATAAATGGTTATAACTTTGGAATGCTTCAACATCCCAAAAAATTAGGTGGTATGTTCTGCGTTTATTTATGGAAAAAAATGATATTTGGTGTAAATTTGGAAAAATTCTTGATTCTTGGAAAAATTCTTTTTCAACAAAGAGTTAGAACAGCAAAAATACCTGATAACTAACATTAACCGAATGTGTTTTTTTTACGCATCCTCTTATTTTTTTTTTTGGAGGCTATGGAGCTTTGAACTTTAGGTGTGATTTTTCACATTTTCATATAAAAACGCAATAGCGTGATAATAAGGTTTCAACTCACTTTGAGAGGCTCAAGTAATATTTAAATTCCATAAATTACCCTATTATACAAACTACACACCTCAATGTATGCAAAACAACTTTTATGAAGTTTGTTAAACCAGTTTTATAGGGGTTAAAACAAAATCCTGTGCAATTTTCCAATTTCAATTTTTTTGACTAAATGAATGCGTTTTTTCAAAAAATATACAAATTCTCAGTGGATAAAATACCAAAACACTCCACAAAGTTTGATACTTAATCTCTCCTAAGTATAACAATACCCAATATGTGGTGGTAACCTGCTGTATGTGCACACGCCAGGGCATGGAAGGGAAGCTGCGCCATTTACAGCAGATCATGCATTGTCACTTTTTATTGGCTTATACAATGTTTATTTTTTTGGGCAATTTGGACATATAAGGGCTTATTTTCTGTGACATGAGATGCACTTTACAAGAGACAATTTTGGTTTCCTTTCTTTTAGTATCCATTTGGAGCTGTTCACCGTACAATAGAAATACTATATTATCTTTATTCTATTGATCACTACGATTACGGTGATACCTCATTTATATAGTTTTATATATATTTTTACGACATTACTGAAAAAAAACTAATATAGAGAAAATCTCATTTATTTTCGTATCGCCATCTTTTTTGGAGACATGACCTTCATACTTTTTGGATGACAGAGCTGGTTTAGGAACCATTTTGGCCCACATAACTTTTTTGATCACTTTTTGGAACATTTTTGTATAGGGATTTTATGAAAAATTTACATTTTCGGGTAGTTTTTCGGATTTTGTTTTTACGGCGTTCAACCAACAGGTCCAATAACGGTACTGATTTATTGAACATATTTTTACGGACGTGGCAATACCAAATATGTGGGGTTTTCTCATGATTTTGTACTTTATTAGGTGTATATAGAGAATGTTGGTGTTTAGGGTCTTTCCCTTTAATTATTTTTATTAACAAGTGTTTTTTACTAAGCGTTTTAAACTTATTTAATTTTACAGGTTGGCTTGAACAAGCAGTGCTCTGATCGATTGTTCAAGCTCGCATTCATATGATGCAGCTCATGCCTTCTAATAGGACGTGGCTCTCAGAGAGGATTGTGCAGCTGCGGGGCACTGGCAGACCCCGGGGCTGCCATCGGAGCAGCGGACCCTCCCCGGTAAGCGCTGCGGGGGGTCCAAATCAGTACACATGGCCTTTAACACCCATGATCAGAGAAATCTCTGAGCGTGGGTGTTAGTGGCCTGTCAGCTGTAGCATACAGCCGACACCCGCAGCTTCCAGAATCGGCACCTTTCGGCAGCCTGTGCCAGTAGCGGGATGTAGTACTGCGTCACGATGCAGCAAGAACCTGACGCCCATTCCATAGTACTACGTCCAATGTCGGAAAGTGATTAAAGGATTCATCATTCTTACCAGTGCAACTGATCAAATGCAATCAGAGTAGTTACATAAAAGAAATTTACCATCAAAACCAAACGTGATAAACTAGGGACACTTACTCGTAGATTCAGGCACTGTTACTGTGGTAATCTTCTTATATTTAAGTACATGGTCTGTTTTATTCTAAAAGCAACTTTCACTATTACATTAATGGGCCTGAAAGGCTCCTGTGGGTATTACCAGAGCCACTCCATAATGTACCTTCACATGCTGTTACAGTGTGCAGAAGCACTGAAACTACAGAAGCTGAAGCTATAGAGATATTACATCAGATAGAGGGAGGGGATAAGTGCGGAGGGAGGAGAAGAGGAGGGTGAATGAGTGCAACAACCTGGATGGATACGGTAACAACCCCAAGAGCACTTGCTCAATAGTAATAGTAATCTAAAAGTTGATATTAGAAGGAAGGAGGTCATGGATAACAAATATAATAAAATTACCACAGTCACGGGGCTTGGATCTAGGAGTAAGGGCCCCGGTTTACCGTAATGGATTTTGAAAAAAAAAAAAAAGTATAAAGTTATTGAAGCTGGCAATGAGGAGGTTAGAAATATATTGTTTTTAGTGAAACACAACTACAACAAGAGCTACTTTTCCAAACATGTTACCTTCCATTTTCTGCAGTTTTGGCATGTTTGTGCTAAACAGAGAATAGATCTTTTCACATTCGCGATCTCCGTCGATATCTAGCGCCACGTCTGCTGGAACACCTCTGTAAAGCGGAGACACAAGAGGCATCAATGAGCTCATGACACAATGTACCCAGCACAGAACACTCTGATTCACAGCTGCGGGGACAATGATTCACGTGTAATGAACAGGAGAGGAGCCAGAAGCTTTCACATTGTCCCCTCCAAGTTGATTGCTCTCCAGATAAACTTGTGGAAAATATTACATTGTGCAAAGAAAATCTAAAATAGTGCAATAATTTCTTCTGTGACGACTAACGCTCGCCCAGTGGTCCAAAGTAAGCAATCAGCATACCATGTGTGGGCATGGTGTGTCGTGTCCTCCCTTATAGGACCACTGTGTAAGCAAAAGCAAAATAATTCCACATTTCATCAACTACCTTGTGTATACTTTATTTCAGCATTCAGGTTAATGTCAAGAACATAGTATTCAGTGCCAGCGATGGTCAATACTTACGCAGTACACGGGCTACAGCCTTCCGTACTCTCTGAAGATGCCTTGCAGCACAGCCAGGTCCCATTTATAAAAGCGGACGGGTGATATTTGCCGAGTCTTCTAGGATTTCTTCTGCTTACTCTGCTCAGCACCTCTATCCATTCACTGGCTTCCACGCAATTACTAGCATGGATGTACAGGGGCTTCTCCCCATAAATCACCTGGAACATCTGCCATATAAGATGCATTACATAGAGACAGCAGCCAAAATACTTCCCCCATTACATATTATCCAGATAAGGACGGATTATAATCTGCAGTGGGTGAAATACTATGTTAAATGAGGTCAAGGACTTACATTATTTTTATTAAAGGCACTTTCATCCAGCTTCTCGACAGCCAGGATATTTTTAATAGGGATGCGGAAGACTGGTTCCTTATCTGACAAAGGAAGAAGATAATAGCATTAATCTCAGACTTCTACCTACCGCAGTACAAGAACAGGAAAGGAGCCAACATGATGCATTAAACTTCACTGCAGCTTTGGTCATAATTACACCTCATAACATGCTCCCCCTACCACCCTCTGACTCTGCTGCTCCCTCTGCCTGCTGGTGGCAGCACAGAGCTAATACCCCCCCTGCTGCAATATCACAGCAGGCAGATGGAAGGGGCAGCTGAAATAGCACGAGCATGTAACAGCCATATTCTGGATTGCCCCCCCCCCCTCCCCCGGAGCCCTTACTCTTCACAAGTTAAAAGCGACGCAGCTGCCTAAATAGACCATACCACTCATACCACCAGACCTCCTTTAAGCAGCTTTCTATGCTGAACCCACTGAAAGTTAAAGGAACCTGTTAAAGTGTCTAACTCCTTACAAACAGTCACTGGATAGTTTAATCTCCTGAGAGAGTTGAATCATCAAGGAAAATATTCTCTAGGTCTTTAAAGAGTTCATCATTAGCCTCCTTATTTGTCTGAAGATGATGGGCCAAAGAAAGCTTACAGTTACACTGCCCACTACAGGAGAAAGAAGTGGATACAAATGCACAGAGAACCTGCTTCTTCTAACGAAATATATTATAAGATTTACGATTATCCACTGGTCTATTCATTTCTGAAATACAAAAAAATTGCTTTCAAGGTTTAATTACTGTTACGGCTGAAGGAGTAAAAGCTTAGTATAAGGTACACTAGACAATAAAGATAAATGCAGGTATTAAACACACTGGTTTAAGGGAACCGGTCACCAGGGACCTCATTTTCACTAAAGACAGGTAGCAAAAGCCCATTACAGCTGCAGTGCAAATATACCATTCTGCATTTTCTAAGTATTTGCATTACAATATAATTATGTGTTATAACATAATCCTCTGTGCTGTCCCAGGAGTTGGGCTTTGATTTGGATGCCATTAAAAAAAAAACATGTAACTTATCTGTGTTGCAGACTGCTCAGCTCTTGCCCCCCACCCTCCAGCTCCTTCACAAAGGTCACAGCCTGGTGAGTTGAGATCAGTGGGGGAGGGAGGAGCTGTACAGGAACACAAAGGTGGGGTCTGAAAACTGAGGAGGGAACAGCACACACAAATGATGTGTTGTTTTTTAACATGTATCCAAAGCCCAACCCCTGGGACTACACAGAGGATTTTCTCAGGGTGCAAGATTATAACACACAATTATATTGTAATGCAAATGCTTAGAGAAAGCAGAAAGACATATTTGCAATGCAGCTGTAATGGGCTTCTGATACCGGTCTTTAGTGAAAATGAGTTCCCTGGTGACAGGTTCCCTTTAACAGCATAGCTACCTACACTGGAGATCTGTCCTCTGTATCATATAGAAGTCTAATCTATAGTACAAGAATAACAAAAAACTAAACAATCCATTAGTCATAAAAGGAATATGGAGAGAGAAAGAATAAAAAGAATAATAAAAACAGCTGACAGCAAGTTGTTACTTCTCTATTACAGACTAAACAAGTTTCACCTTTCTGCTTGTGGTAAGCAAATTCCCGACTTGACAGTGAAAACCATCTTTTATTAAAGCCTTTCTTGCCAATCCGAGTACGACCCTGTGCTCGCTTGTACATCTCCCTGAGATAAAGAAATAGTTTTGAATTATCACAGATACAAATACGATTATCAGCTTAAGAAGACAGAGGATGCGGATATTGCAATATTTTTTTACAGTTCTTGGTTCATATCCTAGAGCTTGTGCGGCACCGTCATGTCCAATCCTAATGCGGTGGCGCTGCACAAGCTCTTGACTCTCTTTGCCACATTGCTAGGCATCTTTATACCAAGTTCCATTTCCAAGGGCAATCCGCAAACTGATGAAGTTCTGAGACCAAGACCCAGTCTTTTGACTTGACTTGGATTGGTTATGCATTTATTTTTATGTTGATGTAATAAGAATAAAACTATTTTTCATCTTTAATATTGAGTGTGAAGTATTGTCTGAAGGCATATTCCCAACTTGTGCACCACTACTACACAAGACGAAAAAAAAAAAAAAAAAAAAAGGAGTGACATGTATTTAACCATAACCAAACTTTAGGTTTAACGTGCCCTAGCAACTAGGCATGCCTGTGATGGGTGGACAGTTCTGGTCCGCTCGTCTCGTCTAGATATCACCCAAGCTGTGCCAAAATCTGATGTATTTTTTGGGCATGGAATAAGCCAATTAATAGGAGGTGCAAAATTAGACTAGTCAATCTTAATCTACACCAGAATTATAATCCTGCTGGCTCCCCCATAAATATTTCCACAACTTTCAAGCCCTATTTAGGGATCTGGTCTAGAAGAAAGAGGTGCCCCACGATAAATATGAGACGCTGCAGCGTTCCAATGAGGCAGTGGGGTTGGCGGCCCCTAACCTATAGCTGTACTTCCTCACCTCCCAGCTCCAACATTTTCTTGTGTGGGGGTTAGAAAACACAACCGGGATTGGTAAATAATGTACTTGCCTCTGACCTCCCACAGGTCTCTCTTTGCCCTTTTTGATAACTTGGGTGTTTTCCCCACTCCATACTCATGTTATGTACAATCTGCTACTCTCCGGGAGGAGGGAGTGAGAAAGGGGAAAAAAATGCTGGTACATTTATATCAGATTCAGCAGGAAACCATCTAGGACAGTGATGGCTAACCTATGGCACGGGTGCCAGAGGTGGCACTCAGAGCCCTTTCTGTGGGCACCCAGGCCATCACCAGAGATGACTTCAGGTATCTTCCTGCAGTCCCAGACAGTTCAGGACTTGCTGTGCACAGAGATATTTTAAAGTGACAGCTCTACCTGGGACTATTTTCTGCTTTATCGGTGTCCTCAGGTGCTGGTATCAATGAAAGCTGTGGCAGAGAAGGGAGTATAAATCACAAATTACATTTCTGTGTTGGCACTTTGAGATAAATAAGTGGGTCTTTGTTGAAGTTTGGGCACTCGGTCTCTAAAAGGTTCGCCATCACTGATCTAGGAGAAGGAGTTGCACATACTCTATTTTGAAGCAAAGGAATAATAATCAAACCATTTCTGTGCATTCCTTGGAGTCTATTAGGCCTATTAGGAAGACAAGTCTAAAAAAAAAATAGATCAGTACTAAAACACGGTTAGTAATCTATCAATACCAAATGACACCATGTACTTACCCTTCTTTCAAGATGACCGATTCGCTCATTCCACTTGGCTCTTTACTTTCCGTGGATGAAATTTCCTCTAAAAACTGTTTAGCAGATATAGACATTAGTAGAAAATGGAGGTGACGAATAAGTCTTCCTCTGCATCCCAGAACTTTTGTCATTAACAATAATATACTGTTTAACCCTTGGTTATTAAAAAAATAGCAGTGTGGCCAGGTGGGAACTGCATAAAAAACTAAACATGTACTCACCTCCAAGGTCCCTCCCAATGTCCCGTGGCTTACAGGGGCACGGAAGCTCCACTCTTGCGCCGTATCAGGCACTCTGACATGGAGACGGGTGGACATGCCTTGCTGACTAGAAGTTGCAAGAGAGGAGCTTCCACACCCCTGTAAACAAACATGGGCACAGCACAGAGAGACCACAATGCGGGACACAAGGAGGGGTAATGGAGATAAGTACATGTTTAATTTTTTTTAAGCATTCCCCTTATCCCCCAGCCACATCTCTCGGACAACTACTTTAGCTTCTGGATCTGGCAATTCCCAGACAAATCCAGGAATTTCGGAATGATGTTTAGTATAAATGAAGTTTGGTCCACAGTGTGTCACCTTCATAAACGATCACTCCTTAGCTTTGATGCTACTATATTGCTAATATATCTTCATTTATGCGGCTCGGCTAACCTTTTTAACATCTGCCGTGTAGGTTTCTTCCTCGAACATCTTGTAGAACTCACACATGAATGGTTCCTTGAAGCTGGACTGTGGAAAGGACCGGACATGGATATTAAGTTGCAGGAAATAAAAGGAAAAAGACAAAATTCAATACTGATGAAACTTACAGTTTTACTTTTTGACAAGCTGCCAACGCTTCCAAGAGTCTGAATGGTTTTTGATATGAGCGTCAACACACGTGATGTCTGTGCATCCTGTGCAAGGGAAACAGATTCAGTGAAAGCCAAAATATTAATGCTGACTCAAGAACTGTCCATATGTCAGTCTTCCCCCATAGAATGGCCTATGTAAGGAAATGCTAAACAGAGAAAATAAAGAAAAAAAAAATCACAACTTCTATATTAATCTCATCCTTCATTCTCCACCTCACTGTTCTGCCTAAGCGGAGATGCAAGACAACTAGCTGTAGGTCCCAGGGTCAACATCTGCAAAGAGTTTGTATGTTCTCTCTGTGTTTGCGTGGGTTTCCTCCGGGTCCTCTGGTTTCCTCCCACACTCCAAAAACATACTGGTAGGTTGAATAGATTGTGAGCCCCATTGGGGACTGGGACCGATTTGCAAAAGCTCTTTGTAGTGCTGCGTAATCTTTGTGCGCTATATAATTAAAGGAATTATTATTATTGTTATTATTAATATTTTAAAGCAGGAGCCTCCCCTTACTGTGTCCTGTATGCTGGGAGAGACAGATATGGTTACCAGATATAGAACTTAAAATCCTTGTCCCACTGCTAAGTTTTCCCAAAACCTTATGGAAAGTGAAATAAGAATTCCCACTCAATGCAATAGTTATTTTTTCTATTGGCTCCTTTCAATTTGCACTGGTTTTGCTAACACTCCACCATTGTATTGGTCTGATTTACTTGTATCTTAATAAGACAAGGGGACGTTTAAATTCTAACTTCGGCTTCCTAAAGAAACCAAATGATGCCCATATTGAGATAATTACACATTTCTTTCCAGAGTTACGGCATTTTCTGTTCTAAAGCTTTGTGTCTGAAATTCTCCTCAGCAGCAGTGAAGTGGGTAGAGATTAAACCCTTCCAGGTTGTAAATAGCGACTAGCGTTACGGCTTTAAGCACAAGGAAAAGTATAGAGCATGGCATAAATAGTAGAAACCAGCAGTGATATAGTGAACAGTCAGTAAAGTATAAAGTCTAAATGCGTGGACAATAAGGGATAACAGCTTTCCTGCTGTGCAAATAAGAGCAGAAAATGTGAGATGGTTGCTGCAGAGTAGTCTATGATAGAGCTCGAGTTACAGAAAGACAGAGAAAGAAGAACAGAAATACAGAATGGGATGAAGGGACATATAGGGAATAGGGAGCCCTTCTACCGCAATATTCTTTGCAAAAGCTACAGACACAAGGCTCTCCTGCTAGCTACACATAGAGAGCATCCCATGACCCTTCCCTCCTCCCCCCAGAGTGAGCAGCAGTCGCTCCCCAATCCTGTATCTTTTATTTTGTAAAAACTCTGTGGATCTATAGAGACAATTGGCAAAGATAGAGGAAAGACTGGCTTCTGCAAAACTGAAGAAAATAATAAAAGAACCCGCTGGACATAGGTAATGAAAGTACATAAGAGCTATTAATTTATGGAGGGGAAAAAAAAAATTAAAAAAAAAAAAAATCAGGAATTGTGCTTTGATATGCTCTATCCTTTTACGCCCATGGGAGAAAAGCCACTACCAGAGGTGTCTGCCAGTGGATTATTATTTTCCTACATCTCAGCCTAGCATGCATTTGTATGGCGGTGTCTGGAGGAATAGCTGTTGACAAACCAAGCATTTATCTGCCAAATATTGGAGGTGTATGGCCACCCTCAGGAACATTATAGCTGTAGTTACTTACTGGGTGATGGGATCTCAAATGGAAGATATGAGGAGACACAACTGCTACAGCAAAGAATCGTAAGAAGACAAAACTGCTGACAGCAGAGTACTGTACATGGCGGTCATCTGCAGAGATAAATACATGTTACAGAGTGTGCTGCAGTATATCGCTCCCCTTCAGACTACAGGAACTCAGTCCTGGCCCATAAGCTACAATGCAATGTAACAGCACAACAGAAACACTCAAGCAAGAGCAAGTGAAATGTCTAACAAATACAGGTATTTCTGCATCACCGGATATTGCGTCATCTGACCCCAGTATATAAAGTGGTAACGCTCCGGCGTCCAAAATTTAAATAAATTGGATACATAAAAAGTATAAAATATACACTCGCTGACAAAAAAAAAAATAACACACCAAGTAGAAGTTTCTGGAAAGAAGAGGAGTGGCAAGATCCTGTGTCTACTCACACCACACCAGAGACACAACTCCATGTGGAGTTATGCAGAAATCTGGGGGGGACGTTTTTTTTTTGGTCAACGAGTGTACATCTGATTTGATTTCAAAATTACACGCTGCTGGGTGTCACACCTGTATTTTAACACAAAGCATGAAATGACTGCACTACAAGGCTGGAATGGAAGGAAGAAGGAGTTACTTGTTCTCAAAGTGTATCAATCCCCTACACACCAAAGACTAGACTGCAAGTGACTGTGGCAACAATGTCACCCAGTGAAGTCACCGCATCTTTTCAATTATACTCTCCCACTTTATTGGAAATATTGTATTATACCTTTCTGCTGGACAACAAAGAAGATACGACACTGTGATGCAATATAAAGTACTCAGTGTACACAGCTTGATGTGTCCTCAAGAGTGTCCCGAGTGAAAATGTCCAAATTGTGTTCGATACTGTGTGGCCACCATTATTTTCCAGGATTGCCATAAATTCTCTTGGATATGGAGTTCACTTGAGCTTCACAGATTGCAGCCACTGGAATCCTTTTCCACTTCTTCTGGTGGATGCCTTGTGCTCCTCCACCTTCCAGGATGACCAGCAGATGATCAATGGGGTATAGGTCTGGAGACATGCTTGGCCAGTCCAGCACCTTTCAGCCTCCTGCACAAGACCGTAATGGGGGTTGTGATCCGGCCATCACAGCCCCCATAGAGGTCTATGGCACCGTATGACCTCGCTGTAACCAAGTTGGGCTTCTATGGGGAGGGGTGAGAAGGGCTTACTCCTCCTCCATCACGGCCATGTGAATGATGCCTTACTCTTAGTTTCATTAGCAAGGCAGTGGTCGTCTTGGAGCTGTGTTTAGGGTCAGTACCATGTTGGAATACAGACCTGTGGCCCGGTTTTCAAAGGGAGAGGATGTCAGTATGTCACAGTCCATGTTGCCACAGCAATCATTCAGCCCTCAACCATGAAACTTCAACCATCATATGCTGTATTGTAGGCAATCTGAACCAAATATGATTATCTTGGTCCTATCAGACCACAGGAGATGGTACCAGTAATCCAAGTCCTCACTCTCTATCTTTAGCAAACCATGAGGTGTCTTGTTGAACTTCTAGTGATCAGTACGTGTGTGAGAGCGATTACACCAAATTTGCTAAACCTGCTTCCGATTAACACCTAACACTATTGACTCTCATGACACCGGGTTGGGAAAATGGCTCATAGGGCACAATTTGGTCATTTTTTTCAAATGCAGTTTTTGATGTCCACACCAGGAGTGGAGTGAAAAGATGAGAAACCACTTCTCTCAATTATATATTCTCACCCATGATGACCCACATCTGCTTTTGGCTTCAAAAACGGCATCTGAAAAACCAAACGTGTGCATGCATCCTTAGGGGTGTACTCACTTTTGTTGCCAGCGATTTAGAACTTAATAGCTGCACGTTGAGTTATTTTGAGGATATGTTCACATGTTCCATTTCAATTGTGTTTTGAAATACAATCAAAATGAACAGGGAGGGTCTTGGCCTGACTGCATAATCATTTCTACCGAAACGCATGAGATCAGTAATGAGCACCAGGTGTTTTGTCTTGTTTGCATGCAAAACAATGGGATAGATTTATCAGAAGTGTCTAAAAGAGGTAAAACAGTTTTTGTTGCCTGTGAAAATGAATCAGAGCTTAGCTTTCATTTTATAAATAGCTGTGGGAAAATGAAAGCTGAGCTATGATTGGTTGACATGGGTAACCAGAACAGTTGTGCTCCTGGGCACGTCTGATAAATCCCCCCCATGGTGCTCATTGCAAATTACAGACGTTTCACTTTACAATCGCTACTTTACATGAAAGTGTCATATCTTCAGTGTTGTAATCTTCAGTGTTGTATCTTCAGATATAATAGAATATGTAAAATTAATGGTGTACTCGCTTTTGTGAGATACTGCAGGTGTAGCATAATAACCAGTCTCTATAGGGGATGTTATACTTTTAACAAGCCACCTTGGAGAAAAAAAAACTGTAAAACTAGGGAGAGCATGTGAGGGTGATGTGCAAAGTGATTGAGAGCAAGAGCACGCAAAACAGGGAGAGAGAAGGGCCAAAATACAAACAATGTTACTGTGCAAAACCTCTTCATTCAGCTCCTCTGTTCTAATAGCTCAGTAGCGAGAAGCAGCTAAACAAGATAAAGCAGAGAAACTGAGCAACTGAACAGGATGAGATGCGCTCCAGAAACCCTCCTGTACCCCCCAAATCCTCAACTGAGCCCCCAAAGCAGTGGCACATGCAAGTCTTCAGCTCCCAGCGCTAATAAGAACTTCTTTACCAACACAATAAAAACATCTATGGATAAAAGCTTAAGAAATGTGCTCAGAAAAAGGTAAAATTAACCCCTTTCTTTACAAAATTTCTTATAACAAGTCAATGGTGAGGAGGGGGGATTCTTACTAGGGAAATGTCTAACAGCCATGTGTCGTAGTGAGGAGAACAGGTCGCACATCACGGTGGGGCAGCTCATGCTGGATTTCACTATACATGAGAACACCTTGTCCACGTAATATCTAAGATTGTCCTGGGAAAGAAAAGAAAAAAGAAAACACATTATTCATTTATTACAAAAAATATATAGATATTCATCCTGGGGATCAGATCGCAATTTTAATTACCTAGAAAACACTTGTTGTTTTGCTTCCATTGAAAAAATCTACTTATGTTAATGTGAAATAAGTAAAGATCCCCTATAGCAGTGATGGCTAACCTATGGCACTGGTGCCATAGGTGGCACTCAGAGCCCTTTCTGTGGGCACTCAGGCCATCGCCAGAGATGACTCCAGGTATCTTCCTGCAGTCCCAGGACTTGCTGTGCACAGAGCTATTTTAATGTGACAGCGCTACCTGGGACTATTTTCTGCATTATTGGTGTCCTCAGGGGACTGGTATCAATGAAAACTGTAGGGAGGATAAATCACAAATTAAATTTCTGTGTTGGCACTTTGCGATAAATAAGCGGGTCTTTGTTGTAGTTTGGGCACTTGGTCTCTAAAAGGTTTGCCATCACTGCCCTATAGGAATCAAATACTTAGGAATCGTAGCCACACATCGCCCTCTACTGTATGACTGGATAATTGCACTTGCTTAGCAGTACTGTAATCTGCTTCCCCAAAAAAGTTTATAAATAAAAATGAATCACCATTGTGTACGGGAAAAAGCCATAGGATATTATCAGGATTACTACATTAGTTAATATGTATGGATCTGAACAAAGGCAGCAGCTTTTATCATATCATGTTCCCAATTTTCTTTAGTCAATTGAGACTCATCAAAGAGACTCATAACCATAAAACACGACTGCTTTATTTCCCAAAATTGCGACACACCTTTCTAACATTTGTGTATGGTACTGCAGCTTAACTCTAGCCACATTGAACACCACCACATAATTTTCAAGTTCTATAATAAACTTCCTTTCAAACCCTTCAGTGTGTGGCCAAATATTTCCATTTTTGCATTACTACATTCATCCGTTTAATTTTTATAGTCTAAATTTCCTCTTCATATAACATGGCGTGCATAGCCAAATTACATGTGGAATTAAATCAACTAAAATTTAAAGGATTTTGTCCGTTTTCATTTATTGTGTCTTGGTACAAGGGCTTAAAAGAGGTTGACCCAAGTATACAAGTTAAACTATATGATCAGTGAGGGTCCAACGGCAGGACAAGAATTCCTCCCATCAACACACACACACACCATCTATGGGAACAGCTGGATACAGGAAAGCACTGTGCTCAGCTATTAAAGTCACTCCACCCATCAATACTAATGGGATTCCCATACCCTGGAGAGTTGGTGGTCCCATTCTCGTAATTGTGGGTGTCCGAGCATGATCAGTAGTTTTCCCCTGGATAAGAGATAACTTATATACCTGGCATAACTCCTTTTAATTTCATGTGTGATGAGGATGTGCATATTTAAGTCATTTTTTTGATTTGGGCT
Organism: Engystomops pustulosus; assembly: GCF_040894005.1. NCBI lineage: Eukaryota > Metazoa > Chordata > Amphibia > Anura > Leptodactylidae > Engystomops > Engystomops pustulosus. The sequence goes on along the minus strand of NC_092413.1, from coordinate 188,141,716 downwards.
TTGAATAGTTTCCTGTACAGAAAAATCCACATCCTCTATTATACATTAGAATTACTTATGTAAGCAAGAAACTTTCAACTACATACGAACACACACACCTTGTGATTGTCGATGCTGTCACCTTCCCTCAGCCGGTTGGGATCGATCTCACAGGGTTTAGGGGATTCACATATCTAGAATAACATAATGAAAAGTCGATTTGTAGACAATTTTGTCTTTAAAACAAAATAAGATACAAATTGAAGCGAACCCTTTGGTAGATTTCCTTTAAATATTGAAACAATTTAAAAATGTTGCTGCAAAAATAATATAAATAAGTAGTCGATGTGTGGCTACGATTACTAAGTATTTGATTCCTATAGGGCAGTGATGGCGGACCTTTTAGAGCCTGAGTGCCCAAACTTCAACCAAAAGCCACTTATTTATATATACTCGAGTATAAGCCTAATTTTTCAGCACAAAAAATGTGCTGAAAAACCAAACTCAGCTTATACTCGAGTAAAAAAAAAATTTCAAAACTCACATTTCTCGCTTCCTCCACTGCTGGCTATATACTGGGGCAGGGGGCTAGCTATATACTGGTGGATATGGGCTGGCAGGCTATATACTGGGGGACAGGTGCTGGCTATATACTATGGAGCAGGGTCCTGCAGGCTATTTACTGGGGAGGCTGTGACTAATGCATTTCCCACCATCGGCTTATACTGGAGTCAATAGGTTTACCCAGATAGAATTAGGGGCCTCGGCTTATACTTGGGTTGGCTTATACTCAAGTATATACGGTAGTTTTCTTTCTGTAGGGCCAATTTTTTTTTTCATTTTAGAAGCATTGTTTTGAATGGCTATTTAGTTCATTCTTTGCTGGTCAAATGCTCTTTAAAACTATATTGAGCAATGCTAGCCATGTATTTGAAGCATTCAAGCTTTCCTACAATTCTGGTAAGGCTACCTGTACACTAATGTGTGCTTTTCACTGGCCACACATAACAGGCCTGTGGTCCGTTGTTTCACATGTGCTCTGATGTCAACAGAAAAAGCAAACTCGGGCAGGAAAAGAACTTTCACCATAATTTGAGACCCAGCAGACATCTCACATACAGGGCCATGTGTGATCCCATAAAAAAAGCCTCTCACTCATCTAAACCATTTCCCTACACTGCAAGAGACGCAAACCAGGTCAAAGCAGGGCAGTCTACACCTGGGAATCTGTTCCTTCTGGAATATATAGACTGGTTTGGTTTTAATCCCACATCATGTCATTAGGCTTCCCGAAAGTCATGCTTGATGTTAAGGGGGCTTCCTCAAAAGCTAGCTAAGAGCCAATGTTTCCCTTTGCAGCCCTGGAAACGTAGTTTCATAAATCCCATGGGATTGTACTGCAATAACAGCTTGTACACATCCAAAATAGACAGTTTGTGCGCCTAAAGGGCACTGTTAGAAAGTGAGCAAAGATGTCACATTACATGCTTTATAAAAGGGGAGGTTCACCAATTGTATTTTACATAAAAATCTTATAATTGAGCAATGGTGATATTTTTTAACTTTTTATATAAAACTGTGGTGTGGGTTAAGGATGTTTGAAACCCAGACATTTCAATGAAACCAATTTAAAGGGAACCTGTCTGCCCTAACACAAATAATTATAATACTGACAGGCAGCATTTCAGGGAACTCAAGGGGAAACGTCATAATTAACCAAGTTTAATGTCCCAGTATGTTGGCCTCTGGTTGGTTATAGGTAAGCCACAATGACACGTACGTACAGAAAAAACTATGGAAAGCACCAAAATAATGGTAAAAATACTATAAGCTATAAAGAATTAGTAGAACGTGTGAGCTATACATTACCTCATCTATTACATTCTTCAAAGTTACTTTCAAATAATGGTTCCCAACAATCTTCATGGTCTCATCCATGCACCGAGTGGCTAAAGAGTTCCCCCGAAAGATGGTGTTGGCTTCTCTGTAAAGCAGAACATTCACACGATGAGTGCTACAGAAAGAAGTAGAAGAGTTACTATAGCACCAAGTTATATGAGCACGCACTGAGTGTCATTCAGGTCCAACTGTGCGATGGTCGTCACAAACAGAACCAATTTCTGATGGTGGAGGAGGAGTCTGACGAGAGGGAGGATAGCGTCGTTCTTGTCTCGACAAATCTCTCCCAAGATGAAGGCAGCGGAGGCAGTGATGGGCTGGAACAAGAAGACATATTAAAAATTAATATACCATCCTTATAAAGGTCTTGTAACGAGGTGAACAGAACATTTACCACCGTATTATCTATATAGAGGTTGATGTATATTAAGGGGTTGCCAAGGGAAATGTATATTAGTTTGGTTAATTGGTGAATTATAAAGAGTTAAAAAGGAAGTTTTCTGTTGTGGAATCCAGATCACAGAGCAGCTGTCAAAATAACACTATATACAGTATAATAAAAAAAATTAGATCTGAAAACTAATCTAAAAAAATACATCCGGGGACAACATTTTTAGATGAGCCCGATTAGCATTCTGAATCCAAAGAAAAAGCCAAGGTTGCTTAACTCCTTACGGACAATTGATGCAATTGTACATTACGGTGCCGTTAATGGGAACCCATCACCAGGAATGTCATTTTTAGTTGGTGACAGGTTCCCTGCCAGCACTATTCAGATAGTCACAGTGGAAGGGGGGAAATTCCAAGACCCCGAGTCCCCATCTCCAAGATTCTGCCAATGTCTCCAGGTAACGTAGGTAGGGAGAGAGTAAAGAGGGGAATGAGCGAGGAGGAGGATGATGATGAACCAAAGAGATGGGAATGGGGCCATTGGATCTGAACACATACACACACACTTGCCGGATGGTGCTGGCAGGGAGCCAGGTCTAATATACTTTTATAAACTACTGATATTATTCAGAATGCTGACAAAGGCATTTTTTAAATTAGCATAGCATAGGCTATTGGAACCTGTCACCACCTAAATGGCATTCCTGGTGACAGGTTTCCTTTAAGGATGTTTGCTCACAAGTCTTTTTACATACATACAGGGTGCTTGCTGAATTATACAGCAAACACCCACTGGTAACCCCCATGATGTTCAGCATAGAGATGAGTGGAGCAGAACGGACATGCGCAACAGTCTGCGCCATTTATCTCCAGGAGCAATGAGTGGTCAGAGGGATGTCCCTCCCCATCACTGAGATCAGCAAGTTAGGACCTATCCAGTGGATAAGTTCTAACTTGATTGGTGGGAAAACCCTTAAAGTAAAAAAGAAAAAAAAGGGAAGGTGTCCTGGCCATGGTCTGTCTGCAGGGCAGGTGACGTCACGGCTCTCAGCACCTAAGGGGGGCGGGTAGAAAGACGAAGGGGTGAATAATTAACAATCATAAGTTAATTGTTTTTTTTTTAATAGCTAAATTAAAGATAAAGATAAACCAAAGTATGTGCTGGCATCAGGATTAAATAGCCTACAAGGTGGTGTGCTTGCATTATTTCATGATGCGGTTCCTTTTAGTTTTCGAACACTATATTAAAGAAGAGTTTATTATTCATTAACCCCTTCACGACTGCCTTACGGCTATACACATCCTATTTGCACTTGCCCCTTGCAAAAAGAATGTTTAGAAATGACATGACAGTGACCAACTTCAAAAGGCTAAATCTCCTGAACCCTGGTACCTAGAAACACAAGTCTAGTGTCATACTAAACAGGAGAATCCTGTGCCTGGATGCTTCACAGAACCAGAGACATCAACTCTTAGAAAAAATGTACAAACAGGTTGAAGGATTGTAAAGCAAGCACACTGACATACAGGCGTGTTCCCTCACTGACGGGATCCATTCTTCTTTAAGCTTCCTTTTAAGAAAAAAAGGCTTTAAACATTATGCAAATAAGAAGACTAGGCTCCATTAACACCTATGGAGCCAGGAGCCCACCAGGCTCATATGCATAATTTTAAAGCCTTTTTTTTGTAAAAATCATGGCATAAGTAGTTAAAAGAAGAGCAGATCCTGCCAGAGGGGGCACACACCACCATGTAAGTGTGCCTGCTTTACATCCTGGTGGTAGATTTCCTTTGAAGTTGTTATAAAAAAAATGTAGATTTTCTATTCCAGAGATTTCCAATTGTAACTTTAACAGTGGATATCTCCAACACTGTGAAGCATCCATACACAAGATTCTCTTGTTTAATATGACTTAATTGTGTTCCAAGGTGCCAGGGTTCAGGAGATATAGGCATTTGAAGTGTGCCCCCCTTCAGTCTGTCAGCTGGGGGCTGAATATAGAAGAAGCAGCAGGAAAGACTTAGCTTACAGATTTCAGAATTGTAGAAGTACATGCACCCTCTGTATTTGTAGCTGAACTTGGGGAACGAAAGAATGATGGAATGATGCTGTACATATTTCGGTAAACATTTATTCAGTTTTACTACCCATTTAAAACTTTAATGAGAAAAATGCTAATTTTTTTCACATTTGTAGTCATTTATCGACTACATTTTATAAAGAAAAAATATGTAATTTTAAAAACTATCCTATCAATTAAAGTCTCAGATGTCATGAAAAAAGAACAAAGTAAAATAGTTTTTATTTTTAAAGCGTTTGCATAAATATCGTCATTTAAAGAAGCACATAACAGAACTGCAAAAATTGACCTGGACATCAATGACCCTGGGCCACGAAGGGGTTAAAACACAGCACACATACCTTAATATCTGGAGATTTCATCATCAGGGTTTTTAGTGGGCAATAGCACTCTGAAGGCAGCACATAGTCCTCTGTATAACAGATGCTTAGTCTCAGAGATCCCAGATCATCATATTTTGAGGATTTACTTCCATTGTCTTTTGGTAGCAGCCAATACCTGAAACAGAATTAACAGAGAAGCCAGAATGTAATAAAAGGTAAGGGTTTCAAAGTCTGTGGTTGTAGGTGAAACCCAAGAAATATCTCTAATAAAGTCAACAGGATATCAGATATTACAAGAGAAGAAAGCCACCAATCAAAGGTCAGGAAAAAGGGGTGGAGCCTGCATCTCATGAATACATCAGACTCCTGCCGCAGAAAAAAAGTCACTACACTGCGACGATTCACAAAGCAAATGCAAAGTCACAAGTAACAGATTCCCTATGGAATCAGGATAATGGAGGACAATATTTACCATGCCTGGTGGGACGAGTCGTTCCTTAGGACTCTCACTGGGATTCTTATCTCTCCGAGAAACACATCCTGAGCAAGATTACCATTGTTCCACAAGTCAACTCTGGAAAAGGAAAGGGTACATTGTAGTAAAAGACAAAGCTGCAAAAGGAACTTTACAGATTTACAAGGCATTAATACGTTTTCAGAAAAAACATACAGACTGTGTATTTCATCCACTAGGTGGCGATCTCAAAGACTGGTGAATGAAGGGTTTGTGTATACGTCAACCTACATGTATAACCAACACAAATATACTGTATGGGCAGTTCCATGTGTTAGCACGTAGGGCATATACCTGTTTAAGATGCACTCCTTAAAATGAATCGCTTAAGAAAATAATTGATCATGAAACATCATTAGGTTTGTGATCTAGTTAAGCCCCTTTAGTTGTACTTAATGTCCTATCTGCAGGCAGTATGTTATAGAGAAAAAGGAGCTGAGCAGATTGTACATAGTGTCCTATCTGCAGGCAGCATGTTATAGAGCAGAATGAGCTGAGCAGATAGAACATTATGTACAATCTGCTCAGCTCATTCTGCTCTATAACATTCTGCCTGCAGATAGAACACTATGTACAATCTGCAGGTGGCATGGTATAGAGAAGAAGGATCTGAGAAGATTGTATATAATATCCTATCTGCAGGTGGCATGTTATAGAGCAGGAGGAGCTGAGCAGATTATACATAATGTCCTATCTACAGGCAGCATGTTATAGAGCAAAAGGAGATACGCATATTGTACATAGTGTCCTATCTGCAGACAGCATGTTATAGAGCAGAAGGAGCTGAGCAGATTGTACATAGTGTCCTACCTGCAGACAGCATGTTATAGAGCAGGAGGAGCTGAGCAGATTGTACATAGTGTCCTATATGCTCCCATGTTATAGAGAGGGACATAGAGATGGTGATGACTGCCAATCATTTTTCAAAAGAAAAGAAAAAAAAAAAAAAAAAAAAAAAAAAAAAAAAAAAAAAAAAAATCGCTTAAGGATCTTCCTTTTGCAAATAATTTTTGGCCCTGCCATTTGAGAAGCAGAAGCCAAAAAAGCATTTGGACTATTCTATAGTAACACCACCTGTCGCGGATGGGTGAAGCATCCAGATCTCTAAATGAATACAGTGATCAAGATCTATCCCCCACTTCCAGATGGAGCGCTGGCAGAGCACCATGAAACACACAAGTGGGAGAGAGTTGGCCACCATTCACTTTGTGATATTTACATACATACCTATTCGATTCTATTTCTATACTGGATGTGTTTATTGCTATGTTAGGGGAAGGATACAGCACAACATAAAAGGAAAGAAAGTCATAAAACAAAGTATACATATTATTTCACTACATGCAAAACATACATATGTATCTCAAAGCAAAGCATGGGAGATTATGTGGGAAATGAATGTAACCCTCCATTGACATAAGATCCCAGTATAGAGAATAAACTGATGAGTAATACACGCAGGAAGCAGTACATGTGCTAGGTATTGCTAATGAAGCAGAGCAATCTCCAGCAAAGATCTTGCTTGGTGTAAATTAGCATGTAAAACAAAGGCTGCATGTGACGTGCGCCCACGCATCCCTCGCAAAAAAGAAGTTGCTCAATAGAAGAAGTGGGGCCTGTCGAGCGCCTATGATCAGGTTACAAAGCAGTTTCTACACAGACTACTGACTAGCAAGAATATTACAGTCAAAACAGTCTTATCACTAAACTGCCAGGTAGTCAAATATCCTAACAAACAGGAACACAGGATTTGGAAAAGATGATCTAGTGTGAGGGTAGGTGTGTGTGAAGCTTTGCTTGGCAGGACTACAGTAACACAAAAATGTTAACATTATACAGCACTTCAAACCCATGCACCACCTGTACCGAATGGCTAAATGTAGGATCTCGGGCAAAACGTATTCCCTATCCATGAGATATGTGTGCGCCAAAAGGGAAAATTTGCATTTGAGAGAGAAGAAGATTTTCTCACAAAAGGCTCGTTTACGTATGATGCCATATGTTTAGTTTTTGTGTGTCCTAGAAGAGAACAGCTTCACTTTGAGCTAAACTAACATGGCTTACACACTCGCCTGAGATATATTACGAACAATATATTAACCTATTAACCTACAAAAATGGAGTTGACTTTTTAGTATATTTTAATGTGTTTGCCTTCAACTGTACAGGCAGAGAGATCATTGGGACTGTTAGCAATGGCCCAACACAGGGTTAAAGGGAACCTGTCACCAGGGACCTCATTTTCACTAAAGACAGGTTACAGAAGCCCATCACACCTGCAGTGCAAATATGTCTTTCTGCTTTTTCTAAGCATTTGCATTACAATTTAATTGTATTTTATAACTTATCTTGCACCCTGTCCAGGGGTTGGGCATTGGTTTGGATGCATTTCAAAATACAACATGTGACTTGTCTGTGCTGCAGGCTGCCTCCATCTCCCTCCCCCACGGATGTCAGATCACCAGGCTGTGACCTCTGTGAAGGAGCAGGAGGGGTAGCTGTAAAGGAGCACAAAGGTGGGGGCTGAGCTCTGAGGAGTGAGCAGCACAGACAAGTCACATAATCTTTGAAATGCATCCAAACCAAAACCCAGCCCCTGTGACTACACAGAGGATTTTGTCAGGGTGCAAGGTAAGTTATAACACACAATTATATTGTTGTGTAAATGCTTATAAAAAGGCAGAAAGACATATTTGAAATGCAGCTGTGAGGTCCCTGGTGACAGGTTCCCTTAAAAAGAAAAGTTGCTGAGGAATGGTTATATTCTTAGGAAAGAAATTATTTACTAAAATAGCATCATTAAAAAGGGGACAAGTCCTCTCTATTCATTGGAAAAATAAGCATCCAATGGCAAGTAAGGCAGAACCACTCAGGAAAACCACAGACACATGCTGCTTACCATCCAATGACATGTCTGTAATAGGAACAAAAAGACTCAAGGTAAGAATCTGACGAGAAATGCCTACAAATAATATAACGGCGCATCCAAACACCACAATCTGAAGTTGTTAAAGTACCTGCAACTCAAACAAATTTTTATGGTAAATGCAGAAATGTAAAAGTGCTTGTTTGCAGGATCACCCCGTGATTTAACCCCTTAGTGCTCCATAACAGCTATACTGGCCACAAGGAAGGGGCACTTGGCATTGCTGATGTATCCATGAGAAAAAAATCACAAGTAATTAAAGGGCAAATATAGGGGTTCCCTAGGCTCATGTTGAAGTCCCCTACCAGGACACAAACAAAAACAAAAAATTGTTTGAAAATAAAAACATTATTATCATATATTGGGCATTGCAGTTTGTATAAAAAAAACCTATCATTTCTTTACCCCTGCAGTAAATACCGTTAAAGGGGTTTGTCCACGAAAGAAAATTCTCAAATTTCAATTTTTAACCCCTTGCTTTAAAATTTTACTCCGGTTTTAGCACCTATCACTCAGTAATATTCCAAAGTGTGCACAAGGACTCTCTAAGAAGAAGTTTCATTAATCCTGTAGTGCTACGAGATGCTGTGTGCTGACTATGTGCTTAGATTTTCAGGGTACAGGTTTGTATACACTTTCATTTATCTTCTGAACATTGTACTAGTAACTGACACATAGAGAGATAAAACAGATCTGAGTTATGAGAGATTATGAAATCCAGGAGATACATACTACACACAATAACACAGTTAGCTCTGCTACAACTCTGCTCTCACTATCAAATCTGATGCATCTCCCTCCCCCTCCCCCTCCCCAGATAAAGAACTTATCTACCCGTAGCTTGTAGCTCTCCTCTTGATGCTACTGCTGTTGTTTGCTGGCAGGAAGTCAGTGTGCATCAGTGTGAGCTCCTTTGTGGAGCGCAGGAAGGATGGGGCTAGATGCAGAGAGCAGAGAAAAGTTCTGCTCCACAGCGTCAGACAAGATGTCTGCCGACCCTAAAGTCAGAAGATCCAGGGTCGGAAACCAGGGGCAACTGAAATTGTACACCCTAGGACTGATGGAGACAGGTCGGAGATGCTGTTGGCATCTGTGAAATGCTGTATTTTTGTTAATAATGGTGAATTAGAGAATGTGTTATTTTGTTATCCTGAGTATATTTAAAGGGAACCTACCACCACGGATCTACCTATAAAGGTAAAATCGGGTGGTAGGTGTATCTATAGGACATGAGGATAGCCCCTTTAAGGGCTAATCCTCACGTCCCCGCAATTTTTTAATAACTTTTATTCCCCTAATATGTACATTTTCTAAAGAGGCTACTGGTGTGTGGAGTAGCCGGAGCTGAGGCTACACGGTAGCCTCTTCGACCCTCCTACCAGAAATCTTCGGCACGCAACTACGTCCGAGAAACCCGCCAACTGTGCATGTGCAGAACAGCAAGCCCGCGTCTGCATGATCACTACTCCGAAGCCGGAGCTGCTCAGACATGGGCCTGTTGTTCTCCGCAAGCACGGCAGGTTTCTCTGACGAGGATCTTGTCCAATTACTTTTGGTCCCTTGAAAAAGAGGAGGCTATGCATTACAGAGCTATGATTCCTAAACCCTTTCTCCGATTTGGATGTGGAAACTCTCATATTGCAGCTGGGAGTGTGCACTTTCAGCCCATATTATATATATATAATTGTATTTCTGAACATGTTTTTGTAAACAGCTAAAATAACAAAACTTGTGTCACTGTCCAAATATTTCTGGCCCTAACTGTATGTGACTGTGTATGTGACCATTTATTTTAAAAGTAAGAATAAATGGTCAGATATTTACACTTCCCTCTACAAATGACTGTTAATAGTCGTAGACAAAGCATTTATCGATTTTTATGGGCATAAATAAATCCGACTCTCCGAGGAGGAAAAAGAAACTTGCAAAACTTTATACAGTAACTTCTACAACTGATCTGAAAAAACCCAACAACAACAGGATATCAGTCTAGATGTAGGAAAGAAAATGCGGACTACAAACCTTACTTCAAGTTTCTCAATATCTTCTTCCTCTACTTGAAACTGGGACTTCTTAGTGTAGCTGCTTGACCTTGTCACCTATATAAAACATTAAGTGCTCCTGTGAATGTGTTATAAAGGACATCGACCAGAAGGATAGTCAAGATCTATTAAGAAAAGGTGTATCTTCACATCACGAGTTACTAATAGAGTAAATTATGACTTGAAGACACAAAGATATCATCTTCCCTCACCTCAAAGTAGAACTTCTCGTTAAATTGTGGATTACTTGTTTTCTTCTTCACTTTGGTTTTCTTCTGGTCATTCCTGGGACAAAACACAAGCAGTAATTTAGTTCACTGGTTACGTTTCTTAATGAACTATTACAAAACACAATCTAAAGCTCCCGCTACACGAATGTCTGCAATATCGGGTCAAAACCAATGGACCAGTGTCATCGGCATGTGAGGGGACAATAGAAAATGACTGCCTAAGTCACTTGGATCATACACAGGAGTGTGGAGAAATACATGGGGACGTGCGCTTTCGGTAGTTTCTGCGTTCAGATTTATGTTTAGTAGATTGTGTCATTAGAAATAATAGATAGTTATTGAGGGATCCATCCAGACATCCCTTTAAATTACAAAGTATCCATTTGCCTTTAGCGGATCAGTTAAAACGGATACCTTGCTTTCTGCGTCAGTTTCCATTTTTCATTAAAATTCTCATTTAAAGAGGACCCGTCACCTGTAAAAACTGCAAAAAAATGCAAAAACGGCACTTACTTTAGTAAGCAGCTCCTAGTGCTACAACAGATGCAGCAAAGTTACATTGCGTTATCGGAAACCTCCGATAACGCTAGCAGACACTGCCATGATGTAAGCTAGAAACGCTGTAACCGATCTAAAGGCGGTTGGGCATATTCATGAGGGGGCGGGATTAGGGGCGGTGACTGCCGGATGACACTCAGCATTCACTGCCGGCCTATGGAGTGGGAGGGACGGTCTGGTGAAGAAGCAGCACCTCAGACCGCCCCCCCCCCCTCATGAATACGCCGGACGGCTTTGAAAACGGTCCGGTGTTTCTAGTGTACATCGTGGCAGTGTCTGCTAGCGTTATTGGAGGTTTCCGATAATGCTAGCATCGTAGCATTGCTGCGTCTGCTAGTGCCATTTTTACAGGTAACAAGTCCTCTGCTTTGGCTACTAGATGATTTCTCTGCTATTGGAAATTAGGCCGTACTCTGTATATATATGTATAAAAAAAAAAAAAAACAATGGATGGCTATGATGGAGAACAATAAACCTTAAAGTGTATGGAAGTCTATTACCCCTGTGATACTATAACACATACAAAAAGATATTACACACAGAGGTACGTACCTAGATGGGCCCACCAGAGAGACAGAAGCATATGGATCGCAGCTCTGCCCGTTCACTAGAGGTAGCCCCTCACATTCCACAATACTAAAGGAGGAAGATTTAATGCCAAATTATTTAGGGGATTAAAAAAACTGCGAAATCTAAACCATTGTACAGTTCTTTACATGTATAATGAAAAGAAAATTAAAAGTCTTTCAGGTTTTTATTTGTAAGCAATTGTTCAGGATAAGAAAAAACATTTCCAAAACTTATAAAAAAAAAACACCCTCTAAAAACATTCTTCTAAAGCCACAATTGACCATGTGCTGTGTCTGCCATTTCAGCTCAGCTCTATTCATTTCAATGGAGCTGTAGTTGCAATACCAGACACAATCAATGGACAAGTGTGGTGGCATTTTTGGAAATCATATGTGGCTTTGTAATCCAGGACAAATACTTTACAATAGAAAATAACAATATGATCATTGCAATTATTACATTCCCATAACTCAGATCCTTTTGTACAATGCCCCTCAGATACCCTAAATATTTTTATCGGTGCAAAATTTTTTCATAATTGTGTCCTAACTTTGTCATTGAGGAGATACATTGTTAATACTTAGGCCACATGCGCACGACTGTATAAGTGGACCATGAGGTAGCTGTGCAAATTGTGGCATGCTCATGGTCCCCAAAGAAGTCTATTGCACACGGCCATGGTGCGGGCTGCGGCACAAAATAGAAAGCAGGTCCTATTCTGGGTCACTCAGCTCCTATGAACAAGGACTGGGTGAACAGTGCTCCACTGCACACATGTCCGCCTCTACAGTACAGGCCACAATTTTTCCTTTTTACTTATCATATTGCACATACAAGGCACATGAGGCCTTATAGCAGCCAGACCAGACCGATTTGTAGACAGCGGTTTCAGGTTCTTTTCCACGAGGAAACTCATCCAGCCATTCAAAAACCATACTATACACTGATGAGGTGCAAATATGTTGGAACAGCTATCAACAGATAAGTGTCCTTGGGTTGGCTTGTAGTTGTTCATTTGCATATGTGTTTTCTAATGAAGCATTTCCTGAAATACAAGTCTCCTTAAAGGGAACCTGTCAGCAGAAATTGACCTAATAAACCACTACTAGTATATCATCGAGCAGCTGAACACCTTCTAGATCATGTCTATTTCATGGCCCAGCTTGGTGGCATTATCCAGAATATCAACTTTGAAGTGGCATGTAATTTGGTTGTATAAAGTCAAGTAAGACTGAAGTCAAGCTCTCCTCACATGACAATGCCCTTTGTATTGATGGTCCTCTGTATTGATGACCACTGTAATTGATGGTCCTACATCCAGACATATCGCTAACCAGATCTCCTTCATTCTGAGGTGAGGAGAGCTTGACTTCCAAGCTGAGCTCTCCGCCTCCATGACTTGATACAACTAATTTACAACTCACTTTAAAGTTGATTTTCTGAACAATGCCACCACACTAAGACATGAAAGAAATGTAATCTGGAAGGTATTAATCTGCTTCACAATATACTGGTAAGGGTGAATTTCTGATGAGAGGTTCCCTTTAATGAAAATTGGTACCCACCAGCCCCTCCTAATCTTCTTCTAAGATATCTGAGTAATTTTGCTCTGTACCGATTGGGGGCAAAAATCCTGCAACAGCCGTCTACAGATTACCAATTAATACAGGTCGAGGTAATGATTATTATTCATACTGTAAATGTAATGACAAAAATAAAACTACAGAGGCTCTCAATACCAGTGTGAAAACAGTGGCTCATCTGCTCCGTGCCATTGCAAAATTGATATAGAATCTGTATATCTGCACACCCATCAAACTACTTCAAGAGGCAGCTCTAATGGTGGCAGATGTAACAGGTGTCCTTGTATGAAAAAGAGGGAAAATATTTAGGGCGCCGAAGCAGAATCATGTGTCACTTTTTGGCTCTGCATTGTGACAAAGGAAATATACACTCAGCGGCCACTTTATTAGGTACACCTGTCCAACTGCTCGTTAACACTTAATTTCTAATCAGCCAATCACATGGCGGCAACTCAGTGCATTTAGGCATGTAGACATGGTCAAGACAATCTCCTGCAGTTCAAACCAAGCATCAGTATGGGGAAGAAAGGTGATTTGAGTGCCTTTGAACGTGGTATGGTTGTTGGTGCCAGAAGGGCTGGTCTGAGTATTTCAGAAACTGCTGATCTACTGGGATTTTCACGCACAACCAACTCTAGGGTTTACAGAGAATGGTCCGAAAAAGAAAAAACATCCAGTGAGCGGCAGTTCTGTGGGCGGAAATTCCTTGTTGATGCCAGAGGTCAGAGGAAAATGGGCAGACTGGTTCGAGCTGATAGAAAGGCAACAGTGACTCAAATCGCCACCCGTTACAACCATGGTAGGAAGAAGAGCATCTCTGAACGCACAGTACGTCGAACTTTGAGGCAGATGGGCTACAGCAGCAGAAGACCACACCGGGTGCCACTCCTTTCAGCTACGAACAGGAAACTGAGGCTACAATTTGCACAAGCTCATCGAAATTGGACAGTAGAAGATTGGAAAAACGTTGCCTGGTCTGATGAGTCTCGATTTCTGCTGCGACATTCGGATGGTAGGGTCAGAATTTGGCGTCAACAACATGAAAGCATGGATCCATCCTGCCTTGTATCAACGGTTCAGGCTGGTGGTGGTGGTGGTGTCATGGTGTGGGGAATATTTTATTGGCACTCTTTGGGCCCCTTGGTACCAGTTGAGCATCGTTGCAACGCCACAGCCTACCTGAGTATTGTTGCTGACCATGTCCATCCCTTTATAACCACAATGTACCCAACATCTGATGGCTACTTTCAGCAGGATAATGCGCCATGTCATAAAGCTGGAATCATCTCAGACTGGTTTCTTGAACATGACAATGAGGTCACTCTACTCAAATGGCCTCCACAGTCACCAGATCTCAATCCAATAGAGCATCTTTGGGATGTGGGGGAACGGGAGATTCGCATCATGGATGTGCAGCCGACAAATCTGCGGCAACTGTGTGATGCCATCATGTCAATATGGACCAAAATCTCTGAGGAATGCTTCCAGCACCTTGTTGAATCTATGCCACGAAGAATTGAGGCAGTTCTGAAGGCAAAAGGGGGTCCACCCGTTACTAGCATGGTGTACCTAATAAAGTGGCCGGTGAGTGTATATATATTATATATAATTTTAAATATATATTTTTAATTAAAAAAATATATATTATATGCTGACTTTTTTATATAATAAATCTCTCTCTCTATATATATATTATATACATTACACATACAGGTATATACACACACAAGTATAAGGCAGTATTGCGGCTTAGCCCTGGCAGACTGGCAGAAGAGGTTAACAATAATTTGTATGTATTCAAAGCCTCTGTGCAGCCGCCTACGCTTCCTCTCTGAGCGAGTTACGGAAAAAAAGGAAGTGTCCTGGTGGCTTTTCAGAGCTTGTCATACTGACCACCGTGCATTGCTCATTGCACATGTTGACAATCCTCCCAGATATACTTACTGTACCATAAGCTGCTGCACCGATCCATTGTCAGTAATCAGCTCATTTAACTTCAGCTCCAGGTGGACTTTTCCCTGCGAGACAGAACAATTATATGTTAGCTCTTGTAAGGGCAAGAACGCCAACATCTCACAGCTCATGACTCACAATCCAAAGGACGCGTGATGGGGGAAACATTGCGGGGAGAAGGATAAAGCAGTAATGTGAACACATGTAGGTCAGGACCACGTACACTTTTACTGTGGGGGGGGGGGGGGGGGACGACAACCTGCATGCAGATTCTGCAGCACATATATGGGGTTTTCTCATCAGAAACTGAATGCAGAACCAGATGTTTAAGGCAAAAAACAAACGGCACAGATTTCCAGATTCCTCATGTCTCTGAACTCCAATTGAATAAGGATGAAAGCACTAGGGTTACCTTGCCAGATTTATTCATAATTGGCAATAATGTAGGGGGTGTAAAAATTGCCGGAAATTAAGCACAAAAATAAACAAACAATATAGACTAAATACTATTCATTTACGGTTAATTTGTGGTGCAGTTACCAGGAGGACCTATAACAACTCCAATGGTAATGGACTAGTTGGAATTTCCTATTGAGCCACCATCAATTCTGAGCAACGTCATTGTTTATAAATCTCTAACATTAGAAGAAATCTACCAAGAAAAGCAAGCAGCCTGATAAACCAGTGGCATCATAGAACCAGGCACCGCGACTGTGGTAATCTTCTTATATTTGTTATCCATGGCATCCTTTATTAAAAGGGGGCCTCTACTGTGGACATGTCATTAAAGGGGGTGGGGGGCATCTGCTGTGAACATTTTATTAGAAAGGCAGCTGTATTTCCTACCCTAGGACTTATACTCAAGTCAATAACTTTTCCAATTTTTTTTTTTTTTTTTGTGGTAAAATTAGGAGCCTCAGATTATACGCAGGTATTTAGAGTTTGAGGGAGAGTTCAGCTGCAGAGTGCACAGAGGCTGGGTTAGACAGGGCTAGCATCCACATCTCCTACACGGTCTGGGGGATCTGGTCTAGACGGTAGTCGGGGTGGATGGTTTAATGCAGATAGGGAATGTGATCAGCTTTCCAAGATAGATGGGTTATAAGAACAGGTTTGAAATTCATCATTAAATCACTTTTATGACAAGTACAAGAATAAGGATATAGAGCGGTACTTACAGGGCATCTACCACCAGGATGAAGGACTACATGCAAATGAGCCCAAGAGGCTCCAGGCTCCATAGGTGTTTATGGAGCCTGGAGCCCCTCAGGCTCATTTGCATACAGTCTTTCATATAAATTTGGCATCTCAAGATTGTACTGACCACACAATGAAAGCCTTACAAAGTTTATTAGAAAATGGGGCAACTGAGGTTACTTTTTTTTTCCAATGTCACCATATTAGGAGGGGAGGGGGTTACGAAAAGACAACATTCTAGAATGACAAGTTCACATCAGGTACATCCTGTGCTATCCCACCACTGGTTTCCAATCATTTCATTGTGGTCATAACCATAGAAAATTTGCATTTCAGTATAAATGCAAACCAAACAGTATTTGCATTTTTTATAGCCTGTCAGTTACCTAGTATGAAAACATAAAATGAAGAATAAAAAGACAGGAACATGCATGAAGAACTTCAATATAAAGAAAGAAATACATCTTCTCTATAGATGAAGTACAACACATAAATAACAGCTATAACTTTATGTCAAGTAAAAAGTTACTTCCCCTGGCATTAGCACGTAGCAGTCAAGGGAGAAATAAAAGGTTACCTGGGTTCTTGGATAGTATGAGCTCATTCACACATACTTTTTCAGAGACCATAAAATACACACACAGTGTGAAATGTTGGGAGGTAGTGTAATTATTTCACTTTACTGTTAATTATGTATTAATAAAACTTTTTTAATGCTCTGTATCCTCCCAGCATTCCTTTCTAATCACAGATCTGATCTAATGCCAGGGCATTAATTTACTTTTAGAAGCAATCTGTAATACAGCAATTACTAGGCAAACGCAGATCCTGTCCTCCCTGCATGCTCCTCTCCCTTATAAATACTTCCTGAAGCCTGTGACATAATCAAATGTTGTTACAGGTTTTCATAGCTATAGCCAAAATGCAGCCCCCCCCCCCCCCAACGATCCAGATACCAGGGGCCCTGTACTTAATGGGTGGAGCAACAGAACAAGCAAACATCTTGCTATACCATTTAATTCAAGAGGAGTGTTGAAGATGGCTGAGCGCTGTGCTCAGCAATTTTCAACACTCCGCTAGACAGTCAACGCTGTGCTCGGAAACTTCCAACCACTTTCATAGATTTGAAGAGGCACATGCCGTTCAATCCATTAGCGAGAACAGAACCCCTGTACTCTGGATCACAAGGGTCCGCTCTCTTGATCGGTCAAGGTCGCAGCTGTTGGACCTTCACCAATCAGATTAAAATCTTGGGATAACCCCTTTAACATTAGAATTATGCTGCAATGATGGAAATATGCAGATTAGTGTTGTAGGGAACAGCCGCTTTTATAGCAGATACTCCCACTTAGAAGGCTGTTGGATAGCATTAATCGTCTAACCCTACTGCACGATGGTCAGGACGTAGACGAGTGATCCACACCATAAAAGTACTGTGCTTTAATACACAAGGATTAAAAATCTTGCCTTTCAAGATATAGATAACCAAATATCAAAAAGGAGCCTTATGGTCCTGTGTGCCCAAGTTCAGTCTGCAGGGGGTTAAACATTAAACCTATGTCAGTCATAACTAGAGAGACCCATATCTGAAGTGCCCATCAGGCTCTGGTATTAGATAAGACAGGACTGGGAACAAGCATGGACATGCCTGTGAGGTAGGAAGAAATACCATCGCTGTGTCTATACATCAGGTCCTACTACAAAGCATTGTTCTCAGTGTCCATTACTTGCTCCAAGCTTTATTAATATCTAACTCATGTATTATTCAATGCATCATCTGCTGGAAAGTCTCTAATGTAGAAGATACTATGAAATGTATATTGAATATCAAGCAGCACCCATATATAACGAGAATACACAAACCCACACAGGTGTAACACTCTGATGTGAAAGAGAGCAGCAGGTCTTAGTAGATCTCAATAGGTTTAAGAATAGTCAGAGCGTCACCAGGGGACTAGAGTCAGAATAAGGCTAGGTTCACACCACGTCTTCAGTAAAAGCTCCTGACGTATACATTGGCATATGGAGACATAGTATAACCAGTATATTGTATGTCATATATTAGGGAAAAAACAGAATGGAAAGTTACACGTTTCCACTCTGCTGCCTCCTGCTGAGCGACAAGTAGGCTCAGGGGAGGCCACTGAAGTTTAAGGCATGCAGCATTACTGCATCCACCTCGGGCCTCAGTTGAGCACATATGGTGCTCAGCAGGTTTGGGGACCCCCAGTGATAAAAGGAGAGCAACATCACTGGGGAAACACCCTGAACATGAGCAAAAGCCAATCACCGACTGCTACCAATGTTCACGCCTCCCCCCGCATTATGTAGGGAAGAGGCGACACCGGGTGATCATATAGAAGCATACAGTGGAATATAACTGTGCTATAAGTTGAAAGGGCATGTTGAGAATCCTCCTAACGCATCTTTACAATGTATGGCAAAAACATGATGTGAACGCAGCCCTATTGCTGCCAATAACTATTCCAAATCGATATATAGATAGAAACAGCAAGAAAAGGAACAGTCTGACACTGGCCCTGTCATTTGGCTGGAGTGCTTGGCATCTTTTACATGCTTGTATTACTGTTTATTTGTGAGAGACTGCGTTCTCTCCTTTCTGGCCCGTTGCTGATCACTAATAAAGGAAATTATTAAAGGGGTTATCCGGGTTTAAAAAATTTTTTATGGCCGGGCTGGAGAGGGCTAGTTAAACATAATAAACATGTACTTACCTCCTCCGGCGCCGCCGATGTCCCGCGCCGCG
Organism: Engystomops pustulosus; assembly: GCF_040894005.1. Lineage (NCBI taxonomy): Eukaryota > Metazoa > Chordata > Amphibia > Anura > Leptodactylidae > Engystomops > Engystomops pustulosus. Next base: position 188,122,704 of record NC_092413.1, on the reverse strand, counting down.
GTCCCTTCGATCCGTGCCCCTGTTTGTTTACAGGGGCACGGAAGCCGTGCACAGGGAGCTTCCGGTCCGCGATGTGGACGGCTCCTCCCATCCGTCCCTATCTCTCAGCGTTGTAAGCGCTGGGAGATGGTGCGCATGGGAGCATCCGGCCAGCCTGAAGCTCTATGTGCGCCCTTGTACTGAAACCGGTGCACGGAGAAGACCGCCCGCGGCGCGGGACATCGGCAGCACCGGAGGAGGCAAGTACATGTTTATTGTGTTTAAATAGCCCTCCCCAGCCCGGCCATAAGAACTTTTTTAAACCCGGATAACCCCTTTAAAGGGAACCGGTCATCAGGAGCCCATCCATATCCCAACAGAGAATAATGTACACATTGCCAAAAAGTTTTTTTAGTAAAACTGGGTTTTTCAAACAAAAAAAAAAGAAAAAAAAAGAAAGAAAAAAGATAAGTTAGATTAAAGTTTAGCTTTGTGTATACTGAGCTTTGACCCTGTTCCCCTGGGAGTGGTCAGTGAGGTAGAGATGTATGACCTCCTTTGGGGGTAAGCCACTGCGGGGTGGAGATAAGGGAGGCATGGGAGGTATTTTCTTATTTGAAATAGATGCATTATGGAACTGTTTCCCAGGGATTGGGGGGACCAATCCACATTGGCCACTCCCATGGGACTAGGGACACAGCGCTGCATACAGAAAACTAAACTTTGATCGAACATCTTTTTTTTGGGGGTGGGGGGAGCCAGTTTTACTATAAAAACTCTTTGCCAATGTTTATACTACACTATAGAGAGAGAAAAAAAGCCTCCCTTTAAAAAAAAACAAAAAAAACCTTAGGAGTATCTGATAATAGTATGGTGGTTTATGACGTGCCTATAGAGCAGAGGAATTAAAGGGGTTGTACCAAATTTGCAAGTTATCCCCCATTCACAAATTGGTTGGTGAGGAATAGACTGCTGGGAATCCCACTGATCACAACGGGGTTCCTGCAGCTCCATTCAATAGTATGGAAGTCTTGGAAATTTGCTATCCACATCACTCCAATAGACAGTGAATAAGTTGTGCTCACCAATTTCTGACACTCCCATACTATTGAATGGAGCAGAAGGAAGCTAGCAGGGGTCCATGATAGGTGGTGGCCCCTAGTAGTCAGGCCCTCCCCGATCCGTTTGTATGGAGAGGGGATAACTTGCAAACCTGGTACAACCCCTTAAAACTGACTTATACAGTAACAGTATAAGTATAAGAGCGCAAATTAAGGGATTTTCTTGGGACTTATAAACTGTTCCTTTAAAGTTGAAGTTAAAGAGGACCTGTCAAACATATAAAAGGCACTAGCTGTGTACTAAAGCAAGCAGCCCCCGAGTGCTACAACAATTGTAGCAGTGTTACACTGCTAGCGTTATGGAAACCTCCGATAAAGTTAGCAGACACTGCATCGCTGTACAATAGAAACGCTGGACCGTGCTGTAAGCGGTTGGGAGTATTCATGAGGGGTTGGGATTAGGAGTGGACGAGTTGGTCCTGGAAAGAAGCAGCGCCTCGGACCACCCACTCATAAATATGCCTGACCGCTGACAGCGTGGTCCGGCGTTTCTATTGTACATCACAACAGTGACGGAGGCTTCCGATAACGCTAGCAGTGTAACACTGCTACATCTGCTGTACCACTAGGAGCTGCTTACTTTAGTAAACAGCTCCTAGTGTCTTTTATATGGATGACAGGTCCACTTTAAGAAATGCAAAGAGATAATGGAATAAAGTCTTAATGGTACCTCCGCTTGGTGCCTTTTTATGCCGTTCTTTAAAAAAAAAAAAAAGGAAAGAAAAAAAAATTCTACTTAAAAAAAAAAACCTGTTAGTTCTTGCTGAGCACATCCCACGTCCCTTATGTTTCTGCTTCTTTCACTTGCAAATAACGTAAGCAGTGAGGCAGATCTCAGCCTCAAGAACACAACATAATGATATTTCCATAAAAAATATTCAGATGCTGAATGTGATTTTAATTAACTGTACCTGAACTTCTGAATTAGAATCTATGGGCTGAAGAGGAAACCAGGGTTCTTTCCCATAGAACCTGCACAATTCTTCTCTTTTAATGGCCACCTTTCCTATAGGATAACAAAATGAAAGTAGTTATTAACAGAGGTTTTATTATTAATTTTTTACTGACACCTTTGACCCCTGACATTGCGAATAATACAATCTTATATAAGGACTGGGGTGTTTTAAAGGTGTTGAATCTGGATTCGAGTTTTTTATGACCCGTGATAAGGACAAGATCATCAACATCAGATTGTGGTGGTCCCACGACCGACACCCCCATCGATGAGCTGTTTTTCCTTACAACGCATATAGTATTGAAAGACAGACTTGGCTATGAAATAATTCTGCCATACCGTCGTATTGTCAGGTGACGGAAAACCAGGATTTGGGTAAAAAGTCCCTGCAACAATTTCCCAACTCAACCACCAAAATCACTATGAAATAAATATACTGGTGGGGATTGAGTCCCTGACTTCCTGGCAGCTGTGAGCAAGCCTGCTGACGGGAAAAAACACTTGAAAGTCTGCACCACAAAACCACTGCACACGTTTTTAAGAGGATAACGCTCAACCCGCAAATCCTTTCCTCTTCCTCCTTAGCGAAGACGCAGCCTGGAATGAAGATATCTCCAGCAGTCAGGCATATTGACCAATTCTTTCCAATAAACCTAATTTAGTAAATTATTTAAGCAATGATCCATGGCCTTTCCACGATGCAGGTAATTTAACCAGAAACCTGTGATGGAGGCATATAGGTCGCCCACAGGGATCCTAGCTTTATTTTGGAAAGTTGTGCACTTCCATACAAAACTGGGTCCAAGTAAATCCCTCCAATAACCCTGTCACTGTAAGGCAACATTTACATCACATCTTTAGTATATGCTTAGAGTATACCCCAGGTAATCTCTCCACTGTAAACGTTTACTAGTAGAGGGAGGCATCCTTTTTACCTGTCTAAATCAAAAACGTTGTATACTATGGAAAAGCCGCTGAGCAACTCAGAAGAGCCCACCAATGGCTTCTGCTAAACAGTCAGCTAAGACCATAAGATCTCATGGGCGATGGATGCAAGCGAAATGATTGCATCCCTCCAAGGCCTCTGCTGAGCGTACACTCTGGGAGGTCCACAGCGACTTAACTGTCCATATAAGGGAAGTGACATAACAATAGAGACACCATGAACATTGTCACAGCCCAATCATTGGCTGCAATCCAGAGGGAAGGGAGGAGTTGGACAATATATCCCAATGTATGAGCATACAATGAGATACGTCCAACCTTCTGCTTGAACCTTTCAACGACAGGCAAAAATATGATGTGACTGTAGTCTAATGGAGGTTTAGGAGTCTATTTAACATAAGAATTGGGATAGTTCCCATTTAACACTCTAGAGGAGTTCATTCAGCTATGCAGACTTGCTGGGCTTTTTCTGATAAGGGCAGCCATCTATAAAGGTCAATGTTCAATGGATATGCCATACAAGTCCTAAAGATACCTTGAAGATAAAATCGTGAAACAACAGATCACTGTGAAAACAGAAAAGCCTGGAAAAGTTATAAAGGGTCCTACACAATGCTAGTCTCTGATTTGGGAGTTAATTGGGGCAGAAATTGGCCAAAAATTAAAAATAATCTGTAGTAACCAAGCACGGACTAAAGGACAATTACCAGTTACTTCTCACCTATTCGAAGATCTCGCTGCAATAGACTTTTATCATAGATATAAAAGGATAAACTGTGGAACATTCTTGGGATCTCAAAGTAGAAATCTTCACCATAAAACGGACTGCAGAAAAATGTAATAAAGAGAAAAGTTAGGAGATGGGAAGGTCACACAAAAACAGTAATAACTATAGTCATCTGAGAAACCACGAGACTACTACTTATGCAGTGCTGCTCCATTAATTCCATGTAGTTGCTGAGGAGAAGCCAAGAACACCAGACGTCTTATAGCTATGGGATAGGTGTTATAAGATAACAGGTAATAAGATGTAATCTTGGAATAACTCTTTAAATAGTAACTTTTTGAGATGGCAAGGGGGGGGGGCTGTGAACATCACTTTATTAAGAAATTCTGCTTAGTTTGAAAAGAGAAAGGCTGAAAAGTGCCCCTTAGTAACAGTTTTTGTCTCTGTTAATAAGAAAGATTGGTTATTTCTGCACTCCCTGTTTGTTTACACAGCTCTGAAAAACTCTTATCCCCTTCTACTCTCTCTGGCTACAGTTTGCTATGAGTTGTATTTTTTAGCAGATTAATTTTTTTCACTATCTCTTACAGCTTGATAAGGAAGAACTGGCTGAGCAGAGACTGATAAAAATTTCTGTTAGTAAATACTGCTCATAGAATAATATACCCAGATAGCAGAAAGTATAAGTCCTCACTACTCAAACTATATAAAACAAACACAGGGAGATTAGATTTAAGCATGTATAAAGCATCCGTAGACACAGGTAATACAGGTTGGAATAAGCAGGGATAAAAGTGGTTTCTAATTTATATTTACAAACTAAGCAGAATCTAAATCGTGTTACATGGCCATATATATGTCCCCCGTACGTTCGTGGCAAAAATATACACGGCATATATACGCCACCCATACACTTCTATGGTCCATGGTGACGTACGGGAGCGGTACCATTCCGTAGCACGTAGAAAGATAGGACATGTTCTAACTTTCTACGGAATACCGCGCCATGTGTTATATGCGGGGATCTCGGCTATGAGAGCACCACTGTTCAGAAAGTTAGGGCACATCCCATGGGATATGCCCTAACTTTTCTTGATGGGGAAAACCCATTTAATAAAGTATATAATAAAAATGTCTAAAACACTATTTTTCATAATGTGTTGGGGATAATCTCAAATAGTGTCAATCTGAATGCACTTTGGTTGGCCACTTTATGTTCATTTTTTATTATGCATTGGGAACATGATATTAATAAACATATTTATTCCGGTTTTCATGAAATCAGAAGCCACAGCCCTAGTTCAGCAATATCTGGAAGAAAATGGAAGGTCATTTGACCATACACTCCAATGAGCACTCAAACCTACAGCGTCCTGTGAGCCAGCTGTGACATGGCAGCAACAGACTATGTAAAATGGAAAAGGGATCACTGCACAGAAATCTCTCTGGACTCTGTAGAGGAGTAAGTGCTACATAGTCACATGACCCTAGACCAGCGGTTCTCAACCTGTGGGTCAGGACCCCAGCGGGGGTCGAACGACCAAAACCTGGGGTCGTCTAAAGCTATCAGAGCCGCAATTTTATTGTGTTTTTACTGCGAGTTGCATGGTTTGGGGTCACTACAACATGAGGAACTGTATTGCGGGTCACAGCATTAGAAAGGTTGAGAACCACTGCCCTAGACCCTCCTGGAGGGTGCTAAGCAGGAAGGAGTTTTTGTACTAGGGATGTGTATTCCGATTTCAGGTAACCGATGCAGAACTGTATCTGCACATCATAGAATACAAAATTAACATAAAGTGGCCAACCCCTTTAATCACTTTAAAAAAAAAATAGCCAGTATAAATACATGAAAATGATCTTTTCTGTTTTACAAAAATTTTTTTTTACAAAGGTTGTTGTAAAATCATCCCTAAAACCACCAATTCTTGGTACACATGTTACTGTAGATACACTCACAAAATAAGATGTGAATTTGGATGTAGAGGTTAATATTGAGTCTATCAGCTGAGGTTTTTTGGGACATTTTCTTATTAACAAAAATTCCCAGGGATTTTCTATTAGTAAAGCGAATGTTTGGGGAACTCCAAAACTGCAATCTCTAGATGAAAAATAGTGACCAGCATATCGGGGGACATTCATGCAACAGGTACTTTTCTAGACAACACATGGTGCAGAAATTGCGCTATTTCTTTTTGTCCATTTTACCCCATATGTAATCTTTTCTGCAGTCACTCAATATATTTAACTCCAAATTTAGTGGTAACATTGGAAAATATTCATCATCCCTTAAAGGAAATCTTCCATTTGATTTCATACATTATGAACCAAACATATCTTATATACTCGTCTATAAGCAGAGACAAAAAAATGTGCAGAAAAACGTCACCTCGGCTTGTACACGAGTCAATAAAAATAATAAACTTATATACTCACCCTCTGGTGGCCCCGATGCTCAGCGCAGCTCCCCAATGTCGATGCGGCTCTTCTTCTGTCTTTGGTCTTCTGTACAGCAGGCAGGGACGCGGCCATGTTATCTGCCGACGGCGCATACTATGGTGCGGTCACTAATGATGTCATAGTATGCACTGGCCGGTAGATAACATGGCCGGGTCCCTGCCTGCTGTACAGAAGACCGAAGAAAGAAGAGGAGCCGCGAGGAAGACAGAAGAGGAGCGCATCAGGGACATCGGGGGCCGCACTGAGCATCGGGGCCGCCGGAGGGCGAGTATATAGGGTTTTTTTTTTAAGTGCGGAGTGGGCTGGCTGTATGCTAACAGGGGGCAGGCTGGGCCTGGCTGTATACTACAGGGAAGGAAGTATCCTTCCTTCCACATGATTTTGGCGTTCATTCGTCTAAACGCACTAAACATGGAGTGCCGTCTGTACCTGTATTCCTTGCATACAACAGGGGGGGATGGGCGGCAGCCTGGCTGCATACAACAGGGGGGGATGGGCGGCAGCCTGGCTGCATACAACAGGGGGGGGCAGCCTGGCTGCATACAACAGGGGGGGGGGGCGGCAGCCTGGCTGCATACAACAGGGGGGGGGGCGGCAGCCTGGCTGCATACAACAGGGGGGGGGGGCGGCAGCCTGGCTGCATACAACAGGGGGGGGGCGGCAGCCTGGCTGCATACAACAGGGGGGGGGGGGGGGGCGCGGCAGCCTGGCTGCATACAACGGGGGGGGGGGGGGGGGGGCGGCAGCCTGGCTGCATACAACGGGGGGGGGGGGGGGGGGGGCGGCAGCCTGGCTGCATACAACGGGGGGGGGGGGGGGGGGGGGGGGGCGGCAGCCTGGCTGCATACAACAGGGGGGGGCGGCAGCCTGGCTGCATACAACAGGGGGGGGCGGCAGCCTGGCTGCATACAACAGGGGGGGGCGGCAGCCTGGCTGCATACAACAGGGGGGGGCGGCAGCCTGGCTGCATACAACAGGGGGGGGCGGCAGCCTGGCTGCATACAACAGGGGGGGGCGGCAGCCTGGCTGCATACAACAGGGGGGGGCGGCAGCCTGGCTGCATACAACAGGGGGCTTGTTGGCTATATACGGGGGGGGGGGGGGGGGGGGGACTGTGACCAATGCATTTCCCACCATCGGCTTATACGCGAGTCAATATGTTTTCCCAGTTTTTGGTGGTAAAATTACGGGTCTCGGCTTATACTCGAGTCAGCTTATACTCAAGTATATACAGTACCTTGAGAATGCGGTAGCTACACTGATGCAAGCACATATCTTGTTTAATCCCTGAGCTGAGTGGTTTTGCTGAAAGAAAACAAAATAATATTCAGGACCTTGGGAAAGCTGGACTGCTTCAGCCTGCTGTTGATAAACACATTAGATGGAGATTTCTGGTCTGTCCAGACAGGACTAATCAACCTGAGATGAATCACTCATACACACCAGCTGGGGGATGGTTCAGTAATTGATTGCTGCTGCCTGTCAGACACAACACAGTGATTACATAATTCACTGAGCAGTGCATACTTAAAGGAAACCTACCACTTGTAGTGGCAGGTTTCTGATGGAAATACCGGGCACCAGCTCAGGGTGAGCTGGTGCCGGAGCTTATTTTCGTTAGTGTTTTAAACCGCGGTATCGCGGTTTAAAACACTTTTTAAACTTTATAGCCGTGCGCGCGGCTACATAGGAAGTGAATGAGAGCCGCGCGCATGGTAAGCGCCGATCGCGTACCTGCCTGCGCCGGCTATTAAGTTTAAAAAGTGTTTTAAACCGCGATACCGCGGTTTAAAACACTAACGAAAATAAGCTCCGGCACCAGCTCACCCTGAGCTGGTGCCCGGTGTTTCCATCAGAAACCTGCCACTACAAGTGGTAGGTTTCCTTTAATGTGAGAGGAGAAGCCAGGCAAAGGAGCGACAGAGCTTCATTATCATAATAGTTTTTTCAGCAAAACCACTCAGCACAGGGATTAAACAAGATATGTGCCTGCATCAGCATTCTCAAGGTATGCTTGGTTCATAATGCATGAAATAAAATGGCAAAGTTCCTTTAAAAGAAACGGACTAAATTACCAAGAAAACCAATATTAGAAATCTTAAAAGGAAGGGATGATAAGAAATGAAAAAATGCAGTACAAAAAGTCCCTGTCCATCGACTTTCAATTAAAAATAAATATACAAAATATACAAAAATTGTAACATTAAGCCCTCTGTATTGCATAGCAAATATTAAAGAAAAAAATTATACATATTTTTTTTATAATAATAATATATGTTAAATATATCTGCCTTTCCGGAGATGAAACATTTATAGTTTATGTAGTTAATCAGCCTAGGTAAACTGATCTATAATTAAAGGGGTTGTATTAAGTTTGCATGGTATACCTTATCCACAGGAATGAGCGATAAGTTGATCATTGAGTGTCCAAATGCTGGGGCCCCACTTATGTAAAAAATGGGACCCACTAGCCATAGGGACAATGAGGTATCTTACTAATGGGTGGTGCAGCAGGTTGAGAAGGCACCCCCCCACTCCATTCATTAGATTGGGAGTGTTGGAAATAGCTGAACACTGCACTCGGATATTCCCAGCTCTGACTGCTGGAGATAATGGAGTGCTTTGCTCTGTAATATCCAACAATCCCATACAATTGGATGGAGCAGCAGGATGCATGCTTGTACTGCTGCTACACCTAATAGTCAAATGGGAGTCCAAGCAGGACTAGGGGTCCAAGCAGTCAGGCCCACAGCAATCAGCTTATCCTATGAGTAGGGGATAACGTGTAAACTTGGTCCAACCCTTTAAAACATTTTTTTAAATAAGAGTAGGTACAGAGTAAAAAAACAAATAGCATCAGACACCAATCCCGACCCCTGCTGCCCATTCTGACGCTTCCTGTTCCCTCTCAACAAATTGGAAATTAAATGAGTGGTCACGTCCACTAAGTCATAATGAATTCAGCAAGAAGAGACTAGATGAAACCCATAAAATAGCGGAAGAGAAGCTGAATGGGATCCGTCAGGAAATCTATCAATTTCTAAGTTTTTAATACCATTCTCACTTAGGCTACATTCACACATCCGCATGGGGGGGGGTGGGGGCTATATACGGCCAACTTATACACACTGTATATATGCCCCCCATTGAAGGCAATGGGCACATGGCGCTGTACGGGAGCGGTAAGGTACTGCACACGTGCGGCACTTTACGGTTCCGTAGCCGGGAGAAAGATAGGAATGTCCTATCTTTCCTCGGAATACAGCGCCATGCGCCATATATCACTATAGAGAGGGGCACCGAAGTGTGCTATGGTACGGCGGGCACTCATCGTGTGAATGTAGCCTTATTGTTAGAAGAACAGTGCACTGAACAGACAGCACCTTTAAATAATCAAGCACCGCTAGGAAAGACACCCTATTATTATCTCCTGTTTGACATGTTATGTCCATAAACAATCCATTATCATTTCTGTTATCTACTGATGAATATGTTATGTCCATAAACAAACCATCATCATTTACAAGCTGCCTTTTAACTCCTAATAGACCAAGACTGTTCTGCAATGAAGTAATACAACATATGACGGAATAGAATTTTGGACACTCTTATTTATGTAGGGAGAAGCAGGAGACATCCATGGCCATCTTAAAAACACTACTTTAGTGAGAAAAAAAATGACACAGGGAAACCACGTCAGCAGAATACCAACCGGATCCGAGGTTTGTGCAACGTTCAATTACTGAAGAAGCAAGGAAGGGAAATGATGCAAAAACATGAGACTAACTGCTGCGGTAAAGGCATTACAACTTCCTATGTAATCGTGGCTTTGTATCATATCAAATATACATTATCTGATCAGTCTACGACAAAGTGGTGTGTTCCCTACGTTACCACGACATGACACCTAGATGACTATCACTCAGACGCTGCCTACAGTCACCAACGCCAGGCTACGCGAGTTCACTAGGATAAAGCGGAAACTAGTAAGACATGCTGAACTCATTGTTAAAAAAGAGACACTGCTGTGGTTTGTGTCAGTTTTTCTTTACTTTATTCATAGCCCACAATTTCCTGCACATAGAATGGTGAGGTGTATGTAGAAACATGTTTTTGTCTGACCATGCAGAAAAAAAAAAAAGTCGCCCACGTCCTTCACATTGGGTGTGCATTAGGGTTATTTCCTGGTCATATATGGGATCCTTGTATGTGGCTCCACAGTAGTGGTGGCAAACTTTAAATGTTAAACGGTTAGACTACCTAGATAGCAGTATAAGAGAGAACCCCCATAACATTTTAACATAAAATTGCTCATAGGTTGAAAGTACATGGTCCATAATGGCCGCATATTATAATACTGTGTTAATGAGATTAAAATTTAAAGGGCATCTACTACCAGGATGAAGGATTGTATGCAAGTGAGCATGAGGGGCTCCAGGCTCCATAGGCGTTAATGGAGCCTGTAGCCCCTCAGGCTCATTTGCATACATTCCTTCAACCTGGTGGTAGGTGCCCTTTAACTTTACTGTGTCTACAGATTTTCAAGTCAATTTTGTGCATATAAGAGAGGTTGAGAGTTTCTTCTTTATCTCATAGACTGTAAGCTCTTGTGAGTAGGGCTCTCACTATGTGCCCTCATATGTTGTTCCATAAGCCTGTTATTACTCTGTAATGTCTTATTTTATTTGTATACGTTCTCCATGATCTGTAAAGCGCTACGGAATATGATGTCGCTATATAAAGATTATCATAATTTGTGATGAATCTGCATATAATAATAGAGAGTATATCAGCTAGCTATCACCTATCCGGGCCTGAGACTGTAACAGAGGTAATATAGAACTAGAGTCAATAACCGATAATCAAAAACACTGCTGCTCATTTGAACTCAACTAGTACACCGGCAAGCACGAAATACATGGTGGAGGAACGGTCACTACCACAATTGTTACTCCCCCAGCACGTCCCTTTAAACACATGGCAACAAGCTGCTGATAATTCATGGTACGTCAAAGATGAAATCAGTGTATAGTCAACAAGGACGGCAAAAGTTTGACGGTAAAACTTCAGTGATACCCAAAAACTCATGCCGGCCTTGGCTACTGTGAAGTTTAGGCTGAACATAGTTGCCACAATGTCTTGCCCTATCCCCAATAGGACCAATAATTAGTGTGAAGAACTGCCATCAAGTAAAGTTACTAGATAAATGAGTCTGATCATGTTATTACTTGGTGTTGTCTTATTTTGTCTGTCTATGTACCCCATGAACTTCACAGCACTGTACCCTATAATAGCTGTATAAAGATTTATCAGAATTAATTATTACTCTAAATAGCAGTAACAAAAAATTTAAAAAATATATAGAATTTCCCTCCTTACTTGAGCGACTTTTCAACCACATTGGTCCTAAAAATTTCTTCCTGGTCTAGATTAACAGTGCAGAAGCAATCTCTCATCTTGTTTGGTCCTGGATAAGGCAGCAGATTTTTGGCCTCACCTGTAAACGGAAAAAATATATGTAACACAATGCTAACAAGGGAAGGGGAGTAGTTATTTTACATTTTTATATTGGAATTCAGTTACGGTAACTTATAACCGTCCTATCTTACACTTCAGATAGGGGAAAAAAAGATTGTGAAACAGCAGCGGAATATGTTGGCGTTATACGGACAACAGGAAATAAATTAATAGTAAGATACATAGTATAGATCTGTGTAGACAGTTACGCAACATGTGACACTTGTAGAATTCATTCCATAGAAGGAAACAGCTCTTTCCTGTGATGCAAACTTCATGTCAGATGGAGAATTGGCATTAACTGGTGGCGCTCCCAAGGCTAGGCATACACGCGACATAGCCATAAGCCGAACATACGCAAGCTCTTTTGAACTAGCACGTCCTTAAATGGGTGTTCCAGCCCCAAACTATTAAAGACTTTTTCAGAGGAAGTCATTAAATGGGTTGTACCATGTACGAATGTTATCCCTTATCCTATTGCAGCAGAGAGATTCCATTGATCAAGAGAACGAATCCCCACTGATCACAAGAACTAGGTTCCTGTTCTAAGGCTGGGTTCACATCACATTTATGCCCATACGTTGTAAGGACACTTCAGGGGGATCCAGACGTGGCCTTACAACATACCGCACAGATGTATCCTACTATATGTGCTTGATGAGGCTGGGGGAGTTTGGATGGAGTTTGCTGCATTCGCTCCACTTAGACTTCTAATGTCCCCGCTGTGCGCATACATCGCTCCACAGGAGGCAGCTGCATGGAAAAATGTGGCTAGCTGCGCCTTTCCACCCTGTCTTTTTCATAAAGTGGTTAGATAGAGGCTAAAACTATACCTCCGTCTGCCACTATATGTCAATGTATATGCTCAGCATATCCATCGGGAGCTTTCCTGAAGTATACACTGAGCCTGTATGCCAGCCTTACAGACTGGATGAAGCAGCAGGTCGATAATTTGCCCTGCAGCTCCATTCAATACCATGACAGAGTAGCAAAATAGACAATGAATGGTAGTGCAGGAGATAGTTACGGAAAGTGCTGTGCTTCTGACTCTCCCATAGTATTGAATGGAGCGGCAAGACGCATCAGTTTTCTGCTTCATTAAGCTATTAAGAACAGGACTCCAGATTTCAAGATCAGTTAGCATCCATTTTAATGATGAGTCCAATGATTAATGTTCCAACAGTTGGATCCCCACCAATCAGGTTGTTATCCATAGGAGAGGAAATCACAATCCAACTTGGTACAACCCCTTTAATAGATTATTAATGGGGGTGCGGAAGAGCTGGAATTAGCTCCATCTGTAGTGAAATGCCCTTCCTGGATTACTGCTGGATCGGTGTCTGCATCACATCTGAGTGACCACTACACTACAGGGGGATATGTCCGCTTCCAGATTTGTTCCCAACGTCAGCAGATTGTTGGAGTCTTGTAACCCAAAAAGAAAATCACCTACCGATCCTAAAGATGGGTTCTAAATAGTTTGGATCCCTTTAATGTTGAGAACCCACTGCTAGAGACTACAAGGATCACGCATGATGAAATCACAAATGCCAGAAGATCATCTCACCAAATATACACCACTTTGTGAGAGTCTGGAAGAACCTAGAAAGCCATTACATGACTATAGCTAGGTCTTTCATTTTACAGGCCAGATACTTTCTGACTTATGAAGCTATAAAAGAAATGATTTTACCCAAATTGAGCAGCCATGAGTAGAATTTAAATAATCCAGACAAATGCGATCTCAGCACAGACAGACATGTGGTATCATACTGTGCAAATATCTAAGTAATTGTAAAAAATCTTAAAGGGGTTGGCCACTTAACCTCATTGTAATATGTGTGTAAGTGTGTGGGTGTGGGGAGGGGGGCAGGATATTAGGTAATTTACCAATATACATCTATTAATCATTCTGCACGGATTTCTTGATAAGTAAAGTGAAGCCTCCTGTTTTTTAGAGGCTAGAGAAAGCAATTTGCAGCGTAAAACGGCCCGTCGCCTTGCTGCATGTCGGCGTCCTGTACTGTCCGTGCACCCATTAAAAGTTCTGAAGGATTACTCCGGTGAGTGCCGCTTCGTTCTTCCGTTTATCAACATCCTGTTTTTTAACCTCATTAGCCAGACATTCCTGTACATGCAATGGCTGAGGGTGGAGGGTCATGTGATCTCTAACTGTCCATGAGCAATCACCCTGCCAGGTTCTTGATCTTATATTCATGAGTAGTATCATAAGGTCCTGGCAGGGTGATTGTTCATGGACATTTGGAGATCACATGACCCTCCTTGCGTAGCCATTTTATGGACAGGAATGTCCGGCTGATGAAGTAAAAGACAGGAGGCTTCACTTTACATATCAAGAAAGTGGTGCAGAACTTTTAATAGATCTATATTGGTAAATTACCTAATATCCTGCCCCCACCCCCCCACACTTATACCCAATTTACAAAAAACATGAGGTAAAGTGGCCAACCCCTTTAAGTTACCTCATAGTTTGCATTCATGTACAGAATGCTTGAAAAGCGACAAAAATGTGTACAATATTTATGCATGGTATATATTATTTTGGCGCATGAAGAGACTCCAGTGGTTAAATCTTTGCCCTTATTTTAGGTCATTTCTCTCCATAGAATGGAACTGAAAACAGCACAGATGAGATCATGGTCCAACATGGTTGCAGGGCAAATAACATAGCCAATGTAAGGCTTAGTACACAATTTTCGCACAATGAAACAGCTTGTGGTGTAAATGTGAAAAGTGTCCATGCAGCCTTTGTATTAAGAGGGTATATGCCCGGCTGGCATGATTCAGCATTACACTACATAGGATCATGTCGGAAGCTTCAGACTGATGTTTAGGGATCCCCTCTTGATCTAAATTGGTCACTAAATGTCCACTTATAAAATGAGTGACAAAAAGACTAAATCGTTCCCCCAAGATAGATGAATTTCTATGCGGGAATTGTGTATCGGTAGAAAAGCAAAAAGTGGAGGGAGTGCTTTAGACACCTCTGAGGAAAATCTGAATGAACTAACGAATAATCAGACTCCCACATAAAGATGGAAACACAATAGACCTCTTGCTAAGTGCCAGAATGTCCCCGAACAACCAATCCGACCACCCGGTACATTGTACAATCCAGTATGGAGAAATAAAAGCTGAAACCTTATTGGTTGCCATGGGCAACACTGATGCAGCAGATAAAATGGCTTAGGCCCAAAATGCTAGTAATAACATGTTTTTGGTTTCTGGATTTTCTTTTTTTCTTCATTTCAGTCAGGTATATTGAGTAGCTGTAACATGTAGTACTCAGACAGACAAGACATGAACAATGATGTGCCCCATGAAAACACACACGGGCAGAGGTCGCATTAACTTTTTCAAGGCAGAGTAAAAATACTCCTCTTGGCATTTTGGAGGAGTATTTTTAGCCGACAAGGAGTACACACCCTAGAAACACATAGGTTATTGTCCCAAGGCCCGTCCTCGTACGCTAGTGCTGCGTTTGTAAATGCAGTGCTATCAGTATGTGTGACCGCACCCTTACACATCACATGTGTTTCAGCTGAAACATGTATGTGATCACACAAAGCTGGACTTGAGTGTCTAAACACAAGTCAACTGGAATGCGTAAAAGCAGCCTAAATTGTATTACCTTTACCCTGTAACCATATAACTGATAGTGATGCAATAGTAAACATGGGCAGGCGGGCTATCCGTGTCGTTAATGGCTGTCACTTTTTCTACTTTTTTTTTTTTTTTTTGCCGAATTCCTTGTGGAGTAGGGGAGCATGTGCGGCACATTTACTAAGAACAGTGCAGTCTGTACTATGTGCAGATGCCTGTGTAATGTGCAGAAGGCACAGGTTACATGATTTCTGGCGCACGTTCTTCATGAATCTGGTGCCACCAGCACTTCCTCAACACAGTGCACCACTTTTTTTTCTGGTGCACCGGATGAGAAATCTGGCGCCCCGTTCAGTAAAGAAATTTGTGTCGTGTGAAGACTAGTGCAGCGCGGCACAAAACAGCAGCGTGCAACACTAATGTGGCGCAGACACTTGTTAAATACCTGCACAAGCAATTTGCACCTAATAGAATGTGCGAAGTTAGACAGAAAACTGGTGCATTGCCCTTCGTAAATGTGCCCCAGTGTATTAACACAAACGCACAGACCTGCTTACACATATATGAAGTGTTGTGTACAAAATACATACATAAGATATTTTGACATGTGTTCTCCCTGTTGTACATGTCATACATGTCAGTCACATGTAAGGGAGGATGGCAGAGATAAATAACATGATAGATGAATGACAGGACACAGGGCTCCGCAGCTTACCAGATGCAGTTATTGACCATCTATTACAATGCATTGTCCTCTGTGCCCTGCAGTCCTATCACCAGAGCTGGCAGTGCCCCTGGGGACGAGGAGGGCAGCTGAGGGTGCTTGGGGCAGCTGAGGGAGCGTCTGCACAACTTGTTGTTGCTCCTCTGCCATGATGATCGCTGATGCTGGGCTCAGTGTGTGAGGGAGAGATGGAAGCAGGACCACGGACGCAGCTCTGCACACTTGGCCTTTTCCCCAACCTCCAGTAAATCACCTCCCATGGCTGTAGGGACATGACGGCGGCAGCTTGTCCGGGGGAGGGGAGGAACGAGGGCAGCTAGGGCCATAGAGCAGCGTGGAGCAGGGTTTGCTTGGGCTGGAGGACCGTACAGGGCCAGGTGATAGTAGCAGGATGGGAGCTGGCAAATAGCTTGTTTTTTTTTTACCTGGTTCTGCAGTACTGTGGAGCAGAGGAGCTTGTGTGAATGAAGTCTGGCAGCCGCACAAACTGATGAAACATGAGCAGACTCCGGTGCACTAGTAATATACACACAAGCACTCGGGCCTGTACACAGTGTCGCCCCCTGTGGCAGTGCCCAGTGACAGGGATGTCGGACTCGGGTTGTCAGCAATGTCCGGACCAGACACCGCACAATGATCTTTGGACCCTGTGAGGATTCCCCCCGTCACCCTCCCCCTCACATCCCCGAGATTTACACTTACTGGAAGGAAGTTATGGTGATCCCGCCCAGCACCCGCCGGCTCTCCCATGCAGAGCCTGACTAATCCATCCGCGCCACTATGCTGTAGGGAGATACACAGACTCGACCGATCTACCGGCGATACTTTACAGCCAATAACAAAGCCCCTTACATGCCGCTTAATTCTGGCAGCGTAAAGGAGCTTTGCTATTGGTCTTGTGCTGAGCAGTGCCCGCGCGCTGCGATCACAGTGATACTCTCCTCTACGATTGCAGCGCGCTACACTGCTTATCCAGCACCTTACAGGGGGATAATTGCCAAGCGTACTTTTACGCTTGGCAATTATTCTGGGGAGTAATGGCGCCTCATCATGCGTCTATGACGCTTGGTGAGGCGTTAATGCGACCTCTGCACACGGGCCCAGATATATGAAGAGTACTGCAATCTCTACGAAATGCCATTTGCCTCACGAATGTGCAGGATGCGGGTGATTATTTAATACTGGTGCTCGCTCTTCATTTATCTGGCGCCCCCTGCACTGCTCGGGTAGGGCGCACCAGCTTTTTTTGGTGCACCTTTAACATACAGAGAGCAACACTTCTGTCAAGTCGCTGTATTAAGTGTAATGCAAGCTCCGACAAAGTACTAGCACACCCCTTAAGGTGCACATTTTGTCCGTCTCGTTGTATATAGCGCAGCCGCAAGACAAAACTGGCGCAGACACTTTATAAATACACGGCCAACCTCCAAAACTGTCAGACAGAAAATTGTCACAGTCACTTTAATAGATCTGAGCCAATGTGTGAGATGTGGCTGTCAAGGTTTTCAGAAGAGGGTATGAGAGAAAGGTATGAGCACTATCAGGGCGCCAGATGAGTACTCCAAAGAAACAATAATTGTGTCTAGGATACAATTAAATTACTATCCACTTTTTAAAAAAGTGGATAGTAATAGTTATTTAGATTTTTCAAGCAACCATTTAAAAAAATGGCTTACCAACATCCCTTACGGACAGTACAAACGTATTAGGCGTAATTGCACTGAAAATAGCGACTACAATACTCAGAGTGAAGTTCTGACCAAAAGTTTTAAAGCTAAAGGCTACCCATCTACCCTGGTAAACTCTGCTAAAATAAAAGCAGGTACCCTGAGCCAAGAGATGTGTTTGCTACCTATGAAGAGAAAAATAGCACAGATATAAATACCATAAATTTTATCTCCACGTTTTCTGACGACAGTTCAAAAATCCGTAGGATTATGAATACACACTGGAATGTGTTATTACATGACCCATTTCTTTAAGACATTATCCTTGGTAAACCCAAACTAACTTTTAGAAGAGCACGTACTTTAAAGAACATTTTAGCTCCTAGCCGCTTTCGTCCTCTAACTAATAAAACCATGCAGCCATCCTTTTTTCCCAAAGTAATAGGAAGTTTTCGATGTGGTCACAACAGACGCAAATGTTGTGAGATCATCAAACATAGGCAGCTAGATTTTAAGTCTAATATAACAGGTGAAACGTTCCAGATAAAAATTTTTGTAAACTGTGGCTCTCAATATGTCATTTATCTCCTAGAATGTTCATGTAAGCTTCAATATGTTGGGCGTACGATACAACCATTACGTGAACGCCTAAACAAACACAGAGCTAATATTGAAAATGGTTTTGCATTACATAGTGTATCCCGCCATGCAGCGATACACCACAACAAGAGTTGTAAAGAATTTAGTCTAATCCCTATAGAGTTTGTAGAACCGTCTACTCCCCAAAGGTTTAATCATTTAAAAAAAGAGAGAGATGTTCTGGATCTTTAAATTACAAAGTTTAGTACCCACAGGATTGAATGAAAGCCTTGAAAATGTATTTTAATATTCCCACTCCACTCATCATTATTCTTCTTCCCAATATTTGATATTTTTTATGAATCAATCACTGTCCCTCCTTGATTAAATGCCCACCCATGGGTGTATTAATTTTAGAATACCTGCCCCGTTCCGACCCTCCCCTATGTCTATTGATGCTCTAAATGGACCGTATTTGTCCGGTCCTAACTAAATGTTCACTCATCGATGTATGTATTTTAGAATACCTGCCCCGCTCCGCCCCTCCCCTTATGTTTATTGGCACTGTGAATAGATCGTATTTGTCTTTTAATATTTCTTGCAATATCTTTTTATGCGCGTGTGCCTTGTATCTTGCGACACATAGCGTCTAATGTAATACCTTATGCGCGTGCGCAGCGCGGCGTACGTATCATGTGTTCAGTATCACGTGACATTTGGCGCCGGAAATCTCTTGTGCGCACGCACACACAGGGTTGACCAGAAGTGACGTCTTCCAGTCTCCCCCGTGATTCAGGTATGCCCACAAAAAACTGTATACAAGTCTTTTATTGTTATTGCTGTACTACTTGTCCATATTTTGAAAAAGGGTCCAAGCACCCGAAATGCGTCATAGGACTTAATAATTTTATGTATATCATTTTTATGGTTTTAGTATTTTGGCTTTTAACTTCGAATAAATTAGTATCCTTGGCACAATTATTGTTTCTTTGGAGTACTCATCTGGCGCCCTGATAGTGCTCATACCTTTCTCTCATACCCTCTATATGCATTACCGGTGTCTGTTTTTTTGACAACCGGTTATTTTGAGCACTGGGAGCGACTATATAGTCTACAGAGAAACTAGTGTCACATCATTGGACTAATACCGTAACTGGCACTGGACTCCAGGTTGGGCTACACATGCACTCCACCAAGGATTCTATAAGGTGAGCACAATATATGTTTCTACTATAAATATCCATTTCCCAGACGATATTATTCGAGGCGCCGTCCTCTGCATCTCTTTTTTTCTTGTTTTTGTGTTAAGGTTTTCAGAAGATCTTGAATGTGTATAGTTACCTCAAGATTGTGTGTAAGTTTTGTAAAACCAATGCGGGAAGAATAACAAAAAAAAAAAAAAAAAAAAAAAAAAAAAAAAAAATCAGCAGCAGAAGAGTTTTTAAATCTCTCTCACAGCTGGGGAACATGGTGCCAAAATTAACCTTTGCAATGTTATGGCATTTTACGCATCAGAAGCAAGACATTTGCTGCAGGTTTACTGGTCTGACACCTCAAAATTCACTCTAAAAGCTGGGAATGTAGATTAGCCTGATACAATCCCTGAGGGGTTTTGGAAACAACCCCAGGAGCCCCTCAGGCTCATCAGCATAATGCTAAAAGTTTACTTTAAAAGGATGGAGATACAGGGCCTAGACCTATGAGTAAGTGTCCCTTGTTTATCCATGCCTGATTTTGATGGTAGATTTTATTTAAGAACCAACTTACAGATGACCCCTAGTTACAGACCTCTCTGCCCACTGTGACCTCTGGTGAAGATCTCAGGATGCTGGTAATTTACTGAAGTTTAGTCCAGGCTGCAATGATCAACTATAAGGTTTTTTATATCTAGCTTTTTTCTTGTTCCCTTATCAAGCTATTTTTTTTAATCTAAACAGGGACCAAAATTATTTGTCTGGAGTTACACTTACATGCAATATATAGAATCTTGTACCCAACTGCCTGTATTGTGTTTTAGTGTGGATTTACATGTGTTTTTTTCACTATTTTCCTGTTCTGCTGAAATTTCTAGGAAAATGTGCATCAAATTCCCAGCAAAACAATGTTTGCATGGGTTTCCTCCGGGTCCTCCGGTTTACTCTCACACTACAAAACATACTGGTAGGTTGATTAGATTGTCAGCCCTATTGGGGAAAGGGACCCATTTGCCAAACTCTGTGCAGCTCTGCATAATCTATGTGCGCTATATAAATAAAGAATTATTATTATTAAAGTTTTCCTGCAGATTCCATCAGGATTTCATGTAGATTTTCACAAGTTTTCATTCAAGTTTAATGCAAAAAAAGAGAGACCCCAAAAAAACCTGCAAAGTCATAGCACATAATTTATCTAGTTTCTGCAATAATTTTTGGACAAAAAAAAAAAAAAAAAAATTCATTTTTCATTAAATTTTTTTTTCCAAATTACACCACCTTTTTTTTTTTTTTTTTTCCTTTTATTTTTATTTTTCCAATAATGTAATACATGGCATCTTTTCACATTCAGCCTGAATCAATATTACAATACATCATTACATAGCATCTTGCAGCTAACAGCATATCCTTAACTTCCAACAATACATGCCATCAATTTATTACAACAGATATCAATGTATATGATCCCCCTCTCCCTCCCCCTCCCTCTCCACCCTCTATCGATGCTGGGGATGTCTGCACAGTCCTAATAAGGAAGCAGCGGGGTAGAGGATAGACCTCTAAAGCCTCCACTGGTTCCAGATTTGATTAAGTCTGCTGCCTTTCCTATATCGTTTCTCGTAGGCGCATTCGTACGATTTTATATGCTGCACTAAATTACTCCATTCATTTACTGTTGGGGACTTGTTATCTATCCAATGTTTGACTAATACTAGTCTTGCAAGGAAGATAATCTTTAAGGCCAAGTCACTTTTTAATCTATCGTCTAGAGAGATCGGGAGCAAGCCCAAAATCCCAAACGTGGCGACACGGGGAAACGCACATTGAAGCTAATCCTCCAGATTCGCCTCCCAATAGGAGTTGATCTTCGGACAATCCCAAAGAACATGTAAAATATCGGCTTGGGGATTCTTGCACCTATTACAGTTAGCATTTTCGCTTAGGCCCGCTTTAAACATTAAATACGGTGAAAAATAGATTCTATATAATATATTAAGTTGTGTACATCTATGATTTAAATTTATCGTTGATCTAACCACATTCCTATAAATGTCTCGCCATTGTGCCGCTGTGATGAAGCCGACCTGCTTTGTCCATTTCTCTTGGCTTACGTGAGTGCAATTCTGATCAATGATGGACCTTAGTCGGTGATAAATATTAGATAAGTTAAGTCGTGACAATTCTAGATCTAATAAATCTGTGAAACTACCCCCTACGTGTAACGTAAACCTATCGTGGTGTGCTTCTTTTCTAAATGCATGTGCAATTTGATAATACCTAAAAAGGTCCCTTTCCTCCAGAATACCCCTATCGCACCAAAACTGGAAGGAAGGGAGTGAACCATTTTCCCCCAACTGCTCCAGCGACTTAATCCCCTTTTTTTCCCAAAACTCGATATCTTCCATTTTATATAATTCTACAAAGTTGAGATTTCCCCACAAAGGCGTAAATTTAAAACCCCCCTTAATACCAAATAGCCTCCTGAGGTCTCTCCATGTATAGTCCAATAGCCTCGTCAGAGGGAATTTTTTTTCATTAAGGCTCTTCAATTGACCAGACTCCAAGAGTGCAGGCAAAGACTCAAATCTTCGCCCCAACCATGAGGTGATCGCGTGAAATATATAAGTCTGTCTGTTTTCCAGAATAAACTGTGCCTGTGCCGCCAGAAAGTAATGGTAGAAGGAAGGAAGCGAAAGACCGCCCCTTTCCCTATCTAACATTAAAGTTTCTTGTTTAATGCGCACCTTCTTCCTCCCCCAGAGTAATTTATTTATAATCGCACGAATAAACCCAAACCATTTCTTGCCTATCCAACACGGGGAATTACATAATATATACAATATTTGAGGTAGCAATACACTCTTTGTGAGAACAACTCTCTCTGCACGATTTAATGGGAGCGAATTCCATGTATTGACCTTGTTTTTAATTTTTGTTAGCAAGGGGGCAAGATTTAAGGTAACATAGTCGTCGACCTTGGGCGTGATCTTTAAGCCCAAATAATCACATGAGGTTGAGACCTTCAGATCAAATTGCAGATAATTGAGGTGTGCGTCGGTGTCTAGAGGGACCAGAATAGACTTATGGGTGTTTATTTGAAAACCTGAAAATCTGCCAAATTCCTGGATAGCCTTCAAGGCTTTCGGCACAGATATATCAGAGTCCTTTAGGCAGAGGAGGACATCATCAGCGTATAACATAATCTTATCCATAGGCCCCGCGAGTCCTCCCCCCTCTATCTCCCTATCTGCCCTAAGCTTAATTGCCAGAGGTTCGATAAACAACGCAAATAGCAACGGGGACAGGGGACATCCCTGCCTAGTACCCCTAGACAATGTAAAAAAATCCGAATAATCGCCGTTCACCCTAATACAGACCCTAGGGGCCCTATAAAAGAGTCTAAGCCAATCTACAAATGTGCTACCGAGCCCAAATCTGTACAGCGCCTCCCAGAGGAAGTCCCACTCCACCCTGTCAAAGGCCTTAGAAGCGTCCAACGACAGGATGGAGCGGGACCCCCCCCGGCCCATCTGCAGGCCCGCAAACAACCGTCTAATATTGGTCTTGCTCTGGCGACCAGTAACAAAACCACATTGATCTTCATGTATAAGTAATGGCGCGTACTCCTTTAATCTATTTGACATTAATTTTGCCACCAATTTAGCATCCGCGTTGATAAGCGATATCGGTCGATAGGATTCCGCTTCCAAAGGGTCTTTATTTTTTTTATGTATCAAGACTATACTTGCCTCGTACCACGAATCAGGCAGCCTACCCTTTCTTAGAGCAAATTCCCAAATCTCCACCAAAAGAGGTAGGAGAATAGTCCCAAATCTATTATATATTTCCAGCGGCAACCCGTCCAGACCCGGGGAAGAATTTCGTCTGGAGGATACAAGAGCCTCCTCAAGCTCCATACTAGTTACCGGGCGCGATAACCTCTCTGCTCTCTCCGCCGAAAGAGATGGGAATTGAATATGATCTAAAAATTGCCTTATCTCCCCTAATGACACCACCAAATCTGAGGAGTAGATGCCTTGAAAGAATTTTAAGAAGATTTCTCTGATCTCCTGAATGTTAACCGTGACCCCCCCAAAATCATTTTTAATAGCTGTAATTCTATTTACCTCTTGTTGTTTTTTAACTTTCTGAAGAAGTCCCCTTGAAGGTGCTCCACTCTCACAATGTGCCTTCTGATCCAAAAAAAATAATTTCTGCATCGCCTTATTTGCAATTAATCTATTGTATTCCTCTTGTGCCTTATTAAAACTATCGTGCCGCTCTTTCGATCCATTCTCCAGAAAAGCCCTTTCCTTTTCTTGCACCTCCTTTTTAAGTGTCCTCTCCTGTCTGGCCCATTGCTTACGCAGGTATATAATTTCTGAATTTAGTATCCCTCTAAGAAAAGATTTCATTGAATCCCACATAAGCCCCAGGTCCTCCGTGGATCTATTGGCCGAAATAAATCTACAAATCTCTCCCTTAATTTTATCCTCATCTGTCACCAAAGTCAACCAATGCGCATTTAGTTTCCAGAACCTGCGGACCGATTTCCCAGGACCAGAAAGCTCGAGGACCATTGGGGAATGGTCAGAAATAGAGCGATTGTCATATCGTATTTTCCTCACCCGATCAATAGCTAGATCATTGGCCAGGGCTAAGTCAATCCGGGAAAGGGTATTATGGGAGCGATTATAGCATGAGAATACCTGACGTTCCCCATTTATAGATCTCCACACATCTCTCCAACCCACCTCCTGGCAGAACCTAGCAAAGGGTGTATCTACCCCCTCTATACCTGCCAGGTTTCTTTTCCCAGTTCGATCTTTCTTGTCAGACATTACGGCATTGAAGTCGCCAAGAACCAGAACGGGGCAGTCGCCCACCTTCTCCAAAAAACGCAATAAGCTTATCAAGACATCGTATCTGAAAGGAGGAGGTATATAGACTCCTGCCACGACACATTTGATACCCTCTAGTATACCTAACAGGAATACATATCTCCCGTCTGGGTCGCACCTTGATTCCGAGACTTGGAAGTCAACTGATTTATGTACTAATATAGAGACACCTCTAGAAAAAGAGGAAAAAACTGAGTTGTAAACATGGCTAGCCCACCTCCTTTCTACAAAAGCCAAGGACTCTTTATCCAGATGTGTCTCCAATAATATCACGATTGCGGGTAATTGTTTAACAATATAGTCAAAGATAATACAACGTTTCAGGCGATCTTTTAGCCCTCTTATATTCCACGATATAAACCTAGTACCCATATATATAGAGAAAAAAAAAGGGGTACAGCAGGCAAAACTAAAGAACACCCTAAGACCTGGCCGCATCCCCAGCATCGAACCATCCCTCCCCCCCATGACCCCCCGTCCTGTCCTACCATGGTAGAACTCTTCCTACTTCAGCCACTTATCCGCCCCCCCCCAACCCCGCCACCCCTATCGCTGACCTGTGCAAGGATAAAGTGATAGATATGTATATATTCATAGTCCCTTCAAATCTAGCCAGTCTGAAGCCTGTTCTGGCGTATTAAAAAACTGGGACTGACCCTGGAATATAATTTTTAATTTAGCCGGAAACATCAATGAATAGATGATACCCTTATCTCTAAGCCTTTTTTTCACCTCCAGAAAACTTCTCCTTTTCTGAAGCGTGTCCTTAGAAAAATCCGGATATATTGCAACTTTAGCACCTTGGATTGACAACTCCTTTAACTCCCGTGCTCGTTTCAATATCATATCCCTATCTCTCGAGAGTAGGATTTTACATATAAGGGTACGGGGGGTATTCCCCGGGATATGAGGACCCGCCGGAATTCTATGTGCTCGCTCGATATCAAAATTCGGGGAGAGATGCTCCTTCCCCATTACCTTTAGGAGCCACTCTTTAATAAAACTTACAGGGTTCTCCCCCTCTGCTTTTTCTGGTATCCCTATTAATCTTAAATTGGCTCTTCTTGAGCGGTCCTCCATATCCGCAATTTTCCCTTTTAGGGCCTTATTCTCTACCTCCAACAAAGAAGTAATTTTTTTGAGAGTGCCCACCTCCTTCTCAATATTGGCCATTTTATCCTCTGTAATGTTCTGTTTGTCTCTTACTCTATTCAACTCCTCTCTCAAGAGGGAGACATCACCTCTCAAAGCTCCCACCTGATCTGTAAGGCCCAATATAGCTGAGTTGCAATTTTTTATGGAGTCTAAAATCTCTTTTAACATAGCGTTATCTCCACCGACATTTGCGTCCTCCCCATCCTGTTCCTCTCCCTCTAACCTTGCATATCTTGAACCCTGTAACTTAGGGTCTTGACCCTCATTTTCCGAATTTTTCTGCGTAAGCAAACCAGTACGTGTTTTAACTGGGGGGGACTTCCATAATTTATCCAATTTTGTAGCATTATCCCCTTTAGCCCCTCCTTTCTCTTTCTCTTTAGGGGAGGAGGCCCCCACAGACTTCCTTGAGGCGTTTTTAGGAGGCATTGCTGACTTCGATCACTAGCCAATATATGTACCCCTTTATCACAAATACTTTGCTTACAAATCAGAAACCGCAGACCCAAAATTTGCACAATAAGCAACAAACTGAGAGTTAATATGTAGGATTAGTACACAGCTGTTATCTCGGAGCTTGCAACAGAATGTTTTACCGTCCACAATATTAGATTAAATGAGATAAATGATGCGAGCAGCTGTCAAATGACAGACCAATAGTAAGCCATAATTGGGAGGGTAACAGGCATAAGAGTGAATAATAGTGCCAAAATCAAAGTTCTTGCCGACATTTAGCAAAAACCCGGGTTATCTGCGTACTTAGATGGAAAATGACACATAGTGGGTTAAACCAATATTACGCCCGCTCCACCTGGCGCAACACTGAGTTAGTGAGAGGTTCTGACCACAGTTAGTATTTAGCTAATGTCCCGAAATTGTTATTCAGTTGGATCGCTTAGAAGACACAGTTGCAGACAAATAGCAAGCAGGTATCAGGTCAATAGCAAGCTGACAAGAGGCACATGTTAGGTTGATTGGAAGAAAGTCAAAGTTGGTATCAATTGTAGGCAGCTTAATACGTGGGCAATGAGGTAGCAACAGAATATCTTACCGTCCACCCTATTAGGTTAAATGAATTAAACGATGCGGGCAGCTGTCAGATGACAAACCAATAGTAAGCCATAATTGGGAGGGTAACAGGCATAAGAGTGAAATAATAGTGCCAAAATCAAAGTTATTGCCAACAGTTAGCAAGGCCCGAATTATCTGCGTACATAGATGGAAAATGACAAATAGCGGGTTAAACCGATATTCCGCCCGCTCCACCTAACACAACATTGAGTTAGTGAGAGGTTCAAAGCACAGTTAGTTTTTAGCTAATGTCCCGTAATTGTTATTCAGTTGGATAGCTTAGGAAACACAGTTGCAGGCAAATAGCGAGCAGATATCAGGTCAATAGCAAGCAGACAAGAGGCACATGTTAGATTGATTGGAAGGAAGTTAATGTTGATATCAATTGTAGGCAGCTTAATACGTGAAAAAGGGGGTAACAGGGCCAGATACTTATCATCCATCCGGTCAAGCGACTCCAAACCTCCGTTTTCTCAAGGCACGTAGAGGCAGGGAACAGGCATCAGGGATTCTCAGTAGCTCTGCGGCCGGTCATGCCAACTTCGTGGGCAACGCTCCAGCTACGCCGCCTCGACAGCCAACCCCAAACGCCTCCTCCGGGTCAGGACACCTCCGGTACCAAGCAGCAGCAGAGCCCACTCGTCCTTTTTAGACTGCTCCAACTTCCGTCCTCATGGAGAACCTCCGGACCAGGACTGGGCCGCCGACAGACTGTCTCCTCTGGCAAGCGCTAAGCGCTGAGGCAACGGGACCCCCGCGGCACCGCAGGGCCAATGCGGCGCTGATTCGGCCGGTCAAAAATGCTCCCCTCCCGGGCACCCATGCGACAGCCCTCGGCGTTCAGCAGCGATCAGCAGCCTCCGGCATCCATCACATGATCAGCGCAGGGAGCGGGGATGGGCGGCTCCTGCAGCGCGACGTGCCTACGTCATGCCGTTACGCTCCCTCTTGACTTCTGTTAAATTACACCACCTTTAATTCTTGCCTACAATGCTACTGTAATATGCTGTGGATTTGCTACATGGAAATTCCGTACAGCTAATCCGCAATGTTTGCAGATACCCCAAGTGGTGAAAAATATGCAATTCCTTCAGCCAATTTCCCCCTAAACTTCCTACTATTCTTGGTTTAGTTCCTTGCCTTAACTCAATGGTTCCCATATCCTATGGAAGTCCATGAAAGCCAACTTGCCAAGATGAAAAATCATATCTAGTCATCACGGATTTAGACTGCACACAGTGGAGTGTTGTGCTTATTGCATAGGACTTGTAAAAGTGTAAAACAAGAGGAAAACTGAAATAATTATTAGTATTAGTATAATTTTATTTTGGGGCAATAATACATACCAAAAATTGTTTAGGTCCAGACAAATGGAACCGCACTGAAAAACTTAACATCCACTTTGAGTCTGTCTGAACAAAATGTCCTTCTAGCAGTGCAGTTCACTATATATAGTTACACCGACCAAAAAAAAAAACAAACAAAAAACTGTAAAAAAAAAAAAATGTGTCTGTTGCTAACAAAACAAATTATTATTAAAAAAAAAAAATACTAGACAATGAGTGTTTACTGAGGCCTGGAAGGAGAGTGGCAGCACAACAAAAAGGGATTTCATAATATTTAGTAGGGAAGTATTCTTAGAAAAACATTAGAACCAGAGATGACCTAAAGTGCGTGGGTGGAAGAGGCAGAACATATTACTTAACAGAAAGGGATGTGGAGGAACAATCTCTTTAAAGGCTCTTACAAAAGGTATTGCTATTTTTCTTCTGCTACTTTGCATATGTGATTATCCCAAATTCATGGTAGATGCTGGCCCATCGAGTCCAACCCATAATCCCTTAACATTGATGCCGAGGAAGGCAAAAAATAAATAAATATAGAAGGCTGATGACAATAAGCCCATATTAGGAAAATATTTCTAACTCATAAAAAAATCAGTGGATCAGTGTCCCATCCCAAAAGTCTACTTCATGTGATACAACATGCAACATGTTTTCTTTAACCTGTCCAACGCTATAACCAAACATCCTAAGGCGTTAAGCGTTCCATAGTCTTACTGTTCTAACAACCCTGTCTATGACAATGTGGATACCCTCGTTCATCTTGGCGTGGAGAAAACATGTAAAACATGAGCCAAATCCGGCCTGCCACCTCATTTATGTGGCCCATGAGCCATGCAGCATATAACCCTGAAAACATCCATGGGCGGATCCTCTTTGAAGTTCCATTTCCAGATGCCACAACTGCTCTAGAACTTAAAAGGATTCTTAAAGGTCAGTAGTTTTGGCCATACAAAGCTGCAGACAGTGTTAGGTATGGGCCCTGGTGATCTGTGTAACCTGAAGAGCTTTCTGCTCTCTGCACTGGGCTGCTCTACAGTCCCTCCCCCCTTCTGCTATGAGTAGGAGGTGTATTAGGATTTTGGTTGGATACTTATATCAGTCACTAAAACAGAGGGTAGGTGGTGTGGAACAGTTCAGTGCAAAGAGCAAAAAGCTCTTCACCTGGATTGCCTTGAACTCTCAGCATTTTATTATGTTAAAACAGATGACTGACTGCCTTTAAAGCTCACATGCTATCAAGTCCCCTTTCAGTCTGTAAATGTTACAAATAATGCCTGGGGGGAGCTCAGTTGGGTGTAAGGTGTTGGGGGACAGAAGACTTTATTAATACCGGTAGTTGAGAGACGAACCTTAAATTTGTACAGTCTTATTAAGAACAATTTACCCAACCATTGGGGTGTCCCTTGGTATAACAAAGTTTGACACTCCGAGTATAGAGGAGGCCCCTTTGTTATAGTTACTGGCTTCATTAGAAAGATCTATTCAAAAGCCATTTTTCTCAAAAATAACCCCAAATTATCATCAATACCCTCATTTTGTCAGCTCTATGTCCGACACAAGGATGATCCTGTGGGTCCTCCAAGAATTGAAGATTTTTTTCAAGTCAACCCAAAAAAAAAAAAAAAAATGAGGAAAAGACAGAGAATTTGTTTGCTTTCTATCAGGGCACATTACCCTGCAGAAGTTTTTTTTTTAGTACATTCATTTTTCATATCGCTTGTAGCAAACCCCAAGCTGTATAAGATCTATATACAAAGCACTATTCATACTTGATACTTTATGGAAAACCACTCTCCACTGTTGGGGAGTGGTGCAGAAACAGTGGTGGCACGCATCAATACACGCCCTTCCAAAGTACAATAAGTAGAATAAAGAAAGGACCTTGGTGTCGGGAACCCCCACCCCCCTACAAAGAGCATTCAATATGAAGTCTGAAGGGCTCCCTGATGAATAATCACAATGTGTAACTTCTGGGTCTACTGTTAGGCTTCTCATTGAAATCAGACTTCTGTCACCACTACTCAATGGAGCGGGGGGGAAACAATAGGGCAAAAGAAAAATAATATATATATATATATATTTAAATCCTGGTTCCATTTCCTAAATAAAATGGGATGCCAAAGTGGCTTCCACAGATTTATTCACATTAGATCATCAGCGACTTTAACTGACTAAAAAGAAAGCGGGAAGTGTCAATATTCCTGGGTCACCGAAGATTAGGAAAATGAACCAAATTTTGTATGCAATACTACCGATTGAACACAATTATAAAATACACCTGCATCAAGGGCAATCTGTCAGCACTGGGGGCAGGCCCGATTTACCAGATTTTCTCCTCCTGCTCTATAACAGGCTTTGGGTAAAATAAACTGCATTTTCATGATGGTGGGGGTTCCCTTTAAAGGGCCGTTTCAGCCACATGAGAATTTGAGTTAAAGGGAACCCGTCAGGCTCATCTAATCCGAAGGTCTTACCTCATTTTCTCTCCTGTGAATTAGAAAATAAACCCGTCACTCTGCATTGTAATCTTGCGATTGGAGTCAGCCACACCCCCTTCCTCCTCTGTTCTCGGGTAAACACACCCCTGCCCACCCCTTTCTGTGCTACAGCTTAGCAGGAGCGGTGTGAAGGGGTGTGTTTACCAGAGGAGGAAGGGGGTGTTGCAGCCTGACTGATCAGCTCAGGAACACTCGGCTGACTCAATTCACACGATTACAATGCAAAGTGGGGAGAGGAGGGGGGGGGGTCATTTTATAATTCACAGCAATTGATTGATTTCAGTATCATCCTGCAGAGCAACTCACTAAAGAAATTGAGGTAGGACCCTAATCTTTCAATTAATAATTGAATAATTCTGGAACCTAACAAATTGTTAAAGGCTTTACTTAAGGAATATGTAAATTAACTGCAGAGGCTACTGGGGCGTGTACTGGGAACTAAGGCTCCTCCACCCCTCAATAGCTTCTGCAGTTAATTACTAAAATAAAGTTTGTAACAAGTCAGGTTAGGTTCCAGGATTATTAAATTAAAGATCGGATGCACATCGAAGTCCATTCCTCCTGGTAGGTTTCCTTTAAAGGACCTCTACCACCAGGATGAAGGATTGTAAACCAAATTTTAAAAAAAAATTATGCTAAGGAGACTGCGGGGCTGCAGGCTCCATAGCCGTTAATAGATTCCAGAGGCCCATTTGCAGATTTTTTTGTAAAAACAAGGACTTAAAAATCTAACAGAACAGCAGATCCTGCCAGAGGAAGCACACACCAGCATGTTTGTGTGCTTGGTCTACAAATCTTCATCCTGGTGGTAGATTTCCTATAAAGGGAACCTGTCATCAGGTGTATGCAGAGCTGTGTCCCTACTCCCAATGGAGGGGCCAGTGAGGAGCGGGGCAGACATGTATGATGTTCTGAGGGGGGAAGTGATTGGGGTGGGGGGGGAGCGCAGTAGATACTGGGGACATGTACGGAACAGTTTCCCGAGTTTGGAGGGGAACCACTCCTCACTGGCCACCCTCATGAGACTAGGGACACAGCTCTGCATACAGAGCTTTTTTAACTTTTTTTTTTTTTTTTTTACTATAAAAACTTTGGCAATGTGTATACTATTCTCTATGGGGACATGGGGATCCAGAAAAAGGGCTCCTGATGACGGTTCCCCGTGTAAACCTGGCACATAAATTGACACATTGCAGGATTTAGTCTCTGAATTTAGTAAAGTCTTATCCACTAGATAGATACATGTACCACATCTATGTCCAGTATTGCCGTAGCCTTATGATTCAGGAAAATCTACTACAAGGTAGGCTCAAGGGGAATCTAAACTAAATCAAAAGCAAAGTGATCTGCAAACATAACAAACAAACAAAAAAAAAACACAAAAAAAGGGGTTTTGCAGTAAGACGTAGACACACACTAGGAAGTCAGTGTGATGTGTTTTGTACATCTGTGCAGTTTCAGTGTACGACGGAAACCGCAATCTCCTTTCCTCCACCATTGTCTCTTACACACAATCTCTGTTGTGCTAGAAACCCCACCTCAATGACAAGAAGCAAAACCGATATTGCACGATGAACCAGCGATGTACTAAACCTTTCCCATCCACTTCCTCACAGGGGAAATGCTTTTCACACTCAGCACTGTGGTTGTCTTCATGAAAGTAGGACATTTATTTTTCAATGAAGAACATTACGGCTACATTGTATTGTTACAGGCGTGTATCATGTATCATTGTGTTCCACCTTAGAAGTGTATATAGAGCAGAGAAATGCTGTGTGCGGTTACTGACAAGTAATAGAATTGTAATGAATTAAACTCGGTGTAATATCTCAAGGGGACGATATCTTACAGCAGAGAAACCACTGGAAAAGCAAACGGATAAATGTGTGTATGTTCTGGGGACGGGAGGATAGACAGGTGAGGTGCCACAGATGTAATGTCTAAGATGGAAAGAACTTGAGGGTAGATGAACAGGGGTTGTCCGACCACCGAAACCCCCACTGAACACAACACCGGGGGTCTCCTTACTCTAAACAGATGGAGCATCAGGACTAACATGCTCTATAGAACTCTCAGGAACGTTCACATTTTGGTTGCATCTAGAAACGCACCGGAAAAAACACATGCGTTTTGGTGAAATGCGTTTTTCCTTGATGTGTTCAAATACGTTTTGAAATTCAGCAAAAACGTCACATGTGAACGCGGCCTCAGGATTTGTTAAGTCATGAAAATATTTAGGTGAAACGATCAAGCTTACATTATACTTATGATCTATACGTCTTAGGCTACATTCACATGAACGTATGGGGAAAGTATATACGTCTGACGTATATACGCCGTATACACGTCCCCGATAGACTGCAATAGGCGTGCGGCAACTTACCGTTCCGTAGCCTGGAGAATACGGCGCCATGCGCTATATATCACTATAGGGAGGGGCGGGGTGAGCAGCACTCGCCCCCTCCTCCTCTCCCTGCCGCTGATGTGTGCCCACCATGCTATGGTATGGCCGGCACACATCGTGTGAATGTAGCCTTACAGGTGGAATCTGATACAGATTTCCCATTTTCTTAGTGGGAGAAATGCAGAAAACATTATAAATCATAATGTTGCTACTAGCAGCAACTACTAGGAGCTGAGCACATAGTATTACAAATACAATCTGCATGCATGTTTTAGAGTAGGAGAAGCAAAGCATATCCCATTTGTAAGCATCACACTATAGATCAGATGGAGCATTACACAATAAATACACTGTCCTATCTGCAGGTAGCATGTTATAGATCATAAGCATATTGTACATAGTGTCCTATCTGCAGGTAGCACAATATAGAGCAGAAGGAGCTGAGAAGATTGTACAATTTGTCCCATTTGAGTAATATCAAATATCAGTGGCCAAATTTAATAATATCAAAGCACGCCATCTGTTAACAACACACCACCAGCTTGAAGCTGTGCATAAGCAAGGCATGGTAGCGAGTCACATTTAGCTATAGTAGCAACTGGAGAAACCCACACAGCATTTAGCACACCCCTAGTCTGGAAATGAAACCAAGACCAACAAGTACAAGGAAGCCCCATTACTCAATTTATTGCCAAAATGGTAATTCTAAGCCTGTGCAAGACCCTGAACATACAATGAAGACAAAAACAGGAGATCAGAAAGCTGAAACCCCAACAGGTGAATGATTGCAGAGCTTAACATCCTTCATTAAAGTTTTCCCTTAAAGGGAACCCGTCACCAGGGACCTAATTTTCACCAAGTTGCAAAAGCCCATCATGCCTGGGCTTGTGTTTGGATGCATTAAAAAAAAAAAAAAAAAAAAAAACACACGACATGTCAGTGCTACAGACTCCTCAGCTCTCAGCCCTCACCTTTGTGCTCCTGTGCAGCTCTTCTCTATCCCCAACTGATGTCAGCTCACCACGCTGTGAGCTCTGTTCATGTGAAGAAGCACAAAGGTGGGGGCTGAGAGCAGAGGAGTGAGCAGCGCAGACAAGTCACGTGTTTGTTTGAGATGCATTCAAACCAAAGCTCAACCCCTGGGACTACACAGAGGATTCTGTCAGGATGCAAGGCAAGTTAAAACACACAATTATATTGTGATGCAAAAGCTTAGAGAAGGGCAGAAAGGCGTGCTGGGCTTCTGCAACCGGTCTTTAGTGAAAATGAGGTCCCTGGTGACAGGTTCCCTTGAATGATTTTACAACCAAATATATAAATCACAGAATGTAAGATAAAGATAGAGGTGCAAGACGGTACAAATTATGGCCAAACCCTTAATGACTATTTTAAAGTATTGTTATAAAGACAACTCTTCTTCAGATTAAATCACCAAGTCTTTCTTCCTCTATCTGTAAACAGATAAATTTTACAGGAGAAAGTTGCTATGACGTCCCATATTCGAGAAGATTTAGCTTTAACCAGAAATAGATCTTTGAAAGCTGTATTATACTACCTGGAAAGAGTCACAGCGGCTGAGAGGAGTCACAGTCTGATGTCCCCTAGATCAGGTACTTTGTCAACTACTGTAGATGTTCATGACAAACTACTTGTCCTATAGGACATTAGTCAGGCCAGTAAGAGTCCACCAATTCCTACTTATGCCCAGCCCCGCGACTCCTTAGGACAATATTATGATCCTTTCACTGTTGTGGATAACAAGTTAGTTAGAAATTGTGGACCTAAATCATCATGACAGGTTAACAATATTTATTCCCCATCTACAGGATAAGGGAAAATTATTGTATGATCCCAGGGGTTCGGCATCCAAGACCTCTGCAATACACCAATCCCCCTGTGCTCCTCCACTTATGGCTTTCAGAGGTCCCGAAGAAGTCAATGAAGAGCAGAACACAACTCCATTGGGTGCTCCATGGACTATGGATTCATCAGATTGGCTTAAAGGATCGACCATGTTGGTGGTCTCGATTGCTGAAGCCCCCAGTGCATATATAGTCATTACCTTGTCCTTTAGAGCCCCTAAAGCAGTGATGGTGGACCTTATAAAGGCAAAGTGCCCAAACAATGACAAAAACCCACTTATTTAGTGCCAACACATCAATTTAAGTAATTTATTGCCCCCTGCTCTGTCACCGCTTTAAATCGCATTGGCACCCAGAGGACAACAATACAATAGAAAGGAGAAATTCTGCATAATACTTGTAGCTTCCCTCTAGGGACCCCTGAACTGGTAGAATTACAGTGTCCAGATTGTAGAAGGAGGTCTTGAGTCCTGTCTGTTGAACTCTGTGCTAGGGTGACAGCCTGGGTGCCAAAAGAGAGGTCTCCGAGTGCCACATCTGGCACCCGTGCCATAGGTTAGCTCCCACTGCCCTAAAGGGTGTCTACCAGCTCCAAATCAGTGTACACTGTAGTGAAAGCAGCAATGTGTAGGACACTTTATATGTTTTCCAGATATACGTTTCCCGTTTCCAAGTAATCTGTACTTTTCTTATAAGAGATTTCTTTTTACCTGTAGGCAAATTAGCTTCTGGGTGCTCCATGATTATGGCTGTATGTACTAGTGCAGACTGGTGTCTTTTTTATGCCTTCTTTCTATGGGGAATGTCAGTCTTTGGGTACAGGGGCAGTGCTGAGATCTCTTGGTGAGTTGTAGTGTAATGAATGCAATAAGCCATGGAAAGTCCTCTAGCAGAGGTTTACCACCTGAGATCCAAAGAATCCAGAAGATAAGTTCCAACTAAGGGATAACAATATAATTATTGGGTTCTGACCACTAGGATCACCATTGATCACAAGAATTGGGGTCCTGTTCTCACTAATGGATGGAGAGTTATTTTCGAGTATGTCTACTGCTGCTCCATTTATTGCTATGGGAGTGTCAGAAATTTCAGGGCTCAATTCTCTAAAGCACTAACACGATTTATTTAATTGGCGACTTCCAGCACACCCATAGACAATGAATGGTGCAGCAGGACGCAAACTCAACCCCACACTCCATCCGTTAGTGGGAGTCCAACTAACAAGTGATTTGGTTAGTTAGCTTCTTCGTCTGAGATTACTAATAAAGACCATATGGGGTTCACATAGATTTTTATGATCCACATTATATAGAGCTGTAACATGTCGTCCACAGCAAAGTATTACTAAGAGTGTATATTACAACCCATGAAAGCAGAAAAATCATAGCCATAGGCTCCAATGCATATTGTGTTTTAGAAAAACCATATGGTGCTATGCAAGAGATTCACTAGGTCTTTCATAAGGATGGCACTGGATTTAATGATTAATTCTGCTTTTTCAAAAAAAAAATTATAAAAATTCAATGCCAAGTTCAACTTGAATTTTTATTTTTATTTTTTCTTGAAAAAGCAGAATTAATCATTAAATCCAGTGCCACGATGATGTCACATAATAACACACCGAGCCTGGGGGGCAAGAACTATTATAGATTTTACTTCAGTGCTAATATGCTCAGTATGAAATCAATAATGCGCATTCTTATTTACTTGCTCTTCGCTTCTCCTTTGTTTTACTATAGTTTGTAAGGGAGAGAAGTGAATAATGGAGCCAAATTGTATGGATAGACTGGTATGGATGGCGCATGCGCTTGGAGTTGTTGCTTACATGACCGCCTCATAAGAATCAAGCAACAGCTCAATGTGTGGCTAGCAGGTACATGGGATTTGAGTGGGCAAGGACTGTGATCAAATACAAGTGGCTCGCCGACTAGCTAGCGCATGCACATTGAGCTGGTGCTTGTATGATCGGCTCTTAAGAAGTTAGCACCAGCTCAAAGTGTGCATGCTAGCTAGCGGGTGCTAGGGATTCGGGCAGGCAAAGACTGATGTGAGAAAGTACGAGTGGCTCACTGACTAACCAGCACATGCACATTCGAGCAGTCAAGGACTTACGTGACTAAGCATGCGCAGAACACTGACTAGCCAGCACATGCGCATTGAGCTTGCACTAGTTTCAAGCAAGTAGCTCAATGTGCATCCATCGGTAAGTCAGTGACCCAAGGGTAAACAAGATTGATATAACTATAACAAAAGAGGGAGGGGGGGGGGGGGAGCATCAAGGACGGGTAAGGCAACTGAGAAGGCTGACAGAGTGGTGCTGCAGCTTTTTCATAACTTTTTCGTCAAGATGTATGCCGGTATGTTTGGCATCACAGACTGCAGT
The DNA here is from genome assembly GCF_040894005.1 of Engystomops pustulosus. Lineage (NCBI taxonomy): Eukaryota > Metazoa > Chordata > Amphibia > Anura > Leptodactylidae > Engystomops > Engystomops pustulosus. The sequence goes on along the minus strand of NC_092413.1, from coordinate 188,085,593 downwards.
TTAATAGCAATGGGAATTATGGTAGGCTCCCTTTTTAGTGACAGCTACAGTAGTATTTTTCCCGGCAGCATGTTAGAAGAGTCCTGTGCATGCAAGTCAATGGGGACAGAAGGGCTTCTATTTACAATCAGTATTAGGTTTCCATTATACTCTTCCATAATGGAGGAGCCTCGTAGCAGTGATGTGACCGGAGCCTTACATGTCACAAAGGTCAAGGTTTCCAAATTGTAATTTTTTGACATTTTTAACCTCTCTCCAATTTAGAAAGGACCTCAAACGTAAAAAATCTAATGTATTAATTGTAATTTTTTTTTCTTTTAAAGGAAACCTACCATGAGGAATCTTCCATGAGAAGTAGATCTATTGGTAGATTCTTCCTGCTGCCTCTGCCCTTATCTGTAAATTAATAATCCTGGAACCTAACTTGATAAAAACTTTATTTTAGTAATATGTAAATTAGCTCGAGGCTACAGGGGCGTGTACTAACCTGGTCAGGCACTGGGAGCATACTACACACCCCAGTAGCCTCTGCAGGTAATTTACATATTATTAAAATAAAGTTTTTAACAAGTTAGGATTCTGGGATTATTAAATTACAGATTAGGGCAGGCAGGAGGAATCTACCATCAGATCTACTTCTGATGGTAGACACCTCATGGTAGGTTTCCTTTAAATCCAGTTTAATGCTGTGTTTATTTTAGGACTGGATTTTGATTAGACTGTCCCAAACATAAAAGAGAGTTCATACAAATGGGGCTTATCCGTTTGTAGCCACACACTGTCTGATTCCACCATTGAAGGGAGGACATGAAACTTTAATAGGATCGGGAGTAATTCCTTATTAAAATTAATGGGAAAATTCTCTTTTTTTGGCATCAGAAAAAACAACATACCATAAAAAAGCTCATACAAACTGTTGCAACAACACTCCAATAAGAGAGTAGTGTACAAAGTGTATCAACATCCCAGGACAGAAGATACAATAAGATACAACAAACTACAATATTTATTAAATATTATTCAACTATTAGTAAATACGATGTGATAAATCAGACTCCAGCTACAACAACCAGAAGGCGCTTTATGAGAAATTCCAAGTATACAAGACTTCGTTCACACCTGAGCCTGTGACCCAAAAATTAAGAAAGTGATTTCTAAAAATGGATGTACATATTTGATACCACAACAGTAACATAAAGCAGATTTAGCTATAACCTACGTACAACCCAATCCCAGTGACAGCACATAGCAATGAATAGAAATAGAGTACAGTAACGTAATCCGCCGGTGTCTAGACAATTTATGTGCCTATTTTACACCTAGAAGTAACCTGTAAATAATTTTACAGACACTGCAGCTATAAACAGATCATTACTTTGACTCTCTGCCTCAATCTCCTGACTTCAGGTTGGAGAATTGTCTGGCTCAGGCGCGCTTAGGGTGTATTTAGGCTCAGATTGTAAGTACATACATACAAGCATATACAGATAAACATGGATTATCTATAATGGTGTATGTTGCACAGTATAGATATACATAGCACAGTAGCCCACAAGGATAAACTCTTTACATACATACATAATTGAACAGAGGCTAATGTATAAGATAAATACATAACTAAGTAGACAGTGTCTGAATAGTAAAAGTATATAGTGTATACACAAAGAAAAGCCTATCCTGGTGGACCTATAGTTACATACACTGAATAGACATATTTAACTACCGTAGTACAGAGTGATATAGTACCGCATATACACAAGCAAGCAGATAGTGGTAGATGTATAATGGTAAATACAATAGTAAGGAGATTGACTGATAAATAGGAGTTTATACTGTATACAGGCACTAGTACTGTAGTGTATTATATTGTTTATGCAGATGATACAGTGGGTAACATATTGTATATGTATTACTTAAGTACAGCATAGGTCTATACAATATAGCGGTCTGATCTGTACAATACACAATTATAGTGACTACTATAAAGGGGCCCATACAATACATGAGTATAGTGACTACAATAAATGGTATATACAGTATATTCAATTAGACTGTATATTATTACTATATTATTACTATATATAGACAATATGTATAGTTAATTTTAGCAGTATACAATATAATGGTACATACTGTAAATAGATAAGTACAGGTGTATACAAAACATGGGTAAATACTACATATATATAAGTGTATACTGTAAATAAATAAGTATAAGGATCAATACTGTAAATAATATACAAGTATAGGTGTATACAATACCTGGCTAGTAAGTATAGGTGTTTACAATACTGGGTCCCATACTGTATACCGATAAGCATAGGATGTATACTGTATAGAATATATAAGTAGAGGTGTATATAATATAGTGGTACATATTGAGTACAGATACACATTGGGGTCCATACTGTAAATCATGTAAAAGTCTCGGTGTATACAATACAGGGCTCCATAATGTATATAACGTATAGGTCTAGGTGTATGCAATACAGGGCTCCATAGTGTATATAACGTATAGGTCTAGGTGTATACAATACAGGGGTCCATAGTGTATATAACATATAGGTCTAGGTGTATACACTACAGGGGTCCGTACTGTATATAACGTATAGGTCTAGTACTGTATATAACGTATAGGTCTAGGTGTATACAATACAGGGGTCCATAGTGTATATAACATATTGGTCTATGTGTATACACTACAGGGATCCGTACTGTATATAACATATAGGTCTAGGTGTATACACTACAGGGGTCCATGCAGTATAACGTATAGGTCTAGGTGTATACACTACATGGGTCCATGCTGTATATTATGTATAGGTCTAGGAGTATACAATGCAGGGCTCCATGCTGTATATAACATATAGGTCTATGTGTATACACTACAGGGATTCGCACTATATATAACGTATAGGTCTAGGTGTATACAATACAAGGGGTCCATGCTGTATATAACATATAGGTCTAGGTGTATACACTACAGGGGTCCATGCTGTATATAACATATAGGTCTAGGAGTATACACTACAGGGGTCCATGCTGGATATAACATATTGGTCTATGTGTATACACTACAGGGATCCGTACTGTATATAACATATAAGTCTAGGTGTATACACTACAGGGGTCCATGCAGTATAACGTATAGGTCTAGGTGTATACACTACAGGGGTCCATGCTGTATATTATGTATAGGTCTAGGAGTATACAATACAGGGCTCCATGCTGTATATAACATATAGGTCTAGGTGTATACAATACAGGGGTTCATAGTGTATATAACATATAGGTCTATGTGTATACACTACAGGGGTCCGTACTGTATATAACATATAGGTCTAGTACTGTATATAACGTATAGGTCTAGGTGTATACAATACAAGGGGTCCATGCTGTATATAACATATAGGTCTAGGTGTATACACTAGAGGGGTCCATGATGGATATAACATATTGGTCTATGTGTATACACTACAGGGATCCGTACTGTATATAACATATAGGTCTAGGTGTATATACTACAGGGGTCCATGCAGTATAACGTATAGGTCTAGGTGTATACACTACAGGGGTCCATGCTGTATATTATGTATAGGTCTAGGAGTATACAATACAGGGCTCCATGCTGTATATAACATATAGGTCTATGTGTATACACTACAGGGATTCGCACTATATATAACGTATAGGTCTAGGAGTATACAATACAGGGGTTCATAGTGTATATAACATATAGGTCTATGTGTATACAATACAGGGGTTCATGCTGTAAATAACGTATAGGTCTATGTGTATACACTACAAGGGTCCGTGCTGTATATAACATATAGGTCTATGTGTATACAATACAGGGGTTCATGCTGTAAATAACGTATAGGTCTATGTGTATACACTACAGGGGGTCCATGCAGTATATAACATATAGGTCTAGGTGTATACACTACAGGGGTCCATGCTGTGTATTATGTATAGGTCTAGGTGTACACAATACAGGGGTCCATAGTGTATATAACATGTAGGTCCAGGTGTATACAATACATGGGTCAGTACTGTATATAACGTATATGTCCCGTTGTATGTATTATTTGGCTGTGTGGAGCCGCATGTAAGTACATGTAGTGGGCACCTCTCCCTGCCATGGACCCGTGTAGCAGTGGGAAAGTTGCAGTAGTGATCCCCCATGCACATAGCAGCGCTGCCTCCACAGTGTCCCGGGAGGTGACAGGCAGTGCTCAATGGATGTACAGAGATGGCACAGCGCATGTATACTCACAGATCTTCACTCTCAGGCTCTGCAGGACTCGCACCGGGGCCGCAGCCGGATCCCCGGCCTCTCCTCTCCCTCCTGCCCGCTGCTCCCCTGCCATCTCAGGCGGCAGCGGCAGAGTCTCTGCTGCCCGTGCTCTTCCGCCGGCCGAACTATTTTAGCAGCGTATGACAAGAGAGGCGGCCCGCCGCGGAGTAATACCTGGGGCTTCCGTACGCCACACAGTGGATCGGCTACGTCCGTGCAGGGGGCGGGGCTGTGGTAGAGCGGTAGTCACAGCACACAGTGCACATGGCGCCGCCGACCCCTGTAGTCACAGCACACAGTGCACATGGTGCCCCCGACCCTGTAGTCACAGCACACAGTGCACATGGCGCCGACGACCCTTGTAGTCACAGCACACAGTGCACATGGCGCCGACGACCCCTGTAGTCACAGCACACAGTGCACATGGTGCCCCCAACCCTGTAGTCAGAGCACACAGTGCACATAGCGCCGCCGGCCCTGTAGTCAGAGCACACAGTGCACATGGCGCCGCAGACCCCTGTAGTCACAGCACACCGTGCACATGGCGCTGCTGACCCCTGGAGTCAGAGCACACAGTGCACATGGAGCCGCTGACCCCTGGAGTCAGAGCACATGGTGCCGCCGACCCCTGTAGTCAGAACACACAGTGCACATGGCGCCGCCGACCCTGTAGTCAGAGCACACAGTGCACATGGCGCCGCCGACCCCTGTAGTCAGAGCACACAGTGCACATGGCACCGCTAACCCCTGTAGTCAGAGAACACAGTGAACATGGTGCTGCTGACCCCTTCAGTCAGAGCACACAGTACACATGGCGCCGCTGACCCCTTCAGTCAGAGCACACAGTACACATGGCGCCGCTGACTCCTGTAGTCAGAGCACACGGTACACATGGCGCCGTTGACCCCTGTAGTTAGAGCACACAGTGCACATGGCGCTGCTGACCTCTGTAGTCAGAGCACACAGTGCACATGGCGCCGCTGACCCCTATAGTTAGAGTACACAGTGCACATGGCGCTGACCCCTGTAGTCAGAGCACACAGTGCACATGGCGTTGCTGATCCCTGTAGTCACAGCACACAGTGCACATGGAGCCGCTGACCCCTGTAGTCAGAGCACACAGTGCACATGGCGCCGCTGACCCCTGTAGTCAGAGCACATGGCGCCGCTGACCCCTATAGTTAGAGTACACAGTGCACATGGCGCTGACCCCTGAAGTCAGAGCACACAGTGCACATGGCGCTGACCCCTGTAGTCAGAGCACACAGTGCACATGGCGCCGCCGACCCCTGTAGTCAGAGCACACAGTGCACATGGAGCCGACGACCCCTGTAGTCAGAGCACACAGTGCACATGGCGCCGCTGACCCCTGTAGTCAGAGAACACAGTGAACATGGTGCCGCTGACCCCTTCAGTCAGAGCACACAGTACACATGGCGCCGCTGACTCCTGTAGTCAGAGCACACGGTACACATGGCGCCGTTGACCCCTGTAGTTAGAGCACACAGTGCACATGGCGCTGCTGACCTCTGTAGTCAGAGCACACAGTGCACATGGCGCCGCTGACCACTGTAGTCAGAGCACACAGTGCACATGGCGCCGCTGACCCCTGTAGTCAGAGCACACAGTACACATGGCACTGACACCCATAGTCAGCACATGATATGTGTCCCTGCAGCGGGCTGTTAATGCTTGGCTCCCTTTAACATAGTTTCGTTTTTTTATTTTTATGAAAAATAACTAGAAATTCATAATTTTTCCTATTGAATTTTTATTTCTAGATAGATACACAGCTTTCTTTTAAAATTTTAGGAATACTTCCCAACTTTCGTGGCAGAGAATGATGTACAAAAGCCACGCCTATTGGTAAAGAAAAAAGATCACGGAGGCAATTGCACCTCCACGTCCAGCTCTCACCCGAATCGGATCCGTGGTCAGCCTATTAGTGGTGCACTAGGACAGGTCCGGAGCTCAACCCACGGTAGGTAAACAGCGAGGAAATAATCCATCAGTCCAGCACGGCACTGCGTAGGCTTAAAAGATTCATACGTTTATTCTTCATAAGAACACAGCTTTAAGCGTCACAGTCCGACGCGTTTCGACACATTGTGTCTTTCTCAAGGTCTAAAGGGGATACATGTAAACGCTGTTTTAAATGTACCTGAATGTATAGCTCCACCTCCACCCTTCACATAATTAATCACCTGGTGGGTGGTGGAGGTGTGCTAGTATAAGTAAACTTGAAGCGTAAACCACATGTAACTCTTTGTAAGCATAACACTAAAGTTAATTAAAAACCTGTAGGCAGAATGGGGTACATCGGAATCAACATCATATGGAATAGATCGTAGTAAGGTATAGCAAAAATCACAATACGGAAGAAACTTGTACAGAGTGAAAGCCGCAAATCGGCTTAAGGGGACTAGCATCCATTTGTAGAAAAATTAACCGTAATTATCTAAAAAATAGCCAAGTACACCCTGGAGACAGGTCACCAAGCATTTTTAACCAGTTAAAGAATAGTAAGTCCCTAGGGTTAACAGGAGATACATGTTAATAGTAAAGACCTATTGCTGTGTGGAACACTAAATATAACTTATATCAGGGTATGTTGTGCTTGATGTGGGAAGAACCCTACACATCTGGACATGGAATGTAGAGAGAGGGATGGCAAAGACTAGATTGTAATGGGTTGTGCATTCAATAACATAAGATAATGGGGCAGATTTACTTCTCGTGGATTCTCGGCCGGGATTCACTAAGGTAGTTCCTCCGACGTCCAGGATGAAGAGCATCGGAACGCACTCAAGTTCACCGGCCTATTCCTAGTGAAGGTAAGTGCAAGCTCTGCGACACTTTTCTTTTTTTAAATGCGGCGGTTTTTCCGAATCCATCGGGTTTTCGTTCGGCCACGCCCCCCGGTTTCCGTCGCGTGCTTGCCAGCGCCGATGCGCCATAATCCGATCGCGTGTGCCAAAATCCTGGGGCAATTCAGGGGAAATCGGCGCAAATCGGAAATATTTGGGTAACACGTCGGGAAAACGCGAATCGGGCCCTTAGTAAATGACCCCCAATGTCTTGTCGTGCATTCAGACCCTTAGGTGCCCTTGTGTCCAGGGTGAAAATCCAAAACGATTCTCTGTTAAAGAGTTTCCTTTGATGGTTGCCACCCCTAGTTGGTCGGTTGACCCTCTCTATTGCCTGCCAACGGAAACCAGAGCAATTTTTGTTATGTACATCCCTGAAGTGGCGTGATACCGCAGAGATATTAAAGGTGTTACTAGTGATGTCAGACAAATGTCTTCTCAACCTAGCTTTCAAAGGTCCCGTGGTGCAGCCCACTTACTGTACTCTACAGTGAAGGAGACTACATACACCACGTACGTGGTATTACAATTGATATAGGATTTAACTTGGTGTGTGTTACCTGTTATAAATGATTTCACCAAGTCACCCTGAAGCACATAGGAACACATTTTACATATCCGATGTGCACATTTGTGAACTCCTGGAAAAGCCAATCTCTGCTTTTGCTGTATGTAGCAGTGAAGTCAACAGGCAGGTGACATCATCACATGGCACCTACCGCCTCTGCTACCCACAGCAGAGGCACAGGGATAATACAGGGAGTTGTCGGCTCTATGCATTATTGCTGTAATCAGCTCTGTTGCTATCTGAAGGACATATCTCCAACCAGGCAAGACGGGATTCGGGATGGTTGGGAGGTATAGTTTAGGACTTTTTCCCATAAGGAATTTTCGGCACAGATTTTATGAGAAATGCCTCCAGGGCATGGAGCATTTTTCTCAGATCTAAGTCACTCGAGGGCTCGAGGGAACCTGTCATCAGGAAGATCATTTATACAGCATGACAAGTTCCAATAGCCTTTGGCACGTTGAGTAATTCCACTGCTTTTTAATTGTTTCTTTAACATTACCTGGCTCCCTGCCAGCAGTGTGTGGTGAGTCTCGGGGGGGCAGTTCATTTGGCACAATTTCTCCTCCACTCACTCATTGCCCTCCCTCAGCCTCTACCCTATTCCCTCTCACCACTTATGTCAACTCACTGCCACAAGCATTTCTTATTTTAGCTGCTCCTGCCCCACCCCGCGACTTACCACACACTGCTGGCAGGGAGACAGGTAATGTTGAAGAAACAAATAAAAAGCAGTAGAATTATTCAGATGCATGACAAAGGCATTTGTGAAATCAACGTGCAAGATACTGTTATCGTGTAAAAATGATGTTCCTGATGACAGGTTCCCTTTAAAGGGAGTCAGCCAGAAGTTTTGACCATACAAAGCTGCCGACAATGTTGAGCATTGGACAAACAACTACAAAAACTACCCATGTTATTAAATTAATAGTTCATTTACAAATACAGATATTCATCAAACAATATCTCCAAATACATACAAGAAAATAAATAACATTTTATATAGGATATTCAACAGACCAAGGGGAGACCAAGGGCGCTCTTCATACACTCAGTGAATACGCTGAATGTATCCATAGGCACAAACTGCTAGAGGGAGGCATCCTTGTTACCTCTGAACAGTATACAGCTCATACTGTAGGAAACACAAGATGGAAAGATGCCGTAAGCCAGGTCATTCCTTCCTTCCTGCTGAGTGATGTTTTACGGTCAGCAGAGACCACTGAAGCTGATGAGGGACAGATTGCATTCACCCCTGGCCTCTGCGCAGCCTACACCTCTGCTGAGGTCTCCAGTGAGGTCACTGCCCATATAAGGATAGATACATCTCTGGGGAAACTCCCTGAACATTGAGAGTAGCCAATCACAGATTGCTGCTGATGTTTACTCCTCCTCCTGCTTTCTATATGTGCATAGAGCTGGGTACATCCAGTACTGAGCTGTGCTTAAGGGATCCATGGGGGTGAGGGGGGCTGTATCTAATGATTCCATAGAGGGGGAGCTTTAAATAAAATAACCACAAGGGGGCTGTTATGATAAACTAGGGAATATTTCAGTAAACACAAGACTGTTTTAGTTTCTGAATATTTAAAGCCGCCACGTGAGTGTAAAAGAGCCCACTGAGGCTCTGTCGCCCAGGGGTCTACGGCAACCTGGAGCCGACAGTGATCCTAACCGTTTGTTGTAAGGATATATTGGGAAACCATTTTATGCTTACAACAGATGGCAAAAAAGCAATGAGATCTTAGCCAAAGATGTTCACACTAGAGAAACGCGGGCAGGCACAGTGCCCCCAGCAGTAGCCAATAATAACAGTGCCTCTCACAGAAGCCAAGTCACAATTTCCCCAACAATAGATAAATCACAGTGCCCCCACTACAGTTTCCAGTAGTCTCAGTTGCTCACCACAGCAGACAATATTCACAGTGCCTTCCACAGAAATCAATAGTCACAGTGTCCCACACAGTAGCCAAGTTACATTGCTCCTCCACATAGTAGCCAAGTCACAGCCCCTCCCCATAGTGATCAAAGCACAGCCCCCCTGTAGTAGCCAAATCACTGTGCTCCTCCACATAGTAGCCAAGTCACAGACCCCCATACTAACCAACATAGTAGCCAATTCACAGGACCCCACCTTACAGTATTCAGGTCTCAGTGCCCCCACTTAGTAGCCAAAAGTCAGACAGACTGTGGCCCCATAGTAGCCTAGTCACAGCCCCTCCCTCATAGTAACCAGGTCACAGTGCTCCCTATCATAGTAGCCAAGTCAAGGGGCCCCCTCTACAAGTCACAGTGACCCCATTGTTTATTACAACAACCCCCTCCCCGAAAGTTCTCCCCATTCAAATGAAATAAAGAAACACTCACCTTGTTCTTCCTCTACTTCCTCTGCTGCCCCTGGAATATGCAAGAGCAACGCTGCAGTTGACTAGACGAGGCGTCCAGCAATGCTGGGTCAGTTTCAGCCTTAGGCCTCAGCAGCATCCGATGCATGTGAACGCATCATTAGATGGCTCCTGCACTGCATCTCCTCCATCTCACAGGCCGGCAGCATACAGCTTGCGAGATCAGCGGAGCAAGGATCAGAAAGTTTCCATGCTCCACTGTCACAGCTAAGAGGTGCGGTCTGGTCCAGGACCTGGGTTCTTCCTGGTTGGATCCCAACTCTGTAAAAGTGATCGGGGAGGCAGAAGGGGCGGTATACTCGAACTCCAGGGCCCTATCCCCCTCCCCTGATGGTGGCCCTGCTGTTAGGACCTAACAGGTAATGGGCAATAACAGTTGAAGAGGCGAGTGGCTGAGGCCTAGCTGGGTGGTGATGGAGGTTCTCTCCAGGAGGACGAAAACTTTCCCACACCAATAGGGGCTGACAGGGGGTAAGCAAGAAGGAAAACTCTCAGTTGATAATTATCCTAGGCTTGTGTTAAAAAGGTGGAGCATTATGATATATATATGTAGCACAGGGTCACACATGAGAGAGTTGGATCATTTTTTGTCCAAACCAAAACTCAAACAGCGGTATAACAGTAATGGAACTGCCACTAGTAGCAGACTACAGGCTGCTACGAGGATGGAGCTGGCCTAAGTTATTATGCTATTCTATTGTTCCTGCCTTGAAGAGTTCCTCGGGCTGTAGCTAATTCAGCTCTGCTACTCAATTTTCACTCCACTACACATTAACCACAACTTCTATACTCATTCCAAAACCCAGACTTAGGAATGGAACCCTTTTATAAATTTAAGGATCTCATTACTATAAAGCCTGCTTATTACCAGGTGACCACAAACAGTAAGTAAAAAACATATGCAACACCCCTGTCCATACGCATGGCAGAGAAGTAGTTACGAATAAGCCCCTTGTACAATTCAGTACACCAAGAGGTAATATGCAGCGGTAGATACTGCCTGGATAGGCAAGTGTTAACCTGTTTACTGATGTCATCCAATGATGTTTCACCTTTGTAACTGGAGTGTAATTGGAGAGTGAGACCACATGACCAGGAGCAGAGGAGAAGTGACGGTTGGAGAGTGCCAACAGTCAAGTCAGTCAGTTAGAGGAGTGAGTGCTGACAGGGAGTTAGTGCTGCGCTCTCACCTCATGAGCATCTCTTTAGGCCTAGCTCCTGACTGAGAAGCAGCTCTTAGCAACAAGCTCTTTAGGCCCAGCTCTGAGAGAGAAGGCCAGAGCCTCTACAGAGCACACAGTGAGAGTTACTGTGTCAGTCCACCATCAGGGCTGACACTCAACCAATCCAGGACAAAGCTGCAGCTTCCAGCGTTGGACACAGCTACATCCCAGCCTGCCCCTGCATCCAGGCTGGTGACCCAACTCCTGAGGTTCACTCTCCAAGATCACTCTCAGTAAGACCACCCTCTGTAAGGAATCGTTTGGCCGTTGCCTGCTGTTGGTTCAAATAAAGAACTGTAAGTTATTTTTGCACAACATTGCCTCCAACTGGTCCCTGCTACGGCTGTAACATCAAGGGCACCCCATCCATCTACCAGGGACACACACTACAGACTCTAAGGGCTGCCCCAGGGAGAATCAGTACATCAACCTCTCCCTCCATATAATTTTTTGCATACACCATCTGCTGGAGACCTGCCAGGCCGTAGGACAGCCCTCCGGTCCCCATACCAAGCACTGTGATACTAGCGTGCCTGGGCCACAACCGCCAGCCACTCCGGTATTCTGGGCCCCGGCTGCCTCCAGGCCCCAAGAAAAGGCTAGGCCCCGGTGGGGGATTTTGCACATACATATTAAAATATGTTAATGAACATACCGTATATAAAATATAAATGCAGGTCAGTGGGTGGCTTTGTTGTTTCACCTTTCTTAACTAGGCAAGGATTTTAGATACAAGGTTGTTGTGAGGCAACTGACATGAAGGAGATGGCCAGTCTCCCTCAAGCAACATCACAGGGGGTTACCAAGACTAGCTTTATCAGTGTCACTTCAAAACTAAAAACAAAACGTCTTCCTTTCCTCTTCCGTTCCCCATAGACTTCCTGTACTTTTCCGTTAAAAGTGGAAAAAAAGAAGTGCCTGCTGCACAGTTTTCTCTAATATTAATAACAGTACAATGGAATATCCAGTTTGGGGAATAAGAGAGAACCGTGATGCCAAAGTTTAAAACTATGGCAGAGCAGGAAGTAATAACATTCCAGAATTAAGACAGGTTTATCGTGAATTATCAGACACTCTGGGGCTCATTTACTAAGGGTCAAAAATCGTGCATTTTCGCCGTGCTTCCCGAATATTTCAGATTTGCACCGAATTGCATTGGGATTTTGGCGTATCGTGGCCGGCTTTCATGAGACAGAAATCGGAGGGCGTGGCCATCGGAAAACCCGACAGATTCGGAAAAAACCCAGAATTAAAAAAAAAAAATTGTATCGCAAGAATAGCATTCACATACATCAGGACGAAGAAGGTGAACTCCAGCGGACCTTGGCGCAACAGCGACACCTAATGGGTATCGGGTGCATGACCTTAGTGAAACCCGGCAAGCTCCGAATCAGCGCCAGACAACGCGCCGTGGGATCGCGAATGGACCGGGTAAGTAAATGAGCCCCATTATCTTTTGGAAACTTTCTGTTTTTGCTTATTTTGCTGTAAGACAGGGACTCTTAAGTGTCAGGATGACTATGATGATGGCTGGGATATATATTGCACACATTGGTACAGATACCCCCAAGTTCAATTATATACAGTACCCATTATACAGTCCCCCCCAGTTTATTTAAAATCTAGCTCCTATAAACAGACCTTCCTTCCCAAATAATTATATATAGCTGGCCCCTCCCGGTTTAATTATATACAACCCCCTTTACTATTCAGCCCACAAATATAGATTCTGAGCCCCTCAGTTTAATTATAAACAATCTCCCATATACACCTCCCCTCCTCCCCCAAGTTTATTACAATCCAGATCACATATATAGAGCCCCCTGTATATTATACACAACAGCCCGACCAGCCCCCTTTCCCCCAGTTTAAACACTGTTTAAACTGTATATATATTCTTCTCCCCATTTTAGTTTTATACAACAGTAATACTCACCTTCAGACTCTCTCTCATGCCGCTGCTGCTCTCTTCTACCTGCTCTACCACCTGATCACAGAGTTACATTTTAAAACAATTCAAATGTAGTGTGTGAACGCGGCTCTAGGCTGCCTCTCCTCAGCCTGAAATGGCTTCTCCCAGGCACCAATAGTTAAAAGAGATAAGGTTGTCCACACTGTTAATGTGTAAGTGTCTATATGTTTTGTAACTAGAACAGAATTACAGGTCATTTACAGTAATGCAAGATCTAGATAATGCACTGCCTGAAAGTCATCTTGTGGCAGTATACATTGTGGCAGGAGCCTAATGGAATAATCATATAAAAAGACATAAGTGACCAAAACATTACATTTCTAAATGACAAAAACTATTGAATTTCCCTTCAATGCCCATGTGATGTTCTGGAATTGTTGTCATAAGTGAAGGGGATTTCTTTAAATGTGGGTTCAGTTCAGTTATGTTTTGATGTGCATGGCTATTGTTTTTAGGCTCAGATAGTTCCTTTTATTTCTGATGACTGAATCCCTTTGATTTAACCACAGAACTTCTCATGTGCAGGGTCACTCCAGCTTTGTAGCACGATGGCTATTAGATTACAGATCAAAATTACATGTGATTGAGGGGGGTGTGGCCAAGAGCTGACATGGCTGCACCCACTTAACGGAGTTCAGTGCAGACCTGTCACACACAGGGGTGTGGGAGAGTCTCTTGGGGCTTAATTCTGTGGACTCCCTGGACCACCGTGGGGGACGGTGGCTTCCTGGTCTTCGCCAGAGCCCGCCGCAAAGTGGGATGGTCTTGCTGCAGGAAGCCACCAGGTCGTTCCACAGGTGCGACTAGGCCCGCGGTGGCAACCAAGGTAGGAAAGCAGGGTAGGCAGGACCTCGGGAAGGCAGGACCTCTGGAAGGCAGGACCACGGGAAGGCAGGACCTCGAGATGGCAGGACCTTGGGATGGCAAGACCTCGGGATGGCAGGACCTCGGGAAGGCAGGACCTCTTGAAGGCAGGACCTCAGGATGGCAGGACCTCAGGGTGGCCACCGGGATACAGGACCGCCACAGGAGTACACGACCACCAGAGGAACAGAGGACCGCCACAGGAACACGGGACCCATACAGGAACGTCACAGGAAAGCCACAGGAACACAGGACCGCCACAGGAACATGGGAAACAGCCTGGCCGAAGACCACGCCTGGAACCCCGGAGAAGCAAGTACAGGCTTGGGGCAGCGGGGGCACAGATGAGGGCACGAGTGCACCCGCGATCCGTACCAAGCATTGCGGATGTAACCGTGACAAGACCCGACAGAATACTATGGATAATCCTCCATTTGAGCAACACCAGCCGACCCAGACCCTGCTGTGGAAGTCCCCATCCTGGTGACTGGTTTTATCAAAAAATTTTACCTGGAAGCAGACGGTGCCGGCATACAAGACAGAGACTCGGGCGCGGCAGTTTGCTTCTGGCACAGAGCTCCGCATCTGGAGCATGCGCGTCTGAGGCGAGAAGGCCGTGGCACCTATGTCTCTCTCACAACCTGATTCCCCAGCAATCCGGACCCTGAAAAAGCATTCCCGGCCTTGCTTCAGAGCAGGAAGCGGAGACAGAATAGGGGTGACTCTCTACTCAATTAGAGGCACATTCCTTATCAAATCCGGCAAAGCAAGCTGAACGATTATTACTGCAGACGCCTATATATTGCTGAGGTTTATTATACAATATGAGCCCGCAGAGTGCGACAGCGAACTCTGTGAGTTTGCCTGTACAGGCCAATGAGCATGCACACCACAACCGTAGTGCACAGTGCAGTGCACACCGCACTAGATGCAAGCAAGGTACAAACAACTCAGCTGACATGGAGGGGGAGATGGAATAGCTTACATTGAAACAAGTGACGGCACAAGTATTGGTAGCCATCGATGTATGCAAAAATTCCCTTACAGGAAATCTTGATGAAGTGAGAGTGGACGTCAGCCTACTTAGACATGACCTACAGAATGTCAGAGAAAGAGTGGAGGCAGCTGAAAAGAGAATCTCGCAAGTGGAAGACCGCACTGCTCATGTTCCAAGAACTCTCTACCCTTAAGTCAGAGACTGAGTCACTTAAACAAAAAGCCGATGACTTGAGGCTGAGGCTGAATAACATCAGAGTTGTGGGACTGCCTGAGAGGGTGGAGAGCCGCTCGCCTGAGGAATTTGTGGAAAGGTGGATCAGAAAACTGTTACCTAATGCCCCATTTTTGGCAGCGTTTGCAGTGCAAAGAGCCCACAGAGTGCTGGTGAGGGCTCCCCGCTGGGGTCCAAAGATCGTGGCCTCATACTACAGCAAGCCAGAAAACACCCGGACATGCAAGTCGAAATATCCATATTTCCGGATTTCTTGCTCGAGAAGAAGAAGAGAGCGACAGAGTCCTGTTTTTTACTTCACCGGCAGAAGCAAATGAATGGCTGGAGCTGCATAGAAGATTACCTCCACGCTGACCCAGGGACAGTACTTCTACAGGCCATATACACTCACCGGCCACTTTATTAGGTACACCATGCTAGTAACGGGTTGGACCCCTTTTGCCTTCAGAACTGCCTCAATTCTTCGTGGCATAGATTTAACAAGGTGCTGGAAGCATTTCTCAGAGATTTTGGTCCATATTGACATGATGGCATCACACAGTTGCCGCAGATTTGTCGGCTACACATCCATGATGTGAATCTCCCGTTCCACCACATCCCAAAGATGCTCTATTGGATTGAGATCTGGTGACTGTGGAGGCCATTTGAGTACTGTGAACTCATTGTCATGTTCAAGAAACCAGTCTGAGATGATTCCAGCTTTATGACATGGCGCATTATCCTGCTGAAAGTAGTCATCAGATGTTGGGTACATTGTGGTCATAAAGGGATGGACATGGTCAGCAACAATACTCAGGTAGGCTGTGGTGTTGCAACGATGCTCAATTGGTACCAAGGGGCCCAAAGAGTGCCAAGAAAATATTCCCCACACCATGACACCACCACCACCAGCCTGAACCGTTGATACAAGGCAGGATGGATCCATGCTTTCATGTTGTTGACGGGTGGCGATTTGAGTCACGGTTGCCTTTCTATCAGCTCGAACCAGTCTGCCCATTCTCCTCTGACCTCTGGCATCAACAAGGCATTTTCGCCCACAGAACTGCCGCTCACTGGATGTTTTTTCTTTTTCGGACCATTCTCTGTAAACCCTAGAGATGGTTGTGCGTGAAAATCCCAGTAGATCAGCAGTTTCTGAAATACTCAGACCAGCCCTTCTGGCACCAACAACCATGCCACGTTCAAAGGCACTCAAATCACCTTTCTTCCCCATACTGATGCTCGGTTTGCTGCAGGAGATTGTCTTGACCATGTCTACATGCCTAAATGCACTGAGTTGCATGTGATTGGCTGATTAGAAATTAAGTGTTAACGAGCAGTTGGACAGGTGTACCTAATAAAGTGGCCGGTGAGTGTATCTCTGGCAGGACTCGTAAGATTAAGATACTTTAAATCCGACTTGTTGGTCAAGTCACACAACAGGGAGAGTCCAACGCAGTTGACACACTTTACAAAAAGGTCAATTAACCAATACGTGAGGCCATACTGAAAACATCTTAAATCTTTACTATATCCAGTAAACAGTTCAATGGATAAAAAATCAGTTATCAAATAGAGGAAGCAACAAACAGACAAAGCACTTATTGCACATACCCGGGTGTAACCAGCATATTGCTGTCAAATATCCCCATCAAAAATAGTACATATCAATTGTTTATAAAACAAGAGCATAAGCCCCAAAGATGGAAAACAATAATCAATCAAAGTGTAAAGTGCATGGTATACAGGGAAATACTCAAGCAGGGAAATCACCAGATAAAATATATTATATACCGACCACGGGTAGAGATGCAAAGACCAGACCCCGACACGTGTTTCGCCACAAACAGTGGCTTCTTCTGGGGGTACCTGCCCTTATTCTTTCCCCTGCTATATCCTCTCTTTTTTGTGTAACACATTACTTAGAGTCAATTGTTTGATTAGAAGTCATAATTACAGGATGCATAAGTATTGTTTCTTTATCTTTACTTTTTGTGTTTATTGTTAGGTGGTCTTGCAGCGAGAGCTAATACTACATGCTGATGTTCCATCTAACAGAGCACGAATATTCCATTTTACTAGCCCAACTTTTTTGGGTCTGTCTTCTACAGATCTGGTGGCAAGTTTTTAGGCCACCAAGGGTTGGAGAAGCTAGCTCAACATACAACTTCGAATTTTAGTTTATGTTCTTATGTATTCTTGTTAAACGCATCTCAACACCGTTTATTACTTAACGGCTGGGGGAGGGCAGGGGGACAACCCAGGACAATAAGGGTAAGACTAACTGTCCTATGGTTGTTAGCCTGCCAGCAAGAACTTATGCCCACACTATACAATGTCAGAAGTTAAAGTCCTTACCTGGAATGCCATATGTCTGCAGGAAACTCATTTAGACACCACTAAGACCCACTTACTCCAGAAATTGTGGGTTCAATGGAGCCTTCACTCATGTTTCAATTCAGCCCCAAGGGGGGTTTCCAGGAGGGGAGGTACAGATTTGTAAATGCCCTCATAGATGGAGTCCTATATAACATTTTAGGAATGTACATACCTCTGCCAGCGACAATGAGTATATTAAGACAAGCGGTTTTGTTTGCAACCTCCTACCCGCACCCAAGGAATATTTGATTAACCCCTTAAGGACGCAGGATTTTTCGGCTCATTTCTCGCTCTCCAACTTCAAAAATCCATAACTTTTTCATTTTTACGTGTACAGACCTGTGTGAGGGTTTATTTTGTGCGTAACAAATTTTACTTTCCCGTAATGTTATTTATTTTGCCATGCCATCTACTGCGAAGCTGAAAAAAAATTCCAAATGTGGAAAAATTGTGGGCTCAGTTTTTACGACTTTCACTCTTCGCTCCAAATAACACACCTACTTTATTCTATCAATCTTTATATATTCGAACAATCTTAAAACCCGCATTCGTCGACATCTCTCTGATGTCAGTTCAGACAGTGCGGTTAACATTTCCGCAGTATCTAGACATGTTAGGGAACATCATGCCGGAGACTGCAGTGTCCTCAGATGCAGGGGTATTGAAAAAGTAATGAAACCTAAGCGAGGGGGAGATCTTAGGAGGATCCTTTTAAATCGAGAAACGTACTGGATTTTCTCTCTAAAAACTAGGGTCCCTTTTGGATTAAATAAGAAACAAGATTTGATTCATTTTTGCTAAAAATTGCTAACTTATAAAATATATAATAAATATAAAATATTGTTTCTAATATCCTATAATGCTCCCCACGTAATACAACCTCTCTTTTTTGCTTTTTTGCTTCTTTGATAGAAAAACAATGAAAAGTTACACTTTTTCTTGCAGGTACTAAGGTGATAATTACCACCTGTTTTTCCTTGTTTTTAAACATGTAAAGTTTCTTCTATGTATGTTTACACTTTATGTTTACATTTTATGTTTACACTTTACGCTTTACGCTTTATACAAAAAATCATGGAAAGGGTTAAAAAAACCTTACCCAGAGATCCATGGGATTGAAAGGGCAGGGTTAAATAGCCAGACTGCAGAAAGTTGTGCAGAAGCTATGAATAAGGTTTAATCACCGAAACGCGTAAGCTTTGATGCTATTTTTTATTCCTTATGCTGTGTCATGTATCATTGTACCCTTTTTAATGGATTTCAAATAAAATTTTGCTACTTTTTATCCTAAAACTGACGTCTGATGTCCAGCTGGAAATAGTTCTTTTTCCTGTCTAATGCTGCCCGCACCTGTGACCGAGGTTTGTCCGTGCTGGAGTGTCCAGAGTCAAGACTAAGAGGATTGTTCGAACGGAGAGGGTGAGCTGATTTCACAAAAGTATCTTTGTGATAGTTTTTTCTGTGTGTACTTTATTCTTTGGTTCGGTGCGATCGCGGTGATAACAAATTTATACAGGTTTTATCGTGTTTTAATACATTTTCAAAAATTAAACGAATGTGTACAAAAAAGAAAAAAAATGTTTTGCCATCTTCTGACGCTAATAACTTTTTCATACTTTGGCGCACGGAGATGTGTGAGGGGTCATTTTTTGCGAAATGAGGCGACATTTTCATTGTTACCATTTTGAGGTCTGCGACATTTTAATCATTTTTTTATTTCATTTTTTATGTGATGTAAAAAGTGTAAAAGTCGCATTTCGGACATTTGGGCGCCATTTCCCGTCTCGGAGGTCACCGCCGCCCGTAACCGTTTTTATATTTTGATAGATCGGGCATTTTGGGACGCGGCGATACCTAATATGTTTGTGATTTTTACTGTTTATTATGTTTTATATCCGTTCTAGGGAAAGGGGGGTGATTTGAACTTTTAATATTTTATTAATTTTTTTTATTTTTTAAACTTTTTTTTTTTTCACTATTTCTTAGACCATCTAGGGTACATTAACCCTAGATAGTCAGATCGCTCCTACCATATACTGCAATACTTCTGCATTGCAATATATGGCATTTTTGCAGCACATTCATTACAATGAGCCACTGGCTCATTGTAACGAATCTGCAGATGCCAGATAGTCTCGGGTCAAACGAAGACCCGAGGCTACCATGGCAACCGATCGCCGACCCCCCCCCCCCCGATGACGTTCGGGGGCACGGCGATCGTATAAAAGATGGCGGCGACCGCGCGCCGCCGTCTTTTGAACGCCGCCAGCGACTTTGCCGGCAGCATTGAAAGGGTTAATAGCCGCGATCGGTGCTAGCACCGACCGCGGTTATTAGCGGTGGGGGTTTTATGCAAAATGCAAAAACCCCCACCTTTGTATGAAGAGGGCCCGTGAGCCCTCTTCATACATCCCTTATACCTCTGCGCCGTAGAGCTACGGCGCAGAGCGTTAAGGGGTTAAGGGACCTCAACATGATGTTGGACCCGACTTTGGATAAATTTTATGGTACTAATATCCCCCCACCCAAAATACATGTCACAGGGGTAGTGACATTATGGAATTGGGATGAATAGACTTGTGGAGACAAAGTCACCCCACAGACCGTGTAAACTCATGTTACAGCTCCTCTCACAGGTCAAGTTGACTACATAATAGGATCTTCCAACATAGCATCACATGTACAAGACATACAATACTTGCCCAGAGGCATCTCTGAACATTCCCCGGTAATGTGCACAATAGGGAATCATACTAACTCATGCACAAAATGTTGATTCACTCCTTCTGGTCTGGACAGATTGGCTCCAATGATCGAATGCCAGACCAGTTAAGTACGTTTTTTCAGGCACACCACCCAGACACTTACCGCAGATTGTTATAGACTCAATATAAGCTTACTTGCGGACCTGTTTGCAATCCACAATGTCCTTTATTAACCTCTAGTGCTCTGCGTCCGATATATCAGACTCTGAGCGCAGTGACTTGACGCTCAGTTTTTGATATATCTGATGCCGGTTCAGGATATACGGGGTGCCGGCTGTATGTAACACCCGTGGATCAGATGATTGCTTGTTCATGTCCCATGGTGGAAATAGAAAAAAAGTTTTAAAAAAATTTTATTCAATAAAAAATAAAGTAATAAATCAATCAAAATGCCCATAATCCCCATAACATATAAAGAGACAAAAAAAAGGTCAAAATCATAAAGTAAATAATTATTGAACCCGCACGATGAATACTGTTAAAAAAAAATGTTAAAAACCTGCCAAAAATTATGATTTTTACCAATGGAATCCCACAAAAAATGCAATAAAAAGTGATCAAAAAAACATATGTACTTCAGAATGATACTGTTGCAAAGTACATGTTATGTTATGCCACTTGGAAGACGCCGATGCAAAAATGATAGATTTAAGAAAAAATATTCATGTCTGCTATCCCCATAATCGTATTCACCCATAGAATAAAGATAACAGGATTATTAGTCTATACGGTGAACACCAAAAAAAAAAAAAATAGTAAAAAATCCAGTACAAAATTAATGCTTTTCTACTCCTGTCCTCAAAAAGAAGTTCCTAAATTTTCAACATTAGGGGATACCAACCCCAAAATGGTAACACTGGAAAAATAAATGCCATCACATGGCCCCAATAACAGAACAACTAACATTTTATAGACTACAAAAGGGGCCAATGAGGAAACTAAAATCCTGGTAGCTGCAGGTCCCTCCTTCCCTTCTGCGCCTCACTGTGCACCCATAAAAAAGTAACAGCCACATGTGGGGGGGGGGGGGGGGGTCTCTGTACTTGGGAGAAATTACATAACAAATTTTAAGGTGGGCTTTCTCTTTTTATGTTTTGGAAATGTGTAAATTTTAGGGCTAAATGAACGTATAACTGCCACAATTTGACCATTCTAAATTTAACCTCCATTTTGATTCAATTACTATGAAGATCTCAAGGGTTTAACAATCTCTCTAAAAGCTGTTTCTGATAGTTTGAGCGGTGCAGATTTGAAAATGGGTTGATTATATAAGGGGTTGATTATAAATGGGGCTGAGCCTTAAGCTATAAACTGGTTGCGTCCAGTTGCGTGAAGAAAGAATCTCTGCGGCAGCAGTCAGAGTTAGCCCAGAATTGTCAGTCCCTAGAAAAGACACATATAGAAAACCCCACCGACGCAAACAGATCAAATTGGTTGCATATGGGGCGACTGTACTTGAACACCCTAAGAGAAAAGGTGGATAATAAAATGTTCTTCTACAGACAGACAGCCTTTGAGTTGGGAAATCAATCAGCCAAGCTACTTGTGCATATAGCCCTACAGTATTCCATGTTTCCATCCTGGCACTGCGTTCTGCACAAAATACCCACCTAGAAATGTTCTCTAGACTTACTGGGGCTCATTTACTAAGGGTCTGAAATATTTCCACTTTGCGCCAAATTGCCCTGGGATTTTGGCACACGCGATCGGATTGTTGCGCATCAGCGCCAGCTTGCATCAGCGCCGGATTCGGAAAAACGAAAAGTGTTGCAAGATCACGCACTTACATGCACCAGGAAGAAGAAGGTGAACTACAGCGGACCTCAGCGCAGCAGCAACACCTGCAGGAAATTGTTCGCACGACCTTAGTGAATCGTGCCGGACCAGAATCCTCATCGGACAACGCACCGCGGGATCGCAACAGGACCGGGTAAGTAAATGTGCCCCACTGACTTCTACACAGAGCTGGACAAACACGACTGGACAAATCAGATGAGGACATAGATAAATACCTAGAACAAATATCCTTCCCAAGCCTGACCCCATCGCAAGCATCACTACTTTAGAAACCTCTGACACTGGAGGAGATAGAGGAGACAATAGAACAATTAAACAATAACAAATCCCCTGGCCCAGACGGGCTGCCACAAGAAATCTACTCTAAATACAAGGAAATGCCACTCCCCCTCTACTTAAGATGTACTCCACCTCATTCAGAGCCCAAAAACTCCCACTATCACTATATGAAGCCACACTTTACAGCACCCAAAAGACGAGGCAGGCATGGCCCTTCCTGATTTTTACTGCTGCTACATAGCTGGACAACTTAAATATATAAGTAGCTGGGTATCGGGACAGAGTCTCCCTAACATGGAACATTACCTTGGAGTGAACACTCTGTGGCCGATCTTAGAATCCCCGCCAGACCTTGCCCCATCCCTATTACCGTTACAGAAACTAGCGAGACAAGTATGGCAGGCTGCCCAAGCCACTACTAACTATATGGACATTATTGCAGAGACCCCCATATGGAACAACCTGATTCTACCACATCTACAGTCGTTAGAGGGCTGGGATATATAGCTGAGATATATAGCACAGACTTCCTCTACTCCTTTACTTACTTGCAGCAGAAATATGACCTGGGTAGGTCTTTCTTCTAAAGGTACCTACAACTAAGGCATGCCTGTGAGGCCCAACCACTCCCCCCCCCCCCCATCACATCAATCACCGATCTCCTCATACATGCTAATTGGCATCTGCAGAACACAAGGCCCTAGAGGCCTAATCTCAGTACTATACACCCATCTCACCCTGGGGAGGCTACTGAAAGCACCATTACCAGCGAATGACAAGTGGAGTAGAGGAAGTCTGTGCTATATATATCAGCTTGTGTGCGCACCCGTTTCCCCCCCCCCCCATAAATTCAAGCCCTCTAACGACTGTAGATGTGGTAGAATCGGGTTGTTCCATATGGGGGTACCACTTAGACTCTGGTCCCAGGTGTCGGCTTACGTCATCGTCCGCTGCGGTCCAGTAGGTCCACTACCCCTGGTTCCTGACAACAATTTAAGTTGGTTATAGATATGTTATGTTTTTTATGTGTTTCCTTTTTGAGATCTACGTAATACGAATCTAATGGTAGCAGTGCCATGCTTGTCGGTCATTTACCAATTAGATATATAAGATGCGGTCACGCAACTAATGCAAGAGACAATGTACTATGCAAGCATGATAAACCAGGTACCATTACTGTGGGAGTCTTCTTAGATTTGTTATGCATGGCTTCCTTTCTTCTAAAATCAACTTTTATAATTATGCTAATGAGTTTTAAAGACTACTCAGGTGGTTCCTACAGGCACTCCTTGTTGCAGCTTTACAGTCTGTTACACTGTGTAAGAGCACTTCCTTTTCCCACCGTGTGCTGAAACTTTTTCAGTGAATTTACATTAGGCAATTGGAGGGGGGAAGTGGTGAGGGAGCATCGGGGGAGGCAGTTTAGCAGCTTGTGAATTTGCAGCATGGAGGGGCTCTGGCTTGGGCTCATTAGCATAATTGTAACGGTTGATTTTAGAAGGAAGGAGGGCATGGATAACAAATACAGGCAGTCCCCGGGTTACGTACAAGATAGGTTCTGTAGGTTTGTTCTTAAGTTGAATTTGTATGTAAGTCGGAATTGTATATTTTATCATTGTAGTTCCAGACAAATTTTTTTTTTTGCCCAAGTGACAATTGGAGTTAAAATTTTTTTGATGTAATTGGACCAAGGATTATCAATAAAACTTCATTACAGACACCTTACAGCTGGACATTGCAGTCTGGGACTATAGTAAAGCCTCCAGAGAGCTTCACCAGAGGTCACAGAGGGCAGAGGGGTCCGTCTGTAACTTTGAGTCGTCTGTAAGTCGGGTGTCCTTAAGTAGGGGACCGCCTGTATAAGAAGATTACCACAGTTACGGTACCTGGATCTATGAGTAAGTGTCCCTGGTTTATCATGATGGACTTTGATGGTAGATTTCCTTTAAGTTGAGTGCTGGATTCAGAAGTAATTCTTAAAAAAAAGTTTTACTTTTTTTTTGTTTACTTTTATTAACAATTGTCCACTCTCAAATAGATTTGTATTGCATGGATCTCAAATAGGTGTCATGTTTGGTTTGGGAATGGAGTGGTCCATACGGGAGGATGTGACTTAAATAATTAAGCAACAAGTTAGAAAGTATAGTAAATGATCTGTTTCATGACAAGCCAAGCATTCTTATCACATGTTACAGGAAGATATTTATCCTCTTGGACTAAACAATGTGACTTCCTAATGAATAGCTGCAAGCATAAGGAATTTATACAGAACAGATCTATATTTTGAAAAACATGTGGGGGTCTTCATAAAGGATTTGTGTAAAAATTCAGATTTGAACTTTTTTATGGTTTTGTTGTGTATGCACCCAATTTGGGACTTAGTTCTGTCTTGTAGTGTAATAGGCCTCAGGAGATTGCAGGTTTGATCCAATAGTTTTATTGAAATGTGAACACTTTTCGGGCAGGGAGGCCTTAATTAAGTACTGGTAGATCATGTTATACCATCATGATCAACCCATGCAGAGAGACGATACAAACGTGAAAGTCAAAAGTTGCAACTGTTAAATATAATTTATTGTTGTTATGTTCTTTTGGAATAGACCGCTGAAAGTTGAAAGCTTCGAGTATAGCATCATTGCTATAGAATAGCATCATTGTTATTCATAGTATTATTGGGTATGAGCTACAATTCCAGACGCTCCATTTAAAAAAGACTTATTTTGTCTTAGAGGGGGGTTTTTTTTGCATCATATTTTTAGATTGTATAAAGACACACAAGTCGATCAAGTCCAACCCATCATCCTCCAGTGTTGATCCAGTCTAAGGGAATCAAAAACCTGATAAGACTGATGCTAATTGGCCAATAAAAAAAATTCCTTCTTGACACTAAGTATGGCAAAATCACTGGATCATGACTCAGTACTCACAATGTTAGAAAATATCTCCGAAAATGTCTTTGTGCGGTCCGTCCCCTAAGCACATGCTCTTGTATCCACTATACATTTTTAGAATGGGCTTCAAAGTGAATATCATGGCAGTGGTCTTTTCAGCCTACCACATGATTACCCTTAGGCAATGGATGTATGGATTCTTTCTTTTAATGGCATGTTATGTTTAGAGTTATTTTGTTTCTGTTGCCTGAGAACCTCTTTAAAAAGAAAGTCCACCTTTGTGATGGGTGTTGGTCCCATTAAGAGTTTAGTTATTAGAGTTTACTGTGTTTTTACCAGACTTCTACACAGGCTTCAGAGTGTATACACCAGACTTCTACAGAAGCTTTAGGAGAGATAGAATCAGAAAGTGGAGGGGCTGGAACATCTGAATGTGTATTCACTAGTTCCTGTAAACCACAGGTTCATGAACGTTAAGTAGTGTCTGAACTGGTAGTACGAAATTCTCTCTACCCAATAAACAAAATATGTGCCTATAGTGTCCCCTGGTGGATAGCATCAAATGAAGTAACCGTCTGACCCCAACTTTTTGTCCACATAAGTAATCACCCAAAATAAATATAAGTATAAACAAAATAAGTAATATTAACCCCTTATCACTGACACTAGTTTTCAGCTTAATGACCAGAATCGATTTTTCAAATCTGCCCTGTGTCACGATAATTGGTTATAACTTCGGAACACTTTAACATATCCAGGTGATTTAGAGAATATTTTCTCGTGACACATTGTACTTCATGATAGTGGTAAAATTTAAATGATAAGTTTTGCATTTTGGTCTGAAAAAAAGTGAAAATTTGGCAAAAGTTCGTAAAAATTCTTCATTTTCCAAGTTTGAAATGTTCTGCTTTCCAGACAGGAAGTAAAACTACCCAAAAAGCTTGATAATTAACATTTATGGAATGTCAGCTTTATGTTGAGATGATATTTTATGCATCCTGTCAATTTTTTTTGATCACTTTTTAGAACATTTTTTGTGATGGTGTTTGATTAAATATTGTATATTACGGGAAGTTTTTCGTGTTTTTTTTTTTGCTGTTCACCGAGCGGGTTCAATATTGATTTTTTTCATTTGCCACCTTTTTGCTTGAACAAGCGTTCATCCATTTTACACTGCAATATACTTGTATTGCGCATGCTCAGTTAGATACAGCTGGGTCCTGCCAGGAGGCGGAAACCGGTGGGTAGAGAAGTCGGCAGCCTTGGGGCACTTGCTGGACCCCAGGGCTGTGCCAGGAGGGATCGGTAAGCACATCGGGGGAGGGGGTTTGTGTGCAATCCACGGTGGGGACACTTACATGCTGCGGTCATGCTTGACCGCGGCGTGTAAGGGGTTTAACACCCAGGATTAGAGTTTTTCCGATCCCATGTTAGTGCCGGGTCTGGGCTGTGATATCACAGCCCGACACTGGCACCAGACTGACCTGATGTCCCTAAATTTTCTTCTGACACGCCGCTGAAGAAAGGCATTGAGTCAGAAGAATTACCTTTAATGACCGCTGTAAAAAGCAGATAGGGCGGTCATTAAGGGGTTAAATGACCCCCAAGACTGCATTGATACACTGTGGCAAATTCACTTACCCGGTCAACAAAGTTCACTGTCTGACAGTAATGCACTGTGCCGCGATTTACTAACAATGGGGGTCATTTACTAAGGGCCCGATTCGCGTTTTCCCAACTTGTTACCCGAATATTTCCGATTTGCGCCGATTGTACCTGAATTGCCCCGGGATTTTGGCGCACGCGATCGGATTGGCATGCATCGGCGCTGGCATGCACGCGACGGAAATCGGGGGGCGTGGCCGAACGAAAACCCGACGGATTCGGAAAAACCGCCGCATTTAAGACAAAAAATGTGTCGCGAAAATTACACTTACCTTCACCAGGTATAGGCCGGTGAATTTCAGGGCATTCCAGCGCGCCTCCGGGGAACTTCAGCGCAGCGGAGGAACTGCCTTAGTAAATCCCGGCCGGACCCGAATCCACCGCAGAGAACGCGCCGCTGGATCGCGAACGGACCGGGTAAGTAAATCTCCCCCATTGTGCGCCCGATATCCTGCATGTGTCGCTTCCCCGCTCAGGTCCGACTGAGTTCACCTTCTTCTTCCTGGTGCTTGTAAGTGCATTGTCTTGCTACACAATTTGCAAGTTGAATGATGGCACGCCCAACAATTTGCATTGCATGGAAGCCAGCGCAAGCCGCACCAAAAAAACTATTGTGTGCGACACAATCCCAGCTCAGATTTCTGTTAAATATCTGTCAAAACCGTGCAATCCCTGAAACAGGTGCAAAGTCCTATGAAATTGCGATCCGTAGTAAATAAGCCGTAGTGTTTATGAACAAGGCCTGACAGGGTGTTTTTTACAAAAATTTGAGAACAACGCACAATTTCCTAAATGTCAAGGTCATTGTGTAGTCCTATGTGATTATATACTAACATGAATACAATATCAGTATTTTAAGCTTATTTCATAAATTGTATGTATTTTAAAACACAGAATAAAAATGTAAAAGATAGAGATTAGAGAACTCTTCCAGATACCTGCAATTGGTGATACCTTATTTGTGTTAGGCCTCCCTTTCACGGCCCACATCGGTCTCCATTGACACCTTTGATGCTCAGCATACCTTATCTCACCGCACCGTGACTGTGCACAAAAAAATATAGGACATGTCACAGCGCCGACCACTCGCTTCTCTATAGAGTGGGGAGGGGTGAGCAGCGAACATACGCTCGTCTGCATGAGGCCTTTATCTGGTACCTGGTGACAAACCCTATTTAAATGGCATCCTAACTTTCCAGTTTGCACTGACTTTGTAAAAATGGTGTGCTATTCCAAAGTAACTGAAACCCCTCCGGCAGCAGGTTGTCCAGATGAAGGCCAAAGGAGTGACCCACTCAGCCATAGCAACAGAAGTTGTTTGTTCAAAGTCTGTGGTTTCTAGAATATTGCATCTTTACAACATCACAAACTCATTCAAGTCCACCAAGAGGGCTGATGGCCCCCAAAAGACAAATGCAAAAGAGGACAGGATAATGCAGAGAATCTCCATGGGTAATCGCTTCAAAACTGCAGTTGGAATAGCGCACCAGTTCAGCAGTAAACAAGGAACTGTCTCGTCATACAGTGTACGGTGTCTTCATCTTTAAGAGCATTTCGACTGAAAGCCCTGCCTGCAGTGACCCAACCTCTGATTAGCAAAAAGATTCAAAAGCCTAGACTCACCTTTGCTGAAGAGAATGTTGTGTGGTCCACAGGTGTACCCGTGCCCTAGTGTCCCCCCAGGCTGTCTTACCTGTCCATGCGTGCACCAGCTCTGAGATTTAAAGGGCCAGCGCACAGCTATTTGGTGCTGGCCACCTGGTACTTGATAAATAGCGAGCCTCTTCCCTTATGCCCCGCCAGATCTGTGTGCTTCTGTGCCATTGAGAAAGCTTTGTTCGTTGCCTTGTGTGTTTAGACTGATTTCCCGTTGTGACCCCGGTTCTGTTCCTGACGCTTCTCTGCTGCCAGCCCTGACCTTCTGCTCCACTACTGACTACCATCCCATGCTGCCTGTCCTGACCTCCTGCTTGTCCTCGACTACGGTTCTGCTCTATGACTCTGTACTTCGCCTTGGCCGCCACCACAGACAAAGTCGCACCTGTGGAGCGATTATTTTATTAAAATCCCAGCACAGCATGTGAGAGACTAGTGATGATCTGTGGATATACTGGAGGCTGGAGCTATAAGGGGGGCCTGGAGCTTTATACTGGTGGCTGGAGCTATACGGGAGGCTTGGAGCTATATACTGGGGCCATGATGTCATCGGGGAGTGAAGATCTGTCTCCATGACAACCTTGGGTCTTTGTAAGACCTGAGGCTATGTGATTTATGGGCATTTGTTACAATGTGCCAGTGGTACAATGTAATAAATGAGTAGTGCAATCCCCATATGCTGCCATATTGTAGTATGACAGTATATGGTAGGATCAATCAGACAACCTTGGGTTAAAGTACCCTAGGGGGTCTGAAAAACAGTAAGAAAAAAATTTAATAATAAATTAAAAACCCCTAAAATGCAAACCAACCCCCATTTCTGTAGAACTAATATAAATATAAATAAACAGTAAAAATCATAAAGATGTTAGGCATTACCAAAATGTCCGATCTATCAATATATAATAACGGTTATTCCTGACATTTAACCCCTGTAAGTCGAAAATTTCACTTTTTTCCATTTTGCAATGTAATAAATATTTACCAAAAGGCCGTGCAGTCCTCAAAATGGTAGCATTGAAATGTCATCTCAATTAAAAAAAAGAGACACCACTCACATTTTCGTACACTGACATATGAAAAAAGTTATTAGCGGCAGAGGATGGTGAAATGAAGACTATTTTTGTGCACAAGGTTTTAATTTTTGTAAATGTATGACAACATTATAAAACCTATATCAATTTGGTATCCCCGTGATAGCACTGACCCAAATAATAAAGTAGACATGTCATTTGGGGCGCACAGTATTTTTTGCTAAAATCGCTGCATTTGGAATTTTTTTCCTGCTTCCCAGTACATGACATGGAATATTAAATACTGTCACTATGAAGTGCAATTTGTTACCCAGAAAACAAGCCCTCATAAAGCTCTGTACATGGAAAAATCAAAACTCAAAAACAAAAAAGGACCTGTTTGTAAAGGGGTTAATAATATGGTAGTAATATGGTCACAGTGTAATCAGTTCGCCATAACTGACTGAGGATCACTGTAATCCGGATATTATTGTAAGTGACTGGTATTTTTAGTTTTGCCGTTAACTCAGTACTCTAGTCACTGACTGACATTTTAGTATAACCCTCATCATGTGCTGTATCAGTGAAAGTCTTTCTTTAAAATACGACTTGTGGGCAATGTGTGAGGGTGTTGTTAGTTGACAGTGTTTTTTGGTTAGGAGTTGTAGGTCCTTTTTAGGGTTTGCCAGATAAAATTGGTGGACATAATGTAGGGTTAGAGGTAGCAGGCTGCATCTGTGTATTTAAAATATGAGACAGGTAGGGGCCCACAATCTCTCTACAGCCTGGGGCTCATGGTAGTCTTAATCCCCAACTGCTGTGAGCAAGGCATAAGAGGGAGGAGCTGTTACTGAAAACTGAAGAATTATGGGACTTGTAGTTTCCAGTGGGGAACATCTTGGTGATAGCTCCACCTACTTTAGAGAGACCATAAAATTTTGTGAATCATACAAGCAAACTATTTAAGCTCCATCTTGTGATCAATGATATTGAGTTTTTTTGTATTAATTTATCATGGCATTATAAATTTTTGCATAAGAAGTTCATATTCCCGGAATACCCCTTTAATAAATTAGAATTAGAAATATCTACATTTCTGTTTTTTTCTGTCAAGATGGAGTGGAGAGTGTACATTATTGAGCAAAAAAAACCTTTTTTGATCTTACCAATTGGAAACAATGAAAAAAAGAGTGAAAATTTTATATGGGTCTGAATACTTCCCGTACCCACTGTAGTGATCACACGACCATGGGTCTATAGAGGCAGCGTCATGGCCTCTATACAGAACATAATGTTCCTTCATTGTAAGGAAATGAGAAGGCAGAGTCTCTGAAAACTGGAGGGCAGCCTGCTCGTGTGATCGTTGCAGGAGAAACTGCAGCTTTGCCAAGAAACTCAGTACCTGCGCTACCGTCCATCACAAGACAATGGGCGGTAGTAAACAAGTTAAAAGCATGTACTGCTAGAGGACAGTACAAGTACAATACACCTAGAGCAGTGGTGGCGGACCTATGGCACGGGTGCCAGAGGTGGCACTCGGAGCCATTTCTGTGGGCACTCAGGTTATCACCCCAGGACACCAGAAAGGAACAAATTCACCAAATCTTTCTGCAGTCCCAGGCAACTTTAGAGATGCTGCTCTCAGTGCTATTTTTAAAAGACACTTCATTGGCTGTTTGGAACTGCGGGAAAAGTGAGAAGGTGTGGACAGGGCTGCATTATCTTTTTGAGGTTCGCCTGCTGGACCCTTCATTCTTCCTCTACAGAGAGACCCTGGAGAGAAGCTACAGTGAGAGTCTGAATTAGCACTCTTTCTTACAACTGTATTGGTGTCTTCAGGGGGCTGATACGATTGAAAGATGTAGAAGAACAGGTATCACTTGGTCTCTAAAAGGTTCGCCATCACTGACCTAGAGGGATAATATGTGCACCTATTAGTGTATATGTACCCTATATTGACAACCTGGACCAAAATCTAAAGTAATCTCTGGGGCCCATGTATCATAAGTCTGGCATTGTCCTTCTGTTTTTTGGGGACTTTCTTGGCATTACTGCTGGTCAGATATATCTTTCCTTATTTTTCCTTATTGATACATGTGGTGTATGGTCTTGAATGAATTAGCGATTTTTTTAAACGAAAGTCTCCAAAAGTAGTAATCAACTCCAAGTGGATTTCTAGGTCTGGTCACGGGTGGCCACAGATTTGCGCCATAATTTGTAACTTTAAAAAAAAAAGTCGCAACTGGATTCAGGTTGATAACCCAGGGAACACTGCAGAAAACTAGACAAGGGCAAACTTTGAGGGGGAGACAGTTTTAGGCGCAAGCAAAGTCGCAAATAAGCACAAGCACATGAAAAGTCTCAAAAATTAAAGAAAAAGGCAAGCCAAAAGTTTGATACATGTATCCCAATTTATGTATTAAAGCTTTCTAGCTTATCTATGCTTATAATTTATATTTCGGTTAAAAGACAAAATTTATAAAACTCTGTACTACTTTTAACAAAGTTTGTTGACAGAGGACTGCGGTTCACTCCTGTCCACAGTCGTGTGTCTGCTACTGCCTGAAACTAATACTGAAGCAGTTGTGCGGCTGGGGTTGGGACAGGCAACCTCAATAAACTAACAGAAACCCAGCACTAATGGATGAGCTATCCACGTGGAAACCGCAGCCCACTATAGGATGTCTGATATGGAAATTCAAAAGCTGAATGGGAGTGTGGAGAGAGGTGAGTATATGCTAATACTTTATTTTTAAAGCCACCCCAGCCATATATAAAATATTTATATACCTGCATAACCCCTTTAAGGTGCCAAAGTCTCATGGTGGTATGTCTATTTTCTATACAAAATGTAAAAAAAGACATTTATTTTTTGTATCTAATAATTTACTAGGAAAAAAGAAAGCTCTAAGAAATTTCAAAGTTTAGTCTTTTTTATGAGAAATGAAGACATAATAAAGCAAGACATAATACAAGAAACAAATGAAAAATACAAACCAATTAAAACATTTTATATCATAACTTGAATGGTCAAGCCACTTTACTATTGCCACTAAAGTCCATTGCAGTGTGTAACTTGTGTGGTTGAAATTTTTGGAATTTTTCCAATCCTAATGTCTCTTCTGTCTTGTTGGGTATGCAAATGGAGAAAATAACATGTAAGGGTGCTTTTATAGGTTGGAGTTAGAGCTGAATTCAGTTTTGATGTTGCTTTAGTGCAGGTTTTGATTTTACAGATGAAAGCTGTTTAATAAATGGCTTTTAGTAACTGCACCTAGAATCCAACAAAACTGAATGTAGACTGTCAAGGCCCCCTCAGGATAGGACTCCGAGATTGGGTAAGTCATTGAGAAATCACATAGTGAGACGACTCTAGGGCCGTGTTGTGTTTTGAAATGCAATAAAAAGTCATCTACCACCAGGATGAAGGACTGTATGCATATGAACCTGAGGGGCTCCAGGCTCCATAGGTATTAATGGAGCCTGGAGACCCTCAGGCTCATTTCCATACAGTCTTTCATCCTGGTGGTAGATGTCCTTCAAGGAAGATGCATTTAGAGTTAACATGTTTTGCAACACAATGCCCTTTCTCGATTGGAAGTGTTTAGTCTCTCGATTTAGGGAAGGTCTTAACAAATTTGTTGTAAGGACAGTCTCCTCCCTGCTGAGCTTGAGTTGGGTTTAAAAATGCAGTTCAAACGCAGAGTGTGAAAACGGCCTAAGAAAAAAATATGTTATTTGCTGTACTCAAAAGAAGGTAATGTTGGAAACTCTGACGTTGAGCTGTAATGCCATAAATTTGCGGGTTATCAAATTTAAGATGACCGTTCACATAAAACATATGGAGATGAACATCCAATGCTGTAGGGGCGGCTACACAGGCTAAGGGGCACTTTGAATTTTCTTTCTAGACCCCCATGAGTGTTGAGAAATCCTTGTAATCCTCGTCACTAACGTAGCGTAGATGTAGCCGATGTAGGGATATGTGTAATGATAATCTTCTACTTTTCAGAGAAGATTAGCATAATATATGCCCCTCCCAGCACCTCCTCTCTGACAGTAGAGAGGATTATAATGGTCAGATACCTGGAAAGGGGAGGGGGGGGGGTGGTATGTTCATCTCCACGTGTGACGTTGTGAAAGGTCGTCTTTGAAGAAGAAATAGTAATACTTTACTTTTGTACTGATCATAAAAAAATAATTAAAATCATAGTCAATAAACTTGGTGCTTGGTTTAATATACTTTCTCATAATGTCATACAAAAATAGGTCCCCAAAATGGTTCATGACAAATAAACTTAAGATGTTGTCTCATCATGATTTGTGGATATGCAAAATGTTTTCTAGTTTATAAAATGGGAAATCGTACCTGTGATAAAAAGTTTTAAACTAAGAAGGAGAGCTATAAATCCCTTTACTTATGAAGAAACACATCACTCTAGAGCTAGAACCACATGACCATGGTCGCACCGTGAATCACAGAGTGTGTACTCGCCAGAATTCACAGGATGACCACAGTGCAGGGGACGGGACAGTAACATATGATGCAAGGACTCCCTTCTACCCTGCCAAACAGCAGTACCAAACTGTAATCATGATAAAAGAGGGGAAGCAGGGACTCATATATCACTATAATGCTAGGAGCCCTGTCCACTGCACTGTGGTCAGTCCTTGAAATCCGCACAGTTCATGATTCACGGTTGTGTTCTTCTAGTCTGAACAAGTTTTTTAATCTTCAGGCATTATGTTTTAGTACTGGAGGAGGCAAGCAAATTAAAGGTTTTTTTTTTGGGCAAAATGAAGAATGACGCCAAGCACCTACACAGATCAGCTGTGTAAGTCGTATTGTACTAGGAGACTACAAAGTGTATAGAAAAAATAGAGAAACTAATCCATGTTCTACTGATCAAACACGGTGAGGATTAATCTGTTCATGTGCAATAGGAATGAATAACAGCAGATCTGCAGTACCTGTCCCAAACACTAAAATTTGAATGGTGCTATTTGCCAGCTGCTGAGAAAAGCTGATCTTTGTAGGGTATCAACCACCACCGATCTGATATCCTTAGGAGAATTAAGCAATATTTGTAGCCCAAAAAGTTCATTTTAATATATAGCTTCTGGGAAAGGGTTTCATCCATATAGGATTTGATCCATATAGGAATGCCCTGGTCACGAGTCTGTACTCTCCCTGCATATGAATTGTGGTGGTCCTAAGCATAAAATCTTAACTTGAAAATTATTATTTTCAGTCCTTTTCATGTTTTGTATTTATTGTAGAGTCACTAAATTATACAATGTCTGTACATTGTACATTGTCCTCCTGCTCTATAACATGCTCCCTGCAGATAGAAGACTGTAAAATCTGCTCAGTCCCTTCTGTTCTATAATGTGCTGCCTACAATTAGGACATAAAATCTGCTCAGCTCCTCCTGCTCTATAGCATGCAACCTGTAGATAGGACACTATGCACAGTCGGCTCAACACATCCTTCTCTATGACATACTACTTTTAGATCAGATGAAATATTTAACATGACAGATTACTCTTTAGGCCAATGGAAAGTCGAACATGGAAAACTTGATTTTACCTGATGAATTAACCTTTCAACAGCCTCCAAGTCACTATATCTGGAATAGGGATAGGTGAATGTACAAGCCCTTTTATACAGGTCACCAATTTACTCAATGGTCAAGAACACACATTCCTTGGAAACAGTCATACAAGTTTTCATTGTTGGTTTAAGGGGGGTGAAAAAATCTTTCATCTCCCCCCCCCCCCCTAAATATTTGAATTTCCAATCAGCATTTATGCTACCAATAAGTGATTTCAGGCGCTTTCACCTGAAACATAAACGTTTGCTTGTTTGTAGGGTGATTCTTCACACATCTACATCCCGTTATTGAACGTTCCTAGAAACTCTCGTTCTAGATCATTTTCCAGTGCAATAAGGCCTGAAAGTAAATCAGTCTGTTGTTTTGACCATGTAAAACGTTAGGTAACATCTTGAGAGAACATACCTTTGTGCATGTAACTTTTCCAACTTGGGTGCCTTCACACTGCTGTGCTCTTAGCTGTCTGCTTTAAATTGTTCCTCAGCCCATCCCCTCGGCTCTAAGTGACTGCTGAAGTTATTCAACCAGAAACCAACATTAGCTTTCACTAAAAATATAACAGGGAGCGGCTCTATGCAGAGAGCTAAGAGCACAGAGGTCTGAAGATATTCCCTTAATGCATTTGGAGAAGCTACAATCCAGGAATGGAATACATTTTTCACAGCCGACAACATACAAAAGGTTAAAGTTATACAGATGGAGAGTTCTG
This sequence comes from Engystomops pustulosus, assembly GCF_040894005.1. Classification (NCBI taxonomy): domain Eukaryota; kingdom Metazoa; phylum Chordata; class Amphibia; order Anura; family Leptodactylidae; genus Engystomops; species Engystomops pustulosus. The sequence goes on along the minus strand of NC_092413.1, from coordinate 188,049,418 downwards.
CTATCCCGTACTGTCTACAATTTCAAAGTGACCTGCCAGCAGGATTTCACATTTTCACCTAATTTCAGGTTCTTTTTAATACTAATTCACAATCCACTCATATTTAATAGTAAAAGTATACACAGAGTCATCATCATTATCTCCTCTCTGCTTTAACAACTCTACTTCCTGATCCCTCCTCTTCCTCCCTTCATGCAGACATGAGCTGACAGAGATTTGTGAGAGGCAGCTCATAATTGCATGAAGAGAGAGGGAGGAGGTAGAGTTGTTAGACCTGTGTGCAGATAATGATGATGACTAGTAGTGAGAAGTCTGGCTCTTTATAATCAGCTGGATCATTAGGGTCCACTCATCAAAGTACGGGTCTTCTGGCTCCTAAATGGCTCCCTCTGTAATTACATAGGGAATCGTTTTTAGGCAGCCATCCATCCCCCACACCACTTTTAACCCTAATTTTTGGGGGTTAAAAGGGGGCATGACTACAGAATAGGGTCAGGGCTAAAATCTTTATAACAGGTGCCTTTCAAGACTATATATTCATGTATCCATTTCTTCATCTCACTGCGTTAAGCAACATGGATAAAAAGATGGAAGTTGAGAAAGGGAAAAAGTGATTAGGAAGGGAAATTACCAACCCAAAATGACAAGAGATTGACTTTATGCAGATAGCAATGTAACAGCTGGAATGCCAAAACTGATACACTGGGATTTTAGGATTCGCTAAAAAGTCTAAAAAAGTAGGTACATGTGAAATTGAACACAAACAATGCAATGAAAAAGAAATATCCTTTGGTTGCATAGATAAAATTATCTTCCATTCTTTCTAGTTCTTTCAGGCACAATCTCGAAAAACAATGTTGAAACATTATCAACGACTGATACAACACTGCAGAATGTTATAGTCTAAACAAAGCATCGACTAAGAAATGATGACAGATAGCTATTCCGTGTTAACAGTATCATTCACTAGAACATATTATGTGCGATTCTGATTTTGTAGATACACAAAGCTCTTTCTTTTGTCCCGGCTGCAGTGAGCTGTTTCCTAAATAATACACTAAATACAATATAAAATATACTGTACAGTTTATACTAAAGGTAGCATAATATATGGTATTCAAAGAAGCAGTCCACACTGTGGTACCCTATAGATCACAGCACTACCACATCAGAGGGGCTAGACGGTCAGCTGGGGGGGGGGCGACTGTGAGACCATCGTAGGAAAGTGCTATCATTTCGATGTGGTGCTACGGTTATCTCTATCCCACTATTATCCCACATCATTTTTACATATACAAAATTTAGGAAACCCCCGGATTTGGTTCACAATATAAGAGTGTAAATGGAGATTTCTATGTTTTTATGGACCCACAACATGGATACAGGAGAACACATTGACTGCTGCTTTAATAAACGTATATTATACTTTCATCCACACAGAAGGTGTTACCTGCTCTCAAAAATACATTATAAGCCATTGGTGCATGGATGTACAGCTCAGGAAAAATAACACCTATTAACACTAAACTTTTTTATTAACTTGAACTATTTTAACCATTTCTGCAGAGTTGTCCTCTGGCAGCAAGGGAGTTAACAAAATAGTTTGCACTGCTTCTATTGAAGTGTCCCATCTCAATCTTTTACGGGACAAACGGGGTCTCGAAACTAGTCATTGTCTTTAATTCAGTGAACGTCTTGGTATTCTCTTTTAAAGATGAATGATCCGAGTTCATGCTTTCCTCTAAGTTGTACTGTCTTGTTTTCCAGTGCTTCCAGCCCCTGGAGGCCTCCATAAGCACGTTGCTGTTTAATCCGGTCGGAGGAGGTGGCGCTGGACTCATGAAATGACTATCACTTTCTCCAATTTCATTTACATTCTCCACAAGACTTGCAGCATTGACATTCTGGGGGATTACTTCTGTTACACTGTTGTTAAAAGACAATAATGGAGCCTCGCAGTCATCATAGGAAGAGGAAAAACTTTCCGGCACATTCAGGGAACTTCTTTCTCCGACAAGATTGGATTTGTTGTTAGTGCTACTGGCAACATTACTCCAGCTTCCTATTTCGCCTGTAGACGGTGGAAAGTCTTTACGCTCCCTATGCTTTAGACCCTTGAGGTAGTGCTTTTTTTGGTGCATCCCAAGGGCTGCGGCAGTTTTGCAGACTTTAGAACAATGGAAACAAACATATCCCTTAACATTCTGTTCCGCTAAATGTTTTTGCTCGTGGTTCTTTTTAGTACAAAGGTATAGGAATTGCTGGGAGCAAAACTGACAGTCATAAGTTTTTTCTCTAGTGTGAATCCTCTCGTGTTTTTTCAGAATTTCTTGTAACATAAATGACTTGCTACAGTACTGACACGTAAAGTTCTTTACAGTCTGGTGGATGCGTTCGTGTTTGTTTAAATTCCCTGGGAAGGAGAAGCACTTTCCACAAGTCTTGCAGGGATAGGGCTTCTCCCCGGTGTGACAGCGCATATGCACTTTTAAAGTTGAAGGATTCCGAAAAGATTTTTGACACAATTCACAAAAGAAAGGTTTACTGTCCAGTTGCCACTGCGCTGTAGCCATTTCCACCCCATCAGTTTTCTCATGATCTTTAAAATCTTCAATTTCCAGAGGTTTCTCCTGTTGATCGTCCTGATCTTCTGCTTCCCCAGAAGAGTATTTTGTGTCTACTTCCTCAACATCTACGTTTACTTCACCTATTTCCTCCTCAGCAGGTCTACTTCTGCTATGTTTTTTCTTTTTCTTAAGTTTTCTAAATTTCTTAAAGTGCTTAGATTTCTTTTTAGGTTTATAGTTATAATAAGGTCGCCACGGTTTGTCAGACACATCCTGGTCACTGCCATCATCACACATCTCTTCCATTTGGACAGATTCAGATTTCCTAAGTCGATTGGAGCTCCTCTCTTTTTTGTCTTCATCAGAGTCTCTCCTTGATTTCTCTGGTTTGGATTCGGAATGCCTTGGTCTTCCATTTTTTCTGAAAAACAATGATGAACCCGAAATCTGTCTTTTTACCAAAGCTTCACTTCCAATTTTGACTGTGATCTGGCAGAGAGGAGCAATGCCACTGTTTACTAGGGTTCCAGGCAATGCCGGTTTTGCTATGTACGTTTCTGTTTTATTCCCTTCCCGAATAACACTTTTGTTCTTTTTATATGAAGTGGCGGGTTGTAAGTAGTCTCGCCTGTCCTGGTGTGATTCTTCTGCTCTGCTCTTTTCTGAATGTTCCTCTTCACTTGTGGTCGTTGACAGCATAGTTTCAACATTATTTCCCTGATACATATCTTCTCTTTCTGGTGATACAATAGTTCTACTGTGATTCCATCCGACTCCATTTGTTGTCGTACCTCCAGTCACAGCATTTCCATGCATTATCACAGAGGATACCCTACTGCTGTGCATAATCACCGAAGGTGCCGACTTGGTAGTGTTGATAACAGAAGGAATATTTTGATTATCAGTATAAGAAGAGCAGGCATCATCCTCGCCTTCTTTTGATGCAGAGTCTAAAACCTTGTTGGGAGTGCTTGAGTTTACAGCAGATAAAACATTTGCATTTTTATCACACTGTATTATATTAAAGGGCCAAGCGTCCTGGTTTGTGGTTGGAGCATTTTGTGATGTTGTGTCTATTGTGCAAGAAAAGCTTTCCTGGTTTTCCAAAGCAAATGGTTGAGAGATCATTGGATTTTGGACAACAGTGGTCATGTTAAATGAGTTCTGTCCCTGGAAGTGGATTCCAGATTGTTCTGTGGAGTCATTTGCAGAGCTATTCAAGGCTGCTCTTTTAGATTTCATTGGCAAGAGTCGATATAGTTTGTATGGGTAGATACTAGATTTGAGGCCTCTATTGTTTGCTTTACTTCCCACGCCTAATCTTGGATCAATTCCATGAGAAGATTTTTGATGGTTTTTTAGGATGTAATAAGTCATAAATGTTTCCAGGCAAAATATGCACTGATATCGCCGATCCCCTGTATGCCAAATTTCATGTTTAGTTCGATATTCTGCTAAGGCAAAAATTTTGCTGCAATAATGGCAAGGATAGGATTTCCTCCAAGAGTGGACATTTGAATGGCGTCGAAGACTTGAAAGTGTAACGTAATTTCTTTTGCACACAATACAAACATAGAATATTTTACCATCTACAATCTTCACAAAATGGTCTGTTGCAGCTGAAGAGCTATTGCCAAGCCCATTTTGGTCAGATACTCCATCAGTTGAGGTAACCTGTGAAAGGCTGTTGGGTAACCTCATATCTTTCTCTGTGTGGACCACTTTAAAACAGATTTGTTCATGCCTCTGTAGGCGTTTAAAATGTGCAAATTCTTTGCTACAGTTCTTGCAGCTTAATGTCTCATGAGGCCTTTTGGGAAGAGGATAAAGTGCATTTTCACAAAAAGACGGAGGGGCGGGTGGGTTACTTGGGGGAAGTGGCAGTAGGAGACTTTCATTTTCCTTTTGGCTATAGAAATCAGAAGGGTTGGCTGTTTGGTCTGTTGAGCGGGTAACATTGTTTGTTGCCGAACTACTCTGGGCTATAGTTTGGGGCATAAAACATTGAGGTTCTAGCACAGGCATGTTACCAGATGATGAAACTGGATCTTGGATCTTGGAAACTGTACATGGTGTTGTGCTTTCCCCATCCCGTAAAGGGCTGATCTTAGTGCTGTGATCAAACACAGAGTCTCTCTTGTATGGAGCATCACCCGGAGACACGGCATAAGAATGCTCGGCCAAGGTATTGACAGGCTCACCGTCACTGCAGACACCATTATCGCAATTATTCTTATTACTATCTTCTTCACAAGAGCCATTAGTCTTTTTAAAATTCGCTCTCAAGTCAAGAGGAGAAAATCCATTGACTTCCGTTTCTAGAATAGAGAATGCATTGGTTATTCTTGGTCCACTAGCAACAGCAGGGTCATCTCCCTTTTTATCTACAGTTTCTGATTTTAGGTTTTCTCCTCGATAAAATGCAGGCGGTAGGGTTCCCTCATTTTCGGTTGAGCATGTGATAGCTGAGCATTTTTTGGAAGTTTTTATATTTTCTAAAAATGTTATTCCCAGTTTTTTCCCTGCATCTGCGAGATCAGTAAGTGTCTCCCTTTTTTTAACAGCAATCTTAGAGCTGTAAATAAAATTCAGTATCTCTGTAAATGTGTCAGCTTTGAAGTCTGTAAGTTCCAAGACATGGCCTTGTATTAATATACTCTGGCTTCGGAACTGATTCCGAAAATAAAGACTTGAGGCAGCCAGTATATTCCTATGAGCCTTAAATTTGGTGTCTTCAACCACAATGGTGACATCACACAAGAAACCTTGCATACGCTGCTCATTTAGGTTACAGAGAAGAGTCTCTCCATGTAGACTATCTGCTAGGTCTTCCGAAGTACACATTCTCAATCAGGCATAGAAATCTGTGAAGACACAAAAGAAAATATATTTAGTTTCTATTACATTTATTACAGACATGTCATCTTTTAGTGGATTCCTAAATGAAATGTGGAATTTTAATTTCCAAAAAATCAATAACGAGCTTCTGCCTCTATAAATGTAACACAAGTTTGTAATGCATTGCCTGAAAATAATTAATCTGTTTACACATAAAAGCCTACACAGCTGCTTTTACGGATGGGTTGCATACATTCAATGCGTGGGACCAAATTTCTAAAAGCCAAATCCTACCGAGCTCAAGCACTCTAATTTCTATGTTCCATCAAATAGAGAGTAAAGGACCCGGTATTAATCCTTTTATTCACCTATTAAACTAGTACTTTTCGGGAATACTGTCAATAAAAGTTTTCTTATTTATTTATGGACAAATGATATTGTTCTTAGATTTTGGATAGAGTTTATGTTAATAAGATGGAATACAGAATGCAGTTGTCTTTACCTACCGTATATATTCGTGTATAAGCTGAGTTTTTCAGCACAAAAAATGTGCTGAAAAACCTCACCTAGGCTTATACACGAGTCGATAAAAAAACGTAATACTTAAAGTTAAATGACGTCATCAGCGGCAACAGCGCCGCATCATAGTGTGCCCCCGCCGGCAGATCGCATGGACGTGACTATGACGGCTAAAGAAGAAAGAAGAGAGAAGAGGAGCCGCCAGGAACTGCGCTGAGGATCGGGAGCCGCGCTGAGCATTGGGGGTGAGTAAGTATCGCAGGAGGGTGAGTATTAATTTTTTTTTTTTATGTGCTTGGCATACAGGGGGCTGGCTGTATACTACAGGGAGCTGGTTGTATATTACAGGGGGCTGGCTGTATACTACATGGGGGCTGGAATGCTGTATACTACACCCTCGGCTATTAGGGGTCTCGGCTTATACTCGGGTCGGCTTATACTCGAGTATAGTTCGCTGTGATATTAGTGTAATAATACATGAGCAATACATGTGTAAAATCTAGAAGGATCTCTAAAACAGATAAAGCTGGATTAAGAAACAATACAACTTTTTATTACATTTGTGTAAAAACATTTTTAAACAATTGATTTATGCTATTTTATACTACAGAGACTCATAGGGGAATCCTCATCTGGGCATTGACATTAACCACTTCCCGCAAATAGACATACCATTACGTCAGGCTTCTGGCACCAGCTCACAAGCAGAGACAGTACCAGAAGCAGTGTGTGTCAGCTGATAATCTATCCACATTCTCAGCTCACAGAACTAGATGGATCATAATGTGTCTGCTTAGAGAGTCCCTGCCCACACCCTGGAATCTTACACTGACCATCACTGTGTGTTAGGAGCTAAAACATCAATAGAACTGAGTAAAATTGTAATTTATTGTGTAGACATCACTGGGGGATTGAGATTTGAGAATTTTCTTTTGTGGGAAAGTCTTTTTACAGTTCCTAAAATGACATATTCCCATAGAAAAACCTAAGAAAGTTTAAAAAACACAAATACACCAAAAAACCCACATATTTGGTATTGTCGCGTCTGTAACAACCTGCACAATCATAATTGAACCCGCAAAGTGAACCCCATTTAAAAAGAAATTAAAACTTACAAAAACCCCTAAAAAATGCCCAAAAAAGACAAAACAAGATAAAAAGAACAACTCTTCACACAAAAAATAAGCCTTTAAGCAAATTAAAAATGTAAATAAATTTTTGCCTAGGAGAAGTTGGTGTGGCTAAAATAAACAAAATTTTCCCCCAATTAGTTATCAGTAAAATTAGGTGGAAAAAAGAAAAACTAAATAAATGAGGTACTGTATTCCTGGAATCCTGGTGACTCATAGAATAAAAGTAAAATATTATTTTATGGTAGGGTGAAAGGCCATAAAAAAAAAAAGAACTAAAATATCGTAACAAGAATTGATGATTTTCATTTCCTCCACCAAGAGTTAATAAAATCTCATCAATTAGCGATAGATGCCCCAAAATGATGTACCTCAAAAGGGCATTTAATATGGCAAAGAGTAAGCCACTATATACCGTATTCACATTTACAAAAAATTGTATAGCCTGTACAATGTGACACTGCAAATCTGTTCTGAATGGTGCTCTTTCCATTCTATGCCCGGCTGTGTGCCCATAAAGCAGTTTACCACCACATATGGTATATCAGTACAATCGGGGGAAAATAAGTGGAGCTTTTTGTCATTTAATTAATCCAATGTTAAATTGTTGGTCCAAAATGAATGTAATGTCCAAAAAAATAAAAAATTTTAGATTGCACCTCCATTTAGATTTAACCCCTGTAAAACACCTTAACTTTTCATATCAATAAAGCGATGAGAGACTTTGAATAGATTTAAATTGGTAAATTACCTAATACCCTGCCCCCCACACTTACACACATAATACAAAAACATGAGGTAAAGTGGCCAACCCCTTTAACTGCAAAATTCAAAGGTGTTTTATCCATGAAATTCCAATCAAATTTCCTGGTTCAACTGGAATTGGTATTTAAACAGTCCTCCTCATCATGCTGGTCACATTTTTACATCATGAGACCAAGATGTTGCCCAATTATTGATCAACATTGGGAGGCTTCAAGAAGGATGTTCTCAGGCGGAAGTAGCCATTGGGCTTAGAATATAATCAGCAGTTTGTAATAGAAATAGAGAGACTGGTAGAGTCATAGAAAGTCAAAGAAGTGGAAACCTTTGGCCACATCCAGCAATGATGACCACTTCATTGTGAACAAATTCCTGCCGAACCAGATGATGAATGCAACACAACTGTAGACATATTAAAGGGATATGAGAGGGACCCAAGTGTCACATAAGACCATTTTAAGCTGTCAGCGTGGTCCGAGTGCTAGACCACAAGGGTACCTGATGCACCACCGGGCACAAGCATCTTGCATGGGTGCATTTACACTGGGTGAAGGACCAATTGACCTGATTCACTGATGAAAGTCAATTCACACTGTACACAAAATAATTACCTTCAATATTAAGAACTCTATGCTACAGTCACTGTTGTCACCAAACAAGCCTTTGGTGGTGGTTTTACAGTGTGGGCAAGTGTGACTAGTTAACCAAAATGCTCTAAATTTGTGAATGGGACAGTGAAAAAGCCCATACTACTTGAAGAACATCATTAATCCAGTCATTGCACAGGACACAGGACTAACTTCACCTTAATGGAAGTCAATGCACCAGCTCATTGTGGTCACATCACCAGGGAAAGACTTCTGATGACTGGGCTAAATCAAATAGAGTGGCCTACACTTTCTCCAGACCTCAATCCCATTGTAAACCTATGCGATCAGCTGGGTCACCATATAGAGCTGTAACTCTGTACCTGAGAACCTCTAGGACCAGAGGGCCACCCATCAAGAAGAGTGGGATGCTGTCTCGGTGGCGAATTACTCTAATTGTGAACAGCTTTAGACTTTTTTGTGTGGGTAAAGCAAAAAGGAAAAACGAAAAAGATCCAGCTCACCAATCACGTAGTCTGCTTCCAGCGCACGGATACAAGAAGATCCCCATAGATTTAAGGCAAAGATGAAAGAATAGAAAAACCAGCGCTTCCGGAGACATTTGTGGTATAAAGATGAAAAAATTCTGTTCCTTTATTTGTTCCTCTTTAAAATCATGACACGGCAGTGTGCACATACAAGGATACACGGGGTAAATCCAAATTTTTTGTGTGGGTATACCCTTCACTATTGTTAGATATTAAATAATCCCCATCGCTTGCTTCTGCTTAAATGCCCTACTATCAAAATATAATATGGGAAACTATTTAAGTTTTCTATAAATTTCTCCCAAAAGCCTAATATCTCTCTCAAATAAAACCGTAAAGCAGACTAAATGCATACCAATGTTTATTGCTAATGGTACATAGTATAAAAATATTAGGTGGCCCATATGAGATGTAATAAACTTAAAACAAAATAGAACTCTAGAGCAGTGTGATCAAAGCTTTAGCAGTGACAGCTCTCAGGCACTTGTGTATCCCTTGGTGATTACTTCTGAGGACTTTGTTTATGACCTTTAGACATGGGTTGGAAATACTTCTGAGAATGACAAATACTTTGTGAATTAAAAAATCCTGTATTTCAAAATATGACCGAAATATTTTCTTCTGTAAAATGGGCACATGCAACATGCCCCATGGCCAGATTACGGACCATTAGGGGTGATCCACAGGGCAACTTAACCTAGCTAAACTTAGTTAAACTAAGGGATAAACTTTTGAAGGGAAAATTTCCTTACAGAGCTTGACAGACATTCCTGTCAGGATGGTTATGGATTTGATTGGACGGTTTAGTTGACTGTCATGACCTTTTAGATTAGGTATCCTGCATAGCCTCCAACCATTCCGGATTCGGCAGGATAGTCCCATTCTTTGGGTGCTGTCCTACCTTCCCAGGCGGTAGGGAGAATGTCCTGTGCTGTCCCTCAATGTCCCGGGAGACGAGACTAACCAATAGGAGAAGCTAATGCCCGCTGGCACCACCTCATCATATTGGAGCCCTGAGGAGAGGAGGAAACAGGATTGTAAGGGAATAATGGAAAGGTGAGTAAAGTTTTTTTGTTTAATAACCAGGAAGGGAAAGAAGTCATAATATAAATGAGCATGGAGGACAGGGGGTCACAATATTCAGAGGATTGAATAATAAGAAATACATCAGAGAGGGGGCATAATAAGGAAGAGGGCACAATAAGAGGGGGAGCAGATAAGGGGCATAATAAGGAAGGGAAGTAGATAAATGGGGAACAATAAAATGGGAGGGGGAGCAAAGACTGGTATAATAAGAGGTGGGGGCAGAGAAAGGGACCACAATAGGAGGGCAGGGGGAATAAGGCATTGTATAGGGTGAGAATATACTATGTAGTAATTATTATTATACTATTATTCTAGGTATTATACTGTGGGGTGAGATAAGGGCAACCCAGAGGTTGGGAGGTATGATCCAGGGGTGCCCCTAACATCTGCTAAGTGACTATAATTGTTTTTTTTTTTTTTTAGATTTTTGTTACTGCCTTTAATTGTAGGGATCAAATCCGTATTTATGATTGGATCTGTTATTTTGAGTTCCATTTCAGGTCCTACTTTGCTTACAAAGTTTGGTATTAGTTATACTCTTTGATTAAAGAGCCAATCATTTATTAAAGGCAGTGGCCATGTATTTCCACCTAAATGAAGTGTTTGTATTTATCTATAAAGTTATACTGGGTAATTCTATGTGTATGGTAAGGTCTATTGTCCTATGCAACTACGTTGAATTTTAGCTATAAAGATTTTGGTGTTTCTTTGTAACAGTCAAGACAGAGATTACTTTGATTCCTGCAGATTATCCCCCTTAAGAGTTGCAGTTAAAGAGAACCGTCATGTAAAATAATCCCCTAATCTAAATATATTTTCATAAACTACCATTAGAGAGCATTGCCTCTACCCCTTCATTGTCGTCTACATGCCTGTAAACCTAAGCAATGAGGTCCTAAAGCTGTATGCAAATGACCTGTGAAATGTCCAATGAGTCATTAGCATATTCAAGCTGTCCAGCTTATTCATGAGTGGGAGGTACAGCCACACCCCCAGTGCTTGACTGACAGCCTGTATAATGGTGTGAGGCTGTATAATGATGTGCTTCCTGGTGCTGGCGCCCCCTGCAGCCTGTGTGTGTATAGGAGAGATACAACAGCTCCAGGATGCAGCCATGTTATAGCAGAACATGTCAGGTACTTGTGTAGCTGATGTCTGTGTATGGGAGGATGCAGCATGTCAGCAGATGCAGCACACACACTAGCAATGCTTTACTATACATTACACACAGACATGAGCAGGGGGAGGAGAGGGGAGGGATAGCACGGGTGACATCACTGCCTCTGACCATGTGACCAGCCTCATTTACATAATAAAGAATAGATGATTTTATAATGATTAATGTATGAAATAACTAGATAAAGGCTGGGATGGGATCCTTGTGAGCTGCTCTAACAGGTAGAGGTGACAGAAATAGTGACACAGACCTGATGACAGGTGTCCTTTAATGCTAACTGCAGCATCTTGAGAAGTGGTTTCCTCCATCATGACAATCCTCCTGCACACTACCAAGACCAAGCAAACATCCACCTTGATCGTTCGCTTGGTTTTGGTGCAAAACTACTGCAGCTACCAGCTCGCATAGTTTTGGCATCTGGTCGGGAGGAGGCATAAGGATGCTGATTTATCCAGCGGCAACAGAGGCGTAGGACTACGATCATACACCAGAACGTGAGCGCTAGTGTATAATAAATCTCCCCCACTGAGTCAACCATAAACTTTCCTATATACCATAGTCAGGGTCCGGCGTAAGGGGGTGACAAACTGGACATTTGCCCAGGACCCCATGACCTAAAGGGGCCCCCTGCATGTGGAATTTTGTTGGCAAAGGATGTATTGCTCTTTTAACCCCTTAAGGACGCAGGGTATTTTCGCTGATTTCTCGCTCTCCATCTTCAAAAATCCATAACTTTTTCATTTTTCCGTGTACAGAGCTGTGTGAGGGCTTATTTTGTGCGTAACAAATTTTACTTTCCCATGATGTTATTTATTATTCCATGCCATGTAGTGGGAAGCCGCAAAAAAATTCCAAATGTGGAAAAATTGAAAAAAACTGCATGTGCGTCATGTTCTTGTGGCCTCAGTTTTTACGACTTTCACTCTGCGCTCCAAATAACACGCCTACTTTATTCTTTGGTTCGGTACGATCGCGGTGATACCAAATTTATATAGGTTTTATTGCGTTTTAATAAATTTTCAAAAATTAAACGAATGTGTACAAAAAAGAAAAAAAATTTTTTGCCATCTTCTGACGCTAATAACTTTTTCATACTTTGGCGCATGGAGATGTGTGAGGGGTCATTTTTTGCGAAATGAGCCGACGTTCTCATTGCTACCATTTTGAGGACTGTGCGACATTTGGATCATTTTTTATTACATTTTTTATGTCATCTAAAAAGGTGTAAAAGTCGCATTTTGGACATTTGGGCGCCATTTGCCGTTCCGGAGGTCACCGCCGCCCGTAACCGTTTTTATATTTTGATAGATCGGGCATTTTGGGACGCGGCGATACCTAATGTGTCTGTGATTTTTACTATTTATTATATTTTATATCAGTTCTAGGGAAAGGGGGGTGATTTGAACTTTTAATATTTTATTATTTTTTTACATTTTTTAAACTTTTTTTTTTCTCTTTTTTTCCACTGTTTCTTAGACCCTCTAGGGTACATTAACCCTAGATGGTCTGATCGCTCCTGCCATATACTGCAATACTACTGTATCGCAGTATATGGCATTTCTGCACACTATACATTACAATGAGCCACAGGCTCATTGTAATGCATGTGCAGAAGCCATGTATCCTCGGGTCAAACGAAGACCCGAGGCTACCATGGCAACCGATCGCCACGCGCCGCCAAATTTAAAGTGCCGCCGGCGACTTTGCCGGCGGCAAAGAAGAGGTTAACACCCGAGATCGGTGCAAGCACCGACCGCGGGTGATAGCGATGGGTCTTTGCTGCGATATGCAGCAAAGCCCATCACTGTATGAAGAAGGCTCAGCCCGTGAGCCTTCTTCATACAACCTTCACAGCTCCGTGGCGGATATATCCGTCACGGAGCGTGAAGGGGTTAATACCCCTTGGTTGAATGCTCGGGTGAAGATGCTTATAATCTATCTCCTGTCTGTACATCTATCTGTCTAGTTATCTATCTCCTATAATTTGTCTATTTCCTATCTATATATCTGTGTAGCTAACCATTTATCTATCTAGCCTTTTGTTTATTTATCTATCTATACATCTTCGATCTACCAATGTATCTGTATCCTATGTATTATATCTGTCTTCTTTCTATTATACCTAGCTATCTCCTATCTATTATCTATACATCTATCAACTGATCTTCTATCCCTATCTATTATTCATATCTATATATGATCTACTTTATATTTATGCATCTAAAAATCCTTCAATAATCTATATCATCTTTCATATTTATCTTCCATCACTAATCCACCTATTATCTGTCTATCTCCTATATAATTATCTTACAGTCCCATATTTCACATTGCCTTACCTACTGCTGTGTGTAATACAAAGTGTTATTATGGTGCAGGGATAAAGGAGCCTCTTACTGACTGTCACTGTTCATAAAATAGTTTTATTTTGGGTCCCCACTTTGAGTTTTGCCCAAAGCCCCACTTTGTCTAAAACCGTCCCTGCTGGCCATAATACAGTAGTCTTGAGTGAACTTGAGACCATTTATCCAACAGCTGAAGCTTGGCTCAAACATTATAGGATTCCTACATGCGGACCTTGTGAAGTTCTTGGACCAGAAACATGGGCAGAAAAGAGACCTAGTGTATCTTTTGTGGCCATGGTAGTCATCTCATGTACAAGGCCATGGAATCCACAGTTATGTACATGAGCCCATAGAAGAGAATGGAGGCATGTGCTAGCCACTGAAACACTGGGTAGCATATGTCCCAAATACACGGACAGTGACCCTAAACACAGCAGCAAATCTATAACATAATGCCTATAAAAGGTAAAGGAACACATGTTTTGTTTTGGCTTTGTTTTTTTTTTTCTGCTGGTCAGATGGCTCTTAGGAGTTTTACCTTTTTTAGTGATTTTGCAACTTTTTGAACAAAAGTTGTAAAACAAGTTGCAAACAGCTTTCCACTGCTTGGCCACAGCAGGTATTGATTTGTGACTTTCACATCTGGAATCAGGTTATGTATCGGGCACAAAAAAAATTTGCAAAAGTGCACAGGTGCCACAAAAAGTTCCCCAAAGTGTTGGAATGGCTCGATAACAACCCAGAGCCCAAACTAGTAGAAAAACTGAAATTGTGGAAAATAAATCAGTCTGCAAACTGGTTGTTGCAAACATCATTTTCCCCTGTAAAAGAGCTTTTGTCTATATTCACACATAGGGGCACATTTACTTACAAGGTCACTAGAGTTCACCAAGAGTGCGCTGTCCGTCTATAATGCTGCGTGCGGCGATTCACTAAGATCATGCACCAGAAATGATGAATGTGTCGCTTCCCCGCTCAGGTCCGACAGAATTCACCATCTTTTCTGTGGTGCACCTTTAACACAGGGCGCGCGACACAATTTGAAAGTTAAATATGGCGCTCAGTCCAAATCATTCGGATCGTCTGACGGAATACCTCCTAATTTGTGTCGCATGGAGGCCAGTGCAGCTGCGCCACAAAAGGGTCGCATGTGACGCAATCCCAGCGCAAGCACTTATTAAATACCTGTGCAGGCCGCTTTAGCCATGAAGAACATGAACAGTCCGATAAAAGTGCGTCGCAAAGCCCTTAGTAAATGAGCCCCATAACGTATGAATTGCATTTAGAAACACAATTCAAGTGCATCCCTAACACATTTAGACCTAAAAGGAACTAGAATAGCACATTTTGCATTGTTAACTGTCAAAACATGGGTTGTTAGTTCCCAAATGCAAGCGTATAGGCCTGAACCCATCTGTATTTGGTAGTAGCTCCTGTACGGTGCGCATGAAATGCATTTCAAAACACAATTCAAGTACAACGTGTGAACAAGGCCTTAGACGTAGTATTTCTCCTGCCATTCAGCCTGGCACAGTGCACCCTAGGGCTGGATTCACACACACGAATAGGAGGAAAGTGTCTAATAACAGAGTGAAAGAGGTTAGTGCCAGAGAAAACACATAAAAGAGAGGCCCATAGATGGGCAGTGCCTGCTGAGATGATGAAGAAGGCTGCCATGTCATGCCACACTTCCTGACTGCATACAATAAGGAAGGCTGAAATCTGAGAAGTGGAGCGCTCACTATAAGATGTGCAACCTCCCTGATAACATATGGACTGCACATATATATGATACAGACACAAGCAGCAGGTCCATATAGAGCACAGCCCTCCATCTATAGACAGGGCTCTCCATCTGCCAAGCAGTACTGCACCATGGTATATGCTCAGCTATACAATAATACAACTCTACAAGCTGCTCATGTGCAAAACTTATCTGAGGCATCTAGAATACAAGTCCAGCACAGAAGTGGATAGAGCCATAGCCTCCTCAGTGCCTGGACTTAGCTGTGACCCATAGGATGCCATATGTATGGTGGGACAAGGCCATGCTGCGCACTTACCTCTGTGCACTGCAGCCGGGGATGTTTACAAGCAGTGAGGTGCACGCACTGTAAGGAGCTTGTCGCTGCTGTTCTCTGCCAGCAGATGGCGCTGCAGCACTGACTGTACTGAGAAGCAATGGCTCCTCCCTGCTGCACGGTGACCTAATGGCAGTGACATCCCTGCTGCGGGGAGACATGGTGTGGGCCTGGTGACGGCCTTATAATGCCTCACACAGCAGGGAGGAAGACAAGTAGTAACCCAGAACTAGCAGTCACATGTATTTCTACATTAACTATTATGGAGGATTCAAATTCCTCCCAATTTTGGGGTGGATTTATGAAAATGAGTGCAAAATTAATGAGGCTATTAATGAGGGCATGAGAGCTCTAGTTTACCATAATCATCCTCTACACCGCTGGCAGGCCCTAATACAGGGACCCCCACCCCACCAGGGGCACATCGAGACTGCCATGGACCCTGGGCTGTATGAATATTATATCCCCTACAAGTCTGATATCACTTCCTACATATAATTCACTTCCTACATGTGGTACTAAAATCAAGCTTTTTGGGGAATGGAGGATGTGTCCCTTCTGCCTGTCTTTAATCTGCAGTTTCAGGACCTTTGGAGGACCTTCAAAGGTCCTGAAATGGCTGTTGTGTACATGTGTATTGAGAGAAGGAACAGCTGTACGAGGATTTCATGGATGAAGGTCCTTCTGGCTACCAGGCTCCTTTAAAGAGGACCTGTCACCTAAATTTTCGGCACTAGGAGCTGCTTACTGAAGTAAGCAGCTCCTAGTGCTTGATCAAACGCCGTTAGAGTGAAACCTCCGGTAACGCTATCAAACACTGCAGCGGGATACAGTGTAATCATCGGACATCTTGCAAAGCTGTCCGATGTATGCATGAGGGGGCGGTCCGAGGCGCTGCCTCTTCCCCGGACCGCCCCGTTAGCTCCATAGGCAGGCACCCAAACCCCGCCCCCTCATGAGTACGTCCTACAGCTTTGCGAGATGTCCGACAATTACATTGTACGGTAACGCTATCACTCTAACACTGCGGCGTTTGATCAAGCACTAGGAGCTGCTTACTTTAGTAACATCTCCTAGTGCCGATAAATGGGGTGACAGGTCCTCTTTAACATCTATCAAGTCTTGAGCCCCTCAGGCTCATTTGCATAGAATCTTTCATCCTGGTCATAGATGCCCTTTAAATTGGTTCTCCATGAATCTGGAAAACCCCTAGGGCAGTGATGGCGAACCTTTTGGAGACAGAGTGCCCAAGCTACAACCAAAACCCACATATATGTCTCAAAGTGCCAACATGACAATGTAAGCAGTAACTTATTGACCCCTGCTATATCACCGGTTTTAATCGTATTGGCGTCCTGAGTTCACCAATACAATAGAAAGATGATGGAGAAAATTGGATTAGTAGCTTTTCTACAGGATCACCTGAATAGGAAGAATCAGGGAATCCAGAGCCGGAGCTCCAATGACAATCTATCTCTATCCACACCTTCCCGTTCCTCCTGTAGTTCTGGCAGCCAAGGATGTTGCTTTAAAATAGTTCTGAGCATGGCACGTCCTGGTCTGCATTGGACCACAGGAGAAAGCCTTGAGTCCTATCTGGCAAACTCTGTGTTGGCCTGGGTGCCCACAGAAAGGGGTCTGAGTGCCACCTCTGGCACCCTTGCCATAGGTTTGCCACCGCTGCCCTAGGGGGTTCCCAAGTCACTCAAGTATTTTTTTCAGGCCTGCACCCAGACGGAAGTCCCAGGAGATCTAAGGATCTGTTTCAGGCAAATGAATGGCCTCCTCAGACTAGGTGACAACAAAGTAAGCAACGTCCCCTGGTAAATGGTCTGACAATATAGATTTCACTGTAGGAAAATTCCTTGTGTAGGTGCTCTGATAAAGGACCCAATACCTTAGACCAGTGATTGGCGAACCTTTTGGAGACCAAGTGCCCAAACTAGATCCAAACCTTCTTATTTAAATGAAAAGTGCCAACATTGTAATTTAAGTGGTAAATTGTAAATTAAGTGGTTAATCTGTTTTGTCAAGGCTTTTAATTGTATCAGCGTCCCTGAGGACACCAAAACAGTTGCAAGAAAGAGGAGAAATTCATATTATCATTGTAGATTCCTTCCAGGGCCCCCTTAAACAGGAAGAATTGCGGGGTCCAGAACAGGAGCTGCAATAATAACACAGCCTTGTCTGCCCCTCCTTGCTCCTCCTGTTGTCCCAGGCAGCTAAGGATGTGTAGCTTTAAAATAGCACTGATCACAGCATGTCCTAGGTGGCCAGGGACTGCAGGAGGTTTGAGTCCTGTCTGGAAACTCTGTGCTGAGGTGATGGCCTGGGTGCCCACAAGGAGTGCTCCGAGTGCCACCTCTGGCACCCGTGCCATAGGTTCGCCACCACTGCCTTAGACCATGTAATGTTTTAATTCCAGTCACACAGTTGCAAAACTTATTGGAAATTTGCAGCAAACACAATGTAACATTTCGGTCAGACACAGTTTTCCAGCAGAATACTGCATAAACGTAGTGGTATAGCAACAAAGCAACACAGGAGTGGGGTGAATACTTTAATTTATTCCACCACCAATCTGGTATTAATGAATGTATCCTAAATAATATCTGCTGCAGATAAATAATGTGAACAAGGAAAACTAAAATACAGGCGGTACCCTACTTAAAGGAAACCTACCATTTCAGATCGTCGGTGTAAGCTGTAAACACCGAGCACCAGCTCAGGGTGAGCTGGTGCCGGTGCTTAGTTTCGTTAGTGTTATAAACCGCGGTATCGCGGTTTTAACACTTTTTAAACTTTATAGCAGAAACTGCTTCGGCGCTGCGTGCGCACGATCGATTTCCTACATAGGAAATGCCGCAGGCGTTGCACGCGCACGGTAGCGCGCAGCGCCGAAGCAGTTTCTGCTATAAAGTTTAAAAAGTGTTAAAACCGCGATACCGCGGTTTATAACACTAACAAAACTAAGCACCGGCACCAGCTCACCCTGAGTTGGTGCTCGGTGTTTACAGCTTACACCGACGATCTGAAATGGTAGGTTTCCTTTAAGAACACCGGACTTACAGGCGACCCCTAGTTACAAACGGACTTCTGGTAATTGGTAATTTACTGTACTTTACACCTAGACTACAATAAACAGCTATAACAGTTATTAAAGGTGTCTGTAATGAAGCTTTATTGTTAATCCTGGTTCTTATAACAATCCAACATTTTAAAAATCCAATTGTCACAGAGATAAAAAAAAATTGTCTGGGGTTACAATTATAAAATATACAGTTCTGACTTACATACAAATTCAACTTAAGAACAAACCTAAGGAACCTATCTTGTATGTAACCCGGGGACTACCTGTAGTCTACAGACATCCTATAAGCAATGATGCAAATATCACTTACATTTATCTGCAATCGTCAGAAGAAATTGAGATTTAGAAGCAGCTCGTAGCGACTCTCTCCATATATGGCAAGTATATATCAGCTATATACAGGAGCAATGGCTTCCAGTTTAGACTATAGAATTACCGGCCTGCTATCAGCCGAGTCAGGCCGCAGTAAGTGAATCTGTGAATTTGGCATCTACCCAGATTGCTGAGATCAGCCTTGCAAAATATGACTGACCCACTTCCTGTCTTCTCAGAACAAGCTGTCTTGTTAATATAAAATATATTTCATTTTGGAATGGCTGCTATCTTCTGTGACAGTCATCTAGGAGTCAGATACAATCCCTTGTATGACACCCAGTTTCGTGACATGTATATTTTATGACACGTATCACTAAATTAGCCATCTGCTCACTATCTACGTTCTTACAAAGTAGCTGTACGGCAGGGCTGAAAGTAAAATGCTGTCTTCTTAAAGAGGTTATCCATGTTTCTACTACTAAAGATAGTAGAGTCAGGTATTATTTGAAAGATGTTAAAGGAAATCTATCACCAGGATCTAAGATTGTAAACCAAGCACACCTACATTCTGGTGGCAATTCTTTTAGCTTCTTGTGCTCTTGTGCGCCGCAAATGGGGAAAAGATAGAGCATAATGTGTGCTGCTGTACAGTGCTGTTTTCTATGGAGAGTGGAGGGGTCACCCCTCCTTCTCTACAGCCTGGTGGGTATATATGTGTGTGAATTTAAAGCACTTATTTTCCAACAGTTGGTGGGATTTCCCTGATTTTCTTCAGTCTTTTCCAGACTAAAATGTAACATGAGTTTATATAAACCACACTTAAATGCTTAGATTTTTTGGTAGGATTGAGATGGTTCTGTGACCTAGTCTTAACTGGCAACCAAAAGTGAATAGTAGGAAATAGTTTTTTTCACAACAAGTGTAAAGGGGTTGGCCTAGGACACATTATACATGCACCCACTAGCCTTTTAAATGTCTATAGAGCCACTGGTCTATTAAATTTTTAGACTCAGAAGGCAATGGGGACTGGAAGACACGTAGCCCACAGGGGAGGGGGAAAAAGAAGCCTAAAGTCATGCTGAACGGAAAAGGTAAAGCATCGGGACAACCAGCACTACAACAGATGCTTGGTTTACACCTAAGATCTATGCCTTTTTATACTTTGTTTCAGTCTTTTATTTTCTAATAAATTCAATCAGCAAAAAAAAAAAAGTCATGTCTTTTATCATTTCATCATCTGCAAATTGCTTAGGAACGTGTCTCTTTTGATCCTCTTATGGGTGAAGTTTGCATGGATTGTGGTATTTTGGAACATAAATTTCATAATATACTGTATTTCCATTAACAAATAAAATGTTTTTTTCACCAATGGAAATTTTTTTGGCCGTATACACAGAATAACCGGTAGAGGAAAAGGTAAAGTGGACTAAAAGACACAACTAATGTTGAACAATGAATCAGACATTGGATAGAGGGTATCTAGAAATGGCATATTAGGTGGTGGAATTTGGTGTTGGAATAATTCACCATTCACCTGGCTTGTATTTGCACAACTTTGACAGATGAACATTAACTGAAAATTTGCATGGCCATTGGACAGCTGCATATGATGTGTTTCCCCTAATGATAGTCAATAGAAGAAGAATTGTTGAGGGTCGAGATGAGCCACCACCATTGGTATCTGGCGGCTTCTTTCCCCAACAAGAGCACATGCATAGCTCACATGTGTCTGTGGTTGCTGTGAATAATGGCTGATCAGCTTCACAAAGAGAAAATTACGGGCAGCTGTGTGAACTGTGTCTTGGATTTCACAGAGATTGATAACTGAAGGACAGTAAGTAACTAATAGGCTGCTGTAATCATGCAATTCGTGGGAAAGCTGAAAAGACGGGCAAAGGCCTAAAGTTGGCTATTTACAACCATAAACTCCTGGTAGAAATTTGCTTGGCCGGCAGTTATCTCTACTGAGCTGGAACAAGATAAACTGTTGCCAAACTTGTCCCATCACTCCTCGGAACAATAGAAGCAAACCTTGTTTTCACCACGTGAAAATGTCAGGAACCATTGTGTTTTTTCCCCTTCTCATAGTAAACCGATTTTCATTTTTCTTTTGTTTATAAAAAATGCGGTCAGATCCTTGAAAAAAAAAATAATATTTTTTTCCATCATCTATTCGTATGATATGAACTACTGATAGTGTAGTGGAGATTCATATCTCCCAAACACAGCTCAGTCATTGTCCTGGTATTTGCATTTGGGCAAAACCTTGCATTGTGTTTGATCATTTTAGTATAATAAAAGATCAATGTTTAACTATTTGGATCAGTATATACAGATGATAAGAACTTGAAAGGAAAATGATCAATAATTGATGGATATCTGCTAGAAATACCAAGTCTGATATAATCTATACATAAATACATACTAGGCAAATTCACATTGTACTATTACCGTGTAAATAAATCCCATACAGAACATGTCATCTTATACAGATACACATATTTAGTTGTGCAGCCCCCTTCCATCCAAGCATCTCATGCAGCCTAATGTATTACGCAGAAAGTAAAACCAAATCTTATCTGGCTCCTTCCGATGCATACATTATTTATTACTTGACTAGGTATTGTTTTAATCCATATTATGAAAAGAAAAATTTTCAGATCACTAGAGGATTTCTAAGCAGCTGACGTCCCCCGGGGAATTAAAGGGTTAATTCGATTGTACTTAGCGACCTTGACTATTTACTGGTAACATGTTCTAAACACTTCCATAGCAGCGACTCGCTGCACAACGTTCAATGTGTCAGCAGGTTTATTTTTTTGTCCTCGTTCAGCCATTTTGCAGCAGGTTATATAAAGTGGCTTTAAAATGGTTGCTGCAGTTTTTTTGGGAAATCGAATCGAAGCTACTGAGTCATAGAGACTGACGTATCTGTGTCTGTGTATCCTCGGTTAATATCATAATCAGAAAATGATTATTAACACAGCTTGAAGGTCAAATGACTATTTTTAACTCTGACAGAACTTAGGCGTACGTTTACCTGGATTATAATAATCATTGGTGCAAGATCAAGATTAGCAATGAAAATGTTCTCTTTAGTAAATAAAACAGAGGCTACGAGGCTTTAGAAACGTCGGTGTTAACTACCACAGGCCGCCTATTTCTTCTTTTACTTCCTGGCAGCCATTTTGTGGTTTGCAAACTAACTCAAAATGGCTGTAGCTTCGAGTCTTTGTTCTTTTGTCTACCGCAGACCGCAGCGCATAGACTTTAGAGAATACAGTCGAGAAATTAGATTCAGATGTTGTTTAGTATATTAGAATAGGGACATTTATGTCAAATAAAAGCCTTATCAGGGTCTGTCAGTGTCTATCCGCTTCAGTTGTTCTTTGCAGCCTCTATGCAGCGTTAGTTCCTAGCAACACTCAACCGTCTGGCAGAAAAAGTGTTAAATTGTGTTTACTAGCCAGCGGACACTATGCCGCTTTTTTAATGTATTGTTGATTCGCATATACTAGTGTAGGAACATATTATGCATCTATTAGGAAGCTACGGCTACACTTGAGAATGCACAGCACGCAGCTTTGTCTGCACACGGATGAAAACAATAAATCATTTCCCAGAAGAGAAAACAACAAGCAGAAAAAGAGAAGAATATGCCTTCTGTTGAAAGCATTTGCTACTTGCCTGGTGGAAATTTTTTCTAGAAATAACATTATCTTCCCCCAGTGTTAAAATCATTTAGCGAAAATTTTTCCGTTGCCACAGTAACAAGGCAAGGGCCCAGTCTAGAGAGATCATCACGAATGCAGAATCTCGGTCTTAAAGGAGCTTCGCAGCAAATACGCACACACAGCAAGACAAGGAATGTGGGGGAAAAAAAAAAGAAACAGAAAAACACCCTGTTCTGTCCGGATTTGGATTCACAACATCGAATCATCCTGTGTCAGTCTAGCTATTAACCCTTCCACCACCACAGCGGCCTTTGCAGGCCTCAAAAAGTGATTCAGCAAATGGGGGCAGTGTTATGCATTGCACAACAAGGCAAAACAAGAAACAGCCTTGAACAAAAAGCGTCTATGAAAATCAAAAAAAAATTTTTTATACAAGAATGAGGCGCAAACGTCCTTGAAAGGGAAAAAAAATGTCATGATAATACGCTTTCATACGGATTTTCTACGTAGCAAATAATAAGCAAGGGGTTACTGTCACATTAAGGCCTCACTTGATCTTTTTTACTTGACTCTTTTAATAATAAAAGGGAACGGCTCAGATCTGTTTCGATTTATACAGCTCAGCTCATTAAAATATCTTGCTCTAGTTTTTTTTTTTTATTAAATTTGACGTTGTATTCTGAACAATAGGCAATCCAATATGTAACCGGAGAGCAGTGAACAGTTAACATGTGTAACAAGCCATCCGCCATACTGTGCCATCCGACATACACCTTTCACACAGAAATTAATTTTCTGCAACCGAGCGAGAGATGAGGTGCCTAGAGGTCATTTACATAAAATCTATTTCTTAAAGGCAGATGGCATCTTGTTAAATCAGCATCGGTAACTGATACAGCCAAAAAGATCGCCTATGCTGTGACACAATACTGCTTCACGTATGTCTAAGAACGTATAGCAATCTACCTATATCCTGTCTTAGATTTGAGTTTTCATTAAAATTAGACATATTCAGACTTGGCGCTGTTTGTGCGTACGAGAACGACAACAACATGCACTTTCAACCTACCTCTACGAACCATTTAAGGGACTGTTAACACATAAAATACTTTCAGTCTTCCTGTGTGTTGCGCAGTTAGGGAAGAATCAAAAAATAAACCTTTTTTTATTCGGTCCACGCTTCATGGGTATGAAGAGCTGTCGTTGGGAAAATCAGCTGTACAGCAGCTCGGACGGCTGACATTCACGAGAAGTGGATTTTCCATTAGGGAACGGATCTCCGTAGCAATGATAATCCACCTCCGGGTTTTCTTCATGCTGTGTCCCATTGATCGGCAGCTTTGTATAAATAACGGCAGGACTGACCACTGCAAAGGGCCACTTCTCTGTTCCCCTGGAGAACCAAGCATTTACCCATAACTTCCGCATGTACGAGGCAAGCTACAGTGCTATGCAGGAGTTAAAAATAGATTTTTTTTCCATTCCTCCTACCTGCATTGCAAGCATATTAGTTTTCAAGCGGTTTAATTTGATATTCACATTAATTAACAATACAGCATACATTATTTAGCTGGGTAAATACAGGACAGGATTAATACCATCACGCAGCCGTTCACAGATCTTTTTTTTTTTTTATAAGCTTATATTGTTGCATGAGATGACGGTTATAATGCCGGCTGTAAAAGGGGGTGATGCAATGTGGAAGTGAGAAGACAGGAGGTGCAGTATGTTATGTCAGGCTGAGTATTTACATACTGACAGCAGCGTATAATGGATTCGGAAGCATAGCATGCAGAATAGGAGGCATTAATCCTTGCTGCCATTTCAGCCTTGCAAGAGATGCATTCTGCAGCAACGCTTAGGAAGAAGGATAGAAGCCAGCTCACCTTAAACGCAGTAAGCAACTAATGATGTGGATGACCGGCAAGCCATCGGAAGATCCGGATTGAGGAACAGAAAGCAAGAAATGCAAAAATAATAATAATAAAAAATGAACAACAACCTTTTGACTCAGCTGCTTGTTCCCCAGATGTTAGGTGACAGGCTTCTGAAAGATACCAGCTTCGTCGCCTTGTACAGCTGTGCGTATGACCATTCCGGGGCTGATGCTGGGTGCACACATATTATGTATGACATCCTTCTTCAATCTGCAAAATAAACCCTACTGCTTGAGCATGTTCTTTGGGAAAGGGTACTGTCCTCTTCAGGCAGGCTTCACAACAACGCCCTGCATTCGGAATCATTTGCTGCCTTTTTGTTTTAGTTGTTTTGAAAGCAGCAGTTTAAGTTTTATTAAAAGCAATATCCTTTCCACAGTTTGCAAGCCACAGAGATCCAGTCATCTGACCGGCTAATTGTATTTAGGCAACACCCTACTTACCACAGGCTCGGCAAGTGCTAAATATATCAGCATTACAGCTGCTCAGTCGCACAGGAAAATACGTACTAAAGAATTGTTATTTCCTCTTGTGATAAAAAAAAAACAACAACGATTTCTTCAGAACTGGATTCTGCTCAAACATTAAGTAATCCATTGCAGTTTTTTTTTTTCGCTTGCATAATCCGAGTACTCTGACCCACATAATGCAAACAAGTCATAGCCGAACACATACTAAACTGTACGCACCTACTGCCTGTGTATTAACTGTCTGGCTGCCTGCTCTGCATATTTTACTGCACTGTGACCATGAGTTAGTGACGGCAGGAGGAAGAGAATAGATCCTTTCACGGGATTATACAGGAGATAATACTATAATACGTTAGTTTTATGCGGTTGGCAGTAAGAATGTTTCCATTGTACGCCACATTCAATGCTTTTAAAGAGATAGGCATAGTAATAATATTTTGACAGTTTTCACTTCAACATTTGAAATGGTCAAATATCAATACAAACAGATTTTTTTTTTGGTAATTAAAGTGGTTCTGTCACCCATACATACCTAAGAATATCCACTGGAATCCCCCTGATATCCCAGTAGGTGGCAATGGGGCTACAAAGTAAGACAATTATATATACAATGAAAGCTTTTCTTTTGACAGTATAGCTGACCAGATTCAGAGACCTTTATAAGTAAATGACTTGTTGGGTCACAGCAGTGTGAAACGTAATGGGGCTTATTTACTAAAGGTCCGTGGACGCACTCCGTCGGACTTTCCGACGTTTTCAGGTTTTGCACGGCTGTGACAGGTATTTAATAGGGGATTGTGTCGCACACAATTAGATTTTGGCGCGGCTGCGCTGACTTTCTTGTGACAGAAATCGGGGGGTGGGCCATCTGGCGATCTAACTTACATGCACCAGGAAGCAGAAAGTGAACTCCAGCGGACCTGAGCGGGAAAGCGAGGATTTTGGGCGCACAATCTTAGTGAATCGCAGCACAGTGCATGATCGTCGGACAATGAACTTTCTGTGAAGTAAATGTGCCCCAATGTATTCATTATCACCTCACCAGCACAGTCCTGCTCATCGGTATGAAGTTTAAGTACATAATGTAGAATATCTTCTGAAAATAATAAATCAAGTAAAACAGTTTTTTTGTGTTAAATATAAAAGAGCAAATGCTAAACAATAATTTAAAACTATAAAAAAAATTGGATGGAAAAATGGAAAAACCTAAAGCTTGCTGTGAGACTGGTATTGGCACCCTTTACATTAAATCAGTATGGAAACACATTTTGACCTGACTGTGGTAATCTACATATCAGCATCACCAGTGATTAATTGTCGATGGCCATGTGACGTGAATTAGCCAATGAATGATGTGTTTTTAAAAACCTCTTTCTTTGTAATCATGGTGGAATTATTCATAAAACCTTCTGTAGTGTATATGACCATCTCCAAAGACTTTGGTATCCCAGTTATAACAGTTCGCAATGCTATTAAGAAGATTGCCAAGCATGGAACCGTCCAGAACCTCCCTGAATGTGGGAGAAAGAGTAAAATTTACAAGAATTGTGGTAAAAACTCCACATCAGTCATGAAGGCCAACCTGGAACTATCTAACTAAACACTAGTCAAGCAGAGCTTTATGGGCTTAGGCCAAGTAAGAAACTATTGCTGAAGAAAAGAAATAAAAAGGAACGACTGATCTTTGCCAAAGAGTACCTTGACAAACCACAATCTTTATGATGTCTATGGACAGCTGAAACAGATGTATTTGTAGTCACTTAAACATGTCCTCATGAGAAAAGTCAAAGTACCTACAAATCCTTTCCACCACAAGAACCTCCCCAAGATATAGACTAACCCCTTATCCCACCAATAGGAACCATATTGTGACTATAGAAAATGGGACAGAGAGGTGTGACCAGAGCGGGATATAAACTTGGCTCTTCATTGCTCCCGAAAATTTCAAAAGACCATACCTAGCTAGCTAACTTCCAACCACAAGGAGCGCACTCGGTTCAAAATACTATAAAAACCAACACAAGACTTTATTGATAAAAAAACAACACATAAAGTACTGCATATCCATTTTTGTACTTGATTCTTCTCTTTATAGTATCGACGTAAAGGTATAGCAGATGGCAACCACTCGGACAACCCCAGTGTCATCCTTAATTCTAGGAATTCATATATAAACATACATGTTAATACATAGAACTAAAATAATTTTTTAAAAAAAGGAAAAAAAGATGAGATAAAAAACAAACGGAGAGAGACTATGAGGCTGGTTCTGTCAATCATTACCACTCAAGGTGGATCCCAACTATCAAAATCTGCCCATTTCAATACAAAATGACACAAATCAGGATTCATCTATGTCTAACACAAAAAAGTAACTCCAACCAGATATATCAGAGGCCAATCCCAATCACCAAATTTCCATTGACTGCCATAGATGTAAAAACGTGATTTTATAGAAATGGAGAAAAGCTCAATGCCTCATTGAGGCCTCCTAGGGTACTCGTTCCCAATTGTATGATCCACTTACACTCTCTTTGTGCAGCAATTTCTTCATGTCACTACCTCTGATACCAACCTGTATTTTTTCAATCCCACTGACTTCAAATGTTTTTGGGTCACAGTTATGGTACTATTTGAAATGGCGAGCTATAGTCTTCAACTGACCGATGTGTTTCGCTTCCACTACTTTTTTTTGCCTTTTTAATGTCTGTAATATGTTCTCTCGTACGGACTCGTAATTGGCGTGACGTCAATCCAAAAATACCAACGGACAACCGCAAATGGCATAATAAATAACTCCTGTACTGCTTAAAAAGATATAATCTCTAATTTTGAAAGTTCTTAATCCATCCGCTGAGGTAAACTCTTGGGATCGTAATATATTTGGACAAGAAACACAGTCCCAGGGAGGAAACAGCCACATCTCAGCATCCCATCACTGAAGTAATTGATTTTCTGTGGTATATAGAGGCTGCTGACCATGATCTTTCAAATTCCTAATTCTTCTCGATGTTATGGCTGCCCGATTTTGCAATGCTTCTTTCAAATTCATAGCTGTTTGTAAGACAAGACAATGGGGCAGATTTACTTACCCGGTCCATTCGCGATCCAGCGGCGGGTTCTCAGATGCTGATTCGTGTCTTCCGGCGGTTCACTAAGGTAGTGCGCCCGATGTCCACCAGGTGTCGCTGCTGCGCTGAAGTCCGCCGAGGTCCGCCTGAGTTCACAAAGCTAGGCTGGGTGCAGGTAAGTGCGTGTCAAGAGACACATTTTTAATAAAAAATACGGTGGTTTTTAAGAATCCGACGGGTTTTCTGACAGCCCCTCCCCCCCATTGCATGCATGCCAGCGCCGATGTACCACAAAACCCGGGGCGATTCAGCGCAAAATGGTAATTTTCGGCCAACCTGATGTAAAAACGTGATTGGGCCCTTAGTAAATGACTCCCAATGTTTAGTAAAGATAACTCTCATCTCTTGGAAGGGAGAAACGAACTTGGGATCCAGCACTCCAAAGAAAAATTCCTATATTAGTTAAAAAGTCATTTTTATTCCATCCATTAAAAGAGGTAAGACATCGTCAGATGCGTCCTTCTTAAGCGACCTACGAGTCTCGTACGAACATATCTAGTTCTTAGTCATGGTCATCTCTTCCCATTTGTTGTATGTAGACATAAATCTAACACAATTATCTTGATTATTCTTTTTCTCTTTTACCACAAGTAATTAATTTTTATTTCCCTTCCTTGCATTACTTTAGCCACAATCCAAAAATCGTTGTTTTAAATCTTGGAACTGTCTCTCAAAACTCCCATCCAAAGAGCATAAATGTCTAGCCCTCAAAAATTGTCTGTTAGGGATAGCTTGTATTGTGGACGGGGATGGACCGAGTATGCATGCAGCAAAGAATAGACTGATGTAGTCTTTCTATACATATCGGTCTGTATCAAACCTACTGAATCTACATCAATCTTAATATATTTATATGTTAATTTGAGGTTATAATCATTTTTATTCAATTGCTGCATGAATTATATCAGCTCATCCTCCATCCATTGCCATATAAACAGTACATCATCTATATAATGTAGCCATCACTGCTCATGGTCTGTAGCGGGCACACCGCCACCAAACATTCCCAAAAACCTAGAGAAATCCTTAAAAACAAAAAATAAATAAGAATCAAAATATAGGAGCATGACAATCGGCCCCTTGAAATCACTGTCTAATGAGCTTGATATCTTGACATAAGGACTTGACATCTGCTGTTACCAGCAGGTTGAGGTTTAATTGAGATCTCATTGATCCTTGAAAGGATGTCCATGCTGTCCCTTACAGCTTACAACACGGATCACATAAGCCGCCCACTCCTGATACTATTGGACGTCCAGGAGGATCAACGGGATCTTTGTAGATGGAAGCGTCCTTTCCCCCAGTC
Source organism: Engystomops pustulosus (assembly GCF_040894005.1). NCBI lineage: Eukaryota > Metazoa > Chordata > Amphibia > Anura > Leptodactylidae > Engystomops > Engystomops pustulosus. Next base: position 188,019,854 of record NC_092413.1, on the reverse strand, counting down.
TTCTCTGTATAAGTTGTGTCAGGTAGGACACTTGATGAAAAAACACAGTGAGTGCAATTTCTCACCCTGCTGTCTTCTGGAAAACACAATATACACTCAGCAGAGGCCATTAGATACTATGGGAACACCTCCTGCTCTGTGCTTGACATCATGCATCAGACGTCAGGAGATCTGGATAGTGATGTCTGTGGTTGCAGGACAATCAATTACAGTGAAAAGGGAGAGAGAGCTTGACTTCAGTGTTATATATCTGAATATCTTATATATATCCTTCTTAACTTTATACAACCAGTTTAAATCTCACTTCAAAGTTGATTTTCTGAATGATGTTATCACACTGGGTTAGGAAAGAAACATGATCTAGAAGGTGTTAAGCAGCTTGGCAACATACGGATTGTGGTTTATTAGGTCAATTTCTGCTGACAGGTTCCCTTTATTTACAATAGAAAGGAGTAGAACTTTGCTGGAAATAGGGAATGTGCCACAAATTATGTAAATATGGCATATTTTTGCATAAACTAAGCCTCACTCATATTGTTTTGTATGACTATGTTTTTACTCTTTCACTATGCAATGTCTTATTTTATTTCTATATACAGGCAGTCCCCGGGTTACGTACAAGATAGGGTCTGGAGGTTTGTTCTTAAGTTGAATTTGTATGTAAGTCGAAACTGTATGTTTTATAATATATACATATGTTATATATATTTATATAGATCCAGACAAAAAAAAATTTGGCCCCAGTGACAATTGGAGTTTAAACATTTTTTGCTGTAATGGAACCAAGGATTATCAATAAAGCTTCATTACAGACACCTTACAGCTGATCATTGCAGTCTGGGACTATAGTAAAAGAAGAAAAAAACTTGGCACTCCTCTTTTTTTGGTGTGAAATCAGAAGATTTTTATTTTATTCTTAGTGAGATTTGATTAAGCAAGGCAATCCAAATAATAATTTTTTGCAACGTTTCGGTCTTAATTCAGACCTTCATCAGGCACGGATTGCTAGGTATAAAGGGTGTATAAGGAGAGTGCAGTGCTGTGACTGCTTCAGCGCTTAGAGTAAGGTGTAGAGCGGGGTCTCCCGCTATAGAGAGAGGCGCCTCTCTCTATAGCGGGAGACCCCGCTCTACACCTTACTCTAAGCGCTGAAGCAGTCACAGCACTGCACTCTCCTTATACACCCTTTATACCTAGCAATCCGTGCCTGATGAAGGTCTGAATTAAGACCGAAACGTTGCAAAAAATTATTATTTGGATTGCCTTGCTTAATCAAATCTCACTAAGAATAAAATAAAAATCTTCTGATTTCACACCAAAAAAAGAGGAGTGCCAAGTTTTTTTTTTTTTTTTTTTTTTCTTCTTTTACGGATACGGGTTGGTAACCTACTTGTGCACCCGCCAAACTCTAAGATTTCGAGTGACGTGTATTCTTTCTACTGGGACTATAGTAAAGCATCCAGAGAGCTTCACCAGAGGTCAGAGGGGTCTGTCTGTAACTATGGGTTGTCTGTAAGTCGGGTGTCCTTAAGTAGGGGACCGCCTGTATTTCCCATGATCTCTAAAGCTCTGCGGAATATGACGGCTGATCTTTTCTTCTGAAGGGCTATGCAAAGGGGGTCGCTTGGCATGGGCTGTATATAACTATCATTATTTAAAAGACCTGGAGTGTGGTCTATAATTTTTGGGATGGGTTCATATTTATTTCTTGTAACTTAAATAACTTTAATTTTGGATGTGGTTTCTACAAATGGCCAGTGTGAGGAAAAAGTGTTAAATGACTATGCACATTGCATTTTGGTCCCAGTTTTAACCCCTTCCCAATGCACGCTGCAATAGTACAGCACGCGTCGGGTGCTGGTGCATGGAGAGGACTGACGGGCTGAGCCCTCTCCATAGCCGGTAAGTCTTTGCTGCATATTGCAGCAAACACTTATCAGTAACACCCGCAAACTATCACTTTGCCGGCAGCTTCAAAAAGATGACGGCACATGGGCTGTGTCAGCCTCGGGTCTTCGGAAGAAAAATACCCATATGGTGCCATACTGTAGAACCCTAGGTGGTCTGAAAAATAAAAAAAATAAAAATAAAAAAGTGCAAAAAAGATTATAATAAAAAACCCTAAAAATTCTAATCATCCCCTTTTACCTAGAACTGATATAAATATAAATAAATAGTAAAAATCATAAACACATTAGGTATCGCCGCGTCCGAAAATGCCAGATATATCAAAATAAGTTTTTTCACTGCATTTAACCCAGTTACGGAAAATAGCACCCAAACTAAACGAGCTTTTGATCACTTTTTATTGAATTTTGATTTGTGCCATATGATTTTCATATTCTGCAGTGCTACAAAGAGCTTTCAAAATCAGTCCATGTACCCATTTGGCTCACAATCTAAATAACCTATCAATATGTTTTTGGAGTGTGCGATGAAACCGGAGGACCCGGAGAAACCTGACGCAAACACGGAGAGAACATACAAACTCTTTGCAGATGTTGGCTTGGAGTCTCCTAAAGTCACAATAGGGTAGTTTTGAGTTGTCAATGTTGTATATTTTACTGGTTGCCTAGCTAAACACATTGAAAGGCAATGGGGCTCATTTACTAAAGGCTCCGCGGCCGCACTTTTGTTCGACTTTTTCCTTTTTTGTGCCGAATTCCCCTGGGATTTTGGCGCACGCGATCTGATTTCACGCGACAGAAATCGGGGGGGGGGGGGGGGCGTGGCTGTCGGAAAACCCGATGGATTCGGAAAAAAAAGTGGAATTTTAAAAACAAATTGTGTCGCAAAATCAACCACTCACATGCACCAGGAATAGGTTGGTGAACTCCGGCGGACCTCGACGCAGCAGCGACACCTGGTGGACATCGGACGCACGACCTTAGTGAATCGCCGGAAGACCTGAATCCTCGTCGGAAAACGCGCTGCTGGATCGCGACAGGACCGGGTAAGTAAATGAGCCCCAATGAGTTGTATGTGTCTCTTAAATGCCTAGTTATGATTTTTGTCAAATACAAGATACAATCATCTGACAAGTAAGTATTAGGTATCCTGATAAAACAGGAAGAACTTACAGAGAGAAAAAGAAAGTAGACTGACAGATCAATGCAAACAGTGTTTTTCCCTAGACATCGATCTGTGTCTCTCAGGGTATTAATATGCCAGTCTGCATGAAGCCCTCCCTCTATCCTCTTCTGTGCCTCCTTCCTTGGCAGCACTCTGAGAATCATCAGTCCATCCATGGAATGGAATAAAATGGCAATCTTGGTACCCAAACCTCAACAGTTCTCTTTCCACCATGCAGCGCCCATAGTACGTAAGACCACCATATAGTTAATTACTTACAGACAGCACCAAGTACCTCTATGCTAATTCAACAACGCGGCACAAAACCCCTCACTGAAGCAGCACCAAATACTACAGTGCAGCACAAAGTTCCTCCCCAGCAGCATCAAGTAACATACTACAGCAAGAAATACCTAACACCAGTGTTGGATATTAGAATGCAACACAAATCACCTCCTAGTACCACAGTGGCTTGACATATGATTCTGCACAAAAAAATTCTCAGAAGCATCACACAGAACATACTAGCTCACCCATGTACTAAATATCACTGAGCAGCACAAAATACCACCCTAGAAGCAACAACTACCATCTGCAGGTATGCAGCACATACCATAGCACATTGCTGCTCAAAATACTCCCTCAGTAACACCAAATGCCTCCGTAGAAGCCCCTCATCAGGTCTGTTGAGTCTAGAGCAAATTCTGACAAATTGTGAGCATACCCTAAATCAGTGATGGCGAACCTTTTAGAGACTGAGTGCCCAAACTACAACCAAAATCCGCTTATTTACCATGAAGTGCCAACATGGCATTTCAAGCAGTAACTTATTGCTACGTGTTCTTCAACATCATTCAATTGTATTGGCTCTCCTAAGGCCACCAATACAGTTGAAAGAAGGTGGGCAAATTCAGAACATCATTGTAGCTTCTCTCAAGGAAGACTGGTGGGTCCAGCAGGATGACCTCCAAAGACAATCCAGTTCAGTCAACACCTTCTCACTTTTCCTGCAGTTTCAAACAGCCAGTAAATGTCGCTTTAAAATAGCGCTGAGAGAAGCATTCCTTAAGTTGCTTGGGACTTCAGGAAGATTTGTTGGATGTGGTCCTGTTTGGTGAAATTGAGACGAAGGCCTGAGTGCCCACAGAAAGTGCTCTGAGTGCCATCTCTGGCACACGTGCCATAGGTTCGCCGCCACTGCCCTAAATCAAAGTGCAAGTCTTTAGTGATCATACATGACTATTTCACTGTTGCATCACTTATGCTGGGGAAAGAACAAAAGAAAACAGTCTCTCTTGCCACCTACAGGTTGCTACTGATTAAATAACTTTCCTTCATCCATTTTGGTATGTAATCATACCGGTCTGCCTGATTCTTCTTAGGTTATTAGTTTGTACTTTTTCTGTATCTGCATATTATAATAATTTTTTATTTATATAGCGCCTACAGATTACGCAGCGCTGCACAAAGCATGTCAAATTGGTCCCTGTCCCCAATGGGGCTCACAATCTAAACAACCTAACAGTATGTTTTGGAGTATGGAGGAAACCCACGCAAACACGGAGAGAACATACAAACTCTTTGCAGATGTTGACCTGGGTCGGATTCAAACTATGGACCCCAGCGGTGCAAGGCATTAGCCCAAGACCACTAAATACAGCCCTCTCCGTATGCAGGACTGGCTTTGGAGAGAATGACTAAGTATGTGCTCACCCATCATATGTGTAGACCACTCCTCCTATAGCTGTCATATGTGTAGACCACTCCTCCTATAGCTGTCATATGTGTAGACCACTCCTCCTATAGCTGTCATATGTGTACACCACTCCTGTCGCTGTCATAAGTGTAGACCACTCCTCCTATAGCTGTCATATGTGTAGACCACTCCTCCTATAGTTGTCATATGTGCAGACCACTCCTCCTATAGCTGTCATATTTGTAGATCACTCTTCCTATAGCTGTCATATGTGTAGGCCACTCCTCCTACAGTAAACATATGTGTAAACCACTCCTACTACATCATATATGCAGACAACTCCTCCTACAGCATCATACACTCACCGGCCACTTTATTAGGTACACCTGTCCAACTGCTCGTTAACACTTCATTTCTAATCAGCCAATCACATGGCGGCAACTCAGTGCATTTAGGCATGTAGACATGCTCAAGACAATCTCCTGCAGTTCAAACTGAGCATCAGTATGGGGAAGAAAGGTGATTTGAGTGCCTTTGAACGTGGCATGGTTGTTGGTGCCAGAAGGGCTGGTCTGAGTATTTCAGAAACTGCTGATCTACTGGGATTTTCACGCACAACCATCTCTAGGGTTTACAGAGAATGGTCCGAAAAAGAAAAAACATCCAGTGAGCGGCAGTTCTGTGGGCGGAAATGCCTTGTTGATGCCAGAGGTCAGAGGAGAATGGGCAGATTGGTTCGAGCTGATAGAAAGGCAACAGTGACTCAAATCGCCACCCGTTACAACCAAGGTAGGCAGAAGAGCATCTCTGAACGCACAGTACGTCGAACTTTGAGGCAGATGGGCTACAGCAGCAGAAGACCACACCGGGTGCCACTCCTTTCAGCTAAGAACAGGAAACTGAGGCTACAATTTGCACAAGCTCATGTACCAATTGAGCATCGTTGCAACGCCACAGCCTACCTGAGTATTGTTGCTGACCATGTCCATCCCTTTATAACCACAATGTACCCAACATCTGATGGCTACTTTCAGCAGGATAATGCGCCATGTCATAAATCTGGAATCATCTCAGACTGGTTTCTTGAACATGACAATGAGTTCACTGTACTCAAATGGCCTCCACAGTCACCAGATCTCAATCCAATAGAGCATCTTTGGGATGTGGTGGAACGGGAGATTCGCATCATGGATGTGCAGACAACAAATCTGCGGCAACTGTGTGATGCCATCATGTCAATATGGACCAAAATCTCTGAGGAATGCTTCCAGCACCTTGTTGAATCTATGCCACGAAGAATTGAGGCAGTTCTGAAGGCAAAAGGGGGTCCAACCCGTTACTAGCATGGTGTACCTAATAAAGTGGCCGGTGAGTGTATGTGCATATAATCTACAAAAATGAATAAACATAAAAAATATAGGGGGAGATTTATCAGAATTATCCCACCTGACACTCTAAAGAATGGAGGATGTGCACCATTATATGCATATTATCCTGTACATTGTACAGCTTAATTGGTATAGAAAATTTCACTGTGATTCACAGTACACAGAATGAATCGGCAGTCAGGGGTGCGGAAGGGGACAGCAGAACGACAGGACTAGGGATCTCTCATCTCTAATTCCTGCTATGTACTTCCACCATGTGGTCAGCAGCTACTGGGACGGATGTGTGTAAGTGTATAAATGTACATATCAGTGCATAAATGTGTGCGCACAAGTGTGCAAGTATACAAATTTGTATATTTTCTGAAGGGTTATGGGGGCCCCATTCAGATGTATGCTATGGGGCCCTGACTCTCCTAGTTACGCCCCTGTTTCTATTTACTTATGGCAACCAGAGCACAGTAAGCAGCTCGTAGTGTGTTTTTTTAGGCAGACAGGTCCTCTTTAAGTTTGTTTTTACTTAAAAGCTCAGTAGTGTAACAGCGCCCCCACTCTTACTACCAATGTGCAATAGCAGAGGACAAGCATTGAATTACATTGTATACAGTTATAGGTGTACCAAAATTTTACTTAATACCGTCTCTCATTTATGTATAGTTTTCTTAGATATAAAAAAAACCCAGTTGTCCGTGCTCAGATTTTCAATTCAGTGTGCCGCCATGTATACACAGCTAAATTGAATGTGTCCCTGGCGCACATCCAGAAATGACAAAGGACAGAACTGTTCTTTGGGATAAACCCAAAGGAGATCAGGACCCTAGTTACTGACATTCCTTCAGCTGTTGGCAGAAGCAGTCGTGGGCTCCTCTGGTGCAGTCAAGTAAAATGAGCAGTGTTTCTGAAATCATTTTGAGTTCTTCTAGTTTACCACAAGGAGCATTGTTTACCAACCAGTTATTGTATACAGGCTGCTCCCGGGTTACGTACAAGATAGGTTCTGCAGGTTTGTTCTTAAAGGAAACCTACCACTTTAAAATGCCAGTTATAACCCACAAATACCTTGCACCAGCTCAGGGTGAGTTGATGTCGGAGCATATCTTCACTATTTGCAGAAACCACCGTATTCCGTTTAAAACAGTTTTATTCTTTTTATTCCAACCCCCCTTCGGCGCACCACGATATGTGCTCGTTGCACCATGCGCACAACTATGTGTGCGCCTTATTAGGAGGTGCCGGAGAGCCGGTGACGTCACCGAGCTCTCGGGCACACTCGCGCCTGAGCAACTTCGCGTGCAAAGCCGGCCAGGATAAAAATTTGAGGTCTCGGTGATGTCACCGGCTCTCCAGCACCTCCTAATAAGGCGCACGCACAGTTGCGCACATGGTGCGACGAGCACATATATTGTGGTGCGCAGAAGGGGGGGTTGAAATATAAAGAATAAAACACTTTTAAATGGAATATGGCGGTTTCTGCAAATAGTGAAGATATACTCCGGCATCAGCTCACCCTGGTGCAAGGTATTTGTGGGTTATAACTGGCATTTTAAAGTGGTAGGTTTCCTTTAAGTTGAATTTGTATTTAAGTCGAAATTGTATACTTTATAATTGTAACCCTAGGCAATTTTTTTTTTGGTCTTTATGACTATTGGGTTTTAAAAATGTGATTAACAATAAATCTTAATTACAGACCCCTTTGATAACTGTTATAGCTGTTTATTTTAGCCTGGGACTTAAGTACAATAAATTACCAACATTTACATGTTTTACACAATTCCTTTTGTTTCAAATATGTTTATTATAAAATAACAAACAGATGGTAAACTTATGCAAGTACTGTAGGTAAAGTCATTACTAGACAGCTTATACCTAACGGCATGAGTAATAATATGATCGAACAGACACTCATGATAAGTTTTTTTAGCCAAGTGACGATAAGAAAAGACACATTGGGGGCACATTTACTTACCCTGTGCGCGGTTCACTAAGATTGTGCGCCCGATTCCCTGCATCTGTCGCTTCCCCGCTCAGGTCCGTCAGAGTTCACCATCTTCTTCCTGGCGCATGTAAGTGCATTGGTTACGACACAATTTTAATCTTAAATCCCACACTCAGTCCAAATCGGTTGGATCGTCCGACGGCCTGTCCCCCGATTTCTGTTGCATGAAAGCACAATTCCTGTCCCAGCGCCGTAATCCCCGAAAACCATGAACAGTCCGACGGAAATGCAATCTGCAGACCCTTAGTAAATAAGCCCCAATGTCTTTATAGCTTGGACATGTATTGTGCATTCCAAGGCCGATATAATGACCTCCCGCACTTTCAATGTGGAACGAGCATTTGATGTTAGTAGTCCAGAAGTCTAACAAAACTCTCATAAAAGGTGACATGTTGTTATCAATGGAAGTAGTCCACAAAGTGACAGTAAGCACGGTGGCTAACTTAATCCTGCCCGCCATTGCACCTCCACAAGAAGATGAGAGGTGAAGAGTACATGTCAGTTATAGCTGAATGGTCCAACAATTTAATTGGCTCAATCGTTGTAATCTCAAACCTCTGAAGGATCTGCCTGTCAACTAGAAACATATCTATACTAGAATAGAAGTTGTGGACTAGCAAATGAAGAATACTCCAAATCCCATATAAGTCATGTTGGTTTAGCATGTTAAAAAGCCCATGTGTCTGTCTAGATATGACTGTAGAGCAATCAATTTGAGGGTTGGGTGTGATGTTAAAGTTACCTCCTATGATAAGATCACCTTGCTTGTGTTTCATAGTTATCCTGAATACCTTGTTTAAAAAGCTTAATTTGGGGCAAAAACTGACACCAAAGTATGAGGAATATTGTTTATACAACAAACCAAGGTATCTTGATGCCTGCTACATCCGAAACAAGTTTTACTCCTTGGAACGCTACTATATTTCTAATAGCAGACAGTTTTTTCATAATGTGAAAAGTAAATATTAGGAAAAGCAAGGTGTTTGAACATGTGTGCATCTTGCTAGAGGTTTGTTTCTTGTGCAAATAGTATATCACCTGCAAGACAATGCATTTCCTTCCACAAACAAGGAAGGAAATTAGCCCTCTAGCGTTAATGGAGATCGTGTGGAGGTTGCCTGCTCCTGTCCTCTACCTGTGCAAAATTGCACAAGAATCAATAGCATCTGCATCTTTAGGATGTGCATGCTATTGATAATAAGAGAGCTGCCCCGAGTAACATCTTTGACCTCCTGTGTAGTGCCCTCTTCAGGACCCTGCAATGTGATGATGACATCATCACACGTTATGAGTAATTAGCAGAAACCGGAAGCCATGCGGCAGGAGGAAATGGAAACCGTATTAGAGGTAAGTGATTTTATTATTTTAATAAGGACAACTGTATATAATATTGTAAGGGGGCATAGTTCATATCTATATCTCTGTAATGCAACACAGTATATGTCTATTTCTTCCTGGAAAAGGCATGTTGTAGATAGATCTATCTCTGTAAGGGGCACAGTATATATCTTTATCGGGGCACATTATATACCTATGTCTCTATAATAAAGTACAGTGCATATCTATTTATATAGATCTATCTCTATAGTATAGAGTATATACAGTATATACTGTTTCTATCTCTCTGTACAGGCATTACCCAGGTTACGTACAGGATAGGTTGTGTAGGTTTGTTCTTAAGTTGAATTTGTATGTAAGTCGGGACTGTGAATTTTTTAATTGTAGCCCCAGTCAAAAATGTTTTGGTTTCTGTGAAAATTGAATTTAAAAAATGTTGGGTTAAACAGGATAAACAATAAAGCTTAGACACATTTGCTAACTGTTACAGATGATCATTGTAGCCTCATATTAAAGTACTGTACAGTAAATTACCAACATCCAGAGGTCCGTTTGTAACTGGGGGTAATCTGCAAGTCAGATGTTTTTAAGACGGGGACTGCCTGTATATATCTATATCTCTCTACAAGAGTCATGGTGTATATAGATCTATCTGTAATGAGGCACTGTATATATCTATATCTATTTGGAAGGCACATGGTATATGTAGATCTCTTAGTAATGGGGCACAGTATATGTCTATCTTTCTGTAAGGTGACACATTATATATCTATCTCTGTGTAAGGTTCAAAGTATATATCTATATCTCTCTGTAAGGGGCATTGTGTATATAGTACTTTGTAAGGGGCACAGTATGTATCTATATCTCTTTAATGGGCACGATATACATCTATATATCTGTAATATGGCTCAGTACATATAGTCTCTCTGTAATGGGGCACAGTACGGCTCAAACAAGTTTTTGTTGAAGCAGTTGTTTAAAACTCTCCTGGGCTGGATTTATATGGAATGGATTTGCAGGCTGGTAGGTTGACAGTCCATTTCACCTCCCTATTGAGCTAGGTCAGGTTTTGTGTTGTTCAGCACCTTGGACACAGGTGGTGGTAGCAACCCAATCAGGCAGGTCAGCAGAAGGGGAGTCTGAAAGGAGGCTGACAGGGTGCACTTGGTTCTGGTGCTGTATTTATGTATTGAGCTTGGTTCTGGAGATGTACTTATGTACTGCACTATTCTAAATATAATTCATGGCAGGAACTATATTGTTATTTTAAAGATCCTGTACATTTTTTAATTAAAGAGTGGGTCACTGAAAATAATTCTGGGGAGGCATTGTTTAGACAACTTTGTGTGATGTGGCGCTGTTTACACTATGATCCATTCATCCAGTAGCACTGTATGTAATATTTTTAATTTTGAGATGACTATAATGCTACAATTGCTATAATTAATTTGGCGGATATTGTACATTGCACCTCCTACCTTATTAGATGAGAGGAAGATAAGGATGGAACATGGCTGCTTGTGCTGTATATTTCTGTGCTTAGTATATTCAGGACTGGTATTTCTACAATATAATCAATGCTATTACATATATATTATATATTTACGCAGTTTATCCACAGCTGGTATATTTGTATATGTGTAGTATTCACTGTTGGTAATTGTGTGAACATTTTAATCTACATAGTATTTTCACTGCTAGTATACATGTGTGTATTATATTCACTGTTGGTATATCTTCATATAGCAAGGCATACTGTTGGTATATATTTGTTTGAGGCATATTACTTACATACACTACTGGAATATATTAATGTATGTACTGGCATATATTTTTGTGTATACTACATTCATGGCTGGTATTTGTTGATATTTTGTTATATTCACTGCTGGTATATAATTATGTATGCACTATATGTACTACTGGTATGTTTGTTTGTGTGCAGTATTTATTGCTTTTAGATTGTAGATACCGTATATACTCAAGTATAAGCCAACCCATGTATAAGCTGAGGTACCTATTTTTGACACAAAAAACTGGGAAACCTATTGATTCGAGTATAAGCCTGGGGTGTGAAATGTATTGGTCACAGCCTCCACACAGTATATAGCTAGCCACCCCTGCATCTCAGTATATAGCCAGCAGGTCCTGCCCCTCAGTATATTGCCGACAAGCCATGCCCCCTAGTATATAGCCAATAGACCATGTCCCCTATTATATAGCCAGCAGCCCATGTCTCCCAATATATAGCCAGCAGCTCCTGCTCCCACTATATAGCCAGCACCCCTGCCCCCTAGTATATTTCCAGCAGCCCATGCCCCCGAGTATACAGTCAGCAGCCCATGGCCCCTAGTATATAGCCAGCAGCCTATGCCCCCTAGTATGTAGCCAGCAGCCCATGTCCCCCAGTATATAGCCAGCAGCCCCCTTGTATATAGCCAGTGCCTTCCCCCCACTATATAGCCAGCAGTCCCCTAGTATAATAGCCAGCTCCTGCCCCTTAGTATAATAGCCATCAGCCCCCTTCCCCAAGTATGCCCAGCCAATAAAAAAAAACATCTATACCATTGATGGCGAACCTTTTAGTGGCCGAGTGCCCAAACTACAACCCAAAACCCCCCTTATTTATTGCGGGGTGCCAACCAAAAATTAAAGCAGTAACTTATTGCTCCCTGTTCTTCAACAATGTACGATCATATTGGCCTCCTGAGGACAAGACGGAAAATTTGAATCATTTTAGCTTCTTTCCAGTGTCCCATCTGTACACAGAGAATTGTGGGGCCAGCAGAAGGTCTTCCAAAGATAATTCGGTCCTGTCTTCTCATTCTCCCTCTTCCTACAAACCCAAGTAGCGAAGTATCACTTAAATATATGACTTAAAGCCGCATCTTTTAAGTTGTTTGGAACTGCAGGAAGATTCTTTGAGTCCTGTCTGGTGTGCTGGGGTGATGGCCCGGGTGCCCACAGAAAGGGCTCTGAGTGCCGCCTCTGGCACCCGTGCCATAGGTTCGCCACCACTGCTCTATACTCACCTTTCCGTCACCCCCCGCATGTCCTCTTGTGTCTTCTGAAGCTCTGGCTCAGGGTTCCCGTGCACTACGTTGCATAGACCATGACCACTTGCTGATATCATAGTATGTGTCAACTTTTTTATGGAAAGAGTTTTAATGTAACGTGTTGTTGATTTTAATAAATTAAAATCTTCATTAAAATCCCAGCTTAGGGGTTCAAAGTTCAGTGTGCAGTTGTATCAATGACTAACAGTATTCTGGACAGAACTACCATTCTGTCCACAGACTGTTTTGTGAGGAGTTCACTTTAAATTGAAGGTGTTCATGTATAGTATTGTGGCACAATATCTTAAAAAACTTTTTATTAATAGTCTCTTTTACCTTGGTAAATTAATTTTGTATGCCCTTTATAGTACACGAAAAACATATTATTTTTTGGCTAACAGCCACCTGGATGTCTTTTACACTATTTACCAAACAGTTAATTTCCGTTTCAGAAAGTACTGACTGAACCCATTAATTAGATAACAAAATAGAGAGTAAAGAGAAGCACACCAGGCAATTTATCACAAGATAGAGCATATTTATTAATGCATAATCTTTATTCACTGGGATTCATTTTATCCAATTACTGAATGGCTAATAAATGTACACTTGGTAGGCAGAAAACCCATACTATGCTGAAAACTTTTAACTTACGGGTCTTTCTCTGTAATAGTCTGGTCTTGTACATTGCACTGATGTATTTTTTGGTTTGCAGTAAAATGATAAAAATGACAAACAAATTTTCCCTACACTGTACTGAAGAGATGCACCAACGTCTAAACAGTGCCAGCTAGAGTTGTGCCTTTTGGAAGAGAATAGTTTGGCTTTATGTTATGCTTGATATTAAGGGGATTACCTTACATGTTTTCCTCATCCCATTCTGGAAAACATAATTTGCATATTTCCCAGAATCCCTTGCAAGGAGGCCTTAATTGCCAAAGACTCTTTAAGGAGAACTCTTACTTCCTAAACCTAAACAAATGTTTTGAAATATCTAGATCTTTTTATGCATACATTGGATTTTCATATAAAAGACTTCACCAGTAAATGCTGTATCTCCAGCTATCACAAAAATGGTGGTCTTGGATTCCTCTTGTGTAAAAGTACACATGCATGAGCACAGCTCCATTTACTTCTGGGAGATGATGTGCCCTAGTCCCATAGAAGTGAAAACATTGGTAATCATACATGTGAACTACTCATTCATCAATTACAGGGGATTTTTTGTGGCTACCGAAAGTGCCAAACCTGTGAGGCTTCATGTCCACAACCGTACAAATTGTTGCTAGCTCACAGCCCTCGTTGACTTCTGTTAAACACGGTCATTATGCGGTGAGGCTGACTTGTCACACGATTGTGTTCATGTAGCCTAACCCTGTAACATGGGTTATAGAAAGACCAAGGCAAACAGAGTGAGCACTGGATATCCTCCCTCCAATATTTTGGGTTTCTACTTATCTGCCCTTCAGCTATATGTGAAAGCAACTATAAAGTATTAAAGATCTGTCAAGCAAGACCAACATCTACCCTGCATTTGGTTTTTCATCTGCAATAGACCTCAAATGTTATGACATATGTTGTAGAAACACAGACTTGGTAACACAATCTTCATACAAATATATGGCAAATCCATATGTTACATGTGGATTTTGTAGAAAATGTAAATGCAGATTTCGCAGTGGATTTTTCCAGTACAATTATTCATCACCATCTACATAAGATTTAAAACACTAATTTGTTATATCAAAAACAGGAATTTGTAACTTTATGGGCCTCATTTATCACAAATGCACTATTGTGCACTTTGCCTGTAGAGGTTGCAGTGTGCGACTCATGAAATGTGTCACACAGTCTTCATGAATCTGGCGCCCCCTGCACTGCTCTGACAGAGGCCACCAACAGTTTTTTGGAGACACTGTATGGTAAATGTGACACACGGTCTGACTGTGCACCAGAACGCCCCTTTCAGTGTAGAATTTTGTGTCACTTTCGGGAATGGTGCTGCCGTGACACATTATAAATACATGTACAAGCAGTTTGCACTGAAAAGAACGTGCAAAGTCAGACAGAAAACAGGTATAGGAACTTTAACCCCTTCCCGACGCGCGCCGTACTAGTACGGCGCGTCCCGGGTCCCGGTGCATGGAGAGGGCTCGCGGGCCGAGCCCTCTCCATAGCCGGTAAGTCTTTGCTGCATATTGCAGCAAAGGCTTACCGGTAACACCCGCGATCGGTGCTAGCACCGATCGCGGGTGTTTTTTCCGCGATCGCCGCCGGCAATGCTGCCGGCGGCTTCAAAGAGATGGCGCCGCATGGGCGCCGCCATCTTGTCGTGGATCGCTGCTCCCCGATGACGTCACGGGGAGCAGCGATCCGTTGCCATGGTAACCTCGGGTGTTCCGAACACCCGAGGCTACTTCGTTTTAACCCATGCATTACAATGTGCTAATTGCACATTGTAATGCATGGGGAGTAAAATCCACATATACTGCCATACTGTAGTATGGCAGTATATGATAGGATCGATCAGACTACCTAGGGTTAGAGTACCCTAGGGAGTCTGAAAAATAGTAAAAGTAAAAATAAAAAAAAGTTAAAAAAAAAAAATTATAATAAAAAAACCTTAAAATTCAAATCACCCTCCTTTCCCTAGAACTGATATAAAAATAAATAAACAGTAAAAATCATGAACACATTAGGTATCGCCGCGTCCGAAAATGCCCGATCTATCAAAATATGATAATGTTTTTTCACTATCTTTAACCCCGTAACGGAAAATAGCGTCCAAAGTCGAAAATGGCATTTTTTTGCCATTTTGAAAAATATAAAAAAATTAATAAAAAGTGATCAAAAGGTCGTACAGTCCCAAAAATTATAGTAATGAAAACGGCATCAAAATTCGCAAAAAATGACACTATCCACAGCTCCGTACACCAAAGTATGAAAAAGTTATTGGCCCCAGAAGATGGCAAAATTAAAAAAAAAATTTTGTACAGGAGGTTTTAATTTTTTTAAATGTATGAAAACATTATAAAACCTATACAAATTTGGTATCCACGTGATCGTACCAATCCAAAGAATAAAGTAGACATGTCATTTGGGACGCAGAGTGAAAGCTGTAAAATCCAAGCCCACAAGAAAACGTCGCAAATGTGGTTTTTCACCATTTTCACCGCATTTGGAATTTTTTTCCCGCTTCCCAGTACACGGCATAGAATATTAAATACCGCCACTACGAAGTGCAATATGTTACGCAGAAAATAAGCCATAACACAGCTCTTTATGTGGAAAAATAAAAAAGTTATAGATTTTTGAAGTTGGTGAGTGAAAAATGGAAGTGAAAAAACTAAAAAAGGCCAAGTCGTTAAGGGGTTAATAAATGTGGGCCAATCTCTCCAGAATATGCAAAGCTTCTGTTGCTATGACTCAGCGGCCCCATAACAACGGAAGAACCTCAACGGAAGAAGCATCAAAAGAATACAAGAAAATGCAAGTAATCCACCCATCGTATTCTAGTAACATCTTAGCTTGACTACGTTCACCATGCTTTAGAAATCTGCATGGTTCAGCTGAAACATTACTGAACTTGCATTTTTTTGGAATCTTCATAAAAAGGAACTGAATTAAGGGGCGGTTTTTGCACATTCAAATCAGCATATAAAATCTGTGCATAATATGTTTGCCTTGTGCAGCCTTAGAAAACCACAATTTTCGGTTGAAACCACATAGTATAATAAATTGAAGATATGACCAGAACATCAGATAACAGTGTTAATATGTATGTACAGTAGGTGCCTGATTCGCAAGTGGTTCTCCACTATGGCCTTTCCTTTACTCCTCTGTTCTAGGTCCACTTTCAGCAGCATACCTGTCAAATGCCCCACAGCAACATTGCTTTCTAATAAATTTGTGTCTCAATTCAGTACATCGCAGTCCATATACAACAGGGCTAAAACACTGTGCAAAAGAAAAAATGATAAAATTTGTCAAATCGAGAACGATATACTCAGTTTTCCCACCTATCCAAATGTTCATCATTGTTGGAAGGATGTGTAGTGCAAGCTGTAGTCCGTGAATCAAGATGGTCCTTCTTGCTTGGTGGTTGGATGTTGTAAAATGTCCAGCACGTTTTCCTTCTCTAAAAATAATAACATAGCATCCCAAGATAAGGATCACTAATATGATAATGAAAGCCAGACCAGCAACTCTTGACAATATGTTTGTTAACGTAGTTGGACAATTTGGATTGAGTCCTACAATAAACTGGTGACCTCCCTGTATACTTCCATAGATGAGTGATACCATAGGGTCCAGGAAGGCAATAATCCATAGACAAACAATTAGTTTAGACTTAAAAAAATGAGCAATTCCAAAGTATTTAAGAGGCCAGCAAACAGCTATGCAAGTGTTTAAAGCCATTAAGGTGAGAGTCAATAGCACTGCCCTTCCAATTATTATCTGCAATGCAAAAATGATCCAGCAAACAAGGATCGGGGCATTGACCTGCAAAGCTCGGAGATATGTAGTTATAGTTCCAAGGCCAAAGAATAATGTCAAGCATATCAGGTGGTGGCACAGGAAGAAGAAGCGAACTTCGTTCTTGAGGACACTGTCTCTCCATACTGTGTGAGTTATTAGGACGGTGAATACGGAGCAGATAAGGAAATCCAGCAGATAAAAGGAAGCTTTGACCGTATATAGTTTTAGACCGAAGCTGGAGTAATTAGTTGTGTTCATAGTTTAAAGTTCATTTAAATCCTAAAAAACAAAGCAGACATTTGTTCTTTCTTAAGACACGTTATATATACTGTATAAGAAATTTTTACAATCTATTATAAGGACACACAATACATACATAAAGATCTGATAACTATCATATCTCACCGCATGCGATATCTTAGTACAGGTTAGAAATCTTGCTGTATATTGCCGGGATGTCTCTATTAGTGTATTCCCGTCATAGATCCATTTTAATTTTGACAGGTGAGGTGAATGTAGGAATGATGCACATTCATCACTTAGAAACCAAATCTATAGCTCCAGGAAGAGTATCTAGGCAGCCTGATTTATGTGACATTATATACTGACACTTTTCTGATTAACTGCTGTAAAATGTGACTCGGCAGACTTACCTGGTGGAAATAAATCGCTGTTGGGCTAGCTGCTTGAACAAGTAAAAACAGCATGCTACAAAAATACAATAATCCATATTTCTCTCACAATATACGTTATCTCATCAATATCTCCATGGTATGTCGTCAAGATAACATAATATGACGTATAAGAAGAGACGTTAAAACTGGCAATATAAATTATATTGGAAGATTTTCATTGGCCCTACACGTCAATGACGGCTCTGCCCACTGATTTTGGCAGGAAGAGAGGTCCATCTGACACACGCCTAAATTTAACTGAAAACAGATGTCAGGGAGAGCAGTGGACACTTCTTTTGTTTTTTGGGGAAGATAATCCATTTTCAGAGGCCTCAAGGGCTTCCTGTTTTTTACCCCCCCACACACACTGGCCTGAGCAGATGGTTGGAAAAACTATTGGTCAGCCTAAGTAAAAAGATTGACCAACATATACTATTGTTATATAGTTATAGTTATTGCTCCATTTTTTAAGTAATGTTTGGTCTTTTTTAGGCAGAAAAACACTTTATGTTATCGTTCCCAAAAATTTGGTGGTAACGATTTTTATGCCAAATTTATTATTACCTTATGCCAACATACTGGACTAAAGTAATACAAGTAGGAGTTGGCTTAACAAACAGTGATTCTTTCTCATTTGCTTATTAATTTACACCTAGTTATATTACTTCACACTTGTTAATTGATTTATTGCTTTATTGCTTCTCCACTGCTTTACTGCTCTTCCGGGCCATTTTGGGTGTACAGAGGCTCGAGGCTCCTTGTTTGCGGCCTGTGTGTCTTTGGAGTGTAAGCTAACTCAAATACTAATGATTGCATAAAACACTGCCTGAGTTTTTCATTTTTGGGCGGTCAGCTTATATACGGGGCCTTCACTACCACGGATATGTGCCTATTAAACAGCATGGAAATGTATGCTAGCTGCAAAAACAGAGGTTTGCATACCTTACCCAAACATGTGTGTGTGAAAGAGGCTAAGTCTGGCAGCGGCTAAGCCTCCGGTGAGCCTCTCAACTCCAACGGAGGACGGTGGGGCCTCAGTGGACCAGAACAAGACAGTATTACTTCTCTTTTTTCTACAGAAGCTTTGGTAACTATGAATAAAATAATTTAGCCCCATTCAGTGTTTACCCATGATGCATCCTTCACAATTTAGGTCTGGAAAATTAGGAGATGGACCCACAAATTTTTCGGATAAAAGCTCTCCCAAGCCAGTTGTAAAAAAAAGTTTAGAATCAGGGCAATGGAGAATGCTGACCCACATCCTCTCTGTGTTATATTGCTTTCCTCAGTAACTACTGTATATACTGTTTAAATGTGTGGGACCCTAAATCCCCACTGTCTACCCCAGTGAAAAAGTTGAGGAATCTTGTGACTTCCTGGTCTAGGTTTAAGACAGGATTAGTACATTTTAGATTAAAAAGTGTATAGTAAAAACTTAAATTAAAACTTAAAATAAGTTATCTTCATTTACATTCATTGCTTCTACTAAATTTAACAATTACTTATTCAATCAGTATAAAATTTAATGTAAAGTCTTTATATTGGGTAAAAAAAAAAATTGCGAATTTTGCTATAATTATAGCTTCACGTGTTAATTTCCTTCTAAATATGAACCCTTATTTACCAAATTAAAATTTACTGATAATTGTAGGTGATCCTTCCAAAAAATGGCAAGATAAGCCTTTCATTTAAAGGACACCTGTCATCAGGTCTCTGTCACTATTTCTGTCACTACTACCTATTGTAGCAGCTCACAAGGATCCCATCACAGCCTTTATCTAGTTACCTCATACATTAATCATTGTAAAATCATCTATTCTTTATTATGTAAATGAGGCTGGTCACATGGTCAGAGGCAGTGATGTCACTCCTGTTACCCCTCCCCTCTCCTCCCCTGCTCATGTCTGTGTGTAATGTATAGTAAAGCATTGCTAGTGTGTGTGCTGCATCTGCTGACATGCTGCATCCTCCTAATACACAGAGACACAGACATCAGTTACACAAGTACCTGACATGTTCTGCTATAACATGGCTGCAGCCTGGAGCTGTTGTATCTCTCTATACACACACAGGCTGCAGGGGCGTGGCCGGCAGCAGCAGGAAGCACATCATTATACAGGCTGTCAGTCTTGCACTGGGGGTGTGGCTGTACCTCCCACTCATGAATAAGCTGGACAGCGTGAATTTGCTAATGACTCATTGGACATTTCACAGGGCATTTGCATACAGCTTTAGGACCTCATTGCTTAGGTTTACAGGCATGTAGAGGGACAATGAAGGGATAGAGGCAATGCTCTTTAATGGCAGTTTATGAAAATCTATTTAGGGGGGTTATTTTGCATGATGGGTTCTCTTTAAGGCTTTGTGAGATTAAGGCTTGTCTTTTACCCAGGACTGGGTACGGTACCAACCCAATACAATACTATCATGTATAAGAACATTACAAACAAGTTGCTAATTTTATTATTTAATTTTTAATGGAAATCCCAACAACCTAAAATATTAGTTGTGTTGACCTCCATTTCATGTTGTAGCTGCACTATTGAATATTAACAGAGATAAATTGGTGCTATTGTCTTAAATTTGAATTATCTGTGAAATTCGGTTTTTCAACTTCAAAACTTTGTTACAATAATGGTTACCAAAATGTATTGTGTTAGCCTAATCTCCAGATCCAGGTACGACAATAGCTTATAACTAATTTTTAATTGTTCAGTTAAAGCAAACTCTTGCCCATTAAGTCATAATGACAGTGCTACATCGCTGTATTGCTCCAATCAAACTCATCCAACCCGGGGATAAAAGGTTTTGTAGACATATATATGATGGGAGATGAAGCTGAGTGAGCTGTTTGCTTAGGGAAACAGAGCATATTGTGGAAACAAATCCAGATAACAGTATTGGCAAACACGGATCACACTTGGAGGCATAGCTACTGTAAATGGTCGTGTCCCCAATCAATATTGCATGATAGAGAAAAATCCATCTCTATGACAATGTGAAAAGCAGACGATCAACGCCACAAATGTGCAAGGGCTTGCAGAAAATGCATTGAGGTATTAGAGTATCTGCATACGTCGCAGATTGTTATGTGGATTTAATCTGCATGTAAATCCACATTAAGTAGGTGCGCTTTTTTGTGCGCTTTTTCACACGCATTTGTGTTATTTCTAATTAATTTTTGATGCAGATTTACAAACGTTTTTTTTAATTTGTATCCATTCTCAGAATGTCATTGCCAGGAAAAATCTGCATCAAATCCACCTCAAAACAAAGTTTGCTTGTGGCTTTCAGATTTTCAGAGTTTTCACAGGCCCATAGACAATGTAAATGCAATGTAAAAATATATTGCACAACAATTTCCGTGTGGAAAATAAACTTCTTTCTCTGCAATACTTTTTCCAAATCATATTCGCTTTGAAGGAAATCTACAACCAGGATTGTAAACCAAGCACACTTACATGCTGACGTGTGCCCCCTCTGGCAGTATCTGCTCTTCTTTAAGCTTCTTATTTTTTGCTCCAGGCTAAAGGTATGCAAATGAGCCTGGGGGGCTACAGGCTCCAAAGGTGTTTATGGAGCCTGGAGCCCCTAAGGTTCATTTGCATAATTTATAAAGCCTTTATTTCTTAAAAAAAAAGACGGGCACACCTCAGTATTTCAGTGTGCTTGGTTTACAAGCCTTGATCCTGGTGGTAGATGTCCTTTAAGGACACATCCCTTTTTTGTGTTGTTGGGTTTTTAGTTTTGACAAAATCAATTGGCGAAATCTGTGACCCACATAGCCAGTGATTGCCTGAGCAAGCATTTTCTGTGGACGGACGGGGCATTTTCTGTAGACCAGGATGTGAAAAAGAGTGTGGAAGTGGAGCAGTGGGGTATCAGTAAGGCTGGGTTCATGTAACGTTTTAAGTATGCATTCAGAGTATACGTCAGGAAGGCTTCTAACTTATACACTGAGCATACCCATTGACAAATACTGGTAGAAGGAGGCAGGATCAGTATGCAACATATCCTCAGTCGGCCCCTTTGCAGTGAACTCGCAAAATTCAGAAATTAAAAAAGTCTCCTTCCCTAAAATATTCCCCAGTTTATCATACCAAACAGCACTGTCATTATTGTTATTTTATATACAGCCCCCTTATGTTTATTTTATATACAACCCCCTTTATCCCCAAGGATTCATAAAATACAACCCCCCCCCAGCGATTCCTGATGTACAGCCTTATGTGGGCCCCCCCAGGAGCCATGGGCCCGGCACTACGCCAGGTATGTCCAGTGTTGGTGAATGCCCTACCTAAAGCTATTGTTCACCTGCACGATCAAATATTGCTACAAAAGAAAAATGCAACAAGAAAAATCACTTCTTCGATCTGCAGTTAATCAATCAGCTGATCTCAACAAGAAGTTCTGATGAAGTTCACTTACAAATACAAGAAGTAAAACGATTCAATCAACTGGCAGAAACATATGCTTACAATTTTGCTTTGATGATCTAGTTAATGTGTGATAGTTATTTCAATGTTTACAGCCCATAAACATTAAACATGCATCTGCAAGTTGTATCACCCAGTGATTTATAGTAAAGCTGTGTTAACTTATGCCTTGTAGCCTCCTTTAAGAGCCTCATGGCGTAACTTGAGGGGCTGCAGAGGGTGCGGTCGCACCTGGGACCAAGAGGCTTAGGGGACCCATCATTTGTCACTTTACCATATGAGAAGACTATTACTATAAACCATACATTGTAGTCGGGGGCCTGGCACAGACTTCGCACTGGGGCCCATCAGCTTCAAGTTACGCCCCTGGCAGTCACCAAAATTCTGGACAAATAAAGGAAGACAGACACGGAAACCCCACAATCAATGAGATTGACCAAGTGCTGGTCGTGCCATTCAACAACGGAATCAGTAAGAAAACATATTGGGGGAGATTTATCATCAAGTTTATGAGGTAAAACTGTTCTAGTTGCTAATGGAAACCAATTAGAGCTCAGCTTTAATTTTATAAACAGCTGTGGGAAAATGAAAGCCGAACTCTGATTGGTTGCCATGAGCATCTAGAACAGTTCTCCCCTAAGAGACTTATGATAAATCGCCCCCATCAAGTCACGAGTATAAACTCGAACTATGTGTGGTAAAGGTTGTGTATACAAGAAATAAATAGTGATATTCTGCTTAAAATGCTCATATGATTGCGGATATGGTTGCAGATATCCCATCTAATCTGACATTCACGAGAAAGACCATTGCACTCACGTACCTGGTATCTGCAGTCTGACCATGTCAGCCTCCTGTCATAAGAAGCCAGTGCTAACGCCTGAAGCTTGCTGTGTTAGTGAACGCATGCTTGTGTTTGTTTAGCTCTTACTGCCCCATAGTGTGTAGTGTTATTGCGATGTGTGTGTATAAGCAGAGGAGGTGGAGCTCTGCATGGACAGGAGAAGGACCACAGTGAGAACAGGATGCGTCTAAGTACCATACAGGATGTGTCTCTGAAACTGACACGAAAAATCTTATGTAGTCATTGCACATGTTTATCACCCATTTCTCATTTATGGCCAAACTGGGACTAAAAAGCAGTCTGGGCACACAAAACCCACCATCAACATACAATATCATCCTCCTCTAACAACCTCCATGTAACCAAAAGATAGCCCAATACTGGCTGCAGAGAATATAGCACCATATCACCTTTCCCCTAAATATTGGGCCAAGAAAGGATAGAAAGTGGTAAATAATAATAATGTAAAAATAAAACACAGCATGGTATATACTGGTAATTTCAGAAATAAAAAAGAATAAAATAGAAAAGAAATAATACAACATGTAATATTACACAGCTACAGAAGTAGCAAAATAAATCGGTGACTCACAGATGATGATTCATTTTATTCTCTTTTTCCAGACCCCCATGAAGACGTCTTCCAGCCGTGACACACGACGAATTTACTCCAGAAACATCCAGGATTATTTTTTTATGGATAGGCCACCAGATCCTGCGCACAATGTAACACCTGAAGCCCAACCTTCCAGTCATAAATATGATATACAAATTAGGAGGACTGGTGAGAAGGGAACATAGTAGCACAAGCTGTAGCCTCATAAAATCATGTTAGCCTAAAGAACTATTCTTATCTGGTGGCAATGAGTCTATTGAACTTGCTTGTTGGACTCACCTTCAGTAGCCAGCTGCAAGAGTAGTATAATAAGTGGCAAGCGAGGGAGGCAAAGGAGAGAATTTTATTAGAGGGCTGAACTGCAGATAGACACTAATGCCTTAAACAACAATGCTTTAAAGGGGTTGTCCACATTCAGCAAATAATTGATATGGTTTGTGGTAGGAAAAGTTATACAATTTCCCCATATACTTTTTGTATTTCATCATTTCCTCACCGTTTTCAAGATCTCTGCTTGATGTCTTTTTTTAGAAAGCTATAGACACGCAGGTGCACGAGAACTTATCACAGAAAGTAAACAGAGCTGCATCAGACTGGGTGGCATGAACACACAAACATTTATTAAAGCTCTAACGGGGCCCTTTAATGCAGAACCCCATATCTTAACAATATAAAACACAAGACACAGACTCTCTTTTGTTGGGTAGAAAAGATGGTCACAGCTTTTTATTTTTCTTAACAATTCCAAAATACTCTTAAACTCGTAAGGCACTTGATTGAAAATCGTTCCAGTGGCCCAGCCGCTGTATGCCAGCTGGCCTCCCAGCTGCCAAGTCGGCCAACCGAGCCTTCACCTCCATCACTCACTTTCCTCCAGCTGTGACTTAATAAATTAAGAAAACAGAATAAATTAACAAGAAAACAAATTAACTAAATATAGGGCGGGAGGGCGGGACCGCTTCGTGCCAGGCATGACAAGAAGAGAGGGAACCCACCCCCTTTTCCCGGCTTAAATCCACATGCGCCTGTAGGCATGGAAAAGTGCTGAGGTAGCAAGGGTGGGGATAAGCTTCTAACCCACCCCTAATTAAAGTGCCACATAACCCTGACCTTAAACTTGAAATAAAACAAGGAACAACGCAGCCACCAGTCTAGGGGCACCTTCCTTACATAGTCAGGTGTACCCCGCATACTAACAGCTTGTGCACCTGCATGTCCATCGCATAACCAGGGACAGACCTGGGACTATCCACTGGAGGTAAACACAGAAGTCTTCTATAGAAGGACAGCAACCAGAGATCTAGAAAACCGTGAGTAATTGATACAGAAAGTGCAGCATCCCTGCCTATGTGCACGGCAGAGGAATAGTTGCGAATAAGCCCCTTGTACCATTCAGTACACCAAGAGGTAATATGTAGCAGTAGATAATGCCTGGATAGGCAAGGGTAAATCTGTTTACTGATGTCATCCAATGATGTTTCATCTTTGTAACTGGAGTGTGATTGGAGAGTGAGACCACATGACCAGGGGCTGAGGAGAAGTGACAGTTAGTGCTAACTGTCAGTTAGAGGAGTGAGTGCTGACAGTCGAGTTAGTGCTGAGCTCTCACCTCATGAGCAGCTCCTGTAACCCAGCTCCTGACAGAGGAGCATAGCAACTCCACACTGAGTGATTCTCCACAATCCACACACACCTCTAGTGAGCTCACATGGAAGACCCAGGACAAAGCTGCAGCTTCCAGCATTGGAACACAGCTACATCCCAGTTTGCATCTGCAACCAGGCTGGTGACACAACTCCTGAGGTTCACTCTCCAAGATCACTCTCAGTAACCCGACCATTTGTACAGAATTGTTTTGCCCGTTGCTGCTGTTGGTTCAAATAAAGGACTGTAAGTTATATTTTTGCACGACATTGCCTCCGTCTGGTCCCTGCTACATCTGTATCTCCATCAAGGGCGCCCCATCTATCATCCAGGACACATACTACAGACACTAAGGGGTTGCCCCAGGGAGAACTAGTACATCAACCTCTTAGGTAATAAAAGAAGGTGGAGTGAGGGGCACTACACAAAAACTTTCACATGAATCAGTCCATCAATGTTTTAGCATATATGAATGCTGGTATCAGATGTCAGCCATATAGAAGGTGAAAGTGGCGCTTTTAGCTCAAAAGAAAGTCCATTTAGGTGCAGCAAACGATTCAAATAGAAAGAAAAAAATAGAGCTGGCACTCACCAATAAAAGTAGATTCTTTATTCCAACACTTTAAAATACATCATTGCGGGAGGGAACAAGACTGCGGGAGACTAACCACGGGCGACGGTCCGTTTCGCGCCAGGCAGGATTAAGCGCTTGTACAGCGTGAAACGCTGTGCACAATAACAAAATCAGTTACCTATTCGGGGACTTCCTCAGGGGTAAGACATGTGACGTCATAGTGTTTCACGCCGCTAGGGCATGAAGAGGAGAATATAATTGGAGAATGGCCATATAATTAAAGGGGAACTCTGCAGTGGACATATCATTAAAGGGGAGCTCTGCTTTGGCCATTTCATTAAAGGGGGGTCTGCTGTGACCATTTTATTAAAGATGGGCTCTGCTGTATCCATTTCTGTAAAGGCAGGCTCTGTTGTGGACATTTATTTAATGGGGGCTCTACTGTGGCCATTTCATGAAAGGGGGGCTCTACTGTGGCCATTTCATGTAAAGAGAGCTCTGCCGTGGGCATTTCTGTATAGGGGGTGCTCTGCTGAGGAATTTCTGTAAAGGGATGCTCTGCTGTGAACATTTCATTAAAGGGGGCTCTGCTGTGGACATTCCTGTAAAGGGAGGCCAGTACGGGTTGTGGTGATGTAGTCAGGCGGAGGAGATAAGGCCTCAGGGCAAAAGGTTGGTTTGGACGCTGGGGGGCCATAGTTGCGTCAACAGCCCAGGGCCCATAGGACACTTAATCCGCCACTGATCACAGATGATTGTTGAAGGCTAAAATACTTTCTATCCCATGGATAACTATTCACTTTTTAAAAATCCCATCCCGCACTGCATAGGGGCGCAGTGTGCACCTTCCTGCCGCTAGGGCTACTTGCTGAGGCAGAACATCTTTGGGCTGCCGGCCTTCCCACTGGCACACCTTGTCGGCGCAAACCCATCCTCGGCGTGACACATTCTCCGCTCACCGGCCCGTCCACCGGCCCACCCGCCGGTACATCTCATCCTCCACCCGCCAAAGCGCATTGTCTTTGGTCTGCTGGCCCACCTCATCTTCCAGCTGATGGCCAACCTGCAGGCCCACCGCATCTTCTTCCCACCAAGCGGCCCTCATCTTCCAAAGTGCATGTAACTATCTGTAGATAAGTTTACATATATATGTTTATATGTGATGCATGTATCTATCTTTATGTGCATATACACTCACCGGCCACTTTATTAGGTACACCTGTCCAACTGGTCGTTAACACTTAATTTCTAATCAGCCAATCACATGGCGGCAACTCATGGTGCATTTAGGCATGTAGACATGGTCAAGACAATCTCCTGCAGTTCAAACCGAGCATCAGTATGGGGAAGAAAGGTGATTTGAGAGCCTTTGAACGTGGCATGGTTGTTGGTGCCAGAAGGGCTGGTCTGCGTATTTCAGAAACTGCTGATCTACTGGGATTTTCACGCACAACCATCTCTAGGGTTTACAGAGAATGGTCCGAAAAAGAAAAAACATCCAGTGAGCGGCAGTTCTGTTGGCGGAAATGCCTTGTTGATGCCAGAGGTCAGAGGAGAATGGGCAGACTGGTTCGAGCTGATAGAAAGGCAACAGTGACTCAAATCGCCACCCGTTACAAACAAGGTAGGCAGAAGAGCATCTCTGAACGCACAGTACGTCCAACTTTGAGGCAGATGGGCTACAGCAGCAGAAGACCACACCGGGTGCCACTCCTTTCAGCTAAGGAAACTGAGGCTACAATTTGCACAAGCTCATCGAAATTGGACAGTAGAAGATTGGAAAAAACGTTGCCTGGTCTGATGAGTCTCGATTTCTGCTGCGACATTCGGATGTAGGGTCAGAATTTGGCTTCAACAACATGAAAGCATGGATCCATCCTGCCTTGTATCAACGGTTCAGGCTGGTGATGGTGGTGTCATGGTGTGGGGAATATTTTCTTGGCACTCTTTGGGCCCCTTGGTACCAATTGAGCATCGTTGCTACGCCACAGTCTACCTGAGTATTGTTGCTGACCATGTCCATCCCTTTATGACCACAATGTACCCAACATCTGATGGCTACTTTCAGCAGGATAATGCACCATGTCATAAAGCTGGAATCATCTCAGACTGGTTTCTTGAACATGACAATGAGTTCACTGTACTCAAATGGCCTCCACAGTCACCAGATCTCAATCCAATAGAGCATCTTTGGGATGTGGTGGAACGGGAGATTCGCATCATGGATGTGCAGCCGACAAATCTGCGGCAACTGTGTGATGCCATCATGTCAATATGGACCAAAATCTCTGAGGAATGCTTCCAGCACCTTGTTGAATCTATGCCACGAAGAATTGAGGCAGTTCTGAAGGCAAATGGGGGTCCAACCCGTTACTAGCATGGTGTGCCTAATAAAGTGGCCGGTGAGTGTATATTAAATTCTGTATGTGTGTATATGCTGTGTATGTACTGTATATACTGTATGTATTAGTGTATAAATGTATATCCGATTACATATATGTGTGCGTATGAGTTTATATCTGTATACTGTATGTATATGTGTAAGACTATATAAAAGTGTGTATATGAGTGTATAACTTTATGTGGTGTATATAAATGCGTGTATATATGAGCGTAAAATGTGTGTGATTATATATATTTGTACACACATGTTTATACAATTTTTAAAGGGGTATTCCCATCTCGGCATTTACATTTAATTTAATTCATTTGCAATATGTAAACATTTCTTCAATTGGATGTTATTAAAAAAAATGTTCCTGTGTGAAGATAATTTCTCATAAATGCAGCCATGTTGTCCCTTAGAAACAAGATAGCTTCCTCGGATACGACCACCTCACATTTAAGCAGCAGACGCTATTGAGTCCTGCCTGACCACCATCATTACCACAGGACAGCTGTGGGTTATGCATCCCCCCCCCCCCGACATTTCCTATACAAACACCCTTTGTGTCTTTGTGTAATCCCTCCAGAAGAGGTGGCCGTATCCAAGGACACAGCCTTGTTTGTAAGGGACCATATCACAATTCACCATTATGGAAAATTATCTTCACACGGGAAAAATTTTTTTTTAATAACATCTAATTGAAGAAATGTTTATATATGGCAGATCAATGAAATTGAATGTGAATGACGAGTCGAGAATACCCCTTTAAGGGTGTATTGACGCATGCGTTTTGATGTTACTTTGCGTTTTCCAGCTTTGAAAGCGTTTTTTCTTCATTGCTGGAAGTGTAATCAGCTGTGTTCACATTGCGATACACTTTCAAAGCTAGAAACCGTATAGGAACATGAAAAGGCATGCATTTTAACAAATTCCCTCAGGGGAAGGGGGGTCCCATTCAGAAATCTGATATCAGGCCCAGCTGCTCCTAGCTATGCCCCTCTCCTGTCCTGCCCCCTGTACCATTAATTAATTGGTCCTTGAGGAAAAACTGTAGAAAACTCTTGTGCCACCTACTCTTGAAATCTATGATGCATTCACAGAATTCAGACGGTTTATGGCAGTAGTTATTGTGATAAACCTCCTTTTCATGGAGATGAATGATCGCTTGTCACATCATAGTTAAGATACCGCACTGAGATGTCATAATGTGCAATTAAAAGTGACATTGCATATAAAATCAAAATCATGTTACGATTATTGAATCTTAATATAGAAAAACTGAACCAGGTTTTATAGCGCCTAGGCCACCCCGGTGCCGCCACTTCAGTTGCCCCATCAGTCCTCTTGCCCTGTCCTGCAATGATGACATACATGCACATGTGACTGGTAAGTTTCAGCTCTGGATGCATAAGGTATATGACCACTGGGCCAGTGATTTACCCCAAAACAAGGTAAAATAAAATCTTATTTCCTATAAAACCCCTTTTAGATTCTAGTTAAGAAGAAACAGTTACCAAATGGTCTTAATATTTTCTTTTAGAAAACTAGTCACATTCAATACATCAGGAGTATGGTCAAAAATAAAAAGACAGAGAAAATAGCGCTACCTAGCGCACGATTACCTTTTTATAAATTGAGGGAGTTAGGATTAAAGGTATACAAACCTTCTCGAGTTGTGCTTAGTAACAGGCACAACTGTAAAGTAACTGCAGCCCCGTCCTTTCCCCTGTGTTGTATGTGGCCTCAGGGGTGTGTAGTAGCAATAAATGAACCTAGGGTAGGTCGTTGATGTACTCCAAGGAGCGTAAATTAGAGCGTAATATTTCCAAAATGGTGTCTGTTTATTGGGAAGATAAAAATGGTGCACAACATTGGGGCACATTTACTTACCTGGTCCCTGCGCAATCCCCGATCCGAAATGTCCTACGAGGATGAAGTCTGCCGGGATTCACTACCAGCGTGCGCCTGATATCCTGCATCTGTCGCTTCCCCGATCAGGTCCGCTGGAGTTCACCTTCTTCTTCCTGATGCATGTAAGTGCTTGGCTTGCAACACAATTTTAAATGGTAAATCCCACGCGTTGTCTGAATCCGTCGGATCGTCCGACACAATCCGATCGCGTGCGACCCAATCCCCGGCGCGATTCCCGAAAATGTTGGGAAACCCGGCGGAAATGCGGCCAGGGGACCTTAGTAAATAAGCCCCATAGTCTTTGTTGTGCACCATTTTTAGCTTTCCAATAAATGGACTCATTTTGGATCAGCGCCATTTCTAATATGTTCATTTTACGCACCTTGGGTACGTTAGCGACCTACCTTAGGTTCATTTATCATATTCAATACATATTCTGAATATTTTCAACATTCCTGACTGATTTATTAGCCTAAATAAGTATATATTAAATAAGTAATACATAAGTCTCAGCACTTACCTTTCATTGGAAAATAGCTCCTCTTGAATGAAGCAACAGGTTTGAATCACAAAATGTACTAGATATATTCTGTGCTGCTGGAAATAGGAGAAGTATAATTGTTTCAACATCACCCACTTCCTATTATACTGTGTGTTTTTGCTTCTCACAATTGATGCCTTCATATCTAGTATTTGTCATATTACCAGTATTAATTATTAAAAGGCTGTGTGTCATTGGCAAAGGTAGCTGGAAATACAGTCACAGGTTAGGTGCAAAATAGGTTCTTTAGGTTTGTTAAGTTGAATTTGTATGTAAGTCGGAACTTGTATACATTACTTTATAATTGTAACTCCAGACAAAAAATAATAATTTTGTCACTGTGATACTTGGAGTGTCAAAATTTTTTGCTGTTATGGGAACAGGGATTATCAATAAAACTTCATTACAGACACCTTCCAGCCTGGGACGAAAGTAAAACATCCAGAGAGCTTCACCACAGGTCACAATGGGCAGAGGGGACCGTCTAGGGTTCATCTATAATTAGGGGACCCCTGTAGTTTGTGGCAATTCTTGTCAGGATTCAGGGCTGGTGGACCTACTGAACCACCACGGACGATGACGTAAACTGATGCCTGGGAGCAGAGTCTAAGTGGTACCCGGTCTTCACCAGAGCCTGCCGCAAACTGTGTTGGACTTGCTACCACCAGGTCGTTCCACAGGCTCGACTTTATCCGCGCTGGTGGCCAAGACGAGGTATAGAGTCGTGAGGCAGGATCGTGGTCGAGGACAGGCAGGAAGTCGAGACAGGTAGCACAGGAACAAGGTCAGAGAAGAAGGTCAGGACTGGCAGCGGAGAAGCCACAAGCCACAAAGATCCGGTGAGGCTTGCAGATAGAGGCTGGCTATTTCTAAAAAGCTGGAATGGCCAGGATCAGCAGCGCGCTGGGCCTTTAGACTGCGAGAAGCCGGCATGCATGTGCCCTAGGAGGGGGGCACCCGTGTCGCATCACGGGAGACCACGCTGAAGCGTGGACAGGTGAGTGAGCCTGCCGCACATGTGAGGAGGCACAGGGAGGCACACGGGTACGCCTGCGACCCGGGACATGGGTTGCAGGAACACCCAGGATAATTCTCATATAGGATTACTGTAGTTCTTGAGCAAAAATATACTGCAAAACTGTATATGCCACAACTGCACAAGTCTGTCCCATGATATTCATCAAATGAATTAGGCGAAACCTAAAAATTCCCCAAAATAAAAATAGAAACACATAAATACCCAATTAAAAATGTAGTTATTTTAGTGCTATCCAAATAAAATGCAAAAAGTTGCTAACTTCCATCAGTATACAGTTGGAGGCTAAAGCTTAAATCTTTATTGAAGAGAGGGGCATAATGACTGTTTACGCATTACCTATCTCATCTGATTTTTGTTATCTAAGCATCTGAACAATGAATATACATGATTTGCCACATTCTCCAGAAATTGTACCGTCTCTCTCTGTGTTGGCAGTTGGGTTACGACCACCACTGAAATCTAATAGTGCTGTCCATGTTTGTTCTGCGCTCCTCTGTACCGCTAGAGGGACCAGTTGTCCCACAGTGCCGGAGTGAACCTATTTGCAGATTTGAGCCTACTCCCTGGTCACACACCTCACCTCATTGCTATTGTTTTACATAGATGACTGCAAGGCAACCACAAATGTAATGTGATGGAACTAGTAATCCCTGCCTCCATTGCTAACTCAATTTCTGTTGCTAAGAGAGACGTCAAACAGTAGCAGCATCAGAGGCAGTCATGCCCAGTGGGTGGTTTGAGCAGTCACCTGAGGCTTTTGGTAGCTGGCCAGAGATTTGATATAAATTGTAATTTTATGTGCAAGATGTGCACCATGCAGTGATAAGTAGAACTTGCAGAAGCACCTTAACATCCAAGGACACATGTATTTTCCATGCAGGTCTTAAAGGTTTACATTGAGAGGTTTGCTGCAATAATGTTACAAAACCATGTCTTTTCATTTTGTTAAGACAGAAGACAGAGCAGAAAGGTGTTGTATGTGACCTGCGGTGATCTGATGTTTTTATTGTGTTAGGGGGTTTGGTTTTGGGTCTTGAATTTATTAGAGTTGTAATCAGGACTGGATTATGGTAGGGGGAGGCTCCGGGGTGCAAAATCTGGTTATGACACCCACTGAATGTAGCTCAGGCAATGGTACACATTACTATTCTAAATTATCATTAAGATTGTACATTTCCTGCTACTTACATGTGCAACCTCCTCCACCCGGGCCTAGCCTTTACTTGGGGCCTAGAGGCAGCCGGGGCTGAGAATACCTGAGTGGTTGGTGATTGCGGCCTAGAGCGCGCTGATGTCACGGTGCTTGGTATGGGGACCGGAGGGCTGACCTACAGCCTGGCAGGTCTCCAGCAGGTAGTGTGTGCAAGAAATATGGAAGAGGAAGAGGCTGATGTACTTGTTCTCCATGGGGAACCCCTGAGTGTCTGTAAGATAAGTCCCTGGGTAATGGATGGGGAGCCCGTGGTGGTGACAGCCGTATCCAGGGATCAAATGGAGGCAATTTTGTGCAAATCAACTGCCGGTTCTTTATTGAACAACAGGTAGTAGGCAATGGGCCTAAGCGGTCAACAGCAGATTCTGGTACTGGAGTGGTTGTGGAGAGTGATCCTCAGGAATAGTGCACCAGCCTGGTATAATTGAGATGGAGCTGTGTCCAAACTGTGGAAGCTGCAGCTCAGGATTTGAGTCTCCTGACTCCTGGGCTTGGGTTCTGTGACAGTACTGAAGGTGTACTAAACACTGTGTCACTCTTCACTCAGACCATGTGATCTGGACTGCTGGCAGATTCTAAAGAGACCTGTGTTCCCACTGCCCTGGGGTTTTATGCTTCCTCTGCTCAGGTGGTAACACCTCTCCAATCACACTCCAGTTTACAATACAGCCACATCATTGGATAACAACTTACACCCACTTAACTGCAGTTGCTATCACTTGAGATCTCCCTGCATTATATCTTGGGTGAGTTGTTCAGACTAACTATATGGATCCTGACAGATATAGGGCCTTATTCGCAACTACTCCCTTGCCTATACGTTGGCAGGGGTGTTGCACATGTTAGCATAGCTGCTGCCCTAGCTGGCACAGTGGTGTGGCATTCTCCTACGGGGCCTGACCTTTTTGGCTTGGGGGCAGCTGGATTCCATCGGTTCTTAAGTGGCTGGCTGGCTGTCCTTGCATTCGACTGGATCATGGTCGCTTGGTACAGGTGGAACAGGCCTCGTACACACCGGGCAGGTGTCCAACAGGTGGTTTGCAAGAAAGGAGGGAGATGCCACAGGTGTGTGGAAACAGTTCTACATGGGACATTCCCTATGTGTCCCTGGGTAGATGATTGATTTATGTAAATGTCCCCCAGTGGGTCACCTCTTGGAGCCAGGTGCACATGCGGCGCAGTGGTCGCTGCTGCACATCACTCCCAAGGGTAAACCAGCAGTATGTCACACTTTGATATCCCTAAACACATAACCCATGTGCTTTGACAATGAATCGGAGGACAAAGCCTTGAGACTTATCTGATTGTTATGTTATGGCAAAACAAGACTACAATACACCCTGCTTCTCTATCTCTCTTTGCTCTAAAGACCATTTATGGGAAGATATACTTCTC
Organism: Engystomops pustulosus; assembly: GCF_040894005.1. Classification (NCBI taxonomy): domain Eukaryota; kingdom Metazoa; phylum Chordata; class Amphibia; order Anura; family Leptodactylidae; genus Engystomops; species Engystomops pustulosus. The sequence continues at coordinate 187,985,558 of NC_092413.1, read as the reverse complement.
CTCATATGAATCCGCATTGCAGCTGTAAGTTCCTTCTCTCCTGTAAGTATGTAAGTATTCTCCAGCATGAGATAACAAATGGTCTCCATCGCAGAACAGAGCAGAGATTAGCGAGTACACAGACACTTGCATAGAGAGTGATTGTACAAAATGACGCTCTTGTTCATGCAGGCAGACAATGATTGAATGTTACATAACATAATCAACAAAGCCTCTAACATACTGTAAACCACAGTCGGCCTTTCACACACTATTGTTCCAGCTCCGATCACTCAGTGACATTAGAATCGCTGGCAGAAGAAACAATCATACTGGAAATTTAAGGTTTGCATGTTATGTGGCTTTTATGACATCCGGCACAATGGAAAGTGAGCGAGTTTCCAATGGCAACCAATAAGATTTCAATGGCACTTGTTACAAGAGGTACTCAGTGGTTCAGTAAAGCTGATGTTTCTCATTTCTATTTGTTCTAGTTTTCATACTTTTTTTCAGTGTACTAATATATTGGAAAACCTGAAAAATCTGGGTTAGACACCAGGCTCATTTAGTGACTTTTTCACATTAATTTCGAAATAGTTACAGGGCCATATTTAGTGTTGATGCTGCACTAGACACTCTATTGGTGCCATCAAGCTAACGATACTACCAATAACCACCAGCTTGTTATTAGAAGAGAGCAGCGCTGGACCCAGGAGGAGTCTCTCCAATAATCCATTGCTAGCATTAGAGTGAAAAACTGCTTTAGGCTGCGTTCACACGATGTGCAACATCCCCCATCGGGGCCTAGCCTTTTCTTGTGGCCTGGAGGCAGCTAGGGCCCAGAATATCGTAGTGGCTGGCTAGTGCGGCATTGGGCACGCTGTGGTCATGGTGCTTGGTATGGGGACCGGAGGGCTGTCCTACAGCCTGGCAGGTCTCCAGCGGGTGGTGTGTGCAGGAAATATGGAGGGAGAGGCTGAAGCAATGGTTGCTCCCTGGGGCAACCCCTGAGGTGTCTGTAGGATGAGTCCCTGGGTGATGGATGGGGAAACCCGTGATGGTGAAGCAGCCTTATCCCGGGATTAGACCGAGGCAACGTTGTACAAATAAACTTACAGTTCTTTATTTAACTTTCAACAGCAGGCAACAGGAAAACAGTAGCAGCAGAATCAGGAAGCTGATAGAGTCATGGAGAGCTGGTCCGCAAGGTTGTACACAGCCTGGTAGTAGCTTCAAGTTGGGCTGGTAGAGATGGAGCTGAGTCCAGATGGGGGACCTCTCCTCTGGGGCTTAAGTCCCCGGAATTGCCCTAATGTGTCAGGAAGCTGGCCTGGACACTTCTGCTTCCTGGTATTAAGACACTGGCTGGTGCAGCTCTTCAGGAGTTGCACTTCCCTCTGCTTACTGGAGCCAAGATGGAGTCTCTCACTCTCCTCCTGTGCTCCTGCCCAGCAGGGGTTTATATACTCCCTTGGTCAGGTGGTAGCACTCTCAAATCAGCTTCCACCCTCCTTTACAGTATCACAAGAAACATCATTGAACAATAACATTTCACAATGTTAACTCTTGCCTTACCAGGCAGTGGCTACAGCTGCAATTACAAAGTTTTCCAGTACTTCCAGACCTCCTAGAGTGGTGATCAGTCTCCCTAACAGCTCCTGACATGGAGAGGGCGCTGTTCGCAACAACCACCTTGCTTATGCATTGGCAAGGGTGTTGCATATGCGTTTGCCTTGTATTTTGAAATGCATTGGGCAAAATGCTACATTGGGGCACATTTACTTACCCATCCCTGGCGCGTTCCCCAATGTGAATTGTCCGACCGGAATGCGGACCCGATTTCCTGCATGTGTCCCTTCCCCGCTCAGGTCTGACGGAGTTCATCTTCTTCTTCCTGGTGTATGTAAGTGCATTGGATGCGGCACAATTTAATATCTTAAAACCGGTGCTCTGTCCGAATCAGTCGGATCATCTGACGTCCGCCCCCCCGATTTCTGTAGCATGAAAGCCGCCACCACTGCACCAAAATCTGATCGGGTGTGACATAATCCTCTTCTAAATACCTGTTAAAGCGGCGCAAATCCCGAAAACATTGGGAAGTCCAACGGAAATGCAATCCACCGACCCTTAGTAAATAAGCCCCATTGTTTGTGATGTGTAACACTATCATCACTATTATGATGCATTGACATGTGGCGTAAACAGATGCGTTTTGAAACAACACAACAGTTGACAGGAAGCTCCTGCCAGCCACAATATAGTGCTCGATGCGGTCGGAATCGGCCGCTCGAGCACTATTACTGCAGGTGGAGCGATGTGGCCGGAAGACAACCCGGCGCACATCGCTCCTTGAACCTGCATGCGCGGCACCTTTTCCTGTCCGACAGCCGCACGAAGAAAGAAGACACGGGAGCCAGAGGTGAGTATAGCATTTTTTAATAAAAGTTAAAACATTGTGCCGGCTAGGGGCCCTAATAATGAAACAATTCATGGTGGGTGGGGGGGGGGGTGTCATATAACTAATGGTGGGTGGGGGGGAACATAAAATAATTAATGGTGGGAGGGGGGTAGGGCATATAAAATAACTAATGGTGGGTGGGGGGGGCATATAAAATAACTAATGGTGGGTGGGGGGTAGGGCATATAAAATAACTAATGGTGGGTGGGGGGTAGGGCATATAAAATAACTAATGGTGGGTGGGGGGTAGGGCATATAAAATAACTAATGGTGGGTGGGGGGTAGGGCATATAAAATAACTAATGGTGGGTGGGTGGTAGGGCATATAAAATAACTAATGGTGGGTGGGGGGTAGGGCATATAAAATAACTAATGGTGGGTGGGGGGTAGGGCATATAAAATAACTAATGGTGGGGGGGGGGCATATAAAATAACTAATGGTGGGGGGGGCATATAAAATAACTAATGGTGGGTGGGGGGTAGGGCATATAAAATAACTAATGGTGGGTGGGGGGTAGGGCATATAAAATAACTAATGGTGGGTGGGGGGGCATATAAAATAACTAATGGTGGGTGGGGGTAGGGCATATAAAATAACTAATGGTGGGTGGGGGGTAGGGCATATAAAATAACTAATGGTGGGTAAGGGGGCTTATAAAATAACTAATGATGGGTGGGGGGTAGGGCATATAAAATAACTAATGGTGGGTGGGGGGTAGGGCATATAAAATAACTAATGGTGGGTGGGGGGGGCACATAAAATAACTAATGGTGGGTGGGAGGGCACATAAAATAACTAATGGTGGGTGGGGGGTTACATAAAATAACTAATGGTGGAGGGGCAGCATAGGAAATAATTAATTTTAAGGGACAGTGCAGTAATTAATAGGGGGGGCAGCATATTTAATAATTTATTGACCCAATTAATTAATTCATTGGGCCAATATATAAAATAGTTCACAAGGGGGTGCAGCATATTAAATAATTAATGGGGGGGGCAGTGTATTACAAATGCGGTCACATGTACCGCTTTTTATCCGGCCCTCCAACGGTCTGAGAGAGACAATAAACGGCCCCCTATGTAAAAAGTTTGGGGACCCCTGGCCTAGTGCATGTAAACACAATTCCAGCTCAATGGGGAGGAGTTTCTCTCACGATCGCATCTGTGTTTATATTAAAACGCTTGTGATCTGGAATGTATTAGGCACATGCAACCAGGAAAAACTCCTCCCCATTGTGCATTAATTGTGTTCCTATATGTCAGTGATGGCGAACCTTTTAGAGACCAAGTGCCCAAGCTACAACCAAAATCCACTTATTTTCCCGTGAAGTGCCAATATGGCATTTTAAGCAGTAAAGTATTGCTACCTGTTCTTCTACATCTTTCAATCGTATCAGCTCCCTGAGGCCACCAATACAGTTGAAAGAAGTAGGGCAGACTCTCATTGTAGCTTCTCTCCAGGGTCTCTCTGTAGCGGAAGAATGAAGGGTCCAGCAGATGGACCTCAAAAAGATAATGCAGTTCAGTCAAAACCTTCTCACTTTTCCCGCAGTTCGAAACAGCCAATGATGTGTCACTTAAAAATAGTGCTGAGAGCATCAACTCTAAAGTTGCCTGGGACTGCAGAAGGATTTGGATTTATTTGTTCCTTTCTGGTGTCCTGGGGTGATAACCTGAGTGCCCACAGAAATGGCTCTGAGTGCCACCTCTGGCACCCGTGCCATAGGTTCGCCACCACTGCTATATGTAATTCAAGTGCAGCGTGTGAAAGTATCCACCGGGAACCAAAAGATGTCTAACCCCAAATAAACTACATCCCTCCAGCAATTAATAAATATACAGCCCCCAGCAACTAATAAATATACGAGGGTGGCTCAATAAGTATTGTTGTTTGACAATAAAGGGTGTTCCTGAGGGAAGTTGGTGTTATCATCGTGTGCAAAACAAATTGCAGACTGATGGATAGGTTAGTTTGGATTTGGCAGTCATTTGAGTAAGACGTGTTTCGAGATTTTCGTGAAGATGGAAAAAGAGCAGTATCATTTGGTAATTAACTTTTTGTTTTTGGATGGGAAAAATGCGAGGAGATAAAAGCAGAGTTGTATGCTGTTTATGGGGACAATTCGCCATCTATGACCACGGTTAGTTATTGGTTCAACGAATTTCAACGTGGGGGAACATCCGCTTTTGATGGGTCAGGACGCCCGGCAGACGTGCTTATTGAGGAAATCATTCAAAAAGTCCACAACATGATACTCATTGATTGATGAACGAAAGTGCGCAAAGTAGCAGTGGCCGTAGGTGTGTTGACTGGGAATGCAATTAAAATTTTACATGATAAGTTGGCGATGAAAAAATTGTCGGCCCGATGGTTGCCGCGATTGCTCACGGCAGACAACAAGCGGATGCGGCTGTTAACTTCGAATCAGTGTTTGGAGCAATTTAAGTGAGATCCAAAGGAGTTTTTGCGTCGAGTTGTCACCGTTGATGAAACCTGGATTCATCATTACACAACAGAAACTAAGAAACAATCAAAACAATGGATTTCTCCCGGTGAATCTGCTCCAAAGAAGACGAAGATGGTCCCATCGGCCGGAATGGTCATGTTGACGATTTTTTGGGATGCAAAAGGCATCATCCACATGGATTTTTTAGAAAAAGGAAGAACGATCACTGGACAATACTACAGTGAGTTATTGGACCGCTTCGACAAAAAATTGAAGGAGACGTTTTTGACGAAAAAAGAAGGTGCTGTTTCACCACAATAACGCACCAGCACATTCATCTGGAGTTGCCGCCGCCAAACTGATTGAATTGTGTTATGAATTGCTGCCGCACCCCGCGTATTCACTGGATCTGGCTCCCTGCGTTATTCTCTTGTTCCCTAACATGAAGAAATGGTTGGCCGAAAAAAAAAATTAGTTTTAACAAGGAAGTCATCCGAGGAAGCCTATTTTGGAAAGTTCGACAAAAAAAAATTGCAGGGGTTAAAAAAATGGCAGGAACTTTGGGAGAACTGTATCCTTCTAAAAGGGGACAGCATTGAAAAATGTACAAAAAAATGGGAAAACATGGGAGCTCATTTACTAAGGGCCCCCTGGCCTGCACATTCGTGGGACATCCCGTCGGTTTTGCGCTGCAGGGACAGGGATTTAAAAGGGGTTTTTGGCCCACGTGACCGGATTTTGGCACAATCGCACCGGCTTTCATGGGACACAAATATAGATCTAATATGCAGATCTAATATGCAGTAATATGCAGTAATATGCCCATAGCCACCAATAACAAGAAATAATAATAATTCCTTTATTTATATAGCACACACAGATAACGCAGCGCTGCACAGAGCTTCCCAAATCAAGGGATCACTTTTTCCATATACAGGCGGTCCCCTACTTAAGGACACCCGACTTACAGACGACCCCTAGTTACAAACGCACCTCTGGTAATTGGTAATTTACTGTACTTTAGCCTTAGGCTACAATAAACAGCTATAACAGTTATCAGAGGCGTCTGCAATTAAGATTTATTGTCAATCCTGGTTCTTATCACAACCCAACATTTTTAAAATCCAATAGTCATAGAGACCAAAAAATTTTGTGCCTGGGGTTACCATTATAAAGTATACAGTTCCGACTTACATACAAATTCAACTTAAGAACAAAATTACAGAACCTATCCTGTACGTAAATATACTTTCAGAAATCTTCTGTTCTCTTTGCTGCTGTATGGTTCTCTATACTTCCAGTATTTTGGAGATAATTGTGCTTAAAAATATTTTTAAAAGATTTTTCTGCTTGCCCTGGTGTATAGAGGAGTAGCAAAGCCGAGACTGAAATATGTGTTCAGTAGTAACCTTCCAGGGTAGTGAAACACTTCCGTAATTGGGATATCATGATGGAATTTTCCTAGTCCTGGATTATGTAACGTGTAACATGAGTGACCTCTGGTGGTAGACTCAGTAAGTATCTCAGTTTACGTCATTATCGTTTATTAAATGGGCTTTCTGCGTATGTGTTGCTAAGGCCTTATCCATGTTCAGGTTCAGGTCTTCCCCATACTGGCAAATTTTTGTCCCCCATCCCAGCACACATTACAGTTTGCCATGGGGGGACATGTATCTTTATTTCTGCTTGTTTTTTTTCTTTATTTCTTGTTTTGCACATAAACCTGCCCGGCATTGAAAGTTTGGGCTGTGTTTTTTTTAATTATACATTTTTGCATTCACATTTTTTTTTATTTATTGGTTACCTCCATGGGTGCAGTCACACGCTGCGTTAACACAAGCGTTTTTAAAAACATTGCAGAAACCCATGTGTTTTACATTTTACAATGCGCCTTCACTTCCAACAGCGAAGAGAAATTCTTTCAAACCGACCAAATGCATGGCAAAATGTAAACACCACATGTGAGAGCAACCTTATATGTCATCATCTCTTGGTATTGTCTAGAGTGCTTAAAAGTGCTGGCCACAGCCTCAAATGCAAAATTTACAGTAGTGTTCACTCCTGAATATAACTCCCTCAGATGGCTTGTGTCCATATGGACATTTGCAAGAAAAAGTTAAAAGGTGCACCTGCACGGATAAGAAAGTTGTCCGAGACTTTACAAAAAAAAACAAAGGTGGCCGGGAGGGGGCTGCTTAAAATGTATTTACCTCCTGGCGCCCTCCGGGAGTCCCGCGATGCTGTGGCTCTGGTCCGTACCCCATGTAATCAAACATGGCTGCGCAAGCAGCGCTGCATTAAGCTTCCAGCCAGACCAGACCAATCCGTCCCGCTTATACAATGCTTTGAGCAATGCTTATTCGTCTGAATGCCGAATGCAGAGCTTCTTCCATGCTCGTGTTTGTTTACATGGGACACAGACCGGAGCAACAGCGCAGGACACCCGAAGGGTTTGTAAAGTCTCGGACACCCCCTTTAATTATAGTGCACAAGCATGCATAGATGCAGCATCTTAAAATTTACACGAGACAGATGGCACCTAACTTGCTGATTAGTGGGGATCTCAGTGATGAGACCCCCACAGATAAGCATAACGGAGGTTGGAGGTACCTCTGTCGGACCCCACGGGCCGCACATATCCATTCTGCTCCATTCATCTCTATGGAGCGGCGGAGGTTGCCGAGTGCCATCCTCATAGAGATGAATGGAGCAGAACGGACGTGTTCTGCCCCCACCACTCAGGGGCAGGGGCTTAACGATTGTGGTTGCTGGGTGTGCAACCACGACCAGGCCCAGTGCTGGGGAGGACCCGCATCTGCCTGAGACAGGTATGGACCCTCTGCAGCACTTAAGTAAGCTTTGATGCCGGCGTAGGCGCCGTCAACCACACCGCACTGGCTGCCTGTAAAAGGACCCATGCAGAGGCCCTCTCTCTATGACCCAGCCACATGTGATGCTGTGCGTCATGTCGTCATCACGCACAGTATGGATCATAGGCCCGTGTATACTGGGCCGAAGAGGAGCAGCGGGACGAGAAGAGGAACAGCTGAGTAAGTACTGATTTTATAAATTTTTTTTAAAGAGCACTAATAAGGGGGTTCTATTAAGAATTTGATATGAAAGGAACGCTCTTATGAAGTTATTATGAGTGGGGGAGACTACTATGAAGTTATTATGAGTGGGGGGCTGCTATGATGTTATGAGTGGGGGAGACTACTATGAAGTTATTATGAGTGAGGGGGCTGCTATGATGTTATGAGTGGGGGAGACTACTATGAAGTTATTATGAGTGGGGAAGCTCTTATGAAGCTATTATGAGTGGGGGGGGGGATGTTATGAATTTTATGACACGGGGCGTTTATGAATTTAATAGGATACGGAGTCTGCTGTTATAAATTTTACATGATGAGTGAGAACGCTTTTATGAATGTTATATGAATGGGGGGCTGCTGTTATGAAATTGATATGACGGGGGTGGGGGGCTGTTGTTAATTTTATATGGCAGTTATGAATTTTTTTTTTTTTTTCATTCAAAGCTTTATTGAGTAAATTGAAACTTGTACATTATAACAGAAGGTTATGCATTAATTGCCTTTGGGGCATGCATAAATAACAGATAAACAAGCATTTAGATTTGAAAGAAACAGAAACAATAGGAGAAATAGGAACAATCACGCATGGCGCGATGAACATTTACTACATATGCGGTGAGACATTTGTATTACACGCTAATGAGCGTAAAGCTGTAATTGAAATATGGAGTATGTAAAATAGAGGTAGTGGTTGGGGGGGATACAGGGGAATAGAGATAAAGGAGGGTTATTAGGTAAGCCGGGGTGGGGAAAAAAAGGGGGGGCTAGGGGTTCAGGTGGGGTGCGAGGGAGGGGTGGGTGGAGCATTTCCCAGAGTCTAATCTTGTAATGTGCGATAGAGTGATGAGCTCACAAACTGCTGCCATTGGAACCAGGTTTTTGAGAATCATGTGCGGTCCTTTGGCGATTGAGCAATAAGTTCTTCCATTCCGCTGTTATGAATTTTATGACATGGGAGCTACTATTCATTTTATATATAATGAGGGGGGCTGCTGTTATTAATTATATAAGTCATCCAGGAGACACTACAGGCGGTCCCCGAGTTACATACAAGATAGGGTCTGTAGGTTTGTTCTTAAGTTGAATTTGTAAGTAAGTCGGAACTGTATATTTTATCATTGTAATCCCAGCCAGAACTTTTTTGGTCTCTGTGACAATTGGATTTTAAAAATGTTGGGTTGTCATAAGAATCTATATTAACAAAGCTTCATTACAGACACCTTTGATAACTGTTACAGCTGATCATTGTCGCCTAGGACTAAAGTACAATAAATTACCAACATCCAGAGGTCCGTTTGTAACTAGGGGTCGTATGTAAGTCGAGTGTCATTAAGTAGGGGACCGCCTGTATACTCTATTAACTGTGATATATTTTTAGTGACACAGTGGGGCAAGGAGCTGACTGGCTGGCAAATCCAGGAGAAGTCATTGTGAGGTTGTATAGCTGATGGAGAATTGAACACGGGATATGGACAAGGATGGACCAGGCCAACACAGAGGGAGAAGGAAACAACTGTGACTGATTTACTCCGTAAATGCATTTCTGGTATATTTGTATTCACCACAGGTTCATATTTATGATTATGTATGTGTAACGTCTCTATGTATATTCTCAAGTTTAATGTGTTAGATGTGGACATTCATATTGGTTTTCGTATATGTTTTGGCCACTCTTCAGCATAACATGATTCTGGTAAGACATGGGCATTTTAGGGTTTTGGACATAATATGATAATAGCCCATTTAAAGATTAATATGTCTTTGAGATCTCTTTGGCATAAGATGTTTTTAGTTTTGATTTTGCATAATATGATTCTTGCCCCTTTGGCATATTAAAATTTTGACCTTTCTAGGGAATAAAGTGGTATTGACCTCTCGTGGGCATGATATGAATTTGGGTTGTTCTGAGCATAATTTGGTATCTGTCTCTTTTCTATGTAATATATTTCTGGCCTCTTTTGGGAACTGGTTCCTTTCCATGGCTGCAGGGGTATTTCCACAAAGACAATATTCTTAAATATACTCAGGATAACAAAATAACACATTCTCTAATTCAATGTTACCCTGTTTCCCTGGAAATAAGACCTAGCATAATTTTTTTCAGGCTTAGAAATATAAGGCCTCCCCTGAAAATAAGAAATAACTCTTCACTGCCTCCAATCTCTCTCCTTTCATTCCAAGACAAGCTCACACAGAGACTTCCTGTTGGCAAGCAACAGTCTGAGAAGAGAAAGCTAAAAGCAACAGACAGATAAGGTCTTTATCCAGGGGAGGGAGACACATCAGATCTGACAGTCTGAGATGCAGCAGTGCTGAGAATGTAATCGTATGTTATATGCATCTCATTAATCCCATAATCTCATCTATGATCTGTCTCATCTCTCTTTCTATGTGTCAGATACTAGTACAATGTTCAGAAGGTAAATGAAAGTGTATATAAACCTGTACCCTGATAATCTATGCACATTGTCAGCACACAGCATATCATAGCACTAAAGAAATCATAATGTATCTGCTTGGATAGTCCCTGCCCACTCTGGAATCTTACACTGACCAGCCTAGTCAGTGAAAGAAGCTCAAACAGCAATAACCTGAGTAAAATTGAAAGGAAATGGGTTAAAAATTATCTTTATTGTGTAAACATCACTAAGGGATTAACATTTGAGAGAGATCATAATGTATCTGCTTAGATCCCTTAGTCCCTGCCCACACTGACACTTTCACACTGACCAGCCTAGTTAGTGAAAGAAGCTGAAACAGCAGTAAACTCAGTAAAATTGAAAGGAAGGGGGTTACATTTTGTATAAACATCACTAGGGGATTAACATTTGAGAATTTTCTTTCATGTGCAAAGAAAAATCAGTTTGTAAACTTATTTGCAACTCACCTAAGGTGAGTCTAATGACACTAAGTGAGTCCAATGAGGCCCTGTATATTCAGTGGTTACTGCATTTACTTGCCTCCTTGTTCCTGCTGCTGTATGGAACATTGAGTGGGAGCTCTGTTACATCATTGGGCACTTAAAGTCATGTGGCCAGGGTGATGTAATCTAAGGTCCTGTTACATCTACAACATCTACCCATGTATGTATCTGATCACATGAAATCACAGCATCCCGTCTTCATTTTTTACATAACAAAGTAACGGTCTGTGGCACTCAAGAAGACTACGGAGGTATTGTGCAAAAGAAGCTTGTCATTTAGTAACATTTAAATAGACACACTCACCCCACGCATGTCTGGGGTTGGGAAACGGACACCAGGCATCTATCACACCTGTATACCTGCACTCCGTCCATTACTGAGTGTCCCCTAAAGATGACATGGTTCCAAAACACATCACGTGTATTGCATCATTTGACAGAAACTTTAACTAAATGATTAGCCCGGACCCAAACCAGGCTTGAGGAGAGTATACATAATTAAAACATACTAACAAATATAAACATACATACATACATATTCTGAACGCACATACATATGAAAACATTTCACTAATTTTCTCTAGAGAAAATTAATTAAATGTTTTTCATATATATGTGTGTTCATAATATCCGGTTCCATTGCAACATTCAAGCCTTTTTTTACCAGTTTTCTATGTATATTTATATTATATATATTTATATTTGCAGTTTTTAAAAATTTCATTTTTATTTTTTTAGGGTTTAAAGTTACAAAAACTGGAAAAAAATGTTTTATGTAATATATAGTAATTTTTTTTTTTTCAAATGAACTCCAAATTACCATTACAAATTAATTCCCTAGTTTGTGGTTATCATTTTTATATATATTGGGGGTCATTTACTAAGGGCCCGATTCGTGTTTTTGCGACAAGTTAACCGAATTTTTCCGTTTTGCAATGATTTTCCCTGTATTGCCCGGGATTTCGGCGCACGCGATCGGATTGTGGCGCATCGGCGCCGGCATGCATGCAACGGAAATCAGGGGGCGTGGCCGTAAGAAAACCCGACGGATTCGGAGAAACCGCCAGATTTAAAAAACAAAAAATTGTGTCGCTGGACACGCACTTACCTTCACCCGGCAATGGATCGTGCACTCCGGCGGACCTCGGCGGACTTCAGAGCAGCAGCGACACCTGGTGGATGTCGGAGGAACTGCCTTAGTGAATCGCCGGAAGACCCGAATCCACCGCAGAGAACGCGCCGCTGGATCGCGAATGTTCCAGGTAAGTAAATCTGCCCCATTATGTATATTCTTGGGACTATGCCAATGTTTTTTTTTTATTGGTAAATATTAATGTCAATTTATAAATATTTATAACTGCGGTCAAGGGCGGTCATTAAGGTTACTTCTTCTTTCTACAGCGGAGCATCAGAAGAAGATTGCAGGACATCAATTCCTGCAAGTGCCGGTGTCTGACTGTGTTATCACAGCCCAGAGCCGGCACTAACACCCGGAGCATGTAAGTGTGTCCCCTTTGGATCAGACACCCCCCTCGGTGAGCTTACCGGGGATCCGATCCATCCTGCCCCGGGGTCCAGTGTGTGCCCAGGGCTGCCAGATGCTCTTCAAGCTGGGTTCTGCTTGAAGACCCAGCTGTAAGTAAGTGAACAGTAACTGGAAGTGAAGACAGCACTCTGCGAGGGTGCCCCCTCCCTCTGAAGGTACATCAATCCGTCGGTCACAGCATTGACCGCAGGATCGAACGGGTTAACAGCCGGATCAGACGGGAATTCCAATGCGGACAGTTAGAGCAATGTTCTTCCCTGCAAGGGGGGCCCTTGCAGACCTTAGGTTAGGCCGACAGAGAAACCCATCGGCATAGCCTAAGGCCCCTTAGTGACCGACTGAGAAATGCATATAGGTAGTTACTAAGGGGTTAAACAGTTGCATAATTGTGAATATTTGAGCAATACATTTTCATCTTTTTACTACACCAACATTTGGTTATGCATCCAATTTATGATATATTTTTTTAAATATTGGGGGGCATCTATCTTTGTTTTTTTTTCTTTGGTGTATAAGGCCCCTTTCACACTTGCGTTTTTCATGTGCGTTTTCTGCGCGTGCTTTTGACGTGCAGAACTTGCATTGCACTCTGACCCATTGTAATCAATGGGTCTTTTCAGACTTGCATTTTTTTTCACGCACACGCGTTTAAATCTCGACATGCTCTACTTTTGCAAGTCACGCGCATGAAAAACGCACCATACAAGTCTATGGAGATGCATCAAAAACGCACTGCACTCTGAGACACTTGCAAGTGCAATGCGTTTTTCACGCATCAATTGCCATAGAAAAGATAGAGCTCAGTCCTGAGTCCATTTTTGAGTCCATTTCTGCGCGTGAAAAACGCATTGAAATTGCTTTGAAATTGCATTGAAAACGCGCGTGAAAAACTGAGACACTGAACAAACTCTGACTGAAAACTGAATGCAAAATGTGCATCTTTTACTGACCAAACCCTGATCGCACCCTTATCAAACTCTGACGTGATCTGCAAGTGTGGAAGGGGCCTCAATGATACTTTTGAAAGGTTTGTTTTGCGTCTGATCATGTCTTTTTCTTGTGATACATGTTTAGTTTTACCTGTCATAGAAAAATTAGTGCAGATTTTGGCTTTTTTTTAACTTTTTGTTGCAAATGTTTCAAATCCATAAGGACACAAGTCATATGAGGGGGTAAGCTACAGGAGTGGACACGACTGTAAATTTGAGGCCTTGACCTGCATTTTTAAGCACTCTAGTCACCCCCATGGGAAATGACAACATATGAGGGTGCGGTCACACATTGCGTTTGTGATGCGTTTTTAAAAGCTTTACAGAAACTCATGCGTTTGGTTGGTTTGAAAGTGTTTCTCTGTTGGAAGTGTAAGCAGCTGTGTAAACATTTTTACAGCTGCTTACACTTCCAGCTATGAAGAAAAAAGGCTTTCTAACCAGCCAAATACATGGTAAACGCATCTCAAACGCCACGTGTGATGTGACGCCACAAAGTAACCAATGAATTTCAATGAAATGTGAGTGCAAACATTTAAATTATTTTTTTTTTAAAACTGACCTTATTTTCAGTGCCCAGCAGGTTTATGTGCAAAATTTTAAACATTTAAAGCATGTGAAATAATTCCAATTTACATGTTAAAACAGGGTCCATGAAAAAAAATACTTCCTCTGCACCTGCCCTGGATCAGGTGCAGATTTGTGCCTGAAAAAAGTAAGCAAAGAAAGTGAAACATAAGTGAAAGGTTGCACGGGACACCTGGAATTTAAAGACACATAAGTCGCAATGCACAAGGTGCAGACAAAGTGTACTTGAGATACGACAGCAAAAGTCTCAGTGAAAGTTGCAGAAAATAAGAAAAGTCTCTAAAATTAAAGGAAAAACAAAAAAGAAGAAATAAAGATACATGTCCCCTATCAACTTGAATCATTTGGATTCACATCTGGATTCTAAATCAGGCGCATACCTCTTCTAAATTAGGGTCCTGACCTTTTTTTTTATTTGTTCATTTTTTTTATTTTTTACAATAAATTTTCTTTATTGAAGTACAAAAGAGGAGAACAGTAGGTTCAAATGAGCACATATCAGAATTACATTTGGAGTGCAGACCTGTGGTAAATTTGAAGGAGAACTGTGGTAATTTTTAGGGAGTCCCATACCTTGACTAAATGCTTAGTGATGTAGTTGGTTATGAGGCTTAACGATGAGGATGTTTTTGACCATAACTTCCATTGTCAGCAATTGTCACTATTTCTGTGATCCTAACTAGGGCAACATTTTTAGGTCCCTACTTTGGAACCATTTCTTACTCAGGAACTTCATAGCCTCCTAAATGTTCTTGTTTAGGCATTTCCGATGGACCCTTAGTTAAAAAGCCCCAATGAGTGCAGAGTAGGAGGAGCTTCTTAACAAAAAAAACTAACAGCACTGAGAGAGACAGAATTCTTGCTGGTTGGTAGGTGATTAAATACTAATTTTGTGCAATAAGCACTGTTATCCAATCCAGCTTTGAAATTTCTCCGGCATTTCAGGAAGAGTATATAACATATTGCTGCTGGTTAGAGCAAGAGGACATAGGTGAACACGCACCAAATGCGTTTTCGAGAGCAATGGCTCTCTTCCTCAGGGTAGGGTCTCTACCCTGAGGAAGAGAGCTGTTGCTCTCGAAAACGCGTTTGGTGCGTGTTCACCTATGTCCGCTTGCTCTATCCGTAACTTACAGTGACGTCACTACTAACTTCCGATCTAGCGTGTGGTCAAGCCACCGGCCGGGGCTCCCACACCGAACTGCTCCTTTCCCTTGGACTTACTTCAAACTCAATTTAAACCAGAAGTTATTCAATACAGTGGACATCTACTTTCTCTGCGGGATTAATTACATCACGGACAAGCTCCCTGAACACCACATCCTCCTCATTGAAGATCGGTTTAATCAGGTCAGTCACCCGCTCAACCACTGTTTTTCTCAGCAATTATTAATTACCCCCTGATCCATTTGTCAGCGCATGTGTATATATATATATATATATATATATATATATATATATATATGTGTGGTTTACAATTGTATTGTAAATATTTATGAACTAGGGCGTCTGATAATATACCAGCAGCAACATCCATCTAGTGGCAACATCCAAGCACCTTTTACATTTCAGACTTAAATTTACCATTCTCTTTTATACACTCTCCATTTTGCACCAACGTCCCCTCCTTTTATTCCAAAAATCTGGATTGTGTTCATGTGAATGGGCAAATTAATCATCTGTGCGTATCTGTGGTCTGGACGGCATGGCTGGCCTCTGTATACAAACAGTTTTATAACACTTTGTTTTATTCCTGGATAAACCCTTTAAGACAGGTAAAAAAGGTGAAAAGTGCAATGTGATATACCTAGATTTTGGAATTTTTTTTTTAAAGCCATGGTGTCTATTCTTGCAGATGACACCACGCTATGTAGTGTAATACAGTCTATGGAGGCTGCAGGTGACTGGGACAAACCGAATGTTTGGTCATCCACTTGGCAAATGAGGTTCTATGTGGATAAATGTAAGGTTATGAACCTGGGGGCTAATAATCCACATGCAACATATGTCCTTGTGGGAGTAAATTTGGGAGAGTCTCTTGTTGAGAAGGACCTGGGTGACTAGTAGATCATAAATTAAATAACAGCATGAAACATCAATCAGCTTCCCTAAATCTCCAAAAATTTGTAAGGCTTTATACTGTCTTTATATTTTAATTAAATAAAACAGAATTAGCAGAATTTTTTTTGGAGTTTAAGAATATTCACACAAATAAAAAGCAGAATAATTCAATTATACAACATCTACGTCTGTATACGTCTACAAAACTGTATACGTCTACAAAATGTATGACCAATACCATATTATTCAAGTAGGCTCTTGATGTAATAGAATAATATCAAATTACATCATTTTGAGTACACATTCTCGTAGGTTCTCATTTTCTTTCTATTAATTCTTTTTTTTAATGAATGAGTTTATATTTATAGGACAGCCTATCAAGACCTATTGCTTTATAAAGTGCATCTCTAATATGGAAAAAAGCTATGTCTAAATAGGAATACCCCAAAAGAAACAAGGGACTATCACACTTAAGATATTTTTGGACCCCTTCACCACTAAGTAATAAGATATTTGCTATTGCTTATAATATTTTTTAAAGCTCAATCTCTATTTATTTAATTTTTTTGCAGGTCATTTAATTCCCTCCTATCCACGTCATGAACAGGAAAACTTATACGGCAAAGTAAAATAATCAACATGACCAGATACCATGACCAATGACTGTTCTGTTTCCTCTTCAAATATTTGCATTTTTTCCTTCTGGGTCAACCCACGGTCTTGTTCTGTTAAGAAAAATATTGAGAACCTTCTAGTTACTGTCTGTTTGAGCTGTACTCTTCTCACGGCCATGTTTTTTTGTGTCTGGACCATTGGGGGTTATTTATCATTAGGCTAGCCCCTTGGGACAGTTCTGTCAGATTCATTAACCCCTTTGCGCTCAGCCATTGCCGGTTCAGCTCTGCATCGGGAATGGCATCGGGAATCATGAGCTGTCACCGGAAGATTACCTGTCCCTGTAACACCCGCGGTTGGAGGAAGCTCCAATCACAGATGATAACAAATGCTGTGGTCAGCGCAACTACGATATTTATTGTCTGCAGGTAGATTCCATGCTCGATCGGCGCCCCCCCACCCCCTGCAGCATTATACATTACACTTACATATACAATTTAAAAAGTGAAAATCTCCATAGAAACTCCTCATATGTAGTTCATAATAATTATTTTGTCTGCACGATGAACGCCATAAAAAAAAAAGTTGAAAAACCCACCAAAAATTATTATTTTTACCGATTTTGTCCCATATAAAATGCAATAAAAGGTGATCAAAAAACTGTGCCATCCAGCTATATGGAGCAAAAATAAAAAGTTATACTACTGGGAAAATTGGTGAAGCAAAAATTATAGATTTTTTTTCCACATTGGGTTGTATTGCACAAAATTAGTAAAACGTAAACAAAAATATAGAAATGTTGTATTCTGGTAATTGTATTGGCCCATTGAATAAATCTAACACTTCAGGTTTATGGTGAGCACAAAAAAAAACTCAAAAATAAATTACAGAAAGGGGTTCTCCAGTGACAAAGATTGACCTCACTATATCTTATCTGCCGCTTGAAGCCTGGCAGTCACTGCCAGCATTTGGTGTGGGAGGGGTGGTCTGGGGGAGAAGCGGAGGAGAGGGCAGCGCCTGGCACCGCCAGAATCATGACTTTCGACTATTTAAAAATGTTGCAAAAAAAGTCACATAGTCACTCCAGCCCCCTGCCTGAATATGTGCTGGACTTTTTAGGGATTTTGCAACTTAAAAATAAATAAATAAATAAGAGACTGCAAGGAGAGCATAATAACGTTTATTAAAGGACCAAAACCACTTCAATAATTCTGATCTGATCTTTTTTGTAAATTCCAAAAATTGACAAAAAAGCTGCAAAATGCAACTCTGCAGCTTTTATGTGACTCTTTTAAAGAGTCACAAGTCATGAATCTGGCTGTGTGCGGCGTTGCACTACCAGTAGTTCTATGTTTACACCAGATTAATGAAGTGCCAGAAATACTCCTGTGCAACTTTTTATGTTATCCATATGGCTTAGCAATGGATTAGACACTGATGTTACATGGACCACAGATCTGTTTGGGGCACAACAAAGAGGGAAAAGGCAGCACAAAATCGCAAAGCAGAAGGAATGTGTGCTGCACTGTACCGCTCCTGTACAGCGCCGTGAGGCCATAGAAGTGTATGGGGGACGTATATAAGCCATATATACGTCGGCCACATATATGTCCCCCATACGTTCGTGTGAATGTAGCCTAAGAGTCAACACTTGAAAACCCCATTAAGACTAACAATTCAATTGTTCATGAATAAAATGTATTTGGTGCATTAGTTGATAGTGGGTGTTGAAACGTCAAAGCTGTGCCAGCTGTGAGCCAATTGTAAATGCCAGAAAACTTAAGTTCCTCTTATCTTATTTGCCAAACTACAGAAGCTCCTTGTGTGTTTTTGAGTTCGGTGTTATTTTCTTCTACACACTGGGGGCAATTCTCTCCAGATGCTAGAATTACATTATAATTACAAAATATGTGACCTCTTGGCTATTTACACTCAAATATGAGGTCAATATTCCGCCTAGTTCTTTCCAAAATATATGAAGTTTCATCTAATATTTGATTAACTATTTGGTTTATTATTCTAGATGTATTTTGCTACCCATGTGCTGCCTTACCCAGTAATACAATCTGTATTTCATTGTTTGACCTCAGGGGTACAGGGGATAAGCTATGGACACCACCAAATATTTTACTTCCCTATTATCTTTCTTTTTCCTAAAGATAATTCATCCTATTTTTGCAGAATTTAGTTTTTTAAAGATTCAATTTAAAAACTATTATATTTTGCATTATTATTTTGCAGGGATTGGAAGAGACAAAGGGCCAGATGTATCACTAATTTTTTCTGTTGTTTTTGTCTCTTTTCATAGCGTTGCACTGTTTTTGCGCCAGTTTTGAGACTAAACACCAAGCTAGCCACGCAGCAAAATTAACCATGTTTTCCTCATTTATCCAACTAATCCAGATGTTTCGGTGCGCCTTATAATCATTCATAATTAGCAACTTTTCATTTAGGCTCAAAAACGGGCACAAAAACAATCCAGCCTGAAGATGGCGTAAACTGAGAAGCAACACTGAGCTCTTGTGCAGAGCAACTTATCCCTAGAAGCATAGCTCAGCAGACACTACAGACACTACCTGCAGCCTCTGTTTACAGTTCATGACCTTCTATTTACAAAACAATCTGCAAAAGCAACAGCTTAGAGCAGGAGAGAAGAGAAGTTTGAAGGATTTTTCAGAAAGTATTGAGAAGTGTGCCCTGTATAGCAGGATGACCCCACTGGTGTCTGAGGAGGATACTGGCCAGAATTACAGGATGGGCAGCAGAAGATCAGCACTGGGGGATCCCCTCCATTAGAAGTCCTTGCTGAGGAGATCACTGGGTTCAGGGTGTCACACACCTGGGCTCTGCTGTGAGGGTTATTCTAATGCTGGGGTGCGAGAGAGAAGCAGAGAGGAGCTTGTAGGAGGATCACATGTAACTGTGTAAATCATGTAACAGTAAAAATCATAAACACATTAGGTATCGTCGCGTCCAAAAATGCCGAAAATGGCACTCTTTACCCATTTTGAAAAAATATTTTAAAAAATCTATAAAAAGTTATCAAAAAATCGCCAACAAGAAAATGTCGCAAATGCGTTTTTCACCATTTTCACTGCATTTGGAATTTTTTTCTCACTTTCCATTACACAGCATGGAATATTAAATACCGTCACTATGAAGTGCAATTTGTTACGCAAAAAAATAAAAAAAGTTATAGATTTTTAAAGGTGGGGAGTGAAAAATGGAAGTGAAAAAAACTAAAAAGGGCCAAGTCATTAAGGGGTTATGTAAAGTGATAAAGAGGCAGGAACTCAGCTCATCACAGATGGTTGTAGCTTGTGATAATTCGGGCACAACAATGCGCCATAATATAGGCGCAACAACTACACTTAAGCGCAGAAAAGTGATACATCTGGCCCAATTAGCTGTATCACTAGTTAAAGGGGTTGTCCGCAGCTTTCTTTCAAAAAACAGCCCTACGCCTGACCATGGTTAGTGATAGTTTGTAGCTAATCTTTATAGTGATGAATGGACTTTAGCTGCAATAACATACACTACCCATGGTCAGGAGAGGAAAACTTTTTGCACGAAAGCCACCATGCTGATCAACCACAAGACGATCCTATTAAATGTGTTTTTTCCAAGCATATAAGTATAGATCTTTGATATTAGATCAGTAGGGGTGAAACATTCAAGACCATTGCTGCAGCAGATTCATGTTACCTCTGTGCCTGAAATCAACACAAGGGGGCTTATTTACTAAGGGTCTCGCAGCCACATTTTCATCGGGTTTCCCGACTTTTTGGGCATTGTGTCGTACGCGATCGTTTTGTGTTGCAATCGCGTCGGCTTTCACGCGGCACAAATCAGGGGGCGGGCCGTCGGATGATCCGACGGATTCGGACTACATGCAGGATTTAACAAGTCAAATTGTGTCACAAGACAAAGAACTTACATGCACCAGGAGGAAGATGGGGAACTCCAGCGGACCTGAGCAGGGAAGTGACACATGCAGGATCTCAGGTGCACGATCTTAATGAATCGCGGCAGACTTCATCCTCATTGGACAACGCACATCGAGGATCGCACAGGGACAGGGTTAGTAAATGTGCCCCAAAATTGTCAATGTAGTGATCCTCTGTGTAGTTTCTGGTCCATGTAGCCGTAGCTTAGCTCTAATGCAGTAAAAGAGAGCTGAGCTGCAGTAACACAAATTGGCCACTATTTGGAGAACAGAGTTGTTCTCCTGACTCTATCCTGTGTGGTCTTTTTTATAATTGCAATGCAATACATAGCTCAAACAAAAATATAAGACAAGAATCATACTAGTTGTGTCCTGAGGACCCCCAGCCCACGCTCACACCCCTAAATGCCCTCTAGGGGCAAGATCAGAGAGAAGGGGAGGAGACAAAAAAACAGACAAGAGAAAAAAGGGTATCCTGTATCAAGAATCAGGCCCCCTGGGGTTAAAGCACTACATGGGGGCCTTATAAATGGGTAAAACATTTGAAATAAAAAAAAAATCACTAAAAAAAAAAAATATGATATCAGTGAAATTGTCAGCTCCTCCTGCAAATTTGACACCTTACATATCTCATTAAAAGAAAATAAAAAAGTTACTGTTAAACCACAATAACAGGGTGATTTTTTTCTGACAGTTTAGATTTTTTTAGGTATTAAAAATAAATAAAACTTGGTATCTCCATGATTGTACTGACCTCTGTGAAAGCTATAAAAACCTCAAAAGCCCAAAGATCAAAAGAAAAATAAAATAGTGTGTCTTAAAACAGTTTCAACACTTCAATATAAAGCACAAAATAGGAAGTACAACTTGAAGAAGACAAGAAGCCTTCACACATCTCTGTAAATGGAAAAATACAAAAGTTATGTTTTGGAAGGTGGAGAATCAGAACTGAAAAAGCAACAACACGACAACCGTTAATGGGTTAACAATCTGCATTCAGTTTTTTTTAAAGCTCTATAATAAAATATAAATAAGCCTATAAAATACAATTTTGGTTTGGTACCATTTCTATACAACCTTTATGATAAGTGTATGGATTAAACTGTTGTTTTTAGATATATTTCTCTATAGAACTTCAAAACCAGGAGTAGAATTTTTTTAAAAGGTGACAAAACATTCCAATGCAGGCACTTGTCACCTCTGCAGGTGATTGTGTGTCTCCGTATTTAAGAGCATTTGGACTGAAAGCCCAATCTATAACCTCTCACTAGCAGAAAGAAACAAAAGCTTGGACTCACCTTTGCGGAGAAGCATGTTGTGTTGGCAGAGAAGAAGTGATCCGCAATTCATTTTAGTGTTGAAAGTAACTTTGATATCCAATAGATATGGTGAAAAAAGTGGCTTTATTCACCCATTCACCATATTTATTGGGGTGCTGCCAGCTTTCTGCTTTACTACACAGGATTTCTGGATTACTACAGTTTTTTTTCTATTTTCTAGATAGATAGATAGATAAATATGAGGTAGGTAGATAGATAGATATGAGGTAGCTATATACACTCACCGGCCACTTTATTAGGTACACCTGTCCAACTGCTCGTTAACACTTAATTTCTAATCAGCCAATCACATGGCGGCAACTCAGTGCATTTAGGCATGTAGACATGGTCAAGACAATCTCCTGCAGTTCAAACCGAGCATCAGCATGGGGAAGAAAGGTGATTTGAGGCCTTTGAACGTGGCATGGTTGTTGGTGCCAGAGGGGCTGGTCTGAGTATTTCAGAAACTGCTGATCTACTGGGATTTTCACGCACAACAATCTCTACGGTTTACAGAGAATGGTCCAAAAAAGAAAAAACATCCAGTGAGCGGCAGTTCTGTGGGCGGAAATGCCTTGTTGATGCCAGAGGTCAGAGGAGAATGGGCAGACTGGTTCGAGCTGATAGAAAGGCAACAGTGACTCAAATCGCCACCCGTTACAACCAAGGTGAGTTCACTGTACTCAAATGGCCTCCACAGTCACCGGATCTCAATCCAATAGAGCATCTTTGGGATGTGGTGGAAAGGGAGATTCGCATCATGGATGTGCAGCCGACAAATCTGCGGCAACTGTGTGATGCCATCATGTCAATGTGGACCAAAACCTCTGAGGAATGCTTCCAGCACCTTGTTGAATCTATGCCATGAAGAATTGAGGCAGTTCTGAAGGCAAAAGGGGGTCCAACCCGTTACTAGCATGGTGTACCTAATAAAGTGGCCGGTGAGTGTATATAAATATGCGGTAGGTAGATACATAGGGCCAGATCACTCGCTTTTTCTGTTGCACCTTTTTCATAGTTTCACACTGTTTTTGTGCCAGTTTTGCGTTAACACCAAACTCATAGCACAGTAAAAATAACCATGTTTTTCTCATTTATTCTACAAATCCAGATGTTTTGCTGTGCCTAATAATCATTTATCATTAGTGACTATTCATTCAGGTGCAAAAACGGGTGCAAACACACTCCAGTCCGACGTAAACTGAGAAACAACACAGTGGTGAATTTTTGAGACATTTGGCAAGAGTGGACGCAAGCCATGTGAGGGAGTTATATACAGGAGAGGACACAAGCCATGTGAGGGGGTTATATACAGGAGAGGACACAAGCCATGTGAGGGGGTTATATACAGGAGAGGATACAAGCCATGTGAGGGAGTTATATACAGGAGAGGACACAAGCCATGTGAGGGAGTTATATACAGGAGAGGACACAAGCCATGTGAGGGGGTTATATACAGGAGAGGACACAAGCCATGTGAGGGGGTTATATACAGGAGAGGATACAAGCCATGTGAGGGGGTTATATACAGAAGAGGATACAAGCCATGTGAGGGGGTTAAATACATGAGAGGACACAAGCCATGTGAGGGGGATACATAAGAGAGGATACAAGCCATATGAGAGGTTA
This sequence comes from Engystomops pustulosus, assembly GCF_040894005.1. NCBI lineage: Eukaryota > Metazoa > Chordata > Amphibia > Anura > Leptodactylidae > Engystomops > Engystomops pustulosus. Next base: position 187,961,965 of record NC_092413.1, on the reverse strand, counting down.
TATACAGAAGAGGACACAAGCCATGTGAGGGGGTTATATACAGGAGAGGATACAAGCCGTGTGAGGGGTTATATACAGGAAAGGATGCAAGCCATGTGAGGGGGTTATATACAGGAGAGGATACAAGCCATGTGAGGGAGTTATATATAGGAGAGTACACAAGCCATGTGAGGGGGTTATATACAGGTGAGGACACAAGCCATGTGAGGGGGTTATATACAGGAGAGGATACAAGCCATGTGAGGGGGTTATATACAGGAGAGGATACAAGCCATGTGAGGGGGTTATATATAGGAGAGTACACAAGCCATGTGAGGGGGTTATATACAGGAGAGGATACAAGCCATGTGAGGGGGTTATATACAGGTGAGGACACAAGCCATGTGAGGGGGTTATATACAGGAGAGGATACAAGCCATGTGAGGGGGTTATATACAGGAGAGGACACAAGCCATGTGAGGGGGTTATATATAGGAGAGGACACAAGCCATGTGAGGGGGTTATATACAGGAGAGGATACAAGCCATGTGAGGGGGTTATATACAGGAGAGGACACAAGCCATGTGAGGGGGTTATATACAGGAGAGGATACAAGCCACGTGAGGGGGTTATATACAGGAGAGGATACAAGCCATGTGAGGGGGTTATATACAGGAGAGGATACAAGCCCCGTGAGGGGGTTATATACAGGAGAGGATACAAGCCATGTGAGGGGGTTATATACAGGAGAGGATACAAGCCATGTATAACCGACTATAATGTATTTATAGTACTAATCTTCTCATATGGGAAAATGACACATTATGGGCCCTCTAAACCTCTTGGGTCCGGCTGCGACCGCACTCTCTGCACCCCCTTAAGTTACGCCCCTGTTTGGTTCATACTGCATCAAATCAAATGATAGGTTTCCTTTAAGCGCATAACAGTGATACATATGGCCCATAGATTGATAGATGAGGGAAGAGGAGACCACAATGGCCATAGTGGCACAATATGTCCCTGCCCACCATAGACTGAGAGACATGTGATTCCATGCACTATAATAACCCCCCAAACCTCATGTCCCTATTCATCCTATTCCCCAAGACCCTGTACCCCACCTATCCAATACTTTATAAATGCTTTGGTAATGTTAAACTGTATTTGGTCCTGCCAATAAAGCCTCTTTAAATTGAATTGATAATAGAGATAGAGACCTAGTGTGACACAATGCCGCTACTCTCCATCCCTCCATCCTGACATCTTCCCCATTCTCTCCATCCATCCCTTTGTGGTGTCCCCGGCGGTGATGTGTTTGTCATTGCGCGGAGCGGCCAGCAGAGGGCGGCAGTGAGGCGCCTGCAGGCTGCATCCTGTATTTGTCTCTCTCCGCCAGTAAACCAGAATTAGCCGGTATCTGAGAGCCCAGTGATCCCGGAGCGGAGCGAGCAGAACCCGGGAGCCGGGGATGAGGCAGGACCAGGAGCAGGACCTGAGGCCGCTGCTCCCTCCGCTGAGCGGCACCGGGGACCATGGTACCGGCTACTTGTATATGGACCGTGAGCTGCTGAGGGTCCAGAGGAGACATGTGTGCAGCTGGGAGCAGGTACTGCCTGGGTATACACCTATATATTACCTATATACTGCTTCCCTATGGCAGGTATAATGTGCAGCATATCATGTGCAATACTGGAGCAGAGTGACATTAATATTACATGCACAGTATGTATCATGTGTTCTATCAGGTGAGAATAAAAGCATATGGATTACAGATATATACAGAGGTAAGAGAAGGCATGTAACAGTATAGAAATACAGTGTATACGATCAATAGTAATATCAACAGTATATTAAATACATATATATGTATGTGTATATACCATCTCCCCTATAGCTGTATACATAGCTGTGCCCCGCTCCCCCTCCTGTCAGTGAGGTTACTGTAGGGCAAGTGGAGAGGATATACTCTGTATACGGGTAGATGCCCCAGGGTATGACACAACCTCATCCCACACACTATAGTAATTACTCTGAAACTTCAGTTTACCTGCATATAAGTATATAAACTATATGGGGGGAACGATGGTGTATATGATTGTTTCCGTACCATAAACATTATTGCCAGCATGAGAGAAGATTTCGGAGACAACAATGGAAACATGTCCAGCTCATGGCCATGGCAGGTATGTTTATATACGGTCAGAAACCAATGTCCTCATGTTCACTATATAGATCCCATACCTATCTATATAATACAAACATCCACAGCAGTCCTCATGGACAGGTTAAAAAATTGCTAAATTGTATTGGAGTATAGTGTCATTTTTCTTTATTTGACTACAGTATCTATCTCTCTATCTGTCATCATCTATCTCATATCAATCATCATCTATCTCATATCTATCTATTTCTCTCATATTTATCTATCTATCTATCATCTATCTCATATCTATCTCTATCTATCTATCTCCTATCTACCTATCTATCTCTCTTCTACTCTATCTATCTATCTATCTATCTATCTATCTTTCTATCTATCTGTCATTTATCTCAAATGTATCTATCTATCTACCTAGTATCATCTGTCTATTATCCATATCTTTCTATACATTTAGCACAATATCTCATATCTATATCCATCTATCTAAATATCTTACGCCTATTTCTCTATCTGAAGTAGGTCAGACAGCAGTAACTTTGGGGGCCCTCCCCTTGGATGCACAGCGGACACTCAGTTTTCTATTCTGGGTATGTAAGCAGGAGTAAAATGTATCTCATGCAAACATGGGATCAGGTTGGTGTAGCAGATTCCATACACCAGCTACCACTAGCCCACAAGGCTGCTCTTGTCATGTGCACTGTGGCTCACCTTTATCCTGACACACTGCTGATTTTCTGCCACAACAAATTACAGTTTAGCCCCCCCCCCCCCCCCCCCAAATCTGCAGCTGCAAAATCTCCAGCAATAATGAGGCGTTATTGTTATGATTGCAAAAGTTGAAATCCGCAGAATAAGGTGACAAGCTGCAGATTTTAAGTCCACACCATAAATCCTATCCACTTTATTAATTAGCAGCCTACATTTCCATAGCAGAAAACTGTGGCATAATGGGGGGGGGGGGGGATTGGCGGGATTCCTGACTGTCCGTCTACTTCAGGCTTTGTACACCTGTTTTGTAGCATACAGGCTCTAATAAAGGTCCCCAAATGTTTCAATAGTATATTCTGCTCCCTTATGTCCCCCTTCTTCTCACATATTTTGCAACCCATGTTACTCTTTTTTTTCACAAAAATAGTCCCCCGTGTTATTCTTATTAGACACCCTGCCACTCAATGTATCAGTATCAGATTGAGGAGGATGTCCACTTTTAGCAAATAATTGATACTGTTTGTCTAATGAAAAGTTAGACAATTTTCCAATAAAGTTTTTGTATCAGTTCCTCGTGGTGTTCTAGATCTCTGCTTGCTGTCAGTCACATGAAACACAAAGATGAGTACAAACCTGCAGTAGTTCTTTGTCCTCTCATCTCCCAGGTCAGTGAGTATGCTCGTGTTTTTAATGGAGAGAAAAGCTGCTACTTAACTCAATAGGGCACATTTACTAAGGGTCCGCGATTCTGTTGGGTTTCCCAAATATTTCCTTTTCGCGCCGATTTGCCCCGGGTTTTTGGCGCACGCGATCGGATTGTGGCGCATCAGCACCGGCTTGCATGCAACAGAAATCGGGGCGCGTGCCGTCGAACAACCTGACTCATTCAGACAAACCGCAGAATTTAACGACGAAATTGAGTTGCAAGATCAAGCACTTCCATGCACCGGGAAGAAGAAGGGGAAATCCGGCAGACCTCAGCGGGGAAGCAACACATGAAGGAAATTGGAATAGTGAATCGCGGCAGACCCAAATCCTCGTCGGACAAAGCACAGCGGGGATCGCAACAGGGCCGGGTAAGTAAATCTGCCCCAATGTGTCCATTAGAACAAAAAATTGGACTTTTTAATAGAGAGAGCTGGCACAACCCTACACTCATATAATAACTGGCTTGTACCACCAAAATTGACATGTTGGATTATTATTATTATTATAACTTGTCTGTGTAAACATTTATGCCAAGAATTCAATCAAAAGTTTCTGAAGACCTCTAGAACATGTACAAATTTGCATCACCTATCACCATTTTTCAAAATTACAACTAGTGACAGGTTCCCATAGAGCCCTGTAAACTAAATATCACCCTTCTTTTAGGTAAAAAATGTTTTCCTTACATCCCCATAAAATCAACTTTATATTATTTTAACTGGCATCAGAGTGGGTGTGTCCTGCTTGGCCGGCCCCTCTCATCTACTCCTCCCCATGCCATATGCCACCTACCATTTAGCAGCACTTCATGTTATGTGACCAGGGTGATGTCATCTGAGCTCCTTTTCCCAGTAACATTTGCTTTACCCAGTAACATTAACATATACCCAATTTATGTATCTGATCACATGAAATCACACCATGCCTCCATGGACTTCTACTCTCCCTCATCCTCCTTGGAGGTATGCTATGATCAGATACATACATGGGGTAGATGTTAATGTTACTGGGTAAAGGACCTTAGATGACATCACCCTGTTCACATTACATGAAGTGCTCAATGATGTAACAGAATTTTCTCCTATTAAAGTATAATATAATATGTAGTGCTCCATTAATATCATTGGCCTCAGGTGAGTTGCATATACGTTTACAAACTGATTTTTTTACATTCCAGCCATTTAGGGATAAGGTTGGAAGAGGTTGTCCAGGATCTTTGAAATGGTGGTTTGTTCCCTTTCTGCCAAGCACACTGCTGTACATAGTACGGAGGTTGTGCCTGGTATTGCATCTCAGCCCTGCTTACTTGAAGGTATCTGGAAGAATAAACATGTCATCACTGCCGGTGACAATTAAGCTGCACTCACCAGAGTGTCGCACAGTTGTGAATATTTAGTGGCATTTAGTGCCGACGGGTCCCTGGGCGACTGCAAGTGCTAACAGAACAACATTTTAACCAAAAGAATAGCAGTAACAGCTCAAAGCTTTGTAAGAAGATTGTTCTAATCTGTTTTTTGGCTTTATTGTTAACATTCTTACATTTTCTGGCAAAGAATGATCATAAATTCAGCAAGTATTGTGCAAGGTCTTACTAGTATGGACCAATGTAATGTATCAGGGATTCGTAAACCTGTTTGTACAGTTGTCTTCTGTTTGTAGGGGTTTGGATTGGTTTGGGAGTAGAAGAATAACATGGAAAGGTCTTGGGTGAGCATACACGAGATTGGAAGACTTTGAGCACCTATATAAAAATACCTATATTTAATAAAAATATATTTTTATTGTTCATTTGAATCCTATCTATACAATAGAGCAACTTTCTGTCTAGTCTTTGTACAAAATACACAGTAGTGTTTCTGTGAAGAAAGGAGGGAGGGGGAGACATTTATTAATTTGGGTGCAGGGTGTCTATGGAAATGTGCTAGAATTTTCATAATATAAACCTCAGCTGCTACAGAACCTCATAGCACACACTTCAGCTGCTGCAGAACATAATAGATGCACACAAATACATGCAGACACATGCATATAGACACACATACAAACACATGGATGCAGACACAAGCATGTTGACAAACATGTACACACACACTCTGCTACAGATGCCTAATAACTTGCACAGAGGCAGACACATGTATGCAGACACATGCATGCAGACACACAGGCAGACACATGCATGCAGACACACAGGCAGACACATGCATGCAGACACACATACAGACACGTGCATGCAGACACACAGGCAGATACGCATGCAGACACACATGCAGACACACAGGCAGACACAAGCTTGCAGAGACAAGCATGCAGACACCTACAGACACAAGCATGCAGACACACATACAGACACATGTATGCAGACACACATACAGACACATGCATGCAGACACACAGGCAGACACAAGCTTGCAGAGACAAGCATGCAGACACCTACAGACACAAGCATACAGACACATGTATGCAGACACACATACAGACACAAGCATGCAGACACACAGGCAGACACATGCATGCAGACACACAGGCAGACACATGCATGAAGACACACAGGCAGACACACATACAGACACATGCATGAAGACACAAAGGCAGACACACATACAGACACGTATGCATACACAGAGGCAGACACAAGCATGCTGACAAACATGCACACACACACACACTTGGCGACACATGCCTAATAACTTGCACACAGATAAACATGCAGGTAAATTATGCACACAGACACATGCATGCACTTCAGCACACTTATATGTATTTAATAAAGATTATATACATTTATTTCTCATATATACTTATTCACAGTGGAGTATATTTTGGGGGTAGGACTAATAATTCAACACTCTGAAAAGGCTGAAAATGAATGCTAGAACTTATTTTCAGTATACGACTTATTTTTTGGAGAAGCACATTGGGTTATAAAGGAAGGTATACACAAGGCACTTTGCTGAAGAAGAGGAAATACAAACTTTTCAACATCAGCGTCTGTTAGAAAAGACATTGGGGCACATTTACTAGGAATGTGTGAAACTGCACTATAAGTGCGCTGCCCGTGTATAATGCTGGGTGCGAAAGATTCATTAACAACGTGCGCCAGATATAATTCTGACGTTTTCTTGCACTGGCCTGATAAAGAGTTCACCAACTTTTTTGTGGTGCACTTTTAACATAGGGCGTGCAACACAATTTGCGCGTTAAATATGGCGCACTGACCGACTGAGCACCAGAACGCCCCCACAATAGCAGCACGGACACTTCATAAATACCTGTGCAAGCCGATCTAAATAAATGTGCAGAAGCGTGGCACAGAGCCCTTAGTAAATGTGCCCCATTTTCTTGTAGCTTGGCCAATATATGGGCACTAGTGAAGACATCCAGGACACACAGATCTTCCCTCCTGCACTGACAGGAACACATCATAGCTGAAGACTGAAACTCGGGACAGGATGAAAATTCCATATTAGGGGAGGTCTAAAAGGAATTGGGATTGGATCACAAAACTAAATACAATTTAGTACTTAGGGGGTAATTTTGTTGCATTTTTAGCTGACTCCTAGTGTCAGTGCTCCCGGCTGCCACGTCCATCACAAGGGTTTGTCAGGGGGAACTAGGTGAAGGGTCAGACCTTGTTTTTCTGCTTTACATTGTGCTATAAAAATTAATAAATGATTCTAAGGGAGACGTTTGCAGGGCTGAACATTGTACCCTGTCTTGTCCATGTGCCAGATGGGTCTGTAAGAAGCTCCATACACGTGTGTATCCAGACTCCACATTATGCGGGCACAAATGATCTACTGTATAATAATAAGGTGAAACTGGACCTCATCCAAATGTGGGAGACAAAGGAAAGGCTGGGAATGAACTGGGTAGAGCCGGTTCTGTGCTGTGTGTTTTCAGGATACTTTATCTACATGGCTTATGGGGTTACATCATTTCATTTTGTTTCCTATGGTTTTTATTAAAGGGGATCTCCAGTTATGTGTTTAATACACATAATACCACTGTACCATGACCTATCCATGACACCAAGTGTTTCCTTTTGGAGAAAACAGGTTTGACCGATATCACATACATCACATCCTTTTACCTGTTTCTCCATTTAATGGTGACATGTCTTAGGCTCAGTTCACACCCGTATCTGAAGCTCTGTAAGGTCAGCACAGGACCATTTCGTCGGTTCAAAATGACGCCTAAACGAAAGCCCAACGGACTCCAGTATAGTCAGTTGAATCTTTTTTTGTCTCTGTTACACTCAGCACTTCTGCTAAATGTGTTGTTGTAATTCTAGAATGGATAGGCTTCCGTAAGGGTCTTGTTTTTTGCACCCGACATTCTTTCAGGATCTTCGTTGCTTTAAACTTTTGCAATGCAGAGGTTGGAAGCCATTGGGTTAACCCACAGTACGGTGCAGTAAAATCTCATACACCTCATACAGTGCTTCAGGTTTGTTTTTATGTCCATTTCTCACTCCCCACCTTCAAAAATCCATAACTTTTTAATTTTTCCGTTTACAGAGCTGTGGGAGGGCTTATTTTCTGTGTAAAAAATTTTACTTCTTATTTATTATTCCATGGAGTCTTCTGGAAAGATTGAAAAAAAACTTCCAAATGTGGTGAAATTGGCAAAAAAATACCATTTGCGTCACTTTCTTGTGAGCTCAGTTTTTTAGACTTTCACTGTGCGCTCCAAATGATATGTCTACTTTATTCTTTGGTTCAGTATGATCACAGTGATACCAAATTTATACAGGTTTTATTGTGTTTGAATACATTTCCAAAAATTAAATGAATGTGTACCAAAAAAACATTTGTTTCGCCATCTTCTGATGCTAATAAATGCCGCTAGCAGTTAGCACCAATCACAGGTATTAGAGTTGGATGATTGCTGCAATATGCAGCAAACCCCATCAATCATTGTATGAAGACGGTTCACCCCGTGTTCCCTCTTCATACACCCCCCGCACCTCTGTGCTGTACATGTATGTCGCAGATCGTGAAGAGGTTAAGATCAAAGTTGTCTGTCCAAAGACAAAAAGAATAGGCACTTATTTAGTACCTTTAAATGGAGCAGTAGCTGGGAGTATAGGTATAGAACATTTCATTTACTATTCATTTAACCCAAACCATTCTTATATTACAGGCAGCTTATCCCCTATCAATATGTTTTATTGTAGCCTAAGGGCGATGCCACACATGGCGTTTTTGGTCCTTTTTAGAGCATGTCTTTTCAGTCCATTTAAAAACGAATGCGTTTTTTTAAACGCATCAATTTTTTACAGTTAACCATGTGTTTGGCTGCTTAGAACCTGTTTATCTATTAAGATAAATGGGAAAACCGGTCAAAAACAGATGCTTTTTAAAAACGCATGCATTGGACTGAAAACGCATGCTCTAAAACGGACCAAAAACGACACATGTGGCATCACCCTAAAGGATACGATTAGTTGATTGTATTCACATGGGTCATCATCAGAACCAACGTTCAGATCTAAAAATAATCACAGAATTTTCTGATTTCTGGAAGGATTCTATACAAAGGATGTAGACCGACCTCTGTGCCTTACTCCCATAGAGTTCCTGGAAATATGAGGAAGAGTCTATAAAAGCTTAGAAAATCATTATACATCCCTATACATATTTGAATGTCTCACTTTGTGGGATTAACCTTTAAAATCTGTACATTAAATAGGTTGGTGTGGACTTTGCATCCTGCTGATGTCGTGGTGTTGTCAGCATTTACCCCTACACCTCAGCATTGATGCATCATTTGTACATTCTTCACACTATGATGAACCTCTGTGTCCACCCCAAATCTGGGAGGATACTGAGGGTTCTGATCATTTATAAAAGCTTTAGTTGTCAGCTCATCACTCCAGTCATTGCACTTGTATCAGGTAAGAAGGTGTTATCATAATTCATATTTATATGTTTCATTTATAAGTATTATATATTTATACTCGTGTGTATATATAATGTATAGTTACTGTATATATTTAGCATATATATGTATGTGTATATCAGAGCTGTATATTTTTAATGTTTTATTTCACTTTGATGCTTCCTGGATTCACTTTTTAAAAAATGTTAATCATTGTTCATCATATTAATCAAATATTTTGCAGCAATTTCAAGTTCACAAACTTAGGTATCCAGTATTATGTATCTGCCATCCACATGTCACGTGGCTGAGACTTTCTCACTCATGCAATGACTACGCTAGCAGTTATTTTTAATACATGTTATTTTTAATACATGACCCTGAGCATGTATGGAATCTGCCACATTTAGTATAGTAATGCGAGTATTAGTTACACCATTGTATATACTTATTGTATTTAGTGTAACATTTAATATCACTTGCATTTATGCAGAAGCCAAGAATCTGTAACCTTGGCCATTGTTCTTATTTTGTTTGCTAGGTTTTTAATATTGATGTTTTCTGCTGAGGATAAGGTGCACCCATTTCTAGGAAGCGCTTTCCGGTGTGTTTTATGTGTGTCTTGGTTTAGAAGGATATGTGTGGATCTTGAAGAATGTAGAGCAAGTAGTAACTAATATGTGACACATTTCAGCCCCTCATGAACTTTAATCTGTGCCCTTTGTGTCTCAGTAAATCTTCACAGAGCACTATTACACAGGATTATGATTTATGGACCTGATTTAAGGACCTTGACCCATGAAATTTTCGTACATCTGTTCATGCTTTCAATACACAAGAGTCATTACAGGACCCTTGAAGGTCCTCCATAGGTCCATATACAACAGATTGAAAGCAGGAAGAAGGGACACATCCTCCATTCCCCAAGAAGCTGATTCTATTATCATATGTAGGAAGTGATTCCAGACTTGGGGCTATAATATTCATACAGCCCAGGGCCCATGGCAGTCTGAGGGTGCAGGCACACGTTGCGTTTAACGCATGCGTTTACAGTTGTGTTTTGTAAACACAAGTGTTAACTGTTGTTTAAATCTCTCTTCAGCTTTTGCAATGCATTTTTAAACGCATGCGTTAAATGTGATGTGTGACCGCACCCTGAATCCGCCTCTGGTCTTGCCTCTTGTTGCTAATTCAAATAAGGTTTTTTAACGGACTGGTTAAAAACGGACCACAAAACGGGTTCAAAACGCCATGTGTGGCATTACCCTTAGGCTACATGCACACTGCCGTGTGCCCGCCGCACCGTAGCACGGCGGGCACACAGCAGCGCGGGGAGAGGAGGAGGAGGTAAGCGCAGCTCACCCCCGCCCCTCTCCATAGCGATATATGGCCGCGGCGCCGTAATACGGGAAAAGATAGGACATGTCCTATCTTTTCCCGGGCTACGGAGCGGTACGGTGCCGCACGTCTGCTGCACCGTACCGCTCCCGTAGGGCGCCGTGAGCCCATAGAAGTGTATGGGGGACGTATATCGGACGCATATACGACGGCCGTATATACGTCCCCCATACATGTGTGTGAATGCAGCCTTAGGGTGTATTCTTAATGGATGAGAACATATCAGTAAGAGAAGCTACTCCTCCATTTTTGTTCCATTCCAGTCCTAGTTTAGACATCAAAAATTGCATCTGAAAAACTGCATGTGTGAATGCAACCTTATGGAAGTTAGATGCACCCAGACACATAAATTGTATCTGTATAAATTGTATTGTAAAGAAAACATAATAGTAAAATATCTTACCTGTACACATTCTTCACCTGAGGAGGGGGGTTGAGTCGTTTAATACTGTTGGACTGTCCATAGGATGTGTGCTTCCTTACTGATGATGATTCCTTACTTATTGATCATCAGCTTTTAAAATAACATTCTCAGTTGCATTCTGTAAAAGGATTTTGATGGGCATTGCAGCCTCTCAATGGCTTTGTTAGCATTTTGCCCTATGGTATTATCCTTAAAGGGGTATTCTAGATCTCTGCTTGCTGTCTTTCTATAGAAAGCCTCTATTTTTACTTTAAGTCAATTGAAGTCTGTCCCTGGTCACGTGATGTCACACAGGTTCACGGCTCGTTATATCACATGTACATCTGTGTGACATCACATGACCAGGGACAGGTTTCTGTTCACTTGAAGTTTTCTAAAGCAGGACAGCAAGCAGAGATTTAGAAAACATCTGGGAATTAATACAGAAAATGTTTATTGGAAATATAACATTTTATTAAACAAACAATAAAATTTACTTGGGACAAGTATAATATCCATGACAATGTATAATATCCATGCTGTATGTTCCAATTTTTTGTATTGTCTAAAACAAATGTAATTAATAAGAAATATAGAGACACAGCATATGCGTGCCAGCGTATAATTATGCCCTTGTCCCCTGACAGGATTGAGTGATGTATTTTGGTGTATTACCACATTATTCAAGTTTGAACAAGGTGATAATACACCAAAACTTTGCATCATGGAATAAACTGATCACCCTTTGCCTCGCTATATTCCGGAGTGTTGCCTCTTTCTTGTTTGTAAACTTAGTTGCCCAACCTGGGGCTATACGGCCGAGCACCCAATCTTGCTGTGCTAGATAGATAGAATAACAATAGAGACTGTGACCTATCCACAAAGATACATTGAGTAAAGTTTTCTAGCAATAAATTAGCTTTACTAAACAAAACCAATCCAAACATGTTATAGGTTGGGCTGACATCCACCTTCTGGAAATGTGGAGTCTTGCCAAAGGCAACTCCTGGGCGACATTATGTTTTATTAATTAATTAATTAATTTATTTTTTATGTAGAGAAGTCAGAAGACACATGGAACCCAATATACAGCACAAATCCAGTGCTACATTTCATGGGCCGCAAACATTGGATCATCATCATATGAGGTCCATCAGATGCCGATGACTGCAATAAAGACTACCTGAGCCGCAAACACAGGCAGCAATAGGACCTGCTCTGAGATTTGTGGCTCAGGTAGTTGACTTACACACCTTTACATAGGGCCAAGGAAACCACAGCTGTGTAAATCTAGGCTGCCTGTCATTTTTTTATATTGTGTATTTGGCATACAAATTTATCTTTTTCTTCTGTTGGTGTATTTGCACCTTTTTGCTGCGTATTTGTTGTTTACCGCCTATTTTGCGCTTTTTGGAATGTGTGTGATCATTTGATATTTTCAGAAATAATGTAATCTCCATTGATCCAACATTTGATGGATTTTTTGTAAGGAATGCATCATGCAACTAGAACAGTGTTTTACAAAATGACAACATTTATATCAACATTAAACCTTTATCTTGAAAAAAAACGTCACGATGATGATAATTAGAGAACAGCAATGACTGTAGATTATAATTACATTTTCTGAGGTTACATCAGTCGGGAGTGCACGGCCACAGGACATCACTATCTCTCACACGGCTCTGCTGGGATTTTGGTCCAGTCTCTTCCACAGTATCTTCTGTGACTATTTTCTCTGTGAGTTTCTTGGCCATAACTTTTTCACAAAGGATTTTCCATTGGTTCTCTATTGGGTTTAGATCAGGACTCTGGACCATTTCATTGTTTTAATGTTTTTTGTTTCAAGGAGTAACTTTCTCCATAATGACTAAACCCTTGACTTTTTCTTTCAGATTCCCTGCGTGTACAATGATCCCTAATTTAGAAGGAGTGTTTTAACTTGTGAACTTGTCACATGAGCCGTAGAGAAGTAAATGGTAAGACTACATCCTCCTTTTGACTGATCACAAGAAATGAATCTGAAGATCTGTGATATACAGTATATGTTTTTCAGCTGATAACACCCGATCATGGGCATTTGACACAAGTGCTCTGCATGTATGCTTCTTTTTTTTTTCGTATTACATTTTATTCATTTTTCAAAAGTTTTACAAACACCGCTCTTAGGAAGCAACTACATGACGAAAAACAAACCAACATTTACAATAATATATGGCCCAGCTCAACTGAGTTGGAACTAAGTATTAAACATTTATCATATAAAGTAACGGAATCAGAGCAACCTCCGTAAGATATGAGGCACACTCATATCTGGTGGATAATCAGAAATATGTAAGAAGACAGGATGAGGGGGGGGGGAGACCTGCTTGTATGCTTCAGAACAGCGCATGCACCCTGAGCATAAACAGAAATGTTTTCATTCCCTGACAGCAAACGGAGATCTTCAGAAGCAGAGGATTATTATTGGGATTTTCATGCAGATGATCAACAAAAAATGTCAATACCCCCCTCCCTGCCGCAACATGTGCAGTTTTGGATGCATATTTGTTAACTTTACAGACATAACCAATATCTAACGGTATCCACAATTTTTGGGAAATTAAAAAAAGGTTTGCAGGAAATTACATCTGGTTTCACAGCTCAGCATTGGCACTTACAAAATAGATTGGAAGAGTTTAACCCCCCTGTGCTATCTAACAGCTATGTAAAAGGGATGTCTCTCCCTCTCACACCCAGTGGTCTCCACAGAGGTAGATGTAGTGCCCTGTATCAGAAGAGCTTTGAACTTTGGACATTTGAATATTTCCCTCTCCTGGATGTGACTATGTATTTCCACTGACATTTCTTTTTTGTTTGTTGTAAGCAAAGTTGTATTTTTCATACTGTTTAACATCCGGTGTTAAAATAATGATCTACTGATGTAATATACTCTGATATAGGTCAAGATGTGCAGCGAAGGAGCACAAATGGAGAAGAAGCTGGATGGGAAGAAGGAAGGCAGAACAGACAAGCCAAAAGTGGACCCCAACATTGATGGGGGATGGGCATGGATGGTTGTACTGTCTTCTTTTCTTGTCCATCTTTTGGTTATGGGATCCCAGATGGCACTTGGGATACTGAACATGGAGTGGCTCGAAGAGTTCAACCAAAGCAGAGGTCTGACAGCGTGGGTCAGCTCCCTAACAATGGGCATTACCCTGATTGTAGGTAAAGGACTATAGTATTAGGCAGGGCCGATTCTAGCATATTTGCTGCCTGAGGCGAATATTAAAATGCTGCCCCCCCCCCACTCCCTGTTAAGTAAATCCTTAAACTTTACTAACAATTAACAACCCTACAGACAGCTGCCTGACACTGTGTGACTGACTACAGGATCTGAGAGGCATTAGTGGCATCTAGTACCTTATGTATGACAATCTCTTCCATCAGGAGGACTTTATTCCGGGTTCTCCAATCCATGACGTATCACTGCTGAATTCACGGCCGGATATCTTCAGCTCCGTGCAGCATCTCCACCCGGCGTCCCTAAAAATACCACAGTCACTTACAGTATAAAGTCTCCTGGAAAACAACACTGCGCTCCTAAATAATATATACCCCTCACAACACAACTGGCCGCACGCTACCCCACTTATAAAACATCCCTTCATTATATAGGGATAAAATCTATATACATATAATATACTGTATCCCATATACAGCCCCTGCAGCTAAGTAATATACTGTACCCGATATACATCCCCCCCAGCATAGTAATATACTGTATCCCATATACATCCCCCCAGCTTAGTGATATAGTGATATATAATATATACAGCACCCCCCAGTATAAAATGATTCTGGCCCCATATAATATATACTGAATCCCCCCCAGTATAAAATAATTATAGCCCCAAATAATATCTATAGCATCCCCCCCCAGTATAAAATAATTATAGCCCCAAATAATATATATATATAGCATCCCCCCCAGTATAAAATAATTATAGCCCCAAATAATATATATAGCATCCCCCCCAGTATAAAATAATTATAGCCCCAAATAATATCTATAGCATCCCCCCAGTATAAAATAATTATAGCCCCAAATAATATCTATAGCATCCCCCCCCAGTATAAAATAATTATAGCCCCAAATAATATATATATATAGCATCCCCCCAGTATAAAATAATTATAGCCCCAAATAATATATATATATATATAGCATCCCCCCCAGTATAAAATAATTATAGCCCCAAATAATATCTATAGCATCCCCCCAGTATAAAATAATTATAGCCCCAAATAATATCTATAGCCTCCCCCCCCCCCAGTATAAAATAATTATAGCTACAAATCCCCAAATAAAATATACAGAACCCCCCCGCCCCTAGTATAAAATAATTCTGGCCCCATATAATATCTATAGCATCCCCCTAGTATTAAACAATCATAGCCCCAAATAATATATATATATATATAGCATTCCCCCCAGTATAAAATAATTACGGTATAGCCCCAAATAATATAAATATATATTGCACCCCCCCCCCCAGTATAAAATAATTACGGTATAGCCCCAAATAATATAAATATATATTGCATCCCCCCCAGTAATAAAGAAATAATTATAGCCCCAAATAAAATAGCATTCCATGATCCCTTCCCCCCCCCAGTTTAAAATAATTCTGGCCCCATATGATATATATAGCCCCCCCCCCCCCCGCAGTATTAATTATTAGCCACAATTAATTAAATACATGAAAAATAATAAAAATCATACTCACCTGCAGGCAGCTGCTCCCTCGCCGCGGCTCCGGTGTTCACGCGGCTCTCCTGTGAGACGCGGCTCCGCACAGTGACACAGGCGCCGCGCCATGACGTCATGGCGCCTGTGTCACTGCTTAGAACGGAGCGACGCAGCTGCCGGAAAGGCGCTGCGTCGCTCCGCATATAAATCGCGCCTGTGTCTTAAAGAGACAGGCGCGATTTATTTAGCTGGTGGGCGATTCGGGCGTAATGGACGCCCGAATCGCCCACTTTAGAGCGGCGAATTTGCCGCCCTTTACAGGGACCCGCATTCTGCCGCCTGAAGCGAGATTTTCATCTCGCCTCATGGCAGATGCGGCCCTGGTATTAGGTGATAATACTAAGCTATGATCATAAAATACTCCTATGAAATATATTCAGACTATAGCTGTATGGTCTTGTTACTAAATTTATATTATTATTTTTAAAAATTTATTTTTAAAAGTACTGAGCAACTTCATATTGCAATTGCCATTTGGCAATGTAACAAAAAAAAAGTTAAGTAATAACTTAGGCATGCTGTCCTTTTCCATCTCGATGATGCAAGTACATTTGTTTTTTGAATTGGGGGGAAAGGAATATGGTTATCTCCAGCCAGAAAAGGAATATGCAAATACATTTTACTGGACAGAAAACTGAAGACATTTTCATCCAGCGCTGCCTTTGGAAGTAGGATCTCTGTAAGTCAATGCCTAAATACTAGGATCCTTGGGACACTACTTAGCAGTGTGCCAAAATGTTTCCAGCTGCTGTTTCCGAACTTTTGCTCCTCATCATTGCAGAACAGGAAACTGGTTTAATTAGGAGAGAGGCCTTTGTAGTTAGAGAAGGTGGATATGTCTCATTGAGGAGGCTGCCTTTCGAGTTATCTGGTGTTTCACAGGTCAAAAATGTAAAGAAAACTGTGTCTTTTGCACAGTCTCTAACACAGGTATTCCCCTGCTCTGCACTGATGAGGAGTAAAACAGTATCTGCCTGTTGCTTTTATTGGCACTGGAGGAGCTTTTCTCCTTTCAGGAAAACATTTATGCGTAATCCTTTCCCAGAATTATGACTCGGTCACACATGGTCTATAGGACTAACGTGGTCTGTAAAGGCAGCCTATGCCAGGAAATATATTTTCCTCCTATCTCGTGTTAAAGCAAACTTTTCTTATGTTGAACTTCACCATGCCAGGTCCATTGTTCTCCCAATAATGTCCACTTGGAGGTAGACTCCCATTCTGATTCCCAAGCTGAGGTCTAAATTCATGCATGGACAGATTTATAGGTAATATACTATTTATTTTTCTATGTATGATCTTTTTCAGGTCCATTTATTGGCTTGTTTATTAACACATGTGGATGTCGGAAAACAGCAATGATTGGCGGCTTCCTCACTTCTCTCGGCTGGGTGCTCAGTGCATTTGCCACCAATGTACACTTTCTGTTCTTTACTTTTGGAGTGATGGCCGGTAAGTAAAGATTGTCTATGTGTAGTGACGTTGTTTCTTACGTTTTAACAATTCCTCAGTCATATATAAAATTAAAGTGTAACTAAAGTTTCAACAAAATTTTATACAAGTAAACTTTGTAATATACTGCATTAAAGGAAATCAAAGCATGATAAACCAGGGACACTTACTCATAGATCCAGGCAGTGTGACTGTGGTAATCTTCTGGTAATTTGTTATTTATGGCCTCCTTCCCTCTAAAATCAACTTTTATAATTATGCTAACTATCCTGAAGGGCTCTGTGGGCATTTTCAGATCCCCTCTGTGCTGCAGATTCACAGGCAGGAGCACTTCCCCCTCTCATTGTGTGCTGAAACTTCCTTTCTTGCCATGAGATTACAATAGGGAGATGGATGGCTGAAGTACTGAGAGGGAGGGGGAGACAGTATAACAAGCTGTGAAGCTACAGCATGGAGGATGCTCTGGTAAGACCAGTAAGAGCCTCATTAGCATCATTTTAGATTACCACAATCAAGGTTTCTAAATCTATGAGTAAGTGTCCCTGGTTTATCATGCTTGATTTTGATGGTAGATTTTTTTAAAGAAATGTGTTCCCTTTTCCTTCTTTTCCCTTTTTTATTTAATCAGACAGTTTTCTTTCTGTCCCATACTCCACTTACAGCTCAGAAAAAGGAGAAACTGATAATGTTTCTAATGCTCCTTAGATCATCCCTGGATGGTCTAATCACCTTAGGGAAATATGCTCTAGGTATAAAAGTTAATCTTTAGGCGTTGCAGATTTTATGCACGGATTTTACAGTAGTATTAAAGTGAATGTGATTTGTAAAAAGTAATGTAGACAATGCAGTTTTTTTAAGCACAGAAATTGAGGCTCAGTGCAGAAAATAAAATAAAGGTCATGTTACTTTTCTTGTGCATCCTTGCGGATCTTTGCATGCGTCTTTTTTTACATTGGGGTCTATGGGAGAGTGTAAATCTGTATCAAATCTGCCTCAAATCCCCAACATGATGCGGTTTTGATGCAGATTTTAGCTTAAAATTACGTCAGATCAGGTGAAACCACACAAGTAAAGAAAGCACAAGCTGAAAATCTGCACTAAAAAATGCAAAACACTAAATAGATAAATCTGCATAAAAACTGTGCTTACTGGATGTGGATTTAAAATCTGCATGACAATGTGTGCAGACAGCCTTAGCCTTCTTACCTCTCAGTAGAGGATGGACCTCAGAAGGCTAACTGCTCACTACAGGAGTAATAAGCAGAATACAGGAACAGAGAAGCTGCTTTAACATTGAGTTACACTATTCAATATTACACTATTCGTGATCACGAAAATATAGAGTTATAGAAGGTATGCAAATTACCCTGGGGCGCTCAGGCTATGTCACCCGAGCTCCTTAGGGAGCCTCATATTTAAATTTATACAACACCGCCCCGTCCCCCCCCCCCTTAGCGCTACCGGTCCTAACCTTCACCTGTTTATGCGCTGTGTTGGGGGAGGTGTATAAATTAAATTACAAGGCTCTCTCAGGCACCCGGGTAATTTTCATAACTTTTATAACTCTATATTTACTGATTGCGGCATATAGAGTTATAATAAAAGAAGTTCCTTAAAAACTTCTTATTAGGAAACATCTACCATCAGTGTAAAATGTCCTATAAATTGAAATGTCATAGCACCATGGCTGAAGCTGTGAGGTCAAGTTGGCAATCTTAATTGGTGTTGCCCCGTGAAACTGAGCAAGAGGGGATTTTCATGTGCATAAACACTGGTAAATAAAAACCCAAGATTTCTCATGATTTAGGCCTTATATTATGCTAAGAAAGACAAGTTTATGACGCAGGACACCTCATTTATTTAGCTTATGTGTGATCTGGGAGCTGGCGGATGTTGACACATATTTTATGCCCCTTTTTAGGTATTGGAAGTGGCATGGTGTATCTCCCCGCAGTGGTGATAGTAGGCCAGTATTTTCAAAAGCGCCGTGCGCTGGCCCAAGGACTTAGCACCACAGGTACTGGGTTTGGGACATTCCTTATTACCGTCCTCTTGAAGTACTTGTGTGCAGAGTTTGGCTGGAGAAATGCCATGATAATCCAGGGAGCAGTCACCCTCAACCTGTGTGTATGTGGAGCACTCATGAGGCCCCTGGAGTCCAGAATGCAATGCAGTGCGGAGACTACAAGAGATCACCAAAATATGAAAGAAGCCTCGCTGCTAGATACTGATACTGTGAAACCCAATAATGTGCTGCACGACGGAGAAGATGGCGAGTTCAGAACGGACAATGGAACATCATGGACTAAGGAGGACACAAGTAACGAGATTGTCATAAAGGACATTAGCAGACTGGGAATCCTGAAGTCCCTGACCCGGATGACTGTGTCCGTGAGATCCGGCTTCTGGACCTGGTATTCGAGTTACTTTGGGGCAGCCTCTCTATTCACTAACAAGGTGTTTGTAGCGTTTGTCCTGTGGGCATTGCTAGCCTACTGCAGCTTTGTCATTCCCTTTATACACCTCCCCGAGATTGTAGAGCTGTATGGGATGTCAGAACAGAACAACATCTTTCCTCTGACCTCAATTATTGCTATCGTGCATATTTTTGGAAAGATTATCTTAGGTTTTCTTGGAGACCTGTCCTGTGTCAGTGCCTGGAATGTCTTTATCGCTTCCAACTTTACCCTCGGTATCTGCATCCTTATTCTCCCTCTTATGCAAGTATATGCCGCCCTGGCCGTGGTCTGTGCACTTATAGGGTTCTCTAGCGGCTACTTCTCTCTCATGCCTGTTGTGACTGAAGATTTGGTGGGCATCAAGCAACTGGCAAATGCCTATGGGATTATCATTTGTGCCAATGGGATATCAGCACTTTTGGGGCCTCCATTTGCAGGTAATTACACAATTTTTGTCACACACAATTCATGTTTACATGTTCATTACATCTAAGATTATGGGGCAGATTTATCAAGCAGTCTGAAAGTCAGAATATTTCTAGTTGCCCATGGCAACCAATCACAGCTCAGCTTTCATTTTTACAGTGTTCATGAATATTTTAAAGGGGAGCTGTGATTGGTTGTCATGGGCAACTAGAAATATTCTGACTTTCAGACACTTGATAAATCTGCCCCTATGTGTAAGTTCTTATTGGTTCAGGGAAGTAAGAAGACTTCTTAGGGACACTTTGCAGTTAAAGGTCGACTTGCAGGCATGTGTAAATTTACAGACATTGATGCTCCACTGGGGGATTCTGGGAAATAGGCATATTCCAGGACTAAGGAAAACATTGCCTCTTGGCTAACTTGTAACTTAATTACACATGCTTCATGACCAGCACAGAGAAGACTATGTTACTTTGACTTGGGGTGTGCATCATTGAGCAGTGACAATACTTACACGATCATAAGGAATTTATAAGTATTACTTGAAGTGTGTGTGGTTCAATTTCCTAGAAAGCAAGTGAAGAAGGCAATAGAAAGCAATGTAGGTAACGTAGGGCAAAATATTAACCCCTACGCGCACAACGACATAATAGTATGTCCTTGCAGGAAAATACTTCCCACACCGGGACCTGGTATTACGTCCAGCTTCTGGCACCGGCTCACACCACATTCTAACACCGAGTGTTAACATGCCGTGGTCAAGTTAGGGTGTTTCCCCTAAGGATCGGACCCCGGGTGCCGCTTACCGGGGATCCGACCCTCTTCAGGTCTGTCAAGTGCCCCGGTCTGGCATCTGAGCATGCGTCAGCCTGTAAAATTTGACAATGCAAATCTGTTCTGATTGACTCTCCTTCCATTTTATGTCCGGCCATGAACCCTTACAGTATCTTACCACCACACATGGGGTATCGGTAAACTCGGGAGAAATTGGGTATCAAACTTTGCAGAGCTTTTTGTCATTTAATCCATTGTGAATATATAATTTTCCGCCCAAAATGAATGTATTATCCAAAAATATTACAATTTGTAGAATGCACCTCTATTTTGTTTTAACCCCTATAAAACACCTAAAGGGTTAGCAAACTTATTAACAGTTCTTAGTTGTATGACAAGGGGCATAGTTTCCATAATGGGGTAATTTACATGTCTTGCTATTATTTAGGCCTCTCGCAGTCAATTTAAAGTTGAGCAGGTCCATCTTAAAAAAATGGCACCCAGATTCTAAGCCTCATAACATTTACTAAATATGTGGAATCTTATAAAAACCAGGCTAACATAGAGCAGACATTTGGGGAATGTAGCTTATGAGTTAATTTGGATGCTATGACTGCTTCAAAAGTATAAAATTTAGAATTTTGAAAATGAGGAATTTTTAAAAATTTTTGTCAAATTTCTTTTTTTCATAACTAAACACAAAAGATATCCAAAATTTTAAACTAATTGTAAGAACAATGGGGGGGATTTACTAATTCTGGCACAAGCATGACTGTCAGCCTCGGAGATCAGTCTCTGGAAAGCACAGACCGACGTATTAAAGTGGTGCACGGCTGTAAGTAAATAATGGGTAAACAGTAATAATCAGTCGTGCGCCATAAAAATGCCGACATCAATGAGATGTGCGCCAAAATCTTACATGGACTGCGCCTTAATTTTACTCTCTTGCACCTAAAAATGCTGACAAAGTACGGACGGATAATCTGGAAAAGTTAGGCCACACCCACTTCCGCCAAAAAAAGACAAAAGAGTCAGGATAGTCAGAAACATCTGTTCTTTATGGCACAAACTCATTATAAATGATCCACAACAGTTCTGCGCCCAAAAAAACTAAAGATTCTGGCATTTTTTAGGTGCAGATACGAAAATACATGCCCCCCAATGTGTCACAAGAAACCATTCTCAAATCCCCTGGATATGCTAAAGCGTTCCAGAGCTATAACCACTTATAGTGACAAGGGGCAGATTTAAAAAATGGGGCTGTGTCCTTGAGGCCATAATAGACCAAATCAGAGTTTTTTTCTCTAGTCTCTGCCTGAACTCCGGCGGAGATTTTAGTAAATGAGGTGAGCCGAATGTTCCTGCCCTGCTCCCGCCCACTCTCTGCACCGACATGCCCATAGTGGTGCGCAGGTCCTGAAGTGATTTATATGGTATGGTAAATCCCGGCCAATGTTTGGTCTGGAAGCTATGGCCTACATACAGTCTGTTTTTTTTTATGGACCTAAAGTCAGGTCAGGTGTGAAACCAAGGGTTTTCCTCTTTAAAATTACTTATGGATTTTTTGTAATAAAACACACAGCTGTATAATCTCCCTATGTGTGTGAGAGGTCAGCTGAATCGTGTTGTATGATGAAAGACATTTTCCAAGGGATTGAGTCACTAACCGTATTAAGATATTATTTAGTAGAACTATGAACCAGTCAGCTATTGAGCTCCCGGCACAGACTTTAATTAGATTTAGAGAAAAAAATCTGAATAAAAGAAAGTGTTATAATGAATCAAGGCCAGGCACAATGTGTACCTGCAGACATTGAACTAGTATCCCATTTAATAGAGACTTCTGGGGTTATTAATCATAGGTTGGCACTCGTGTGCTGGTGTATGGTAGCCCTGCCGAGCATCCGACACAGCCGGACAGATCAAGAGACTCCGGACTCTGAATGTATCTGGTGAGGGCCTGGCATAGGTATAACCATAACTGGTGAATTTTCACCTATGAAAATTCGCCAGCTGCAGCGAGTGCGCAGGTGCCGCTACAGGAACGTCCCACCCCACAATGGCCTCTCCCACTTCTTTACGCCCCACTGGCATTGGAGGTGGTGAAAAGGGGAAAATAATTGCAGGTGCTAGTAGTAAGCCACTGGCGTGGTGCAGAAGCCGTTATAAGTACCACCTTTCAGGGTGATATGATATATGGGCACTGGCTGAAGCTAAAAAATCCTTATTTAGGATTTTTTTTTCAGTATGCTCAACTCACCTAATTATTTCCAGGAACTTCATACTGGCCCTTTTTAGTCTATTGGGGGAATTTAAAGTCCTGTGCAGCCAAACAATTCTACATCAGATCCTGCCTCCCGTAAAATTTTGCTATAACCTGTGCAACGGGTACAGCGAACTCTGCTGCCTATCAACATATACTATACGGACATTTAAACTCTATGTAGAAACCAAACGAAAGAAAACAGAAACGAAACATACCAGTTTTTAATGGACCTGCAGGCCTGTGTGAATGAGCCTCGGGGTGCAGCCACATGTGACATTTGTATTGCGTTTGTAATGCAAACGCTCAGGGCAAACGCATGTGATCAACAACCAGCAACCAGTGGTTCCACTAGGGTAACTTGTTTCTTAGAAGAAATTTTCGGACCCCTTCCCGCAGCTGGGCTGAATGTAAAGTTAGATAAACACTTACCATTAAAGTCTATAAGAGCAACGAAAATAGGTGCGCTTATAGACCTGACTATTTTCGGTGCTCCAATAGACACACTGGGGGTCATTTACAAAGGGCCCGATTCGCGGTTTCCCGACGTGTTACCCGAATATTTCCGATTTGCGCCGATTTACCCTGTATTGCCCTGGGATTTTGCCGCATGCGATCGGATTGTGGCGCATCGGCGCTGGCATGTACGCGACGGAAAACGGGGGGAGTGGCCAATACGAAAACCTGACTGATTCAGAAAAACCGCTGCATTAAAAAAAAAGTGTCGCGGGACTCGCGCTTACCTTCACCAGGAATAGGCCGGTGAACTACCTTAGTGAATCCCGGCCGGACCCGAATCCACCACAGAGAACGCACCGCTGGATCGCGAATGGACCGGGTAAGTAAATCTGCCCCATTGCATGCACAGCAAACTCTGTGGACAGCGGGGGGAGGTGGGACCCGCCTCTTTCATGTCATAAAAAATCTGTGGATATCTCATAAATATTAAAATGAGCATATCCCTTTAAGGCTGATTCAGTAGGAAGTATGAATATAAGTCATTCCTATACATATATCCCATTCCTTTTGAGCACATTTCACCCTCATGTCTTGTTTAAATCCTATAAGAAAGATAAGAATTCCAAAATTTGGCAATTAAAACTGCTATTTGTCCCACAGAAACAAGCCCCGTTTTAGAATTTTTTTTTGAACGGTTAGGACTCTTAAGAGGGGAAAATATAAAGATATTGCATGGTAAGAAATTCCCCCTATTTAGATAAAACATAGTGGGGCACATTTACTTACCCGATCCTGCCGCAGTCCCCGCTGTGTGTTGTCCGATGATTATGCACACGGTCGCGATTCACAAAGATTGTGCGGCCGATTTCCTGCTTGTGTCGCTTCCCCGCTCAGGTCCGCTGGAGTTCACCTTCTTCTTCCCAGTGTATGTAAGTGCATTGTCTTGCGACACAATTTCAGTCCAAATCAGTTGGATCGTCCGACGGCCCGCCCCCTGAAAGTCGGCATGATTGCACCAAAATCCGATCGCGTGCGCCACAATCCCCTTCTCAATAGCTGTCACAGCTGTGCAAATCCCGAATATTTCTAAAAGCCGACGAAAGTGCAGCCGCGGGACCCTTAGGAAATAAGCCCCAGTGGGTCATATTGTGAGGAATTTTACAAGGGGCTCATTCTTAGTTTTGCTGTGGAGCTATATATTTGTACCAGTATGTGAATGGTCCGGCCAATCACTGCAACAGCAGAAAATGAAAAAGTGATCAT
The DNA here is from genome assembly GCF_040894005.1 of Engystomops pustulosus. Classification (NCBI taxonomy): domain Eukaryota; kingdom Metazoa; phylum Chordata; class Amphibia; order Anura; family Leptodactylidae; genus Engystomops; species Engystomops pustulosus. The sequence goes on along the minus strand of NC_092413.1, from coordinate 187,936,837 downwards.
GCATATTTTTTTATATGTATGAGAGTTTGTTTCTACTGTAGAGCTGATGATTTTTGACTATTCAAAAGCATTTGGATCATGAATATGTATTTATTAGGATACAATTTGATGACAATGACCATAGTTTTTACTTGCCTCCTTTAGGTTGGATATTTGACATAACACAGAAATACGACTACTCTTTCTACGTATGCGGCTTGCTCTACATGCTGGGAATTATCTGTTTGCTGCTGGAGCCTTGCCTACAACCAAAGGAGAAAAATCGTGAAAAACCTGTTGAGAATCGTGAAGTCTGAAACCAAGGAACAGGAAACCTTCATATTTGTAATTCTTATTGAGCTACAAGGCCACAGGAGGTCATATGATGTCTTTATTATGTCTTATATTCTTGGGTTTACATGGGCCGTGGACATTATATATCATCTGAAAAAAAAGACATAATATAAACTATTCAGTGCACTTATAAACTCTGTCTACTCAGATATTCAGAAACCACTTACAATATGCAGATATTTGCAGTCCAAGCCAAATCTAGAACTGTAAGATCCTCCCAGAACCTCGGGGAGGAGATCATAGGGTCGCAGGACAAGTCTGGGTATTTATGACTGGGATGTGTCTGGGTGATACAATGTGGGGAACAGAGATTTACTGCAAATTAATATTGCATATTTTTCTATAATAATGGACACATTTTTATTTCTAAGATAATGGGGCTCATTTACTTACCTGTCCGAGTCACGATCCCCGAGGTGCGTTCCCCGACGATCCTGCACTGTGCCGCGATCCACGTAGATCCTGCACCCAATTTCCTGCATGTGTCGCTCCCCGTTCAGTTCCGCCGGAGTTCACCTTCTTCCCGGTGCATGTAAGTGCTTGGCTTGCGACACAAATTTGAATGTTAAATCCTGTGCTTAGTCCGAATCCATCGGATCGTCTGACTGCCGACCCCCGGATTTCTGTTGCATGAAAGACGCCACTGATGCGCCAAAATCCATTCGCGTGCGCCAAAAAACCCTTCTTAATGCGGAGCACATCGGAAATCGTCGGATATTCTGATCCACGGTCCGCGGACCCTTAGTAAATGAGCCCCATTGTCTCACTGTAATCATTGGCGGTTATTCTGAAAGTCATTGCACAATATAAGTGGCTGCCATTACCAATATGGACTCCATAGACGCTCTACTGAGATATTTATAAAAACTTCCTCCAAAATCAGAATAAAGTGATAATGGGGATAATTAGGAAAGTCGCACCACTTTGTCTTCTGTTAGGACCATCTAGCTGTCCCTGTGCAGACACATGGCTACTCATAGATCAAACGGGGGACATCACTTTGTTTTAAGTATTGGCAGATATCAAAGTGATTAGATTTCCAGCCATTGGAGACATTTACTAGTGACATGTCATCAGTGTCTCTCCAGAGGCAGCTCCGCTAGAGGTTCAGAGGATGAGGGCCAGGGGTGTCTTTATGTGACACCTCTGGCAGGCACAATCCTTGAGTAGACTCTGTGTAGAATATATTTGATGGTGCTGTTTTCAAGCCACGTAAAATTTTTCCCAAACTAAGGGCTCATCTTAAAATAGTTGTCACATGGATGGCTATTACTGTTACCATATTACAAGATATATTGTTCTTAAAGGGACGGGACACATGACTAGAAAGATGCAATCAAGATCATCAATGATCATTTGTGGAATTTAATAGTAACTATCAATAAGAACCTTGGGTCTGGACCCATAGGTCAGCAGAATTTATTATTGGTATTGCTCATTATTCACACCAAAGTATCAGTTCCGCCTAGAACTTAGGTTAAATGGGTATTCCTATCATTGATATTCATATTAAATATCTTTTAAAGGGAACCTGTCATCAGAAATTGGCCTAATAAACCACTAGCAGTATGTTGTTAAGCGGCTGAGCAGCTTCTAGATCATATTTCTTTCAAGGCCTTGTATGGTGACAAAATCCAGAAAATTAACTTTGAAGTGAGATGTTACTTGGTTTTATGAAGTCAAGGAGGCGGAGAGTTTAACACTGAAGTCAAGTTCTCTCTGTCTTAAAATGCCCCTTTCACTGTAGCTGATGGCCCTGCATTTAAGGACATCATTGAGCAGATCTCCTGAAGTCTGGTGCATGATGTCAATCACTTTGGTGGAGGTGTTCAGAGGCAGGGAGAGCTTGACTTCAGTGTTAAACTCTCCTCCTCTCTGATTTTATACTACCAATTAACATCTCATTTAAAGTTCATTTTCTGGATGATGCCACCACCGTGCGTCATGAAAGAAACATGATCTATAAACTGTTCAGCTGCTTGACAACATAATAGTAGTGGATTATTAGGCCTATTTCTGATGACAGGTTCCCTTTAAAATGATGTTGGTCTTTTGACACATGTTTGCCAAATCATAGAGGGATTCAGACAGCTCCTCCATGAAATTACAGGGAAGCTATAGGATAACACCTCTAAGTTTCAACAGAGGGAGACCCTAGCTGTGGATATACCATAATATCATTATGGGAATACATTATCACGGCAATATATAGATAACCCACATGTTATATTCCCGCTAGAAGCAATATTCTTGATGACAATGCTTCCATAATATGACAATTGAAAATTTGGGGACTTCTAGTGGTATAAGTAGGTGTAGTGGTCCTTACAATAAGCAGTGCCAATCAGTGCCATTGGAGAAGACCTGTAAAGGTCATAGCCTCCGCATCCAGAAAGATAACAAGGCAGTTTGTGAGCATGACTGAATCTTGGAGAACAATCAATAATATTGGACCAAATTTTTTGTTTCAATGTGTTTTTTATTTAATTTTAGAATGTGTATTTTTTCCAAAGAATGTGTTTGCTGAGATATTGTTATTTGTAAACCCAACTAGTTCTGCAATCTTCTAGACTGTACTTGTCTTATATTATGCAATACAAGTACTTTGCTCTTCTTATAGGTTTTTCTTGTAAAAGAAAAAAAAACTGACAAGACAATAAACCAGAGGATAACACAGACTGGCCACAATTGTGTGAGTGTTGTGTCAGTTCTGATGGGGTCTTACGTGTCCACATAGATAAGCAGAGATCTTAACCTTTTGTTGTTGTTTTTTTTCTCTATTTATTTATAGTAAACATTTTTATTGATTTTTTTTTCACCTTGTGTTTTACAAACTTTTCAGTTTATTTTCTAATAACTGGGAAAATTGTAGAAAAGAGATTTGAAAATTATTATTATTATTTAACCCCTTTGTCACCCAAACGAATCGCATTAATGTAAGCAGCTCCTATTGCTACCCCATTTTTAGCAGTGATGAACTGCTAGCTTCATGGACCCCTCCGATAAAGCTAGCAGACACTGCAGTGCCATAGCCTCTGAAAACTTGGTCCGGCGTATTCATGAGGGGGCGCTGCTGGGCTTCATGCTGCAGTCAACGCCTCCTCAGACTGCCCCCTCATGAATACACCGGACCGCTGTGAGCTCGGTCTGGCATTCTGAGAGTATGGCGAATCATGAGATGGGGAACCAATAAAACATACTCAACACTGCTATTCAAACACCCCCCCCCCCCTGGATCAAAACGCTTACCTTGTTTGTAGAGCTGGAGAGGAAGTGCCTCTGGCTCTAGTGATCTCTGCTGCCTCCGCCTGCAGTACAGGAGATGTCCTTTCAGTGGTAGAACGTGTGTTTTGTGTTGTTAGTGGGGAAGGAGGGTGAGTGACAGCAGGAGAAGGGGTATATGTGTGGTATATGGAAGTGTGTATTGTCAGCGAGGGGAAGCTTTTGTGTTGTCAGTGGAGGAGGGGGCAGTTTGAATGTTGGCAGCGGGGAGTGGTGTCTTTTGTCAGTAAGGATGGACTTGCGTGTTGTCAGTGGTAGTGATGCTTGGATGTTGGCATTGGGGGATGTAGTCAATGAGGGAGGGGTGTGTGATATAGGCCACATGCACATGACGGTGCACTTTGTGGGCGGCAAACAGGGAAATGTGATCCCTATTTTGCAGCCCATTAGACCATGGTGGATGAGTGCAGCTCACAGTGCTGATTTAAATAGGAAATGCCTGTCCATGTGGTAAATCTGGGCATGTGCAGTACATGCATTAGCCGTGTATATGAGTCCATAGCAGAGCATTTGTCATCTTGTTGTCACTTTTCTTAAAGGCATTCATTTTTTCTTTATATATAGCTCCAGGAGGTATGAAAATAACAAACAACAGATACTCGCGTCTCTGCAGCTCTCATTCACCTGCAGTGCCTCCCTTCACCACCGATCGCTGTATGTATATACTGACTGGCAGTGATGCCACACACCTAATAGAGCAGAAGGTCATGTGTCATGACCGCCGGCCTCTGTATGCAGACAGTGCCGAGTGTTGACAGGTGGTTGAGTGGGAGCATCGTTGTAGGTTAGAATGTGTGATTATTATTTTCTTACTCCCTGTAGCCATATATATATAAAACCCTGGTGCTCAGCAATTTCCATCGACTCCATTGAGATGTATGGAGCAGAGTGGTCAGCGCGGCCGTCTGCTCTAGTGCTCTCCCGGAGTGCCAAGGGGTCCGACTGAGGTAACTGGGACCCCATCAGACCCCTCCGTTTTCGTGATCTGTGGATAGGCCTGAACTTTTTTGTGATGGAAAACCCCTTTAAGGATATAGAGGATATAGAGTGGTAATTAAGTTCTAACATCTGGGCACATGTTGGTTTGGATGCTGGGGGCCCTAGTCATGTGAACAGCCCAGGGCCACTGCCTGCAAACCACCCCCTTTTCTCATTAGTTGGAGTGGAAATAAGCTGCTCATTAATGAATGATCTATCCAGACCCTGTTCACATATGAAATCTTTTACTCTGGAGGGGCAAACAATGGTGCCTTATTTTCTATACAACAAGGTCAAGAATTATTTCTTAGAAAAAAATTTGCCTGCAGAAAACAGCTTCACCACACACCCTTGTGTGAACAAGGCCTCATCCCTGAGTATGAAGCTACATGCCTGGACTAGTCCTCTATAAACTGTGCCACGTAAGTGACATAAGATTGCTCAGGTTGCACAGTGACATCAAGTGACTTGTGTTTTACTCCTATGAGCTGAGATTGGAAGAACCTTCTGCCAGGCTCCTTGGTGGCAGCTTATTTCCTGATTGAACACACAATTGGGTATGTTAAAATAGAATACGCTGATTTCTTATTCTCCAAGACGTCTGCCATTGGTTTGCCACCATACATCATACACATTGAGGAACATTTGCCAAGAGTAGTTGCCAAGTTTAGTACACCGGTCACGATAACAATTTCCTCAGTGGAGCCATGAGGTGCAAGCCTCTTCATTACCTAGGTTCATAGGACGGATATCCATGGACCTTTTGAAACTTCCCGTGATTCGGTGATTTCAATGATAAATCTTTTAACCCATGCAGGACATTCACTGTCCCACACTTAAGTGTTTCCACCAGTTTTCTGTCTGACTTTGCACTAAAAAGAATGTGCAAACTGCTTGCACATGTGTTTATAAAGTGTCTGAGCCCGTTTTCTCTGTGTCCGACAAGACAGAAAAATGTGCACTTAAAGGGGCAAGTTACTGCTTTGTTGGAGATTGCATCACATTTATAACTGACATGCGCCACATTTCTGTCTCTGCCGTAATTCTGCGGAATGAACAAAGCGCACAAAGAAAAAATGATGCATACTTACCCAGTAATGCAGGGGGCGCCATATTCATGAAGACTATGCGCCAGTTATGATGAATCTGGCGCACCCTGCAAGCGGCACCTAGTACAGACTGCACTAGTTTTGATAAATGTGGCCCACGGTGTCTGGACCCACGCTTTCATGTAGCTGTCTCTCTAGCTACATTGCTGGAGGAAGAACCAGAGCTATAGAATGTAGTTTTGTTACATTATGTTTTACCATGATGGGCGCAGCCTGGATGTAGCCCCTACTATTTACCCTCTTAAGACATACTTGTGCAGAACATTCAGATGGCTCCCAATAAAGGGAGGACCTCCCATCATACAATGATTCAACAAATAAGAGGGTTCTCCAGCAATTCCAATCCAGGGGTTGAGAATCTCTGCCAATGAAAGACATAGAACAAAACTTTATATTTGTTTTATGTGGTCAAAACTAAATTAGACTAATTGAAGTTTAAGCAGACCAGTGTTCATGAAGACTAATGTTATTGTGTCCGATATTAGTACCGCTCAATTCACATTGTCATGACGGTAAAAGGAACAGTGACGTGTGCCGCACATCTAAAGAGGATGTGGTGATAGAACAAGGCCCACACACAACAACCCACAACCCACTCTCGCACTGGTTTCCTGAACACCTGCTTTAAAACATGCCCAATGCTGGAGGAGAGGCTACCTGAGCACTTGTGCCCTGTGAAGTCCTTGTGGAACCCTGATTCTAGAATAAGGGTCTCCAGGTTCCAACAGTAAAGAGTTGAAGCTATCACAAAGGTTTTTTCTTATAGGATTATTTACAAAACACTTTATTCCTCAAATTCTGATAAATCACATGATGTCACATTAGGATAGGTGGCTGTAATATAGGGTGACGTTAATGACTGGAGGAGGATACGCATTTTGGATCATATTTAGTAATTATATATTGATTGTACTTATTTTTCTGTATGTGTCTCAAAGGCCATACTAGACCTTTGAGAACTTTATTTTTTTAATTATTTTATTTTTTATAACACTTTTTTCCACTGTAACTGGGGTCACTGTGTATTCCCAGTTACATATAAAAATGGGCATGTGCATACAATAAAATACGAGGCTCCCTGAGGCACTCATGTGACGCGGCCTGAGCCCCCCAGGGTAATTTGCATTCTCTTTATAATTCAATATTTCCGCAATCACAGCATGTAGAGTTATAATAAAAGAAGTCACTCCTCTGGAACTTCTTACTAGGACACATCTACCATCACTTAACTGATAGTAGATGTCTCTTAATGAAAAAAATTAAAAATTAGCGGGACCATAGGCCCAGCCTATCACAAAAGTCATCAACATGATACATAACTTTATCACTCTACCTGCAAAATTTAGGGTTGCCGCCGGAGTAATAACCCCCTCCATTTTCCAGAAGCCACACAGGTCATGTCACCCAGCTGTTCCAGGCGACTTTACAGAAACTTTACCAGGGTAAGTACAATATGGGTGACACTATTGAGTCTTACCCTCTTGTATTTACCCTGTTAAAGCTTTGTGATAGTGGTGCCAAAGTGCAGATGAAAAATCCTGATTGAAGCATTTTTTCTTCCTGTAAAATAAGGGATCATTATGATCCGGAGGAGAGTTTTTCCAATTTTCTGTTCCTATAAAATAATAAACAGAAATGATCTTATCCTTATCTGTATATAAATTATGACCATATTATACTTTTGATATTTTTCTCAACAAAAGTACAAAGAGTGAACTTTGACTAAAACAGTACACAAAGAGTATGCAAAATACTTGATAGGAATTATCTTTAATACCAAAGGTGAACTAAAATGAGGACAGGAAGTCATACAGTCCCAAAGGGCTAAGGAAGAAGAGAGGAGTGGGGACAGAATTGGTGGACGGTTTTTCGTTGCTTGTCTCAGATGTTCTCTAGGCCAGTTCAATACTAACCCAATAACGGAGAGAATGGCTCATGTGCATAACAACAAGAGAAGTCAACCTCGCTCCCAACAAGTTTGCAGATAATGAGGATGCCCGGGTAACACAGAAAGATGTTGATAGGGAGGATTTAATTATTAAGGGAACAGAGTTATCTGTGACACAGACATCTTCTCTGTCACCTTCTGCGGTGCCTACAACGGATTGGGTTAGTAGCTTTCTTGGAATGGCTTGGGGAGGACTTATCGTTCAGGCTACACATTACCACCAATAACAAAGTTAGGGGTAGGTGGAAAGTACTCAATAATGATTTCAGGGGTTGAGGCTGTAAGTCCAGGGAAAGCATTGTTTTCTGAAATACTACTTCTAAGACCTCTCGGACAAGAAAAGGCACAAATATGGTTGTGTGTATGAGGTCTGATAAAATCCATAGCACAGTGGAGGGGAGCGAGCCAGGAGCTGGGACGGGGCGCTGGCGGGGGCAGAGGAGCACGAGTGAGCCCGCGACCTGCGATAATTCTTCCTCGTTTGTTTGTCTTGTTATGTGTTTCACATAAGGTGAGGCTGTCGCTCAGTCACTGGACACCTTTTAGGGTGGTTTCTAGTAACCAGGTAGGGTATTTTGGGGCTCGCCATCCTGTTTTGTCTTCCCTGAACTTAGTCCCTCCCTTTACACTTCTAGTATCCTGAAGATCCAACAATGATTTTAAAACAGCAACGTATATGTCAGGATTCGGGATCAGTGGATCTTTTGGACCACCGCGGGAGGTGGTACTGGCCAACACCTGGGACCGGAAACTAAGTAGCATCTGGTCTTCACCAGAGCCCACTGCAAAGCAGGATGGACTTGCTGTGGCGGGGTACGACCAGGTCATTCCGCGGTGGCAACCAAGGTCGAGGTAACTTAACAGAAGACAGTCTCGTGGTCAGATTCAGGGTCAGGGCAGGAAGCAGAGATGCAAGGTCAAGTCTGCATCTGGGAGGGGTCAGCAATGGGAGGTCCAGGCAGACGGGAAACTAGGAACGGACAGGAACACACTCGAGCATGGGAACAGGAACGCTGGAATACTCAGGAATGTCGCAGGGAAGCTTTCTCAATTGCATAGGCACAAAAATCCAGCAAGGAACACAGGAAGGGGCTATGAATTTATTAGGAAGGGCAGCTGGTCAGCGCCAAATATCGGTGCACTGGCCCTATAAATCTAACAGAGCCGGCGAGGTGAGCAGCGCAGCGAGTGCAGCGCCCCACACGGAGGTACACGGGTGCCCCTGCGACCAGAGAGCAGGGTCGCAGGCACACCCGTGACAGTATATACAACAACCTATTAGTAATGACTCACTCCATTGTGCACCTTCATCACTACTGACTTACTGTATACTATGTGGGTTCTGCACCAACTACCGATTCATAGATCCTGATTGAATTCTGTGCATTTATTCTTTTACATTTCAGGTACAAAATCAGACACATTATACTGAATAATCATTTAAATAATATTGAGGTCCATATATCTCCTGACCACACAAAATTATAGCTGCCTTGAAGAGCCGGTGCCTCCCTGGCATCCCTCCCAGCATGCGAAACCCTGACCTGCTACCTTGGCTGGCGGTCACTGCAGATGTCTAGATGCTCAGCAGCCAGATTATTGACCTTGGTGAATGCAAGACATTAACCCTTTATAGAAAAGGCACATTAAATATGAAAATTAAGGCTTCAAAAGTCATGGGAACAGAAAGCCACGGTAGATTAACGTGCAACAACATCAGATTAATAAATTACTAAGTAAAAGTTAAAATTAGTATATGAGCGTTAAAAAAAAAAAGTTATTCCAGCAATTTAATAAGTAAATATCCAGACTATATACAGGCGGTCTCCGACTTACAGACAACCCCTAGTTACAGACAGACATCTCTGCCCCATGTGACCTCTATGCTATTACTTTAGTCCCAGACTGCAATGATCAGCTGTAAGGTGTCTGTAAAGAAGCTTTATTGATAATCCTTGTTCCCATGACAGCACATTTGTCTCAAACTACAATTATTAAATAGACCAGTTCCGACATACATACAAATTCAACTTAAGTACAAACCTAAAGAACCAATCTCATCCGTAGCCTGGGGACTGCCTGTACAGTACAAATTAAAAGCACAATTGTATTTTCCCATTTCCATAATATAACAGAACTATGGAATATAGGAAACGTTGTAATGGATATCTTAGGGAAAACTTCTTCTCTACTTCCCCTAACTAACCGTTCTCTATATCATTTGCTTCACTGATGGAAAGTAGCATACAAGTCATAAAGACTTAAAGTAGTGCATTTTCCCTATATTTTGCATCTGAACATGCGATCGTTTGATATAATACAATGCTTCTTCATCCACACTAAAAATAATTGAGTACAATATAATATAATACTTCTGTAATACATTATACAGTAGATTTACTGGTGTTAAATGATATGCAGCTTAGGTCAGAGACTGTGGGGGGAACTTATTAAGTGCTGGCGCATTGTGCGTCACCTCTGGATGTTCCCTGTGCCGTGCAGGTTGCTTCGGATATATACCAAGAGGAAGGGATCTTTAATTGTACACAAGGTCTTGTGTGCCACAGAATAACGCTATAATCTGTGCCAGGAGATTGTAATCCTGGAGCAGAAATCATCCCTCCCTAAGGGAAGATACAATGTAAGGACAGGCCTTGGGGCTTTCTATAGCCTCCTGACAACAGGATGGTGCCCCCCCAATGACCACTCTTATACCATAGGATTTAGTGCACAGCCACAATTAAGCTTCATCCTCAGAAAGCAAACTCCGTACATGAAATATACACTCATCGGCCACTTTATTAGGTACACCTGTCCAACTGCTCGTTAACACTTAATTTCTAATCAGCCAATCACATGGCGGCAACTCAGTGCATTTAGGCATGTAGACATGGTCAAGACAAACCCCTGCAGTTCAAACCGAGCATCAGTATGGGGAAGAAAGGTGATTTGAGGCCTTTGAACGTGGCATGGTTGTTGGTGCCAGAAGGGCTGGTCTGAGTATTTCACAAACTGCTGATCTACTGGGATTTTCACGCACAACCATCTCTAGGGTTTACAGAGAATGGTCCGAAAAAGAAAAAACTTCCAGTGAGCGGCAGTTCTGTGGGCGGAAATGCCTTGTTGATGCCAGAGGTCAGAAGAGAATGGGCAGACTGGTTCGAGCTGATAGAAAGGCAACAGTGACTCAAATCGCCACCCGTTACAACCAAGGTAGGCAGAAGAGCATCTCTGAACGCACAGTAAGTCGAACTTTGAGGCAAATGGGCTACAGCAGCAGAAGACCACACCGGGTGCCACTCCTTTCAGCTAAGGAAACTGAGGCTACAATTTGCACAAGCTCATCGAAATTGGACAGTAGAAGATTGGAAAAAACGTTGCCTGGTCTGATGAGTCTCGATTTCTGCTGCGACATTCGGATGGTAGGGTCAGAATTTGGCGTCAACAACATGAAAGCATGGATCCATCCTGCCTTGTATCAACGGTTCAGGCTGGTGGTGGTGGTGTCATGGTGTGGGGAATATTTTCTTGGCACTCTTTGGGCCCCTTGGTACCAATTGAGCATCGTTGCAATGCCACAGCCTACCTGAGTATTGTTACTGACCATGTCCATCCCTTTATGACCACAATGTACCCAACATCTGATGGCTACTTTCAGCAGGATAATGCGCCATGTCATAAAGCTGGAATCATCTCAGACTGGTTTCTTGAACATGACAATGAGTTCACTGGACTCAAATGGCCTCCACAGTCACCAGATCTCAATCCATTAGAGCATCTTTAGGATGTGGTGGAACGGGAGATTCGCATCATGGATGTGCAGCCGACAAATCTGCGGCAACTGTGTGATGCCATCATGTCAATATGGACCAAAATCTCTGAGGAATGCTTCCAGCACCTTGTTGTATCTATGCCACGAAGAATTGAGGCAGTTCTGAAGGCAAAAGGGGGTCCAACCCGTTACTAGCATGGTGTACCTAATAAAGTGGCCAGTGAGTGTAGATCAGAATTAAAGGGGTATTCGGGAATATGAACGTCTGACACAAAAACCAGTGATGATATAAATAAATGAATGTAACAATACTCAATTTCATTAGTCACAAAATGGAGCTCAAATAGTTTGATTTTATGATTTACAAAATGTTATGGCCTCTCTAAAGTAGGTGGAGTTATCACTAAGATGGCCGCCACTGGAAACTACATGTTCCATGATCCTTTAGTTCTCAGTAACTCCTCCTCCCTCTTATGCTCTGCTCCCAGTGATAATGTAACAGACTTTCCTGCTCTGTTACCATAGTAATGATGTATAACTGCCATCTCCACAACACTGGCCATACTGGATGCACTGCAACCAACCAACTACAGGCAGTCCCCGGGTAACATACAAGATAGGTTCTGTAGGTTTGTTCTTAAGTTGAGTTTGTATGTAAGTCGGAACTGGGTTGATTTTGGGTTGTCATAAGAATCAATATTAACACTAAAGCTTAATTACAGACACCTGTGATATATGTTACAGCTGATCATTGTAGCCTAGGACTAAAGTACAATAAATTACCAACATCCAGAGGTCCGTTTGTAACTTACGTATGTAAGTCGAGTGTTCTTAAAGGAAACCTACCACTTGGGATAGGGCTTATAAGCTGGACATGCCGTGCACCAGCTCAGGGTGAGCTGGTGCCGGCGCTTATCTCCGTTATGTTTTTAAACAGTTTTAAAGTGTTTTTACAGTTTATTAATGTTTATATCCTTACTAGCTTTCCCGCACCGGGGTCCGCACTCGGCACACCATACGCGCGACCACTTCCTATTCAGATGCACGCACGGTCGCGCGCATGGTGCGCCGAGCACGGACCCCAGTGCGGGAAAGCCAGTAAGGATATAAACATTAATAAACTGTAAAAACACTTTAAAACTGTTTAAAAACATAACGGAGATAAGCGCCGGCACCAGCTCACCCTGAGCTGGTGCACGGCATGTCCAGCTTATAAGCCCTATCCCAAGTGGTAGGTTTCCTTTAAGTAGGGGACCGCCTGTACAGCCAAACTTAGTGGTGATCACATGACCTGTCCAGGCAGATGCAGGACATGTGATGTGGACATGTGACCAGCGGCCATCTTCTCTCCTGTGTCTGCTCTGCAATGGACCACGCGGAGGAAATTAATGGACTGATTAAAGGGCCAGTAACATTTTAATTCTTCATTACATTGTATGTCACCAGCATTTTCTGCTAAGGGGAGCAAAATTTTAAATAACAACTAATTACACATTAGCTTATATTTTAATGACCGATTTCTATATGAATTACGCTGATTCCTGGAATACCCCTTTAATATCTTCAAGTAAAAAATACAAATGAAAATGTTGCTCAAGTATTTTTTTATTTAGACATTTTTCATCATATTGGCATTTATCACTTACTGAAATATAAAAGATATGCAAAATAAAACTTTTTTTTATTTTTTATATTTTTTTTGTGAAATTTTGGCACGATAAGCAAAGGTGCCTTATAGAGATCGAGAATGTAAACTGCTGGTCACTAACAGCAAAAGTGAAACAAAATGAAATATTATACTTATTTTACATTTATCAAAAGTAGAAAACTTTTAGCCAAAGAAAAACAATAAACCATTTTGAACATTTTTCTCTGAATCCACCGTCAGAGCAGATTTGTAATGTGTCTGTCTCTTTCTCTTTGTCAAGGGGGACATGGCTTATAAGGTAATGGGGATCAATGAGGAGAGGCTGAGGGGTTGTCACATCTAAAGGAACAGTGATGAACATGTGGAGGTGAGCTCCAGTCTATTGGCCTCTGTCTATCGGACCTGTGGATGGTTTAGTAACGCCTGACAGGTTCCCTTTTAAAGGAATTCTACCATCAAAATCCATCATGATAAGCCAGGGACACTTACTCATAGACCCAGGTACCATGACTGTGATAATCTTCTTATAATATTTGTTATCCATGGCCTCTTTCCTTCTAAAATCAGCTTTTAGTATTATGCTAATGAGACAGAAGATCTACCAAAGCCCTTCTGTGCTGTAGCTTTACAGGCTGTTACACTGCGCATGAGCACGTCTCACCCTCCCACTGTGTGAGAATACATCAGGTAGAGGGGGAGTAGGAGACAGTAACAGCCTGTGAAGTTACAGCAAGGAGGGGCTTTAGTAACGCCCCCTAGAGCCCTTCTGGCTCAGCATAATTCTAAAAGTTGATTTTAGAGGGAAGGAGGCCATGGATAACATATATAAGTAGATTAACACTCACAGTGCCTGGATTTATGAGTAAGTGTCCCTGGTTTATCATGATGGATTTTGATGATAAATTTCCTTACAGTTCTAGGGTGTCCCATCACCACATGGAGGATGTATATGACTCTTGATGAAACACATCAGTCCCTTAATTTTGGCAACAGCTTGTTTAAAAGCAATGGTCAGGAAAATTTAAGAAAAAAACAACAAAAACTCCATTTATGTTATGCAGAGGGTTACTTACAAAATAAAACAAAAACCTAGCACCCGAGTTCCAGACAGATGCAGGGTCTGCAAACGGCTCCATCCAGCAGTGGGAACTAGTGCACAGCCTCTGAGCATGAATGGAAGAGCATCCTATCAGTAACATGTGACTCCCCTGCTAGTCCAGGAACACATCCTGCTCCTCCTGCCTCTTCCTTCGTCTCCGGAGCTGGAGCTGAAGTTGTAGTTTGTTAGTGAAGAAGAACTGCTTCCAACCCACGTCATCTGCTAGAGACCTCATCTCCGGAGTAACCCGGTCACAAGACCTCTCCACAATGTGCTCCCACAGCTTGTTCGAATTGCAGATCTGTTAAAGGAAAAATTGGATAATTAGACATTTCTTCAATCTAATTTCTGGGAATAAAATGTAACCATGGAGGGATGTATAATAATGATCATCCATGTCTATTCCTGGACAGACGTTTTTAAACTGGAATCATTCATTTTTGGTTCCAGTTTTTGGTGCAGCATTATTCTACAAATATAATCTTCCATCTTTCTGGATCTGCTAAACAAGCCCCCTTAACCCTTGCATGACCAAGGGTCATTGGTACCTGGAGGTTCAGGCCATATTTTGCAGCTCTGTTCTGCCCTTCTGTAAATTATGATATAATATGTAAAGCGGTTTCAAGGATAACAAGTTTTACTTAGTTTTTTTTTCATGACACGTGACACTCTAGTTACCACGGTTCAGAAGATACGGTCGTTTGAAGTGGGCCAACTGTGATGCCATCTATTCACATGCTATCTGTACGTGGTATATGTTATGTCATATGGCAGTTGTGAAGGGGTTAATGTCCGTATATATGAGGTTACTATTTCTTTGTAAATGGTGTTTAATAATCATTGATGAACATATTCTTCATGAAGACAACAATTAGTCAAAAAAGAAAAATTACAACAGCTGAAGAATCGGTTCCTGACAAAATCCTGGAGCAGGGTGGAGATATAGGGAGGTTTTCTGAACACAGTAACTTTCCATGATAATGATAGAAAATCATGCAGCGATGATGCAATCCTCCAGCTGGACGGAGAGGAAAACATGTAATATTTCTGGAACAACATGCACACTGTATCAGAGATATAGACTGGATGCCAAGGTCAGAGTGATATGATGTAAGGGGGAGAGCGCCCAGCGCCTGGCATTACCAGCATTCACCAGTCTCCCTGCCTGCTCCTTACTTGTAGTAGACACAACCTATATGGGTCCAAGGGCCACATTGTCATACTGCTCAACTTCAAGGGACTGCACCAATAACAAGAACCCTAGATGCGCCAAAAGCCACAGTACAGCACAAATAGCACCCCAGGAAACCAAATACAGACCCCAGAGCAGACTACAGATACAGGGCACAAACCAGATGATAATAATACAGGAGCATGCATGCATAATATTGGAGACTCAATGCAGAACTTTTATACAGGAGACCCCCAGAGCAGATGTATGATACTGCAGACGTATAGTACTGGAGCCAGGGCAGAAGCAGATACCTTTGAGCAGTGGGCTCTAAACCAAAAGAACTCTAAGCCCCTCCCCTCTGCCGTAATATCTCAATGTAGATTTTTTGCATTCACAGTCCTGCTGCTACTAACTACACACACAAGTATGGATGGTTACTTTGGAGGCACCTGGTCAGACAGCAGACAGGTGCACAGCTCGTTATATCACACAGCTCTGATTAACCTCTATGTTACTAACGAGCCGTGCACCTGTGGTCACCTTGGTCGCCTTGGTGGTCAGATTTCTACCCACTGGTAGTAAACATAGAAGCTTTCCATAGCAGGACAGCAAGCAGAGATCTTGAAATCTGTGAGGAATTGATACAGTAAGTATAACAGAAAATTGTATAACTTTTTATGAGGTTTCACTGTAGGTACAAATATCTATAAAACACAAAATGCTGAACATTATACCAGCTCACACAATAGAGAGACCTCCAAACATTCCCATATAATAGGATCCTATTGTATTTGTTCTGGGATAAAGTATAGAGGTGGGGAAAATGATTTTCTTTTTGGGAAATGTATCCTTAAAAATAGATGGGTAAACATCTGCCAACAATAGGAGCGCAGATACAATATGCTGGGCGGGGGATGTCAGTAGATCCACTCTTTTATCTTTCTCAGTTGTCTCTGATTTGGAAATTGGTTATTATTTGGCAACTGATATTAAAAAGGTTATCTGGGTATAAAAAATTACTTATGCCCTGGATGGGGCTATTTAAAAATAATAAACGTGTACTTACCTCCTCTGTCGCCGCTGATGTCCCGCGCTGCGGTCGGTTTGATCTGTGCTGTTTGTTTACAGGGGCACAGAAGCCGCGCTCAGGGAACTTCCGGTCCGCGATGTGGCCGGCTCCTCCCATCCGTCCCTATCTATCAGCATTGTAAGTGCTGGGAGATGGTGTCGGATGGGAGCTTTCGGCCAGCAGGAAGCTCCCTGTGCACCCTTGTAAACAAACCGGCGCACAGAGGAGACGACAGTGGCGCGGGACAACAGCAGCGCCGGATGAGGTAAGTACACGTTTATTATTTGTAAATAGCCCTCCCCAGCCCTAAGTAAATTTTTACACCCGGATAACCCATTCTACTAGTATCTGACAATTAGAGAGAGGCGATAGATCACGAGATGGACATAAGACACAATAACACACTAAGCTCTGCTGCCTCTCCTAATCAATAAAACACATCATAGTATCATAGTTTATACGGTTGAAAAAAAGACACTTGTCCATCAAGTTCAACAAAGGAAACCAACATCAGCTCTGCTATGTCACCCCATTTGGATCCAGAACTTATCTTGTCTGTAGAACTGATGCGGTCTCCTCTGCACACTGCTTCTGGACAGTACAAGAGAAGCTACTCATGCCAGAGGAATCTGCCAACCATATTCAGGAGTTTATGGTAATATTCGGGGACAACCAAAATATAAAAACCAGGATAGAGGCAACTTGGAATTATATCTGTGAAATGCTGTATCTTTGTTAATAACATTGAATTACAGAATGTGTTATTTTGTTATCCTCAGTATAATTAAGAATCTTCTCCTTGTGGGAACACCCTTTTAATGGAGTGGAATACAAGATGGGCATTCACCTTAAGGAGCACTGGCTATAATGAAAATGCAGGCATCATGTGTCAGAGTGATATAGAATACAATACACTAAGTACAATTTGCTCAGCTCCTCCTGCATTATACCAGGCCACCTGTAGACAGGCTCTAGAACAGTGGTGGCTAACCTTTGGCACGGGTGGCAGCGGTGGCACTCGGAGCCCTTTCTGTGGGCACTCAGGCCATCACCAGAGATGACTCCATGTATCTTCCTGCAGTCTCAGACAGCCCAGGACTTGCTGTGGACAGAGCTATTTTAAAGTGACAGTGCTACCTGGGACTACTGGAGGAGTGGGAAGGTGTGGACAGATCTGGATTATCATTGTAGCTCCTGCTCTGGCCGTGACAATTCTTCCTGTTTATGGGATCCTGGAGGGAAGCTACAATAATCATCCAAATTTCTTCAATTTTCTGCTTTGTTGGTGTCCTAAGGGTGCTGATATGAATGAAAGCTGTGACAGAACAGGGAGTATAAATCACATATTAAATTTTTGTGTTGGCACTTTGTGATAAATGAGTGGGTCTTGGTTGTAGTTTGGGCACTCGGTCTCTAAAAGGTTCGCCATCACTGCTCTAGAACATCCTTCATGCATGAAGGACACTATGTACAATCTTCTCAGCTCCTCCTCCTCTATAACATGTCATCTGCAGATAGGACTCTATGTACAATCTGTTCAGCTCCTCCTGCTCTATAACATGCTGCCTGTTGATAGGACACTATTCAATCTGTTCAAATCCTTCTGCTATATAACATGCTGCCCGCAGATAGGACACTATATACAATTTGTTCAGCTCATTCTGCTCTATAACATGCTGCCTACAGATAGGACACTATGTACAATCTGCTCAGCTCCTTTTGCTCTATAACAAGCTGTCTGCAGATAGGACACTATGTACAATCTTCTCAGTTCCTTCTGCTCTATAACACGCTGCCTGTTGATAGGATATTATGTAGAATCTGCTCAGCTCCTCCTGCTCTATTACATGCTGCCTCCAGATAGGACACTATGTACAATCTGCTCAGCTGTTTCTGCTCTATAACATGCTGCCTGTAGATAAGGACTGTACGTTCAACATGTCATTTTTTTGTCAAATTGATGAGTAGCCGTACAAAGAAGCAGCTGTCATGACATGTAACACAGCTGCCTCGCACGCATGCTGCTTGGCCCACAAAAAATAATGTATTATTAATGGCCAGTGAATGTTTGAATTTTACCTGTGTGTTCAGGTAAGTACAAAACTGACACCTGGTTTATAGAGGTAAGTACCTGGTCATTCCCAAATAATAAAAACCTGTCTTTCTGAAAACTGCAGATCTTACAATCTATTACTAAGATAATAGTCCAAAGAAATCTTAGCTCACTCACTCCCCTCAGGACTACACCATGTGATGTCATGGATTTCTGAGCTACAGGAGGATTTGAATAAATCTTTTACCATTTCCTGAGCCAAAACCTCCTGCCAATATGGAAGTTTCTTTTATGTGTACGTTGCTCTCCGCCGATGTAGAAAAAAAAATGAAAAAAAAGTTTTGGCTGGTGCAACAGAGGACAATGCTGCAACCAAGTCATCACTTTACCCCAAATAACCTGGCGTCAGGTAATGGAACGGGCAGATAGCGGAGAGCTGCGCCCTCTGCTGGCTAACTGAACAATTGGCCTCCATTCAATGATTATAACATTATTCTGATATTCTAAAATGATTTAGGATAAAAAATTGAGTACCTGATAGGGCCCAGGTGCTGTCACCTTCATAAACTACTAGAACAAAAAGGCCACAGGAGTCCTAAAAGGAACTTTTAGGGCAATCTTTACGCCCTAAACTGACCCCATTAATGTGACAATACTGAGAGTGTCTATGCAAAGACTGGCACTGATAAGAGCCACACACAAGTGCAAAGCGAAGAAGAGAAGTAAGTACATTTTGTTGGTTTTAAAATATCACTTTGCTAATGGGCTAGTATTTGATAATCCCTGACAACCCCTTGATAGGGGGTCTTACAGACCTTAAATATTAACCCCTTCACAACTGCCATAGGGCTATATACATCCTAACTGAACATATCCCATGCAAATGGAACATGTATGGCCGTCACTTCAAATGGCTATATCATGTGAACAGGTCTGGTGTCATTTTGGAGAATCTCCCCTTTGTATTGCACCATTTGTGTTTCTAGCTGCCACATAACCAGAGATATCGGGAATGTGATTTTCAAATACAGCTCCCACTCCCGACTTTACCTGTGGATATCTCTGTGTCTGTGACACCTGGAAACACAATCTTTATGCAACATTAAAGAGGAGATTCTCCTATTTAAATTACACCAAAACTTGTGCCGTGGTTCAGAAGTTATAACTGACTGAAATGTGTCTGAAAGGATCATGATGGAGGAGGAGGAGGGAGCTGCAGGGAGACAGAACTGACAGTTTGCACAAGCACATGCACTCTCTACATCTGTAACTGCACCTGGGAAACAGTTTGACACCGCACATACTTTGGTAGAGTTTTTTCAATTTACCTGCTTACTAAAAAAACTTTAATGGAAAAAATGTCAAAAAGCGTATATTTTCACATTCTTTAATAATTTCTATAAACAAAGACACATTTAATGGAAAAAAAACTATCCCATAAAGTTAAGGTATTACATGTCATGTAATAATATAAGTAAAACATTGTTGTGATATGTAAAGTGTATACACTTCCTGATGCCTCCTGCACAGTTGAGGCTGTAATTCCTTAGGGTGGATGGATGCATTGTATTGCATCCATCCCCGGCCACCGCTGATCATGGGCTCTGGAAGGTCCCCAGTGATGTAACTTAGGATAGTGACACTGGGGAAACAGGAGCAGCTGATGTTCACTCCTCCTCCCGCATTCAGGAGTTTAGGGGTGGAACAGGACGATGTATCTCACTATATGATCATACATTTAGATACGTCCTAGCCCTCCGTTGTATGGACAAATTGTGAATCCACCCGACATATCCTTACAATGCAGGGAAAAAACATGGTATGAATGTAGTGTTATAGATAAAACTCTGTTAAAATTGCAAGTACAAAATCTGCATGCAATATTTTTTTCTGTTTAGTGCGATGTTCTGCCACTTGCAGACCATAACTGGTATCCTCTGCATCACAAGAGGTCATAGTTTTAAGTTCTTAGACTCTTAATGTGCCTATATTAACATTGGAAGTTCTCCCCAATAATGACCCTTGTATATAACAAATATCAGCTGTTGTCTACAGTGCAAACCCGAAACGTATACAGTGTGGTGTGCGTTGCACAGTGACCCAGTATAAAGGAAAGCACCCTCCTTGCAGTTTTAGGGCGCATTCACATGATGCGTTGCGTCGCGGTTTTTTATACGTTTTTGACGCAATAAAAAGGCTACAGCTTTGATCACAAGCTGAGGTTACATTGTGTTTCCACTGCATCTGCTAAACCGCATTGTAACCGTAGCATGTGATCAAGGCTGAAACCTTTGGAATACGTCAAAAAAGCATCAAAAAAGGTGACGCAACACATCGTGCGAATGCGCCCTGAGTGTGGTTTTGGTGCAAATGATGCACTGTGTGAATGCAACCAAAATAAAAAACTGTACCTTCTGAAATGTATGAGATACTTGGGAGAGTTGGGCAACGTCTTCTAAGTCCAGGAAAGTCAGGATATACAATATCAGTGGCTCGGGAAGACGCTCCAGGAAGTCATACTGTCCACGGCAAAGGTTCATGACATGGCTGAGGGTTTTCTGCCCGAAGATTACACCAATCTGAGCTGCAGAGAGAAAAGTGGAATTACTAATGTATAAATCAGCGACAACACAGAAACCCTAGAAAATGCACAGGTTACAATGATACAGAGGCAGTTCTCACATACATGGAGTGACCTATATATATATGTATATATATATATATATATATATATATATATATATATATATATATATACACACACAGAAAGATCACAGATTCTGAAAACATGAGGAGACAATTTTCTGGTATCAGTCAAGTCTGAACATGTTCAGTAACAGGTCTGGACTAGTCCGGTCTTGTTGCACCCTCCATCTATAAGGGTATATATTTATGGGTGACTATTGAGCTGCGCAGTCAAACAGTGTTGCATTTCTTCAGATTTTTAATGTGAAATACAGAAAGCACATCCCCATGCCATCCATAGCAAGGACATCCACTACGTACAAACTATAGGGGTCCTGTTCATTGTCTGGAAGGAAAAGTATGAATCTGCAACATTTAGAGGGGATTTTGAAAAATAGAAGTAAAAATACATTTAACTGTAAAGCAGCTTCGTTTTTTAATCAATAACATTATAGAAAATCCTGAGAGAAACAGAGAGAAAAATTATATCACTTTGTCGTTGGTGAGAGACAGAAAGCCGCCTATGCAAAAGCAGCCCCTCAGCTAAAGCTCCTTTAGGGCGCCTTCACACGGTGCGTTTTGGTTGCATTTTCATTGCGTTTTGAAACGCATTCGCTGAGGAAAGGTGATTTGCCTAATTACATTATTGTTAACACTTGCATGTACAAAACGCATGCGTTAACATCATGTTTACAATGCTTGTTAACAATAATGTAATTGGGCAAATCACCTCTCCTCAGCTGTTCTAATGTTTTACACGCAGTTGTTACACATAGAGACAGGCTTAACGTTACAGTTACCTACATACACTATTAGAGGCGCATTCTTACATGTTGCTTGTTCCTTAGTTGTAAACATATAGTTACAGGACAGTACAGGTTAACAAGACATTACATTACAGAAGGTGAAACAATTACAGTACGAAATACACTAGTGACAATAACAGATAGACACATGCTAGACAGACATGCATACGGTGTACTACAGAAGGGGTGCCAGTGTGGCGCTAACGATGTTGGGGTGAAACAGTACTGTGCTGCAATTGGTTTGGCAGAAGAGACATTGCCCGTAGCCAAGAACAGGCACTTAAGCTGCCTGGTGCTGGCTACCACTGAAGCCGTGGTGTAGTGTTCCCCCGGACTTGCGATAAGGCATTGGTTGTGATTACATTTCAGGTACTCCGATGACGCCATAACTGGTTCTCTTGGCTGCCAGGATCCAGTTCCGGCACTCTGTTGTACCAAGTCATGCGGCATGCAGCCCATGCTACTGATGATCGTCTGGGTACTGAAAGCGGGGTCACAAGCTAAGTGCCAAGATGGTGCCTCAGAAAATTACATCCTAATCAAGGGTTTCCTAGAATGCAGAAGCAGCAATAAGGAAAAAAATAAACTTATTTTAGCAGCTCAAATATTCATAGATCTGCAATTGTAACAGCCTAATGATAATGCAGGGGAAGAATTAAATAAGGTTTTATCCCCCCTTAAACCAGGTGTCCTGGAGCCTGGAGACAAGAAAGGCTTAAAGGGAACCTGTCACCACATTTTCACATACACAGCTAGTGACAGGTTCCTATAGAGCTCTAATAACTAACTGACACCCTTCTTTTATCTAAAAATTGTTTCCCTTACATCCACATAAACCATCTTTATATTATATTCCCTAGCATCAGAGAAGGCGTGTCCTGATTGTCTACCGCTCTACATGCCCCATGCCTCTTCTCAGCATGTCATGTGACCAGGGTAACATCATCACATCACCTTTAGCTTCCTAACATTAGCAAACTGTACAACATGCATATATCTGATCACATAAAATCACAGCAGACTCCATGGACTCTTACTCCTCCACATCCTCCATGGAGGCTGCTGTGATTTCATGTGGTCAGATATATACATGGGGTAGATGTTGCAGATGTAAGAAGACCTTAGATGATGTCATCCAGGTCCCTTGATTTTAAGTGCCGAATTTGCTCTCTCTCAATGTTCCATACAACAGAATGTCATAGCCCTGAGACCTGTCAATCAGGAGCAAGGAGGCAGAACAACGCAAGTAATTCATGAATATGTAGAGCTTCATAGGACTAACATCAAGTGAGTTGCATATAACTTTACAATCAGAATTTGTAACATTGCAGACATGGAAATAAACCATTTAGGGATAAGGGCAACACTTTTTTAAACATAGTTTTTAATAAAGTCTTTATATTGGGTGGGTTAATTTGCATGATAGGTTCTTTTTAAGGGATGACAATTTAATTTGGGGTTCCCCTACAGGAGTAAGGTTGGGATCATTGAATCATACTTTGTATAATTGGATTCTCGCTGCTCACTAGCACCATCTATTGGCTTCTTCTGATATCTGTAGTTGGCCATTGCTTCCTTTTACTCCTTCAAAACTTTCTCTGTTTTAGTCTTGTATCCTTTTTTATGTACATGCAACCATATTGGATACATTTCAGGTTTCAGGTGAAGAAAAGAAAAATTGTCATATGCAATATTAGAGAATTACAGTATGCTATAAATGAATAAATATAAAATATTATATAATACTGTAGATGAAGAAGTCCAATGGAATTATTTCTGTTCAAAATATTTTTAGGCAATACACAAGCAAACTCATGGACTGGTAGAGACCACCAATTCAGGATATCTTACTCCTAGTTTTGCCAGAAGATGAAGTATAGGTTGCTGTGCCCCAACTATTGCCACCGCTCAATAGCCAAGACTTGCAACGTTAATGATATATGCTCAAAGATTTGCAGTGTAAAATCTACATGCGTACATATGAGATATCATATCTCCCACCATGTGTGTTCTGCACTATGTACCCTGCATCTAATGTAAACAAAGATTGTAAACAAACCTGCAATCCATATATGTGGAGATTTGGGGAACCAAACATATTCCTTTACAAGCCTAAGGGTGAAGACACACGTGGCGTTTTTAAGCCGTTTTTGGGCCATTTTTAGTTTTTGGGTTCCTTTGAAAACGCATGCGTTTTTGACAGGTTTGACCAATTATCTTAATTCAAACTGGTCAAAAGCGCATGCTTTTTTTCTGATCTGAAAATGCTCTACTAAAAACGGCCCAAAAACGGCCTAAAAACGCCACGCGTCTTCACCCTAAAGCCTTCTTAATCCTTTAGATCACAACTTGCAAAGAATAGTGAGTTAAAAGGACTCCCTAGTTCCATATCAGTCCCTAAATCAAAATCTGTGATTCTGCAGAACTTTCTCGCTCTTTCGCTGCACCTCAAGCTGTGTCATAGACTTCTCCCTCCCCTGCCACTGCTCTCCAGACACTATCCTCACAGCAGGGAAGCTGTCAACTATTAATGCTCTCACTATATACATCATGTAACTATTACACTGCTGGTCTCTATTACTTATTCCATGCTCAACACTCCTCCATGTGATGAAAGCCATTGTATGGAATCATGGATAACAAATATAAGAAGATTATCACATTTATGGTGCCTAAATCTAAGTAAGTGCCCCTGGTTTATCATGCTGGATTTTGATGGTTGATATTCTTTAAGGAATGCTGATTGTATATTGTTATTAAACTCAATAGTAACAGTATATTTTTACATAATGACAACAGACTTACAGAGGGACTCCTCTGACCACTGTGACCACTGGTGAAGCTCTCTGGATGCTATTCGTATAGTCCCAGGCTGCAATGATCAGCTGTAAAGTGTCTGCAATGAAGCTTTATTGAAAATCCTTGTTCCCATTACAGCAAAAAATTTTGCCTGTAGCTCCAGACAAATTTTTTTGTCCCAGTTATAAAATATACAGTTCCGACTTACATACAAATTTATAACAAACCCACGGAACCTATCTTGTACGTAACCCGGGGACTGCCTGTACATCTATTAATGTCTGGTTAATGAGGTAAAAGACGGGAGGCTCCATGTAAAAAAAATCAAGAAACAGGTGCAGAACTATTAACCGCGTGTGGCCGAAGCACTTTTTTGTTTTTGCATTTCCATTTTTCACTACTCACCTTCAGACCTTCAAAAATCTATAACTTTTTTATTTTTCCATGTAAAGAGTTTAATGGAAGAATTTAATAT
The DNA here is from genome assembly GCF_040894005.1 of Engystomops pustulosus. Lineage (NCBI taxonomy): Eukaryota > Metazoa > Chordata > Amphibia > Anura > Leptodactylidae > Engystomops > Engystomops pustulosus. The sequence continues at coordinate 187,911,607 of NC_092413.1, read as the reverse complement.
TCCATGCCGTGTACTGGGAAGCGGGAAAAACATTTCAAATGCAATGAAATTGGTGAAAAAATATTGTATGTATGTATGTATGTATACAACCTCCAGCCCCCTTATGTATACAGCCTCCAGCCCCCTTATGTATACAGCCTCCAGCCCCCTTAAGTATACAGCCTCCAGCCCCCTTAAGTATACAGCCTCCAGCCCCCTTAAGTATACAGCCTCCAGCCCCCTTATGTATACAGCCTCCAGCCCCCTTATGTATACAGCCTCCAGCCCCCTTATGTATACAGCCTCCAGCCCCCTTATGTATACAGCCTCCAGCCCCCTTATGTATACAGCCTGCAGCCCCGTTATGTATACAGCCTGCAGCCCCCTTATGTATACAGCTTCCAGCCCCCTTATGTATACAGCTTCCAGCCCCCTTATGTATACAGCTTCCAGCCCCCTTATGTATACAGCTTCCAGCCCCGTTCGCCAAGCGGCTTCCTGATGCTCCGTTCCGCGTGGCTGGTCTTCGGTCTCCGGTCTTCTCTGTGTTGTATCAGCCGGCAGATACGCGTACATGCGATCTGCCGGTTGGTGCACAATATCACGTGGGGGTGTCGCCACTGATGACGTCTTCTGAATGATACAACACAGAGAAGACCGGAGACCGAAGACCAGCTGCGGGGAAGACAGAAGCGGAGCCGCTGAACATTGGGAGCCACGCGGACCGTCGGGCCTCCGGAGGGTGAGTATGGAAGTTTTTTGTTTTTTATTGACTCGTGTATAAGCCAAGGAGAGGTTTTTCAGCACATTTTTTCTTTCGGTACATTTTTTAAACTATTTTTCAGACCCCCTAGGGCAGGGGTGGCGAACCTATGGCACTGGTGCCAAAGGCGGCACTCTGAGCCCTTTCTGTGGGCACCCAGGCCTTCACCAGAATGAAGTTCACCAGATAGAACTCAAAGAATCTGCCTGCAGAATCTTCCTACAATTATAGGCAAATTTGCCCTCCTCCTTTCAGCTGCATTGGTGTCTTTAGAAGGCTGAACGATTGAAAGTTGTCAATGAACAAGGAGAAATAAATTACTACTTAAATTGCTGCGCTGGCACTTTGCAATAAATAAGTGGCTTTTGGTTGAAGTTTGGGCACTCAGGCTTTAAAAGGTTCGCCATCACTACCCTAGGGTATTACTGGTGGGTGTTTGCTGTAATATTTGCTGCAGTGAGCATTCTCCATACAGCAGGAGCCAACGTTTGAGGTACAGATATGTTACACGTTGGTAAAGGGTTAGATGTATATTGGTAAATTGCCTTATATCCTGCCCCCCACATTCCAAAACAGGAGGTTAAGTGGCCAACCCCTTAAGACATCTATATAAATTCTGTGAGAATGTGAGAACTAAGGATCTGACATCCTATTTTGTTTTTTAACTAAGTTTACTGTTGACAATACAGGCAGTCCCCGTGTTTCATACAAGATCGGTTCCATAGGTTTGTTCTTAAGATGAATTTGTATGTAAGTCGAAACTGTATATTTTATAATTATAGTTCAAGACCAAAAAATTTTTTGCCCCAGTGACAACTGGAGTTTCAAAATTTTTAGCTGTAATTGGACCAAGGATTATCAATAAAACTTCATTACAGACACCTTACAGCTGATTATTGCAGTCTGGGAATATAGTAACATCCACAGAGCTTCACCAGAGGTCACAGTGGGCAGAGGGGTCCGTCTTTAACTAGGGGTTGTCTGTAGGTTGGGTGTCCTTAAGTAGGGGACCGCCTGTATATCCTGCACAATATATACAATGTACAGAATGTATGTTTATGTTCTTTATACAGCAGCGTAAGACTAGTAATTCTATATAGTTAATAATAATAGTTGCTTCATTAATATGATCAAATTATTGGCAATAATATACGTTCTTAGAAAAAAATCTTTATTTTTCTTGAGCAGCTTTGATAGACAGAATGATCTAACTAGTGGCTATAAGGAATGACATGTTTTACACCAGAGGCCGTCTACCTGATCCACACTAAGACTCTGTTCACATGTACACTGTGTTCTTTTTAATGCTGCTGCCGTTTCCACAATGTTGTCTTCTTCTGATGTGCTGTATGAGGGTAGGTCACTGCTGCAGCCAATCACTGGCCTCAGTAGTGGGGTCCTGTTTATGTAATGGCCCTCAAATAGCACCTCAAAGGATAACAACAACAATAAGGACTGCTCCTATAGACTATTATAATTGTTTATTGACAGTTCCGTACCATTTACAGATTATACAGAGCTGTAACATGTTGCATATGAATGGTGTTCATTCTTTCGGCCTCGTATGTACACTCACCGGCCACTTTATTAGGTACACCATGCTAGTAACGGGTTGGACCCCCTTTTGCCTTCAGAACTGCCTCAATTCTTTGTGGCATAGATTCAACAAGGTGCTGGAAGCATTCCTCAGAGATTTTGGTCCATATTGACATGATGGCATCACACAGTTGCCGCAGATTTGTCGGCTGCACATCCATGATGCGAATCTCCCGTTCCACCACATCCAAAAGATGCTCTATTGGATTGAGGTCTGGTGACTGTGGAGGCCATTTGAGTACAGTGAACTCATTGTCATGTTCAAGAAACCAGTCTGAGATGATTCCAGCTTTATGACATGGCGCATTATCCTGCTGAAAGTAGCCATCAGATGTTGGGTACATTGTGGTCATAAAGGGATGAACATGGTCAGCAACAATACTCAGGTAGGCTGTGGCGTTGCAACGATGCTCAATTGGTACCAAGGGGCCCAAAGAGTGCCAAGAAAATATTCCCCACACCATGACACCATCACCACCAGCCTGAACCGTTGATACAAGGCAGGATGGATCCATGCTTTCATGTTGTTGACGCCAAATTCTGACCCTACCATCCGAATGTCGCAGTAGAAATCGAGACTCATCAGACCAGGCAACGTTTTTCCAATCTTCTACTGTCCAATTTCGATGAGCTTGTGCAAATTGTAGCCTCAGTTTCCTGTTCTTAGCTGAAAGTGGCACCCGGTGTGGTCTTCTGCTGCTGTAGCCCATCTGCCTCAAAGTTCGACGTACTGTGCGTTCAGAGAAGCTCTTCTGCCTACCTTGGTTGTAACGGGTGGCGATTTGAGTCACTGTTGCCTTTTTATCAGCTCGGACCAGTCTGCCCATTCTCTGACCTCTGGCATCAACAAGGCATTTCCGCCCACAGAACTGCTGCTCACTGGATGTTTTTTCTTTTTCGGACCATTCTCTGTAAACCCTAGAGATGGTTGTGCGTGAAAATCCCAGTAGATCAGCAGTTTCTGAAATACTCAGACCAGCCCTTCTGGCACCAACAACCATGCCACGTTCAAAGGCCTCAAATCACCTTTCTTCCCCATACTGATGCTCGGTTTGAACTGCAGGAGATTGTCTTGACCATGTCTACATGCCTAAATGCACTGAGTTGCCGCCATGTGATTGGCTGATTATAAATTAAGTGTTAACAAGTAGTTGGACAGGTGTACCTAATAAAGTGGCCGATGAGTGCACAACTAAAAAAAACAGAGTGAACAAAAGAGGGCTGAACAGTGTCTGAACAACTCTAATCACTACAATGGGGTAACTATTATTTTTTTATAACAAAAAAAGTCCTGCCTAAACTTTTTAACAATATTTGTGACATATTATCCAAAGAAAGGCTCAGTTCCCATATGCAAAATAAAAACCATGATGCGGTACTGGATCTGTTGCTCAATGGATACTACCAGTACCTAAAAATAATAATAATTCCTTTATTTATATAGCGCATACAGATTACGCAGAGCTGCACAGAGCTTTTTTTTTTTGCCAAATCGGTCCCTGACCCCAACCAATGGGGTTCACAATCCAATCAACCTATCAATATGTTTTGGAGTGTGGGAGGAAACCAGAGGACCCTGAGGAAACCCACGCAAACATGGAGAGAACATACAAACTATGAGTTATACTGGGGTCCAACAGGTTCTTGATAAACATTTCTTATCTCGAACCTGAAAGAACATGTTTCGAGGTAATAATAAAAATATAAATAACGTCATATAGTACTGTATACATCCTGAAACTTTCTCCGACATAGTGCTGCCACATCGACACAAAATAACATTGCACTAATTCTTCCATATAGAGTTAATAGAATAATAATAAGGGCTTCTGTTTATTTGTGCAACAGAGAAGCGGAGGTATTTCTGGCACCGCTCCCGTGAAAATAGGGTTTCTGTGATTTTGTCGCTATAAGTTAGACAGACAGAGTGCTTTTCATTCTGAGTGTTAGGGTTTGTTGTGATGTCAGGGAGGTGGAGCCACGTGGAGGAGGGACCATGGGGGAGTTTAGACTGAAAACAAAAAAAAAAAAATCAAGGAAGTTGGTTTGACTACTTCCATGCAAGCGGAATATGAATCAGAGGCTGCACATGAGACGTATTCTACAGACTGCAGGGAAGGGAAGCCTTTCACAACGTGTACACTACGGCTGAAAGAGGAAATCACAAGGACTACACTGTCTCACAACCACTGTGAAGTTTCTCCCGGCAGCAGGTAAGTGACCACCTGGTTACTCATTCTCTACTTACCGTGTAATGTTGAGTCATCCACAAAGTCTTCATGAGATTCTTTCAGCTCCCCCGGTCTTGCTTCACGAAATTCACTTCTAAGGGAGATTTTCCACCATCGCAAAGTAACCTTATAGTCAGAAGGAGAAAACTATGAGACACACCTTACAAATGGGTCACGTGGAAGCTCTCCAACTATATAAAAGACAAATTTACTATGGGTAGGCGGGTGGGCTAGGTTCAGCATCACAGATCTATTACAGTATTATAGATCTATGAGTAGGGGGCGTAATTTAGGATCTATGAATAGGAGGTCAGTTTAGGTTCAGTATCTGAGATCTACAAATAAATGGGTAGTTTAGGTTCAGGATCATTGATCTATGGAGAGGCGGGTGGTTTAGGTTTACTATTACAGATCTACTATAGCATCATAGATCTATTGGTTGGGGGTAGTTTAGGTTAGATATAATAGGTCTGTGGATAAGTTGGGCGGGTTAGTTTCAGTATGATAGATCTATGGGTAGGGGGGTGGTTTAGGTTCATCATTAAAGATCTATTAGAGTTTCATAGATCTATGGGTAGGCGGGTAGTTTAGGTTTGTTATTAAAGATGTATTACAATATGACAAATCTATGGGTAGGTGGGTTATATAATTTAGGGATCATAGATCTATGAGTATGCGGTTAGTATCGGTTAGGTCATGGATCAATGGGTAGTCGGGTATTATAGATTAGGGATCATAGATCTATGGGCAGTCGGGTATTATAGGTTAGGGATCATAGATCAATGGGTAGGCGGGTAGTATAGATTAGGGATCATAGATCTATGGGTAGTCGGGTATTATAGGTTAGAGATCATAGATCAATGGGTAGGCGGGTAGTATAGGTTAGGGATCATAGATCAATGGGCAGTCGGGTATTATAGGTTAGGGATCATAGATCAATGGGTAGGCGGGTATTATAGATTAGGGATCATAGATCAATGGGTAGGCGGGTAGTATAGATTAGGGATCATAGATCTATGGGTAGGCGGGTATTATAGGTTAGGGATCATAGATCAATGGGTAGGCGGGTAGTATAGGTTAGGGATCATAGATCAATGGGCAGTCGGGTATTATAGGTTAGGGATCATAGATCAATGGGTAGGCGGGTATTATAGATTAGGGATCATAGATCTATGGGCAGTCGGGTATTATAGGTTAGGGATATAGATCAATGGGTAGGCGGGTAGTATAGGTTAGGGATCATAGATCAATGGGTAGGCGGGTAGTATAGGTTAGGGATCATAGATCTATGGGTAGTCGGGTATTATAGGTTAGGGATTATAGATCAATGGGTAGGCGGGTAGTATAGGTTAGGGGTCATAGATCTATGGATAGTTTGGGTTCGGTATCATAGATTTATGTATAGGCGAGTGGTTTATGTTAACCATCATCAAACAATAGATAGGCGGATGCTTTAAAATGAAATCTATTATTAAAATCAAGTTTGTTTTAACCAGGGGCACTTACCCATAGATCCATGCACCATGATTTTGGTAATCAAGGCCTCCTTCCTTCTAACATCAACTTTTAAAATTATGATAATGAGTTTATAGGGCTCCTGGGGGTGTTATCAGAGCCCCTCCATACTAAAGTAGACCATGGATAACAAATATACTGTTCCCTTATAAAGAATGGCCGGACCACTATACCTCTCTTCTCAGCACCTTAATCCTCATAGACTGTAAGCTCTTTCGGGCAGGGCCCTCACTCCAATTGTTCCATATGACTGCGTGTCCTGTGCAATATTCACTACTAAGGGACCTACAGGCAGGTGTGTCCACACAGGATGGTGGTAAATCTGCTGATTATCTGCATTGACAAAATTAAAAGGGTTGTCCAAAACATAAAATAGTGAGGTGGCCGGAGTGGAACAGCTTGAAAAAAATAAACCCTCCTGTCCCTCCCGGTGTCCTGCGCCGTGCCCCAGTTTGTTTACAAGGGCACGGAAGCTCCGCTCTTGTAGCTTCTGGATGGCCAAGCACGCCTACCCGTCACCATGTCCCTGCACCTGATACAGCACTGGGAATGGTGTAGGGTGGGCCAGAAGCGGCAGGGGCAGAGCTTCCCTGTTTGTTTACAGGGGCACTGGGTGGGACCAAGGAGGTAAGTATATGTTTAGTTTTTTATGCAGCCCCCCCCTCACTATTTTTTGTTAGTCTCAGATAACCTTTATTAAAATTTTAGACATTCCCAGAGCTAAAACATACAATTATGCTTAGTTTATGCCTCACAAACTTTTTGGTACCCAGTTTTCACAGAACACTGTGCCATGCCGTAATCATGATTTCAGTATTTGGATGCTCGGGAATCCTACCTACAGCACTGGGGTCTGTCTGAGAAATCCGGCCACCACAGAATATGTGATTGATGGACTGAGCATGATTGCGTTTTTTGGGCCCTAAAAGGAATTGTAAATCAAATGGTGCAAGTGTAGCCTTTAGAACAGTGGTTCTCAACCTGGGGGTCGAACGACCAAAACTGGGGGTCACCTAAAGCCATCGAAGCCGCAATTTTATTGTGTTTTTACTGCGAGTTGCATGGTTTGGGGTCACCACAGCATGAGGAACTGTATTGCGGGGTCACAGCATTAGAAAGGTTGAGAACCACTGCTTTAGAAGAACAAATTAAGTACTGCAGTAATTCTGATGTACAAACCGGCCCTTTTCTTTTTTGCAAAGGTGGCAATACGTGCAAATGATCAGGAGGCCCAGACCTTGCTGGTACTCGAACAACTGTGTAAACATTGGAGCTCAGGCTGTGTTCACACCTGCGATTTACATTGCCTTTTGATATGCAATGCGAGGGCTGTGTTGCGGAGATTTGCCTAATTGCATTGTGTTAACATCCCACTAACATATATACAATGCAATTAGGGGAATCTCTCCAAAACCCTGTTTCAATACGCAATGTAAATGTCACGTGTGAACACGGCCTCAGTATTGGTCTTCCTGCACGCGAAGGCCACAAACAACTGATCTGCAGTCCGTATAACCTGCATGCATTGTACATGCTCTAAAATTTGCTCTATTTTTTACGTCAATATTGATTTTGGTGATTTTTGTACCATATGTTTATAACTATGCAGTTTCTTTATCTGCAAATATCTAGTTTTTCTGCAGATAGGACCTTCACTGCATTACAGCTGTGTGTAAGATCTCTGATACACAGAACATAAAATGGCGACTATAGAGATACTATATTCCTAGTTTTATATGGATCAAGATGTTTTTTTTGGATTTATATGGAAACTGATTATAACAAAATGGTATGCGTCATAGTTTGAGGTGTTATATGGGTATTTTTACCAAGGAGTTCTAGGAAAGGTCTGGGAACATGGGCCACAAGCAGATTTGTACCAATAATTGGCTACTGCTCCTTCACTTCACGACACATTTAGATGGCAGTGAACCATCGGAGATACCTGGTCCAAATGGTGCAAGCAGTTTCTGGACAAACTCTGACTGGATGATGCACGAAGGTTGATGCAGCAAGTTCAGCTCAGCCGAAATACAGTGGGTTTAGCACTGTGTCTGTCCCACAGAGTGTTTCCAAAATCCCTCAAGGCCATCTACATGGTCCTCTAAATGACCATGACAGGCTACACGCACGTGAACATTATACATTAATTTACTTTTCTATGGCCTTAGACACGACTGTGGCCCCTTGTGTGAGCCATCTACCAATTGGGCGTGAGCATACATCACACGCTAAACGCCACACGTAGCCGAGAACAGAGCGTATTCATATTTAGGAAGCCTTACAGCCATCATAGATCCCCCAATGGCCTTTATGCTAACAACTTAAGGCCAGTTACCATATGCATTTTGGCTTGCGTTTTGCAGTTTCCACTTAAAAAAAGGATATTAATTTAAACAGATGTCTGGACAGATAAATTAAAGGGGTTATCCGGGTTTAAAAAATTTCTTATGGCCGGGCTGGGGAGGGCTATTTAAACATGTACTTACCTCCTCCGGTGCTGCCGATGTCCCGCGCCGCGGCCCGTCTTCTCTGTGCGCCGGTTTCATTACAAGTGCGCACAGGGAGCTTCCGGACGGCCGGAAGCTCCCATGCGCACCATCTCCCAGCGCTTACAACGCTGAGAGATAGGGAAGGATGGGAGGAGCCGTCCACATCGCGGACCGGAAGCTCCCTGTGTGCGGCTTCCGTGCCTTTGTAAACAAACAGGGACACGGATCGAAGTGACCGCGGCGCGGAAGGTAAGTCCATGTTTATTATGTTTAACTAGCCCTCCCCAGCCCGGCCATAAGAAATTTTTTAAACCCGGATAACCCCTTTAATAGAAAAATATTTTTTTTTTTACGGATACCTTGAACGGATCCATTTGTCATCCACCAAAAACGTGCGATAAACAAGGGATTACGGGCACTCGTTTGCAACTGCAAAAAAACCCAGAGGACCTATGTTTGCATGTGACATATGGCAGTGGTAAAAATCATGCCAGATGTTACATATGTGGTAGAAAGGCTCTGGTTCTGCCTTCTCCATCTAAGGAGGCTCTTAAGGCTCCTTGTAGACGGCCAGATGCAGGAGAGAAGAGAGGTAAGCGCTACTAACTAGAAATAAGCAGAACCAATGTTTGCATTTTTGTTCTGCCCGCACCACATGGACATATTGCCAGATATTTGCAGCCGAACAGAAGCCAACTGGCCAATCAAAGCCATGACTAGTTGTCAGGGACATCGATTTGTTGCATTGGCAGTTTGGCCGCAAAGTGTCCAGGTCATGTGGGCTGAAAACCCAACGGAAACATGAGCCCACCTTATCTGTACTCCCCACCCTTCCCCTCCCCATAGAAAGCTGTAAAATGTAGAACATGTCCCATACTGTGCACGGCAGCCGCCCAGCTCGGTCACTGTACCATAACCAGGTGCCATAGACGTCTATGGGGGCCGTAATCTGGCTGCAAATTTTGCCTCCATATTGATTGCGTGCATGAGGTCTAAAAAAAGGTAAATGGTAAAAAACCTGATAATTAACTGATCATAACTGAAGACAGAGTGTCCGCTAATGCCTTAGTTTTTAATAGTTAAAATACCAGACACTTTGCTTTCAGTAACGTCAGTTATTTGCCGTTCATTAGGAATCTATAGATCTACCTCTCCTATCCATCTAGAAAAATAACACTAGCACTTGTAACTTTGCCTGAGAAAGGCCACCACATTTTTGGTTTAGGTGTGCTGCCTTCTCTCGGGATATCTATCTGTCTCTCCATCTATCTGACAAGTGTATATGCTAACACCTCTATGTTCCTGCCACAAAAAAACCACACAAACATCTTAATTTATATCTATCTATCTATCTATATATATATATAGAGAGAGAGATATTAACTAACATTGCCCATGTATATCTATCTCTCTAGCCATCTGTCTTTCTCTGTAGCTATCTTAAAGGGAACCTGTCAGCAGAAATTGACCTAATAACCACTACCGGTATGTTGTCAAGCAGCTGAACAGCTTCCAGATCATGTTTCTTACATCACCTAATATGCTGGAATCATTGAGAAAATCTGCTTTGACGCAAGATGTAAATCGGTCGTTTAAAGGCAAAGAGGCAGAGGCAAAGAGGCACCAGATACACGATCCGACCTCGTATTTAGTAAGAGGTTGGATCGGTTTAAATTAATTTACTGCACATAAATAAAAAAAAAAATGGCTGGGGGGAGGATTAAGGGGGGGCACATTTGGTGAGTGGGGTTTCCAGGGTGACAGGTCCTCTTTAATGGCCGATCCTCATGTCCCTCCAATCTTTTAATAACTTTTAATTCCCTAACATGCAGATTTTCTAAAGAGACTACTGGGGCATGGAGCAGCCGGAGCGGAGGCTACACGGCGCGGCTACTCCACGCCCCAGTAGCCTCTTTGATCCTCCTACCAGATAGGAGGATGCGTAGAACAGCAGGCCCGCGGCTGTGCAGTCACTGCTCTGAAGCCGGAGATGTGCAGCCGCAGGCCTGCTGTTCTGTGCATGCGCAGATGGCAGGCTTGGCGGACGAGGGCGCGCAGCTACAAAATATCTGGTAGGAGGGTCAAACTACTCCACGCCCCAGTAGCCTAGCCTGCATATTAGGGAATTAAAAGTTATTAACTAGATTGTGGGAGCGTGAGGTTTAGCCCTTAAAAGAGCTATCCTTACATCCTATAGATGCACCTACCACCTAATCTACCTTTAAAGGTAGATCAGTGGTGGGAGGTTTCCTTTAAATGCTGATGACAGGTTCCCTTTAAGAAAAAAAGGATGTAATAACTGACTATAAAAACTGATACTTTTTCTAACTATCCATATCCCATGGACTTTAATGTAAAATTCGTTACACATGTGTGATTTCAAACAGAAAAAAAGGATTTCAGACGCCGTAATTTGCTCCTTCAAAAACCATGTAAACGGATGACGTGATGCTTACATTGATAGCAGTGGGATTTGTAAGCGAAGCCTTAAACCTCCATTCTGTATTTTTTTTTTTAGTGGAGGTGAGGCCGCGATCACACATTCTGCTAGCCAAGTCCCGTCCCCCCCTTGTGTTGCGTTATTAACACAGATCGTGCCTAAGGAATGAATGTTTAAACAGTAGTGTGAACTTGGCCTTAGTGGATCTAGCAGATCTACACACAGAAATGTGCTTTTCTCACACCTCAAACAACTGCTCTGTTGTTGTTTTTTTGGGGTCCATGGGTCCACTTTTGTGGATCTGTAGCCCTTGTAATAATAAAGCTTTATTTATATAGCACCATCATATTCCAGAGTGCTGTACAGCTCATGGGATATAAATACAACAAGACATTACAGTAATAACATCATCAGATAAAACCACAGGATCGAGGGCCCTGCTCTGAAGAGCTTACAATCTATGTGTGTATAGGATAGGGATCCTGATGAGATCTGTACCACCACCTCCATGTCTGATCCTTTGTCACCCAAAATGTCTGCTGTGTTTTAGTCCCCAGCACAGGATCAGATAGGGCTGTTTTCCCCAGAATCTCCTGTGTGTGCACTTTTGCTTGCAGCACTTATTATCAGATGCAGCCCAGTCCCCTCCTCTCCCTCCGCCCCCACTATGTCTCTATATACGCACACACAACTATTCCCTTATCCCTTGCACATACCGCTGCGGTACCGCACTGACCTCGCTGCGGCTGACAATCAGCTGATAGAAATCCTTGTTGGGGGACGGCGCCTGCCCGTTACACTCGTACAAGATCTCCGGCAAGAGAGCCGCCATCTTTAGACGCTGAAGCGGTAACTAGGGTAACAGGGGGGCGGATTACTCCTGCCTATCCACAGGGATCCCTGCGCTGAGAGGCGGAGAACATATGTCCAGATCCCTCCGCCTCGCATACATCCCCCGAACAATAAGCACTGGACACATAACACTTCGTCTTGGGAACTCACAGAGCGACACATCGTGTGTAGTAACCGCCCGCTCGGCAAGGGTGACCCTGGCGGAAATAAACCGAATTCCCCTCCCAGCGGAGGGACATCAGTGAGGAAAAACCAAGTCTGCCGCCACGAAATCCTGTTTTATCTGATGAAAATCGACGGAAATAAAAGACCGAGCTATAAAAGAAATCCTTAAAAAATCCCCACCCCCCCGAGTGAGCGGACGGCAGGGTATTACTCCCAGCAGCCAGAGAGTGAGGAAGCCATTGTTACTAGCATACACCGCACCGGGCACGGTACTCCTCCCGGGAGCTGCGTTTAAAAGTAGTTCGCGGAGGGATCCCGGCTTAGGCCCACCGTGTTATGGGTATTATGAAGTAGTGCGGTTGCTGTTTGCGGAAGGATCCAGAGCTGTAAAGTAGTGCGCGGAGGGATCTGGGCCTCGCGTCCTCAGCTGATCGGTGAGAAGGAGCCGGAGAGCAGCGGAGACATCTGGGGGGAGTGCGGCGGAGACAGAGGTACCCGAGCTGGGCCTTCCAGGGCTCCCCATGTCACTGCTAATGGTGTGAGACATGTAGCAGCCATTGTACACTGTGTTGCCATACTTGAGGACATGGCACCTCCAGCACTGGGGCCTGCCAGGAGGTCATAGCTTGTCTGTAGGCCCCAGTGCACACTAGCAGGATGATCCCAGCCATGCCCTGTATCAGCTCTGTGTATTATGTCTATGACTGCACCTGTGGAGGGTCCTGCCTGTGCCCATTGTGATGCCCCCCATTGGCACTCTAAGGCTTTGTTTATGTCCTGTGCTGTGCCTAGTATTAACCCCTTGCCTGCCAGCTGTCAGCATGTGATAGATGTGGTATGGATGCAGAAAGAACCCCCCTCCTGCATTATGTTTGTGCCCCCCTTGTCCTGTATAATAGGGTCTATATTAATACAATGGTAGTGATATAATAAAATACCGCCCCTCCCCCTATATATATGACACTGTGTGTATATAGGGTTATGTATATTTTAGCTTGCTTGTCTTTGTCACATACAGCTTCCTGTTATTGTTCTTCTAGGAGGATTTGGCCTAGTGACGTTGTAGGTGCTCTCCCTGATCAGATCCCAGGTCACGGTGTGTATGGGAGGCAGTACCTGGCGTGTCACCCGGGTCATGCATTGGCTGATGACTGAATTAGTGCTATTGGGGGGGTTGATGAGAATGGAAATGATTATAATTCTGGAATAGTAGAGAGGAGGAGGCTGCAGTCCCTAAGACGGTGACAGAATGGGATGTGGAGAAGGGGGACAAAGCTCTGCATCTTCCTCTTGTTTTCCTAAGGAGCAATACTGCACTCAGACAGGCCCGGCAGTGATGGATGGAATGACCCTGGTGGGGTCAGGGTCATTGTGCTAGAGAGCTTAAAGGACAGGTCTATCCGAGATACTAACACGGCAGTGAGGAATCTGCATCACCAGAGTCCTACTAGAATATCACTGATGGAGGACTATTACATCACCGATGAGAAAGCCTTGGCCTTGCCAGTCCCTCTACACAACACATTTAGGGTCACGAGCAGAGCACCAGTCATCCTACATATTCTAGAATGTTATGTCTTTATTTGGGTATAATGTAGTTTTTACACTTAAGCAATTCAAATCCAGCTACTGTAAATTTTGGTTCACTCATGTAGTAGGCCTTGAAGATCACATTGTGTGTCTAGAAGGAGATTTGATGCTGTTGTTCAGTGACTTTTTGCTTTGTGTGTTTTGATGCAATTGGATTGGCATGTCCTATGCATAGAGGTGATGAAAATGTTTTAGGCTTTTTATTGTTTGTTTTTTGTCTTTTTTTGTATGTTAAATGTGCACAATATGGACCTTACCCACTGCAGTATGTGTTGTCTATTGTGAATTATACAAAGCAAAGTGAAAAAGTACAGGCAGACCCCAAGTTACATACAAGATAGGTTCCATAGGTTTGTTCTTAAGTTGAATTTGTATGTAAGTAGAAAATGTATATTTTATAATTGTAGTTGTAGGCCCCATTGACAATTGTAGTTTAAAAATTTTAGCTGTAATGGGACCAAGAATTATCAATAAAGCTTCATTACAGACACCTTACAGCTGATCATTGCAGTCTGGGACTATAGTAACATCCAGAGAGCTTCACCAGAGGCCACAGTGGGCAGAGGGGTTCGTCTGTAACTAGGGGTCATCTGTATATCTGGTAGTAGGGACCACCTGTATACTAAAATTAGAAATGAATTGATTATAACAATCTTTATAGCGCCATCACGTTCTGCAGAGCTGTACAGATCATGGGGTTCAAATACGTCCCCAGACGTAAGACATTACAGAGTAATAACTTGGTCATAAGAAACAATGGCAGTGAGGGCCCTGATCACAAGAGCTTACACTCTGAGGGATGTATGCATTGAAACCTCTGAGATGATTGCTGCACATATCTTTGAACGTAGTGTAAACTTGTGGAAAGATGTGTATAAACCATAATAATGTTTATATAGCCCCATCATAATACACAGTGCTATATAGATCATGGCGTTTGTCCATGAAAAAAAAAATATAATATAATATGCAGTCCCCGGGTTACGTACAAGATAGGGTCTGTAGATTTGTTCTTAAGTTGAATTTGTATGTAAGTCGGAACTGTATATTTTATAATTGTAGTTCCAAACAAAAAAAAAAAAAATTTGCCCCAGTGACAATTGGATTTTGAAAATTTTTTGCTGAAATGGGACCAAAGATTATCAATAAAACTTAATAACAGACACCTTACAGCTGATCATTACAGTCCTGAGACTAAAGTAACATCCAGAGACTTCACCAGAGGTCACAGTGGGCAGAGGGGTCCGTCTGTAACTAGGGGTCATCTGTAAGTTGGGTGCACTTAAGTAGGGGACCGCCTGTATATGTCTTTAAAATATATTTTAGTGAAACTGATAATCTGTTCCAGGTAAGGGTCTTGTCTTTGTACAGAGGTGGTAAGTATGTGGATTTAGAGTTGATTATCGGCTTTAGTTTTTTGGTATACAGTTTACAGAACTGCAAAATTTCAGAGGGCTATGAGGTGAATGATATATAGAATATAATTGATTTTACATTTTTATAGCCTGTACACGGTTTCCCTATGCGTATGTCTCCCTTTTTCTCAATTTTTATTCTTAATTTTTTTTTTTCCTCTCGTTCCCCTTGCACCACATTTACATGGGGGTTTCCTGCTTTTTAGAAATGCCACAGAGGAACCCATCAGCAAAGTGGCACAAAAGGATTGGGGACAAAGGATTTTAGGGAGGCACCAGCCAGAAAAAAGGCCTGAAACCATTTTATATTTAAAGGAAACCTCTGAATCCTGCATGAAAAATCGGGACACTCGCTCCTAGATCCAGTGACTGTGGTAACCTTTTTATATTTGTTTAAATTATGCTTATGAGCCTAAAGTGCTGCTACACTGTGAATGAGCACTTCCCCCTCCTACTGCGTGAGATTACAGCTGGGAGGGGAAAAGTGGTGAGGAGGGGGGGACCGTGTAACAGCCTGTGAAGCTACATCACGTGGGGGCACTGGTAACAACCCAAGAGCATGGTTGGCATTCGCATAATTTTAAAAGTTGATAGTAGAAGGAAGGAGGCCATGGATAAGAAGTATAAGATTATCACAGTCACAGTGCCTGGATCTATGAGTAAGTGTCCCTGGTTTATCATGAGGTTGATGGTAGATTTCCTTTTCCTTCTTCTTCTTTTTTTTCTTTCAAATTTATTATAATCTAGTAGTTGTGAGCTCCAATGTTTTTTTTTTTTTTTTTTTTTTTTTTTAGGGTGTGTATGTGTGTATATATTTAGTATAAAACCCGGCACAGACTTTGGTGGCTTTACTTATAGGCAAGCATAAGCAACCAATCAGAGTCCATGTTTCACTTCTCCACAGCAGTTTAGACAATAGCAGCTGTGCTGTGATTGGTACAGTGTAGGATGAGGTCTTTCATTTTCCATGATGTACAGAGGACTTTCAGGTTTGAGGTAAAAGTTTGCTTAAATTTAAGGAAAGACACATTCTTTAGTTTCCTTACGACATTAGGAATTTATGTGACATTGTTAAACAATGCAGGTTACTGACAAAGGAATATGAAAGATGGGAGTTTCAGGTGAGGTCATTTAGGGTATTTTACCTCAGGTAAATCAGGCTCTGCTAGAGAACATAAAGTCCAAGGCCTGAGTATTGATTTTATTTTTGTTATTATTATTATTTTATAAAAAATGTCTGAGAAAAGAACTGTTCTAGCTGCTCATGATGACCAATCAGAGCTGAGCTTTCATTTCCGCACAACGGTTAATAAAATGAAAGCTGTGCTCTAATTTGTTGTCATGAGCAACTAGAACAGTAGAAGCAAGAAGTGCATAAAAATGAAAAAAAAAAAGATGGGTACAGTATTCTACTCCCTAATTTTTTTTCTTTATTTTTTTTTTTCCTAGTTTTCCTTTCGCAAACTTCATCTAGAAACTTGAATATACCCTTACCTTAAGGGCTTATTCACATTTCTATTATTCATATCCTCATGCCATCACATGTCTGTTTTTATCTTCGTAGACCCACGGTCTGCAGAACTTCTTTTTTTATGTTGGCAGAGCATGGAAGTCAATGGGTCAGTAAAAAAAAAAAAAAAATGACCGCCAGCCACACAGTTATTATTTGAGTGTGGTCTTATTTATTCTTAGATGAGAATCTAATCTAGATGCAATCTAATTTTTGCAAACCATCAGTTTTATTTTGCGGACGTGAAAAAAAAAAAGTGGTAAAACAGACGTGGATACAGCATGGACTGCAAATGGACGCACAGAGAGAATGGTCACTTGGAAAAAGTGGGGTTTTCTAAAGCTGATTGTTTGTGTTTTCAAACTTAACAACTTAAGACCTGGCATCATTTCTGGGGAATTTGGCACGAAATCAGCTTTATTTCCAATTTTTTTTTTTAAAGGGGAAGTCCACGTTAAAAAAAAAAAAAAAAAAATTTTAAATGCACAAATCTGTCACACAAGCTTAATTTTTTTTCCCGTATATTGCTTATACATTATTGCTTGCAAAAAAAAAATTTATTTTTCCAATTCTCATTCATTTTTGTGCTACTGAAATACGCAATAGTTTCCAAATGAAGCATCCGGCACGGGGGGCTTGGTGACTATCGCAAGCGTTTCAGTTACAGCCTCCCCCCGCTGCCTTTGAATCATATTGCTAATTTAACGCTGCGTGTGGCCTAACGGTATTTCTCACTTTTGCAGAATTTTTGCTATGTTATTTTTGTTTTCAAGAGTAACTGTAAAGTTGCTCCATAATACCTGTATCATGCTTCTTCCTATTTGATAAAGGGCTAATGGCCATCTTTAAAAGCCTCTCAGCTTTTCCTGAAGTGGGCGGGACTTCCCCGTTGTGACATCAGCTGTGGGCAGCCAGTCGGGACACAGAATCTAGGGTAGAGCAAGGCAGGGAAGATACAGAGCACTGGAGCTCTGTGCTCCTAGTAAGAAATGATCTTACAGTAACACCACAAAGAAATATAAATATTAAAATATGTCCAACTACACCATAAAACACATACATACAAATAAAAAGATAAACACATGTTACATACACATAAATATATACAATAAAATCTATCCAGGAGACCACCTCTCTGGGAGGACCCCCTATTTAAAAGACTGAATTAAAATATACACAACAATCGCCCACCCCTAACGTCTACAATCGGTGCCAAACCCCTGTTTGCCGGCGTTTTGATTGTCACTTCCAGTGATGTCATTGGGGAGTTCTGTTGCCATGACAGATCATACAGAGCCCCGAGGCTGTCTTGTTTTAACCCATGTATTACAATGTGCGATTTGCACATTATAACAGATGGTATGGAAAATCCCCATATACTGCTATGACCTTAGTGAGTCTATAAAATAGTGAAAAAAAAAAAATAATAATAATTAAACCTAAAAGTTCAAATCACCCCCCCCCCCTTTCCTTAGAACTAATATAAAAATAAGGGTAAAAATCATAGACTTGTAAGTTATCTTCGCGTCCCATAATCATGGTTATTCCTGACGTTGAACCCCGTAACGGAAAATGACACCGAAATGTCCAAAATGACTCTTTTTCGCCATTTTGCAACATCTAAAAAATGTAACAAAAAGTGAACAAAAGGTTCACAAAAGTCTGCTCATCTTGCATCATACACAACCCCGTACACCGAAGTGTGGAAAACTTATTAGCGTCAGAAGATGGCGAAATTCCAAATTTTTTTTTTTTCGTACACAAGTTTTTCATTTTTTAAAATGTATTAAAACACAATAAAACCTGTATAAATTTGGCATCCCTGTAATCGCACCGAACCAAAGAATAAAGTAGAGGTGTTATTTGGAGTGCCCTGTGAAAGTCGTAAAAACCAAGGCCACAAGACAGTGGCGCAAATCCTTTTTTTTTTTTTTTTTTTCCCCTACAGATTTCACCACATTTTGGAATTTTTTTTTTTTTTTTTTTCCTCCTTCCCAGTACAGGCGGTCCCCTACTTAAGAACACCCAACTTGCATACGATCCCTAATTACAAATGTATACAATCCTAGTTCTTATGACATTACTACATGTGTAAAATCCAATTGTCACAGAGACCAAAAAAAAAAAATTTGTCGGGAGCTACAATTATAAAATATACAGTTCCGACTTGCATACAAATTCAACTTAAGAACAAACCTACAGAACCTATCCTATACGTAACCCAGGGACTAGCTGTACAAGGCATGGAATAATACATACCATCACTGCGAAGTGCAATTTGTTACGCAGAAATGCACAGAAAAATGAAAAGTTATATTTTATTTTTATTTTTTTTAAGGTGGGGAGCGAAAATTTAAACAAAGGCCGCAGTATTTTCCCTTGGACACTGTAACCCTGCTTCATACGTATTTACTACATATAATAGACCTAGTAGGGATAACCTGACGGAGAATGGACAATTATTCCTGCCTCTGGTACCATGTGATGATCTCATTAGAAGCAGTTTTCATTCCCAATGAGGAGAATTGAAGGCCAGAACACCCTACTTTATTTTCTATTCCTGTCTCTGAAGTTCTCTGGAGAGATTTTCCCAGTAGCTTCTACTATTGCCTTGTGATTTTCTTTCATATCAGTGCCAGGCATGCACAGAAGATATTCTGTAAATAGCACTTCCTGTTTTGCTTTATTGATAAGTGGTATTTCCCTAGTGCTGCTGCTATCAGTGTTTTGACCATTTAGATCTATTATATACAAAGGTGATTTCTGATAGTTTGGCTTTCTAACTTCTTTTCACACCGTATAATATAATGTAATGGTAATATAGGAAATATATAGAGGCGTCGAGGACCTGCACTGATGTATGGTATTTACAGCTTTTGTGCAGGGATGTACAGGTATTTGTAAGTGGGAAAACTTGCCTGGGATCAAAGGATGGAGAGGTCTGTAATTTTTTTATTGAGAGGCGGAATGTAAAAATCCAGAAAATCCGTTTTTATGACTTTATTTAAATAGCTTTTTATTGCATGAAATAAATATTTGATAAATAGAAAAACATTACATAATATTTGTTACAAAAACAAATTACAGGGGTCAGACCTGTATTTTATGACCAAGTTTGCACACATTGCAGCAGGGATTTTAGCCCAGTCTTCCATACAGATCCTCTCCAAAACTTTCAGGTTTTGAGCCTGTTGCTGGACGTGGAGATTTTATTAGTGAAGTTCACAGATGAAAAAAGTGTGCACAAAAAAAAAATGCTAGTGATTTCCCTCTCGATTTACCTCCTGGACACAGGTTGTATCTGGCTAAGGCAGAATTCTCTCTATTTGTCTGCAGTGGTGAACAAAATTTTTTTTTTAACCAAACCCTTTTAGCCAAGTCCTTTCACTCTCCTGGTGAAAATAAAACCCTGGTAGGAGAGAAGCCCATGTGTTCTCTGCCCAAGATTTTATATTAAAGGGGTTCTCAGGAGGTGGAAAAACATGGCTGCAGTCTTCCAAAAACAGCACCACACCGGACCATGGTTACTGCCAGTACTGCAGCTCAGCGCTATAGAAATGAATGGAGCTTAGTTGCAATACCACACACTACCCATGGTCAGGTGAGGCGCTGTTTTTGGAAGCCTGCAGCCATGTTTTTCCACCTCCAGAGAACCCCTTTAAAAGCTCATGGGAAGACCTTACACCAGGCAGCACCATGATCCGCTCCAGGCCTGTGAGGTTGTGTTCATCAGTCACTTTGCCTCTTTATGGCATTCAAGTAAATGGTAGTGTGCGTTATGGATGGAAAAGAAGAACAAGCTATTGTCCAAATGCTGCAGTTTCTTCTAAAACCTTATCAGGGTTCAGGTAGTAAATCCTAGAATACCCCTTTAGCCGCTTGGCAATGTCGGCTTATATATTTATGTTTCTGCATCCAGGGGTATAACTTGTATGGCACAAAATAGATTTCGCAGTTGAATGATAAAGGATGCACTTAGGCCAAGAAAACAAAAGTTTAAAAATAATATATATATTTTTTTTTGTACAATTCAGGTTAAATCCATATTGCTCTAGACAGGTTGGTAGAGTTTTTTAGGGCTGAATTTCTGCAGTCTTCCAGTCATCAATTGACTTCTGAAATGGAAATCTGCGTAAAATTGGCAGCAGAAAATTAACAAAATAAAGTGTAATGTACATAAGTTTTTCCATAATCTCTTTGGCGTGGATGGTACTAGGGTGAGTGTATTATGTGTAACAGACCACGTGTATTCACTTTGTGAAACTGTGTGGCACCAGATGGAAACCAGTGAACAATACTCGGCATGTTATTTCAGATGATTTTTGAGAGCTAAGACGAGGCCAGAATTTCATACTGTGAACTCTGTGTGAAATGGTCCTTAATCACAGATTTTCTGTGCTTATTTTCTTGTGAAAATTCCACCATATAATAAAATAGTTTTCAAGTGAACGTGTTTTTGGCAAAGTAATGTAGACTGTTCTGTGCACATTTTACATACAGAATTCCTGCAGCATTTACCACCGAGGTAATTCTTCTGCCATTCTACCAGCATAAGAAACGAGGTGGAATCAGATGGCTCCTGATTCGTTTTTATGCATTGCAAAAGTTGAGTTCTGCTCCAAGATCTATAGCAAATAAATACCGTATATACTTGAGTATAAGCCGAGGCCTCTAATTTTACCACAAAAACCTGGTAAAACCTATTTCTTTTTTTCTTGAGTATAAGTTGAGTTTGGGTTTTCAGCACATTTTTTTTGTGCTGAAAAACTAGGCTTATACTCGAGTATATATGGTAAGTTGCCAGAAAGCATTTATAAATATTACACACTGCAGAAAAAAAATAAACTACATGTGCAGAAGGCCTCGGGCAGTGTTCACACGTTGCTTCAAATAAGCTTTTTGGTGCACCAGAGGAGTAGCCGTGGCTAGTGTGTTCTTGTTTTTCTTTGTATATTAAATTCATATTAAAATCTACCTACACAACAGTAATGCTGACCAAAAGAAAGATTAGAAAGATTATAAAAATTGGAAGTAAATTTTATGATGAAGGCCTAAAAACAAAATGGCCTATTAACTCTTTGTTCCTGGGACATCCAATCTGTAATCCCTTTGAAGCCCTTGGCGTTTGCGGTTAGCTGTTCTATTTTTAACGTTGCAATCTGCATTCAATATTTATGCTCCACGTGTGAACTTGCAGCAGGTCTGACGATGCATTGGATAGATGGGCTATGCTGCTGTGAATTAACCTGTGCCCTGCCTGGACAGGCTAAGTGATTTCTGATCTATGCCATAGTCTGTCTATATAGTATCAAATCATTTAAAAAGAGTTGCATCTTGACTGGTTTGTCTCGCTGTCTATGTTTTCCAGTTGGGGTCCATGCTTTATATTGCAATGAAACATTTTCTGAGCCAATGATCACCCCCTATGTTCTGTTTCTTGTGTGAGGCTTAATTGCCACAGAATTTTGGACTGAAACCTAAAACTGTAGTTAGTTGGGTCAGCGTGACATGGGTGCATATCTTTTATATGATGAAGCTGTCCTCTGTGGAGATGGTTAGGTTACTTCTACTGGCAAATGGATCCTGTACATCTAAACTTTGCATATACTCTCCATAGGCACTTTCCATCTCCAAAATGTATGGAAAACCGTGCTTTAACTCTGCCTCCTGTCGCAGAATAATTTTAATGGGACTATTAATATTAAAATATCATATTGTGTTGTGTTTGACATAAACTAAGTTTAATAATGTGGCATTGAATAAATAAAAATTCAGAAAGTCATAGGGGCTGTTTTTTACATAAATGTGATCAGGCTAAGATAATACACTTTGTGTATCAGCAGCAAAATTCTGGCCCTAGGTATGAACTGCAAAACTGTAAGCAGGTTTTGTTATTGGCTACTATTGGTTTTATTATTGGCTCTTGAGTGGACCCTGCAGACTGTGCATTATACATCTAATTTCCTGTTTGAGGATTTTCATACAAAAATTCAGCAGCATAATACAGTAACATCAAAGTGGATGTGATTTGAAATAAGTAATGTGTGAACGCATCGTGTGCAGATAGCCTAGCACAGTGCCGCATAGTAAGTGTGCTATGTATAAAAAAAGCGTGTGTTTTGTGCAGATTTACTTAAGTTTCCCTTAACCTCCTAAAGGGCATCCACCACCAGGATTAAGGACTGTATGCAAATAGGTGTTAATGGGGCCCGAGCTAATTTGCATACGTTTTTTTATCCTGGTGAAAGATGTCCTTTTAATGCTTCGCCATACTATTACGGTGTGAAGCTGGGCTTGGGGTGAACCCTTTGTCATACAGACATGGGGTTTGCTACACATATGACTATTTGTACTCTGTAAAGTAGTATTTTATTTGTATGTGTCCCCTATGATTTGTACAGCGCTACAGAATATGTTAGTGCTATATAAATAAAGATTCATTATTATATTGCTAGGACGACATATACTGCAATACTGTACAGGAGCGATCAGATTGTTTAAGGTTAAAAAAAATTATTTAAAATATTCTAATCCCCCCCCCCCCCATTTTTTTCCCCTAGAACTGATACGAAAAATAAACCGTAAAAATCAAACATTTCGATATTGCTGTGCCCCAAAATGCCTGATCTATCAATATAAAAACGGTTATATCCGGCGGTGAACCCCATAAGAAAAAATGGCGTCCAAATGTCTGAAACGCCATCACACAACCTACACAAATTTGGTATCGCCGTGCTTTTACCGACCTAATAAAGCTCACATATCATTTTGAGTGTTCAGTAAAAGTCGTAGAAACTGAGCCCACAAGACAGTGATGCAAATGTGTTGTTTCACCACATTTGGAAACTTTTTTTTTTTTCCAGTATACGGCATGGAACAATAAAGTCACTGAGAAATACAATTTGTAGCGCAAAAAAAGTAATCTCTCTCACATCTCTGTGCAAGGAAATGATCTTTGAAGGTGGGGAGGGAAAAATGAATGAAAAAAGGCTGCGCTGCAAATGGGGTTAAATCTGGGCTTTTGTTTACGAAAGCATTTTTGTTCTAGTTTTTGATTGCTGTATTGTTGTGAGGACCGTGTTTTATAATAAGAAACCTTGGCACCAATCCCATGAATGCGCTTTGTTGGTTGGTTAGACCTCAATGTGAATGTGCCAATTTGTATTTTTTTTATAGAATGGGGAGTTAACAAATTTACCAAGCATCTTTCATATCGAGACTGGAGCACCAGTTGGGCTTGTTTTTACCTCACTTTTTTTTTTTTTTTTCTTTCCCCTCTTGCTATTTACGGAACAGCACATATATGGGGGCACACATGGATAAAATCACCTGTATGTGGTCAGAGTTTGACTTTTGGCTTACCTCTCCCTGATTACATTGAGGCTACTCCCGATTTGTGCATATGTATTGACCTTAACCAATGCGATCAGGAACAACCTATATTGCACTTTACTGTTTGCATTCTTTACATGCGGTACTTGTTCCCCATCATATGGGATTGGAAGTAAATCCTCTCCGTTCCACGTGTGAATGTGGCCTTAATCTCCTTTAAGGCTGCGGTCACACATTGCGTTTTGGTTGTGTTTAACACATGCATTCTCAAACAGCTGAAGAGATTTGCCTAATTACCGTATATCCTTGTGTATAAGCCAAGTTTTTCAACACAAAAAAAAACTGCTGAAAAACCTCACCTTGGCTTATACACGAGTCTATTAAAAAAAAAACTTTGTATACTCCCCCCTCCGGCGGCCCGATGTCGGCTCGTCGTCTTTCTTCCATGCGGCTCCTCTTCTCTCTTCTTCAACAGGCGGCATGGAAGCGGTCATGTTATCTTCTGGCCGGTGCATACTATGACGTCAGCAGCAGCCGCATCATAGTATGCGCCTGCTGGAAGATAACATGGCCGCGTCCATACCGGCTGTTAAAGAAGACAGAAGAAAGAAGACGAGCTGTGCCAACATCGGGAATCCACGCTGATCATCGGAAGGTGAGTATATAAGTGTTTTTTTTTTTTTTGTTTAGTGCTGGGGGCGGGCTGGCTGTATACTAGGCGGGGCTGTGACCAATGCATTTCCCACCCTCGGCTTATACTCGAGTATATACGGTACATTGTTGTTAAAATTGCATTTACAAAACTTGTGTTAACGTTTTAATGCATGTGTTTTTTTAACACATGCATTAACATTACATTAACGCTTGCGTTTTGCGAACGCAGTGTTGACAATGTAATTGGGCAAATCTCCTCAGTGTGCTTCCGTTACAAAGCGAAATCAAATCGCTGACGTGTGACGCCACCCTAAGAGTGATATCACGCGTTGCGTTTATGGACTACTTTAAAGCAGGCGTTTTTGTTTGTTTATCATGTGTTTGGCTGGTTTGAATCTGTTTATCTTCATTTCTAGAAGTGTAGGCAGCTGTGAAATGGATTAAAACCTGCCAAATGCATGGAAAACGTACAGTCTGTCTAGAAAAAACAGACCAACGATGCGCCGTGTGACATCACCTTTAGGCTGGTGCCACGCGCACCGCTTTGTCTGCGTTTGAAAACGCAGACAAAGCCTCACCCACCGCATCGGCGCTTCTATGGAAACGCCTGCGATCGGGAACGAGCCGCCGGTGTTTTCCGTTAATTTAATGCAAACCGCCGGCGGCACACGTGTTTCAAAACGCCATGTGTGGCATCACCCTTAGCCTTCTTTAGGTACAACCTTGTCTGTGCACAGGTGTTGGCACTATTGTGATATGGCTGTTGTATCTATTGCTAAAACTTTCCTTGTAAAATGTATGCTCGTATATAATGTATACATATTTTACAAATGTATACACACACACACACAGCACGACTGACTTTGTTACAACCAGTCCCTGCTATTGTTGGCCGTGTTGTGTAATTGTTAGAGGAAGCTGCCATGAGTCAGCTTGGCAGGCGTGAACATTGTTGTGTAGCAGTAGACTCTCTTAATGACGTGGGGCTCATTGGGACCAATGGATAGATAGTAAGAAATCTGTGGCTTTTATACGTTATGGGTGTGACCGTTTTCCATTGTATTTGGCTATGAACGTAACAAAGTTTGTACAGCTCGCTGGCAGAACAAGTGTTCCCTGAATACTAACCTGACCAGATGTGTGCAACGTTGTACCATTAAATCAATTAAATCAGCTGTTCACCAAAGTTTTTTTTTTTTCAATAGATTTTTTTTTTTATTATAGAATATTTTTTCATGCCCTGTTTACACATTTATTTTAGTATGGGCTGTCTGTCTGACTAGTGTTCCCCAACCACCGGTCCGTAGATCAAGACCTGTCTGTGGGAAACCTGCTTCTGGTCCGCGGCTTACCTCTGTAAAAAGAAAAACTCCCCTTCCCTGTTCCCTTATAGCTTAATTTTCACATCTGTAGCATGCAAACCAAATGATATTTATGAACTGAAAAATGTTGCCAGAGTATTTTTTAATATTTCTTAGGTTCTTGTCTAATAGACAAATAAGTATCTGGGCTGTGATCACGAAGGGTGATGGCAGACGTGTCACCTTGGCTGCGTTTGCAAACGCAGCCAAGACGCACCTACCGGGGCGGGCCGCGGCCCGATTGCATTGGTGTTTCTATGGACCAAAATGCAACGTGTGAACATTAGACCTTGTTCATAGCTGTGTTCAGACCTCCACAATAACTTGTCACTTAAATAATAAAGGATCTAATAGACTCCAATTAAGATGCTTTTTGAGTCTCGTTGCATCTTCTATCCAATTTTCTGTCTCTGGTAACGCTGCATTCACATAACGTTCACGGGCATATAGAAATGCAAGTGAACTGGAGCAGGGAGGGACTTTGCCTGGTATGACAAAACTCAATGTCATTAGTCACAAAATGAAGCTTAAATAGTTTGATTTTATTATTCACAAAATGTTCTGGCCTCTCTAAAGTATAAAGAATTAAAGTTCTACTGGCCCTTTGTCTGTTGATTTTTCTCTGCGTGGAGCAGAGAGAAGATGGCCGCTGGTCAACTGCCTGGGCAGGTCATGTGACCACCACTATGTTTGGCTGTAGTCGGTTGGTTGCAGTACATCCACTATGACCAGTGTTGTGGTGAGACGTCATCTCAGTGCCGCAATGTGCTGTGATGGCAGTTACACGTTATTACTATGGTAAAAGAGCAGAGCATAAGAGGAAGGAGGAGTTACTGAAAACTAAAGGGTCATGGGACTTGTAGTTTCCAGTGGCGGCCATATTGGTGGAAAGTCCACGTTATAGTATATGTCAACAGCATTTTCTGCAAAATTTTAAATAACAACCAATTACATATTGATTTAAATTTTAATTACCCATTTGTATATGAATTATGCTGATTCCTGGAATACCCTATAGTACTATTGACTCGAGTATAAGCCGAGGGTGGGAAATGCATTGGTCCTGCCCCCCCCCCCCTGTAGTATATAGCCTGCCTAGCCCCTATGTGTGTTTTGTGTGTATGTGGGGTTTTTTTTTTTTTTGTAACCTAAATAAGGTTATCCCCACGATCTCCTCACCACTCACACGCAGCACATGTTCTAGGCCACAGGCTTTTGGCACCCGTTGTGTGCATATATTCAGTAATACATTGGGTGGTCTTTAACCAGCTATGTTGCTCCCCTTGCATGTATTGTTTTAGTTTCACTAAATCCTTCTAAAACTTGGAAATGTTAAATTCTTGTTTTTAATATATTGAAAACCATTGGAGCAATTGCAAAAAAAAAAAAAAGATCCCTGCACTGAATAATAATTTGTGCTGGGGGGGTTTTAGCGGTGTTTTTTAATGACTACGAAGTGGAAACTTGTTGTTTTTCTACTGCGTCCATAGTGGGTATTTCCTATAGCAAAACTTCCTGGAATACAGGAGCTTTAGGGCTATTCAATGCTTCAGTTCTGATGTCACCTTTCAGATTCAGCTTTTAGACCTAATTGTTACCAGTCCTGTCCTTGCTAGTTTTCTGCTGCAGGCTGCTCTCCTGAGGATGCGTTCACACTTTCAGGTTTTCAGATGCAGTTTTCTAAGCCAAAAGTAGGTGTGGATGATAATGAGTGAGATAATATCATTAAGAGAAGGTGCTCCTTTTTTTTTTTTTTCCCTTCTTCTTCTCTTCACTCCTGGTTTGAACGTAAGAGAACTGCACCTGAAAAAACGGAACGTATGAACGCACCTATAGGGGAACGTTCACACATTGCACTTTGGCCTATGTTTTTATTCCGATTGAAACGCATTACATCAGCTGAGGAGAGGGGTTTTGCTTAATTACATTACGGTTTACATTTGTCAACACAATGTTAACGTACATGCTAACAAAACACATACGTTGACGCATCGTTACCACCGCGTTTACAATACGTTTTGTAAATGCAAATGTTACCAGTAAATAGGCAAATCGCCTTTCTTCAAATGCAATGAAAACACAGGCCAAAATGCAACGTGTGAACGCGCGCCTTTAGGGTGGTGACACAAATGGTGTTTTTAGGCCGTTTTTGGGCCGTATTTAGTTAATGCGCTTTCAGATCATAAAAATTGCATGCGTTTTTAAAAACGTGTGCGTTTTTGATCAGTTTGAATTAAGATAATTGGTCAAACCTGTAAAAAATGCATGCGGTTTTTAACGCATGGGTATTTTACGATTTGAAAATGGCCTAAAAACGCCATGTTTGTCACCACTTTTAGGCTACTGGGTGCAAATAAATTGATATTAATAAAAACTTGATAGAAATCCCCATTGAGTGCTTTAGATAAATGCCATATATTTATCTCCCTTAGGCCGCCTGTATGGAATTCTATACAGCTAATCCGGAGAGTGTGTTCACACAGTGGATAGAAAAATTGACGCGCAAAAATCTGAGGCTGAGTCTCAAATTTCTACAGCATATTTCCAAACCAGTAGCCTCATTAATAAGTGACCGGTTTCTTCTATGTATACATCTCTTCACAAAAACCTCCACACCTTGTATGTGCTGTGCAGATTTCAATTGAATTTGAAGAGATGTGGATTTTGGGTCCATTTGAAAGTGAACAACATGAATCCTGCTTATAGTATTTTGGCTATCCCAAATTATGGGATGATTTATTTATTTTAAAAAGTTGGTATAGGAAACAATGTGGTAATAAATCTCCCCCAGTACTTATTTATTCTTGCTGCCTCATCTCTCAAATTGTTAATTGAAACAAAAGTATTTCTTGCGCTCTAAGGCTACATTCACACTACCGTATGGGGGAACGTATATACGTCCGCTATACGTCCCCCATAGACGGCAATGGGCACACGGCACCCAACAGGAGCGGCACCGTACCGCTCCGTACCCCGGAAAAAGATAGGACATGTCCTATCTTTCTCGGTAGTACGGCGCTGCTGCGCTCACATCCTCCTCCTCTCCCTGTGCGCTACCGTTGCCTGCCGTGCTACGGTACAGCGGGCAACGGCAGTGTGAATGCAGCCTAAGGCTTCATTCACACGATCGTATGGGAACGTATATACGGCCCCATACACGGCAATGGGCGCACGGCTCTCTACGGGAGCGATATGGTGCAGCACCGTACCGTTCGATAGCCGGGAGATAGATGGGATATGTCCTAACTTTCTCCGGAATGCAGTGCTGTGTGCCGTATATATTACTATGGAGAAGGAAGGGGTGAACAGCTCTCCTCCCCTGCTCCTCTCCCCGGCGCCGGAGTTTGCCTGCAATACTACAGAACGGCGGGGATACATCGTGTGAATGTAGCCTAAAGATAATCTGTGAACAGTGAGAGTTAAGATTCTCCCTTTCCCTTAATGGGTTAATTCCACTAGATTTAAAATACTAGAGACTAAAATCTTCTTTGTAACTTTGTAATTGTCTTTTGGGAATGAGTTCCTGGTTGCAGGGAACCTGTACCAGAAGCAGCACCGTGTAACATGATGACTCCTGTCCTGTCACTTGCAGCTTTCTGAAAAGAAATTTAATGTTTACTTATCCATTTGCTGTAACTGGAGTCAAAGTTGTGCATCTCTGTACTTTGTCTTTTTGTAGTGCTAAAATATATTGACCATTTTTTGTTTTCTTTCTCTTTTGCAGTGAATGGTAGTGTCTAGAAAGGGTATGTCCCTTCAGGAGAGAGGTGCCAATGTCCAGCCGGCCTAATAACAATCCAGGGGGGTCACTGCGACGTTCACAGAGGAACACTGCCGGGGCCCAGCCGCAAGAGGACACTGCAGGAGGAAGGTAAGTAAATGTCACAAAACTGCAGCATCATGGTGTCCCCTCCGGGAGCCTTTCTACCTAGCTTTATGTGATTGTCTAACGTGATGTACATACAAATACTTGGGCTTTTGGCTGAACGTTCTGTCGACATGCTTGCTCTGGATTTTTACAAACTGTTTAGGAGACTTTCTAACCTCTATCTTTTACCTGCTAAATATTCTAAAGATTATAACATTTGTGGGGAGAATAAACTGTAAGTCCAGGACAGTTGCACTTTTCTGTGATAAAGGGGGATTGTCATAGCCATAAACAAATATACATTTGCAGCACAGCCATGTTGCTAGAATTTTATCATGCACCATGGCTACTTCCAAGTCATGTTTCTACACTTGTAGGAGGGATCTGTGTTTCCTGTATCTTCTGATGCAGTTCTCTCTTGGTTTTCCAGCAACAGGTCCCAGTTAGAGCAGGCAGAACATAAGACCCCTAGCCTTCCTGAGAGCAGAAAGGCACTTTCTAAGACCCCCAAAGTGCAGTCTAATACAGCTACTGGCCAGTCCAGGGGAAACAGCTCTAAAAGGTAACTTTACTAACTACTTTATAAACTTGTATAGCATTGGTAGTGAAATGTCTTTGTAGTGATATTGGTGGAGAAATACACCAGGTTTTAGTAAAGGATTCATGCATGTATTTCCTTGTCAGGTCTCCAGTAAATGCTGCATGTTCTTAGGTTGTCTTATTTCAGGAATAGTAATGGCTTGCTCCTTTTTCCTGCTTGCTTTTTTTTCCTGCTAAATAATACACTAAACATTTTTCTTTTTCTGTCAAATGCTTAAAATGAATATATGATGCACCCCCAATGTGGAAACATTTTCTTTTAATGATGCACATAATAAAGTTACTTTAGAATGTAAAAACTACTTTTAGGGTGATGCCACACATGGCGTTTTTGGTCCATTTTTAAGCATGCTTTTTTTTACTGTTTACCATGTGTTTGGTTGTTTTGAAACGCATGGTAAAGCTGCCAATCGGCAATTGCATGCGTTTTTAAACAGATGCCATATTTGGCATCACCTTAAGGCTGCCTCCACAGGTGGCATTTACGCTTTGAAACGGCTGTGAAGATTTACAGAATTTCATTGCTGTTAACATTATGTGAATGCATTGTTATTGAATGTGTACATGTTATAAAACGCAATGTAAACGCCATGTATGAATGCAACATCAAATGAGGGCCGTTCACATCCTTTTCCTCTCCTACCATGTTTGTCTGCAGTTGGTGACATTTCTGCACCCATTGTTATTGAACTCTCATGTGGGATGTATCCCCTATTCAGTTTCTATGATTTGTGAAGGACTCTGAGCAGTGGAGACTTCCACCGAACGCTACACTGGCATTGGGTGCCGAAATTGGCAGCGGTGATTGTAGCTAAGCAGCGGAAGCTAGAAGAGGAAAAAGAAAATATTTCATGTTCCGTGATTATAAAGCTGCAAAGGTCTTGATAGGCCCTCTTTAAAGGGGTTGTCCACTTTAAACAAATTCTAGGCTAATAATTGATATTGTTTATGTAATGAAAAGTTGTACAATTTTTTCCAGTTTACTTTCTCTATCAATTCTTCATGGTTTTTTACATCTCTGCTTGCTGTTTAACAGGAACTTTTATTGTTTACTTCCTGTGGATAAACACAGGTCCCTGTTCATGTGATATCACACAGTTGCACCATTCGTTTGCATCACAAGAGTAATGAGTTGTTTGATATAAGAAGCCATGTACCAGTCAGGGAGTAATGCCTATAGTAAGAATATAGTAGGAATAAACTCCTGCCTAAAATCTATTTATTGTCCAGTTAAATCTTATTTAAAAAAAAAAAAACTGCACATTATTCAAATACCAATTGCTTTTGGTTACAAATTTAAGTTGGTGAATTAGAGTAAAATCTATACAAGTCTTTCTTATAAGATTTTGCTTTCTATTATAATTAATGAATTGTATCCTTAGGATCACAAGAAATTAATTTTCAATTATTACGGGTGCGTTTTAGATGTTAACACAAGGTTTTTAAAACGCGCTGCAACATTTAATTAGTCAAAACTCTGTCTTCTATCTGTTGCAGTCCACGGGTTACGTACAAGATAGGTTCTGTAGGTTTGTTCTTAAGTTGAATTTGTATGCAAGTCGAACTTGTATATTATATAACTGTAATCCCAGCCAAATTTTTTTTTGGTCTTTGTGACAAAAGGATTTTAAAAATGTTAGATTGTGTCACAAGAACCAGAATTAACAAGAAAGCTTCATTGCAGATAACTTTAATAACTATTATAGCAGTCTAAGGTTAAAGTACAATAAATTACCAACATCCAGAGGCCCGTTTGTAACTAGGGGTCGTCTGTAAGTCAGGGGTTCTTAAGTAGGGGACCGCCTGTATACAAATTACAATTGTAACTTCTTTCTGATATTATGAAAAAAACCCTGTATGTTAACTTGTCGTCTCTCCTCCCTGCAGGGGCTGTACCTCCTCTTCTGTTTTAATATCACAACCTGAAGATCCAGAACAAAGTAGCACATCAGAAATTCAAAGGCCTAAGAAAGAAACCTCTCGTGGGGTGAAGCGTAGCGCCAGCCCTGATTATAGCCGGACCAACTCCCCTAGCTCTGCTAAGAAACCCAAAGCACTTCAGCACGTCGAGCCCTCTGCTGGGACGCGGCGACCAAATAATAAACCTAAGAAGAGACAAATTGACCAGGAGCATTCGGCTCCACCTACATCATTGCCATCAACAAGCAAAGCATACGGCAGGAAGGGTGGAGCCCCCGGTACCGCCCCGCTGCACAAAAGAAAAAGGACAGATAATTCCTCTAGTGTGAAGAGCAGCAGTGCAGCCGTACTAGCGACTGGTGCAGAAGACAGGCCTCCTAAACCCACCAAGCTGGCTTCAAAATCGGCCACCTCAGCCAAAGCTGGGTGTAGCAATATTACTGATTCCTCATCTTCTGCTTCTACTTCCTCCTCTTCTTCCTCTGCCGTCGCCTCTGTCTCTTCTACTGCAC
Source organism: Engystomops pustulosus (assembly GCF_040894005.1). Classification (NCBI taxonomy): domain Eukaryota; kingdom Metazoa; phylum Chordata; class Amphibia; order Anura; family Leptodactylidae; genus Engystomops; species Engystomops pustulosus. The sequence goes on along the minus strand of NC_092413.1, from coordinate 187,878,812 downwards.
CCCCAGGAGCCCGTGTTAAACAAGGGAAAGATCAGAACAAGGCCAGACGATCCCGCTCTGCCTCAAGTCCAAGCCCTCGGAGAAGCAGTCGAGAAAAAGAACAGGCCAAAGCCAGCAGCTCTTCAAAGTTTGATTGGACATCTCGATTCAGCCCAAAAGTCAGCCTTCCTAAAACAAAACTTTCCCTTCCGGGATCTTCCAAGGCTGAGACATCAAAACCTGGACCCTCCGGATTACAGGCAAAACTAGCAAGTAAGTTTTTGTCATGATCTCTCTTGCATTGTCATTCTGTGATGAGAGATTATAGGGGCTTTGCTATAAAGCCGTATAGAATTTGATGGTGAGTGACCTGATTGATGCAGAACACCAAGGTTTTATGTAATTTATGAGGCACTTATCTCGGCAATTTACTTGTTAATTTAGGCAAATTTTGATGGTAAATGTTACCAAATGTCGATTTTTGGTACTTTTTTGCTGAATATGCTTGGGTTTGATGTTTGATTTGAAGTGTAGGTTTTTAGACTTGATGAATAGTGGTGATTTGTGGAAAAATACAGGAATTTGTAATTGTTCCTGCAAGGATTTTAATTACATTCTTTCTATGCCCTTAGAAAACTAGTGAACTTTGTTTATGTTGGTTATATTATGTGCATAAAGTAGCTATATCTTATTGGCTATTGCTCCATAGTGGAATAGCTGGTTGTGATGTTCAGGTCTTCTGTCTTTGGCTCTTTGGACATAAATCTACAAGGCTATGTAATTGTCTGCTATTTAACCCACGTTATATACCTTGTTGGAGAATATTTGGTCCATTGATTTGCTGTGCGTTTCCAAAATTTTCTGAAGGTTTAACCCCTTCGGATGCTGACTTAGTGCTCAGCGTCAGATATATGGGACGCAGAGCCGATGCCGGTTCTGCTCAATATCTGAGCCGAACCGGCATCGGGAAATACGGGGTGCCGGCTATAACTAATAGCGGACACTCCAGTGTAACACCTGCGGTCGGAGTGGGCTCTGATAAATTCAATAAAAAATAAAGCAAGAAGTCAATAAAAAAGCCCATAATCCCCATAACACACAAAGAGACATACAACACAAAAAAGTCTAAATCATAACACAAACCCCACATATATGGTATCACCGCGTCCGTAACAACCCATAGAATAACAGTAAATAATTATTGAACCTGCACGATGAACGCTGTGCAAAAAAACTGTTATAAACCCTCCAAAAATAATGATTTTTACCTTTTCAATCTCACAAAAAATGCAATAAGAAAGGGATAAAAAAAAACATGTACTCCAGAATGATACTAATGCAAAGTACAACATGTCCCGCAAAAAAAAGCCATCAACCAGCTCTGTAGCCAAAAAAGTTAAAATTTTATGCCACTTGGAAGACGGCGATGCAAAAATGATAGATTTGTTTTATTTGACAAATTTAGTAAAACTTAAGAAAAAATATTCATGTCTTGTTTCCCTGTATTTGTATCATCCCATAGAATAAAGATAACATGATTATTAAGCTATATGGTGAACACCAAAAAAAGTAAAAAATCCAGTACAGAATTTATGCTTTTCTACTCCTGCCCTAAAAAAAAAAAAAGTTCCCAAATTTTCAACAATAAGGGATACCAACCCCAAAATGGTAACACTGGAAAAAGCATCTCATCCTGCAAAAAAAAAAAATGCCATCACATGGCCCCAATAACGAAAAACTAAAATTTTATAGCCTACAAAAGGGGCCACAATGAGGAAACTAAAATCCTTGCAGCTACAGTCTCTGTACTCGGGAGAAATTGCAGAACAAATTGCATGGTGGGTTTTATCTTTTGGAAATGTGTAAATTTTAGGGCTAAATGAACATATAACCATCTAAATTTCACCATTCTAAATTTCGCCTCCATTTTGATTCAATTACTATGGAGATCTCAAGGGGTTAACAATCTTTGTAAAAGCTGTTTCTGATAGGTTGAGAAAATGGGTTGGATATATGGGGGGTTTTGATGCTAAATATGTAAAATTTCATTCAAAACTGTATTTATCCCCAAAATAGTAAATTCTGAAAATATGGAAAACGATAATCTATTTGTAAGCCGCGTGACATAAAAATAAATTATCCAGACATTTCAAAAATTATGAAAATGTAAAGTAGACATTATGGGAAATGTTATTAAGCAATTTATTTAGGTGGTAAATCTATGTGCCTGAAAACCCAATGATTTCGAAAATGGCACATTTTTTTAAAATACATTTTTTTTTATTTTTTTGTAAATAAACGCAAAACTTATGAGCCAAAATTTACAACTAAAATGAAGTACAACATGTGCGGAAAAACAATCTCAGAATCACTTTGATAAGTAACAGTGTTCAAAAGTTATAACCATATAAAGCGACGCAAGTCAGAATCCAAAAAATGGGACTGAGCCTTAATCTACAAAATGGCTGCGTCCTCAAGGGGTTAAAGTGCTATTCCCACAAAGACAAGATTCTTAAATATACTCAGTGAATTACAGAATGCGTTTTTTTTTTTATCCTGTTATCTCTGAAATGTTATATTTTCGTCAAAAGTCCAACCTGGGGCACATTTACTAAGAATGTAGGAAATGGCACTGATAGTGCTCTGCCCGAGTATAACGCTGGGTGCACCAGATTCATTAAGAACGTGCGCAAGAAATCATGAATCTGTTGCTTCCCTGCACTGGCCCGATGGAGTTCACCACCAACTTTATTTTTCTTTTATGGTGCACCTTAAACAGGGGCGTGGAACAGACTTTGCATGTTAAATCAGGCACAAGGTCCGACTGAGCACAGGAACGCACCCTAATTTGTATCTCATGGTGCCTTGGGCAGCTGTGCGACACATTTGTGGTGCAGACACTACTTAAATACCTGTGCAAGCAGTTTACGCTAGAAAGAACGTGTAAAGCCTATAGTAAATGTGCCCCATTGTTCTTCTGTCTGACTCTGCGCTGAGCCAGAGGACGAGCTCTCACAGACTTTTTGCCGGCAAGCAACACACACATTGGGGCACATTTACTTACGAATTTGGACAGTTCACTAAAAGGGCATTGTCCCTCTATAATGCTGCATGCAGCGATTCACTAAGATCGTGGCCCAGAAATCATTAATCTGGCGTTTCCCTGTAATGGTTCGTCTGAGTTCATCATCTTTTTTTGTGGTGCACCTTTAACATAGGGTGTTTGACACAATTTGAAAGTTAAATACGCACATGGAAGGCAGCTGCGCCCAAAAAGGGTCACATGCGACCCATCTTGACGCAGACACTTAAATACATGTGCGCGTTATTCATGGCGAAAATAGCTTGCACAGTCCAACAAAATTGCACTGCGCAACCCTTAATAAAATTGTGAGGAGAGTAAAGCTACAAGCAGATAAGGCCTTTATCCAGGGGAGGGGGAGGCACGTCAGATCTAATAGTATGTTGTGACAGAGATGTAACAGAGCTAAGAATCTAATATGCACATCATGGATCTCATCTGTCTCATCTCTTTTTCTATGATACTAGTGAATGCTCAGAAGCGAAATGAAAGTGTATATGAACCCTGTACACTGATCATCGAAGCACATTCTCAGCTCACAATCTCACACAGAACTAGAGAGATCAGAATGTGTCTGCTTAGAGAGTTCCTGCCCACACACAAACTTATACTGACCATCAATGAGGAGCTAAAACAGCAATAAAACAGAGTAGCATTGTAAAGTAAGGGGGTTAAAATTTTATCTTTGTGTAATCGTCACAAGGGGGTTTAAATTTGAGAATTTTCTTTCATGGGCAAACCCCTTTATGGTGAAACCTGCATGATTGGTTCTGGGCTCTATATAGTGTTGATGCTGGATGCCTAGGCGTGCTCATCTAAGAAATTCCCCATATACTGCGGTACAGTAGTATTGCAGTAATTGTTAGGATCATGTTGGGTAAAAAAAAAAAGAAAAACTTAAAACAGTGGTGGCGAACCTATGGCACGGGTGCCAGAGGTGGTACTCGGAGCCCTCTATATGGGCACCCGGCCATCACCCCAGGGCAGAGTTCGCCAGACAGGACTCAAGGCCTCTTGCATTCCCAGGCAGCCCAGGATCCTAGAAGGAAGCTACAATGATAATCCAAACCTCTTCTTCTTTCTACTGTATTGGTGTCCTCAGGGTCCTACACAATTTAAACCTGTGAAAGAGCACGGAGTCATAAGTTACTGCGTGTGGGTAGTAGTTACCCATATGTGGGTTTTGGTTGTAGTTTGGGCACTCTGTGTCTAAAAGGTTTGCCATGACTGACCTAAAAGTTCAAATCACTCCCCCTTTCCTTAGATTTGATATAAAAATAAACATTAAAAAGATTGGGTTTGTCTTTCTGTCTTTAGTGGATTTTCACTGATCTCTTACTAAAGCAATTTGTATGTGTCCATAAGCCAAAACTTTTTCGGTGAAAAAAAAAAAAATGCTCATGTGCATCCATGCAATTACTAGGTTATCCAGGCGAGTCAGTTCTTATCACTTTTGAGATGAAGTTAAAATGTGGTGTGTACTCTGTGCCGTAGGATCATAGTGGTGAAGTTGCAACCAAGTATATTGTCAGCTGGATACAATGCATGCGTTTTAAGTGTGGTTGAAAACGATCCAAGAACACACTGTGTGACAGCGCCCTAACCCAATCATGGGGGGGGGGGGGTAGATCAGAAGTGTCTGGGAGCAGAACTGTCCTAGTTGCCCATGGCAACCAATCAGAGTTCAGCTTAATTTTATAAATGGCCGTGGCAAAACAAAAGCTGAGCTCTGATTGGTTTTCATGGGTACCTAGAAAAGTTGTGCCTTGGACACTTCTGATAAATTTCCCCCATAATCTCCCTATCGCAGACGTGTTGAATTTTATCCCACTGAATCTCGGTATGACTTGGTTTAGTATGAAGGTGTCTGCTGTAAAGCAAATCATTGGAATAAGCTGCCCAGACTATATTCATACAGAGAAACAAGAACTGAAAGAACAAGGGGGTAAAAAAAAACTATAAATGAATAACTATAGTTAATATTCCTGTGGCAAGAAGTTTTGCAAAGACTGTAGGATATTTTCATTCACGTGAGGTGTTATCACATGCTTTTTGAGACTCCTTACAAAAGCAGAGAAGAGGAAATTTGCTCATTTACATTGTGTTAATGCAATATTTACACGTGTTAATATACCTGTTTGCTAACGCTGTGTTAATGTGTGCGTTATGTAGGTGCAATGTAATTGGGCAAATCTCCTCTTCTTGGCTGTTTGTATTGCGGTTCAAAACGCATGCGCTTAATGCCACATGTGAACAGAGGGGAGGGAGGCTCGTGTTGTAGTCATAGTCTGGATTGTGAGGAAGGATGCCTGATTTCCAGGAAAGCTTATAAAATTCCCTTTTGTAATTTTATATAGGTCTCCATTTTTATTGTGATATGACAAGGGATAGGATCAAAGTCCAAAAGAATATTGCGTTGCTGGGAATATATATGATTTTTTAAATATTCCTCTGAGAAGTCTCAGATTTTATTGCACTTGTCATAACATCCTAATGTTGAACTTCACATAACTTAAGAATTCTAATAGGCTCAACTCTTTAGATGTCTTTTATTTTGGAAGGGTATTTAAAGCAGGTGTTTACCCTGATATAGACAGGCCATTATTGTGGATGGAAGCATGTATGGGAAAACCATAAAGCCACTGCTATGCCCAGCAGCCAGAGGGCAAAAAATAGTTATCAACATGTGCATAGCCAGGCAGAGGGTGTAAGAATGTGAGATTGTTAATAGTTCAGGATGGGGTGAAATCTAAATAGTCCCCGAATGAGTGTGTGTATTATATGCAGCCTAAACACTATGTTGAGGATCTGAGCTGTTTGTGACTCAGTCTGTCGTCTTCTCTCTGTGTGGTATTTCACTGCATACAATAACTTGTACGACTGGATCATCACTAGTTCTCGGCACTGGCTCTAGAATTGGGATGTTAAATGGTATGTTTTATCAGCCGCTCTCCGTGCTTAGTCCTCAAGAGTCTCAACATGGATCAAATGATAAATTCACCTAAAGCGTTAATTTTGCCCGCTTCCATTGCTACGTGGGACTGTATAGCCTTTCTGTCCTAAAGATGGTTCACTGTTGGTGAGTAAAACTCTTCTGACCCAATAGACGTACTCCGCAAAGTGAGAATATGTTCTCTGTTGACACCCCTCGTTTGTACCCCATTGCATTCAATTAGGGGGCGATTTGCCTAAAATATATAGCATACTAAAGGGGGATGAGTATGAGAGGTAGCCAGCATTATTTATGCCCAATGGAGGATGTGTACAGGCAGTCCCCGGGTTACGTACAAGATAGGGTCTGTAGGTTTGTTCTTAAGTTGAATTTGTATGCAAGTCGGATCTGTATATTTTACAATTGTAGCCCAAGCCAAGCTAAAAATGTTGGGTTGTCATAAGAACCAGGATTAACAATAAAGCTTCATTGCAGACACCTGTGATAACTGTTACAGCTGATTATTATAGTCTAAAGCAAAAGTACAGTAAATTACCAACATCCAGAGGTCCGTTTGTAACTAGGGGTCGTATGTAAGTCGGGTGTTCTTGAGTAGGGGATCGCCTGTATTGTCTATTTTGCTCTGAGATATTCAGATATCCAGGGTATTGACTGAAGTGGCATTATGGTCTCTAGGCAGTCAATATTATACAAAGGATTGTCTGATATAGACAAATATTTGTTCTTTATACCATTATCAGTTTTGCAATTCTGTAAAATGAGGGTGTACCATAAACATAGTTTTCAAACAAAAATGGCAGAAAGCATTAACCAGAGCAAAAGGAGTAAACGAATAGAGTTGGGTGTGAAAATTCTTGATCAATAAAGGGAATGTCATACGTTTTGGCATGTAAGGTTATAGCTATGCTGTTTTTTGTTTGTTGCAAGGGCTTGTTCTTGTGTGAAGGCTTTGTATTTAGTGCCCATACATACAACAATCTGCAATGGAGATGCAATTTAAATGCTAGTTTAGTGGTGGTGAACGGGAGCAGTTGATAATAGTAAACTTTGTAAACTTTGCTTATTTTTCTGCTTATTTCTCCAGTAGTGAGCAGAGTAACCTAATAACTAATCTCCTCAGAGAGCTGACTTATCAGGTTCCTTTATCTCTCCGCTGTTTGTATCAATCTCTTATGTCCTGTATCCACTAACTGCTTAAGGGGGAAAAGGAGGACGCAAACAGATTTGTTTACTACAGTATATTACAAAGTTGACTATGCTCATCTGGAATTTTGGTTTGGCATGCCTTGAACTTCTATGAAGTTCTAAAATTCGAACTAACTTTTAGATTCATTTAATCTTGTACATGTAAATAATGTAGTTTTAATCAAGTTAAGGGTACATTCACACGCGGTATGCCCGCCGTGTGCTGGAGAGGAGGAGGTGACCCCTCCTCCCTCCATAGAAAACAGCATGCTCTATCTTTTTGCGGTGTGCGGCCCGGATCGGTGCCACACAAGTGTGGCACCAGATCCCCGCCATGCCGCTTTTGCCGTCTATAGGGACCTGCAGACGGCAGTGTGAATAAGTCCTAATGCGGTGGCAGTCAGCCATCATGTTACTTTACAGGTCCATGTAAATTGTCGCTTACTCTGTGGCATTGGGGAGGGAGCTCTGTTCTAGACCTGAAACTGCTAATGTTCCCTGTGAGGCAGGTGGGTGATAATTGAAGTAAAGAGAGGTATTTTGGATCTGTTTGGGTCCAGGGAGCATAATTTTGCTTATACTAAACCCCAACTCTAAACTGTCCCTTCCGCTTCTTGCTTGAATAGTCCAATATTCGGAAAGGTCTGGCCTAAGTTGAAATATAATTGGTATATTTGCTTCTTATAAATTCTTTTATAACCTTACGTCCAGACAAACCAGTATTTCCCTGGGGAGTGGTCCACACATTCTTGTGTGATTAATGCCTCGTGAAGATGGGTTGCTACGTCACAAGGTTATCATTAGCTCATTAGTTCAGCACACACAAAGGGCATGCTGTAAGCTGCTGAGAATTAAAATCAGACCGCTCAAGGTATTTGGGTTCTTTGCATCCAATCTTTTGGTTTTGTATCCAATATCTCCCAAAAAAAACCTTGGTTTGTATCCTAAGGCGCCGGAATAGTAAATACACAGCAAAGCAAAAGCAATTAAAGCACTAAGAATGGTTCTGATAGCTCTTATCTAGGTAGATATAAGTGTTAGGTGATGTAATTAAACAAAAAAAAAGCTGAGATGATACACTGCAATCTGGGACACTAAGCACCTGTGAGTGATTTGGTGTCCCCAATCACCCTGATAGGTCCACTTCAAGTAGGTGGCATGGTGGTTGATGAGCATTGTTGTGGACACCAATCTTAAGTGCCCTTTTCTAAAAATCTGTCTTCTGGTCTTCCCCCTATTGTACTAGTTGCTTGCTGTGCTCCACCCTATGACCTTCTATATTCAGAATACCCAACGATTATTGCCTAGACCCAGTTTTGACTCTTTAAGTTTTTGATTTTTGGGTACTGCAACAAACAAGATTTATTCTCTTGCATTCAGTGTTTTTTGTGTGAGTCTGTTTAGAACGGACGTCCAAACTTGTAATATGTGTATCTTGTTACTGTATAAAGTACGTTTTAGATGCTGTAGATGTATATCTTTGCTTACATTATTTTTCCTTGCACTTTAGACTTGAGAAAATCCACTAAAAAGCGCAGTGAGTCGCCGCCTGCTGAGCTCCCCAGTCTGCGGCGGAGCACAAGACAAAAGACCACGGGCTCCTGTGCTAGCACCAGGTATGCTAAAGTCCGTTTTTAAAAGGTTTGATTAGTCTACTATGTTTTGGTATACGCTAGGGCAGTGGTGGCGAACCTTTGGCACGGGTGCCGGAGGTGGCACTCGCAGCCATTTCTGTGGGCACTCAGACCATCACCCCAGGACAGAGTTCACCAAATAGGACCAAATCCAGCAAGTACCTGGCAGTACAGGTGTTGACAGAACTGCAATATCTTTGGAGGTCTTCCTGCTGGACTAACCATTTTTCCTCTACAGAGAGACCCTGGAGAAGAAGCTACAACGAGAGTCTGAATTTGCTCTCCTTCTTTCAACTGTATTGGTGGCCTCAGGGGGTCGATAGGATTGAAAGATGTGGATGAACAGATAACAATAAGTTACTGCTTAAAATGCCATGTTGGCACTTCCCGGTAAATAAGTGGATTTTGGTTGTAGTTTGGGCACTCTGTCTCCAAAAGGTTCGCCACCACTGCGCTAGGGTATTCCTTTATCGACTCTTGGACAATGAATGGTAAATGGAAACTCTTTAATTATTTATAACGCCAAAAAATAGCACTGTAGCCCATATCGCTCACCCCCTCCTCCTCTCCCTGTGCGCTGCCGGTACGGCGGGCAACGGCAGTGTGAATAATGCCTAAGACCGAGAGAAACTCCAGCTCATCTCTAGACCCAGGTCCAGTAAGGCATGAGCCCCCTTGCTGCAAAAGTATAGTAATCCAATGGAGTGCCTGCTACAGCTCCTGTATTTGGGTAGTTTCATATTAGCATGTGAGGGCTGAACGGTAATCTTAACACTTTGGGGGTGATGGGGGAGGGAGTGCAACTCATGCTTTGCATCCCTGATGGTGTGGTCTGTCCATGAAACCATACACTGCACAGTCTGTGATTCACCAAGGCTTCAAGCACACAGCCACATGTCGGAGAGTGGGAGGAGTGCACGGGCGCACTTTTCCCTGTGTACACTATGGATGGATGTATTGCCCATTGAAATGCATGTGGATGCTGCCAGTACAGAGACGGTATGTTACGTACAGCATACAACCAGAAAATTAAAACTTTTGTGTGAAAGGGGCCTTAGGCTGTAGTGGGTGAGCACTGTTGATGTGATGTCACCATTGAGCCTCTGTGTACAAACGCAGACCAGTGAGAATGTGAGGTTGAGTTCTTTGTTAGGCTGCATTCACACTGCCGCATGGGGGACTTGTATACGTCCGATGTATGTACGGCCGATATATGTCCCCCATTGACGACAATGGGCGCACGGCGCCCTACGGGAGCGGTACGGTGCTGCACCGGGTACCGCTCCGTACCCCGTGAAAAAATAGAACATGTCCTATTTTTTCAGGGCATACGGCGCCGTGCGCCATGTTTCCCTATGGAGAGGGGAGAGGGTGAGCAGCGCTCTCCTCCTCTTCCCGCGCGCTGCCGTGCTACTGTACGGCGGGCAACGGTAGTGTGAACCCAGCCTTACTTTTAAAATACCTGAGGTCCATGTTTAAAAAAAAAAAAAAAAAAAGTCTTGTACAAATTCCGCATAGCACGTGTTTATTTCCCACGTATCTGTTTAATTTATAGCTGGCACACAACTGGTACATAAAACTTGACAAAGCAGGTTTTAACAACAATATTTGTGCCTTCCAGACCTGGCTAGAGGGGGAAGCTTCTGCTGCAGCTGGATGTCTTACAACTAGTCACAAGCTTATGAGGAGGAGGGGAACGTGGCTGACAAAAATTGAGAAGCGTTCTTTTATATTTTTCTCAATTAAACAATTAATTGGAGGGGGAAAAATGTACTACTAGTATGGAGTATAGCTGTATGGAAGTTTTGTGGGATTTATAATGGTCTGATGCAATTCTGATGCACATACATAGATCTTGTCTTTTTCATTTTATGTAGTCACTCCTTTTATCAGTCTGGATTCTTTAATATTTGATTTTTTTCTTTCTCTTTCCCCCTTAAAGTCGGCGAGGCTCTGGCCTGGGCAAGCGAGCAGCAGCTGAAGCTCGCCGACAGGAGAAGATGGCAGATCCTGATAATCAGGAAGGGGCCAATTCTTCGGCTGCACGCACAGATGATACTGCCCAGGGAGCAGCAGGTAACCTTTTGTTGAGATTGAATTTACATGTGCCTATCATTTATAAAAAATAGGAATATAAAAATGTCACAAATATGTCACAAATCGTGTTACAATAGAGAGCACACTCAGATATCACATTTATAGAAAATACCCTTATCCAACCACAATCCTTCATCATTGCATCTGTTATTGGCTGTAGACTCAATAGCTTATTATATAATTGTGACCAATGATCCGCTAAGGTGGCAGCCCCCAGAAACATGAACAGAAAATAAAAATTGGTTTGTATTCCACTCATAAAAATAGATCAGAAAAGTATTGCAATCTAGTTGTAAGAAGTTGCAAAGAAATTTGGTGATGCATTCTCTTTAAACCAAGGTGGTGTTACACTCTCAGGCCTTATGCACAAGTCCACAGCAACAAACATTGGGCTGCAAGCCGGCTGGAGGAGGAGGGGGTGTGCGCAACTCATCCCTTTCCTCTCCGTAGGCAAGCCAAGTTGCCATACCGCCATAATTCGGGCAGGTACAGGACCTGCTCTATTTCATGTGGCATTGCCACTCGACTTGGGCACGGTGTGGTGAGATAAAAATGTGCTCCCTGTGCCCACATGTTATGGCAGCTGTGAACTAGCTGCTAGTTTTGCGATTAGCTCATGGCAGCTATCATGCGGACGTGTGCATGGGACCTCACCGCTCACCAAGGTTAACCTTGTTTGTCTCTACACAAAAGAGATACTGGTAAGACATTAGTCAGTGGCCTTGCTGTGTATATCAATGACTTCCCTCAGATGTAAGAGATGCAAAGCGGCACAGTTCTTGGAAAAGTGTAAAATCTCAAAGGACCCATGGCTGTTTGCAGACAGTGTCATTATCGTGTGAGGACCGCTCATGTGATTATGACCGCAGAAGACAATGAGCCGCAGAAACTTGGTTGGAATAGGACCTACTGAGTTTTGCAACCCTGACAGCTCCCACATAGAAAACTAAAGTGTCAGTTTAATTAACAGATGGCACTTTGACAAAATATCACTTGTGTGCAGGCGGCCTAGTGGTACATCCACACAGACGGGCGGGCATACGGCGGCGCCCTGGAGAAGAGGGATAAGCACTGCTCACCCCTCTCTATAGAACATACGGCCACACACACAGGGATAATTAATAATGTTGTTGTTAACTATAATAATAACAAAAATAATCTTTTATATTGGTTTACAATCAATATTTGATAGGTTCTGCTCATAGAATTTACTCCGAATGATTCCACTTTGTAAACCATACCATTAAAAATCCTTATGTGAAAGTCCCACAAAATGGGTATTTCACATTTATAGATGTTTTACCTTCAGTGGTGAAAGCTTTCTGTAAATGAGTACAGGGTGTATGAAAATACATGGCCTTGTTATTGCTTGCACAATGTGATCCATTGAACTTTCTGTGAAGTCGTCTTTTGTGTTGACCTGAAGTGTATTAAATGTACTTGACACAACAGAGTAACAAGTGTCGGGTGTGATGTTACCTAACAAGCGCACTCCTATTACTGCAGGGCTGGCACACGTTATAAGCAAGGGGCTTTGCACTTAACCAAATTTGTTTTATCTTGCTTCTTATTTCCTTTAACTTTTCCATACATATAATCATGAAGGACATGATAAATAAGCTTTCAAATATATTGTAATAGCATGACTTGCAACTTTAACAGGAACCACTGGCGAAAGATCTTCATCTCTTCTCTCCCCTCCAGCCTCTAGCTCTGTAGCTGGTGCTGTGGGGATGACGACATCTGGAGAAAGTGAGAGCGATGACTCTGAAATGGGGAGACTACAAGGTAACCAAGGATCTACCCTGCACTGGTTGTCATTCACGTTATGTCATTAACGCTTATGAATTAAATTTTGCTGCATTGTTAACTGAAATAAAAAAATATTAACTTAATAGATATAGCTATATAGGAGCTGGACTCTAGCAATACAATAGGTATATTCATTAAAGGGGTTTTTCCTGCAACACAAGTTAGGCCCCATCATCTGTATAGGACCTAACTTGCTTATCTGTGGGGTTCCCATCACCAAAACTTCCACAGATCACTAGAACAAGGGGTCTGATGTACCCTTGTCCGACCCCTAGTCGTTCCTTGAGGTGAGCGCAGCACTTTGTGTATGTCCAGTCGGCAATCTCCGTCATCTCTATAGAGATGAACAGGGCAGAGTACGGCGCTCTGCAACCTCCGTCTGTTTCATAGTGATGAATTGGGCAGAACAGACGTTTTTTTCCGCTCATCTTGGGGAAGTAATGAGGGGTCTGACTGGGGTACATCGGACCCCCATTCTTGTGGCTCCCACTGATCAGCAAGTTAGGATGTTTAAGATGTTTTGCTTGCAGTGACACTGACCATATTTAGTGACTTCTCATAATCATATATATGCATAATAGGTCTCACATGGATTATTTTACCTTGTGGCTGTCCCATAAATGGCTGGTAGATTCCTTTCCCTCTTCTGACTCTCACATATATCTAAAAAAAAAAAAAACATGAGTTGGAGTATACCATAAACTTCAATGAGTGGAAAGAACCATATAATGTGTAACTAAATTTTTGTGGGTATGGGTTTAAATGAATAGGTAGAAGTATGCATCTCATTATTGACATCTTTGTCACTGAGCAGTCCATACAATGATTGCTGAGCACATCTGAAGGGCTATGTTTGTTCAGGGGTAGAATCCGGGATCTCTATACCTTGTGCACAGCTATTTAAAACCAAGTAGAACGTATTAAATACATATTTGATCTGCTGTTGCATCAGTCAGTAAGAAGGGGGACCCCTGTTCTTGAGATGGATGGTAGTCCCAACATTTGGAACCCCACGATGCAGTTAGGGGTATATCAAACTTAGAAAATCCCCTTTAAGAGAAATGGTGTTCGACCCACCAAGTATAAGTTTCTTTTCTGATGCAGCTCTCCTTGAAGCCCGAGGCCTTCCTCCTCATCTGTTTGGACCACTTGGGCCTCGTATGTCCCAGCTCTTCCATCGAACAATCGGAAGTGGAGCGAGTAAGTAAACGCTAATGATAACCATGCCTTTGTTGTGCAGTACTGTGTCCTAGCAAAATTATTACTATAATATGTTCCTGTGAACCACAGGTATAGTTCTAGTAGTAGGGGTGCTCTGTTCTAAAATCCTAGACTGTACAAAGAAAGGTATTATAAAGTATTCTGCTTTTTAGGCTCCAAGGCACAGCAGTTGCTACAGGGTCTTCAAGCAACAGATGAGAGTCAGCAGCTTCAAGCTGTCATTGAGATGTGCCAATTACTGGTGATGGGAAACGAAGAAACGCTTGGAGGATTCCCTGTGAAGAATGTAGTGCCTGCACTGGTAGGCTGGGTCATATAATCAAATATGAGAATTTTCTACTTTTATTATTTGGATTTTCCACCTTGATAAACATATAAACCGAATGGCAGTATTTTTTTCTTATTTCTTTTATATTTTTACAGATAACTTTGCTGCAGATGGAACACAACTTTGACATTGTAAGTTCTATTGTTTCCAAGCTAGATTCCCCTTACAGCTAGATGCTGTCTTCTATTACCTTGTCTTGTTGATTAGGTTCATTTTTGTCAAATTTAGCGAGTGCTAAATCTAGGGATTTGGATTAATTACTTTTTCTGAAGTAATACTTTGTCTGGTATTTTAATGCAGTGACATATAATCCTCATAACCATGCAGTCATTGCTTTATCAAGCTAAAGGAACACTAAGCTTAAAATGGAATGATAAAAGTACATGAAGAAATAGTAATATAGTATAGTAAATATAGTAGTCCTGTCCATTTACCAGTCTAAAACCTTTTCCGCATGTAGTGGCTGATTGCAGGGGAGGGGGAAGGTGAGGGGCTGATCTCTTTGGGCGCATAAAGAAGTATTGGGCATCAATAGTTGATCAGTAGAGGACTCAAGTCATAGTCACCAATCAGCCTACTTCAGGTTTGCCACCACTGGAGCTAGGCACTGCACCATACACAGCGTACCAGCCAGATGTAAAGAGATGTATGCCATTATAGCAATGCCTGGCTACTTCCTCTAACTCCCCTTCATTGGAAATAAGCTGTAGTAGCCAGTGCTGAGAATTTATTTCTATGCATTTTATAAGTTGTTTCCTTTAAGCAAAAACTGCATGCATGTTTCCATTTGCAATCTCACGTTGTATTCCTTTTTCTCTTTCTTTCTTTATTTTTTTTTTTTCTATTCAGATGAACCATGCATGTCGGGCCTTAACCTATATGATGGAGGCACTTCCGCGTTCCTCAGCTGTGGTTGTTGATGCTATCCCTGTGTTTTTAGAAAAGGTAAGAATGGTTGTGTTTTTAATATTTGTGTTTAAATATGGCCCCAATGAAATGGAAAAACATTATTATTAATAATAATAATATTATTTTTTTTTACTTTTTTTTTCAGCTGCAAGTCATTCAGTGCATTGATGTAGCAGAACAGGCTCTCACTGCTCTTGAAATGTTATCCCGCAGGCACAGTAAAGCCATTCTACAGGCCGTAAGTACAACTGCAGAAGTTGCACCAGCTGTTTTATTCTATTTTGCATAAGTGTATAAATGGCTGCTCATCCACTAATATCTCTTAATTCACAGGGAGGACTTGCCGACTGCCTCTTATATTTAGAGTTCTTCAGCATCAATGCTCAGAGGAACGCTTTAGCCATAGCAGCAAACTGCTGCCAGAGCATCAGTCCAGATGAGTTTCACTTTGTGGCTGATTCTCTGCCGCTGCTGACACAGAGATTAACACATCAGGTGAGGCTTTTTCTGACAGGTGACTTTTAAAGAATGAAAAACATCTTTTCTTCTAAACAATACGAAATTAGATATGAGAAGTGTTGTTTTATACCAGTCTTATTATGCTTGTTGAATATGACCACTAATTCAATTTTTTTCCTCCCTCAATAGGATAAGAAATCCGTTGAAAGCACTTGCCTCTGTTTTGCACGTCTTGTAGACAATTTCCAGCATGAAGAGGTAGGATTTTATTAGAGCTACTGTAGTACTGTAGGTGATGCATTGAGAGAAGTGGGGTTTTTTGTTCACGTTTAACTTTACTTTGAGATAAACACTTGAAGGGGCTCACCACTAATACAAAATATTTACAAAGTTATATATAAGAACCTAATGGGGTCATCCATATTTTACTATTAAAGCTGGAACGCTTTGTGGTGTCACCGGAAGCCTTGGATTTTCCTGTGATGCCCTGTGTTTTTCTGTTTGACAGAATAGGCAGTGCATTACTGTATGCATGCCCCCTCCATTACCCCCATACCAGGGTAATTAAATACCTGTATCATTACCAGCCTCCATAATTTGGTTGTCCTCTGCAGTATTTCTGGGATCCGGTAATTTTGGTTACCACCTGGGCCCACCTGAGCCTCCTTTGGTACTGTGGTTGACCAGTTGGAGATTGTTATACATAACCCGTTAGTACATGATCTTATGTGTGACGTGTTTTCTGAACACAATTATCAATGACTATCCATAGTTTCTGCGTATTTCTTTTAAAATGCCATAATAAAAATATTATGGAATTTAGTAATTGCTGCCTTGTGAATATTGGTTAATCTTTATCTGTTGTGCTGTGTTAACAGTGTGTTTCTATTATGTTTTGTAACGCATCTTAAAGCACATTGTGTGAACAATGGCTTGTACAAAACAGAATATAAAAGTCCAATAAATTCAGTCTAAGGTTTATATTTCCCCCTTTTGGTGCAGAACCTTCTTCAGCAAGTGGCTTCCAAAGACTTGCTCACTAACATCCAGCAACTTTTGGTAGTGACTCCACCGATCTTGAGCTCGGGCATGTTCATCATGGTAGTAAGGATGTTCTCCTTGATGTGTTCCAACTGCCCCACGCTGGCCGTGCAGCTCATGAAACAAAGTAAGTTCTGTCATTCAGAATAAAGTTACATTTACACAAAAGTGTATTTTGGACGTATATTGTGTGAAAAATGACTTGCAGATGCGTTTATACAGTGGTGTATTTATTGTCTGTAGACTCATTATGCTGCACAGTATATGTTTTGATGGTCTAAAATGAATAGTAGTGTTCTTTTCAAGCAAAAAAGTACATATTTTATACAAATGTATAAAAGAAATTCTTGGCCAGGTAAATTGGGCCTTGAGGATATGTTTTGACATCCGTCAAACTTCAAAAAGTATTTTAAAGGTACACCGCAAGTGCGGTCTGAATGTACCTTTTTGTTTTTTGACACCTTTCTATCACGATTTATACACAAATTCACTTCTGTGTTTTAGACATTGCAGAAACTCTTCACTTTCTTTTGTGTGGGGCTTCAAATGGTAGTTGCCTGGAGCAAATTGACCTGGTCCCTAGAAGTCCCCAAGAGTTGTATGAACTGACTTCTCTCATATGGTATGTATTTATCTTTTTTACTTTTGAATATTAAGGACTGTATGCTTTTGCTAAATGCCAAGTTTAGGATTTATGTACACACGATAGGGGAAATTCTGCAGCTTTTTATCGCTTTTGGATTTATTCAATACAACTAAATTATTGTCTGAATTCTACATGTAGTGTGGACTGGATTTCAGTTGTGTAGTTAAAATTTTTTTAAAAGCCAAGAAATATAGATTTTACTATATAGACTCTTTAGGATAGGGGGGTGGCTTTTAATCTTGATGTATTGTTTCCAGCCAGATATTATCTCTAAGCATGCTGTAGACACCTTGTTATATACATATCTGTAAAAATATGTAATGGAATCTGCAAGTGTGTACTTCACTTTATGAATTGATGGCTGTTTTATTTTTGTATCCATAAAAAGTAATCTATCCTACTAACTGGAAACCCATTTATTGCAGTGAACTGATGCCATGCTTACCAAAAGAAGGTATATTTGCTGTTGATACAATGTTGAAGAAAGGAAATGCCCAAAACACTGACGGGGCCATTTGGCAGTGGAGAGATGATCGTGGGCTTTGGCATCCATACAGTCGTATTGACAGTCGAATTATTGAGGTAACTTTAATCCTGGAGTGTGCAATATTGTCGTTGAGGACTATGCATGCTTCTCAGCATTTTAGTGTATGTATAGATGTTATCCATGGGTTTTGTATGAAGTCATTAACTTATAAGGGTTTTGCCTGACCCCTTTTAACCTATCCATTCACCCATAATGTGCCTGTTCCATCCTTTGGATGTTTGCGTAATCATTTCTGTAAAAGCAATATGGTGCATTTGACTTCTGTTTACATACGTATGGTCACCATGTTATATTACGGATTAATATTTTGGGTAACTGCATAAAGCCATCCTAAGCATTAAATGTTTTTACTGGGCCTTCTGTCTGTTGCTTGCTCTCGCTGCCACAGTCTCGCACATGCTGTCTCTCCCCCTCTCGTGCCTTGGTCTCACGTGTGCTCCAACTTCCAGCCTCTGTCTCGCACATGCTGTCACTCCCACAGCCTTGCTCTGGCATGTGTTCTCTCTCCCTGCCCTTGCAGTCACATCCCAGATTGTCTGCTGTGGAATATTTGATGCTTGCACTGTTCCATAATATCATATCACATTAGATGGTCACTTTTTTTTGTGCAGTCCTGCACTGGGTTTATTAAGGTAGTATGTGTGTTTGTGGCTCACAGTCATCCATATTCAGTCTTGTCTTTGCATGTCTGTGTATGTTCAGCAGCATAAATAATGCTAGGCCATGTTTTGTCCTCTATAGGTGAATATTAAGAGCTAACTTGAGGGGTTTTTCCTTTCTTTACAGAGCTTCTTGACCGTATTCCCCCTTTTTTTTAGTTTTTTATTAAATTAAATCTACTATCAAAATCCAGCATGATTAAGCAGGGGCAATTGCTCATGTATCCAGGCATTGTGACTGTGGCAACCCTCTTATATTTGTTCATCCACGGTCTTCTTCCTTCTAAATTCAACTTTGCTCCCTTGGCACTTCCTCACACAATAGGAGGGGGGGGGGTGCACTTGGGCAGAGTAGCACAGAGGGGCTCTGGTAGAGCCCTTTTGGATCATTGGTATAATTTAAAAGTAGATTTTAGAAGGGAGGCAACCATGGATAACCAATATAAGATTACCACAGTCACGGTACCTGGATCGAGGCATAAGGCCGCTTTCGCACAACCGTATATCGCTGTCATGTACTGGCCGTATGTACAGTGGCTAGCATATGGCCGCCATATAAGTGCATGGTACTGTATTGTGCCACGCCGCAAAAAAGATGGAACATACTCTATCTGCAGCTTAAGTACGGCCGCGCAGCACTGCTTCTTATGGAAAAGTGAGGGGAGAGCAGCACTCATCCCTCCAGCTCTCCAGCCTAAGGTGTGCAACGCCCAGGTCCCCTGCAGGGCATAGCATGCTTTATTGACTTGGCTTATCATGCTTTATTTTGATGGTATTTCCTTCATGGTATATTTAATTTTACTGAAATCTTTTTAGAGATAATTTTAAGAAAATATTAAGACTGTGTATTAATCTTCAGTCTTGAGCAATTACTATTTTTCTCAAGCTAAACACCGTTTATTTCATTATGGTTAGAAATGGGCAAAAAACATCTCGACTTGACGTATATACATACATATGTGTATGTATAACTTAATTACATAGTGTGTATTTTGGAAACATTTTCTAGTTACAGGAGAAATAAAATTTGTAACATAAGTCTCAAATTTGTTTCAGACTTTTAACAATTTTTTTTTTTTAATCTATACCGAAGTCCTTCCCTCACCCAAAGAAGACAAAACACAGTCTAACGTTGTACGTGATAAAGTTCTGTGTTTTCTATTCAAGGATTATCTCTCTGTTTTATATCTGTGTTCTCAGGCAGCCCATCAGGTTGGTGAGGATGAAATAAGTTTGTCTACACTGGGGCGTGTTTATACTATTGATTTTAATTCTATGCAGCAAATCAACGAGGATACCGGAACTGCACGCGCCATTCAGAGAAAACCTAACCCTTTAGCCAATGCTAACACTAGTAAGTAATACTGCAAAATATTGCTTAAATGTTAGTCACCCAATTTTCCATTGAATTTCCCATTTATTTTTGCAAGATAGTGCATGGATACTAGTACTGTGTCCTTCAGATAAAATCAGCCTTGAATATGAAAGAAAAGCTTAAGTTTTGATTCTTTTTGAATTTTTGAACCTTTTATCAGCATGTTCTTTTTTTCCATCTACACCATTAGTTTTGGTTCATCTTCATGTTTTATTTATTTAGCATTCTGTTTCCTGTACAGTCAGGTTTTGACTTTGTGCTTTTTGTCGTCTTAGGTGGTCATTCAGAGCTAAAAAGAGATGATGCCAGGGCGCAGTTGATGAAAGAGGACCCTGAGCTGGCGAAGTCTTTTATTAAGACCTTGTTCGGAGTGCTTTATGAAGTCTATAGCTCTTCGGCGGGACCCGCCGTCAGACACAAGTGCCTTAGAGCAATCCTTAGGATAATTTATTTTGCCGATGCTGAGCTACTCAAAGATGTTTTAAAAAACCATGCTGTGTCCAGGTAAGGCATGCCTTATTCTTTGTAACCTCTTAATTGAGAATTGAATATGTGAGCTGACAGTGACTTTAAGTGACAGGTCACACTATTAACTCTTATTATGTTTAATGTTTTAATACTGTTTTGTAACAATGAATCATTTGTGGGTGATGCATATTCACCCTACCTGTTAATTTGATATACACAGAGGTGTGGCATACTTAAATTGTGTGAGTTAACAAATCTTGAAGATATCACATTTTATAAGTTCACCATTAATCACATTTTTAACTAAATGTATAGTAGAAATGTAAGTTTTTCAGATTTCAAATGCGTATTGAAATTCACATATTTTTTTTTTTTTTTTAAGCTTGCAAATTTGTCGTTTTTTGTTTATAATTCTTTATTCTTTGTGGTAGTCACATTGCATCCATGTTGTCAAGTCAAGACCTCAAAATAGTGGTTGGAGCTCTCCAGATGGCAGAGATACTGATGCAAAAATTGCCAGATATATTCAGTGTGTACTTCAGAAGGGAAGGTAATTTACAGTTGCTTCTCTGATGATGTAATTCCTCTTTTGTACATAGCATATTGTTCAATTTAAATCAATAACTGTTTACCATTTATCAGTTTAATGAGGTATTCTGCATCTTTTTTTCCATGGCTTTTAATGCTCTTTATATCTATTCCTAGGTGTCATGCATCAAGTCAAGAACTTGGCCGAGTCTGAAACACTTTTAACAAGTCCACCAAAGGTCTGCACCAATGGCTCTGGTTCTCTTGCTAGCGCAGCAACCATAAACACTGGAACTGGTACTGCAGCTGGAAATGCAGCAGCTGACCTTGGGTCTCCAAGCCTCCAGCACAGAGATGACTCCTTAGATCTTAGTCCACAAGGGTGAGGAAACATTGCAACTTTATTTTGTAAAATATAAGCAGAGCGTGAAATTGGTCAATAAATATGGAGACTTCACTTTATTCTGTTCCATGGAGAGCAGCCTGTGGGGGAAATAACTCTCATAGTCTTTACTATATTTCATGTAAGCCATAATTCTCTTTTATGCTCAAGACGGCTCAGTGATGTTTTGAAGAGGAAGAGGCTGCCAAAGCGTGGGCCTAGGAGGCCAAAATACTCTCCACCTAGAGATGAAGACAAAGCAGACAATCAAGGTAAGGCTTATAATTTTTTTTCTTTTTTTTTTTAACGTGGGCCATTATTTATTTTTCTTTAAAATGAACCCATTGCCATAAAAATACAGCACATAATTATCATGTTGTAGGCAGATGATGTGGTCAAACAGATAAATATACATTTCACTCCAAACCAATTACATATGATTTGACTATTTCTGCTTATTCTGTGTAGGCGGTAATGGGGCTACCCTCACACATCCGTTTTGGATTTGCACTAGCCGTTGTTTCTACGGCCAGCACATGTCCCCAGTCTTTTCGGTGGGCTCATGCACAGGACTGTTGTTTCCAGGTCCTATTAATGGCTGAGTTTACTGCTTGTACAGTCTTGTATTATTGTCTTTGTCATAAGTGGCACTCGCATGTCAATGTCTGTCGGGCCGCAAACAGAGCAGAAGTTATGCTGCATTTTCTTGCCA
Source organism: Engystomops pustulosus (assembly GCF_040894005.1). Lineage (NCBI taxonomy): Eukaryota > Metazoa > Chordata > Amphibia > Anura > Leptodactylidae > Engystomops > Engystomops pustulosus. The sequence continues at coordinate 187,856,795 of NC_092413.1, read as the reverse complement.
ACGGGTTCGCTTCAAATTGGTGAAACTCAAATTAATTTAAATCTTCCATTTTAGGACCTTGGTTAATATTTTGATGTTTAGATTTTATTCTCTTCATTTTAGCAAAAAGCCCAACAGCCACACAGTCTCCCAAATCCTCATTTCTGGCTAGCTTAAACCCAAAAACCTGGGGCCGATTGAGCACACAGTCGAACAGCAACAATATAGAACCAGCACGGACAGCGGGAGTTAGTGGATTAGCAAGAACCGCTTCTAAGGATACCATTTCAAACAACCGGTACTATACTCTCACTGTGTTTCTTCTGAAGATGACTAATACATTTGTCCTGTAACCAAGCAGATTTGATGCCTAGTGTCTTGTTGGTCATTATACCTATTTCCTTTTACCCCAATGTTTTCAGAGAGAGAATTCGTGGATGGATAAAGGAGCAGGCACATAAATTTGTGGAACGATATTTTAGCTCAGAGAACATGGATGGCAGCAATCCTGCACTCAATGTGCTCCAGAGACTCTGCAATGCCACAGAGCAGCTCAACCTTCAGGTACTAAAACAAAAATTTCGGTAACTGATGTATAAAATAGTCTGAGGGGGGGGTTTTTGTGTGTCCATGGTGCAATCCACAAATTTAACATGTTGTTGCGGCAATTTTTTTACTGTGATACTGTAACCTTTTTGTACTTTATCCAGGTGGATGGTGGCGTTGAGTGCCTTGTAGAAATCCGCAGCATTGTCTCGGAGTCTGATGTTTCCTCTTTTGAAATCCAGCACAGTGGGTTTGTGAAGCAACTACTTCTGTACTTAACTTCTAAGAGTGAAAAAGATGCCGTTAGCAGAGATATTCGACTTAAAAGGTTTTTGCACGTCTTCTTTGGGTCCCCGGTAAGTAACGAAATACAATTGTGCAAAAGCTTAATTTTATAGATCGTAACAAAGTCCTTTCATTCAGAATTTCATAATCTTTGGCCTGTATGTTGAACCTCTGTGACTATTTGTTACTCAATGCTGACATATACTCGTTTCTTCTCCTGATTCTTTGTTAACATAATCCTAAATATTCACCAGAGTTAAAAGTACAATTTTGTAATATATATATATATATATATATATATATATATATATATATATATATATATATATTTTTTTGTAATCATATTTCTACTCGTTCACGAATAACATGTGTGAAACAAAAATCATATCATTCAGTATCTGTTCATGAATAATCTCTTCCCGCATTCTTTGTCCTATAATACCAAATGTACATTGTTCACTTAATATACAGACTATCAAAATGTATGTACAGGACCTCTCCAATGTATATCTACTGATTTGTTTTAATTACCTCCGAGGTACTTGCTGCCTCTTATTACCACCCCTCGTACAACCAAAACCTGAAAGATGGGACTTGTTCCAATGGACTTAACAGTAATGGTCCAGAGAGCTGCTGCTTTGCCAAATAACTATTTGGATTGATAAGATATTTTATTCTCCCAAAGCGAATTTCGTTTGTACACTTGAACTTTGTACAACCAACAATACATAACGGCAATAAATCTGGAATTGTCTGTAAAGTTTATGTTCCTGTGGGAACACCAAACTGAGCCATGCACTGCAAACTCGTGACCATGAGTCTGCTTCTTGCTGTTCCATGTATCTCACAACATGTAGATAAGTGAAGGGAATAACATTGATGATGCAAACCACACTACAGCAAAAGCCTTCCAGGTACAGGCACAAAGTGGTGATGTGCATTGCATGTGTATCAATGGACCCACGTCTCATACATTTGGGTAATGGTTCTCAGTAAGTGGGAAAACAAGAACTGTGTTGTGTTGTACACTGTGTAGTGGATAAATGTGACTATTTTTGAGCTTCACTAGGTTGATGGTGTAGACTATCGCTCACTACCTTCATCACTGCTATATTGACTTTTTTTATTTGGGATTCCCACACTGGATTTCTCATCAAAACCAGGGATCAAATGGATCAATTTACTGCAATTGGAATACTCCTTCCCTAACCTAAATCTGATCTTAAAAGCAAGTTTTCACTTTTTTTTTTTTTTTTTTTTTTTTTTTTTTTTAAGTCGTCATAAATCAAGGCCCTGATAACTTGAAGTGATCTGGCTGTATAGTAGTGCAGTGTAAACATAATGGCTTTGGTTTTTGCACAAATAGTGACTGTATTTTTATATACTATTAACCGATTATAGCTTCCGGGAGAGGAGCCATTGGGGAGAATAGAGCTGACAGAAAGCGGGCATTTGCTGGCACTTGTGCACAAAATGAATAACTGTCTCAGTCAGATGGAGCAGTTCCCAGTGAAAGTGCACGACTTTCCAAGTGGTAATGGTACCGGGAGCAGGTATGTAACCTTTTAAAGCTTTGTAAATTGATGCATTTCCATTCATTCATTTGTAACTTTGGGGGGGGGGGGAACAGGGGGAAAACATGCCCAAGCATTCTGTGTTTTATCTCCCATCGTGTTGGTCAGTATACTGGTACGTTGCAGAGTGTGATAATTCACAGTAATATTTGTTGTTTCCTAGGCATCAATTCTCATTTGCTATTTGACAGCAGAGAAAGCTATTTAATCTAGTGACAAAAACACAAGACGAATTCATTATACATCAACACATACAGTTGCAAAACGGATTTAACATGCACAATCTGTACAAACATTAACCTAAGGCTGTCTTTTTTTTCTTACCAGAGGGTCTCAAGCTCTGAAGTTTTTCAATACACATCAGCTGAAATGTCAACTACAGAGACATCCAGAATGCACTAATGTAAAGCAGTGGAAAGGTGGACCTGTTAAAATAGATCCCCTGGCTCTTGTCCAAGCTATTGAAAGATATCTGGTGGTTAGAGGTGAGTTTTAATTTTTAACTACCACCAGGATGAAGGATTGTAAACCAGGCTCACTGGCTCTTCTGTTAGCTTCTTGCGGCCTGGTTTTTACACAAATAATGCTTTTAAAATTATGCAAACAAGCCTGAAGGGTTCCATAGGTGGCAATGGAGCCTAGAGACGGTCGGGTTCATTTGCATACTTTTAAAAGCCTTTTTTGTAAAAACAAGGGCATGAGAAGAGTAGAGCCTGCCAGAGGCGGCGCATACCAGTCTATTGGTGTGCTTGGTTTACAATCCTTTATCCGGGTGGTCGATTTCCTTTTAAGGTTTCTTGGTGTGAATACAAGCTGTTCTTGTATGGCTTTTTGTTTCATATAAAATATCCCTTAAATGTTTTCCATGGATTTTCTTTAAAATTTATTTTAATTTTAGGTTATGGAAGGGTGAGAGAAGATGATGAGGACAGTGATGACGATGGCTCTGATGAAGAAATTGACGAGTCATTGGTAAGAGATTTGTGGTTATACATATCCAATAGATAATTGGTTGTATAGTTCTCTGGTATTAGGTAATCAATATTAGAAACTGAACAGTCACCCAGAACCCCCACTGATTAGTTGCTTGAAGTGACCCTCAAGTGAGGCCAGCTTCTGTATATGCACAAAATGTGAAAAGCAGTTCAGATGTACAAATCGGCCAGTAAATGTCTTGTATGGTCAGAGATATTCGTCCAGCTATTGTGGTATTGGTATCTCTCCTCGGGTGCTCTATATGGGGATACTCCTTAACACTTGATATAATTTCCAGTCGCATCTATTACCTCTCATATTAGTGCCATTCCACCACTATATGAGGTACCTCTATGTCTGGAATGTGTATTGCTTTTTCTTTTCCTTCTTTTTTTATTTATTTTTTTTATTTTTATAAATATAGTTGGCCCCATAAATCGTGCTTTGAATACAATACAAAAATTGACACTTGTTTTAATTCTTCACTAGGCTGCACAGTTTTTAAATTCAGGAAATGTGCGACACAGGCTACAGTTTTACATAGGTGATCACTTACTTCCTTACAACATGACTGTGTATCAAGCCGTGAGACAGTATAGTATACAGACAGAGGAGGAAAGAGAGTCTACAGATGATGAAAGTAATCCTCTAGGAAGAGCTGGTATCTGGACCAAGACTCACACTATCTGGTAGGTGCCTCTTTTTGTCATTTGGAACTTTCCGTGAATACTCTAGTTTCTTAAATTTTACTGCTTTCAAAATTGAGAAGTATCTAAGCCTTGTGTGCGGATTGCAGGTACAAACCAGTTAGAGAAGAGGAAGAGAGCACAAAGGATACAGTAGGTGGCAAACGAGGTCGTGCCCAAACTGCACCAACCAAAACCTCTCCTAGGAATTCAAAGAAGCATGATGAGCTGTGGCATGGTAAGCTCACTTCAAAGCACCTTTTTATATATTGGTATTTCTAGTAAGTTTTTAAACTAGTGAAAAATAAGTTCCTGTGGGACTAAAAAGTTGCCAAGTGTAAAAAATTCTCTTCGGACAACCACTACAGAAACTCCACAGTTTGAAACGTGGGATTAATTGTCAGACTTGTTAAAGGAGCTCAGTTCAGAACCAGTCAAACAATGTCGGAATGTCCGTGGGAAGTATGTTAATGAAATTAAGAGGGTTGTCCCAAGTTTTCATGTTCCCAATCCACTGAAAAATACAGACAATGGGGGTCATTTACTAAGGGCCCGATTCGCGTTTTCGCGACGTGTTACCCGAATATTTCCGATTTGCGCCGATTGTACCTGAATTGCCCCGGGATTGTGGCGCACGCGATCGGATTGTGGCGCATCGGCGCCGGCATGCGTGCGACGGAAATCGGGGGGCGTGGCCGAACGAAAACCCGACGTATTCGGAAAAACCGCCGCATTTAAAAAACGAAAAAGTGTCGCTTGGGGAGCGCTTACCTTCACCTGGTCCGAGGTGGTGCATTCCGGCGCGATGAGATGACTTTCAGCGCAACAGCGCCACCTGGTGGACGGCGGAAGAACTACATTCATAAATCCCGGCCGGACCCGAATCCAGAGCAGAGAACGCGCCGCTGGATCGCGACTGGACCGGGTAAGTAAATGTGCCCCAATGTGCTGACCGGCAGGAGTCTGACTGCTGGGTCCCGTTTCCCATAATGGAGCGGTAGGTCAAGCATTAACAGTCCAAAGGATTGCATTGGGTAGCTGAGCAGAGTGCCAAGCTCTCTCCTGTAGTGCTCTAGTGAATACAATTATTAGTAATCAGACCACCATTCTCAACCCAACAATCAGAGCGCTCAACAATCGCCCTGTCCTGTTGATGGGGATAACAGAGAAACATGGGACAAACCTTTTGTCTTGTAATTGAAGACACAAAATTAAAAAAAAAAATCAAACTGCCAAATTGAAGACATCTCATTCTATAAAGCATAGGTTCCTATGGACTTTTATTGTATTCTAGTTTTTCACTTCATACCAGTTTATTGAAAAGGAAAGTCTGTAATGTAGCAAGTTTACCCTCTTCCCATAGTTTTCTTCTTTGCTTTTGGGAGCTGCACTTCCCAGTTGAACTTGTACAGCTATTGTATTAACTTCAGATAGGAATTGGAAGTTGTTTTTGTTTTGTTTTTTCTCCTCTACACAGCCACGTGCCATTCTGTTCTGAGGAGTATATATCTTGTGACATTTAAACTGGTATTTTCATGACTTGTAAGTGTTTTTTTTTTTTTTCTTCCTTTTTAGATGGTGTCTGCCCAAGAATTGCTAGTCCTTTAGACCATTACCTCATTTCCACCCCACCTGAAAACATCACATTTGATGACCCATCCCTTGATGTGGTGATCCTTCTAAGGGTTCTTCACGCCATCAGTAGATACTGGTATTACCTGTTTGATGTAAGTTATGTTTTATAATGTGCGGTGCTTATTTCTTTGTACAACAATTTGCAAGTTTTTCATCTGTTATCTTGAAGTTAGTAAGTGTCAGTGGTGAAAATGTGTGGGTTTTAAATGCATTCATTTAACCTTGACGTGAGAACCTATGTCCTTTTTGTTCAGCTCTGATTGTTATGGGGGAGTGATGTTACGTCTTTTTATGGTGTATTAATAAAATGTTTTTCAATTCCTTTTAGAATGCTGTCTGCAAAGAAATTATTCTTACATCTGAGTTTAACAATAGCAAATTGACTGCAAAGGCAAACAGACAGCTGCAGGATCCTCTGGTTATCATGACAGGGAATATTCCCACTTGGTTAACAGAGCTGGGGAAGAGCTGGTAAGTTGTCATTTTGCCTCCACTGTGTATTTTGTCCATGTTCTAGGACACATTTTATAGAGCAGGTTCTATTCTTGCCTGTGTGTGCGGCTCAGGCCGTCTCTTCTACAACCGGCCATGGGTTGGTTGTTTGTGGGCCATGAAAAGCAAACGGTTTTGTGCAAGTAGTCTTTCTCAAGGGATAATAGCTGAGCCCAATGGAGAATGCTTGCTAATAGTTTATACTTTGGCTTGGTTCCTGCGAAAGTTGGATAGTCAGACCTGTGCATATCCCATCGCTTGTCCATAAATGCTGTAGTAGGTAATATCTTTATTGTGTGATACTTGGCTGTTTGCTGTGTGGACAGAATTATTCTCCAGTAAAAAAAATGTACTGAGTTGGTCTGTAAGTGATTTTATGTATTTGCATGTATTGCATATTGTAACTTTTTAATATGTCTTAATTAGTAAATGCTTGTTAATTCTTATTCACATACAAGGTTTGCCTAGTGATGCTGCTTCCACATATTTATTCACAACCAGTTATTAAGTTGATATAAGAACAGGTTTTTTTTTGTAGCTGTGATGATAATATTACACCTTTTTTTTATGGGTTTTTTTTTTTTTTTTTTTTCTTCTTCTTTCTTCAGCCCATTCTTCTTTCCATTTGACACTCGGCAAATGTTGTTCTACGTGACTGCATTTGACAGGGATCGGGCAATGCAAAGGCTGCTGGACACTAACCCCGAAATTAATCAGTCAGACTCTCAGGACAGCCGAGTAGCTCCTAGACTGGACAGGAAAAAGGTGCGGTCTACATTTAATCCTTTTAAAGTAACTGATCATTTCGCATCAGGTTTATTGCTGCGGTTAAAGCTGTAGGTTATAGTTTTCTTTCTGGGGATGTCCGATAAGGGTTTGAGCCATTTCTGTGGCAAAAAACGTGGGCATAGTTTGATTTTATATTTTTCCATCTGGCTGAGCCCAGCACGTGTCCTTTCTCTTTTAGCGCACTGTGAATAGGGATGATCTTCTGAAACAAGCTGAATCAGTGATGCAGGATCTTGGAAGCTCACGAGCTATGCTGGAGATTCAGTACGAGAATGAAGTAAGTGAATAGCTTCTTATATCAATGCTATGGGGAAGAATAATGTGCCTATACAAGGAAATCTTCCCACACATACTTTTTTATTTTTTTATTTTTTTGTAATTACTAAAAGCCAAAAAACTGTAAAAAGCTGTAGTACAGCAGGAGTAATGACATTCATGTAGTATAAAATAATCCCTCAGTAAACTATAATTCAACAAGGGCAATGACCCTAATAACATTTTCCCAACATAAACATATAACCATAACGAGTACTTATTTTGTTTTGAATTTTTTTTTTTTTTTTAATAAACCTTAAATAGTGGTCTAGGATATTGAGGGTTCCAGGGGTCAGAATTTCCACCAGTTCCACCAGAATTAAAACAGGGTTCCAGCTTTATTCAAATGAATACGGCTGATGTTTTCTGAGCAGCCATGTGACCGGGAGATGGGAAGGCAATTTAACCATAGGAATCAAACCTTAACATGGGTCCTGGAGAGTTTGGTGCTGTAGATAATCACATTGTATTCTTGCTTTTCTACTTTGCAATTTGCTTTGTGCCACCTAAAAGCACTAGAAGAAACACATTGGGAGGGGAGGGGGGATTTATTAAGAGCGGACCTACTTGTTGTGGAGGCGGCATAAGGATGGGGGAATCGCGGCCAAGTTAAATCCGGTACAAGCCATGTCAAATCCACCTCCGTTGTTTAGCCCCACTCCATGCAGTTTATTTGTACCACAATGTGTATTGGCTGTATGTTGATTTACACCTGTTTTATCTTGTTTTAAATCTGTGTCAGATTGGGGATACCTTGGGCCCACCGGGAACATGTGATCTTGGGGCCAACCACAGCTATAAGTTTGTTACATAATCTATTAATATAATCATATAAATTCATAGGATAGTTGAGATTCTCTGCTAATAATATGTATAAATTACAGAGCCGGGTACATTGTTCAGCACTTCTAATGCAGGGCCTAGGGGTCCACCAGTGGATTTACCTGTTGGTCAGTTTGAGCCGGTTTTAAATGTTTGCCTTTCAATTTATGTTTTAGGTTGGAACTGGATTGGGACCTACTTTGGAGTTTTATGCACTTGTATCTCAGGAATTACAAAGAGCCGACCTTGGCCTATGGAGAGGTGAAGAAATCCAACTTGCTAATCCTAAAGGTAAATTGGTTGTTCCGCAAAGGTTAATACCATAAAGAGTTGTAGTTCAGCCCTAAGCGTTCTCGGTGTTTACAGATTGGCAAGTTATTCGGTTAATTTTTCTTAATTTTTTTTTTTTTTCCTGCTATTTGAGATTTTTACTTTTTAGGTTTTCTGAATTTAACCTCTAAAAATCATTTACATTTTTTAGGTAGTCAAGAAGGGACCAAGTACGTTCATAACTTGCAGGGCCTGTTTGCTCTTCCCTTTGGTCGGACCGCTAAACCAGCACATATCGCTAAAGTGAAGATGAAGTTCCGTTTTCTTGGAAAATTAATGGCAAAAGCGATCATGGACTTCAGACTGGTGAGTGGCTTCATGATTTATCCACATGTAATCTAAGTCTCCACCATATTTTCCTGTGTGGATTAAGAAAGCATTCCTCATTGCAATATGTAGTTTTGAAACATCCAGATACAGTTGTTGGAAATTTAGAAAACTATGTTTGCAACTTTTCTTTCAGAATTTGACCAATATTGAATCCTTGTATTTCTCTATAGGTGGACATTCCTCTTGGACTGCCTTTCTACAAATGGATGTTACGGCAGGAATCCTCCTTGGCCTCGCATGATTTGCTAAATGTTGACCCAGTGGTGGCAAAATCTGTTTATCATCTGGAAGAAATTGTGAGGCAGAAAAAGAGACTGGAATTGGATAAGGCGCTGGTAACTATTGTATTACCGTAGTTTAGGATTGGTATAGGTATAACTGTATTCTATATATCTTTTGTTGACGAGGTACCAACAATAGAGCATGACTTTTAAGTTGTAGTGAGTAGAAAATTAACGTTTCAGTTCTTTGTTGATCGTAAAACGCCATAAAAGATTATACACAATCTTTGTTGTGTATAGAATTTGTTTAATGACGGTGCCATCAAATGACCCACAAAAACACTTGTCTGCCACAAGGGGGCATATTCACACATTAAATGTAATATAGCTTTGTTTGTCAGTCTGTTGTATTTGAAGGTTGAATATATTGTACTTATTGGGCTTATTAATAGGGTTCCACAGGATAAGACCTGCTTCATTCCAAAAATGGCATCACAGCAGTCCATGGGACTTGTCTACTCATGTGCAAGTGACTGTGATTATAATGTGGTGTTCATGGCCAAAACACTCCTGTGTTTTGAGGGGTTTTGTTCAACAGTAGAATTTTTTTATTATGCTATGTTTGTTTTTTATTCATATTTATTTTCATCATAGACCAAAGAGAGTCTGCAATTTGCACTTGAAAGTTTGAATATGAATGGCTGCTCTGTAGAAGACCTGGGATTGGATTTTACACTACCAGGATTCCCCAATATTGAGTTGAAGAAGGGAGGGAAGGATGTGCCTGTCACTATTCACAATCTGGATGAATACGTACGGGTGAGTGCTTTTTAAGGTTGTATTTTATATTTGTTTGGCTTTAAATGTCATACTTTGTAGATGGGGTGAAGGTGCTTGGCATATACAATGAAATCTCTTTGACCTTTTAAGCTCTTTGGGGGATGGCCTTTTAGGGATGGGGTCTTTTTAAAGGGTTTGGCCTTCTGGAGAGGTTATCACATTTTAAAATTCTGCTTATGAGCCTGAGGGGCTCTAAAGGTGTTACCAGAGCTTTATGTTGCTGCAGATTCACAGACTTTAACACTGTGCAGTGCGTGTCTCATTCAACTCCCTCCCCCTTTGCCCGCGTAATCTACAGATGCAGGAAGTGCAGGGGGAGGGTAGCGTAACAGTCTGAAGATGGAGGGGCTCTGGTAACACCCCAAGAGCCTTTCATGTTTAATAGCAAAATTGTAAAAGTTGCCATGGATAATAAATATAATAAGATTACCACAGTCGGGGTGCCTGGATCTATGAGTGAGTGCCACTGCTATATCATGCTGGATTTTGAACTGAAAATTTGAATTCGTCTTCAAAACCCTTTTCAAATGTAATATTTGCCTGTAATGTAAAAAGGAATTTTACAGCAAAAAAGTGAAACTTAGTCTCCAATTTTTTGTGCTGAAATTGAACTTCAGATTCACACTTTGGCCACTTGAGTCCCCTGTGGCTTCTATATACAAGGCATTGTAAGAGTTGACTTGCAATTTTAATTGTGAAATAAACATTGTTCTGAAATTTGTGGTGAAATCTGCCTCGTGAAGAGGAATGCAGCCACAGCTGTAGTATTGGATACTCCATTCCCTGATCTATTACAGTTCAATTTACCCTTCATAAGTTAGAGGGAGAAACAAAACTCCAGCAACAACTTTTGCTTCCCAGGCAGTAGCGCTTTGGGGCTTGATGTAATTGAAACGTAGCACAGTATGATGCTGGCCTGCTGGTTTGTCTCATTTAGCAGTGGGGAACCCAGTTCTGCCTAGTGCACTGTCAGGTCATTACGGCGGGAGCTGACATCCAAGGCATATGGGAACTTGATGATAACATGCATCTTCCCGTGTTTCTTTGCAGCTGGTAATTTATTGGGCATTGAATGAAGGAGTCTCCAGGCAGTTGGACTCTTTTCGAGATGGCTTTGAATCCGTCTTCCCTCTTAACCACCTGCAGTATTTTTACCCAGAGGAGGTTTGTAATTTTACTTTGTTCTCTTTGTCTAGTATTTTACGTGTTATCTGGTGACCTCTTAGTCTTTTCTTTACCCTATTTGAACAGAGCAATGGCTTTATAATGACACTCTTCCATACATTTTCCTGTCCACCTATTTTACTAGTCAAATTTTGTAATGCAACATATTTTATTACATATTGAATGATTTCTCGGATCAGTGATTGTTGCTTTCTCTTAACAGCTGGATCAGCTTCTCTGCGGCAGTAAGGCTGATCCTTGGGATGTGAAGACACTTATGGAGTGCTGTAGGCCTGACCATGGATATACACATGATAGGTCAGTAAACACAGTTATTTTTTTTTTATTTTGGTAGCCTGTTATTTTTGTTTTGTCAGCTTCCACGGTATAACTTTACTGTGTTACGTCCTCCACTTCTTTTTCAGTCGAGCTGTGAAGTTCCTCTTCGAAATCCTCAGTAGTTTTGATAATGAACAGCAGAGACTTTTCCTCCAGTTTGTCACAGGGAGCCCAAGACTGCCAGTGGGAGGTGAGTTTCTGCCTCCTGCTTTGCTAAAGCAGCAAATTGTAACAAAAGCAATTGTTTTGGTTTTACAGACAATAGAAAAAAAAGCTGTAGACTACTGAGTGGTTTATCATACACGAGTTAAAAAGGGCCCATCGGGGTTTTTTATTTAATTTGCTTTTAAAAGCTTAAGTTAATTATTGTTTAGGAATATGAAGGTTAGTGGTGGCCGAAATCTTGTGGAGAGTATAGTGTTTTTTTTGTTTGTTTGTTTTTTTTTTTCCATTTATTAAAGGACACCTGTCATCAGGTCTGTGTCACTTGTCCTGTCACTACTACCTGTTGGAGCAGCTCACAAGGATCCCACCCCAGCCTTTATCTAGTTATTTCATTCATTAATCATTATAAAATCATATTTTCTTTATTATGTAAATGAGGCTGGTCACATTGGGCAGAGGCAGTGATGTCACCCCTGTTACCCCTCCCCTCTCCTCCCCCTGCTCATGTCTGTGTGTAATGTATAGTAAAGCATGGCTGGTGTCTGTGCTTTATCTGCTGACATGCTGCATCCTCCTAATACACATGTAAGAGACAGACATGAGCTACACATGTAAAATCGGACCTAAAAATCTTATAATTGATTGAAAGAAGATGATTGTACATTGCCACTTTGTGAATGGCCTAGTAGTATACGCGTGACAGCCACTCTATACACCCCTGTAATTAACTCATTGACTATAGTCAGAATGATTTCTGAAAAAAAATTCTGCCTAGGACTTGCTCTATAACATACCATGGTGTGGTCCATTACAATAACTCCTGTGGGCACGGATCCATTAATAAGTATTGCATTTAAGCACGCAACTAATGGTAAACGCCCCATTCAAGACAAAGGAGGAGACTTGTTACAAGTGTCTGCAAGCAAAATTGTGTCTACTTTGAGTATATAATGTTTCTATATTTGTCTCTTTCACTATAGGCTTCCGCAGCTTGAACCCTCCACTCACCATAGTCCGCAAGACTTTTGAATCCACTGAAAACCCAGATGATTTCTTGCCCTCCGTTATGACGTGCGTCAACTACCTTAAGCTGCCAGACTATTCTAGCATTGATATTATGCGTGAGAAACTGTTAATTGCCGCACGCGAAGGACAACAGTCATTCCACCTTTCCTGATCCGATGGGACTTTACCACGGACCTTGCTTAAGAATAAGGCAAATCGTGCTTACTTTTCTAAACATGTCACCAGAGTCAAGGCGACAAACTCCGCCTTATTGTAGAAAAAAAACAAAAAACCTACTACAAACACAATAAAAATTTAAAGAGACCTTCTAGTTCCATTTAAACAGCCCCCTGGACGTAAAAAAAAAAAACTGATCAGGCTTGAAAGATACATGACATGACATGAGTTTGTTTAGATTTTTTTTCCTTTTGCTTAAATTATCCTTTATTTGAAGAGTGAAGTTTTTAAATTGCTTTGCCGTGTGACTTTAAAAGAGGAGGGATATTAAAGAAAAATTATAAGGAAGATAAAAGGGATGTTTTTGAAGCTGGAAAAAAAAAATAAATATTGCTGTGCAGTTTAAAAATCCCAGTCTGTGTGTATCCATCAAGCTAAATATGAGTCCACTCCCTCCACCACTCGTTCCCATCCGAAAGCAGATTCTGCATACAGGTACATGGAATCGCAAAGCCTGTGACAAATTGTGGTTATGTAGTTGAGTGTATTTTTCTCACTTGACACAACCTCCCTGGTTACTTGTTATGTGCAATTGAGTTCCCTGCAAGTGCAGCCTCGTTGTTAGTTTTTGAGAGAGGAGCAACTTTGTAGTAACCTCTATCCGAGGGCAAGTTTACCAAGAAGCTCCAGAGATATGTGGGCCTGATGTTCTAAGAGGAAGCAAGGTGTCTGATCATTTGTTCTGGCCTTTTTCCAGGATACTTTAAAACTGTTTACACAGTATATAAAAAAAACTGAGTGATGTTTTTGGTTTCTTTTTGATTTGTTTAAAATGTAAAACAAAAAAAAGACAAAAATTAAAACAAATAAAAAAAAAATACAACAACCTCGGCTGGCCTGTATTTATCAGAATACAGCCATAGCATTTCAAGTTAATGTACATTTAAAAACAAAAAAAAATATAAAAAATACAGTTTAATGCCCAGTTTAATTTTCTTCAGATTATTATTATTCTATTTTTTTTCTGGGTCTAGTTTTGGGGTTTGGGGAGGGGGGGATGGAAATGTTTTGACAATGAAAGCAAATGTTCTCAATGTCCTGTTGTATGTGCTGATTTCTCAGATCTGCAATAATCTACTTCATCAGGTTCATGTTTTTACCTGAATATAAATAAAACGGAGAAAAAGTTTGCTTCATGTTTTTAGTTGTATTTTATTTTGTTCCATTTTTCATTTGTTTGCTTGCACATCTTGTTTTTATATTCTTCCTCTTGGTGATGTGAGTTCATCTTTTTAAGATGTAGCTGTTAGTAATTGTCCACCACTGGGATAAAGCCTGTAGCCAACAAGCGAGTTCTGAGAAATTCATTGTGTATTGTGGGATTTTCTGGACCGCACTTTGAATCACTGAATGGACATACTTGCCCACATTTATCAAAAACAGTGCAAACTGTACTATGTGCAGTTGACTGTGTAGGGAGTACTGCTCCAACAGAGTTGCTCCAACTTTTTTTTTTTTTTTTGGTGCACCTTTAACATAGAGCCTGCAACACAATTCTGTTGGACTTTGCATGATAAATATGTTGCACATTTATGTGCATAAATTTGTGTTACGTTGGCTATAGTGTTGCATAAATACATGTGCAAGCAGTTTGCATGGAAAAGAATGTGCAAGGTCGGACAAAAAAACTGGTGCAGGGGCTTTAAAAAAAAAAAAAAAAAAATATGGACCCTGGAGTTCAGTTTACTGATGCAAGTGTGGTCCAGGACATCACACTTGCACACAAAATTGGCTTCTCCGCCAGAACTCTTGTGGGCAACGGGCTTGGGGGAAATCTACCATCACAAACCATCGTGATAAACCAGGGACACTTACTCATAGATCCAGGCACCGTGACTGTGGTAATCTTCTTGTATTATCCATGGCCTCCTTTCTCCTAAAATGAACTTTTAAACTTGTGCTTATGAGCCCCCCCCCCCCCCCCCCCCCTTCGCCCTCTACTGTTAGCGCTGAAACCAACTCTGCTGCAGGGAGATTAAATCCGGGAAGGGAGCAGGGGTGGAGGAGACGGTCTTACAGCCTTTCACGCTACAGCACAGAGGGGCTCTGATAAAATCCCCTTAGCCCTCTAGGATCGTTGGCCTAATTCTAAAAATTGATTTTAGAAGGAAGGAGGCCATAGATAACAAATATAAGACCTAGTCAAGGACCTGGATCCGTGTCCCTGATTTATTAAGTTTGATTGTAGATTTTCTATACAGGTTATTAACAACCACAGTGTTTATGGCATTTCCATAAACTTCAGAGTTCTAGGAGTCCCACTACTAGACCAGACATCTCACTCCAGATCATGGATTTCAACATGTTGTTTTGCACACAGAAAATTATGCAAACTGACAGACTGAGGGCAAGTTCTTGTTTACTTTAATCATTCATTCATTTTTATGTTTAGTGTTCCTTTAAACATTTTGTAAGTTTCCATCTGTCAGAAATTAAGTGAAGTATTCCTAAATTTTTAAATACTTGAACTCTCCTTATAAAGCTGCTTTGAAAAGCCATGATGAGTCTTTCATGAACACTGCTCACTGCAGGAGAAGAAAGGGGCAAAATAGTGTATATTGTTAAATTTCATCCAAATGTCTGTACTATGCAGATTTATAAAAGGTTTAGTTAAGGTTCAGTACTAATTTACAAATCCTAAATTACATTTTAGGGGTCTTTGCAACCCACCTGGAGACCTTGGCTCCAAAGGGTCATGGTAGATCCTGTAAACATTGTGAGGGGTTTCCCCTTCCATAGAATATGGTTTGGCCCTCATCCCGGACAGGAGCCTTCTTAGTATGTAAGGGGGGGGGGGGGTTATGGCTTTTATTTTGTAGGGAAACTCAAACAAAAAAAATTCTCCAAATAACATAGACATAAATGATGATAATTAAGAGCACACACACACACTAACAGGTTGTGGGTTAGTCCTACCCCCCTCTCCCTTCCCCATTGTAATTTGTTACTGTCAGAAGTTATAAGGCAGTGATGGCTAACCTATGGCACTGGTGCCAGAGGTGGCACTCAGAGCCCTTTCTGTGGGCACTCAGGCCAACACCAGAGATGACTCCAGGTATCTTCCTGCAGTCCCAGACAGCCCAGGACTTGCTGTGCACAGAGGTATTTTAAAGTGACAGCTGTACCTGGGACTATTTTCTGCTTTATTGGTGTCCTCCAGGTGCTGGTATCAATGAAAACTGTAACAGAGAAGGGAGTATAAATCACAAATTACATTTCTGTGTTGGCACTTTGCAATAAATAAGCGGGTCTTTGTTGTAGTTTGGGCACTCGGCCTCTAAAAGGTTTGCCATCACTGCTATAAGGCTTCATTAAATCATAAATCAAAGACTCATGCAAAAAGCTGCTCCTTTCACAAGCCAGGGGTAGAAGTAAATACCCACTGGGTGTAAATTAATGCATAGAACACCCAGAAGTTGCCCGCACGGAACACCAGGCAGAGTTTCTTTGGGGATTCCACGTTGTATGGAAGGACTGCCTGGATAATATTTTGCTCTGCCCCACGTACCGGATAACTGCTACTATCAGGGGTGTTACTACAGCCATAGCGGATGCTATGGGGCCCTCGGTGTGAGAAGACCTGGGATGGACAGCTGCATCATAATTAAGGCTGTGCGAGAATTGAGAGGAGACTGCGACAGGCCAAGGAGAGGACAAGAAGCCTGGAGGCGGGGTCTGCTATGGCCACAAAGAGATAAGGACGCGCGGTTATGTAAAGATGTGGCCTTGACTGCTGTGCATGAAACCCCATCCCCCTGACTGGAAGTATTTTTTGAACTATAAGGCGCACCATCAATAAATGGCTGCTAAAACATCTAGGTTCATATATAAGGGTGAATGAGCAGCAGGTGGCAGACCTGTGCACAGTTTAAGGCAGCTGCTGTCTGTAAGTACGGTTCATATATAAGGCGCACCTTTAATTTCTGAGAAAATCAAAGGATTTTTAGTGCGCCTTATAGTCCGAAAAATACGGTAAATACATTTTTCCGGCTGCAGGCAGGGATCTCAACTTATAAAGACATGTCCAGCACACATGCAACCGGCCCTACAAGGTACTTATTGTGGTTTTATATTGATTCGCCTGGTGACAGTTTCCCTTTAAAGGGGTTTTCCCAGGAAAGAAAATTCTCAAATTTCAATCCTCTAGTGATGTTAACACAATAAAGATCGTTTTTAACCCTTTACTTCACAATTTTACTCAGTTTTATTGCTGTTTTATTGCTGTTTTAGCTCCTATCACTACGTGATGATCAATGTAATATTTCAGAGTGTGGGTGGGGACTCTCTAAGCAGACACATTATGATCCCTTTAGTTTTGTGGTGTGACAATGTGGTTAGATTATTGGGGCACAGCTTTGTATACACTTTCATCTGACATTGTACTAACACCCTGAAACATACAGTAGAAAGAGATATGAGACAGATCAGAGATGATAAGATCCATTAGATGCCTATTGCACACAATGGGGGACATGTATCATTTCAGCTAGGCAAATTGTCTAAATTTTGCCGTTTTCTGTGCCATTTTGCGACTTTTAACTCTGACTTTTTTCAAGTACGCCTTAGTTGCACCTTTGTGCAGTGTGCCTTATGTATCATTGTTTCCCAGATGTTCCGTGCAACTTTTCACTCAGGTTTCACTTTTTTGCGCCATTTTTGCTACTTTTTTGGCGCAAATCTGCACCTGGTCCAGGACAGGTACAAAGGAAGGTTTTTTCAAGGACCCTATTTTAACATGTAAATTGGAATTATTTCACATGCTGTAAATGTTTAATTTATTGGTTACTTCTAAGGGTGAGGTCACACGTAGCGGTTCAATTGCATCTTTAATGCATTTTGAAACCAAGTACAACAGCTGAGCAGAGGTGTTATGCCTTAGTTCATAACTGTTAACATTTGCGTTTACAAAAGCAATATAAATGCCACATTAACGCATGTGTTAACATTGCATTTACTATGGGTTTTGTAAATTAAAATGTTAACAGTACTGTAATGTAATTAGGAAAATCAACTCTCCCCAGCTGTTGTAATAGGTTTCAAAATGCATTAAAAATGCAACATGTTAAATCCCAAATTAACAGTAGTGTCCACTCCTGTATATAGCCCCTCAGGTGGCTTGTGTCCACTCCTGTATATAACCCCCTCACGTGGATCTGAGACATTTGCAACAAAAAGTCTCAAAAAGAAGCCAAAATTTGCGCCTGCCAGGATAGGAAAAACTGAACATGTATCACAAGTAAAAAGACATGATCATACATAAGGTGCAAAAAAGAGCCGTCAAATTTCTCTAAAATTCACCTCAGAGAGACAAAACTATGATACATGTGGCCCAATGTCAGCTCTCCTAAATCTCTGCTTTTCCACAACACACTAGATCTGCTGTGCTTTTCTTCCCTACTTATCTGTCTGTAGCTTGTTGTTCTCCTCATGCTGCTGCCAGCTGGATGTCAGTGTATATATCATTGTGAGCCCCTGGACTGCAGGGGTCGGCACTACTGGCACAGAGCAGAGAGAGACAGAAATCTCGGCTCCATTTCCGTCACACAGAAATCCAAGATGGCGTTCCTGACCCTAAAGTCAGAAGTCATGTTTAGGGGCAACTGAAATTGTGTACAGCAGGATTGTTAGAGACAGGTTGGACTTATATATGTGAAATGTGGTATTTTTATTAATATGAGTAAATTAGAGAATGTGTTATTTTGTTATCCTGAGTACATATAAGAAACTTGTTTCTGTGGGAATACCCCTTTAAGTTTCTAAAGGGAAAATGCTACTAGTATTATGTTCAAGAAATCTAATAGCTAATTGATTTAATTTGTATTTTGGCTTATCAAATTTGTGTTTTAATTTACGGGATATAGGTTGGCCCCTATTAACTTAGTAAATAAGTTAAAGGAAATCTATCATTTGATTTGATGCATTATGAAGCAAACATACCTTGAGACTGCTATAGCTACACTGATGCAGGATCATATCTTGGTTAATCACTGATTTGAGTATTTTTGCTGAAAAAAACAATTATAACATTCAGGATCTTGGGAAAGCTGGGTCAGCATGGCTGCCTAGATCACGGAGCTTGAAATTACAAATGGAGGTTAGTCAAGCATGACTAATCAACCTGAGCTGGATCACTCATACACGGCAGCTGGGCGGTGGTGCAGCAAATGATTATTCTGTCTGGCAGGGAGAAGAGTGATTGCATCATATTCTTCTGCAGAGAAAAACTTACAAGTTAGGAGAACCGCTTAAGCAGCCATAGAAGTGAAAGAGCTTCATTATCATAATGTTATATTATATACTTGCAGTCTCAAAGTGTGTTTGTTTCATCATCAGCATCAAGTCAAATGGTAGGTTTCCTTTAAGTAAAGGTGGTGGCAGTGCTATTCTTGTAAATGTTTATCCATTACTGAGGAGCCTGTACGGAGGATTGCTGTTGGCATTGTAGGGCCCGTGGACGTTACTAGCTGCAGGGGTCAAACGCTTCATCCTGAAGGTTGTGGATTATGCCACATGTTACCTGGAAGCTTACAAATTCATATAGTCACTCTTTGTAGACAATCAATTCTTCAGGTAAGGGTACATTCACACGACCGTATGGGGGCATATGTACAACTGCAAGCTTGTGGGCACCCATAGACGACAATGGCTGCACGGGAGGTATGGTACCGCTCCATGCACAGGAAAAAGATAGGTCATGCCCTATCTTTTCCCGTGTGTACGACCCGTACACCGTGCATTTCTATGGAGAGCAGTCACCCCTCCCCCACTCCTCGATGCCGGGCGGGCATACTTTCGTGAAAATGTAGCCTAATACCTTCAGAATGTTGTTGTCATGTGGCCAGATTTCAGTTGCATCTAGTTGTTGAAATGCCTAGTAGTACCTTTACATAAATGGTCCTAAATTCTTACAAAAGAATCGGAAGGTATTATGTGTAGTATTTGGGCAAATACTGGTTATTATAGAATATGAATGAGCATTGTCTCTAAGAAATGAGAAAATTAATATAAACACATCTCCTTTTATTAAAATCGGACCTCATGATCTGTCCCTGAACTAGTCCAATGTTCCTTCCCAAGGATCATAAAACCAGGAGAGACATATTTATAGTCCATCAAAAAAAAAATGTCAGTGAATAACAAACTTAGCACACTACACAGACACAGGAGAGAGCTTCCTAGCTCCATAGAGCTGTGGCGGGAGCAGAGCAGGCATCCATAGTTGGATATTGGAGAAAATGCATTCAAGGAAGATGTGCAAACTGCTGTTTATGGCTGGATTTTCTGAGCAGTGTTCTGTGCCAAACACAACTTCCTGCCAAACAGATCTGTCTGCTTAAAAATCAATGAATTCAATTATAGAATTGTCTTAATTCATGGCAGATGTGAAAAGGGTAAGACAACATCCCTGTAAAGGATCAGGCATTAAGTACTGACATCTTCAATAGAAGCAACGATAGCAATCACCAAACATCTCACCTTAGTTTAGGAGCTGTGACTCTTTTACACCATATAATGATAAGTAGTAATCCACTGACTCCAGGTACATGGTCTCTATGCAGTATGACCTCAAGCATGAAGAGATGCAGCTGCTTGCTGACCAAGAAGCCATTCTAACTAATGGAACCCCAGGGTACTGAACAATTTTTTTGAGTTCAAGTGTGCACCTTTGACATGCTTTGTGCAGCGCTGCGTAATCTGTGTGCGCTATATAAATACAGAATTATTGTTATTATTAATAGGATGTTTGCGACTTACCTTTAGACACAGCTCATGTAAGAACCTCTTTACTACATGGCCATAGTTGCTCATCACTGTTAACTACATGGCCACAGTTGCACATAAGTCTTTACTACATGGCCATAGTTGCAAATAACTCTTTACTACATGGCTACAGTTACACATAATTCTTTACTATATGGCTACAGTTGCACATCACTCTTTACTATATGGCCACAGTTACACATCACTCTTTACTACATGGCCACAGTTGCACATATTTATTTACTACATGGCCACAGTTGCACATAACTCTTTACTACATGGCTACAGTTGCACATCACTCCTTACTACTTGGCCACAGTTGCACTCATTCGTTACTACATGGCCACACTTGCATATGACTCTTTACCAAATGGACACATTTGCATATAAAGATTCCATAGCCCTCGGTGTCTGAGAAAACAACTTTGACTGCCTTATTGAGGAGTAGCATTAAACACATGATCCTGCAGTGAGTCCTGCTACATTACTTAGATGAAAAGCCTTGACAATGTTAAATGCGTCAGTTACAAGGCAAGAATGTAAAAGGCACACATGTAGAGATATTGAAAAAAGATTAAATAGTATTTTGAAAATGACAGATGAATAAGACTTTAACTGAAGGATTAAAAAAAATATATATATTTTTGGATTGAGTTAATAAAATTCATTTGGAGGTGAGATTGGGGGGAGAGGGAGAGAATTCTTTTCTTTTTCTTTTTTTGCTTTGTCTTTGTTTTGGAGGGGAGAAGAAATTATAAATGTTATTAATAAGAAAATAAAGATAGGGTGTAAATAAGAAAATGCTGTGTAAAATGAGATTAAGGCGACATCTATGACGAACAACGTCAGGAATTTATTTGATCATTTACATTTGCATAATTTTTAAATTAAGATGCTGCGTGTGTGCTATCATTGAGTGGGAGATTGAATGTTGCTGGGGAGGAGGGGTAAGTGTTGTCAGAAGAGAGGGAGTATCTTCAGTTGGAAATTAAGTAAAAATTATATATATACAGGCAGTTCCTGGGTTATGTACAGGATAGGTTCTGTAGGTTTGTTCTGAAGTTAAATTTGTATGTAAGTCGGAACTTTATATTTTATAATTTTATAATTTTAATCTTTCCTCATAACTAAGACCCTCCAAAACCCTTATCATTTTTGTGGCTCTACTTTGAACCCTCTCCAGATCCAGGGCATCCTTTTTATGGACCGGTGCCCAGAACTGGACAGCATATTCCAGGTGAGGCTGAACCAATGCCTTGTATAGTGGTAATATTACATCCCTATCACGAGAGTCCATACCACTTTTGATAGATGACAAGATCCTACTGGCTTTAGAGGCAGCTGATTGACATTGCATGCTGTTATTATATTTATGATCTACTAGTACCCCCAGGTCCTTCTCAAAAAGGGACTCTCCCAGATTTACACCCCTAAGGACATATTTTGCCTTTGGATTATTAGCCCCCAGGTGCATAACCTTACATTTATCCATATTAAACCTCTTTTGCCAAGTGGATGACCAAACATTTAGTTTGTCCAAGTCACCCTGCAGCCTATGAACATCCTCCATAGACTGTATTATACTACACAGCTTGGTGTCATCTGCAAAAATAGACACAGTGCTATTAATTCCTACCTCTATATCATTAATAAATATATTAAATAGTAGTGGGCCAAGCACAGAACCCTGAGGTACACCACTCATAACTGGTGACCATTCTGAGTAGGAATCATTGACCACAACTCTCTGGATATCCTTCAACCAGTTCTCAATCCAATTGCAAATTATTCCTGCCAAACTAATAGCCCTAATTTTACCCATCGGGCGTCTATGAGGGACAGTGTCAAATGCCTTTGCAAAGTCCAAGAACACAATATCCACAGCTGCTCCTCCATCCAGGCACCTGCTCACCTCTTCATAGAAGCAGATAAGGTTAGTTTGACAACTTCTATTCTTAGTAACCCCATGCTGGCTGTCACTTATTATACAATTTGATGTCACATACTCCAGTATATAGTCTTTTACAAACCCTTCCAATATTTTCCCCACAATGGAAGTTAAGCTTACAGGTCTGCAATTTCCTGGCGAAGTTCTAGAGCCCTTTTTATATATTGGCACCACATTTGCCTTGCGCCAGTCACTTGGCACCACACCAGACATTACGGAATCCCTGAAGATTTTAGACAGCGGTACAGCAATAACAGAACTGTGTTCTTTAAGAACTCTGGGGTGTAACCCATCTGGTCCAGGAGCTTTGTACACATTGATTTTATTGAGCTATATTGAGCTATATAATTGGATCATGTCTACATTCAGCTAGTCTAGAATATTACAGGATGCATGACCGGTACTGCCTCCACCCACGTCAGAAGTTCTTTCTTCTATTGTATAAACAGAGCTAAAAAACCTATTAAGTATCTCTGCTTTCTCTCGGTCTCCAGTCACCGATGCTCCATTTTCAGAATAAAGGGGTCCAACCTGTTGTGACCCATTTTTTTTTTTTTTGCATTGATATACTTAAAAAATTTCTTGGGATTTGTTTTGCTATCTTTAGCCAGCTGTCTTTCATTTTGTATTTTGGCTGATTTGATTTCCTTCTTACAGATTTTGGTAAATTTTTATAAGTATTGAAAGCCTCAGGTGACCCGTCAGATTTATATTTTTTAAATGCCCTCTTTTTCTCATTAATTGCCCTTCTAACTGTAGCTGTAAGCCACACAGGGTGTAATCTAGCCCGTCTATACTTGTTACCTATAGGAATAAATTTAGAAGTATAAAAACCCAGGATAGATTTGAATTTCTCCCATTTAACATTAGTATCATCATGTGACTGTATCATACCAGTCTATATCCTGTATTGCAGCCCTGAATTTCTGGAAATTAGCCCTCTTAAAATTCAAAGTTTTCTATTTTCCCCCCTGTTTCTGCTTTTTACAGTTTAAGAGGAAAATAATTTCTTTATCAACTTTATCAATCTTCTTTATCAACTTTCTGCAGGATAATTTTATAGTGCAGCTTGTAGAAGATCCCACAAGAGGTGACGCATTGTTGGACCTTATGATTTCTAACAATTAGGAGATTGTCCAAAATGTCAGTGTTTGGGAACCCCTTGGGAACAGCGATCATAATTATTATGATCGCTGTTCCCAAGGGGTTCCCAAACACTGACATTTTGGACAATCTCCTCATTGTTAGAAATCATAAGGTCCAACAATGCGTCACCTCTTGTGGGATCTTCTACAAGCTGCACTATAAAATTATCCTGCAGAAAGTTGATAAAGAAGAGCCCTGACCCCAATTTATATTTGGAAAGTTAAAGTCTCCCATTATCACTACGGTCCCCTCCTGTGCAGCCCGCTCCATCTGTTTATATAGGTGACCCTCTATTTCCTCAGAGATGTTAGGGGGGTCTATAAATTACCATCAACATATAACAATCAAGCACCTTCTGTAATAGTGTGTACACTGGTCTAGTGTCACGGGCTCCCATTAACTATGGTCAGCAATCCATTCAAATAACACTAAGACCAACTGTGCAATCCAAACACTTTCTTTATATCAATCTTGTGACATTTCGGAGGTAATCCCTCTGAGGAAGGAGGGATTACCTCTGAAACGTCACAGGACCCACCGGGCGTTCGGCGTCTCAGTGGAGCCAGGATTCCACAGTGTGGACTTTTAAACGTGGACTTAAGCATATTGAGCCGGGAATTGGTGATGTATATATATGCCATTTATTGCCGTTGTCATCCAAGATTAATATAAAGAAAGTGTTTGGATTGCACAAATAATTAGTATTATTTGAATTGTCTATAAATTACACCAAAAATAGTTTTCTCAAAGCCCTCTTGGCTTTGAATTTCAACCCACAAAGTTTTAGCCTTCTCACACTCTTCTGAGACCACTGCCTAATTCTTAATCACTTTTAAGTCTCTTCTGACATACAGACATATACCACCTCCCCTCCTATTTGCCCCGTCTTTCCGAAAAAGTGTAAAACCTTGAATATTAACACCCCAATCATGCGATGCATCAAGCCATGTCTCTGCTACATCAACAACATCTAACTGTTCCTCTAATATCAGAGCCTCAAGCTCGCCCATTTTGCCCGTGATACTTCTGGCATTTGTGAACATACAGTTTAATTTTCCACAGTTGTTTATCTGATTTAAAGTGATTTTACTGGCACATATATCCTCACTACTGTTTTGTAGCTTGTGGATCTCCTTATCCACTGCCTTAGTCCCCCATACACCCCCACCTCACCACCCACCAACATAACCTGCCCCCTCTCTGACCTGTCTACCCCTTCAGTGTCTTCCTTTTCCTCCTCCCCCGATCCTAGTTTAAATACTCCGCCACCCCTGCTAGGATCTTCTCCCCCAGCACAGCAGCCCCCCTTCCATTTAGGTGCAAGTTATCTGTGGAAAACAGCTTGTACCCCAATGAAAAGTCATCCCAGTGCTCTAGGAACCCAAATCCCTCTGCCCTACACAGGATCTGAGCCATGCATTTAACTGCCTGAGCTCCCACTGTCTGCTCTGTGTAGCGCATGGCACTGGTAGTATTCTAGAGAATACTACCTTGGAGGTCCTTTCCTTAAGCTTTGAACCTAATTATTTAAAATTATTCTTCAGGCTCCTCCACCTATCATCTATTCTGTCATCGGTACCAACATGGACCACGACAGCTGGGTAATCCCCAGCCCCTCCCAGTAATTTATCCACCCTTTCCACCACATGCTGAACCCTGGCACCAGGGAGACAGCAAACCATTCGGTTGAGGCGGTCTTGGCGACAAATTATTCTATCCCTCTTCCTGATTATAAAGTCCCCTACAACCACTAGCTGCCTTGGCTTACCTGCACTCCCATCCACCCTACTACTAGCTGGGCTGCTCCCTCGGCTGTTAGGGAGAGCAGGATCCGCTAGGGCTACCATTTCTGACACTGACGTCCTTACATCATTGCACAATTTTGCAATTTTGCTTGGATGTTCAGACTCAGAGTTGGACTTTCTTTTCTTTGAACCCTTTCTACCCCCTCTATTTACAGTAACAGTAATTGGTGGCTTACTATATACATAGTCAGCCATCAATTGTGCAAGATCTCCCATTTAAAAAGATGAGAGAGGTGTGTAATTGACATCATAGGTAGACCTCAACTATGAAAGACAAAACGAGAAAACAAATCCAGAAAATCGCATTGTCTGATTTTTAAAGAAATTCTTTGCAAATTATGGTGGAAAATAAGTATTTGGTCAATAACAAAAGTTCAGCTCAATACTTTGTTATATATTCTTTGTTCTGTAAGTCTTCACAAGATTGTACGCATTGTTGCTGGTATGTTGACCCAATTCTTCATGCAGATCTCTTCTCATGAACAGTGATGTTTTGGGCTGTTGCTGGGCAATACAGATTTTCAAATCCCACCAAAGGTTTTCTATGGGGTTGAGACCGGCTAGGCTACTCCAGGACCTTGAAATAATTCTTATGCAGCCACTTCTTTGTTGCCCTGGTGGTGTGGCTTGGTATCATTGCCATGCTGAATAACAGAGCTACATTTTATCTTCAATGCCCTTGCTGCAAGGAGGTTTGCTCTTAAACTGTCATTATACATGGCCCCATCCATTTTTTCATGTACACAAATCAGTCATCCTGGTCTATTTGTGGAGAAACAGCCCCAAAGCATGTTGTTGCTGCCTCCATGCTTCACAGTAGGTCTGATGTTCTTTGGATGCAATTCTTCTCCAAACTCAACCAGTTGTGTTTCTACCAAACAGTTCTACTTTGTTTTCACCTGACCATAAGACATTGTCCCAGTACTCTCCAAATTTGGAACATCCAAATGCTCTATAGCAAACTTCAGACAGTTGATCCTGTGCTGCCTGTCTCGACCTCCTGCCTGTTGCCAACCACGATTCTGCCTCATGACTTTGTACCACGGCTTGGCCACCACCACCGGCAAAGTCGCACCTGTGGAGCCATCACTCGCGGTGGTAGAGTGGACCCACTTGCTCAGATCCTGACAATCACTTGGTCATAAGTATTCAGACCCTTTGCTGGGACACTCATATTTAGCTGTCCATTTCCTTCTGATCCTTCATTATATGGTCCTACTCCTTCAGCTGTGTTTAATTAAACTGACTAGACTTGAATAGGAAAGACACACACCTGTCTATATTAGACCTCACAGTACTTGTCAGAGTACATGAGAATCATAAGGTCTAACGAACTGCCCAAGAAGCTCAGAGACAGAGTTGTGGCAAGGCATACATCTGGCCAAGGTTACAAAAGAATTTCTGCAGCAGTCAAGGTTCCTAAAAACACAGTGGCCTCTAAAAACCTTTAATGGAAGAAGTTTTGGATGACCTCAATTCTACCTCAGTATATAGAAAAGAAAGTGAGCCACTAGGAATAGTTTTCTTAAAAAATTTTGTTTTATATACTTCTTATTCACAAGTTAGTTACAAAAATACAAACATGTCGAAAGGGTTTTTTCTTTTATCAATCATTTCTGAGGTATTACCTCTCAATATAGTCCTTTATCACATATAATTTGGGTTGCAAGCAATTCCCATTTTTACAAAAGAAGCAGATAGGAATAATTTGCTTGATCGCAAGAGTTTCCATAATCCCAAAGTGTTTAATGGGATCCCTAGGGGACAGTTCACACGCCTAAGACGCATTTGCGATAGGGATAGTGAATATGAAAAACATAAAGAAAGATTGATTAAGAAATTTGAAGTAAAAGGATATGATTATGTAAATTTAGTTAATACAGCAAACGAAGTGAGCAAACTAGATAACAAAGAACTACGCTTGATAAAACCCAAATGTAAAGAAAAGAAATGTCATATGTTTGTCTCGACATATGATAACCACGCTAACTTAGTTAGGAAAACAATATTAAAACAGTGGGACTTATTGAAATGCGATCAAAAATATAATAAGCTGTTTTTAGACCGTCCACGCTTTGTATATAAAAAAGGCAAATCCATAGCAAATCATATTGTAAGAGCGGACATAAAAAAGAAAAGACTGCCCAAACAAGAATTCTTGCGTCCGAGACATACTGGGACTTTCCCATGTCTCGCATGTCAGAATTGCAGTTCTATAATAAAAGGAGATAAGATCTCCCATCCAAGAAACGGGACTCCAACCCATATTAAAAGTAGATTTACCTGTGATAGCAAAAATGTAATCTATATGATCAAGTGCCCTTGCGGAAAAGCGTACATAGGACAAACATCTAGACAAATCAAAATCTGCATTAATGAACACAGGTCAGCCATTAAAAACTATGAAAAAAACTTAATAAAAACAACAAAAGAAGGGAAAGAAAAAGGAAAGAAACATTATGAAACGTCATTAGCTAGGCATTTCTTTGAATATAGACACAATGGGGCAGATTTATTAAGCTGCCTGAAAGTCAGAATATTTCTAGTTGCCCATGGCAACCAATCACAGCTCAGCTTTCACTTTACCAGTGCTCATGAATATTTTAAAGGAGAGCTGTGATTGGTTGCCATGGGCAACTAGAAATATTCTGACTTTCAGACACTTGATAAATCTACCCCAATGTGTCTGAATTGAAATGGACAGTGCTAGAGGAAGTCGAAGCATACGATAAGGAAAATATAAAAAGACGCCTACTCCAACGTGAAGTCCATTGGATATATAAGTTTGAAACGCTGAATCCGAATGGGATAAACGAAGAATGTAATTTTAATGTGTTTCTCTGATCGCTGTTAGTCCTTCACCCCTCCTCTCCTGTGTTTGGAGGGGTATGATAGCAGTTCACTTTTTCCATGCAAAATTTGAAAAAGAAAAAGAGAAAGGCTCTCTTTTGCATTGTTTGTTATATATATGTAGTAACTGTGCAATAATTGTAAATAGTTTACTGATAGATGAAAGTATATGCAATGAAATGCAAATGCAATGAAATGCAAATGCAATGTTCCGGCTATTTCCGTATAAATGTAAGAGAGAGGTAGAGATCCGCATGTCTGAGGAAGGAGGCGTGACCTCCGAAATGTCACAAGAATCATGCGAGTGTTTTTCTCTGCTAAGAAGTGACTGATGAAAAGACCTACTCCTCTGCTGAAACCCACCTGTGAGAAGTCTCTACAAAGCCACGGTACAGTGAAACTCTAAAAATGGGAATTGCTTGCAACCCAAATTATATGTGATAAAGGACTATATTGAGAGGTAATACCTCAGAAATGATTGATAAAAGAAAAAACCCTTTCGACATGTTTGTATTTTTGTAACTAACTTGTGAATAAGAAGTATATAAAACAAAATTTTTAAAGAAAACTATTCCTAGTGGCTCGCTTTCTTTTCTATATACTGCTGATTCTGGACATTCTAGGGAGTCTAGTGTGTTCCACTATTTTTGTAATTTTGTGCCAAACAATACTTGTATAAAAAACTCAACTCTACCTCAACCTGCCCATCCAGCCAAACTAAGCAATTGTGGGAGAAGAGCATTGCTGAGAGAACTAAAGAAAAACTTCACTTAGAAAATTAGGAACCAACATGGTAGGTGGTGCTCTTGAATAATTTTGGGTATCACTGAAGTAAAATACCCTAAGAAATGGTACAATCACTTGTAATCACCAACGTACAATTTGCTGATACACAATCAAAACCGTGTGTCCAATAAACTATTCCAATGATATTCCATGTTATAGTCTGCATTTTTCAATAAGGGGAGGGTTGCCAAGAACCACTGGAAACGGGTCGCTGTTTGTATATAGAGTCTGGTGGTGATGTACACCTGATACAGCAGGAGTTTTATGCTATAGCGCAGTGATGGCAAACCTTTTAGACACCGAGTGCCCAAACTACAACCAAAACCCACATATTTTTCGCAAAGTGCCGATGCAACAATTTAAACAGTAACTTATTACTTCCTGCTCCGTCACATGTTTAAATTGTATAGGCACCTGAGGACACCAATACAGTAGAAGGAAGAAGTAGAAGTTTGGATTATCATTGTAGCTTCCTTATAGGGTCCTGGGTCCTGCATGAGGCCTTGAGTCCTGTCTGGTGAACTCTGCGCTGGGGGGATGGCGCAGGTGCCCATAGAGAGGGCTCTGAGTGCCACCTCTGGCACCCGTGCCATAGGTTCGCCATCACTGCTATAGCGGATGCAAGTCTATCAAAATGACATCATCGCCAGTGGAGCTGTGACGGAACGGAAGCATCAGAGAGGATGAGTATTATTTTCTTACCCCAGAGCCATATATATATATAAGTCCATAACTCTTTTGAGAAATGTTATACTTGTTGCTGTATATACGTATTATGCTTGGTTATGCTTTTACACTAACTTGTAGGCCTCCTGTACATGAACATGTGCACATCACAGGACGCAAACAACAGATCTGTGGTCTGTTGTTTGAGGTCCTTATGTCATTGGCGTGCTAGGTTTTGCTCATGTGACAATGAAAGGAGAAGAGACTGCCACAAACATGGACAGGAATAGGACCTGCTCTGATTTTTGTGGCTTGGACAGATATATTATACACAGGGAAATGGAAAACTTCACTTAAGTTGTGAGGTATGATAGTGTCTCATGCATTGTTTTTTTTTTATTGCTGTCAGTCCTGTATTAGGTTCAGTGTGGTAGTGTGAACATAGCCTGACAAAGAGAAAAATGGAGATGTTCCTGACAACCAATCAGATTGCAGCTTGTAGTTTCACAGCGCTGGATAAAGCATGGGAGCTTTGATGTGATTGGTTATAATAACAGCGCGGTGTTCTCCTCATCCTCCAGCCGCCCCCGCTCTTGCCCTGTCCCGCCCCCCTGTGCTCCCCTCCCTCCCTCCTGTCAGTCAGCGGGTTGTGATGGTAACAGGAGCCGGCTGGTTGCAGCTCAGTGATCGCAGCATCCAGCACCAGGAGCGGGGACCACAAGCCGCCAGCAGCGGGACCAGCAGCCGCCCTTCTCCATGCCTCCTCCGTGCTCTCCCGCGCCGCTCCCCCATCTCCTCCTGCTCCTGCTCTCCGGGCTTCTTCTGGTCTCCTCGGATCTCCCCGGGGAACTGTGCGGAGGAGAAGCGTGCGACACACAGGTAATGGACGGTGAGGCAGGTGTGAACTGCTCTCTACACAGCACATACATGTACAGAGAGATAATACAATGTGCGGAGATTGTATACATTATCCTTCCATCTCTATCTATCTACATACATGTATAGGTCTATCTGATTATATCTTGTATCTATATGGCCATTCATATGTCCATCTATGTATCCATCCCTCCAATTATCTATGTGTCTGCCTCTAGCTATCTCATTGCTGTCATCACAATATACACAGTAGTCTATATTATAGATAAATACAGCTAAAAGCACAGAATTCACCAAATTGGATCTCCCCTGTCATGGACAGCAGTGAGGTAACCCCTATCTATCTATCTATCTATCTATCTATCTATCTATCTATCTATCAATCATCTATCTATCTATCTATCTATCTATCTATCAATCATCTATCTATCTATCTATCTATCTATCTATCTATCAATCATCTATCTATCTATCTATCTATCTATCAATCAATCACCTATCTATCTATCTATCTATCTATTATCTATCTATCTAACATCTATAAGTCTATATATCCATCCCTCCCATATTTATTTATTCTATGTTTCTTTCTGTCTATCCATCTTATATCTATAAGTCTATCTATTCAATCCATCCATCAATCCCATACCTATCCATCTTATATCTATCCATCCATCCAGCCAACCCATATCTATCTATTTTTGTCTATTTCTCTGTATCTATTTTCCTATCTATATATGATATATTGAATATGTATGTATATATTTATCCACTATTCACCTAATATAATCTCGTATCTATTTTTCCATATATCTATTTCACATTTATATTTCTTTATTTCGTTCTCTATATATATTTCCATCTCAATAAAATATATCTATCAACCTATCCAGCCATCTCTTATCTATCTATATCTCTTTTCATCGATGTCATACCTATCTATATTTATTATCTATCTTTATCATATTTTATTATCGGTCTATTATCTATCTCACCTATCCTTGTTTCTATCTTTCCTTCTTTGTTTCTATCCATCACAATAAGAGAATATTCTATGAACATATGGAGATATTTATAACAAAGTGCTTTCACCAGTCCCTACTTTCAATGATGTCATATGTCTGGTCGCATGGTTTGTATAGGGGCAGTTGTTATGACACCATATATAATATGTGACACTGTACAAGATTTGTGACATTGTACATAATGTGTTACACTGTACATGTGTAACATTGTTCATGATGTGTAACTTTGTACATGATGTGTGACACTGTATGTGATGTGTGACATTGTACATGATGTGTGACTGTATATGATGTATGACACTGTATATGATGTGTGACATTGTACATGATGTGTGACACTGTATGTGATGTGTGACATTGTACATGATGTGTGACACTGTATATGATGTGTGACACTGTACATGATGTGTGACACTGTTCATGATGTGTGACATTGTACATGATGTGTAACGTTGTACATGATGTGTGACACTGTACATGATTTGTGACACTGTATATGATGTGTGACATTGTACATGATGTGTGACACTGTATGTGATGTGTGACATTGTACATGATGTGTGACACTGTATATGATGTGTGACACTGTACATGATGTGTGACACTGTTCATGATGTGTGACATTGTACATGATGTGTAACGTTGTACATGATGTGTGACACTGTACATGATTTGTGACACTGTATATGATGTGTGACATTGTACATGATGTGTGACACTGTAAAAGATGTGTGACACTGTATATGATGTGTGACACTGTACATGATGTGTGACACTGTATATGATGTGTGACATTGTACATGATGTGTGACACTGTATATGATGTGTGACATTGTACATGATGTGTGACACTGTATATGATGTATGACACTGTATATGATGTGTGACACTGTACATGATGTGTGACATTGTACATGATGTGTGACACTGTACATGATGTGTGACACTGTATATGATGTGTGACACTGTATATGATGTGTGACATTGTACATGATGTGTGACTGTATATGATGTATGACACTGTATATGATGTGTGACACTGTACATGATGTGTGACATTGTACATGATGTGTGACACTGTACATGATGTGTGACACTGTATATGATGTGTGACACTGTATATGATGTGTGACATTGTACATGATGTGTGACTGTATATGATGTGCGACATTGTACATGATGTGTGACACTGTATATGATGTGTGACACTGTATATGATGTGTGACACTGTATATGATGTATGACACTGTACATGATGTGTGACACTGTATATGATGTGTGACACTGTACATGATGTGTGACACTGTATATGATGTATGACATTGTACATGATGTGTGACACTGTATATGATGTATGACACTGTATATGATGTGTGACATTGTACATGATGTGTGACACTGTATATGATGTATGACACTGTATATGATGTGTGACACTGTACATGATGTGTGACACTGTATTTGATGTGTGACACTGTATATGATGTGTGACACTGTATATGATGTGTGACATTGTACATGATGTGTGACACTGTACATGATGTGTGACACTGTATATGATGTGTGACACTGTATATGATGTGTGACATTGTACATGATGTGTGACACTGTACATGATGTGTGACACTGTATATGATGCGTGACACTGTATATGATGTGTAACGTTGTACATGTTGTGTGACATTGTACATGATGTGTGACACTGCATGATGTGTGACACTGTATATGATGTGTGACATTGTACAGGATGTGTGACATTGTATATGATGTGTGACACTGTATATGATGTGTGACATTGTACATGATGTGTGAAACTGTATATGATGTGTGACACTGTATATGATGTGTGACATTGTACATGATGTGTGACATTGTACATGATGTGTGACTGTATATGATGTATGACACTGTATATGATGTGTGACATTGTACATGATGTGTGACACTGTACATGATGTGTGACACTGTATATGATGTGTGACATTGTACATGATGTGTGACACTGTATATGATGTATGACACTGTACATGACGTGTGACACTGTATATGATGTGTGACACTGTATATGATGTGTGACATTGTACATGATGTGTGACACTGTATATGATGTGTGACACTTTATATGATGTGTGACATTGTACATGATGTGTGACACTGTATGTGATGTGTGACACTGTATATGATGTGTGACACTGTATATGATGTGTGACATTGTACATGATGTGTGAAACTGTATATGATGTGTGACACTGTATATGATGTGTGACATTGTACATGGTGTGTGACATTGTACATGATGTGTGACACTGTATATGATGCGTGACATTGTACATGATGTGTGACACTGTATGTGATGTGTGACACTGTATATGATGTGTGACACTGTATATGATGTGTGACATTGTACATGGTGTGTGACACTGTATATGATGTGTGACACTGTATATGATGTGTGACATTGTACATGATGTGTGACACTGTATGTGATGTGTGACACTGTATATGATGTGTGACACTGTATATGATGTGTGACATTGTACATGGTGTGTGACACTGTATATGATGTGTGACACTGTATATGATGTGTGACATTGTACATGGTGTGTGACATTGTACATGATATGTGACACTGTATATGATGTATGACACTGTACATGACGTGTGACACTGTATATGATGTGTGACACTGTATATGATGTGTGACATTGTACATGATGTGTGACACTGTATATGATGTGTGACACTGTATATGATGTGTGACACTGTATATGATGTGTGACATTGTACATGATGTGTGACACTGTATGTGATGTGTGACACTGTATATGATGTGTGACACTGTATATGATGTGTGACATTGTACATGATGTGTGACACTGTATATGATGTGTGACATTGTACATGATGTGTGACACTGTATATGATATGTGACACTGTACATGATGTGTGACACTGTATATGATGTGTGACATTGTACATGATGTGTGACATTGTACATGATGTGCGACATTGTACATGATGTGTGACATTGTACATGATGTGTGACATTGTACATGATGTGTGACACTGTATATGATGTGCGACATTGTACATGATGTGTGACATAGTGGCAGTGCCCCGCTGACATGTCAGGTGTAGATACAATGTATCCCCTATACGTTTCTCTCCTTGTAGATGACTCTTCCTTTGTCTCGCAGGTTGTGTTTTTGCCCTTGGGGCTGGTATATAATATATAGATTTGGTGATATTGATGGATATAAGAAGCTGTTGTTGCTGTGCAGGTTATGTTGCTGTGGTGCCTATTAGTCATTGTGCCCGTTAGATGATGTATTGGCTGCGCTGGGTATTGTGCCAGTGCTGAAAATACCCGTCACAATAACAGTTAATTTGTCACGTGGGTGAGATGTGTGAATGAATGGCTTAGTCATACACCTGTGATCGAATCGCACAAACCACATCATGGCTCACGTGTCGTGCTGCGCTGTGTCTCATATTGATGGACTCGGATGGTGCATGTAGGTCATTGAATTATATCGTCCTTCTACCTTGTTCTGAAGACACCGGAATCTAATGGCTGCTCTGCGCCGGCTAAACCCCAGTCAATAAAATTTTATATACAAGGAGATGGAAGCTCCTGGGCGCTCTCATCCTCAATTATCAGAGGCCCGGAAACTCAAAATGTGTTATGAGATTAATATGGAGCTTATTTTGGACCATAACAGCTTGTACATTAGGATACGGCTCACACAGTAGCGTATGTAACCCAAATAAATTCTACAAAACTGTGAGTGAGGCTTGTATTGGGGCTCGCACCCTGCTACAGCATGTAATACAGAGCTATCCCAACAGCTATGTTGCCGCTTATTGGACAGAAGGTCCACGTTTATCGGAAAGGTGCAGATTTACCCCATCTGTGTGATCCAATGTAGAGATCCTCCTCTGTACAAGGACTATATGGAAGGAACCCATCCCACAATCACTCTGCCTAGGAAACCTGTGTCTGATGGGCTCAGAGACCTAAACGAAGACCTGCCAACAGAATTTTACCGCTCACACCGTTTAGACCTGCTGGTAAAGGGTTAAAAGTCCTCCTTATATCACCTAATAGTATCTGCCACTGAGGGTAATTACTACTGATATGCAAATAAGTGAACAAAGAGTCACTTCTGTAGAGAAGAGTCATATTTTCTCCAGGTTTCCAGTGAACACCCCTCCTTTTTGACAGCTCTGTGTCTCTTCATAGCTCAGCCTTATCTCTGTACTGTGACTGTGACTATGTGTATTGTCCCTGTACTGTGACATCACTGTGTGTATTATATCAGTAATGTGACATCACTGTGTATATTATCCCTGTGTGTATTATATCAGTACTGTGACATCACTGTGTGTATTATCTCTGTACTGTGACATCACTGTGTATATTATCCCTGTGCTGTGACATCAATGTGTGTATTATATCAGTACTGTGACATCACTGTGTGTATTATCTCTGTACTGTGACATCACTGTGTGTACTATCCCTGTACTGTAACATCACTGTGTGTATTATCTCTGTACTGTGACATCACTGTGTGTACTATCCCTGTACTGTAACATCACTGTGTGTATTATATCAGTACTGTGACATCACTGTGTATATTATCCCTGTGCTGTGACATCAATGTGTGTATTATATCAGTACTGTGACATCACCGTGTGTACCATTCATGTACTGTGACATCACTGTGTGCATTATCCATGTACTGTGACATCACTGTGTGCATTATCCATGTACTGTGACATCACTGTGTGTATTATCCCTGTACAGTGACATCACTGTGTGTATTATAACAGTACTGTGATATCATTGTGTGTATACTCTCTGTACTGTGACATCGCTGTGTGCATTATCCATGTACTGTGACATCACTGTGTGCATTATCCATGTACTGTGACATCACTGTGTGTATTATCCATGTACTGTGACATCACTGTGTGCATTATCCATGTACTGTGACATCACTGTGTGTATTATCCATGTACTGTGACATCACTGTGTGTATTATCCCTGTACAGCGACATCACTGTGTGTATTATAACAGTACTGTGATATCATTGTGTGTATACTCTCTGTACTGTGACATCACTGTGTGCATTATCCATGTACTGTGACATCACTGTGTGCATTATCCATGTACTGTGACATCACTGTGTGTATTATCCATGTACTGTGACATCACTGTGTGCATTATCCCTGTACAGCGACATCACTGTGTGTATTATAACAGTACTGTGATATTATTGTGTGTATACTCTCTGTACTGTGACATCACTGTGTGTATTATCCATGTACTGTGACATCACTGTGTGCATTATCCCTGTACTGTGACATCACTGTGTGCATTATCCATGTACAGTGACATCACTGTGTGTATTATCCCTGTACTGTGACATCACTGTGTGTATTATCCCTGTACAGTGACATCACTGTGTGTATTATAACAGTACTGTTATATCATTGTGTGTACTATCCATGTACTTTGACAACACTGTGTGTAGTATCCATGTACAGTGACATCACTGTGTGTATTATCCCTGTACTGTGACATCACTGTGTGTATTATCCCTGTACTGTGACATCACTGTGTGTATTATCCCTGTACAGTGACATCACTGTGTGTATTATAACAGTACTGTTATATCATTGTGTGTACTATCCATGTACTTTGACAACACTGTGTGTAGTATCCATGTACAGTGACATCACTGTGTGTATTATCCATGTACAGTGACATCACATACTCACTCTACACCTTACGAGGTACACTCTCCTTTAACTAGTGGTCGCTGAGTATTGTGCTAAAGAATATGAAAATGAATGTGCTATTTTGTGGCTGTAGACTGGAGATTCAGGTCGCTGAAACCTGGTTTCTGTGATTTCCGGTGATGACGTGTTCTTAGACATTTATCAGCCAACATATTTGTATCCCATCTTCCATTGTACTTCTTTCTTGTGGAAACTTCCAACATCTTATAACTTGAGCTACTAGAGAGAAATGGAAAACATTGGAAAAATATGGAAAGAACACAGACATTGGGGCACATTTACTTACCCGGTCCCGTCACCCCGAGGTGCTTTGTCCGATGAGGATGAAGATCATCGCGATTCACTAAGATCGTGCGCCCGATATCCTGCTTCCCGCTCAGGTCCGCTGGAGTTCACCTTCTTCTTCCCGGTGTATGTAAGTGCATTGTCTTGCGACACAATTTGAATGCTAAATCCCGCACTTAGTCCGAATCAGTCGGGTTGTCCAACGGCCATTCCCCCTATTTGTGTTGCATGAAAGTCGGCAAAATCCAATCCCCAAAAACCCTTGTCAAATATGTCGCAAATCGGATATAGTCGGGAAACCCGGCGGAAATGCAGTGTGCAGACCCTTAGTAAATGTGCCCCATTGTGCCTCCTTTACTTACCCGGTCACTGGAGCTCACAGAAAGTGCATTGTCTGTCTATAATGCTGCGTACGACGATTCACTAAGATCGTGCGGCAGAAATCATGAATCTGTCGCTTCCCCGCTCAGCTCATCTTTTTGTGGTACATTTTAAACATAGGGTGGCGACACAATTTAAAAGTTAAATAGAGTGCATGGTCTGAATCAGTCCGATTGTGTGATGTCACGCCCCCTAATCTGTGAAGCATGCAAGCCAGCGCAGCTGCGCCACAAAAAGATCGCATGCGCCACAATCCCAGCGCAGACACTACTTAAATACCTGTGCAAGCCGTTTTAGCCCTGAAAAAGATGCACAGTCCGACAAAAGTGAACAGCGCGACCCTTAGTAAATGAGCCCCACTGTCTATTTCACCTGACGTTGATTTTGTTCAGTTTTCTGGAGGACGGTGCAGCCATCAGATGTGTTTCGCTCTCTTCCACCAGGACGTCACTTATCTCGATGCTTTCTTATTGAGCTCCTGCTATGTTCAGCGTGACTTGGAGGATGGAGGTCACAGCTGTGACAGTAACGTGATTGTCACTGTGATGTGATTCACTTTATCTGGAGTCCAGGCCGGATCAGAGAACTGCGGAATCTCATGGATCTGAAACGGTTAATATCCGTTTGGCGTCTTCGAATATAGTTTGCTTTTTGCAGAATTCCGAAGTTTTGGCTTTCGATCTCTATATCGGATATAGTTGGATTAATATAGACTTTGCCTTTTCAGCAATGGTTCACGTTTGATGAAAAGCTGATATATTCTTGTGTATCTAAAAAAATGAGTTATAAAAGAGGGTACGGAATTTACCTTCAATGGAATGTTATAGAAAAATCAAATGTAACCAGTACCAACCAGTTACCCACCCACTCTGTTCCAGCACCCCTGCATTGGGCGACCCCATTGGTCCTGCAGGCTCCACATACGTGATTAATATGACTACTGTAGCCAGATATTGGACCAGTAGTGGTGCTTAACTATAAGGCAGGTGACTATCAAGATCGAGATTGGCTGCGACAGTTACATAAATATGTACATGTACATAATCATAAACAACCACTGTATTTTTCGTACTATAAGGGGCACCGGATTATAAGGTGCACCATGAATAAATGCCGGCTAAAATATCTAGGTTCATATAAAAGGCGCACCGGATTATAAGGCGCACCTGATTGTATGGATGAATGACCAGCAGGTGGCAGACCTGTGCACAGTTCAAGGCAGCTGTTGTCTGTAAGTACGGTTCATATATAAGGTGCACTGGACTATAAGGTGCACCTTTGATTTCTGAGAAAATCTAAGGATATTTTGTGCGCCTTATAGTCCGAAAAATACGGTACATAGTATTTATAGGATGTGACCGTGGCAGTATGGTGGGGGGCACACTTGTAGTGGCCCTATGTTCTAGTACTTTACAGTTCTTTGTATATCAGTGAATTATCCTGAAGTCCAAATTACGTCAGGAACCCTGAAAAACCACATGGAAACTGGGACAGGAATAAACAAAAGAAAAGTTAGCATCTCCCGATACTTTGCCAAAGCATTGGCTCTATTGGGCCGGTATTGTTGGGTGGCATTGGACACTCTGCAGCCAATCAGTAGCATCACCCCATCCAGTAGCGCTGAAGAACCAAAACCCAATGGGGCAGATTTATCAAGCTGTCTAAAAGTAAGAACATTCTCAGTTGTCCCTGGCAACCCATTACAGCTCAGCTTTCATTTTACCAGTGCTCATAAATATTTTTAAGGGGAGCTGTGATTCTTACTTTTAGACAGCTTGATAAATCTGCCCCATTGTTACTGGGAGCTGGAACAGGGTAAGTAGACTTCTATTTGCTTCTCCTTGCCTCAACCCTTTTGGGGGGTTTATCAGGATTCTTGAAAAAACATTTCAAAAGCAAATTTCTTTTAATGAATTCCTATTATGTCACATGTTTTTACTTTCTGGTTGTAATTTCCTTTTATTTTACATTCTGTATGTGTATGGGGCGGCCATCTTTCCTGAGACAATGACAACAGCATTTAGATATTTGCTTTACAGCAGCCACATACACACCCATGGATAGGTCATTCACAGTATAGTGAGCTGGAAACCCCTTTCAAATGTCCGAATTTTTACCATTGAGGGTTTTCTAAGTGTGACGATATGCAAAGCCATAAGAAAAGATGCTACAGAATTGGATTTTTCACTAGAACAGAGGTATCGTCAGTCGTGGGGGCAGATCTTCTATCATTACTATGATATGAGTTGTATCCAGTACACACAGTTATGTACGAGGTAGGTTCTGTCGGTTTGTTCTTAAGATGAATTTGTATGTAAGTCAGAACTGTATATTTTATAATTGTAACCCCAGACAAATTTTTTTGGATTTTATAAATGTTGGATTAACAATAAAGCTTCATTGCAGACACATGTGATAACTGTTACAGCTGATTATTGTAGCCCATGGCTAAAGTACAGAAAATTCCCAACATCCAGAGGTCCGTTTGTA
This sequence comes from Engystomops pustulosus, assembly GCF_040894005.1. Lineage (NCBI taxonomy): Eukaryota > Metazoa > Chordata > Amphibia > Anura > Leptodactylidae > Engystomops > Engystomops pustulosus. The sequence continues at coordinate 187,816,241 of NC_092413.1, read as the reverse complement.
ACTAGGGGTCGTCTGTAAGTCTGTTGTTCTTAAGTAAGGGACCTCCTGTACATGGAAGAGATTGGTTCTGCAAAGTGTACAACCTACTATAGTAGACATCTGCGCCTGTCTGGTGCTGAAGCAGTTAAATCTATTATTGTCATTAAGAATTCTGCTGACCTTGATGATTGTCTATAGGATCCCGGGTTCTGTCTATTTATAGAACGTTCCGGCTTTCTGGAAAAGCTGCCCGGTACAGTTAGGTTTCAGTCTCAGATGTGGGAGATGAAAGGTAGATCTTACAGGGGTAGCTGGGGAGTAGAGCACTTCCCCGGGAGATGGGGGGATATCGCCGGCTTTTATCCGTGTCAGTGTAGTACAGACGTAGAGACTTGATTATACTCCGTCTTTTAAGTCAACTCCAGCGAGGCCTTGTGACGGGAACTAACAAGCCGCTGTTATTATTTGCCTGGCCCACGCCGATTTCACATATCTAGAGACAAGGCCAGCAGCGGGCACGGCTATGCTATCAAGACACGGCGTCTTTTCATGCCCCAACCTAGAGAAATCGTATTAATAAGCGCAGTCTGACGCGGTTTAGATTGCTCCTTCCTTTCATTCTCCCTTCCTCCTTATTTCTGCTCTGAGTTTTTCTTATTGATTGAACGTCCTCCTCCCACCGTCTCTCATCACGTCTCCGGAGGAAGCCGTCACCCTGATCATCCCTACGTAACTTGGCGTCATTACATCTAATGTTACTTTCATACAATACAAGCAATAATGAGTTCTCATAACCATAATTGCCATATTCATATATAATGAAAAGAGCATAGTTGGAAAATAAAAATCTTTCTTTTTACAATGATCTTGCAGAATTTTAGCCGCTTGCTGAGCTTTTCTTAAGTGCGAGGTTGGAGCTATAACATTTCAATAGAAGAATATGGAACTATAACCATTGCCGCTACAGAAGCCACTGTTGCATTTGAGGGTTATGAGAACTCTGGACCAGTCATGAGCTATAGGAAGTGCTCCCATGACCCTCGAGGTTCAGCTTGATGGTTGTCCTAAGCACAACCATACATTTAAAGGAAATCCACCATCAAAATCCAGCATGATAAACCAGGGATCTTACTCATAGATCCAGGCACCGTGACTTCTTATTTTTTTGTTATCAATGGCCTCCGTCTTTCTAAAGTCAACTTTAAAAATTATGCTAATGAGGGCTCTGGGGGTGTTACCAGAGTCCCTCTGTTCTGTAGTTTCCCAGGCTGTTACACTTTCTCATCCAACTTCCTTCTCCTTCGGGCACTTTCCCCCACCCTCTGCCTGATGTAATCTCGCACAGTGGGAGGGGGAGTGCTTCTACTCAGTGTAACAGCCTGTGGCCATGACCCCTGGAGTGATCTATAATAGATGGAGTCCCTTATTCCCTGTGGAACAGCCACCCCAAACTATAATCATGATTACAGCAGGGACTCCTTGTATGATATATGACTATACAGGCAGTCCCCAGGTTACATACAAGATAGGTTCCATAAGTTTGTTCTTAAGTTGAATTTGTATGTAAGTCAGAATTGTATATTTTATAATTTTAGCTCCAGACATTTTTTTTTGGCTCCAGTGACAATTGGATTTTAACATTTTTTGCTGTAATGGGACCAGGGATTATCAATAAATCTTCATTACAGACACCTTACAGCTGATCATTGCAGTCTGGGACTATAGTAAAGCACCCAGAGAGCTTCACCAGAGGTCACAGTGGGCAGAAAGGTCCGTCTATAACTAGGGGTTGTCTGTAAGTCGGGTGTCCTTAAGTAGTGGACCGCCTGTAGAGCATGGAATCCGGTCCTCTGCACTGTGGTTGGTCCTTAAAATCTGGGCATTACATGGAGTGACCACAGTCATCTGCTTGCCACATTGTGCATCCATTGGTCTGACAAGGATGGACGATATTTTAGCCGTGCACGATTATCTTATGGTAGTCACTATGTAAGCTGTCACCTTAAAGGGGCATTCTCATCTGGGCATACACATTCAATTTAATTAATCTGCCATATAAATATAAAAAATTTACCTGTGTGAAGATAATTTCTCATAAATGTAGTCATATGGTCCCTTAGAAACAAGACTGTGTCCTTAGACACGTCCACCTCTGCTGGAGGGTTTGCACAAAGACACAAAGGGGCTTATTTACTAAGGGTCACAGATCGCACTTTCGCCGGACTGTTCATGGTTTTTGGGATTTGCGCAGCTTTGACAAGTATTTTGCAGGGGATTGTGTCGCACATGATCGGATTTTGGCTTTTATGCAACAGAAATAGGGGGGTGGGCTGTCGGACGATCTGACGGATTCGGACTGAGTGCGGAATTTGACTATTAAATTGGGTCTCGAAACAATTCGCTTACATGCACCGGGAAGAAGAAGGTGAACTCCGACAGACCTGAACGGGGAGCGACACATGCAGGATATTGCGTGCACAATTGTAGTGAATCGCGGCACAGTGCATGATCGTGGGAACAATGCACTTTCGGTGAACTCCTCGGACAGGTAAGTAAATGAGCCCCAAAATGTTTTCTGTAAAATCAAATGTCTGGGAGTTTCTGCAGATCCTACAGCCATCCTGTGGTAATGATTGCTGAAGCCAGGTGGTTGGGCAGGATTCTATAGCGCATGTTTGGCCACCGCTGCCAGAGTGTGAGGTGGTCGTATCCAAGGAAGCTATCTTATTTCTAAGGGACAACATGGCGACATTTATGAGAAATTATCACACAGGGACATTTTTTTTAATAACATCCAATTGAAGAAATGTTTACATATGGCAAATGAATTAAATTAAATGTGAATACCCAGATGGGAATACCCCTTTAAGCACGGTGGCCGACATTTACAAAAAACAACGCAATATGTGCAGGATTCAGGATTTCTGGTGCATGTTCTCCATGAATCTGGAGATCCCTACTCTGCTCCGGCAGAGTGTACCAAAGTTTTTGGTGCTCCTTTAACACGGGGCGTGTCCCCTACAGTGCAGAAATTTGTGTTGCAAGAAGAAAAGTGCAGCCGCGACACAAAAGGGTTGCGTGTGACACAAAAGTGGCGCGGACACTTCTTACATACCTGTGCAAGCAGTTTCCATTGAAAAGAACATGCAAAGTCCACTAGAAAACTGGTGCAAGGACCTTAAAGGGAACCTGTCACCAGGAGACCCATTTTTAGCACTCCCCCAGTCCCCACAGAGCATAGTACATACACTGTCAAAGTATTTTTGTATGAAAAATAGCTTTTACAGAAAAAAAGATATGTTATATTGTACCTTTCATTAGCATCTGCTGTGTGACTAGGGAGTTGCCAAATGGGAGGGTCTGGAAAGGAGCATTTCCCCCCACCCTTGGGAAACATGTGACCTTTTCAAATATATGAATAACTCCCCTCACTCGGGATTGGCTGTAGAGGAGCAGGGGGCGTCGCTAAGCCAAGTGATGGGTGTTTTCATATTTTTGAAAAGGTCACATGGAGAAGCTGTTCGCCAAGGGTGGGGGGGGGGGGCTGCTCCTTTCCAGCCCCTCCCAAAAGGCAACTGCCTAGTCACACGGCAGATACTAATGAAAGGTACAATATAACATATCTTTTTTTCTGTAAAACCAATTTTTAACACAAAAACACTTTGGCAGCGTATGTACTATGCTCTGTGGGGACTGCGGGAGTGCTAAAAATTGGTCTCCTGGTGACAGGTTCCCTTTAATAAATGTGGGCCTGGGTCTTTTTGTAGCGGATATTCAGGTGGAATCTGCCTCTCTATTATTTCAATGGTTGTTTTGCAATTGCTAAAAATTGTATGATATGCCTCAGCTGCCACATTGTAAGACAATGCATTCAGTTCACCCCTACAATTAATCGAATGGAAACCAATGAACATACAAGATGGTTCCTTCCCGCGCCTTTGTGTGCGTCTTTCATCATGCTCACCGCTGTGAGAGGCGTACTCTTTGGATGCCTAATAGTTTGCATTTTGTACTTGTTTTTCCCTCTGCGATACGTCTGCAAGAGTAATTGCACATGACTTATTTTTAATTACAATCTAATGGAAATGGCAATTTAACGAAACCCAGGCGGGAGCGGGAGACGTTGCGCATCTCCTTGGAATAAGTGTTTTGGGGCTGTCTCTGATTAGTTGTGACAGTGCGGCGGAGTGAAGAGATGTAATTTCCCACCTGTTTTGTGACAATCGCTCAGATAACACAATGAGGATTATTTTAGACACAAAGCTTTGTTCCCTGCCTTAATATACAGAGAACATCGTCTGATGGAGAAATGTAGAAATATCATGGCACACGTGTCATTCAGGAGAATGACTGTTATGGCTTTGTACATCATTCTGGGTTTATTCCTGAAAAGAATTCCCCTATTCATATTTTCCTGATATATTTGGAGCTGTTTAGCTCCTTAAAGACAAAACTATTTTGGGTCTGCAACCTGAAAACCATGACCATATGTATATTTCTATTTATATAGCAATGTGAGGACTTATTTTTGCAAGATTTGCTATATTTTTAATGGCTTTATTCTTGGAAATGTAAAATTTTTAATGTTTAGTCATTTTTTGGTGAAATAAATAGCTATTTTTATGAAACTTATAATGTATCATAAATAACACGACAAACCATTATTGTCTATCAACAGACAGGGACAGCGGCGTAACTACAGTTATAGCAGTCATAGCAGCTGCTATGGGGCCTACAGTGTCAGGGGGCCCCGGCATCCTGCCTGACACACAGCTGTATCAGCAGTTAAGAAATTTTGGGGGATGGAGAGGGGTATATGTGTATATATGCTGTATGACTGTGTGTGTGTATATGTGATGTGTATATGCTGTATGTTTGTGTATATATAGTATGTGTATATGCTGTTTGTGTGGTGTGTGTATATACACTGTATGTGTTTTTATTTGATGTATGTCTGTATATGGTATAGTTTGTGTGTGTGTTTGCTGTATGTGTTTATATGTGATATATACACTCACCGGCCACTTTATTAGGTACACCATGCTAGTAACGGGTTGGACCCCCTTTTGCCTTCAGAACTGCCTCAATTCTTCGTGGCATAGATTCAACAAGGTGTTGGAAGCTCCTCAGAGATTTTGGTCCATATTGACATGATGGCATCACACAGTTGCCGCAGATTTGTCGGCTGCACATCCATGATGCGAATCTCCCGTTCCACCACATCCCAAAGATGCTCTATTGGATTGAGATCTGGTGACTGTGGAGGCCATTTTAGTACAGTGAACTCATTGTCATGTTCAAGAAACCAGTCTGAGATGATTCCAGCTTTATGACATGGCGCATTATCCTGCTGAAAGTAGCCATCAGATGTTGGGTACATTGTGGTCATAAAGGGATGGACATGGTCAGCAACAATACTCAGGTAGGCTGTGGTGTTGCAACGATGCTCAATTGGTACCAAGGGGCCCAAAGAGTGCCAAGAAAATATTCCCCACACCATGACACCACCACCACCACCAGCCTGAACCGTTGATACAAGGCAGGATGGATCCATGCTTTCATGTTGTTGACACCAAATTCTCACCCTACCATCCGAATGTGGCAGCAGAAATCGAGACTCATCAGACCAGGCAACGTTTTTCCAATCTTCTACTGTCCAATTTCGATGAGCTTGTGCAAATTGTAGCCTCAGTTTCCTGTTCTTAGCTGAAAGGAGTGGCACCCGATGTGGTCTTCTGCTGCTGTAGCCCTTCTGCCTCAAAGTTCGACGTACTGTGCGTTCAGAGATGCTCTTCTGCCTACCTTGGTTGTAACGGGTGGCGATTTGAGTCACTGTTGCCTTTCTATCAGCTCGAACCAGTCTGCCCATTCTCCTCTGACCTCTGGCATCAACAAGGCATTTCCGCCCACAGAACTGCCGCTCACTGGATGTTTTTCTTTTTCGGACCATTCTCTGTAAACCCTAGAGATGGTTGGGCGTGAAAATCCCAGTAGATCAGCAGTTTCTGAAATACTCAGACCAGCCCTTCTGGCACCAACAACCATGCCACGTTCAAAGGCCTCAAATCACCTTTCTTCCCCATACTGATGCTCGGTTTGAACTGCAGGAGATTGTCTTGATCATGTCTACATGCCTAAATGCACTGAGTTGCCGCCATGTGATTGGCTGATTAGAAATTAAGTGTTAACGAGCAGTTGGACAGGTGTACCTAATAAAGTGGCTGGTGAGTGTATATGCTCTATATGTGTGTGCATATGTAATGTGTATATATTATACGTGTGTATTTGACGTGTAAAGACTGTGGGTGTGTATCAGAAGTATATATACGGTCTGTGTGTATAAGATGTGTGTATACTGTATGTATAAGTGAATATAAATCTGCATAATTGTGTGTGTGAGTGTATAAATGTGTGTGTGTAAGATTATTAAAAAATGTGCAGTGAAGAACTCAGGTGTATGTATATAAGTATATAAATGGTTTGTATATATCCCTCACTCCCATAAAATTGACCGAAACCCTCATCCTCTAGATATTCTGTTCTTGTGATCTTTTGTGGATAGAAGATAACTTGCTTACTTGGTACAACCTCTTTAGTTTTGCCACTTAACAGAATCAAAGTGAATGAACAAAAGAGAAACATAAATTGTTAATATCTGGCGTCTTCTAGGTACACATGTACACAGCTTTTGTACTCGGCAGGTAGGTTGTTCCAAACATCTTTGAGAACAAACCACAGATCTTGTGTGAATTAAGGCTTGGTCAAATCCTGCTGCCTCTTTATGTAATCTCTTCTAGCACCTCTGTACTATACAGCAGCGTCCATAGTTTTGTCTCTTCTCTTTATACATTCTCTCTTCTTTACATCCTCTCTTTACCCAATACTGTTATTTTCTTTGTGTTCTTCCCTATCTGACCTTCTCTTTAATAATAACTATCGTGATGTATATAGCACCATCATATTCTGTAGCACTTCACAGATTATGGGGGGACATATACAAACAAAATAAGATAGGCCCTGTTTAGGAACAAGCTCTAGTAGGAACGAGCTTATATTCAGCAATGTATATGTTATGCAAATGTTTACATTTACATATAGGGATATGGGTGCTCTGTATATTACATATATGAAGCAGGGGAGCTACACAGTACGTGCCTACGGCTGGAAAGCTTTGCTCCGAAAGCAATGATCATAGCCATTCCTAAAGAGGTTGAATTGTGATCGTTTGTTAGCTCAAGTGAAATACACTAATAATAAATCCGTATACCAATTCATGCCGAAAAACATCTCCCCTGTGATCTCTGTCAAATGCAGAGTTGAAACGTTTCCTATGGCGGCGCAAGCAAATCCGGAGGTTTTACAGGCACATCCTGAGATCTGACAATGATATTTCATTACTCTGAAGATGAGCACAGGCAATCCGTGGATAGGAAAATGTTACCCCAGATAGAACAGATCTTATTGATGGCAGCCAAGAAATGTATTAGGACTAAGCAGAGTTATTTACGGCCCGACGAGACACATCTGTTACACGTACAGAAAAGAGTCGTAGGGGAGGCGGAAAGATGGGAAGTAGCAAAATGTAACGGAAAATGGGCAAAAACATTATTTAAGGTACTCGGTGCAGTCTTGTAGTCAGATTCTTTGTAGTTTTTTTTACAATTTTTTCCTATTCACGTGAATGGGGCGTGCAAAACAAATGGCAAGAAAGTACTACTACAGCAGGGCTCCGATATAACCACACACATGGATGCTCCAATGGGTTCATGTCCACGGCTGTAGGTTCCACCATCCCGAGCTACTGCCAGAGTCATAAAATATAGAGCAGGTCCTATTCCTGCTGCAGTTTGCACCTCTGGCAGTTGTTTTCTATTGTCATGGGTGCATGGCCATTGTTTGCGCCCAAAGAACTTCATAGATCTTGTGCAGGAAGCCTCATGGGGATTGTCTTAGCAGGCCTCCTTTTCAGGCTTACGGAGATGCACGTGTAACTCATAAGGCTTTTGGTTTGAATTTGTTGCTGATCCTTTTGCTGCTCAGTTAATATTTCATGTCTTCCCTTTAAGGGGTTGTACGGCCACTCACAGGAAAAATCAAGTTTTCTACTATCCATAGGATATGGGGATAGCTTGCTGGTTGGTGGGGGTTTGGGTCTAAAGTAGGACTCCACAGTCTGATACGACTCTGTAACAACTGTGTCAGCGTCATATTCGGTCCATGGTGTGTGTCTGAGGAGGTGCTGATTTTATTTCTGTGTCTCGCATAGCATGAGCATGGGTTTACTTGCTGTGCTGCTTGATTGTTTCTTTCCTGCAGCTTAGGTTTGGACCAGCATTAGTTAACCCATGGTGATTGCCAAGCTTCTCACTCCTCACCTGCTCTGTGCTGTCTGGATCTCTAAACTTTGGCCTACTTGCTATTGGGGATGGGTCTTTGAGATGACATAAATACATTCCACCTACTCTTCAAGAGTATTCTTATTAGCTCCATACCTTCCTTATGACCTGTGTTCTTGACTTCTATTTTCCTGACTTTATCTTGTTTTTCTAACCTTTCTCCTGTCCAGTGATTTTGTACCGCGCTGCCAGCTCTGTCGACTTCTTTTATCTATTTTGTTGGTTTCTTGTGTTCATGCTTTGCACTTTGGCTTAGGGAAGGGACTACATTCTAGTTGTCCCACATCACCTAGAGACCAAGTGCCATCACAGAAATTTAATTAGTGATTTACACTCCTTGCTTTGTCACAGCTTTCATTGATACCAGCACCTGAGGACACCAATAAAGCAAAAAATAGAAGAAATTTGGATGATCATTTTAGCTTCCCTCCAGGGTCCCATAAACAGGAAGAATTGTCAGGGCCGGAGCAAGAGCTACAATGATAATCCAGGTCTGTCCACACCTTCCCACTCCTCCAGTAGTCCCAGGTAGAGCTGTCACTTTAAAATAGCAAGTCCTGGGCCATCTAGGACCGAAGAAAGATACCTGAGTCATCTCTGGTGATGACCTGGGTGCCCACAGAAAGGGCTCTGAGTGCCACCTCTGGCACCCATGCCATAGGTTCGCCACCACTGACCTAGGGTGAGACAAGTATGTAGGGACTTTGGTGGGTTCAGTGTCAGGGCTCACTGTCTTCTGTGTTCCTGTGTCTGCTGCCCGGATTACAGACTATTATCTATAGTGATAAATCTGGTGCAGCATAAGACTGTCTAGTCTGCATTGGTCTTTCCCCCAATGTGAATAGAACTGTAGTGTATATAATATTTTATAACTATTTGTATACTCTACTGGAGTTGTAATGTAGTGTCATGATCCTGCCTCCCCTCCATCCTCTGAAGGTCAGTATATAAAGTATAAATCACACGTCATGTTATATCAGGAATAGCAGTGACACAGATTGATGGCCTTCCCTGTACAGTCCTGAGGAGGTTTACATGTAACAGTACAGTCAGCTCTTTTACGTCTCTCACAGTCAGCAGTTCACGCATGTTCCTTCCCTCACAGCTAAAAAGCTTGTATGTTTTTGCAAACCTAGCATCCCAAATCCCAAATATTGCAACTAAAATATGAAGGCGTTGCATCTTGAGAGGCGACGTCTTCAATCTTCCTCAAGGCCTTTGCCAATTGGAGATTGATGTCTGATACTTTATTACGTGACAGCGAGGTTACAACGCCTCCAGTGTAAATCCTGAAGTATGGAGCCTATTTGGACGCTACAGGCCGCCATAAACGGCCATCTGTAACCTGCAGACTGACAGGGACTCGGAGATCATATGGTGGTTAATTTCGTGTTTCTGTCTCGAAAAATAACATATATTACACAGTTTTGTGTTTGTCTAGTGCTTGTATCTTGTTATTTTACAACAGATGCACCACGATTGACCACACTATAAAGAGACTTTACTTCTGGTGAATAAAATTTATTAGAATAAATGAATAAAAGGAATCAAGTGCCATGTGTTGTTGTTGTTGTGGATGCCGGTACCTCCAGGTTATGTTGCTTCTACAAGCAGAAACAAATTAGCCACAGATTCCCATTGAACTGATGGTTTATGATTCATATCTATGTCTCAGTGTACACCAGGTACCAGCACAAGACTCTCCGATGTGTCTCAGACAATGGGTAAACATCTATGAAATATTCAGGCCTTGTAGTAGTCATTTACCTTTCCTATGCAGATCTGCTGCAGGGATTCATTATATAGCGTCTGGGTAATGAAATATTTAGTAATGTATATGCTACAATGATTCTCCACAACTTGCTGAGCTTTCAGTGCAAGGCGATGTGTAAAGGCCTGGAAAATATGTGACTTTAATATTATACAGTCTGTACATGAGTCCTGCAGAGTTCCCTGCAGTCTGCAAAATCTTTAATGATATCACATTTTTATTAAAAAAAAAAAATCATAAAGCCCCGATGCAGAGTTTACTTAATAAGCCGCCCGTCTAATGTAAGTGATGTTCCCTTTGTCTCCTATATTATGTAACTGCAGTCGGCTTGTTTTCTCCACTGTATATTACTACACTGCGTTATGTATTATTGCTTTCTGATGGCACAAGATGAAGCATGTGTCTATCCTAATGCAGGACGACATTACTTGTAAGTGAGTAGTATCCAGCAGGACCTATTGCTGATGTCCGTGGAGAAATGTTGCCCGACATAAGCACATTTTCCTAATTCTGAACCTGCATCTTTTGCATGTACAAATGTCTCCACTTTGTCACAAATATTTAGCTAGAATTCTGCAATGATCGTTTGTTTTTGTGATCTGTGGGGGTCCCAGCACTGAGACCCTCACTGATCAGCAAATTATGCCCTATCCCGTGAATAGGGCCTAACTTTTGTTCGTGTGCAAACCCCTTTAAAGGACATCTACCACCAGCATGAAGGATTGTAAACCAAGCACACGGACATACTGGTGTGTGCCGCCTCTGGTAGGTTCCACTATTCTTTAAGCTTCCAATGCCCTTTTTTTTTTAAGTAAAAAGGCTTTAATAATTATGCAAATGAGCCTTAGGGGCTCCAAGCTCAATTAACACATTAAGACAAGGAGCCCTGAGCCCCTCAGGCTCATTTGCATAATTTAAAAGCCAGGGAATAAGAAGCTAAGAGTGCAGATCCTGCCAGAGGGGGCCCACACCAGTATTGTCAGTGTGTTTGGTTTGTAAACCCTTTTAAACAGCCTTTGCAGGATTTGTTTGGTTACTAACTCCAGCTACGGAGATTGGTCTCCCTCCATGGTCGGCTTCGGATGGTTCGGAAAAGCAAAGTTTATTCTATTCTTCTTTGGCTCCTTCATTATTGGAGGGGGTCCAAGAGTTTGTCCCAGTAATAAAGTGATGCATATAGCACTGATTTACCATCACTTTATACGGTGGGAATTGCCCTTTAACATGGTCTCGTAACTTTAATTACTTGAGCTTCCAGAAACATTATTTTTCAGAATTGCCCAACCTTGTAAATTGCCTGAGACACCTCACTGCAGGCACATCCCCGGCCGTGTGCTGGATGTCAGAATTATGTATCCCATGCCTCTACCTCTCATCTTCTGCAAGCATTTAATGAGTCGGGAGATTGTTTTAGACGTCAAAATAAGCATCTGAAGAATGTACTAATCTTCTTAAAAAATAAATGAGTGGCCTGTTCCGAAAACGCGGAAACCCCTCAGAGCTGTGTATGTAATGAAAATGAACCGCTGTTTTTACAAGCCTCTGACAAGTTATCAGATGCATGGATGTCATGTGGGAGCCATGGTAGACCAGCGCTGGGATAGACATGATAAATTAGTAATGTCCTTCACACTGTGGATGGGGATTATCTCGCCAAGAACAATACTGGAATATACTGACAGGTCGTACCAAAAACCTAAAAGAGCATGTTCAAACTGGGTCACAGTAGGCAGTCACAGCCCGTAGGGGTCAGCAGTGAGCACTACTAGGATAAAGAACGGACATATACAAAATATATAGTTCTGGCAAATATGACAATGTGAGAATCCGAAACTAAGTCAGAAGGGCTCTGGGGGGAGTGGGGTGTTACCAGGGCCCCTCCATGTTGTAGCTGCACAGGCTGTTAGACTTCCCTGTTCTTCCCTCTCTACTGCAGTGAGATAACATTAGGCAGAGGGAGGGGGAAATTCAGAGGGACTAGGGGGAGACATCTTAACAGCCTATGAATCTGCAGCATGGATGGTCTCTGGTTACACCCCACAGAGCCCTTCAGACTCATTAGCATAATTGTAAATATATATAGTTGTTTTTAGAAGGAAGGAGGCCATATATAACAAATATAAGCAGATTACCATAGTCACGGGGCCTGGATCTATGAGTAAGTGCCCCTGGTTATCCATACTTGATTTTGATGGTAGATTTCAAAGACGCATCACTCCCAGCAGCCGTGACCAAAATAACCTGCCTGAAAGAGAGAATATGTGCTAGAATTGTGCTACAACTTTAGAATATGTTCAGAGAATCGGTGAGGTATGTGTCCGACAGATTGAATGAACTTGAAAATATAAAGAAAAATCTCTTATTTTACAACAGAGCACCACGACCATTCATGGCTTGCCAGGCACAGATCCACACATGTTCTGGTGGCTGAGCATTGTATTGCATATTGATTTGAGCTGCAACACTATGAACAGAGCTGGGCCTGGTAAATATTCAAATAGATGTGACCCTTCATTCAGCGGATTAGTCCTCTTAAGAGATGGACCCCCTCTGACATTACTTGTTCACACAAGGCAGTAGACAAATTCTAACTGCTGGAGGGGAGGAGCTGCTGCTCCCTGCTCACTCTGAAGGAGGTCATGTGACACTCTTCTTGTGTGGTTAGCAGGAGAGCTGTGTCTGTGCAATTATAGATGCATAAGTCTCTTGCAAAGAATAGTGAGGTAGAAGGGATTCCCTATTCCGTATATATGTCCATCCACCCCAGTCTGTGATTCTGTAGAACTTCTCTCTCTGCACCTAATGCTGCGTCATACATTCCTCTCTGAAAACCTACCCCCAGCCTTCACGCTCTGGGCACTATCTTCACAGCAGGGAAGCTGTTAAGTCTTAGTGCTCACAAATCACATATCACATACACTTCATGCAACTATTTCACTGCATCTACTAATTATTCAATGCTATATATTCCTTCTTGTGTCAGCTGTCCAGCTGCCAGGCTAGTCACTATATAGATCCTGTAAGGACAGAGTTAAGTGGATTTACTTGTAGAAATCTTACTGGATTTGCAGTTAGTTCAGTTACTTTCAAAATATTTCTCACCGGAGTTACTTAATTAGAGAACACAAAGCATAATGGGAAGTGAGGGCAGCTTATTGACTCAGCTTTAGGGTAAAGACAGGAAGAAATTAGTCTCCGCCCTGTTTACTACTGCTGAGGAAGATTTCTTACTAGTACCTTCAGCAAATCTGGAAAGAGAAGGGCCACCAGCACAATATGGGCATCCTTCTGTTTGTTTTGAAAGGGGGAATCACATATAACAATCTAGGTTAAATCTGGATGAAATCAGTTACACCTTAATAAAATGATGGAAACTAATTTTCTAGTGATGTGAATCTCAAGAATAAGCCATAAAATGAATGCGGTTTATAGTAATCTTCACGTACTGTTCTCTATAAAATACAGACAGTTATATTGGACTACTCATAGATTTCATTAGTTTAGGAGTCATTGCCTTATTGACTGAAGAAAATAAATGAAAGCATTTTTATCAAGGTTTTGGGAGAAATTGGTGTTTCTCATACACGTTTTATGTGTATGTTTATGTTTCTTTATGTTTTCCCCCTAAAAAGGTATGAAAACTTTTTTCTATTATAAATATATTTCCAACACCTCTGCATGTACCAGCAATATTAATGACCAGTAATTTAACCCCATCAGCTCGTCCCTACATGCAGGTTTTTAGACCCCCCCCTCCCTCCCCCAGGGCCATTTACCATTTTTTCCAATATAAGTTCCCAATCTGTCCCCGATGGGAACACATAGTTCTGCAAAGAAGCCACAGAAATAAAACATTTCTGCAAAGTTGCTTCACTTTGTTGCGTATAAAAATATAACTATAAAAATATGACTTCAAAAGTGTTCATAAATTCATTGGATTTATTAACTACAATAAAGTTCTATCAGCAACACATGAAAAGATATGATAACGGGATATGTAATGGGGAATAGAGCTGACAATATTTTGGAGAAGATACGAGCGAGTGCTAGAAGGCAGTAATCATATACTTTATAGTCATCACTTTCTCCACTGGGAGCCTTACTGAAAGACTCTCATACAGAGTCAATGGCAGGAAGGTACATACGGCTCTCAGGAGAACATCTCACACCTAACTGGTTCGCATTAGGCATGTGGCCGGTACAGCATAAATTGCAGAAGAAGATTTTGTGGAATGCAACTAAAAAATATACAGTTCTCTCATATTAATGAATAATGGGAACCTCTCCGCGGGTTCATGCAGCACAAACCCAGAACAGCATGAAATCCGAAAACAGTTCCTGAGGATAGAGATTTATGTTTTATTCAGAAAATATTGCACATTTTTTGTGACAGCATTGAATGGAGATTGTAGTCCCCTATGTGGCTTCTCCCTACTTTGCTTGGCTTAAAGGGACCCCTCAGCAGAGACTGACCTATTAATCCACTGCCAGTACAGGCAGTCCCCGGGTTACATACAAGATAGGGACTGTAGGTTTGTTCTTAAGTTGAATTTGTATGTAAGTCGAAACTGTATATTTTATCATTGTAGTTCCCGACAATTTTTTTTTTTTTGCCCCAGTGACAATTGGAGTTTCAAATTTTTTTGCTGTAATAGGACCAAGAATTATCAATAAAGCTTCATTACAGACACCTTACAGCTGATCATTTCAGTCTGGGACTATAGTAAAGCATCCAGAGAGCTTCACCAGAGGTCACAGGGGTCTGTCTGTAACTATGGGTTGTCTGTAAGTCGGGTGTCCTTAAGTAGGGGACCGCCTGTATGTTTTCATTAAGGTTAATAACTTTCAGATCATGGCTCAGTGTGGTGGCATCATCTAGAAAATCGATTTTAAATTGAAATGTAAATTGGTTGAAAGAGTTACGGAGGCAGAGAATTTATCACGGAAGTCAAGCTCTCCCCACCTCAGAACGGCTCCTGCTGTGAGTAACATCATGCACCAAAATTCAGAACAGCTGGTTAATGATGTCCCTCAACACTCTCATAATTCCCTCGCTTTCTGTACCCCAACTCACATTGTGTCCCCTCCCTGCTCCCCATTTATTATTATTATTATTTGATTATTGTTGAAAAAGAAAACAACAGACACCTTCCTTTCCATGTCCCTCCGCAGCAGTTCTGGTTGCTACTCTGCCAAGGCTGTGTGAGCTGGCAGATATGATGCTACCCACTGAGATCATCAATAATGGCAGCAAACATTGGAGCAGGAGGCCGGGTATCTCCTGCACTGCTCTGGCTTCTCACGCTGGTGTCAGGACCCAGAGCAGTGCGGCACTCAGAGCAAGAGGAGGTGCTGTACATACATGTCAGCTCTACTGTACTCACCTCTCCCGGGTCCCCTCTTACTCTGGGATCCTCTGGTGCCAGCACATAGAACCAGTGTAAGAAGCCAGAGCAGTGCAGCAGGAGAGAAAACAGATTTTATTTGTTTCATCTGGAGGACTCCTTTACTAATGTCTATTCTAGGGGTCTCCAGTATTATGGGTCTACTCTGGGGGTCTCCAGTATTATAGATCTACTCTGGGGACATTATCTATTATAGTCTGCTCTGTGGGTCTGTATTGTACAGGTGTTTCCCATATTATAGTCTTCTCTATGGGGTGTCCAGTATTATACGTTTGCTCTAAGAGTCTCCAGTATTACAGTATGTATATGTACATGTACCCTAGGAGGTAAGGAGGTTCCATTATTATAGTCTTCTGTGGGCTTTCCACTATTATACGTCTGCTCTATTCCAGTACCAGGGGTCTCCGGTATTATACCATATGTTTGGTGTATGGGGTACGGGGGGGGGGGGGGGGCAGTTTTAAACATCTGCTCTAGGGGATAGAGTGGTCTTCAGTATTATATGTGTGCTCTATGGGGGTCTCTAGTATTATATGTGTGCTCTATGGGGGTCTCTAGTATTATATGTGTGCTCTATGTGGGTCTCTAGTATTATGGGTCTGCTCTTGGGGGGGATTCTAGTATTATACATCTGCTTTAGGGGGGGTCTCTAGTATTATAGGTCTGCTCTCGGGGGGGTCTCTAGTATTATACATCTGCTCTAGTGGGGCTCTCTAGTATTATACATCTGCTGTAGTGGTGGTCTCTAGTATTATACATCTGCTCTAGTGGGGCTCTCTAGTATTATACATCTGCTGTAGTGGGGGTCTCTAGTATTATACATCTGCTGTAGTGGGGGTCTCTAGTATTATACATCTGCTTTAGTGGGGGTCTCTAGTATTATGGGTCTGCTCTAGGGGGGATCTCTAGTATTATGGGTCTGCTCTAGGGGGGGTCTCTAGTATTATGGGTCTGCTCTAGGGGGGGGGTGTCTAGTATTATGGGTTTGCTCTAGGGGGGTATCTATTATTATGGGTCTGCTCTAGGGGGGGTGTCTCTAGTATTATGGGTTTGCTCTAGGGGGGGGTCTCTAGTATTATGGGTCTGCTCTAGGGGGGGTCTCTAGTATTATGGGTTTGCTCTAGGGGGGGTATCTATTATTATGGGACTGCTCTAGGGGGGGGGGGGGTGTCACTAGTATTAAAGGTCTGCTCTCCGGTCTCCAGTATTATTATTGTGCACTGTATTTCATTATAATAATTCCTCTATTTCTATAGCACACACATATTACACAGTATTTATAGTCTGCTCTGGGGCCTGTATTAGTTATTGTAGAAATGCAGTATTTGGTTTCTTTGTGCTGTACTGTGGTTTTTGGAGCATCTATGGTTCTGGTTACTAGCGCAGCCCCTTGGAGTTGAGTGGTGCGACAATGAATCCCTTGGAGCAATAAAGGTTGTGCACCCTTTCTATAGAGGATATATTTGGATTAAGCAAAATAATTGGTTATAGGATTTTTTACATTTGTAAATGCCAGATTTGTAGGGCACATACCTCGCGCTGACAGACAGTACCAGCTCTAAATGGAGCACATTTTCTGAGTGCAGAAGACGCTTCTCTTTTTCCGGCAGGTTATTTTGGTCGCGGCTGCAGAGAGTGATAAGTCTTAGCGTTTGTACCGCTGTCTATTACTATCACCATATTCTGCGCTGCCTGCTTTAATTGGTCGGCTCTTTACACCTCCTGGAGAAGGTTAGCTCTCTGATTTGTAGTACAGTCGAAATGTGTTACTCCTTGACTTAAGGATGGAAGACTTTATGGTAATCCGCTATAGAACAGACATTATGCCTGATATTAACACTGCACAAAATATGTGTTCCTGTAGAAAAATCTCCGCCCCCTCCTCAACTATTGCTACTGGTAACAGTACGGGTATAATGAACACAGTGATGTCACAGTAGAGGGAAAATGCACACAATTATTTTACAGTAAAGAGATAGTACACACATTGATGTCACAGGACAGGGATGATACACACAGTGATGTCACAGTACAGGGATAATACACACAGTGATGTCACAGTACAGGGATAATACACACATTGATGTCACAGGACAGGGATGATACACACAGTGATGTCACAGTACTGATATAATACACACATTGATGTCACAGTACAGGGATAATACACACATTGATGTCACAGTACAGGGATAATACACACATTGATGTCACAGTACAGGGATAATACACACAGTGATGTCACAGTACAGGGATGATACACACAGTGATGTCACAGTACAGAGATAATACACACAGTGATGTCACAGGACAGGGATAATACACACACAGTGATGTCACAGTACAGGGATAATACACACAGTGATGCTACAGTACAGGGATGATACACACAGTGATGTCACAGCACAGGGATGATACACACAGTGATGTCACAGTACAGGGATAATACACACAGTGATGTCACAGTACAGGGATGATACACACAGTGATGTCACAGTACAGGGATAATACACACAGTGATGTCACAGTACAGAGATAATACACACAGTGATGTCACAGGACAGGGATAATACACACATTGATGTCACAGTACAGGGATAATACACACAGTGATTCTACAGTACAGGGATGATACACACAGTGATGTCACAGCACAGGGATGATACACACAGTGATGTCACAGTACAGAGATAATACACACAGTGATGTCACAGTACAGGGATGATACACACAGTGATGTCACAGTACAGGGATAATACACACAGTGATGTCACAGTACAGGGATAATACATACAGTGATGTCACAGTACAGGGATGATACACACAGTGATGTCACAGTACAGGGATGATACACACAGTGATGTCACAGTACAGGGTTAATACACACAGTGATGTCACAGTACAGGGATAATACACACAGTGATGTCACAGTACAGGGATAATATACACAGTGATTGGGAATATGTTCCTGGGAATTCCTGTACCTGATAGCTGTCCCCTGTAATTGGTACTAAGCTATAGAGAGCTGAAGCACTGGGAGCCAAAAGTCGATGCCCCTCCATGTGATATTGATGGTCTGTTGGAAGGATAGGCCAGTGATTTTATCATTGTAGATAATGGGAGGATAAACTCCTTGTCACTAGGTCATATCTTCAATTAGCTTTTTCCCTTTTAGTATTCAGCATGGCTAAACACCATCTGTCGTATCTGAAATTAGCTTGCAACCTACAAAATGCTGTGACCCCCGCGTTACAATTAAGTTATTTCCAATTTCTCTGCTTATTTGAGCTTTTAGGTTACTCTAGTGCATATAACAACATTTACTTCTTAAAATATACATTTATATGACATTGGATACAAGACGATAACTCTGGAAGGTTACAAGGAGATCATAAAGGAAAGGTAAAGGACCGAGAGATGACAATAGAAGGGTACACGGAAATGTCACTTGAACGGTACAAGGAGACAGCACTCGAAGGGTACAAGGTGATCATGCAGGGTAGAGGATACTGGCAGATGACAATAGGAGGGTACAAGGCGAAGACACTAGAAAGATACAAGGGGATGATATGGAAAAGTTACAGGGTAAAACGAGGTGATCATTGGAAGGGTACAAAGAGAAGCCACTGGAAGGGTACAAAGAGAAGCCACTGGAAGGGTACAAGGAGATGGCACTGAATGAATACAATAAGATGATATGGGAATGGTACAGAGAGATGACACTGAAAGGGTAGAGTGAGCTGACACAGGAAGAGTACAAGTGGGTGACACTGAAAGGGTACACGGTGATGTAACTGGAAGCATACAAGGGTTGGTACTGGTAGAGTAGAATGAGACACATAAAGGTGGTGGAAGGGTACAAGGAAATGACACCGGAAGGATACATGGAGCTGACATGGGAAGTTTACAGGGATATGACACTGGAAGGGTACAAGGAGATGACACTGGAAGGGTACAAGAAGATGACACTGGAAGGGTACAAGGAGATGACACCGGAAGGGTACAAGGAGATGACACTGGAAGGGTACAAGGAGATGACACCGGAAGGGTACAAGGAGATGACACCGGAAGGGTACAAGGAGATGACACCGGAAGGGTACAAGAAGATGACACTGGAAGGGTACAAGGAGATGACACTGGAAGGGTACAAGAAGATGACACTGGAAGGGTACAAGGAGATGACAGTGGAATGGTACTAGGGGATGACACTGGAAGGGTACAAGGAGATGACAGTGGAATGGTTTTAGGAGTTGACATTGGAAGGGTACAAGGTGATGACACTGGAATGGTACAAGGAGATGGCACTGAATGAATACAATAAGATGATATGGGAATGGTACAGAGAGATGACACTGAAAGGGTAGAGTGAGCTGACACAGGAAGAGTACAAGTGGGTGACACTGAAAGGGTACACGGTGATGTAACTGGAAGCATACAAGGGTTGGTACTGGTAGAGTAGAATGAGACACATAAAGGTGGTGGAAGGGTACAAGGAAATGACACCGGAAGGATACATGGAGCTGACATGGGAAGTTTACAGGGATATGACACTGGAAGGGTACAAGGAGATGACACTGGAAGGGTACAAGAAGATGACACTGGAAGGGTACAAGGAGATGACACCGGAAGGGTACAAGGAGATGACACTGGAAGGGTACAAGGAGATGACACCGGAAGGGTACAAGGAGATGACACCGGAAGGGTACAAGGAGATGACACCGGAAGGGTACAAGAAGATGACACTGGAAGGGTACAAGGAGATGACACTGGAAGGGTACAAGAAGATGACACTGGAAGGGTACAAGGAGATGACAGTGGAATGGTACTAGGGGATGACACTGGAAGGGTACAAGGAGATGACAGTGGAATGGTTTTAGGAGTTGACATTGGAAGGGTACAAGGTGATGACACTGGAATGGTACAAGGAGATGGCACTGAATGAATACAATAAGATGATATGGGAATGGTACAGAGAGATGACACTGAAAGGGTAGAGTGAGCTGACACAGGAAGAGTACAAGTGGGTGACACTGAAAGGGTACACGGTGATGTAACTGGAAGCATACAAGGGTTGGTACTGGTAGAGTAGAATGAGACACATAAAGGTGGTGGAAGGGTACAAGGAAATGACACCGGAAGGATACATGGAGCTGACATGGGAAGTTTACAGGGATATGACACTGGAAGGGTACAAGGAGATGACACTGGAAGGGTACAAGAAGATGACACTGGAAGGGTACAAGGAGATGACACCGGAAGGGTACAAGGAGATGACACTGGAAGGGTACAAGGAGATGACACCGGAAGGGTACAAGGAGATGACACCGGAAGGGTACAAGGAGATGACACCGGAAGGGTACAAGAAGATGACAGTGGAAGGGTACAAGGAGATGACACTGGAAGGGTACAAGAAGATGACACTGGAAGGGTACAAGGAGATGACAGTGGAATGGTACTAGGGGATGACACTGGAAGGGTACAAGGAGATGACAGTGGAATGGTTTTAGGAGTTGACATTGGAAGGGTACAAGGTGATGACACTGGAATGGTACAAGGAGATGACAGTGGAAGGGTACAAGGAGATGACAGTGGAATGGTTTTAGGAGATGACATTGGAATGGTACTAGGAGATGACACTGGAAGGGTACAAGGAGATGACACTGGAAGGGTACAAGGAGATGACAGTGGAATGGTACTAGGAGATGACACTGGAAGGGTACAAGGAGATGACACTGGAAGGGTACAAGAAGATGACACTGGAAGGGTACAAGGAGATGACACTGGAAGGGTACTAGGATATGACACTGGAAGGGTACAAGGAGATGACAGTGGAATGGTACTAGGAGATGACACTGGAAGGGTACAAGGAGATGACACTGGAAGGGTACAAGGAGATGACACTGGAAGGGTACAAGAAGATGACACTGGAAGGGTACAAGGAGATGACACTGTGTCACGGGCACCCCCGCGATCCATACCACGGATCGCGGGTGCACCCGTGCCTCCGTTGCGGGCACCCCCGCGATCCATATCGCGGATCGCGGGTGCACCCGTGCCTCCCTCCGCTGCCCCACTGCTGCTCCGGTGCACTCACCTCTCCTGGCTCCCGCTCCCGTCCGGACTGGGTCTCGCGCGCGGCCCCGCTCCCTAGGGCGCGCGCGCGGCACTGCCTCAAGATTTAAAGGGCCAGCGCACAGGTGATTAGTATTGGTCATTTCCTGTTTTGTATATAACCCTTTGTTTCCCATCATTCCCTGCCGGATCTTTGTGCCTCTTAGCCTTAGAGAAAGCTTCCTAGCGAGTATTGCTGTGTTCCTGCGTATTCCTGTATTCCTGCGTTCCAGTGTATTCCTGTGTGTTCCCGTTCCTGAGTTCTGTGTTGCCGTGTTACCTGTGTTCCTCCCTGTTGCTGTGTGCCTGTGTTCCCGTTCCCTCCTGCCTGGACCTCCTGTTGCTGACCCCGGACTAGAACCTGACGTTGCATCTCTGCCGCCTGCCCTGACCCTGTGCCTGGACCCGACTACGAGTTTGTCATCCGTTAAGGTACCTCGACCTCGGCTGCCACCGTGGGCTAGTCACACCTGGGAACGACCTAGTGGTATCCTGCCGCAGCAAGTCCAACCCGCTTTGCGGCGGGCTCTGGTGAAAACCAGGTGCCGCTAGGCTCCGGTTCCGGGTGTTGGCTAGTTACATCTCCCGCGGTGGTCCAGAGGATCCACTGATCCTAACAGTAAGATCCGGCCATGGATCCCGCCGAGGCTCCTTCTCCCAGTCAGCCTGATCTCGCCACCATCGTGATCCACCAGTCCCGGCAGATTGCAGCACAGCGGAATCAGCTAGAGCAAGTCACCGCCATGCTCCAACAACTACTTGCTACCCAACATCAGCAACAGTCTCCTGAAGCGGCCGCTGCGACCCCTGCTTCTCCGGCTTATCTTCCTGCTGCTGAACCCAGGCTACGCCTCTCTTTGCCCGGCAAGTATGATGGAGATCCAAAGATGTGCAGGGGCTTCATAACCCAGTGCTCCTTGCACATAGAACTGATGCCGTCGCAATTTGCCACAGAGCGGTCCAAGGTGGCATTTGTCCTCAGCCTTCTTTCCGGGAAAGCCCTGGCCTGGGCTACTCCGCTTTGGGACAGAGATGACCCGGTTGTGTCTAACCTCACTGCGTTTCTGTCAGAGTTCCGGTCTGTCTTCGAGGAACCAGCACGAGCCTCCTCTGCGGAGTCTGCATTGTTGAACTTGCGTCAGGGCAACTCATCGGTGGGAGAGTACGCAGTTCAATTCCGCACCCTGGCTTCTGAACTTGCGTGGAACAATGCAGCCCTCATCGCTACATTTAAGAAAGGGCTCTCTGCGCAGGTCAAGGACGCACTGGCAGCTCGGGATCTTCCATCTACTCTGAGTGACCTCATCACCTTGGCCACTCGAATTGATGTTCGGTTTAAGGAGCGAGCTGAGGAACTACGCTCCGAGTATCCCCAAGGCCGTGTTAGACGCATTCCTCGCCTGGCGCCAGTCTTCCAAAGGCCGCTCCAGGGTCCGCCTGAATCTTCTGCTGAGGAACCCATGCAGGTTGACCGAACCCGGCTCACTCTACGAGAGCGTTCAAGACGCCGACAGGAGAACCTATGTCTGTACTGTGCCAGCCCTGAGCATTTCATCGGTTCCTGTCCTGTCCGTCCTCAACGTCCGGGAAACGCCAGCACCTAGGCTTCTTGGGAGAAGCGTCCCTAGGTGTAAATACAGCTTCTCCACGTCTGACTCTTCCCGTGCTCCTCAGCGTTGGCACCGGTACCCAGATCCAGGTTACTGCCTTCCTGGACTCGGGCTCTACAGCGAACTTCGTGGATGCAGCCTTGGTCTCTCGGCATCACTTCCTGGTGGTTCGTCTTGAGAAGCCATTGTCTATTGCCTCGGTCAATGGTCAGATTCTCTCCGTACCCATCTGGTTTCGCACGGAGCCCCTGCTTCTGCAAGTTGGTGCCCTACATCAAGAGAGACTTTCGTTTTTTGTGCTGCCCCAAAGCACATCTGCTCTACTGCTGGGTCTCCCCTGGTTGCAGCTTCATGCCCCTGTACTGGACTGGTCCTCCGGGCATATCCTCCGTTGGGGTCCGAACTGTGCTTCACGTTGTATGCAGGTTCCCCGTCCGCTACCTGTGAGGACTTCGACTCTGGCTCCCAAGTCTCTGGAGGCTCTGCCAGCTTGTTATCGGGACTTTTCGGACGTTTTCTCCAAGAAGCAGGCGGAGATTCTACCACCACATCGTCCCTATGATTGCCCTGTGGATCTTCTCCCTGGCGCCACTCCTCCCAGAGGTCGTGTCTACCCTCTTTCAGTACCTGAGTCTCTAGCCATGTCCGACTACATCAAGGAGAATCTGCAGAGGGGTTTTATACGCAAGTCCTCCTCTCCGGCTGGCGCTGGGTTTTTCTTCGTTACCAAGAAGGACGGCTCCCTACGTCCCTGTATAGACTATCGTGGGCTGAATAAGATCACGGTAAAAAACCGTTACCCTCTGCCGTTGATTACAGAACTCTTTGATCGCCTACGTGGTTCCAAGGTGTTCTCCAAGCTGGACCTCCGTGGTGCTTACAATCTCATCCGGATCCGCAAAGGTGATGAGTGGAAGACGGCGTTTAACACCCGTGACGGGCACTTTGAGTACCTAGTGATGCCCTTTGGACTGTGTAATGCCCCTGCTGTTTTTCAGGAGTTTGTGAACGACATTTTTCGGGACCTTCTTTATACTTGTGTCGTGGTCTACCTCGATGACATCTTGGTGTACTCTCCAGACCTTGAGTCCCACCAGGCACACGTACGACAAGTTCTAGGTCGACTTCGTGCCAATCACCTCTATGCCAAGTTAGAAAAATGCCTGTTTCACCAGCACTGCCTTCCCTTCCTTGGTTACATAATTTCCAACAGAGGCCTTCAGATGGACCCCGCGAAGCTGTCTGCAGTTCTTCAGTGGCCACGTCCAGAGGGTCTCCGAGCCATACAGAGGTTCCTGGGGTTTGCGAACTATTACCGTCAGTTTATTCCCCATTTCTCCACTCTGGTGTCCCCCATCGTGGCGCTCACCAAGAAGGGTGCCAATCCACGTGCCTGGTCTCCAGCTGCTGAAATGGCCTTCTCCAAGTTAAAGTCTGCTTTCTCCTCGGCTCCCGTACTCTCTAGGCCAGATACGGACAAACGCTTTCTTCTGGAGGTGGACGCTTCCTCCATAGGAGCTGGAGCGGTGCTCACTCAGAAAGGGCCCAAGGGCCGAACTTTGACTTGCGGTTTCTTTTCCAAGACTTTTTCTCCTGCTGAGAGAAATTATTCCATTGGAGACAGAGAACTATTAGCCATCAAACTTGCTCTTGAAGAATGGCGATATCTTCTGGAGGGAGCTCTCCATCCTGTTTGTGTGTACACTGACCACAAGAATCTTCTGTACCTCCAGACAGCCCAGCGCCTGAATCCCAGGCAAGCCCGGTGGTCTTTGTTCTTCTCCCGCTTTGACTTGCTGATTCATTTTCGTCCGGCAGACAAGAATATCAAGGCTGATGCTCTGTCCCGTTCGTCAGATGTTGTTGGAGATGAACCAGTTCCTCGGCACATAATTTCTCCTGATCAGCTTGTTGTTGCAGCTCCGGTGGACCTTCGGCAGCTGCCTCCTGGCAAGACGTATGTTAGACCTGCTCTCAGGAAGAGGATTCTGTCTTGGGGACATTCTTCTCGTCTGGCTGGGCACCCTGGGGTGCAGCGCTCCTTGGCCCTCATCTCCCGCTATTACTGGTGGCCAGACCTGGTCAAAGATGTTCGGGAGTTTGTGGGATCCTGCTCCTCCTGTGCCCGCAATAAAGCCTCTCGTCTCAAACCGGCTGGACTGTTACTCCCGTTGCCGATACCCAGTCGCCCGTGGTCTCACGTGGCAATGGACTTTGTTACTGACTTGCCTGTCTCCTCGGGCAATACTGTCATCTGGGTGGTGACGGACCGGTTTTCCAAGATGTCCCATTTTGTTCCCCTTCCAGGTCTTCCGTCTTCTCCACAGCTTGCCAGTTTGTTCTTCAAACATATCTTCCGTCTGCATGGCCTTCCGCTTCACATTGTGTCCGATCGAGGAGTCCAGTTTGTCTCTAAATTCTGGCGTTCTTTATGTAACCAACTGCAGGTCATCCTTGACTTTTCTTCTGCTTACCACCCTCAGTCGAATGGTCAAGTAGAGAGGGTGAACCAGACTTTGGGCTGCTACTTGCGCCACTTCGTCTCAGCCCGTCAAGACAATTGGACTGACCTTCTACCTTGGGCTGAGTTCTCTTACAATTCTCTGGACTCGGGATCTACTGGTTCGGCTCCGTTCTTCGTGGTCTATGGACGTATTCCTCGCCCACCTCTCCCGCTGTCTACTCCCTCTGTTGTCCCTGCGGTGGAGGATCTGGTGCAGGATCTCAAGGCTGTTTGGGACCAGACCCGCCAGTCCCTTCTACGAGCTTCAGACCGTACCAAGACCCAGGCTGATAAAAGACGTCGAGCTCCTCCTGTCTTCTCTCCTGGTGACAAAGTATGGCTATCCTCCAGATACGTCCGGCTTAAGATACCCAGCTATAAACTTGGGCCCCGGTTCCTTGGCCCCTTTGAGGTAATCAAGCGCATTAATCAAGTGGCATACAAGCTCCGCCTTCCTCCATCTATGCGCATCCCGAACTCCTTTCATGTATCCCTCCTGAAGCCAGTCGTCTTGAACCGCTTCTCCCAGCAATCCCCTCCTCCGGCTCCTGAGGCTGATTCTCCAGATGTATATGAAGTCAAGGAGGTTCTGGACATGAAGTTCGTAAGGGGTAAGCGGTTCTTCCTTGTAGATTGGAAGGGGTTCGGGCCTGAGGAGAGATCCTGGGAGCCTGAAGAGAATATTTTTGATCGGACTCTCCTCCAGAGGTTTCTTGGGTGCAAAAAGAAGAGGGGGAGGCCGAAGGGGGGGGGGTACTGTCACGGGCACCCCCGCGATCCATACCACGGATCGCGGGTGCACCCGTGCCTCCGTTGCGGGCACCCCCGCGAATATCGCGGATCGCGGGTGCACCCGTGCCTCCCTCCGCTGCCCCACTGCTGCTCCGGTGCACTCACCTCTCCTGGCTCCCGCTCCCGTCCGGACTGGGTCTCGCGCGCGGCCCCGCTCCCTAGGGCGCGCGCGCGGCACTGCCTCAAGATTTAAAGGGCCAGCGCACAGGTGATTAGTATTGGTCATTTCCTGTTTTGTATATAACCCTTTGTTTCCCATCATTCCCTGCCGGATCTTTGTGCCTCTTAGCCTTAGAGAAAGCTTCCTAGCGAGTATTGCTGTGTTCCTGCGTATTCCTGTATTCCTGCGTTCCAGTGTATTCCTGTGTGTTCCCGTTCCTGAGTTCTGTGTTGCCGTGTTACCTGTGTTCCTCCCTGTTGCTGTGTGCCTGTGTTCCCGTTCCCTCCTGCCTGGACCTCCTGTTGCTGACCCCGGACTAGAACCTGACGTTGCATCTCTGCCGCCTGCCCTGACCCTGTGCCTGGACCCGACTACGAGTTTGTCATCCGTTAAGGTACCTCGACCTCGGCTGCCACCGTGGGCTAGTCACACCTGGGAACGACCTAGTGGTATCCTGCCGCAGCAAGTCCAACCCGCTTTGCGGCGGGCTCTGGTGAAAACCAGGTGCCGCTAGGCTCCGGTTCCGGGTGTTGGCTAGTTACATCTCCCGCGGTGGTCCAGAGGATCCACTGATCCTAACACACTGGAAGGGTACTAGGATATGACACTGGAAGGGTACAAGGAGATGACACTGGAAGGGTACAAGGAGATGACACTGGAATGGTACAAGGAGATGACAGTGGAAGGGTACAAGGAGATGACACTGGAAGGGTACAAGGAGATGACACTGGAAGGGTTCTAGGATATGACACTAGAAGGTTATCTGGAGCTGAAATAGGAATGCTACAAGGAGATGACACTGGAAGGGTACAAGAAGATGACAGTGGAATGGTTTTAGGAGTTGACATTGGAAGGGTACAAGGTGATGACACTGGAATGGTACAAGGAGATGACAGTGGAAGGGTACAAGGAGATGACAGTGGAATGGTTTTAGGAGATGACATTGGAGGGGTACAAGGCGATGACACTGGAATGGTACAAGGAGATGACACTGGAAGGGTACAAGGAGATGACACTGGAAGGGTACAAGGAGATGACACTGGAAGGGTACAAGGAGATGACACTGGAAGGGTACAAGGAGTTGACACTGGAAGGGTACTAGGATATGACACTAGAAGGTTATCTGGAGCTGAAATAGGAATGCTACAAGGAGATGACACTGGAAGGGTACAACAGATGACACTGGAAGGGTACAAGGAGATGACGCTAGAAGGGTACAGGAAGATGACACAGGAAGGGTGCAAGGAGATGACACTGCAAGGGTAGGCAGATGATATTAAAACAGTACAGGGAGATGACACTGGAAAGATACAGGGGGACATTTACTTACCCATCTGCTAGAGAACCCCGAAAGTGCATTGTCCGACTCCAATGCACTGTGCCGCGATTCACCAAGATCGTTTGCCTGATATCCCGTATGTGTCGCTTCTCCGCTCTATTCCGCCGGAGTACACCATCTTCTTCCTGGTGCATGTAAGTGCATTGGATGCAACACATTTTGAATTTTAAATCCTGCACTCGCCCGATGGTCGCCCATGAACAAGTTTTCTCACCCCCTCTGCTTCATGATCGGAGAGATGGTTGTGGTCCCATAACAGGTGTCACTAATTGCAATCACTTGTCAAAATGACAATGTCGCTTTATACAAAAATATCAGTCCTTTCCCCACTGGGTGATACATCTGCTGCTGCGGGTTGTCTATCACTCAGATGCATGAAAATCAATAGAACTGAACTAGGACAGTAATGATCCAGTCTTATCCCACATCACCTATTTACCCCATAGGGGATCGGGCAAGGGATTGCATTGCACATTATTTTACCATTTATCTTATGTCTTTGCTGTTAGATCATAAGAGACTTGTATGCTCCTGCTAACATTTACTGGGTCACAAAACACTACCTTCTGTGCAGAATCAGAATAATTACTGTGAAGGAACCAGAGACAGGAGAGAAGTAGGTCTTACTTAATTGGATGATACAATGCCTATATCCGTATAAGAGGAGGGCATGCTTGACCAGCTTTCCCCCTCTGTATTACGTACCTGGAAACACAGAACTTGATCTACAATTAATGCAATTATTACCGGGTGTTAGATTGATATTAGTGGTGATATAGAAAGTCCTGTCTTCTGGTTGAATCTTCATTTCTGATTTTATCGGACTCTTGTGTTTTTACTATAAGTAGCCATCAGGAATTTTGACATTCCGTAGTTTTTTAACCTTTTTAACTTTTTTACCAAATACAAAATATAAATATAAAATGCCAGCAGACTCCCTCCAAACTATTACTTATCTCTAACCTGTCCATAGAGGATAAGATTTGTTTTTGGCCAAAGCCATTCAGGGAATATGTGTGTAGTCTTGCAGACTACTATTATTATAAGTATAAACAGGACTGGGAAAAGTTCATTGTTATTCCAGGATTTTAGCTGGACCTTGTGCACTCTGGTGCGCTGGTGTTTGAGATCTCTTCACTGAACACAGCACGGCCCCTCCCTCTGAGTAACTGCTGTAGTATTTAAGCAGTTACTCTGAGCAGTGACTCAGAGTAGAGTAGTAGATTGAAGAGATGTCACACACCGGTGTAGTAGAGTACCCCAGTAGAGTACCCCAATAAAAATCCATTTTCACAGTCCTGCTGCTACCAACAATATACCCACAAATGAATGTTACACAGCTCTCTAGGACCAATGCCTAACACAGTTTGTAGCTTTGTATGTTGAAAACTGTTGACAGATTCCAAGTTCTAACTTATAAGGTTGTGAGACAAATTCCAATATGAAGCACTTTGTATTGTAAGGTATTGTTATACATATGTAATAACTTTATGTGATAAATTTACATTTTCTGGAATAAAATGTTCTTCTGTAAGTCATTGTGATGAAGAAATGTTTGCAGCAAGACAGGCTTTGCACAGCAGAGAACTGAGCTGTACATGGTGAACAGTAAATTATAGCCCTTACATAACTGCACTGGTAAAGCAAGGACTATACTATAGTAATAGAGGAGGGCACAGGACTCTGTATGTATAGAACAGCAATTACTGTACATAGAGGCTGCATCTACAGTACATACATACAATCATATACATACAATGATCAGCCACACACTTTATGGTCTCAAGCTCATGGCCATACTATGGTTCTGTATCATACTGCACCCTAATAGTGCTCCCAATGTAGTGTATAGCACCTTTACTATACCTACATATACATACAGACGTCACAATCTGATGTATTGCCATCCAAAACGTTATGACATGTTCCATCAGATACATAATATATGTGGTATTCTCCTCTAGAAGGATTGTATACGAGATAGCATTTGACATATGACGCACTTGGGGAAGCAGAATAAGGGTTTTGCTTGGCAACAGTAATAATATCAGCAGTGAAAAATAGTTCATGGACCTAAGTATATGGATACCTGAGAAAAATCATGGCACGGCGCTGTCCAACCATCACTTGCCCATGGACACAGTTCTTGTGCTGATGTTGCTTCTGAACATAGTTTGGAAATGTGTAGTAAATGATACAAAAGAAAAGACTGAAACAACAAAAGAGCTAAAGTTCCTAAACAACAAACAAACAAAGAAAATCATGACAAGCGGGTTTATCCTAAACCAGGGGTCAGGAACCTTTTTGGCTGAGAGAGCCATGAATGCCACATGTTTTAAAATGTTATTCCATAAGAGCCGTACCATATGCACATGCCCCCCAGTAGATAAGTAACCACAGCACATGCCTTCAAGTAGATAGTTAGCTATAGCACACGCCCCCAAGTAGACAGGTAGTTACAGCGAATGCCCCAAAGTAGATAGCTAGCTACAGCACGTGCCCCCAAGTAGACAGGTAGTTACAGCACATGCCCCAAAGTAGATAGGTAGCTACAGCACTTGCCCCCAAGTAGACAGGTAGTTACAGCATATGCCCCAAAGTAGATTTAATAGTTACAGAACTTGCCCCCAAGTAGATAGGTAGCCACAGCACATGCCCCCAAGTAGATAGCTAGTCACAGCACATGCCCCCCAGTAGTTAACTAGTCACAGCACATGCCCCCAAGTAGATAGCTAGCCACAGCACATGCCCCCCAGTAGATAGCTAGTCACAGCACATGCCCCCCAGTAGATAGCTAGTCACAGCACATGCCCCCCAGCAGATAGCTAGTCACAGCACATGCCCCCCAGTAGATAGCTAGTCACAGCACATGCCCCCCAGTAGATAGCTAGTCACAGCACATGCCCCCCAGTAGATAGCTAGTCACAGCACATGCCCCCCAGTAGATAGCTAGTCACAGCACATGCCCCCAAGTAGATAGCTAGCCACAGCACATGCCCCCCAGTAGATAGCTAGCCACAGCACATGCCCCCCAGTATATACGTAGTCACAGCACATGCCCCCCAGTAGAAAACTAGTCACAGCCAAAAAAAAAAAAGACTATTCGCCTACCTGCGCTCCCTACAGCCAGCTCCTCATCGCTCCCACGCTCTTTTCTTTGACCCAGGCTTAGACGATGGCGACGATGGTGCCTGGGTCTCACAAAGGACATAGGCAGCAGTAACATCTCTGTCTGTGTCCAGTGATCAGTCTAAGAGACACACAGCTGCCATCACTATTTATTAAAGATCTGTCTGAGAGCCAGATGCAGCCAACAAAAGAGCCATATCTGGCTCCCGAGCCATAGGTTCCCTACCCCTGTCCTAAACGCTCATTTGTTATACATGAACATGAAGTGCTGAACTTTTTTGTATCTCTGTTTGTTGGATCTGCTCTTCTTATAAAGTTTCTAAACATTAGATTTAAATGCGCCGAACCCAACGATCCACGACCATCAGATGTCTATGGGGCAAATATGAGAGTAGAAAAGGAATTCAACTGCCCCATCCTTTTGTTCAGAGGAGAGAAGTCTGGTCACCGTCTATGGGAAATGTGGGCTTAACAATCATTGGACAGACAGATATCTCAGGTATACATAGATTCTCAAAAATAGGATTTATAATTAAAGAGCTACTGTCATTTGTGATCATTTGCAATATTGTATCGGGGGGTGTTCCTGTGAACACTTTTTTCAATATACAGGTGGCCTTGGATTAAAGGGGTATTCCCACGAAGACAAGTTTCTTGTTTGTAACAAAATAACACATTCTCTCATTCACTGTTATTAACAAAAATACAGCATTTCACAGATATAATTCCAACCTGTCTCTATCAGCCCTGGAGTACACAATTTCAGTTGCCCCTAGACATGACCCTGTAACTTCTGACTTTAGGGTCTGGCCACCATCTTGGATTTGTGTGTGACAGCCTGGAGCTGAGTTTCTGTGTCTTTCTGCTCTGTGCCTGGAGCCACGTCCCCTGCATGTAGCATGGAGCTTAAACTGATACACAGAAACTCCCTCACTTCCTGCCAGCACATGGTGAGCAGAGAGAAGCTGCAAGCTACAAACTACAAAGAGATAAGTGATCCTGGGGAAGGGGGAGGCACTCACGCACAGATGTGCTAAAAGTGTAACAATGTAAAAGTCTGTCAGGCTCTGTGTAATAGGTCTCATCATATCTCATCTGTCTCATCTCTTTCTATGTGTCAGTGTGTTAGTACAATGTCAGAGCCAGATAAAAGTGTATATTCTCCTGTACCCTGATAATGTAACCACGTTGTCACCCCACAGAACTAGATGGATCGTAATGTATCTGCTTAGAGAGTCCCCGCCCACACCCTAAGATTTTGCACTGAGCAGCCTAGGGAGTGATATGAGCTAAAATAGCTATAAGACTGAATAAAATTGTAAAGTAAGGGGTTAAAATGATCTTTATTGTGGTAACATCACTGGGGGATTGAGATGTGAGAATATTTTGTTGTGGGAAAATCCCTTTAAGGACACCCAAAGCTCTCTGGATTCTTTACTGTAGTCTCAGACTGCAAAGATCAACTGTAAGGTGTCTATAATGAAGTTTTATTGATAATCATTGTTGCCATGACAGCAGAAAATGTTGAGCATACAAATGTCACAGGCACAAAAAAAATATGTCTGGAGCTACAATTATAAAATATAGAACAAATCTAAAGAACCTATATTGTATGTAACCTGGGGAGTATCTGTACTCTATTATAGAATTCTGCTTAGTTTGTAAATAAACAGGCTGCAAAGTTCCTATTAACAACAGCTTTTATCTCTCTGTTGATAAGGAAGTTCATATTCCAGCCAGACTATAAGTTTGTTTCTGTTCTTACTGTGTTTGCTTATGCAACACTCAGTAGTGAGTTTTAACTCTTTTGCCTCTCTTCTATGCTACAATGTTCAGTGACCACTATTTTCTAATAGAAGTGCTTCTCTCCATCTCTTACTTTCACTTTAAGCTAGATAAGGAAAGACCAGCTGATCAGAGATTCATGAGAGTTTCTGTTAGAAAATAGTGCCTATAGACAGGGAGAGCGCAGAAAGGGTTAATCCTCCCTGCTCAGAACTATATAGACAAATACAGAGAAATGAGATCTTAGCCCAATAGAAACCCACTACACAGGCTGGAATATGGATCTCTACAGAGAGATAAAAGCTGTTACTGGGGGAGGACTCTGCAGCCTGATTTTTTTTTTTAAACGAAGCAGAATTTCTTGATAAAAGGAAAAAATGTTACGACACTAAACCCTGACACAATATTAAAAATGATCTTAATGACCAATTATAAGAGAAGTATATAAAGCACTGTATATATACAATTCTGTAACTTGCGCCTAGCATCCTATGTCATCCTATGACAACCCATTGTGCTATCAACGTCTGTCAGTGGAGATTGCATGGCTGTGCGGTTGATTTTATTCTTGGCGATCTGTCCATATACTTTTGCCATCAAGTGTATGTTGTATATTGGGCACTAAAAACCAGTGCCCGATACACAGTATAATTGCTCTTTTATCCTTTTCTTGATACCCAGAGTAGTATTGGTCAGCACCATCATACTGACCTTTCACCTTATCTCCCCCCATTCCCATTGTCTCTGGTGAGCCCCTCTCATTCTGCATAAAGTGTATGTTACTTGAAGGAATACTGTAGTGATTATGGTAGGGCTGTTGTATTAATAGATGTGGTGAGGCACATTTTATTGGGATTTCTTTTCTGGGACATTAAGTAACAAATGAGCACAAAGTGTGCGGACGAGAAGACTGCATCGATAGATCACGGTACATGGAAAAGTAAAACTGAGACACACAGTAACTGCTCATTGTAAAGGCAGAGCGTTACATATTTTATACAAGATTTGGTTTTACTTATTGAAGAAATCAGAAATATCACAAGTCGACTGGAGAAAAGGTTAATCGTATTAGACAGAGAAAAAGGTATCACTATCCATTTTTTGACTGTGGTAGAGTAAGTATTGTTGTTTAATAATATATGAAAGTTTTACGAATGTCTTAAAGGGGTTGGCCACTTTACCCTTTTTGTTGTAATGTGTGTGTAAGTGTGGGGGGCAGGATATTAGGTAATTTACCAATATAGGAATGGAGGAGATGGTGACCAATGACTTGGCAGACCCGGGTAAGACAATACTGCATGGATCCCATGGGACAGGTGCCAAAGTTCCCAGGAACTTCCTTGCATAATCTGTAAGCGCATCTATCTTGCTAGTCCACTGGACCCCAGTGTTTCGTGTTTCCCATCCCCCTATATGTCTTCCCTACCTTCCCCTGTCTTTTTAAACCTTTACTGTTTCTGTTAATTCATTGATATACTGTGACAGTCATATATTTCTAATGGCATCTTGGTGTATTTCGTTCTATTCTCCATGCTGTGAATTTAGGCCTTTACCTCTAATACACCTGCCTGTCTGATGACATATCTTATCCTGCGTGATCAGTCAAATTGTGCCATTTCTTACTTGTAATTTTCCACTTTTTTCCCCCAATACACACCTATTAATAGTTCTGCTTCGGTTTTTTGACATGTAAAGTGAAGCCTCCTGTCTTTTACCTCATCATCCAGAGATTACTGTCCATAAAATGGCCACAGATGGAGGGTCATGTGATCTCCATCAGTCCATGAAAAATCACCCTGCAAGAACCTTTAATCTTTTATTCATGAAAACTATCAAAAGATTTTGGCAGGGCGATTGCTTATGGACAGATAGAGATCACCTGACCCTCCATCTGCGGCCATTTTATGGACAGGAATCTCTGGCTGATGAGGTAAAAGACAGGAGCATCCACTTTACATATCAAGAAAGCCGAGCAGAACTACTAATAGATGTATATTGGTAAATATCCAAATATCTCCCCACACACACACACACTTACACACACCTTACAAAATACATGAGGTAAAGCGGCCAACCCCTTTAAGTGTTTTGGTTCTTGCCATTTATTAATTTTCTATTAGGCAACTGCTATCTATAAGTCGGTCCACACCCTCTTTTGTTTTAATTTTTACAAACCTTCTGTTTGTATCAACACAAGAAAGAAAATAGATACAAAAATATATACATAACCTTCTATCTACCCTCCTATTGGATTGTCTGGATAACCTTTTTTGGTTTAATCCCATATTGTAGCAGCAAGCTTATTACCGTGTCCTATGAAGTCAGGTCCATAGTGAATAGCCGATCCCTGAGCTGACTTCATATAAAAAAATTGGGTTGTCATAGTAAAGCTTCTTTAAAGTGTGGATAACAGAACAAGCTCTATTTGTGGAAAGTTGGTTCCTCATGTTCACACTGCTGCTGGATATCTTCTCCAGAGACTTCTGGTGTTGTTCCTGCTTTGTGGACTAGTTTAATGCTTCCATACACTGACAGGAAGCAAGGCCACGATGGGCTAATGACCCAACATTGTCTGGCTATTAATGTTGTGATAACGTGGGGTACAGATGAGGTAGGGGGCATCGGAGAGTAACTGTACATGCAAGTTCCTGCACTCCTGGTCATCAGGCATTGACTTGCCGTCTTTAAATTGGTGCAGGAGCCAGGTGTAGGCCCTTAGCTTCCAATAATGGTGCCCTATCCTGAG
Organism: Engystomops pustulosus; assembly: GCF_040894005.1. Classification (NCBI taxonomy): domain Eukaryota; kingdom Metazoa; phylum Chordata; class Amphibia; order Anura; family Leptodactylidae; genus Engystomops; species Engystomops pustulosus. The sequence continues at coordinate 187,780,515 of NC_092413.1, read as the reverse complement.
GACAGGCAGCCCTGGAAGCCACTGACCTGTTTCCACAAACAGATTTATTATGACCAGACATAACCGAAACAATTTTGTCAATTGTTTTTTGAGAAAAGTCGCTTTGTTACTGCTGAATTCCATCTTGCATAACATTGAGAAGTTGACTGATGGAGATGCAAATGGGAAAGAAGTAAGTCACAGCAGCTAGGTTTTCACCTTGTTGCTGAGGGAGAACTGAGGACTGCAGAGGATAGAGATGACAAATGACATAATGACTAGAACTAGTGTTATTCCTCATGTACTATTGATTATGCTAAGTAGTACCAAGGTTAAGAATGCTTTAATGCTCATCTAGCATTACTTATTAGATATCATTAAATCAGTTTATCATGCTTGATTTCAATAGTAGGTTTCCTCTTTAAAGAAAATTTACCATTTGATTTCATGCACTATGAGACAAAAATACCTTGAGAATGCTGTGGCTACACTGATGCAGGATCATATCTTGTTAAATCCCTGAGCTGAATGGTTTTGCTGAAAAACAATTATAAAATTCAGGACCTTGGGAAATCTCAATCCACAAGCTTTCTGAATAGCCAAGACAGGACTAATCAACCTGAGCTAGATCACTCATACACATCAGCTGGGGGATGGGGGAGCAATTGATTATTCTGCCTAGCAGGAAGAACACAGTGATTACATCATCCTCTGATGCAGTGCATCACTAATGTGAAAGGAAAATTGCTGAGCCCAGGCACAGAAGGACAGAGCTTCATTATCATAATTTTATAATTGTTTTTTCAGCAAAACCACTCAGCTCAGGTATTAAACAAGATATGTTTCTGCATCAGTTTACCTACAACATTCTCAAGGTATGTTTGGTTCATAATGAGTGAAATCAAAAGGTAGCTTAGAAGTAGTAATATTTGTTTTATCCATTTATAGCATATTCTTTTCTAGTGTTCATCAGTTCTAATGCTACTGGAAATATTTAGCATGGATGGCCATGATGCACACGCTCTACTATACTTGATCTAAACCCATAAAATGTAAAATGACTGCAAATATCTGTAAGTTGTAACTGTCCAGAATATCATTGTCCTACACGACTACTAATGATCCTTTCTCCTGCTGCTCGCTTTACATCTGGTATTTGAGAAACATGTACGCATGTATCTCATGCTGAAGAGAATGAGTACAAGGTCACCCAGATACATGGAAATCTTCCCATAATAAGTCTCTCTGTTAGGCAAGTTACCCTGATATCTTCATTGTTTACGCAAATTTAAGTTTTTTTCCCAGTTTCCCTATTTGCCTTGATAATTACCATTGTACACTTGTATAATTAATGTTTTCAAAATGAGGAATTAACTTGTGACAAACCAAGTGTAACATGTCTGTGTTTTTATATGCGAACTGAGGAATAATCTTGATAACAGTAATTAGATATAGGATTATATTGTGTGAAAGGGGTTAATTATCATCGGTATTTGTGGTAGTGTTCCTATAGTTGTGACTAGTAAATATACAATTAAAATGTAAAAATAAGTGGCTGCAAAGGAAGAAGAGAAACATTACAGTGTTCCTTTCTTTTCGACAAACAGAAAATACAGGCAGTTCCCTACTTAAGAACACCCGTCTTACAGAAGACCTGTAGTTACAAACGGATCTCTGGATTTTGGTAATTTAGTGTACTTTAGCCTTAGGCTACAATAAACATGTATCACAGTTACATAAGGTGGCTGTAATTAAGCTTTACTGTTAATCCTGGTTCTGGTGACAATCCAACATTTTTCAAATCCAATTGTCACAAAGACCAAAAAGATTTTGGTTGGGGTTACAATTATAAAATATGCAATTCCGGCTTACATGCAAATTCAGCTTAAGAACAAACCTGTGGAACCTATCCTGTAACCCGGAGACTGCCTGTAATGGTACATTGAATGTATATATAGAGTAGAGCCCAGTTCACACCACTATTAGCAGTGTATCCTTACGTTATTTATAATGTCAACAAAGCGAGCAACAATTTTGCTGTTGAAACATGGAGAAAGTTAGCTCTGCACACAGTTCTGGAATAGGGTTCCTTGGGTCCACACGATAAAAGTATTCTTGGGGTACACCTTTCATCATCCCCCTTGAAACAGATCCCAGTAGCCTTAGGTTGCCTACTGCTCTACCTCTGGAATCCAGAATTACATTAAAACCTGGGCCCACCAGAGGATACGATGATGCCCTGGTGGGCCGGTCTGATACTGTCTTCTGATACATGTAACCTATTTAATTTCCCCTATCGAAGAGCATAACAGAAAGCCAGGTGGTGGTGCGAATTAGCATTAGGGCTTATTCACATGACTGTAATGGGCACCCCAATCACGGCCCCCAATGAGGTCTACAGCATCTGGTGCAGAGAGCACACAACGTCATAACCAAGGCTGCCTGTCTTTCTATGGAGAGGGTAGGGGTGGAAGGAGCACTCACCCCCTCCTCCCTTCTCCTCCTGGCTGTGTGCTACGTCAGGGATATGACCAGTCTGAATGTGGCCTTAGACTGTTACTGGTCAATATGCAAACCATACTGTTAGCTGCCGGAAAGAGATTTATTGCTGTGACTTCTATCCTTCCCCTCTGCATAAAGTTTTTATTTACTATGATGTTTTTGTGAGCTTCTTCCTGTTTAGCTAGCAAGATAAAATTCAGCATAAATTAGCAGATTAGGAGGGAGGATGATGTAAATCACTCTACTCTGATGAGAGAGATCACACCGTGTCACTTGTTATTGACTTATTAAACATTTAGAATATGTATGAAGGACCATAATATTAGTTGTATTATTAAAATAAAATTAAGATTAATAACAACCATAATAATAATATTTATAATATCATGGGATACGTATACATGAATACTGATATATCCACGTATCAGTAACTATTTCATTCTCACTCTCAATCCATTTAGTTTCACATGACTCCCTCCTTTGAAGGGCTTAGTGCAGACCATGGGATTTTTACATAATTTTCTGTTATTTAGGGTTTGATTGGATAAGTAGAGACATGTAACGACAGAATATTATTTATTAGTAGGCTCATTTTGTATAACTTTTTGTTTTAGACTGAAATTGAAAAACCATTTTATACAAGAGCTTTTGTTTCAGAAAATTAAATTGCATTAGAAATCTTTTAGAAATGACAGTGTTTATTCCTAACAGTGAAGGTTAAAGTAGACTGAGAAAGAAAATGCAGCCATGATCAAGACAATTGAATCTTTATTCCAGTGGTTTGTAGAGTTCTGTCGTGGCTGAAGATTTGCAAGTTACACTGCAATTTTTCATTCAATCATTGTATCAGTGGACTGATGTTAAAGGGATTGTTCCAACTTAGGAAGTTATGTTGAATCCTCAGGAAACAGGATAGCTTCCTAATTGGTCAGGGTCTGACCAATCCCATAGAAGCGAATAGAGCTACACTCCTCCTGCCACTCCACCCACTAGGGAGAACCCATTCTTTGGATTGCTGGGGGTCTCGTTCTCATGATCAATGGGGTCTCAGCTCACCAATTAGGAAGTCATCCTCTATCCTGTGGATTGGGGATAACCTTCTAAGTTGGACAACCCCTTTAAAGGTCTTATGCTCAAATTTTATTAACTACTTGACAGCAGTAAGTGTGATAAAAAGAAATTTGATTGGCTTCTGTAGCCAATCAAGGGTTTCATCAGTGATGGCTACATGGATGAGACTAGTGGCAAAATACTGTACAGAAATCCCACGGGGTAAAGCATGTAATTTTTACAATAAACTCATTGCCACTGAAGTGGTGGGGGTTTCTTGAAATTTCTTCAGACTCTTCCTGTAGTTTTGGGATCATTTACCACTCTTTATCTTCCTGGTGGATATTGCTCTGGATCTTTCTGTTGGCTCTATGCAAATCATTGTACCATTGAAAAAGTGCTGATGTACCTTCTATTCTTGCAAGCGTAGGTGTAGAGCCCAAAGGCCCAGAGCAATGTGAGCAGCAGAATAATATGTTCCTTAGGATTCAACCTTCATTATCAAATGAACACTATTCCTGTTAATCCAATAATTTAACCTGCTATCTGGTGATATACCTTATCTACTAGAGCAGTGATGGCGAACCTTTTAGAGACCGAGTGCCCAAACTGAAACGCAAAATGTACCTACTTATCGCAAAGTGCCAATAAGGCAATTCACACTCGGGGCTAGTTCCTGATCAGTAGTAACTCCTCTCTAGTGCTTTTAAATTGAATTGCACTTTAAAATGCAAACTGCCCAATAATGCCAAAATAAATAACTAGAAAATCTGCAGCAGTCCTAAGTTAGTAATAAATAAATTAAAAAAAATAGATCACTACATACATAGGGAGCTACTGGGCTTAACAGTCCAGTGTTAAGTTTACACAGAACTGCTGGGATACTAGACCGGATATATTACACAGAACTGCTGGGATACTAGACCAGATATATTACACAGAACTGCTGGGATACTAGACCGGATATATTACACAGGACTGCTGCAGTCTGCCTACTTTCTTTCCTTGCATATGACTGCTACCTTATACATGGCTGCTTTACATGAAGGAAGAGGCAGCAGTCCTATGTAATGAAAAAAAGCTGTCTAGCTACAGAAGTCCTGTGTAACTTATGGTTCAATAAGATGCAGCAGTCTGTTACTCAAATGGCTTTTGCACCATGCAGTGCTGTATTTTACACAGGACTGCTGCAGCCTATTGTCCCATAGTTTACTTAGGACTGTACAGGGCAAAATGTTTTTATACTTTTTACAGGACTGCCTGAGAGAGGGTGAGGCAGCAGTCCTATGCATGTAACTTACATAGGACTGCTGCTTTTCCCTCCATGTAAAGGTGACAGTCCTGTGTAAGTACAATAGTGCAGTTCTATACACAGGACTTTCTGATAGGGATTGGGATTCTGCAGTATGTACACTATACAATGAGTGAATAAGCATCAGGGATGACACAGGAGGCTAAATGTAAGTGGAATGAGCAGAACTGAGAGCTCACCCAGCAGCCATCACCCATCACCCAGCAGCCATCACCCAGCAGCCATCACCCAGAAGCCATCACCCAGAAGCCATCACCCAGCAGCCAGCAGCCATCACCCAGCAGCCATCTCCCATCACTCAGCAGCCATCTCCCAGCAGCCATCTCCCAAAACCCAGCAGCCATCTCCCAGCAGCCATCTCCCAGCAGCCATCACCCAGCAGCCATCACCCAGCAGCCATCACCTAGCAGCCATCTCCAATCACCCAGCAGCCATCACCCAGCAGCCATCTCCCATCACCCAGCAGCCATCTCCCATCACCCAGCAGCCATCTCCCAGCAGCCATCACCCAGCAGCCATCTCCCATCACCCAGCAGCCATCACCCAGCAGCCAGCACCCATCTCCCAGCAGCTACCTCCCAGCCTGGACTCCTGTGCTGCATCGTTCTCTTATCTTCAGGTCTTCCTGATGACAGGCAGGAAGAGAGCAGGGGCTGAGGCAGGAGATGCTGTGTGAGTGTCCAGCGTCAGTGACTCCGCCCACATGCAACCTCTGACCTCTGTGGTCGACTCCGTGCTGCTGCCTGCTGAAGTATGTGTAAGGCTGCGAGCAGACAGCAGCGCTGGAAACCACATCTGACACCTTCACAGCAGGAACATCGGCTGAGCAGGGTCAGTTTCGGTAAGCCTGCTGCAGTGGTTCAGGCATCGGTGCGCGTGCCCACAGAGAGGGCTCTGTGTGCCCTCTCTGGCACGCGTGCCATAGGTTCGCCACCACTGTACTAGAGTATAAGCTGAGTTTTTTAGCTCAATTTTTGGGCTGAAAAAGCCCCATTCAGCTTTAACTCGGCTTTATACTAGGGGTATGTGCTTGGCTACACTGTATACTGGGAGTATGTGCTGGGCTATACTAAATACTAGGGATATGTTCTGGGCTACATTATATACTGGGGGCATGTTCTGAGCTACACTATATACTAGGGATATGTGCTGGGCTACACTGTACACTGAGGGCATGTGCTGGGCTACCCTATATACTAGGGGTATGTGCTGGGTTACTCTATATACTTGGGGCATGTGCTTGGCTACAGTATATACTAGGGGTATGTGCTGGGCTACATTATATACTGGGAGCAAGTGTTGGGCTACACTATATACTAGGGGTATTTGCTGGGCTACACTGTACACTGAGGGCATGTGCTGGGCTACCCTATATACTAGGGGTATGTGCTGGGTTACTCTATATACTTGGGGCATGTGCTTGGCTACAGTATATACTAGGGGTATGTGCTGGGCTACATTATATACTGGGAGCAAGTGTTGGGCTACACTATATACTAGGGGTATGTGCTGGGCTACATTATATACTGGGGGCAAGTGTTAGGCAACCTTATATACTAGGGGCATATGCTGGGCTACCCTACATACTGGGGGCATATGCTGATCTACCCTTTATACTGGGGGCAGTGTGTGTAACTACCCTATATACTGGTGAAAATGTGTTGGCAAACCTATATACTAGGGGAAGACTGCAGGGCATTTAATAAGTGGCAAAAGGCTGCTGGGCATTTTCTCAGTTAGGGGAGGCTGTGACCAATGCACTTCTTCACCTAGGCTTATACTCAAGTCAATAAGGTTTCACATTTTTTTGTGGTAAAATGAGGTGCTTCAGCTGGGTCGGTTTATACTTGAGTTTATACGGTAAAAAAATGTATGTACAGTACAGTAAAATAAATTGTACTCAAATTTTCCATGTTTTTTACCTATAAACCAAAACTGTCAGGTTATGTTGACTATATGTTATGACAGATAGAGAAAGGCTAAGCTTTTAAGTATATAAAGTTTGTATGATTAGGGACACGATTTCTGAATAAAGGTAGAGTAGATCCTGTCAAGTTTCCTAAGAGATAGTGAGAGCCCTAATACCCTTACCCTTAAAGTGTAATTGACAGTGAGTCCTAATTATCCCACCCATACATATGATTGGCAGTGAGAGCTCTGATTACTCCGCCGACAGACAGTTATTGACAGCAATTTCTTGTTTACCCCGCCCAAAGACATTCATTGGCAGTGAGAGTCCTGACTACTCCTCCCACAATTAGTGATTGACAGTGAGAGTCCTGATTACCCCACCCACACAGTGATTGTCAGTGAGTCCTGATTACCCCACCCACACACGGTGATTGTCAAGGAGAGTCCTGATTACTTCACCCACACACAGTGATTGACAGTGAGAGTCCTGATTACCCCAGCCACACACAGTGATTGACAGTGAGAGTCGAGATTACCCCACCCACACACAGTGATTGTCAGGGAGAGTCCTGATTACCCCACCCACACACAGTGATTGAAAGTGAGAGTCCTGATTACCCCACACACGGTGATTGTTAGGGAGAGTCCTGATTACCCCACCCACACACGGTGATTGTTAGGGAGAGTCCTGATTACCCCACACACACACGGTGATTGTCAGGGAGAGTCCTGATTACTTCACCCACACACAGTGATTGACAGTGAGAGTCGAGATTACCCCACCCACACACAGTGATTGTCAGGGAGAGTCCTGATTACCCCACCCACACACAGTGATTGAAAGTGAGAGTCCTGATTACCCCACCCCCACACAGTGATTGACAGTGAGAGTCCTGATTACTTCACCCACACACAGTCATTGACAGTGAGAGTCCTGATTACCCCAGCCACACACAGTGATTGACAGTGATAGTCCTGATTACCCCACCCACACACAGTGATTGAAAGTGAGAGTCCTGATTACCCCACCCACACACGGTGATTGTCAGGGAGAGTCCTGATTACCCACCCACACACAGTGATTGTCAGGGAGAGTCCTGATTACCCCACCCACACACAGTAATTGAAAGTGAGAGTCCTGATTACCCCACCCATCCACAGTGATTGACAGTGAGAGTCGAGATTACCCCACCCACACACAGTGATTGTCAGGGAGAGTCCTGATTACCCCACCCACACACGGTGATTGTCAGGGAGAGTCCTGATTACCCCACCCACACACAGTGATTGTCAGGGAGAGTCCTGATTACCCCACCCACACACAGTAATTGAAAGTGAGAGTCCTGATTACCCCACCCATCCACAGTGATTGACAGTGAGAGTCGAGATTACCCCACCCACACACAGTCATTGTCAGGGAGAGTCCTGATTACCCCAGTCACACACAGTGATTGACAGTGATAGTCCTGATTACCCCACCCACACACAGTGATTGAAAGTGAGAGTCCTGATTACCCCACCCACACACAGTGATTGTCAGGGAGAGTCCTGATTACCCCACCCACACACAGTGATTGTCAGGGAGAGTCCTGATTACCCCACCCACACACAGTAATTGAAAGTGAGAGTCCTGATTACCCCACCCATCCACAGTGATTGACAGTGAGAGTCGAGATTACCCCACCCACACACAGTCATTGTCAGGGAGAGTCCTGATTACCCCAGTCACACACAGTGATTGACAGTGATAGTCCTGATTACCCCACCCACACACAGTGATTGAAAGTGAGAGTCCTGATTACCCCACCCACACACAGTGATTGTCAGGGAGAGTCCTGATTACCCCACCCACACACAGTGATTGTCAGGGAGAGTCCTGATTACCCTACCCACACACAGTGATTGAAAGTGAGAGTCCTGATTACCCCACCAACACACGGTGATTGTCAAGGAGAGTCCTGATTACCCCACCCACACACAGTGATTGACAGTGAGAGTTGAGATTACCCCACCCACACACAGTGATTGTCAGGGAGAGTCCTGATTACCCCACCCACACACAGTGATTGTTAGGGAGAGTCCTGATTACCCCACCCACACACGGTGATTGTCAAGGAGAGTCCTGATTACTTCACCCACACACGGTGATTGACAGTGAGAGTCCTGATTACCCCACCCACACACAGTGATTGACAGTGAGAGTCCTGATTACCCCACCCACACACAGTGATTGAAAGTGAGAGTCCTGATTACCCCACCCACACACGGTGATTGTCAGGGAGAGTCCTTATTACGCCACCGACACAGTGATTGACAGTGAGAGTCGAGATTACCCCACCCACACACAGTGATTGTCAGGGAGAGTCCTGATTACCCCACCCACACACAGTGATTGAGAGCGATCGCCTTGATTACCCCACCCACACAGTGATTGGCCTAATTACGCCACAGTGATTGACAGCTCTCCCTGTATAATAATAATTCTTTATTTATATAGCGCACACATATTACGCAGCGCTGTACAGAGCTTGCCAAATTGGTCCTGTATCAATGTGTATGCACATAAGGCTGTACATCCCTGTGTGTGAGTGGGGTAATTAGGTAATTATTTACTATGTGTGAATCACAATGAAAATAATCTAAGTCTATATATTACAGTCTAGCTTCTCTTTCTTTATCATAACCTGCTCTGGTCACATAAATGATGGGTGTGTAGTCCATCATGATACTTGTTCTTCTCCCACATTCCTGTATCCTGTGAACTTACACTTGTCATATTTTGAGCAAAATGAACCTTTAATGGAGATGGTCACCCTGCTGCTTCCCACCTCCGCAGGCAGTATAATTTGTGGGCAGCATGTTGTACAGAAATGCATTATAATTTCAAAATCACCTTTATTTTTTCTGTCTATTGTGCAGTTTCTGAGAAATTCCCAATGTTATCCGATTGCTAATGAGGCAGTTGGTGCAGGTTGTGTCCTCGCCATCCAGAGCAGCGCCAAGCTTGCCTGTACCACTGCTCTCTCTGTCAGATACGCAGGAGATTTATCTTGTGAGAAGTGTTTGGGACTACACAAAGAGATTCCAAGTGGTATAGGACAATTCTAGGATGTACCAACGTTCTCATTGGCATATGGATTAAGCTCAGACTGACTTGGGGTGCGACCGTACGGCTTAATTTAACCCACTCAAACTTGCGCTCACCTTTCACTCGGGACACAATTTGAGCATAAAAAACACCTCATACAGCACCAGCACCAGACCTGCTGCCACCAATTATTGTATTTATACCAAGACCAATAAGTATCTCACTCTACATCCACTCCTGCTTATCAAGCAGTCACCTTGTTACACCACTAGACATGCACACTCAGCACTCTAGCAGTCACCTTGTTACACCACTAGACATGCACACTCAGCGCTCTAGCAGTCACCTTGTTACACCACTAGACATGCACACTCTAGCGCTCTAGCAGTCACCTTGTTACACCACTAGACATGCACACTCTAGCGCTCTAGCAGTCACCTTGTTACACCACTAGACATGCACACTCAGCGCTCTAGCAGTCACCTTGTTACACCACTAGACATGCATACTCAGTGCTCTAGCAGTCACCTTGTTACACCACTAGACATGCACACTCAGCGCTCTAGCAGTCACCTTGTTACACCACTAGACATGCACACTCTAGCGCTCTAGCAGTCACACAGCTAACCACACTTTACAAGTCTATGAATACAGGGACCAAAATTAAAGTAAAGGCTGTAATTACTAAAGTTGTTCAGTGCTTCCAAAAAGATATTAAAATAAAGGAATTACAAAATAAAATGACACACAACACGGCAAAACAGTTACAAATAAAAAGGGAGAAAAATAAAAGAAACTTACAACTTAAGATATATCCTGATTTTCTGGAGATGGGAGAAATATGGAACACCCAGCTTGTCAGGCAGCCCCCATAAAGTGAACACTGTTTTCCTGAATATCACAATGTTTTATACGGTTTCTATTTGGTTCAGGTTTTAGAACCTCCCATTGGTTAATTAGTTAAAATTGTTTCTCAGGATTGGGCAAAGTGTTAATGAGGGGGAGAATCCAAGAATATTTAAACAGTTTCTTTTTTTTCCAAGTCCTGATGCAGAAGGGGGGGCGGAGGTGACCAAGTGTCCTTTGGGGTCTGCACAGACCAGTCTGCAGGCCAGAGTTTATCAGGCTGTAAAAACTCCTTTAAATGATGCCAATTGTCATATATTTCCCCAATTCTACACACTGAATAAAAGAGTAAAAGTCCTTCCATGACAAGCAAGATGGCCAAAAATAATAAAGGTATCATGGAAATCACCGTGCCTTGCTCTACAACATGCTGGTAGCAGAATTGACTCTTAGTGGAAGAGGTATACTCCCTTTAAAGGGATACAACAATATGGTCTGAACATACCCCAAGTAAGTGACCAAACATGACTGTCCTATGTAAAGAGCAAGCGTAGGAAGACTTGATAGACCAAGTGTAAATTTCTCTCTGCTTAGTCTTCTGGTCAGCTCGAGAAATTCTGGCCAGGTCTCCCATTTTACCTTTAGTCTGCCATCCACTTTAATTCTGGAGATCCCTCGATTGGCGCCTAGCTAATAGTTGTCCTTTGCTTCTACCAACTGCCAAAAGGTAGTATTGACACCTGCAGTACTATATGCCTACTACTGAAGGGTTAACATGTGATGTTTGTGACATTTGTAATCTTTCTTGCAGAATCCCAGGCTGGTGATTTGTTGGTGTCTTGGAGATCCCCAGAACAGAGAGTCTATACGTTCTCACTGTGTCTGGATTCCTGGGTTGGTCTTTGGTCAGTGGTCTTTTCTGTTTAGTTATTGTCACTTTCTCTCAAGAGAAGTGTTTGTCTCTGTGTGCTAATTCCACAGATATTGCCATATTTAAGCCCATGCAGCAGAGTCAATCTGGCTCCTAATAACCAGCCCCCCAAGCACTGGACTAGGGCTAAGGTACTCTTATATTCCTGATCCAAAGTCAAACCCATTCCATCGCCTTTTGTGACACATATCCTGGCGCTAGGGCACAACTACAAGCCACCCACTCCGATCCCTGGCAATCCAGCCTCCCCCACAATGCGGTCAGGTCCATGGTTGGGTAACATTGCATAAGTCATACCATGTGATACTTTTTTAGCAGACAACTGTACATGTGTTTTATGGCCTCTCATAGCAGTAACCGGTTAAATCATTGCTTGTGTTAAAATGTCTGAAAAACCCTTTAGCGTTAGCCCATTACTACATTCACATTCCTTTCCCACAGACAAGACACTAAGTGGAGTTTCCTGCAATAACTTACTTGAAATGTGTTTAAAATGATGATAAAGTGACGGCTGGCCGGATGCTGTAAGTCATATTTCATAGAGGATTTAATCTATGCTCTATGTATTATCAGGGGCTGTAATCTCCACCCTCAAGAAGCAGCAATGTTGTTAATTTGTACTCAAAGACATGAAATATTTGGCGAGAAAGATGATTTTCCACAGTTTTTTACTGAGTATCGACCAGATTGTCGGACATTAATTCAGTTTTTGATCCGTGGTATTACATTTGTTCAGAGATGAGTCAGCCATAACCTGAAGTTTATGATACACTCCTGTTTGTTTTACAATTAATCCCAAAGGTTATAAAAATCCGTCTCCCGTCGCTTAGAAAACTGATTTATTCTAGTTACATGAAAACATTTCGCAGTTACTGCGACCTAGAACATAGAGCGGGGAAAAGGAAGGAATATGGAAACTTTTACTAGATTTAGTACTTTTAAAAAAAGGATTGGTAGATGGACGGCAAGGAAGCAGACGTTCTATGCACTTGTCGAGAGGCAGTTTATACGAAGACAGAACCATTATAATCCCCTACTTAAGAACACCCAACTTACAGATGACTCCTAGTTACAAACGGACCTCTGGATGTTGGTAAGTTACTGTACTTTAGCCTTAGACTACAATAATCATCTATAACAGTTATCACAGGTGTCTGCAATGAAGCTTTATTGTTACCATAATCCAGGTTCTTATGACAATCCAACAAATTTTAAAATTCAATTGTCACAGAGACCAAAAAAAATGTGTCTGGAGCTACAATTATAAAATATACAAGTCCAACTTACATACAAATTCAGTTTAAGAACAAACCTACAGAACCTACCTTGTACTTAGCCCGGGGACTGCCTATACTGGCAAATGCCCAGGACCAGTATCCTACACATATCCATATATGTAGACTCAAAGCTGACTCAAGGTCAGGTCCAGTTCACACTTGCATCTGTTTTTATCTTCCGCCATTAAAATGAAAACAATATGGACCTTATGGATCCATTATAATGCCCATTGATTTCAATGGACTTTAAATGGATGTCGTCAGTGTCCGCTTATACCACTTCTGTTCAGTTATTTGAGAAAATATAGCGCTGCAGCTTCAACATAATTTTCCACTTAAAAAATGGAAGCAATAATAGAAATGATGCAAACAGATACCAATGAAGTCATTAAAAGTCTCATGAAATCAGCGGACATTGTGACACATCTGTTAGACTTCTGTTTTAAGTGATGAAAGATAGGTGTGTACTAGCACTTACAGAGTGACTGTAAGGCCTCCTATTTCTATTTTTCTTGATTTTGTGTGTTTTGTTAATATTCCTGTAATATGACAAAATTTTTTTTTACATGCATCTTGTATTTTTTGAGCAGCTTTACTTTTATGAATAACTGTTCATTTTGAGCCATATTCCTTTTATTATTTTATTGTTATACCAATAAATGTTAGCGCAGGTGTTTTTAGTTTTCTTCTTCGTGCACTGTGTATGATGAAGGCTCCTCCCCTCTGGCACCCCTGGATATGTCTTGAGGCCCTTCCTGGAGTAGAATGGCGCTATTAACAGTAACTGTACAGGTTGAACAGTCGCAGACTATAGGGAGTAGTTCCTGCCCTGCGCCGGCCCACTTTGCCGATGGCCGTGCCCTCTTCAGCCACTACACGCCCACTTATAGTGGAGGTGGCGTAAAGTGGAAAATAATTGTAATGCCTAGCATGAGCGGATTAAGACTGCCATGGGCCCTGTACTGTATGAGTATTATAGCCCCTACACGTCTACAATTCACTTTCTACATATGGTGCTAGAATCAAGCTTCTTGGGGAAATCTCACATGTTTTCCTTCTTCCTGCTTTCATTCTGTGTGTTTATAAAATTTGGTGGCTGGTTTGGGTGGCCATGAGCCCCCTAGAAGTTTGGGCCCCCGGCTAACATCCAAACCGCCTATATTATAATCCACTACTGATGCCTGGTGGTTCGCAAGTGTAGAAGCCCTGATAAAGCTCCCCCATTGATTTTGGATTAAGCTTCCCTATACATCACCAGTGCAGCGATAACACCATTCTTCCTCCATTGAAACACTTGTAGCGCCAGTGCTATTGTATTACGTTTTATATTTATGCCTCTTATTAAACTATTATCATCAATATGTAATATTCTTCATTTTTATAATACATAAGAGATTCTTTTGTATGAAAGATAAACACTTCTTGATAAATATGTAATCATAAGTGTATAAGTAAATTAGCAAAAGGAGCTGAATTTGGGAAACAATGCATCCATCCAATTCTGATATTGGCTGGATAACCAATAAACTTCATGTAGCAGGGATCTGTCCCAGCAGCCACCAGAGCCAGGTCCATTATGATGTGTCGGCTCCTGTTGTCATGGAACTTCATAGTGACGCGTGTAGCATTCTTTCTATGCAAATCAGATTCCAAGTAAAAGTAAATAATTGCATTCTCCATGACTGACTGTGTTCTGCGGGTCCTTTACCAGTTCTTCTAGTGATTTATCAGTTCTTAGCCAAATGGGTGTTACTAGTTTGGGTACCCCAGCATAAGTCCAATTAGATGGCACAGGGGCACAGCTCAGACTTGTAACACCCACTCTACCGCCTAACTACTCTACTAGGAAGGAATCACTAAAGAACAGTACAACGCAGATTTATGATTTGAAAAATTGTTATTTTATAGGAAATTATTGAGTAAAATAGACAAGTCTGGATAGGAGAAGACACCCTGGTGTGTATGTAACATATACTGATCGGGTCAGCATGGCCGCCCTGTATCCTTCCTGCATGGGTGTGAATTATTCTTTAGACAAGAAACAAAAACAATGTAACTACTAATAGTCATGGGATCACAATGATAGGACTAGCACAGTATGATCTGCCTGTGATGTGCTGAGCTGTCCCCTGGTCAGGAGGAGGTCACCACAGTGTGACACCGTGTCTATCATGTTCTAGTAAATGTCACTCAGCTTGTTTTCGGTCTTTACACATGTGAGGCTGTAATTTTTTTATATGCCAATAAAAAAATTCAAAGATAACTCTATGTGCACATCTGTCTCCGGATTCGGAATCTGGTATAAAACACCTGCATGTTACGTTTCAGTCCATCATTACTTTCCTGGTAATTTTCCCCGCCGTTCCTGCACCACCGCTTCGCTGCCGGTCTTTGTTCCCTTGGCTGCGATGACATTATAGCTACAAGTTGTCACCACAGCAACCTGTATATCGCTGGAGAAGGTAATGGGCTGCAACCAGAGGTCGCAATAAAGTCAAAATAGTCTTCTAAGCATATATGAGGAGTGTTTTTTAGTATGAAATTTATAATAATGTAACTAAATGGTACATGATATTAGGAGGTCTCTAGATCTCTACCATAACTGTCCTCCATCTACAAATAGCAAATTGACTCCGCATTTTCCTCACTCTATTTAGATTTGTAGTCAAGTTGCTATTTCTTTCTAAGACTGCTACAAATATGTATCATGTATATGTATTTTCGGCTTGGGGTCCCTCGTATATAATAATAAAAGTGACAGATTTTTGGCTTGGGGTCCTCATAACCTCATAATAAAAAGTAACACATGGTTGGCTCTCCTTTGGGTCCTTCCCATGTAATAATGAGGTATTTCTTCCCTTTGGTTGTGCAGTCATCTCAGATATCATCCAATACCACAGTAGTGTCAGTAATAATGTAGTGTTACATAGTTGCAGCTTGTTGAAGAGCAGCTTCAGTAAAGAAACCACTTCTTCATTGGGTGCTCTATGTCTGTAGGGTTACATGGACGATGCCATCTTCCCCCTCCACCCCGATCAGGTCCCCTGCATATAATTGTATGGTGCCGATTGGACCAGTGATGGTCAGGTGGTCTCCGACTTAAGGACACCCACCTTACAGACGACCCCTAGTTACAGACTGACCTCTCTGCCCACTGTGACCTCTGGTGAAGTCTCTGGATGCTTTAATTTAGTCCCAGACTGCAATGATCAGCTGTAAGGTGTCTGTAATGAAGCTTTATTGGTAATCCTTGCTCCCATAACAGCAAAAAACTTTGAAAATCCAATTGTCACAAAGATGGAAAAAAAATGTTTCTAGAATTATAATTATAAAATATACTGTTACATACAAATTTAGCATAAAGGGACTGGCTACTCTTTTCCATAAGTTGCCC
This sequence comes from Engystomops pustulosus, assembly GCF_040894005.1. Classification (NCBI taxonomy): domain Eukaryota; kingdom Metazoa; phylum Chordata; class Amphibia; order Anura; family Leptodactylidae; genus Engystomops; species Engystomops pustulosus. The sequence continues at coordinate 187,764,225 of NC_092413.1, read as the reverse complement.
ATGTGCCTTTACTGCGATAACATAATTCAATGAATGTTCATCAATTGATTCATCATTTAGTTCTGCATGCAAACTCTCTGCTGCATTAAGAATAGGTTGGAGAGGAGAGAGTTTAGTGACTTACAATAGTCTATAATATATGGATCTATGAATATACGGTGCAAAAGAGAGGTCCAGCACAATCCCAAGACAGCGAGCCTGCTGCCACCGTGTTATAATGATCCCTCAGACCGAGATGGCAAGGTGAGGGTTGGGTTGGTTTGTAGTTGGTGAAACAACAGTTTTAGAAAGATTAAGTTTCAAGAAGAGAGAGGACATGATGTTAGAGACAGCAGAGAGACAGTCACTAGTGTTCTGGATTAAGGCAGGGGTGATGTTACGTGCAGAAGTATATAGCTGGGTATCAGAATAGAAATGATACTGGAAACCAAATCTGCTGATAGCTTGTCCGATGGGGGCAGTATTTAGGAAAAAGAGAAGAGGACCTAGGACTGAGCCCTGAGGAACACCAACAGTAAGAGGATTGAAGGCTGTTCAGTCCATGAATCCCAGATTTCATGGACCAAACGCTGGGGTAGCGGCAGCAAAACCTCTGGACAACAGTGCCGAACAGTAAGCATGATAAAATTAAAGCACTGCTGTTCTGCAGGGAATCAGGGACTCCTTGTATCATATATCACACTGACACTTGTAGTTCCTTTTCCAGCACTGTGTTCTGTTCATAAATTCTGGCCACCACCGGGTCTAGGATTTCAAAAATTAGGAAGTCCTTTGTTAAGGGGGAGAAGGACAGGACAGATGGGATTTAACATACAAACAATTTGATGTGAGGAGGATAGGGTCTTACCATCAGCAAGTGCTGAAGCGGCCAGGGATAGGCTTTAACCAGACCAGAAAGCTGCAGCAGATTGATAAGAGCCCTCTCACAAACACTTTCTGCATGGTACAACCTCTTTTATATATGTATGCACTAAGTTTCTTAGCTCCCTCTAGTGGCAGTTGTATAGTTGTATACACCCACAATATGTAACAGTATGTACTGTATGTATGTAACACATTTGGAGAAGCAGTACTCTATACAATATCTGTACATGTGTAGCCAAAAACAAGGTGCAGATATCCTGTAATACACTACAGTTTGATATTCCTTTAAATTAGTTAGAGGTCTGGTAGAATTGCTGAGTGCAGCTTTGTGGTACCTGAAATCCAATATTTCCCTAGGGAAAAGGGATTAATCAGTACAGTCCAGGAAAGGTGACAGGGGACAAGGCTGGTACATATTGTCTTACCCATAGAGTAACAGTGCATGGTATGGAAAAAGAAACAGAAACTGGCCCAATAAACCTGATCAAAGTATAGACAGCTCGATGGATTCTACATTGACAGGATTGATTTAGCATCAGACTGCAGATTATAAATGACAGCCAAATGCATTTCTCATTTATCACAAGTGAAATGTGCATTGAATAGTACGGAGCCTATTTATATCATCGACCCTACTGGATATTGACATTGGACTCTTAGCCAGTCTATGATTTATTACTGTAATGGTTTTCCTAAAACTGATAGAAAACTTTTTGTCAGAATCCACTGAATGGCCTCTGGCTTCTGAGCTCAGAGCTTCAGAGCCACATCCAGGGCTGCTTTGCTGGGAGATGATTGACAGCTGCCTTGTAGTATCTGATATCTGGAAAGTAGGGTGGTTCAATCTGTGTTGGTATTAGCTGTGGGTTAAGTGATGCAGTGCCTAGCTGCATGTGTGGCGGCCAGGATTTGGATTAAGAGGTTAACTTGGGGCTGGTTATATTTTTCTCCTTTGACCTGAAGTATTACTTTCTGTTTTTGTTTAGCTGCATTTAGGGTTGGCGTCACCCCATGGCAACATGGGCAAATGCCCAGGGGACCCTGGCCATCTGAGCAATGTATGGTGCTATTCCAGGGGTTTCCCTCTGCACAGAGGAGGCCCCTGCCAGAGGCTATAATAGTACTCGATGCAGGAACCGGCCACTCGATAACTTTCTGAGTACAGATGACACCCCGGGAGCGCAACACGACCGGAAGCTGGATGAGCGGTTTGGCCATCATGTCATCACGCAGACGTACATCGCATCCCGTCCGGCAGCATCGAAAGCAGAACAAGGGGAAAGAGGGGGCCCAGTATATAGAATTCATGGGGGTGGGTGGTATACCTGACACCATGTATCCTACCAGATCTGGAACCCCCAGATTGACGCGCTGCCTTTAATGAATGTATTTCAACATGGGTAAGGTGGAATATCTTTATTGGTATATGGGTATCGTGGACAATGCGTTTTGGGGGCGACCTGCCCCTTTCATCAGGTCCAAAAAGGAATTAGGGGTATAACTGGAACCTTGCACCCCCATCGTTATCCAGAAGCCCGAACCTTGTATCTTGACTGATCCAGTACGCTGGACCCATTTAATGAACCTGGATCCTACACCCGTTTCTGGACCCTCTACCCTGATCCTGAGCCTGTACCCTGATCCTGACCTGTTTCTGGATATTGTTGTGTCTGCATGTTAATTTGCCATGACAGTTTCACTAAGATAATAAAAAATGTACACGGTCACTTTCTATTGCTGTTATGCCACATTCCCTCCATTTGGCCAATTTTTTCCAGCTTCCATAGGATATCAGGATTAAATTTAAAGAGCAAGTTCTCTGGCAGTTCTCTGTACTTCAGGGCAGTTAAGGGGGATGTGCATTCCCTCATTCTGTGAATTTCGGGGGGAACACTCATATCCGTGACCAGGTATTTAAATGAAATTAGTGTAAAAAACCAGGGCCACTTACTCATAGATCCAGGCACCACAACTGTGATAATCTTCTTATATTTATATAACCTCCTTCCTTCTAAAATCAACTTGTAAAATTATGACAATGAGTAAGAAGTTATCTGGGGGGTTGCTTACTGTACTCTTCTGTGCTGCAGCTTCACAAGCTGTTACAATGTGCAGGAGCATGTCTCGCCCCACCACTGCTCCCTCACTACCTTCTCTTTCCACTGTGTGCTGAAACTTCCCTGCTACAGATGAAACAATAGAGATCAGTTTCCACTGCTTACAATCTGTGAGAACTATGGGGTCCTTTCTACATTGTGATTATTGGGTGACAGCATCACATCGGTCCCCACTGTAGTCTATCTTTGGCTTCTCAGATGAAGAATATGTTATCCCAGATTGCGGTGATTTCCACCATTATCCCAGTGCATTCATCAGCCCTCCCCGCACATAGAGCAGGTGCAGCCAGTTCCTCTCTATTTACTCTGCTGTCTGTGTCGCTACAAGCAATGTCTATGACATGACGGTGCGTGCTGTCCCTGCCTGCAGATCTCCATTGTACAATAGAGAGAGAATACTCTGTTTCTGTGGTAACTGCTTTGTCAGCGATGTCTGTATCTCGAAAGATCCGGACACTCTCCACTAAGCAGACAAAGGCGGCTCGATTTAGCAGCGGTCTTTTTTTCAGCTTAGAGTCTCAGCAGAAACAAGGGATGACAACAGAGATCATGCTGTATGGAAATGCGGATTCAGAGAGGAGTCAATGGCTGCTGCCGACCTTTCTGTGCACATGTATTACTTGAATCCCCCTTTATGTCCCCAACTGAATTACATGAATCCTCCGTAAAGTCTAAGTGGAAATAAATCCGCCAAGGTCGTACAAACGTAGAGGTAGCTCGTTGTAGAAGATGGATGAGATGGGTGGGATGCAATCTCCAGATGGACCCAGTTTCCTTTTTTAAGTAGAAGGCGCCTGCTCAGAAAGCAAACACGGTACAACTCTCAAAGGAAATCTACCATCAAAACAAAGCATAATAAATCAGGGACACTCATAGATCCAGGCACCATGACTGTGGTAATCTTCTTATATTTGTTATCCATGTCCTCCTTCCTTCTAAAATCAACTGTTAAAATGATGGTAATGAGCCTGAAGTGCTCTGGGGGTTGTTACCAGAGCCCCATCGTTCTGTAGCTTACAAAAGGAATGGTATAGGATAGATTGTTTACATACATATTGATGGAATTTTAAATATCAGCACCCCCACAGTACCCAGCACCCCCACAGATCATGATTTACAGAAGATGGGACAGCTCCATCCTCTGTACTGCATCTTCTATCCCATTTAAATGAATGGGGGTAACCCTGGCTACTAGATAGAGAACTAATTTGTATCAAAATCCAGTTTTTCAATGTGGATTTTGCTGAAAAGGTATCATACGGATCCTATGGGTTGCAAAGAAAATGCTAAATCTGTAACATAAAGTGATATATAGTGGATTTAAAATCTGCCACAGGTCGACATTACTAGAGTTTTGTAATATGCTGCAGATTTTTCACCCACAAAATCTGGCCAGAAAATTAGCAACATATTTCTCCTGTGTTAACGTGCCGTACGGTGGTTCATCCACAAGTGTGAACAGCATCAGTCTACCCATTACTTGGGAGCCTTGAGGCACCCTGATCCCCGTTTGAATGTTTCACTGCAGGTTTCCTTACATAAAGTCACTTCTAACATTACAGCCTTAATTTGTCCTTATCCCTTTGTGCACCTAGTTCCTATAGTGATCCTCTGTTCAAATTCATTGTATGATGGTAGATAAGGTTGAAAATAGACAGTGAGCAGTGTGTAGAGTTCAAGGCAAGGTTTATAGGAAGGGCTTCAGGTGTGACGCCCTGGGGCCCCCACCACTTTACTTTTAAGGGGGCCCCCACCAGCAATACTCTGGGAGTGTTACCTAGCTTCAGTGCCAACGCACCACAAAGTTTAGAATATCAATGATCATTTACAATAGTGATGTGTAACACTGTCTGTGCTACATTCAGGTGGACCTCCACCTACCTTAATGATCTAGCAGCTTCTGAGTGGACCGAGAGACAAGCCTAGAATTAACCACGCTCCTCTCATTCCAGTTGCAAGTGCCATTTCATCTCCCTGTGAAGATTTACTGGTAAGACCTATGTTACAGCAGTGTGTAGGGTTCATGGATTATAGAAAGGGCTCGTGCCCCAGGGCCCCCACCACTTTATTCATAAGGGGGTCCCCACCAGCAATACTCTGGAAATCATATGCCACCACATGTGCAGTGTGACAGGTGTGAAAGTGACTTTCAGGGAAGCAGTGGCGCACAGGACCGGATTAGTAGTCAGTACTACTGCCAATATGCCCGCTAAACAAGCAGCCAGGCTAGCATATTAGTAGGGGAAAGTTTAAAATATTAATGATAATTTACAATAGTAATGTGTACCACTGTCTGGGCTACATTCAGATGAGCCTCCACCTGCCTTAATCCGACCCTGGTAGTGTTAAGCACATCAAGATATGGTCAGACCTCTTATTGTTGGCATTTGATTTGCTGTGTCCATACTGGTTATAACAAGTGGTTCATTGTATTGGATTCGTCTGCGTACCAGCGCTTACACTGTGTGAATATTTAAAGGGGTATTCTCGCCTGGTCTTTCACATTCAGTTTCACTAATCCTCCATATATAAACATTTCTTCAATTAGATGTTATTAAAAAAAGTTTTCCTGTGTGAAGATAATTTGCCATAAACATAGCCATGTTGTCCCTTAGAAACGAGATAGCTTCCTCGGATACGACCACCTCACACTCTGGCAGCGGTGGCCAGGCTTGTGCTATAGAGTCCTGCAGGACCACCAGGATTCAGCGTTCATTACCACAGGACGGCTGAGGGATATGTAGTAACTCCCGGACACATTCATATACAAAAACTTTTTGTTTCTTTGTGCAATCTCTCCAGAAGAGGTGGCCGTATCCGAGGAGTCAGTCTCATTTCGAAGGGACCATATGATTACATTTATGAGAAATTATCTTCACACAGGAACATTTTTTTAATAACATCTAATTGAAGAAATGTTTACATATGGCGGATTTATCAAACTGAATGTGAATGCCCAGATGAGAATACCCCTTTAACTATTCGGTTAATAAAATGGGCATATTCCAAGTTACTGTACCTGCAGAACCTAGACTACTGATCATTCCGGTGCTGTGGCCTGTGTGAACATGCTCTGAGATAGATAGATAGATGAAGGATGGCTGATAACACTCACAGATCAGTGCTGTAGAGATCTCTAATTGAAAGGAGGATTGGAGCGCTTTAGCCACGGAAATTGAATGTCCAATGATCAATATTAGATCTGACTGATAGTAGTGATTGATTCTGAGATTTCAGTGAACCTTGTTTTACCCCCACCATAAAGTCAATATGAGAATAAAGATGGGATTGTGAGGTAAGATGAAGATGGAGATGACTGCTCCTGTCCCTATGGCGCTTGGCTTCTTTCATTGTGCTCAATGATATAGGAAGGTGAATGGATGACATCTATCAGTCATCCTTCCCTGGAAGAGCATAGCCAACCATTGGAATGACATCTCATTGATTGGAGGACAATCGAGTAAGCCTTAAATTATACATTAAATGAAGTTGTCTCAAGAATCCAGACACACACATGTGCCATCCTGAATAGAGAATGTTATACATTACCAGATCTAGAAATCCATTCCAGGATAGCTGTATATTATCTGCTTTACCACCCAAACCGGGGCGGATGCTCCTCCGTCTCTATATATTACTACACATTCGTTATAGGACACTACTGATGACTTAGCATAGGGTCCCTTTTCCAGCTTTTTATTTTTGCGCAATAAAATGATAAATCGATCAACATTTTACTGATTTATTGTGATCAAAGATTGGGGCTCATTTACTAAGGGTCGTGCTGCTCACTTTTGTCGGACTGTTCGCCTTTTTCGGGGATTACACGTCGTGGGCAGGTATTTAACTAGTGTCTGCGCTGGCAATGTGTTGCACAGAATCCTTTTTTGGCGCAGCTGTGCTGGCTTTCATGTGACACAAATCGGGATTAAACTTTCAAATTGTGCCGAAAGTCCAAGCACTTACATTCAACTCTGTCGGAACTGAGTGCCGAAGCGACACATGCAGGATATCGGACGCCACAATCTTAGTGAATCGCAGCACAGTGCGTTATTGACGGATAATGCACATTCGGTGAACTCCAGCGTCCGGGTAAGTAAATGTGCCCCACTGTGCAAGTGCCAGCAATGAGAGACTGAGTGGGTCACACAGGTTTGTCAACACCCAATTGATAAATTTTTTACACTTTGTGATAGGAATGCTAGAGGGATAGCATTGTGCGGAGCTTTAAGAAACAAAGCTCCAACGTTTTTTTTATATCTATAATACTTATAGTTAACAAAGTGGATCGAGAGCTTATGGGGTATCCTTAAATTAACCTGCAGCCACGAATGTAATTTTTAAATGACAGGTACCAATAGCCTCTTTTATGCTGATTATAAAAAATGACTTTGTCAGCATTCTGAATCATTTCAGCACTTTATACAACTTTATTCCCTTTAGGTCACGATAAAAGGTAAGGAAGGGCCGCCAGTATTGTTCCAGATCTTCAATTTGGATGTACACTGAGTTTACGTTTTAGAGACTAAATTGCATCTTGAATGTACTTTGAAGTGAGAGGTCAGCACTGAAGTCAAGCTCTCTATGCTTTAGAACTTGATTGTCCTTATCCACCAGACCTCAAAAGAGCCAATTGTTGATATCCCTGGATACGGGAACATCAATTAGAGCATTATCGACCTTCTGATTTAAGGAGAGCTTGACCTAAGCACTGAGCGCTCCACCTCTGTGACTTTATACAAACATTTTACATCTCACTTCAAAGTAGATCTTCTTGATGATGCCACCACACGAAGCCATGAAGGATACATGATCTTGAAGGTGTTAGTACTGGTAGTGGTTTGATTGTGATGATAGGTTCCCTTTAGGTCACAATAAAAGGTAAAGAAGGACCATGAGTATTATTCCAGATCTTCCATCTGGATGTGCACTGAGTTTATATTTTCGAGACTAAATTGCATCAAAGTCTAAATCATGACAGTAGAGTTTATGTAGTGTTCATTTATCTCAGGATTGCCACACTGGTTATATCTGCACGTGTGCATCACCATTGTTGTGTAGTCCATGTCATCCTGTATTGACAAGTTTCTTCAGACACCAATTAGTGAGACAGCAGCCTATATTTATTACCCCCAGACTAGGATGTATGATGCTCCTAATGATACTAAACACAATACTACTAGGAGAATGCTCCTTGTTCTTTGCTTTATTTCTTCACTGCCGTGATTTACAATGTTTTGCCGCTCAGTAATAGTATTGATGCTTTCAAGAATTAAATCAAAGTCTACAGACATTTTATCATTTTTCCATTGCTGCGCTCCGCACAAACCTACTCCCAATTATACGAGTCAAGGCATTTCCGCAGAGCTGAAAACAAACAAATCTCACTTCCCGGGCAAATTGCTTTTCTTTTAGGAAACTGAGGAGACGTTGGAGGCTTTTATTGTGGTGTTTCTATGAAGTCCCCTTGTGAAGGTCACGCTATTTGCCTGTGTGTTTGGCTGTGTACTTCCCTTGCATTGTAATGCACACACACAGACGAGGGGACCAGACAAGCTCTCAATCTCTCCATCTCTTCTGTGATCATTATCTGCCATTATGTTATTTCCCGTCCCTTCCAAAGCAAATTGAAGACCTGCCAATCCTAAAAATTGATATGTGTAAGAGGAGCATGGACACCAGGCATTAACATCTTCACTTGTTTTTAGAGCCGCATTTATATTTGAAGCATAGAAACTCTTGGGCCTACTGATATCACTTTTATTATCCCATGTGCAGGCTTCTTTAGGTCATCTCCATGCAGGGACGTAACTACAGTGGTAGCAGCCATAGCAGCTGCTATGGGGCCCGCAGTGTCAGAGGGCCCCATAATTCGATCTGACACACTAAAAAGTAGAGCATGAGCACCATTATTTACATATTATGCTGCACATTTTACAGCACAATATGTTTACAGGCGGTCCCCTACTTAAGAACACCCAACTTACAGACAACCCCTAGTTACAAACGGACCTCTGGATGTTGGTAACTTACTGTACTTTAGCCTTAGGCTACAATAAACAGCTATAACAGTTATCACAGGTGTCTGTAATGAAGCTTTATTCTTAATCCTTGTTCTTATGACAACCCAACATTTTTAAAATCCAATTGTCACAGAGACCAAAAAATTTTTGGCTGGGGTTACAATTATAAAGTATACAGTTCCGACTTACATACAAATTCAACTTAAGAACAAACCTCCAGAACCTATCTTGTACGTAACCCAGGGACTGCCTGTATAACATATATATATATATATATATATATATATATATATATATATATATATATATATATATAATATATGGTGTATATACAGAATGCTGTATCTGTGATGTGTGTGTATATACTGAAGATGTGTATATATGCTGTATCTGTGATGTGTGTACATACTGAAGATGTGTATATATGCTGTACGTATGTATATGGCGATGTATGTGTGTGTATATGCTCAATGTTTATGTGCACGAGTGTATGAATGTGTGATTGTAACTCACATGAGTGAGTATATAAGAATATTGGGAAGGAGGGGCTTATTCAGAAGCCTGCTATGGGGCCCTGCCTTTGCTAGTTACGCCACGGTCTCTATGTATACACTTAATCATTTAAAGTTCAGTCTATATGCAATTCAGATGCCCATCCTCATCATACATGATCTGCAGAATAAGTGGTCACCAAGGAGATTCACTTATACCGTCATGTTCTGACAACCTTCAGTACTGTCAAAGCATGGCTCTGCGGGACCTGTCAGAAATCACCATGGCATTCGCGCTCCCATTTTAGCAACTTCTTCTGATTTCTTACCCATTTATGTGCAGACTTGTGGTTATCACATCCACCTACCAGCCATAACACTTAGAATATGCTTCGATTATAAAGGTGTTGTACCAAGTTTTATTGTTTCTCTCCTATCCTATAGATAACACAACATTCTGATGAGTTGGCGTCTGACTACTGGGTCCTAAAAATGGGGATCTAGTTTTTGCTAATCATAGTACTGTAGTAAAAAAAAGTTAGAAAAGACCTCAATCCATCAAGTTTAACCTATACAGGCAGTCCCCGGGATACGTACAAGATAGGGTCCGTAGGTTTGTTCTTAAGTTGAATTTGTATGTAAGTCGATACTATATTTTATAATTGTAGATACAGACAACTTTTTTTTTTTTGCCCCAGTGACAACTGGATTTTCAAAATTTTTTGCTGTAATGGGAACAAGGATTATCCATAAAGCTTCATTACAGACACCTTACAGCAGATCATTGCAGTCTGGGACCATAGTAACATCCAGAGAGCTTCACCAGAGGTCACAGGGGACAGAGGGGTCCTTCTGTAACTATGGGTCGTCCTTAAGTTGGGTGTCCTTAAGTAGGGGACTGCCTGTATATTATATTGCATAGATCCAGAAGGCAAAAACCCTGCGAGTGTGATGCCAATTGGCCCAAAATTATAAAAAAAATAATTCTTTCCTGACCCCTAATATGGTGGGATCATCGATTGAAGCAACAGGCCAAGGGTGAATCCTGCTGATCCAGTTAATTGTTAAGTGCAGAGCTCAGCTATCTCTACAGTCCCAGACTGGCCCACCGGTAAATCCACAAGTGGGCCCCTAAATTTGATGGGTTCCTAGATCCTGGTATGAGTTGAGCAGAACCCTCACAGGATGTTATACAGATATTATTCAGGATACAGCATTTCAACCACCCAATAATAATATGGGGAGGTGATCTAGTTTATTTTTAGATACTGTAGAAGCATTCGATGGTAACATAGAAATATCTAGCCACCAGTATCCTTCCTCCTCGGGCCTTCTCAATCACATTAAGGCCGGCTACTTTACAGACACGTATTCTTGGCTTTACAGAGCAAGGTGGGTCTAAGTTAAAAGCAAAGGCCAGTCAACATATTACTGACAGGGATCCTAGGACCATAGCAGTCCAAGGCAAAGGCTGGAAAGCGAGCTATGAGGCAGCTATGTTTTTGGAATTAGCAAAAGTATATCAGGTAATATGTGCATGTAGTTGTACAGTAGAGGACCCCATGAAAAGATTTTATTGGTGGACCCGACACTTATCTGACATTGATTGTCTATGAGAGTGTCGAAGATATGAGAGTGCTGTGCTTAGTCATTTCCGACTTCTGGCATTGTAATGAATGGAGAGGCAGGCTCAGCATTCAATTAGTGACAACATATATAAAATAAGTGCTACTCCTTTATTTTAATTTTTGCTTAAAGAATACATGCAAAAACCTGACTGGGGAAACCTAAGCTAGATCCCCTGACAGGTGAAGTGGAAAACATCATCTCAAAATGAAACAGATGAGATATATTTTGCAGCAACTAAATAGTTGTGTGGGCAGCAAACAGATATCACACTTACCTAAATGTTTTTTCTAGACCTGGTTCATCCCCTGATGGCAGTGGCCTCTATCGATTTTATCTGGATGAGAGGAGGGACAGGACAAAGAATTTATGTGTTGTCTTGGTCTTTGTGGATTTTAAGCATTCAATATTTTGGGATGTACTCGAAAAAAGTCTCCTTCTTGGAAATGACAGAGCACTGTAGGCTGTTGGAAGCAGTTGGATGTTTAAGGAAATGTCCTGTTGGGTTACCATCAGGGGAATAACGATTACGGTCACAGGGGGTGCGACCACTAGAAAAGAAGGGTCCGGGCCGAGGCTATTATATCTGCTTCGTGTGTGGCAGGATATTGCACTGTGATGACCTGGGCCAGGGGCGTACCTTGAGGGGGTGCAGAGGTTACGGTCGCACCAGGGCCCAAGAGGTTTAGGGGGCCCTTATGGTGTCACTTTCCCATATGAGAAGACTATTACTATAAACCATACATTATAGTCGGGGCCTGGCACAGACTTTGCACTGGGGCCCATCAACTTCTAGTTACGCCTCTGGCCTGGGCCCTCCTGCCACAAAAATGCCGGCCTTCGTGTTAGCTGCAATGGGAATGGGGCCGCCGGCCTAGGACTGCCTCACATAGGCAGGAAAAAGGGGCATTAATATTAAAGAGAACAAGAAAAGGGGCGCAAATAGATTTTCTCTTATTAATCCCTTGCCACTGATACCCTTTTTTGGTTTTTCTGTTTCTATATTTAGCTCCCTTCCTTTAAAAACTTTAACTTTTTATTTTTCCAAGCACAGAGCTTCCTAGTGAAAGTATTTAAAGGGAACCTGTCACCAGGAGACCCATTTTTAGCACTCCCCCAGTCCCCACAGAGCATAGTACATACACTGCCAAAGTGTTTTTGTATAAAAAATAGGTTTTACAGAAAAAAAGATATGTTATATTGTATCTCTCATTAGCATCTGCTGTGTGACTAGGCAGTTGCCAATTGGGAAGGGCTGGAAAGGAGCAGTTCTCCCCCCCCCCCACCCTTGGGAAACATGTGACCTTTTCAAATATATGAATAACTCCCCACACTCGTGATTGGCTGTAGAGGAGCAGGGGGCGTCGCTAAGCCAAGTGATGGGTGTTTTCATATATTTGAAAAGGTCACATGGTTCCCAAGGGTGGGGGTGGGGGAACTGCTCCTTTCCAGCCCCTCCCAAATGGCAACTGCCTAGTCACACAGCAGATGCTAATGAAAGGTACAATATAACATATCTTTTTTTCTGTAAAACCTATTTTTTATACAAAAACGCTTTGGCTGTGTATGTACTATGCTCTGTGGGGACTGGGGGAGTGCTAAAAATGGGTCTCCAGGTGACAGGTTCCCTTTAATATTCCATTCCATTGGAAGTGGGCAATAATTCTAAATGTGGTGAAATTGCGAGAAAATCTACCATTAATATAAAGCATGATAAACCAGGGACACTTACTCATAGATTCAGGGACTGTGGCTGTGGTAATCTTTTTATATTTATCATCCATGGTCTACTTCCTTTGAAAATCAACTTTTATAATTATACTAATGAGGCTGAGAGGCTCCGGTGGGTGTTTTTAGAGCACCTTTAGTGCTGTAGCTTCATAGGCTGTTACAATCAGCAGAGTAGGTCTCCCCTCCGTCTTTACTTCCTGCTGCAGGAGGGTTGGGTGTGTTCTAATTGTAACAACCTGTGAAACTTCAGTACTGAGGGGCTCTGGTAATACTCCCAGAGCCCTTATCGCTCAATAGCATAATCATAAGTTTTAGAAGAAAATAGGCTATTGATAAATATAAGAAAATTACCACAGTCACGGTGCCTGGATCTATGAGTAAGTGCCCCTGGTTAATCAAGCTTGGTTTTGATGGCAGATTTTGTTTAAATAAATATGAAAGTTAATTTTTACCTAAAGGTCCTAATAAACATATTTCTGTATTTAGGCTGCTGGAATCTACCCGGCAGCGTTAATTGTGAATAAAGCCCCTTTGGATTTGTTTTTATGCATTATAAACCAAACATGCCTTGAGAATGCTGTAGCGACACTGATGCAGGAACATATCTTGTTTAATCACTGAACTATGTGGTTTTTCTGAAAAAACAATGATGAAATTATGCTAACAAGGCTCTGTCGCTTCTGTAGCAGCCCCGATGCTTCTCCTCTTACCATAATTATGCACTGCTCCAGAGAATGATGTATTTACTGTGTTGTCCCTGGCAGGCAGAAGTAATCATTCGCTGCACCATCCCCCATCTGCTATGTAGGAGTCATCCAGCTCAGGTTGATAAGTCCTGTCTGGGCAGTTCAGGAAGCTTGTGTGTAATGTGTTTATTTATGGCAGGCAGTCTGCATCCAGCTTTCCCAAGGTCCTGAATTTTATTATTGTTTGTTTTTTGAGCAAAACCACTCGGATCAGGGATTAAATAAGATATGTCTCTGCATCAGTGTAGCTGCAGCATTCTCAAGGCATGTTCGATTCACAATGCATAAAAAACAAATGGTAGATTTCCTTTAATACTATCGAAGGAAACTGTTGATTTTCCTTGTCATCTACAGACAGTTGTCTTACATTTTTATGTAGACATAGAGTAGATTTGTTAGGTGTAACAGGGTATTTGCCGAATCTGCTGAGACAATAGATGAATGTCATATACCGGTATATATTTCTCTATTATAATTACAGTAAGAGACAGAATAAGGACAAAGTGCTGGTTCTTTTTATGGGAGTTTTCTACTTTAAAATTCTCACATCATTATGTCCAGAGTTGCTTATTCCTCCTTTGAAAATGTAACAGTGTGCAAGAAAAGTTTCCATTTTATACGAGTAATTAAAGTAATGATGGCTTCTAGACAAAACAGTGGTGTGCCGTGTTCAGGCCCTCTATTCCCTTGCTGCACCAGGCATCCATCGGCACTGCCTTCAGGCTAATTCAGGCTAGAATTATTTCTCATATACAATAGTGTGTTGATTTTACCGAGAAATCTAAGATTTTTAACTCCATTTTATTGGACAATATTACATTTTTCCATTACTTCACAGCAGTGTTTAGAATCACAAGTTTGGGGAATATATAATCAAAATTGTACACATAAAAAATAGAAGCTATTTAGATGAAAGAACCTTATTGGGTTTCAAGCGAAGATGTAAAAATGTTTTCTCTATCACCACTGGAAGTGACACAATAATTGGTTTCCTCTCATTCGATGAGGCAGGATTCGCCCCGTCACTGATACATAAAGTGTTCACTTCGTCACAGCTTTTAAAGGAGTCAGAATGGAAAACCTGAAAAAGCACAAGGTCCGTGGGTCCAAATTGTTATTATGTGCTTTGTGCTGTTCTTGTATTTTATTATTGTAAAGTATAAGGAAACGCAACAATAACAAATCTTTTCTGTTACCAACGTTTCAGAAAAATGACCCCCCTGAAACCCACTGGAGAATGGAAGGTAAAAAAAGATTGAGCATTTTTGCGTATGGGGTATTTTATCTGCCTGTTAGATTTTTTTTTTTTTTCATTTCAAAATTTCCATTTATGGGAAGAAGGCAGCTTGTTCTCCTCTGATAATTAGAATAGTGGCCCCTACAAGATGGGTAGATGTGGTTGCCGCAAAGAATTGGGGGCATAGACAAATAAGCAATTTATAGCACTATTACTGCATGGCACTATTTCTGTATTGTGGTAATAATTGGGGTGAGGCATTGTTATGGTTACATTTTTGGAAATAATAGTTTGGACTCTACATAGACAGCATAATAGTTTTGTATTAGCAGTAATTTGCTGATAACCTGTTTTCCAGTATAGTAAGGCAGTGTGTAGCAATGTTATTTGGTGGTAACCACCATTTTTCAACTATATTGTCACAAACCGGTCCAGCAAACAGCACAACCACAACCTGACTTGGTGCAAGCTGTCCGACCGGGTACGTGGCAGTGAACTAACCCTACAGAAGATAAGACCGCCCCTGCTACCCGACCCTAAGAGACCCTGCAAGGTGAGAGGGAAACTTACTTTGTCTGGTAGCTGCCTGATGGTAGAGTGGGCCGGTAACAAGAAGTCAGAGACAGGCAAGTGTTCGCATAAGGACACAGAAATATGGCAAGGCAATAACCAAACACAAGCCTGAGTCAGGGAAGAAAGGGTCACAACGGGAGAGACGAGTCACAGAGGAACAAACAACAGATAATAGGATCATAGCAAAGTCAGACAATTCTGGGTCAAATCCAAGATGGTGTTGATGCACTAATAGTAGCAGGCAGAGTTTGTGCATAGTCAGAGTCCAGGCTACAGGGCAGGCAGAGCATATGCATATATCCAAAAATAGGCTGAACTCAGCATATTGGTTCAGTTCCGGTTGCTCAGTGCTCAGGCTGGACGTACCAGTCAGCACATGCTGCAAGTTTGACAAATGAAGGTTTCTGCTGTACAAGCCATAAACAAGTTGCGTGTCGAAAATTTGCACAGGAGTCGACTCCCCTTATGCCACCAACAAGTGTCGGACTGGCCCACCAGAGAATCCTCCGGTGGGCCCTGGCTCAACCCAATACTGAACCCCAGAGGTCCATCAGAAAACACAATTTGGAGACTGCTAGAGTATATTTCCTGGGGAATAATGAAGAATGGGCCCCAGATTGAATTTCTCTGGTGGGCCTAAGGAAAGCCAGTCCGACACTGCCACCAACACACGAATTGGAGGACAGACCTAGCATAGAAGTCATAAAAGCACAAATAGGGGCACATTTACTAAGGGCCGCCCACCAGTTTTTCTGTCGGACTTTGCACGTTCTTTCTAATGCAAACTGCTTGCAAGTGTATTTAACAAGTGTCCAAGAAACAATTGTGGTGCACACTGCACTATTCTTTATGCACAAATTTCTGCACTGAAGGTGCTCAGTTGGACCTTGAGGCAGATTTAACATGCGAAGTCCAACAGAATTGTGTTGCACGCCCCTTGTTAAAGGTGCACCAAAAAAAATTGTGGAACCCTTGGCGGATTAGTGCAGGGGTGCCAGATTCATGGAGAAGGGGTGCCAGAAATCCTGAGACTGGAGGGAAAACTGGACACCTTATGTAAACCAGCTGTAAAGGTACTTTAATAATTTACCCGTGACACAAATATCAGTAAATTTTAACCGTAAAAGTAACTTCCAAAATATGAAAGACACTTCTTGCCGGGTGGAAACTAGGTCACAGCTTTATTTTTTTATACATTAATCTGTAATATCTAGAAACCAGGCACTATAGAATCACACATTTTTGAGCCCTGGAAGCTGTATGCTCAGCTAGAATCCCAGCTGGCAAGTCGGCAAACCGAGCAACCACCATCTCAAATCTTCCATCATTCTGCCTGCTGTGACTTTAAATTAAATATAAAATACAAAGGTAAAACATTACAAAAACATAACATCTCACTAACATAGGGAGGGAGGGACAAGCTTGAGTGTTGCTTCAAAGAGGGAGATTACATTGAGTCATCAGCCATACAAGCCCCCACGTCCGGTAAGCAACAGGGGAGGGTTGAGAACACATCTTAAAGGCACAGATTACCAACCCTATTAAAGTGCAATAGTACCCAAACTTTTAATCTTTGCATCCTATAACCTCATCCCCAAGCTTAGGGGTACCTTCCTTAAACAGTCAGGTGTACCCCACAATCTGACGACCTCTGCACTATACACAGGCAAACTGCCCATAGTACAGACTGCAGTAGTCTCAGTAAATGTGCCCCTTTGTGTGCAGCACAATGCGTCCAGGCATGAAACCCCCCCCCCCCCCCCCACTGTTCTGCATCTTTTGTGCATGATAAAATATTATTAGAAGCATATGTGTAAGCAGTGATTGTTACATCCATAGACTGATGTAAACGTGATTCTTGTCAGTCAGTGCTCATCCCGTCTGCGATCAGCCCGGGTAAAAACCACCTCAAGAGACCTGGATGGATCTTATAAACGTCCACTAGTTCTTACATTTTGTAGGGAGATTATGTTTTTGCTTTACCGTCCCACACCACAGCTGTCAGCGAGCAGCAACTGCAGAAGAAAAGAGATACAAAAAGCAATTATGCAAAGAGAGAACAATATTCAAAGCAGCGGCGTCCCAGAATAGCCCCGAATCCGCGCCTACATCTTTGCATTCAGCCTTTACCATAAGCTGATATCTTCTTGACACATTCTGTTTATTGTAGGACACAAATGACTATTTTACATATATCTCATTATTCCCAGCGTGTGATCTCCGCAGCTCCATTTATCCGGATAGTTATTGTTGGAGTGGAAATGGCCGCTGTGGACTGGGTATTATTCTGGGCTTTTCTCTTAATTCTTTCCCGTTTTCTTCTGGAAATAAGCAGTGGTTTATGCCTGACAGTTTTATATCCATAATATTTCATGTCCATCCTAAACTCGCAGCGAAGATTATCTCCAGCTCCATAATTCTAACTGAGGACATTTTATTTAGATCCGTCTTGTGGCTCCACATCATTCACTATATTAACTTCATAATTCTTCTCTTTCTTATCATTATGGCACGGAGTTCCACAGGGTCTGATAGTAGGCCTAGCGTAGATGATATGTTATCCTGACACTCACTGCTGGATGGAGACAGGGGCACGTACCAAAATCAAGTAGCTAAACCAATACCGTGATTAAAATGTAGTAAAAAGCATTGATTCATTATTATACAGCAGCCGGCATTATATGGAATGTAAGGGATCCCAGCCACACACTGTCGTGTTGGATTATGTTGGCTATTTGGTTATGGATATGGTTATTTGGGGTGGCTAATTTGCATAAACAGAGTAATGTTAATGAGCTTAAATACGCACTAATTAACACTGGTATTTTTTTACCAGTATATACTGTATAGTATATATATATATATATATATATATATATATATATATATATATATATATATATAAAATATATATATTAGTTTTTTTCTAAAAATTACTATTTTGATTTATTGCTTTCTATCTTTCTATAATGAATGGGATCATTACCCAAATTATCTCTGGGGCTCCCGTTTACTGTCAACGAGGGTGCCAAATATAGCAGTGCGCCGTGCTCGGCAATTTCTAGCACTCCCGTAATAGTTCAACTGCAGCTCCATCAATCAGTGAGGAGAGGATATCCATTATCGTGAACTGTGGGGGTCTGTTCCTGTGTATGTTGGGGGTTCAAGTATTCGAACCTTCACCAATCAGAAGGTGCAGGTGCGCTTACTCATAGGTCCAGTGAGCCCAGACCCTAACTATGGTAATCTTCATATATTTGTTATCCATGGCCTTCTTTCTTCTAAAAGCGACTTTTAATATTATGCTAATGAGCCAGATGTGTTTTAAAGGTGTTTGGAGATGCTCCATGCTATAGCTTCACAGTCTGTTACACTGTTTCCCCTTTCCCACTGCTCCCTCGGCACTTCCCACTCTCTCTGCCTGCTGTAATCTCACAGCAACTGAAGATGTTTCAGCACACAATGGAGGGGGAAGTGCTCGTGCACAGTAATGCCCCCCATCAGCTCTTCTGCCTCATTAGCATAATTTTAAAAGTTGATTTGAGAAGGAAGGCGGTCATGGACAATATATATGAAGATTACCACAGTCATAGTTCCTGTACCTATGAGTAATGGTCCCTGTTTATCATGCTTATTTTTGCCATTTCTCTTTTTACATTTTTTTTTAAACAGGGACAAACTAAAAAATAAAAGGTGGACATGTCTCATGTCCAGATGTCTCATTTCCAGCATCACCTAACACGGCCGGTATTTCAATAATAACTACAAATGGCCATGAGACATGTTTGACTATTCACAGTGAGAAATAGCCCCCGGAGGGCCGCTGATGGTCCACAGCAAAAGAGAACGGTTACAAAATATTAACACCAAAAGGAAATGGGGATTTCAGAGGGAGGGAGGAGAGTCCGAATGGAGGGGAAGGGTAAAAGGTACAGGGTAAACCCATTCCTTATAGCCCTAACTATGTGGAGATATAGAAAAATACAAAGTAATGTTTGTCATAGATCTTATTAGATGATCTCTTTATTTTGGTGTGCTGGGCATGAAGCTTGATGGGGCATAGGGCGTGGAATCCCCGATTAAGACCTAATTTATAGAGATCTGAGCCGGTAGTAAGGAATGGTATTACAACCACTGGGCCCATGTTTTAGAGAAACCTTTATAGGTAGGATTTGCCGAGCTGGACAGTTCCTCTAGACGGCACATCTGAGTAACTTTCTTTTTCCAAGCTGTTACTGTAAAAGCTTTGTCTTGTAACCAATATAGTGGGATTAAAGCTTTGGCCGCCATTAGAAGATGGGTGTTTCGATAATCAGGTTTCGATAACCAGAGCCAAGATTGAGAAACCCCAAACCAAATGAGTTTGTGCCTCTTATCATGCTTGTTTTTGATGGTAGATTCCCTTAAATTGGTAAAAAAAATCTCCCTTTTTTTAGAACTAATCTGCATAGACTATACCACACAGTGGGGCACATTTACTTACCCGGTCCTGTCGCGATCCAGCAGTGCGTTCTCCGTCGAGGATTCGGGTCTTTACGGCGATTCACTAAGGTAGTGTGCCCGATGTCCTGGGTGCAGGTAAGCGCCTGTCAAGCGACACTTTTTTTTTAAAAATACAGCGGTCTTTCCGAATCCGTCGGGTTTTCCGTTTTCTGACGCCCACGCCCCTGACTTCCGTCACATGCATGCCGGCACCTATGCGGCACAATCCGATCGCGTGCGCAGAAAACCCGGGGTAATTCGGGCGCAAACCTGTAATTTTCGGGAAAAACGACGAAAAAGAGCGATTCGGGCCCTTAGTAAATGACCCCCAGTGTCTCCACAACTGGGGCATAAACTCATGTTGATGATAAGACAAGCTCCTGTCACACAGTGGATGATGAAGGAGATGACACAACAGCCTCCCTGACTGTATGTTTATGGTCTTTCAGATTATTTAGGAGAACAAAGAGAGATAATCACACAAAGACCCAAACAGGGAGAGAGGGTACTGTCTCTAACTGCCCACGTTAGGCTGAGCTGAGGCAGCATGGGATTGACAGAAGAGCACAGAGAAATATAAATCCAAAAATCAATATGGTGTCTGATGAGACAGGAGGTTGAACTCTAGGGAAATAACTGCAGTGCTGATAACAGAGGTGTATAGGTTGAGATACAATCAGGTGAGTAGTGCAGCTGTGAAAGAAACATTGGGGCACATTTACTTACCCATCCTGCGCGATCCCCGAAAATGCATTGTCCGACCGGAATGCACATCTGCCGCGATTCACTACGATCGTGCGCCCGATATCCTGCAAGTGTCGCTTCCCCCGCTCAGGTCCGACAGAGTTCACCTTCTTCTTCCTGGTGCATGTAAATGCTTGATCTTGCGACACAATTTGAATCTTAAATCCTGCGCTCAGTTCTAATCAGCCGGATAGTCCGACGGCCCGCCCCCCCGATTTCTGTTGCATGAAAGCCGAAGTGGCTGCGCCAAAATCCGATCGCGTGTGACACAATCCCCTGTCATAGCTGCGCAAATCCCGAAAATATTGGGAAGTCCGACGTAAATGCGATCCACGGACCCTTAGTAAATAAGCCCCATTATATTTATTGTGCAACATGTTTCTCCTTTTATCACATTTTAGCATTCAGTCAAAGGGCTGTACTTTACCTTTAACCTGAAAACTTTTAACACCTTCTTTCTCCTCCTTCCGATGACAAGTGCCTGCTGTCTGTGTGCTGCCACTTACATTACACTTTTTATATGCATGACAGAAGCAAACACAATTAAAAATCCCACTTAATTTGATTATATCAGAGATTTATTAATCCGTCAGCGCTATTCTGCCCCAAAGCTATGCCCATATTGTGCCCGCCAAGACTCCAGAATCCATTCTGCCAGCAGATTGTCACAAAAGCAGATTGCAAAGCGATGTAAGGCTGTCTGACTATAATCGCTGAGTATAACGTAATTGGCATTTTACTTGAAGGAATAAACTTAAAAACAATTAGTGGATGGAGCACAATGGCAGATATATGAGGGGACACTAAAACTACACACAGAGTGTGTAGAGAGTCTGAGGCAGCATGGGATAGATTACAGCATTAAAATGGTACATCATACACATTAAAGGAAACCTACCATTTAGAATGGCCGGGGGAAGCTGTAAGTACCGAGCACCAGGTCAGGGTGAGCTGGTGCCGGTACTTACTTTCGTTAGTGTTATAAACCGCGGTATCGCGGTTTTAACACATTTTTAAACTCTAGACCAAAACAAGCTTCGGCTCTGCCAAAGCCTCTCCTGCTCTAAAGTTTAAAAAGTGTTAAAACCGCGATACCGCGGTTTATAACACTAACGAAAGTAAGTACCGGCACCAGCTCACCCTGAGCTGGTGCTTGATACTTACTGCTTACCCCTGCCATTCTAACTGGTAGGTTTCCTTTAAGAAGTTAATTGCTGAATTCAGGAGTCAAAGCGAGTCAGGACACATGTATATAATCCTTCAGGTCTCAAAGATTTGTACGGCGCCCCAAGTATGTACTGTACATGTACATGCATTAGCAATCCATAGTGTCATACAGTGCCCTCATAAGGGTGATGCCACACATGGCGTTTTGAATGCGTTTTTGGGCCGTTTTTACGCAGTCCTTCAAAAAACACATGCGTTAAAAAAAAGCATGCGTTTTTTGAAAACTCATTCATTTTTTACAGGTTTGACGAATTATCTTAATTCAAACTGGTCAAAAACAAATGCGTTTTCAAAAAACGCATGCATTTTTTAACACATGCGTTTTTTGACGGACTGCCTAAACACAGGCCAAAAACGTGTTCAAAACTCCACGTGTGGCATCACCCTAAACATGCTGTTTCCTTATAACAGTGACATAATCTACTACCTGACACAGATTACAAGCACTAAAGGCGGTTTTTGGGCACAATGGGGGACATTAATCATAGTCAGTTAGACTGTTTTGAGCGTCTTTTAGCGCTCAAATCTGGCGCACCTCGTTAATTAGGCGCATTTATGTGCCATTTTCTGGCGCACGGCAAAGTTCGGCACGTAGTGGTTTTGAGTCCCTGCGCCTTATCTGACATAGTGAGTGCGTCCTATACAGATGTTTGCACGGGATCTATCACAAAAGTGCGCCTCAAAAGGCACAAAATTGGCGCAGAAAATGCACCTGCTCTGAGCAGGTGCACTTCCAAAAAAACTTCCCTCTTCATTACTAAAAACATACATTTTAGGTTCCCAAATGAAGAATAACCTCTGTGCAACATGGAAAATACTTCGGAGCAGTTTTAAAATGTAAAATCCAGTGTTCTCCAGTAACGACTTCATCATGTTCCATGGGATCCTCTCTGTGAGTGATTATTGTCTTATTGTACAGATCTGAGAATATTATCAGACTCCATTTCATGTAAATTTTAATAAAAAAGGAAAAGACTCATTTCAGCAAGAATTTTTTTTTTTTTTTACATCTCTGTCACTTTTAGTCCCTGCAGTTACATCACAATGATATTTTTTTTGTGCAGAGATGAAGCCCTGAACGTTCTGTCACATTTTCTCAGTCTCCTTTCATTATTGCTCACAAATGAGATCTAACAATTGCGCCAAATTTGGCGCTAATTTAGGCGCAAATGAATGGGACATGAGACAAATCCAAAGTGCATTTACTAAGGCAGAACTAGATCCATCATAGATCAGGAGCCAAAAAGAAGAGCAAACCAGGCGCAAAAACAGGCGAACCTGAGACCCACTATGATTAATGTCCCCCAATATATTGATATCTGAACATGTATTGAACATATCCATAGAGAAGGTCTTCAATATCAGATTGGTGATAATCCAACAACCAGTATCCCGATAGATAAACTGTTCTCAGTGGCTAATATGCAGGACAATGGGGCTCATTTACTTAGGGTCGTGCGCTGCACTTTTGTCGGACTGTGCACTTCTAGACAGGGCTGAAACGTCTTGCAAAAGGATTTAAGAAGTGTCTGCACTGTGATTGTGGTGCACACGGCCCTTTTATGGCGCAGCTGCGCTGGCCTCTGTGCAACACAAATTAGGGGGCATGCTAGCGGACTGTCCGACTGATTTGGACTGAGCGCCATATTTAACTTTCAAATTGTGCCACACGCCCTATGTTAAAGACGCACCACACAGTGGATGTCTAAATCTCAGCATGTGAGTCCTGCAGCAAATTTATTAAGAACCTCTTAATAATTCTGCTTGTCCCACACAAACTGTGGCCGATTATCAGGACTGGTGCACAAAGCAAGGCTTTTCAGCCCAATGTTTTATCTATAGATGTTATAGAGCAGGAAGAGCTGAGGGATGTCCAGTGTGCAGACATCATGTCATAGAACAAGAGGGACTAAGCAGATTGTACATAGTGGAGCTTATTTACTAAGGGTCCGCGGACCGCACTTTCTTCGGATATTCCGATGATTTCCATTTTGCACTGCATTTAGCAGGGGTTTTTGGCACACGCGATTGGATCTTGGCGCATCGGCGCTGGCTTTCATGCGACACAAATCGACGGGGCAGGCCGCCTAACTATCCGACTGATTCGCACTTAGCGCGGGATTTAACATTTAAATTGTGTTGCAAGACATACACTTACATGCACCAAGA
This sequence comes from Engystomops pustulosus, assembly GCF_040894005.1. Taxonomy (NCBI): domain Eukaryota; kingdom Metazoa; phylum Chordata; class Amphibia; order Anura; family Leptodactylidae; genus Engystomops; species Engystomops pustulosus. The sequence continues at coordinate 187,740,195 of NC_092413.1, read as the reverse complement.
AGAAGTAGGTGAACTCCGGCGGACCTGAGCAGGGAGCGACACATGCAGGATATCGGGCGCACATTCTTAGTGAATCGCAGCACAATCCATGATCATTGGACATTCCGGATCGGGGATCGCGACGTGGACAGGTAAGTAAATGTGCCCCAGTGTCCTATCTGTAGGCAGAATGTTATATAGCAAGAAGAACTAAGTAGATTTTATATACCAAGTCTTGGTATAGAGCAGGAGAAGCTGTGAAAACTGTAGATAGTGCCCTATCTGCAGGCAACATGTTATAGAGCAGGAGGAGCTGAGCAGATTGTACATAGTGTCCTATCTACAGGCACCATGTTATAGAGCAGGAGGAGCTGAGCAGATTGTACATAGTGGGGCTCATTTACTAAGGGTCCGTCGGAGGCATTTTCGTCGGGTTTCCCGACGATCTCTCCGTTTTGCGGCGAATGGCCCAGGATTTTGCCGCACACGATTAGATTTTAGCGCATTGGTGCCGGCCCCATTGTCCTACCTTCAGTTAGTCTGTTAAATAGCCGGAGGAGCTAAGAAGGTTGTATATGTTTTTTTATATATATATATATATTTTTTTTTTTTTTTTTTTTTTTTTGCAGGCAGCATGTTATAGAGCAGGAGGAGCTGAGGAGATTGTACATGGTATCTGTAGACAGAGTGAAGCACATTTACTAAAGCCCTTGCACCAGTTTTCTGTCATACTTTGCACGTCTTTTTAGTGTAAATTGCTTGCAAAGGTATTTAAGAAATTCCTGTGCCCCATTTGTCTTGCACGTGACCCTTTTGTGGCGCAGCTGCACTAGGCATCATGTGACACAAATTAAGGGACGTTCCAGTGCTTAGTTGGACCGTGCGCCAGATTTAACATGCCTGACAGAACTGTTTTGCACGCCCCATGTTAAGGGTGCACGTGCACCACAAAAAAAAAGTTGGTGCACTCTTTCAGGGGGCACCAGATTCATGAAGAACGGGCACCAGAAATGCTGAATCTGGGGCCTTCAGCACTATACACAGGCAAACTGCATGTAAATGTGCCCTAGTATGTTATAGTGCAGGAGGATCAGAGCACAATGATATAATGTATTGGCATAAGATTCCTAATCTGGCTATAGATAAAGTTAGTTCATTGAGTGGAAGGTGCCCCTGGACAATTTATACCATCAAGACAAAATCAGAGTATAAATGCAAAATCTAAATTCTCATTTTCTTTGGTGAGAGTCATTAGACGGGCACATTTTTATTTGGTTAATCTCTGTCACTTCTATTTGTCGTGCGGCGATGTAATTGGAAAAGGTCAGAGCCGTCAAACGAAAAGACTTGAGATGTATTTAATTGAGCTCCGGTTTCGAATGCTTAAATAATATTACTCAATAAATGAGCCATTACACTGATTTATCCTGTGTCTTTGTGACCACAGCAGATAGATAGGAGTATATTTAAAGAGGACCTGTCTCCAGATTTTGACACCCCCCCCCCCTGACTAACAATGCCTGCTGATAAAGGGTTACAATTCCTCCTAAAATTAGCTGCCAGTGGGGTGCGGTACCTTAATTACAGATGTTTTTCTGATATGCAAATTAGCTTTTGTAACTCATGTCTGGTGTTTGTGACTCTTCTCTCTCTCAGGCTGGTAGTGAACCACGCCCCATTATTCTGACTGACAACTCTCTTCTAATCCCTGCTCTGCCCCCTTGTACTTAGGGACCGTCTGCTAATATTCAACTACAGACATGTTAAGCTCTATGTACAGATGGGAAATATTGTGTCAATCTTTTTCCACGGTGCCTTGTGTTACATTCATGACATGTCACCACAGTGACAGAATCACAGTTCCTTTGGCCTTCTTAACAATAGCAAACTGTACACTATGTATGTGATTACATTAAATCACAGCAGCCTCCATGTAGGATGAGTAGAAGTCCCTGGAGGCTGGTGTGATTTCATGTGGTCTGATACATTCATGGGGTACAGTTTTCTATTATTAAGATGCTAAAAGACCTGAGATGATGTTACTCTGGTCACATGACATGAACTGTGACCAGTAAGGAGGCATAAGGCATGGGGAGTATTAGATGGGAGGGGCTGGCCGAGCAGGACACGCCCCCTCTGGTGCCAGGTAATATAAGATAAATGGGGATTTTTAGCTAAAAGAAGGGTGTCAGTCAGTGAATAGAGCTCTATAGGAACCTGTCACTGACTTTATATGGGCACATGTGGGGATGACAGGTTCCCTTTAAATAAGTCACCAGCATATACTGTAGACCACCAGGTATCTTGCTGCTCTGTATGTCTGCATGGGATCTGCGGACCCCCAGGGCATCAGTCCCATTGTCATACTGACATTTATAGACTCTACCACCTAACATTACAGAGATCACTCAATTCATTGTATAACGCGGGATATTATCTCGCTCTTCCGTCCCAATGAAATATCTCCTCCTTTTACCTGTGACTCGCACAGAGAGATAAGAGAGTTAGATTTGTGAAAACTTATGGATACAGCGGATGAGAGTAAAGCGATGAAACAGATTGAGGTAATTTGTTTCATATCGAAGTAAAAACCTCCATAGGGATCTCCAGCTGGAGGGAGAGCGCTGACACAATTTATGTTAGTCATTAGGAGGAAGACGTATATTGGTGCAAAGGGAGGGAACGGGTGAGAACAAAAAATGACAAACGTCTCTCATCCAGAGCGGCTTCTCCTGGAAACGCGTTTTCTGCCTCTTATTTGAGGAATGAACCGTAAACGTTTTCTAATATTGCTTCTTCCCATTCCTGCCACGGCAAGCAGGGATATTTCAGAGGCTGCGAGGTCTCCGAGAAGAGCCATTTGCAGAGAAATAACACAGTTCTCATGATATTTTCCGTGGTGGCTTTTATAGAGCTACTATTAGCCAGTATTTATCTTCAATGAAATTCTGCTTCTTACTGAGATCAGTAATAGACAGTAATAGACAGATACATCACCAAATACAATACAGGCATAAAAGAGTGTGGGGTGATAGAGGCTCATTCTACTGGTGGGAGAAATGTACCCCCTATGTTTACCTGCAGAAGATTGTTTCTATAAATCTTAAAATAAAAAATATTATATATATATAGTAACAATTAGAATTTCATTTCGTTGTGTGTCTCCAGTCTCTGTACAGACCTATGTGTTGTTATGGTAACAGACTCAGACCCTTTTGTTGTTTAATCTTCCATTTTTGATATATAAACCTTACATATTGTCACCCACATATTTTAGAAAGAAGTAGACAAGAGATGAGAGATAATGAGGACATTTATTAAGACATAAAATGACATACATACATTTTCCTCTGCTGGTGCTTCTGCTCTGGCCTGAGCACAAACTCTGCCAATTCAGACTTCAGAGTTTTTTTGGCTATAGTCAGTTTTCCAGTAGAACCTGGTGGGCCGGGTGTTCACACCCCTGCTCGACCTCCCCAAGCCCCGCTCCCAGATACGCCCAAAGTGGTGTGCACATTGGGGAAATAGGATAACTGGTCGGGGAGGGGGAGATTCATGTTCCTTCTCTGCCAGAAAACTGGCACAGAAGGCATAATAAATATTCCCCAATAATGTTAAGGAATTCTACCATCAAAATCATGATAAAGCATAGATCCAAGAACTGTGACTGTGGTAATTTTCATATAATTGTTATCTACTGCCTTCTTCCTTCTAAAATCAACTTTTAAAATTATGCTAAGGAGACAGAAGAGCAATGTTACCAGAGCCCCTCCATGCAGTAGCTTCACAGGCTGTTACACTGTTCAGGAGCACTTCCTCCTCCCACTGTGTGCTAAAACTGTGTGCCATGAGATTACAGAATTACAGTAAAAACTGAAAAAAGTAAGCTATCTTGGGGCGCTAATAACCTACTGAGATGGATTGTCCAGACCAGAAATAACAGATTCTACTCCATCTGAATTAATATCTATTTAATTAAGAAAAAGTTATAAGGACAATGTCCATAAACAATAAAAACATGCTAAGAGATTTTAAAAGGAGGAGAGAGAGAAGTGCTCCTGCACAGTGTAACAGCCTAGTAACAGGAGTGGCTCTAGTAACGCCTCACATAGCACTTTTTGCTCATTCGCATAATTTTAAACATTGCTTTTAGAAGGAAGGAGGTCATGGATAACAAATAGGTAGGTTGTCCATTTTGGCCATAGAAAGCTGCAGTGGTAGCAGCCCTAGAAATGTGTAACTAAAAAATGGATTTATAATATTGTAGCTGGATTTGGAGCAGTCTGGTGCACTATTGTGAGTGAGATTTCATCACTGAACACAGCTCCTCCTTCCTCATCCTGCTGTAGTATTTAAACAGAAGCAGCTATAGCAGTAACTCAGAGCAGTTAAAAGGGTAATACATTTGTATATAGTTTATATTGTGGAAATCAACACAGGTTTGTAAACTTTACAATTGCATTATGTATGATAGACAACCAATGTCTACTGTGGACATTCAAGAATATTATCTATCTAGGGTAGACTGCACTTATAGTAGTACATCCAGTCTCTGGTCTAGCTATACATATATATCTCATCCTAGGCAAGAAACTCTCTCTAGGACCCTTCCATAGTGTCAGGGAGCAGTGTATTTCTGAGTATCAAGGATACAAGGAGATTTGCTGTTTTTTTCCTTTAAATAAAAGTACTAAATATACATAATGCACTATATACAACACAAGAAAAACACAGTAATTATGTAGCTGTCTGTCAAGTACCCATTAAAGGTTATGTCTGTGATATGTTAAACATGCCTTCCATTATGTCTTTTCAGCAGGTTGCCACATTAGAGTTGAGGAACTGTGACGAAAGAGTGTGATTAGTAGCGTGGAATTATAAATAATAAGAAATTGAGTGCCTGACTTTGACAGGTTCGCTATGATGTCCTTCAACTTTTTGGAAAGTTCAGCATCATGCCTGAAAAAATATTTCTTATGCTGTGTTCCTATGCCTGTATAGAGTCACAGGGGTGGAGTTGTTCTTTGGAGTCAGTCTTTGCGGTCTTCTTCTAGCAGAAGCCGGGTGTGTGATCACAAGTCACACCTAGCACATGTGGGGCACCACGATTCCTGGTCTTATCTGTGGTGCCTTGTGTTGCCCACAGCCTCTTGGACACCACTGAACGCTCCACACTCCTTCAAGTGGCTGTAACCCCTTGATTCTGAATGGACCTGGGAACAACAAGTTTGATGCCAAACCTGCCAAACAGTTGAAGTCTTAAGTATGTCTTATCACATTATCCTAAGTCATCAGTATCAGATTGATGGGGGTCCAACACCCAGAACTCCCATAGGTCAGTTGTTATCAATACACATAAAGCGGACAGTGCTGTTCTCTGTGTAGTGGCTGTACCGAGTCACTGCAGCTCATCTCCCATTTTAATGAAGTGCGGCTGATTTGCAGTAACCTGATCTGACCACTACACAGACAATGGAGCTGTCTGCTTCCTGTTAATTTATCTTTTCATATGCTGCTAATAACAGCTGGTATTGAGTGCTGGATGTTGGCCAGCTGAGAACCTAATTCATAGATAATTTAACAATATTTTAGCCCAGAAAGAAGATCTCCATTTATTACACAACTTTCCATTTTCAACTGTATATCACACTGCACTTATTTGCTTCATACAGTACTTATTGTTTCCCTTTCCCTGCTTTCTCTTGTTTGCAGTTTTGCCAAAAATTTCATAATGCTGCAAAATAGCATCACATAAAGATTGAGAGACTTCATCTTCTCCACCGATATTCTCCATACAATAAGTATACAGTCAGGGAGGCTAGAGCTCCTTATACCTGTGTGCCAGGAACCTGCCTAATCCTTTTAGTAATTGTGACTGGAAAGCCTGCATGGTACAGTCATCATGTATAAAGATCTAGGGGGCATTTATCAGTGCTTCTATGCCAGTTTCTTCCGTAGAAGTCCTGAAATAATCAAGAAATCTCAAATATTTTTCGGCTACGCCACCTTCACTCCATGGCCGGCCGGGGGAAGGTTCTACCCGGTGCATGCTTACTTTATAAAATCGTTTGTTCACAATTTTTTTTCACAAAACTACAGAATTGAGCCAAAGGATATATCAAGAGGCATATGCATTTTGATGTTTTCGCCACAATGGGGTGGAGGGTGGCCTTTATCATACGTATAATAAATTAAATATTGTGTATGACGGGTGACAGATAGATCTCCATAAAAAGGGGCAAATACACACTCCTTCAAAACAAACCTTCCAGTCTTCTATATTGAGATATAATGTAGCGCATGGGAATCTTTGTAGTTTTGGGTGAAATTATCCATTAAAGAGGTATTCCGGGAATATGAATCCATAATGCTATAAATAAATGAATGTAAAAAAAACCTTAATGTCATTAGTAACAAAATGGAGCTTAAATAGTTTGATTTTATGATTCACAAAATTTTATGGCCTCTTCAAAGTTATCACCAAGATGGCCACCACTGGAAACTACAAGACCCATGATCCTTTAGTTCTCAGTAACTCCTCCTCCCTCTTATGTTCTGCTCCCAGTGATGATCTAAAAGGTTTTCTTGCTCTGTTACCATAGTAATGATGTGTAACTGCTATCACCAAAACACTGGTCATACTGTATGCACTGCAACCAACCGACTACAGTCAAACTTAGTGGTGATCACATGACCTACCCAGGCAGGTGCAGGACATGTGATGTGGACATGTGACCAGCGGCCATCTTGTGTCCTGTGTCTTCTCCGCAACGGACCGCGCGGAGGAAATTAACGGACCGATTAAAGGGCCAGTAACATTTTAATTCTCCATTACAGTCTATGTCCACAGCATTTTCTGCTAAGGGGAGCAAAATTTTAAATGACAACTATTTACATATTAGCTTTTATTTTAAGGACCCATTTGTATATAGATTATGCTGATTCCTGGAATACCCCTTTAATTAAATATCTTATGCTGATTGGTAAACATGTCTGAGCAGAGTACAGGGCTTCCTGGGGATCAGAGCACAAAAAAACCCATGAATTCTAATTTTGAAGTCACGGCCCTCCACATCTGTCTTTGTAGTAGACATACATAACATACAGTAGGTTAAGAAGAAATAAGAGGCACGTGGATGGTAATATGGCTTTAGGATAAGGATAAACAGGGTTTGTTTGTACCACAAGAATCTGTATACACAAAGAAATAGGAGAAGTTACAAAGTCTCTTCTGTTTTCTCTTGAGATGCTTCAGAATAATAATTAATATTTGTGATGGGGAACATAGTCTCTAAATTACAAATGCTATGCACCTACTTAGGGCTGCCACTAGGAATTTTGGGGCCCTACACAGGCAAATTTTGCCCCCCATCCCGCAATACCCGTTTACACATAAGGCCCCATAAACGCAACTTTATATGAGGACGTGAGCTAGCCAAGCAAATTACAGCTAACTCACAGATGCGATTAAGGTCTACTGTGCAAAGCCCTGTGACCAAGCCAGATGGCCGCTTTGCAAAATATAGTACAGACCTATGACTGCCAGCTCAGCTCCTGTATAGATAAGAGGGGTGAGCAGTGCCGAAACAGGGTAAAATTTGTGGCATGTAGCTGGTAGTAATTTACAGGAGAACAACTGCTCCTTTCAGTACAGTGACTTCTTCCATCCGTAACCTACTAGTGCTGTATTCAACCCCAAATGTCTTCTGCACCGTGCAGCACATCTCCACACTGTGCAACAAAACATATCTCAGTCATTGTGTCCCCCATTATTATTTTGATGTAGAGACCTACGTAATAAAAAATAATCTATATTCTGCCACCCCCCTCATAATAAATTGAGACCTCCCATACTTCACAAGGGGGTCCCTATTATGAAGCATAAAGTCACAGTGCCCCCACTGTAGTCAATATATAAAACATTGCCCCCACAGTAGAGAGATCTTAATATGTCATATTTACTCCTTGTTGAATACATCCTTGTATTTAATTCATTTATTTGTATCACAGATAATTATCTAAAAAGTAAACATTCTCATTGTACTAATAATACTAATAATTGTTTTATTTTCTTGCAGTTTGTCACCAACCCCTGCGCGGAGAAGCCTTGTGTCCATGGGAACTGCAGTGTCAATGGGAATAGTTACCTGTGTATCTGCACTGATGGCTTCACTGGAGTCCACTGTAATACGCCCCTCGCACCCACGGACAACCCCGCCACCGATATACCACAGTTCCATCACACTACAATAGAGCCTACAATGGAAATGCCTCAATCTCCAGCTGTCATGGCACTACCAACGTGGAGGCCAAAGGTCGGGCAAAAGTTGGCAACCCTTCTCTGGGACGAGGTACAGGTAAGTGGCAGAACTAGTAAGGGCAACCATTTTCGAGTTTTCAGCACATTCAGAACTTTGTGAATAAGAAGAAGACAAATAAGTTTTCATACTGCATCTACCACATTTAAAACCTATAGATCATCTGACACACGTGCATCTGAACTTCGGTCCCTGAATGCAGAGGTGGCCAGAATTACAGAAACGATTTAGTTTTTCATCCAAAGAGATGTCTAATGGCTATAATGGTTATTATGCACATTAGTTATGACAAAATTTGTATATTGAACTGAGATAGCCGGACAGCTGAAGAGGAACTATTGACTCCCCTGATGGTGCGTGCGTTCACACGTTCAGTTTTTCAGATGCAGTTTTCATAGTCCAAACCAGGAGTGGAGAGAAAAAAGAAGAGGAGCAGCTTCTCTCAATGTTATGTTCTCACCTATTATGATCCAAACCTACTTTTTGCTTCAAAAACTGCATCTGAAAACTGAACGTGGGGACGCACCCTGACATGCCTGTTTTAATTTATATTTGCACTCAAATATATTGGGGGAATTTATTAAAGCACTTGTGCCACAGTTCTGGTGGTTTTTCGCCCAAAAAACTGTCTGAAATACCTTTTGGCACATTTATCACGGCTTAATGACCTTTTTTCAACACTTTTCGGACTGAGGTTGCATGGTATTTGAAAAATCGGCATTACCTCATGGGAAAGGGCGTGGCTTTTTGAAAATCATCCGTGCACCCAAAATTCTAGCACACAGTTTAGACCGACTAAAAGTAGGAACCGACAGTGTTATACTGCACCAGAATTCATCATCACAGTGATAAATCCGGCGCAGCAATAGACTTGTATTTTCCATCTAGAGACTGGCAGAGCCTGAGACACATTGGTAAATCCACCCCCCCCATTGTGTAATTCCTCTTTTACACCATGTGTAAATATATAAATTATCTGACTTAAATATTCTTTGTTTGGATTGTGTCAGATTGTAAAGAACACACCCCATTAATAGGGGTGATGTAAAACCAAATAGAGATGCGCAAAACTATTTCAGGAACCAATGCAATAAGAATCTTTTCTGCTTTGTTCCAATACTTTTAAAATGGTGTTTAGCTACTGCTGTCACTCATCCCAGAGCTTAGGAAGGGTAAAGGAAAATGAAAAAATGTACAAAAAATGAAGAAATTTATATTGGAGCTTTTCGTGAAAAATCAGTTTTTGGAGCAACACTATTGAGATTGAATAGATTCGGACCCGAAAATTCAGCTAATCAAACCTTGGATGATTTGCTCATCTCTAATTTATTGATTCATACGTTTCCAGAAGTAATAATGAAACCACGGCATCTTTTCTGTGAAAAGATGTTTAGAATTGTGAATTCATGGGAAATCTAAGTACCATATATACTTGAGTATAAGCCTAGTTTTTCAGCACAAAAAAATGTGCTGAAAACCCAAACTCGGCTTATACTCAAGTAAAAAAATATAGGTTTTACCAGGTTTTTGTGGTTAAATTAGGGGCTTATACTTGGGTCGGCTTATACTCGAGTATATACGGTAGTTACTGAGCAGTAGAGCAGCGAGGTCTCCATAATGTAAGTATACAGTATATGGTCAGATCTAGAGGTGATCCAGCACTTCTTCCCCTGCCCAATAAATAAATCACAGCCCGACTATATTTCATTTATGAGCTGCAGCCTTTCTAGCGCCAAATGATTAAGTGTGGTGACAGATCTTTCTTTAGACCAGGGTAGGGAACAAAAAAAACCCTTTCATGTGGAAGGTCCCTTCATCTGCAAGATGAGGAGAAGAAGCTATTACTTAGAAACAGACCTTAGTTTCTGAGCTTGAGACTACAGACATACATCTCCCTTCTCCTATGTATCCAGTCACACACAATTAAAGTTTCCTTCAGAAGTTGTCCTGATATTCAATGAGTGTTGCAATCTCTTCATTTCTTACCCAGCACAGTGCTGTACACTGCATAGTGGCCATGTGTTGTATTACAGCTATGCCCAATTCATTTGCTACCAAGCTGAAACCAGGGCATGTGAAGAATGGCTATTATATCACTGGCTTCAGACAATGAACCGTAGATGTAAGAACTCAGTTATTACAATCCACAGACTACACACAGACCAGAGCCTCTTAACCAGTGGTGGCGAACCTATGGCACGGGTGCCAGAGGTGGCACTCAGAGCCATTTCTCTAGGCACTCAGACCATCGACCCAGGACAGAGTTCACCAAATAGGACCAAATCTTCCTGCATTCCCAGGCAACTTAAGCCACACTTCATTGGCTGTTTGGAACTGCGGAAAAAGGGAGAAGGTGTTGACAGAACTGCATTATCTTTGAAGCTCATCCCGCTGGACCCACCATTCTTTCTCTACAGAGAGACCCTGGAGAGAAGCTACAACGAGAGGCTAAATTTTCCCTCCTTCTTTCAACTATTGATGGCCTCAGGCGGCCGATACGAATGAAAGATGTGAAAGAACAGGTAGCAATAAGTTACTGCTTAAAATGCCATGTTGCCACTCCACGGTAAATAAGTGGATTTTGGTTGTAGTTTGGGCACTCGGTCTCCAAAAGGCTCACCATCACTGCCCAAAACTAATATAAAGGCCAGGACAGTCCCCTTCAGTATAAAGACTTCTAGATACAGACTCTTGACCAGACAACCTATGAACACCTCAATGAACACCGACCCCATACCAAGCATGCATATACACTTCCCAGAATCCTCTTTGTATCGGAGCACCAACACAAGTCCTGAACCCTTCCTTCAAGGTTTGGGCTAAAATCAGACGTCATGCTACACTGGCAGATTTGATAAAATCATAGCAAACAATTTGACACAACCACAACATGTGAACGCTTTCTCTTTGTGTTTTATGCATATTTCATCTCATTTCGAATTTTACTCTAAATTTTATTTTATTTTAGGTCATCCCAGATGTTGTTTGTGGAAATGCGAGCTCCAACACATCCTCAGGAGGACGACTGGTGACATTCGAAGTTCCAGAAAACACGTCTTTAAAGTAAGATGTTTCCTATGTGTTATGTATATTACATAGGGTAATGTTTCAGAAATTAACTTTCCTCTCCTTAGTCCATTTCTCAGTTTTTTGCCGTATCTGTGTATATTTTACTCAATCCCCTTCTGCTCCTCTCACTTTTTTAAACTCGCATCACTCAAATATTCTCCTGCTCTAATCTCACACAATGGTAGGTGGAAGTGTAACAGCCTGTGAAGTTACAGCATGGAGTGCTGCAGACTCATTAGCATAATTATAAAAGTTGATTTTAGAAGGAAGGAGGCCACAAATAGAAAAAGATTACCACAGTCACAGTGCCTGCATCTACAAGTAAATTTTCCCTGAGTTATCAGGGATTTTGATGGATGTTTTATATTTTCACATACAGCTAGTATAGAGCCCAATTAACTAACTGACAGCCTTATTTTAGCTAAAAATCTAAAGATCCCTTACATCCTCATAAATCAACTTTATGTTATATTCCCTGGCTTTAGTGAAGGCTTGTCCTTCTCTACTTACATCTCTACTCCCCTCTAGCCACTCCCATCTAGTCCTCCCCATGTGTCATGCCCCTTCTCAGCATGTCATGTGACCAGGGTCACATCATCTAAGGTCCTGTTACATTTGCAACATCTACCCCATGTATGAATCTGATCACATGAAATCACACCAGCCTTCAATTCTAATCTTGCCCATCCTCCATGAAATTCTACTTCTCCCCATCCTCCATGGAGGCATGTTGTGAGTTTATGTAATCAGATACATACAAAGGGTAGATGTTGCAGATGTAACAGGAACTTAGTTGACGTCATCCTGGTCACATGATGTACCAGAGCTCTGTCTCTCAGTGTTCCATACAGAAGAATAATATATCACTTAGACCTGCCAATTAGGAACAAGGAGGCGGGGCAATGCGAGTAAAATTGAATATGCGTGACTCACTTAGTGTGAATGACTCACATCGGGTGACTTGCATATAAGTTTACAAACTCATTTTTGTAACATTGTAACCATATGAAGTAACCATTTAGGGATAAAGGCAATTAATAAAGGATAAAGGCCCCTTTATTAACACTACCACGCCCCATATTAAAAAGTGTCAAACAAAATGCAAACGAGACACAATAGAGTCACACGCACATAGTAAATACTTGTGCAAGCACCAAAGACACTTTTTACAAACCAGGACAAAAAAAGTCTGCGAATGCAATAATTTATCTGCCCCATTGTGTCCGTCTTATAGAAGTTATTGGATTGGTGGCCTTACATACTCCTGCTCTCAGTATCAGACTGAGGTTCCTGGGGTCCACCAGATAAAATTATTCTGTGGACCCACCCCTCATGATCTCCCTGAGAATAGACCCTACAAATCTGGTATCTACTGCTGTACTTATGGGGTCCTATAACAAGTTATAGCCTGGGCCCACCGTAGGATCCTCTGATACTCTGGTGGGACAGTCCGACACTTCCTTCTCCATTAACACAAGTGAATAGAAGACCCCACTCAACTATTGACCAGTGAGACCCCTAGTAAAGCTCATAAGGTAAGTATAGTTTAAGAGAAATAAAACTTTTAAGCAAACCGTAAAAATGAAAGATTTGCATGCAGTACTAGGAAATGCCAACAAGCATTCATGTATAAAGGTTTGGCTGTGAGGTGCACCCTGCATAGTGACATTCATTTTATACAATGTTTATTCAGGCGTTCACTACCCCCTGTTATTCCCTCCCGCTGTTCCTGTTCTCTCCCGTTCCCTGGAGAGTCACGGCTCACCCCCGGGAAACAACCATTTTTACATTAGGATTTGCAAGTACTTTTTCACCTATGGGATTAATATTCAAAATATGTTGCCAGAAAAATAGGTCAGTTTACTGCTCGAAGCCTGAAACGAATTGCATCAAGGTTGTTATAGCTCCCACTATCTCACCTGATGTGACAATGGGATATTGTGATTTGACACATTTCTGTCCTCTGCTTTCCTAGGATCTCGCAGGATGCCACTGCCTCCCTGATTCTGGTCTGGAAAGTGACCTCCGGAGGCTTCAACCAGTGTTCCCTTATAGATGGCAGAAGTGTTACCCTTCTACAAGCGCCGGGTGGCCTCGTGTTCCCAGATGAAATTTTATCACTTGGAAACAACTATTTCATAGGTGAGGATGGGTGTTTTTGTATATACCATAAAGAAAGCAGGGCTTAAATCATCCATTAACAGCCCTTATTGGGAGTGTGTCACCACATTTTACCCCACTAAACTACTAGCCCCCTCAGGTTGGGTACGAAATTTTCCTTGAATTCCCATTTACCTGTAAAGTAATTTGAAATTAAGCAGAGAAGAGTCATATTTACCTGGGAGTAATAGTGCCTGGAAACATGGTGTCCTGTTTAAGATAAGAATCTTACACATTGTGGTTGTAGTTCTGTGATCTATAGAACCAGAAATAGAATCAGGTAAAGACATATGCGAAGGTGTGTTGCAGAAAAAGATCCAATTCCTGCCAATTTCTTTAATTGCCTGAATCTTCGGATCTGTATCTCACAGAACCACATGCCTGTTGCAGTCTGGAAGATATAAGATTATTATATTTAATATGACACATGTTTCTAGGAAGCATCTTTCTAGGTACTATTGAACCAAAGCTCCTCCTGCAGCTTTTAAAGTGGACTCATCCATGACTCTTCTCTGCTCATTTTCACATAAACATATAGAGGTCATTGCTGCTGAATGATACTCTAAATTCCTCACTTTTGAGTAATATCCCAAATGTAAAAGTGACAAAATCAATGCTTCCACCCTATGGGGCACATTTACTTTTACCCGGTCCAGTCGCGATCCAGCGGCATGTTTTCCGAGGAGGATTTGGGTCTGCCGGGATTCACTAAGGTCGTGCGCCCAATATCCACCAGGTGTCGCTGCTGCGCCGACGTCCGCCGGAGTTCACCTTCTTCTTCCCGGTGCATGTAAGTGCTGATCTTGCAACACAATGGGGCAGATTTATCAAGCAGTCTGAAAGTCAGAATATTTCCAGTTGCCCATGGCAACCAATCACAGCTCAGCTTTAATTTCACCAGTGCTCATGAATATTTTAAAGGGGAGCTGTGATTGGTTGCCATGGGCAATTGGAAATATTCTGACTTTCAGACTGCTTGATAAATCTGCCCCAATATTTTTTAAATTTCCGCGTTTTTTCCGAATCCGTCGGGATGTCCGAGGGCCACGATTTCTGTCGCGTGAAAGCTGGCGCCAATGCGCCAAAATCCGATCGTGTGCGCCAAAGTCCCGGTCATGCAATTTTTCTATATACTTTCTGTAACAATTCATTATGTTTTTCTAGCTCTATGCTTCCTGTCGGTGTATAGGAAACTTCTTTGTTCACCTCCTGTGGATGGGAATCAGTCCCTGGTCATGTGACGTCACACAGGTGCAACACACAGGTCTCTGTTCTGTGTAACATCACATGACCAGGGACTGACTGATTCCCATTGACAGGAAGTGATATTGAATGACAGAAAGCAGAGATCTAGAAAACCATTAGAAATTGATATAGAAAGTATATTGGAAAATTGTATAGATTTCATAACACAAATAATATCAGTTATTTGCTGAATGTGAACAATCCCTTTAAATAATGATGACACTTGTTTGCTCTGGCACTACAGGCTTTGTGAATGACTCTATCAGTAAGTGCATTGTGGCTTTAAGGCTTGTCGTGGTGGTTAAAGTCACTGACTGTATACCTGAAGGAAGCAGCCCAGAGGCCCCGCATTGCTCCGGGAAGGGGGAATGTGTTACCAAGAAGAAAGAGGTAAAAGCAACCATGAATTTTTTGTAGTGTTTTACTATTATACTAATACAGTAAGAGTCTTGCACATAGCACAAAGGTTATATGGCAACTATTTGCCTTTCACTTTCTCTATATCCATTCCTTCTCTAGTGAAATCTGCTTGTTATAGGACTCACTAACGCGTTTTATGTCCTGGTGTATCTTCTATTACCTAAATCCCTTCTCTAACAAACCGCTGTTCAAAATGCACCAAAATCTAATGTATTTACAGCGTCAAATCCTACTCCCTCTGGTGTCATGACCTAAACCAGCTGCATCGTAGGGATGTTAGATGTTGCTAGTTCAGGTTATTAGAACTGTGGTTAGGACAGAATCTGTGACTAATGGTGTGAGATGGCCATAAAAATCAAGAGGTGAAATAATGCATAGTCAGCATAAATACGGCTGATGGTGTTATATGGATGTAAACTGCAAAACAAAAGCTTTAGTCCCAATTTACATACTTTATGCCTGTAACAAATTACAATGTAACAATGGGGACAGTTTATTGAATAATTCCTCTTCATAATGTATTTGCATATTTTGCTCTAATCTTTAAATACTAGTTTCTCTTTGGGAGAAAAAACAAATTCTGTAAATCCACAGCAGAATCCAAGTTAAATATGTCTGTATTACATGTGGATTCACTGTAGATTTATCATTGAATCAGTTCTATGTCTATTTTTGGAGCTCTATGTTTACTACCAGTGGATAGAAGTCTTTACATGGTCACACATTCCTTGTGGTTTACTGGATCTCTGCTTGCTGTGCTTCTATATGAAGCTTTGTTGCTTACTTCCAGTGGATAGAATTCTTTCCATGGTCACACAGGTGCACGGCTCGTTATATCACATGGCTCCGAATACTCTCTGTGATATAACGAGCCGTGCACCTGTGTGACATCACATGACCATGGACAGATTTCTATCCAGCGGAAGTAAACATAGAAGCTTTCTATAGCAGGACAGCGAGCAGAGATCTAGAGAACTGTGAGGAATTGGATACAGAAAGTATATTGGAAAATTGCATAACTTTTCCTTACACAAACCATGTCAAAAAAGTGGACAACCCCTTTAACATAGGACATCCAAGAGGCACACTTTGCCAGGCCCCAGGCTTTTCACATGTAACAGCGAAGCCTATTGTGATAATAGGATTCTCAGTATTAGGACAATTCAATAATCTGAATTATACCAATAGGAATTTATTCTCTTTGTCATTCTGCCAAAATGCACACAGCGCAGTTTTTATATTGAAACCGTCCTGCGTGACACTAACCTTATACGGCTTATTACAGCAGATGTCTAACAACCATTTTAATATTGGTTTTATGCCTTTGAAAATGCACAGATTAACCATCCTGCCTGCGTGGTAAAGAAGCTACTGTAGGTTAATCCTCAAAGCTGTTTATAAATGACAGAGATGTAACATGATAGTGATAGCGAGGATTAAGCTTGGCATCCCTGATACCAGCGCCCGCTGGCAGTATTTCCCGGTGCGTTATCAGTAATCTCGCTGTTTCTAAGCAGGGCTGCCAAATGCAGAATAATACCTTCAGCTAAAATCTGTAATAAACATATTTCAAACAATTTCTTCTAGTTTCCACCATTACTGAAAATGTGTTATTTGCATTGCTTATTTTACCCAATAAAACAGCGCCATTCTGCCCATTAACTCTGTAGGCACTATAGGATCTGCAATTGTACATAAAGCCCAAGGACACACACTCACTGGGGGACATTTATCATGTGCCCCCCCTCCGGATACATAGGGAGGCTCTGGACTGCCTGGCATAGAATTGCTCTATAAAGGTGACGGTGAACTTTTTAGAGACCGAGTGCCCAAACTACAACCAAAACCTATTTATTTTTTACAAATTGTTGCAGCTTTGAATCGTATTGGTTACCAGAGGACACCAGTAGAAAAAAGGAGGAGAAATTTGGATTATCATTGTACCTTCCCTCTAGTGACCCCTGAACAGGTAGAATTGCGGAGTCCGGAGCAGGAGCTCCAGTGATAATCAACACATCCTAGCTCCTCCTGTAGTTACAGTCAGCCAAGGAAAAGTTGCCTTTACTGAGATCTACCACCAGGATGAAGGATTGTAAACCAAGCACACGGACATGCTGGTATGTGCCCCCCCCTGACAGGATCTTCTCTTCTTTTAGATTCTTATGCCCTTATTTTAAAGGAAAATAGCTTTAAAAAATATGCGAACGAGGTTCCATTACCACCTATGGAGCCTGGAGCCTCTCAGGCTCATTTGCATACTTTTAAAAGCCTTTAAAAAAAACCAGGGCATCAGAAACTAAATGAAGAGCAGATTCTGCCAGAGGGGGCACATACCAGCAGGTCTGTGTGCTTGGTTTACAATCCTTCATCCTGGTGGTAGATAACCTGTAACTCCTTAACTCTCTCTGACGCTCACTGTAATACTTTACACAACGGGGCATTGTGCACCAATAGTGATAATCCTCATCCCCCAGCACATGATGCACCCAATATGCACTAATAAATTTTGGTTTCTTGGTACATCAGGCCTAATTCTATGTCAGAATTGCTATGTGACTTCCAGCAGAGCTCACAGGAGGAACAAATGCCAGAAATACAGGACAGTATTCGGCGACTGTTGGTCCCCACTTCAGCCAATCAAGTGGGGCTTGTATAATGGCTGCCCTGTGTGGACACGAAGTCTGGCGATGTGTTATACCTTAATGTCACAATCAGGAATAACACAGTAATTGACCTGTACACAACGAGATCACAGAAAAGTAGGAATGTATACGTTGATGTAACACCAATACACTTAAAGGGGTTGTTTTAAGCACATTCCAGCAAATAAGTCATTTTGTTTGAGTAATAAAAAGTTATACAAATTTCCAATATACACTCACCGGCCACTTTATTAGGTACACCTATCCAACTGCTCATTAACACTTAATTTCTAATCAGCCAATCACATGGCGGCAACTCAGTGCATTTAGGCATGTAGACATGGTCAAGACAATCTCCTGCAGCAAACCGAGCATCAGTATGGGGAAGAAAGGTGATTTGAGGCCTTTGAACGTGGCATGGTTGTTGGTGCCAGAAGGGCTGGTCTGAGTATTTCAGAAACTGCTGATCTACTGGGATTTTCACGCACAACCATCTCTAGGGTTTACAGAGAATGGTCAGAAAAAGAAAAAACATCCAGTGAGCGGCAGTTCTGTGGGCGGAAATGCCTTGTTGATGCCAGAGGTCAGAGGAGAATGGGCAGACTGGTTCGAGCTGATAGAAAGGCAACAGTGACTCAAATCGCCACCCGTTACAACCAAGGTAGGCAGAAGAGCTTCTCTGAACGCACAGTACGTCGAACTTTGAGGCAGATGGGCTACAGCAGCAGAAGACCACACCGGGTGCCACTCCTTTCAGCTAAGAACAGGAAACTGAGGCTACAATTTGCACAAGCTCATCGAAATTGGACAGTAGAAGATTGGAAAAACGTTGCCTGGTCTGATGAGTCTCGATTTCTGCTGCGACATTCGGATGGTAGGGTCAGAATTTGGCGTCAACAACATGAAAGCATGGATCCATTTTGCCTTGTATCAACGGTTCAGGATGGTGGTGGTGGTGTCATGGTGTGGGGAATATTTTCTTGGCACTTCTTGGGCCCCTTGGTACCAATTGAGCATCGTTGCAACGCCACAGCCTACCTGAGTATTGTTGCTGACCATGTCCATCCCTTTATGACCACAATGTACCCTGTAACATCTGATGGCTACTTTCAGCAGGATAATGCGCCATGTCATAAAGCTGGAATCATCTCAGACTGGTTTCTTGAACATGACAATGAGGTCACTGTACTCAAATGGCCTCCACAGTCACCAGATCTCAATCCAATAGAGCATCTTTGGGATGTGGTGGAACGGGAGATTCGCATCATGGATGTGCAGCAGACAAATCTGCGGCAACTGTGTGATGCCATCATGTCAATATGGACCAAAATCTCTGAGGAGCTTCCAGCACCTTGTTGAATCTATGCCACGAAGAATTGAGGCAGTTCTGAAGGCAAAAGGGGGTCCAACCCGTTACTAGCATGGTGTACCTAATAAAGTGGCCGGTGAGTGTACTTTCTATATCATTTCTTAATGTTTTTTTTAGATCTCTGCTTGCTGTTATGTAATAGGAAACGTCATTCTTTATTTCCTGTAGATATACATCGGTCCATGGTCATGTGATGTCACACAGGTGCACGGCTCATTATATCCCTGGTCATGTGATGTCACACAGGTGCACGGCTCATATCCCTGGTCATGTGATGTCGCACAGGTGCACGGTTCGTTATATCAGAGAGAGTAATCAGAGCTGAGTGATACTCACAAGCTGGCCACCTGTGTGACATCACATGGCCATGGAGCAGTTTTTATCTACAGGAAGTAAAGAATGAAGTTTCCTATTACATGACAGCAAGCAGAGATCTAGAAAAACAGTTACGAATTGATACAGAAGCTACAGAAGTAACTTTTCATTACACAAACAATGTCAATTATTTGCTGGAATGTGCTTAAAGTGGACAGCCCTTTAACCCATTAATGTAGCGGGAAAAAATTATTTATAGCCAGAACATAATGTGACTAAATAAAGCTGTGTGGTCTCGTAGAAATAATTAATGTTACTATATCATGTCTTTTTTATATTGTTTTTGAGCACAATAATTTTACTATATTTTTGGGGTATAAAAGCAAGTGTTCCCTAATAGCAGGACAGCAATGGGGTATTTGGGGGTTTCTTGCAGTGACTGTTGTGTCACCTGAAAGGCCAGTAATACAACTGGAGGGGAATTTGGCCATATACTGGTAACAGATCGTACTGATCGAAGGTTTGAGAGGTGTCACCATGAACCGGAGCTATGGTTCCAGCTTCATCCAAAATTTCATTATTCTACCATAATAGTATAAACTAGGACAATGTTCTAGAAAATAAAGTACACAAAATAAATAGGACATTTTTGAAAGCTTTCTAAATAGGTCCTATAAAAGATATATAACTTTTGGGAATAAATGCATTAGAAACAAGAGCAAACCAATGTGGCTATAAAAAAAATGCAAGAAAGGCAATAAATAATAAAAATAGAACATTAACGTTTCTGAAGCAAGACAAAGTAGTAACGAGGCATTAAAGAATTATAAAGACAAAAAAAGTGAAAGTAAAATACACGGAAAAATATTTTCAACAACATAAATAAATGGGAACTTAAAACTGAAAGTGTGGGCTCACAGAGAAGTAATCTGGATGTAAGAGAAAGTGGGAAAAGAGCAATCTAATACACGCCTTCTTATGTACTGTATACAGGGCCGATTCTAGCATATTTGCTGCCTGAGGCGAATATTAAAATGCTGCCCCCCCCCCCCCCGCTCTCTGTTAAGTAAATCCTTAAACTTTACTAACAATTAACAATCCTACAGACAGCTCCCTGACACTGTGTGACTGACTACAGGTTCTGGGAGTCATTAGTGGCATCTAGTACCTTATAGATGACAATCTCTTCCATCAGGAGGACTTTATTCCGGGTTCTCCAATCCATGACGTATCGCGGCTGAGTTCATGGCCGGATATCTTCAGCTCCGTGCAGCATCTCCACCCGGCGTCCCTAAAAATACCACAGTCACTTACAGTATAAAGTCTCCTGGAAAACAACACTGTGCTCCTAAATAATAAATACCCCTCACAACACAACTGACCGCACTCTCCCCACATATAACACATCCCTTCATTATATATATATATATTAGTCTACTGGAATTATAGCATGCTAAGCACCAATCAATATACAACACCCCGAATTTATTATTACAGACCCCCCCCAACATTTGGTTTACATGATGCAAAGTAATCTGTATCCTATAACTAATAAATATATAGCACCCCCTAATGAATATATATATAATACATTTGTTTTTATATATCCCTGCTCTCATATATTTAAAGGCCTCGTTATTCACCACCCAATTAAATTATATACAGATCCCCTACAGCTTAAATAAAATCTTGCCCCACATATACAGCCCCCCCCCCCAGCTTAGTAATATTCTGTATCCCATATACATCCCCCCAGCTTAGTAATATACTGTACCCCATATACAGCCCCCCAGCTTCGTATTATACTGTATCCCATATACAGCCCCCCAGCTTAGTAATATACTGTATCCCATATACAACCCCCAGGCTTAGTAATATACTGTATCCCATATACAGCCCCCCAGCTTAGTAATATACTGTATCCCATATACAGCGCCCCCCCAGCTTAGTAATATACTGTATCCCATATACAGCCCCCAGCTTAGTAATATACTGTATCCCATATACAGCCCTCCAGGTTAGTAATATACTGTATCCCATATACAGCCCCCCCAGCTTAGTGATGTAGTGATATATAATATATAGCATCCCCCCAGTATAAAATAATTATGGCCCCAAATAATATATATGGCACCCCCCCTAGTATAAAATAATTATGGCCCCAAATAATACATATAGCATCCCCCCCCCTAGCATAAAATAATTATGGCCCCAAATAATATATATAGCCCCCCCCCCCCCAGTATAAAATAATTATGGCCCCATATGATATCTATAGCGCCCCCCCCCCAGTATCAAACGTTTTCAAGCCCTATATAGTACCCCCTCCTCCCTCCCTCCCTGTATAACATGAAAACTTCCTAACATTTAATGAAAGTACTTGAAAAATAATAAAATCATAATCTCCTGCAGGCAGCTGCTCCCTCGGCGCGGCTCTGGTGTTCACGCGGCTCTCATGTGAGCCGCCGCTCCGCACAGTGACACAGGCGCGTGACGTCATGGCGCCTGTGTCACTGCTTAGAACGGAGCGACGCAGCTGCCGGAAAGGCGCTGCGTCGCTCCGCATATAAATCGCGCCTGTGTCTTAAAGAGACAGGCGCAATTTATTATAGCTGGTGGGCGATTCGGGCGTTAATGGACGCCCGAATCGCCCACTTTAGAGCGGCAAATTTCGCCGCCCTTTACAGGGACCCGCATTCTGCCGCCTGAGGCGAGATTTTCATCTCGCCTCATGGCAGATGCGGCCCTGGCTGTATATATACAAGAAAGAGAACACTGATCGGGATAAATAAGATCCTTTACTTAAAGGGATTGTCCACTTTCAGCAAAAAATTGATATTGTTTGTGTAAGGAAAAGTGATATAATTTTCCAATATACTTTCTGTATCAATTCCTCGCAGTTTTATAGATCTCTGCTTGCTTTGCTTCTAAAGAAAGCTTCTCTATTTACTTCCAGTGAGTAGAATCTATCCATGGTGATGTGATGTGACATACAATATTTTGTGAAAAAAGATAGGCCAGATAAAGTACCACACGTCAAAAAGACATCAAGTGCACCCAAACAAAGGGACGTGTTATAGGTACTGACACTATACACAGAATGAGTAACAATTATACATCTTTATTTTTACAATATATAAACCAAAAAAATGCCAAACATGTTAAAATCATTTAAAAATCACTATCCATCACTTGTTGCTATAAGAAACCATACAATAATGTGCAAAAATATGGAGTGGTTGCTATGCTCCCAACTCTCCTAATTCCTAACAAAAATAACTGGTGCCTGATTATCTGGGACTAGAATGCAATACCACAGGTAAAATATCATGACAAATAATAATAACAAGATAACTGAGTAAAGCATATAAAATGAAAAAATATCACCGGGTATAGGGAAGGGGCTGGCTCCCCACTCGTTCCGCCACCCAGCCGGGTGGCTTCCTCAGGTGTATGTGACTCTGGACCAAATATGGTCTTCTTATATGCAGTTAAGCTGCTGGCTCACCTGTATGATGCTGTGTTCGATAAGGATCAGCGTCCGAGTGTGGAGTCTGCGCATGCGCCCGTCGCGAGGTCACATGACCGGCCCAAACCTCTTGCCTCCAACTTGGGCTGGCCATGTATGTGTGGTCCAGAATCACATTCCCCTGAGGAAGCCACCCGGCTTGGTGGCAGAACGCGCGGGGAGCCCCCTCCCTCCCTATACCCGGTGTACATTTTGTAGATAAACATGTCTGAAAAGAAATACACTCACCGGCCACTTTATTAGGTACACCCTGCTAGTAACGGGTTGGACCCCCTTTTGCCTTCAGAACTGCCTCAATTCTTCGTGACATCGATTCAACAAGGTGCTGGAAGCATTCCTCAGAGATTTTGGTCCATATTGACATGATGGCATCACATAGTTGCCGCAGATTTGTCGGCTGCACATCCATGATGCGAATCTCCCGTTCCACCACATCCCAAAGATGCTCTATTGGATTGAGATCTGGTGACTGTGGAGGCCATTTGAGTACAGTGACCTCATTGTCATGTTCAAGAAACCAGTCTGAGATGATTCCAGCTTTATGACATGACGCATTATCCTGCTGAAAGTAGCCATCAGATGTTGGGTACATTGTGGTCATAAAGGGATGGACATGGTCAGCAACAATACTCAGGTAGGCTGTGGCGTTGCAACGATGCTCAATTGGTACCAAGGGGCCCAAAGAGTGCCAAGAAAATATTCCCCACACCATGACACCACCACCACCAGCCTGAACCGTTGATACAAGGCAGGATGGATCCATGCTTTCATGTTGTTGACGCCAAATTCTGACCCTACCATCCGAATGTCGCAGCAGAAATCGAGACTCATCAGACCAGGCAACGTTTTTCCAATCTTCTACTGTCCAATTTCGATGAGCTTGTGCAAATTGTAGCCTCAGTTTCCTGTTCTTAGCTGAAAGGAGTGGCACCCGGTGCGGTCTTCTGCTGCTGTAGCCCATCTGCCTCAAAGTTTGACGTACTGTGCGTTCAGAGATGCTCTTCTGCCTACCTTGGTTGTAACGGGTGGCGATTTGAGTCACTGTTGCCTTTCTATCAGCTTGAACCAGTCTGCCCATTCTCCTCTGACTACTGGCATCAACAAGGCATTTCCGCCCACAGAACTGCCGCTCACTGGATGTTTTTTCTTTTTTCGGACCATTCTCTGTAAACTCTAGAGATGGTTGTGTGTGAAAATCCCAGTAGACCAGCCCTTCTGGCACCAACAACCATGCCACATTCAAAGGCACTCAAATCACCTTTCTTCCCCATACTGATGCTCGGTTTGAACTGCAGGAGATTGTCTTGACCATGTCTACATGCCTAAATGCACTGAGTTGCCGCCATGTGATTGGCTGATTAGAAATTAAGTATTAACGAGCAGTTGGACAGGTGTACCTAATAAAGTGGCCCGTGAGTGTAGTTTATGGTTCATTAACCATTTGGGAGAACATCTTGGAGAATGTCCTGGTAAATTCATTATGGCCAATAGCATCACAGTATTCTATCTCCTTGTCACGCCCCTTTGATGACGATGTTTCTGTCTTTTATGTATGCAACTGCGGACTAATAAACTGGGAGAAAATTTCCACATACACTAGAGACTGATGTGTCTAGGTTTGTTCTCTCCTCCCGGTACCAGCCATGAATGAGTTAATTTGAAAGTCACCTTTACAAATGAAGTTATAGGACTGTTTTGAGTCCTAGATAAAAATCTCTAACATGACCAACCCTTTTGATGGCAAAAAAGCAATGGAGTGATATTTTAAAAATACTATATAGAAAAATCAGCCAGTATACAAGGCATATCCCAAGGCCCAGTATCATCACCTCTGAAGTATAGGCCCACCGCCGCTCTCTGCTTTGCTCTAGGACAGTGGTGGCGAACCTATGGCACTGGTACCAGAGGTGGCACTTAGAGCCCTTTCTGTGAGCACCCAGGCCTTCCTGCCAAAAGAGAGTTTGCCAGACAGGATTTAGGGCTTCCTCTTGTGGTCCAAGGAAGCCCAGGATGTGCCACGCTCAGCGCCATTTTGAAGCAATATCCTTGGCTTCCAGCACTACAGGAGGAGTGAGAATCTGTGGATAGATATGGGTTGTCGTTGGAGCTCCTGCTCTGAGTCCCTGATTCTTTCTCTTCTGGGGACCCTGGAAGGAAGCTACAATCCAAATTTCTCTATTATCTTTCTATTGTATTGGTGAACTAAGGACACCTATAAGATTGAAACCTGTGATACGGCAGGTCAATAAGTTACTACTTAAATTGTCATGTTGGCACTTTGTGATATGTAAATGGGTATTGGTTGTAGTTTGGGCACTCTGTCTCCAAAATTTTCACCATCACTGCTCTAGGGAATCCCCTACACAGAGTAGATACCTAACTGCTGGGAATCCCCAAATAAAACAGAAAGCAGCCGCCCTCTTACATTACAGAGGAAACCCAGGGGGAGGCATCAGCTGACTGTGCAGTAGGAATCCCACTGGAATCCCAGAGGAAGGGACATTACTTACATTTTAACAGAATATAACCAGATTATAGCATCATATTAGAGAAGGTTGATAAAAAGTCAACAGTTCAACCCATGAATCCTACAGGGTTGATCTAGAGCAGTGATGGCGAACTTTTTAGAGACTGAGTGCCCAAACTACAACCGAAAGCCAAATATTTTTCACAAAGTGCCAAATGCCAGTTTAAAGTAACTTATTGCTCCCTGCTGTATCACAGGTTCGAACATATTGGCGTCCTGAAAAGTACAGTACAAAGATTATTATTGTAGCTTCCCTCTAAGGTCCCCTTAACAGGATGAAATACAGGCCCTGAGAAGAGGCTTCAATGATAATCCAGCTCTGTCCGCTCCCCCTTGCGCCTCCCTTACTCTTCAAGTCACTTTAAAATAGTGCTGAACATAGCACGTTCTGGGCTGCCTGTGACTGCAGGAGGAGCAGTCCTGAATGTTGACCTTTGTGCTGGGTGATGGCCTGGGTGCCCACAGAGAGGGCTCTGAGGGCCACCTCTGGCACCCGTGCCATAGGTTCGCCACCACTGATCTAGAGGAAGACAAAAACAATACTCAAGTGAACCATAGGGAAAAATGTCTTCCCGACCTCAAGTGTAACAATCAGAACAACTCCCTGGATAGACGTCAACTATTAACAAAATAATTTGAACTTTTGATATTTTTGCTTTCAAATGCGGCATCCAGGCGCCTCCGAAACATGTACAAAGTATCAGTCACCAGAACTTCCTGTGGCAGAGAGAACCCTACAGCTCCTACATGGGGCAACTGGATCAATATCCAGAGGCTTAACCGCTGCCTATGAAAAGACTTTCTCTAACTGAAAATTTGAACATTGTTGTTCTTCCTGGTGCATATCGTACCAGTATATAGCGTTGCACCATTATATGCCAGATCATGTATACAGTATGTATGCTTTGAAAAAAAAAATCAAGCCAAGACTTAATACCTTCCAATAAACTTCCCTCTGGGTGAAGTCAAGACACTTAAAGGGGTTTGTCGATGAAACAATGTCCCAAATTAAACCCCCTTGGTGATATTTACAAAATAAAGTTAATTTTTAACTCCTTTACTTTACAATCTTACTCAGTTTTATTGCTGTTTAGCTGTTATTACTTAGTGATGATCATTGTAAGAATCCAGAATCTAAGCATATACTGCATGATCCCTCTGTGCTATATTATGCTGTGTGCTGACAATGTGCTCAGATTATCAGGTTACAGGTTTATCTACACTTTTATTTTGTTTCTGAACATTCTACTAGCATCTGGCACACAGAAAAAGAAACATGAGACAGATCAGAGACAAGAGATCCATGGGATGGATATAACGCACAATAACCTTCTGCTAACTCACCTACAACACACACTGCCAGCTCTGCTATATGCCTCCACCTCCTGCTATAAAGACCTCATCTTGCCTGTAGCATGTAGATTAGGTCTGTGCACGATGCTGCTTGCTGGCAGGAAGTGTCCGTGAGTGTCTGTGTGTGAGCTCGTCTTGTAATAGAGAGGGAGGGGCAGAGATCACACTATATTATGCAGATAGGAGAAGCTATTCATAAGAAGAATCTGCCCTTCCTGACCATAGAAAATAGAAGATCCAGGGCTGGGTCTAGGGGCAACCAAAATTGTGTACACCAAGACTGATAGAGATAGGTTGGAATTATATCTGTGAAATGCTGTATTTTTGTTTAATTACAGTGAATTAGAGGATGTGTTATTTTGTTATCCTGAGTATATTTAAGAATCTTGTCTTTGTGGGAATACCACTTTAAAGCTTGTTTTAAATACTGATTGGGAAGTGCGCACCATCTTTTTTTGGTGCACCTTTAACATACAGTTAAAGCCACTGTATTAAATGTGCTGCAAACTTCATAAAATAGTTTTATTTTGGGGCCCCACTTTTAGTTTTTGCCAGGGACCCACTTTGTTTAACCCCATAGCGCAATAAGATGTACCCTTACGTCTTACTGCGCATGGGGGAGTATGAAGAGGGCTCACGGGCTGAGCCCTCTTCATACTCACCGGGCATTTGCTTCATAATGAAGCAAACGCCCGTCGCTAACACCCGCGATCGGGTGTTAACCCCCATCTTGGCTCCGATCGTCACTTCCCATGACGTCACCGGGGGGCGGCGATCGGTTGCCATGACAGCCTGGGATCACACAAAGATCCGAGGCTGTCATGATCGAGGCTATCTATTACAATGTGCGATCTGCACATTGTAATAGATGGTATGCAAAATCCCCATATACTGCCATACTGTAGTATGGCAGTATATGGTAGGATCAATCAGACAACCTAGGGTTAAAGTACCCTAGGGAGTCTGAAAAATAGTAAAAAAAATAAATAAAAAAAAGTAAAAAAAAAAAATTATATTAAAAAAACATAAAAATTCAAATCACCCCCCTTTCCCTAGAACTGATATAAATATAAATAAACCGTAAAAATCATAAACACATTAGGTATCGCCGCGTCCGAAAATGCCCGATCTATCAAAATATAATAACCGTTTTTCACTGCGTTTAACCCCGTAGCGGAAAATAGCGCCCGAAGTCGCAAATGGCATTTTTTTGCCATTTTGAAAAATAGAAAAAATTCTATAAAAAGTGATCAAAAGGTCGCACAGTCCTAAAAATGGAATCATTGAAAACGTCATCAGAAGACGCAAAAAATGACACCACTCACAGCTCCATACACCAAAGTATGAAAAAGTTATTAGCGCAAGAACACGGCAAAATGAAGATTTTTTTTTCTGTACAGGAGGTTTTAATTTTTGTAAATGTATGAAAACATTATAAAACCTATCCAAACTTGGTATCCTCGTGATCGTATTGACCCAATGAATGAAATAGACATGTCATTTGGGGCGCACAGTGAAAGCTGTAAAAACCAAGCCCACAAGAAATGGCGCAAATGTGTTTTTTCATCATTTTCACAGCATTTAGAATTTTTTTCCTGCTTCCCAGTACACGGCATGGAATATTTAATACCATCACTACGAAGTGCAATTTGTTACGCAGAAAATAAGCCATCACATAGCTCTGTACACGGAAAAATAAAAAAGTTATAGATTTTTGAAGGTGGGGAGTGAAAAATAAAAACGCAAAAACGAAAAAGGGCCTGGTCCTTAAGGGGTTAAAACCAGCGCTGAACACTGGTATACACTCACCGGCCACTTTATTAGGTACACCTGTCCAACTGCTCGATAACATTAAATTTCTAATCAGCCAATCACATGGCGGCAACTCAGTGCATTTAGGCATGTAGACATGGTCAAGACAATCTCCTGCAGTTCAAACCGAGCATCAGTATGGGGAAGAAAGGTGATTTGAGGCCTTTGAACGTGGCATGGTTGTTGGTGCCAGAAGGGCTGGTCTGAGTATTTCAGAAACTGCTGATCTACTGGGATTTTCACGCACAACCATCTCTAGAGTTTTTGTCCTTCTTTCTTCAACTCAGAGGTTGGGAGGTATGAGTACAATATCTCTGGGAAAAACACATTTTCATACATATATACATGCAAGAGATGGTATAACCAGTGCAGCACCATCTCGGGGTAGGAAGTACGGTATGTAGAGGTTAGTGTCTCTAGAGATTCAGTATTTAATCATAATGCTGCATAGCTCCATCTGTCCTTTGATGATGATGTAGCTGCCAATCAGTGGATGATTAAACATTCATTAGGCCAGAGCTGCTCTCTGCATTTGTCAGCGTCTGTCTACATTGTGTGACACAAAGCCAGCACTAGGCTTATGCAACACCCTCGCCGATGCAATGGCGAGGTAGTGCTTGCGAATACGTCCCACCTGTAGGTAACACCACATTGCACTACATGGTTCTTATATGATCAAAGGGGAAATTGCAGTGGTTAATCCTGCCTGGCAAGGCAGATGTTAATATGTGATGTAATTTCTATTATCCAATGATATGTGTTGCATCCTGTCTCTGTGCACTGAGAGGTAATTGGAGGAGCAGCCACCACCTGACCAAGGGAAGGTAATAAAACCTCTGGCCAGGAATGTTCTAGAGAAGTCTCTCCCAAGAGAGAGAAGAGAGCAGTCTCTCCCAGAAGGGAGAATAGACCGGTCCTAGTCAGGCCCTCTGGGTCTGCAGGACGCAAGCAGTGAGTAGTTAGCTGAGCAGTAGCTCAGAGCCTCTAGCATACCAGACCAGTGCAGGAAGAGCCTAGCCCCTGCCTGAAGTGGAAGATAAGACTAGAGTTAGTGTAGTGAGGAAAAGGGGTATCATCTTACCTTTAAAGGTGATACCTGAAGCCCTCCAGGACCGAGCTGAAGCCTCCTCTAAGGACACAGCTGCCTCCCAGCCTGCCCTATACATCCAGGCTGGTGAACTACATCCTGTGGCTCCCTCCAAATACCTCTCCAGTACTCCACCTGTTAAAGGCACGTTTTCTGCAGTTCCTGCCGGTTGCAATAAACGAACTGTAAGTTGTTTCCTTCAACTTCTGTCTCCGTCTGGTCCCTGCTACTACCCCTGCCTGCATCACCGGGCACCCTGTCCATCACCCAGAGACTCACACTCGGGACATTAAGGGGTTGCCCAAGGGAGATCCGCTATAGCAGCCTCTCCCTCATCTTTTCTTGCCAACACCACCCTGCTGGAGACCTGCCAGGCTGTAGGACAGCCCTCCGGTTCCCCCGTACCAAGCACCGTGACAATAGCGTGCTTAGGCCGCAACCGCCAGCCACTCCGGTACCGCGGGCCCCGGCTGACTCCAGGCCTCACCTCAAGGGCTAGGCCCCGGTGGGGGATGTTGCAAGTGGCGTCACGAACAGGATTGATACTTCTGTGCCTTATTACGGCATTAAAGACTTTCCTTTATTAAAAAGACTGTGTTGCCTAACCCTGCTGCCATCCGGGTTTAGGCCCAAGGACTTGTGTGTTTCTGGAATGAACTGTGTTATACTGCTGCCACGTGCTGTCGAGCGCCGCTCCCGCACTCCAGAGGTTAATCCTGGCAAGAACTGTACCAGCTCTGCTACATCCGGCGCTGCCGCGCCTGAAGATTTTTACCTCAGAAACTGTGGCGCAGCAAATAATTCAAGCCCGCCAAAACCTTCACTGGCGGGAAACCCAGATGACGCATCAAGCTCCACCCACGCGCGAATGGCGCGAACCCCGCCTCCTGTGGCGCAGGAAAAATTAGAGCCCGCCACAGCTCTTGGCGGGAAGGACTTGGACTCCTCCCACTGGCTCGAGGCGGACTTCCTGCCCTGCCTCAGAGAAGCGCCAGAACTGGAGTGGACTTTGGACAGCGAGGACAACGCCATGTGGGGTCCTCCGCCTTTCCCTCCTGTGGAGCGCCCGGAGTTTTACGAGGTCCTAGAGACTATGGTGGTGGTCTCTGCGCAGCCTGTCCGAAGACCCTCCGCTGGACATCGGCTGCACCGAGGATTGACTCGGGCCTTTGTCACCAGGACATGCTACCAAACGGTGACGCAGTACCAAATCCCACCCGGGCGGTTCCTCGTCCCTATCCCGGCTACCATCCCGGTACCGCGGGTCCACGTGGAGGCGCCACGTGGGGAGGCCCCGACTCCTGCTGAGCCAATGCCTGGGCCTAGTGTTGCCGCTCCACCTGCTCCGAGGCCTACTACTCCTGCTGCGCGGCCTGCTAGCCCCGCGGTGGTGGCTCCTGACCCTCCGGTGGTTCCTGCTCCTGTTCCGGCACCTACCTGTCGTCCAAGGAGATCCGAGCCTGAACCGGAGCCACGAGCCCCAGCACCGAAACCTCCGCAGCCTCAAGGCCGAGGTGAGGCCGCCCGCCGGCGACTCCGAGACGCTGTCTCGGACCAGCGACGCCGAGAGAAGGAGGCCCAGCGGTATATGGCCGGCCGATCTACAGCTGGAGCTTGGGTCGAGAAGAATCGCACCACCGGCATGGTCCGGTTCTTCGACAAGCGGAAGGGCTATGGCTTCGCCACCCAGGACTACACCGGACGGGAAGTATTTATACCCCGCCGGTCTGTCAAGAGGCCTGATCTGCCAGAGAGCCTGCACAACCTGAAGCCGGGAGAGTGCATCGAGTTCTCCCTGCAGGAAGGACCTCGAGGACCCTGGGCGGCTGGCGTGATCCGGATCCCCGACTCCGACGAGGACCGTTACTTCCCGCAGGACGACTGGTATGAGGACGACGAGTGGCCGGAGTCTCCGAACACCTCTTCCTCCTCGGCTGCAAGTCCCCGGGCGGTGACCCACGTGAATGCCCCATCCACAGTAATTGTGAGTACGGGTCCCATTGCCATCCATGGGCCGGGCATGATACAGGGCGCCACCCCCACCGGTTCCCCTGCCGGGAGCATTGCCAGGTCCCGCGGCTCTTCTGTGGGAGAAGACATCCCGGCTAGTGAACCTTGTCCGGAGGTTCCATCTAGGCCCGCATCTCCCCGTGTCGGTTACCAATGGGGTGATGACCCGGCCCCGGAAGAACCGGAGCTGGAAGGAGCCGCGGCGCGGCCGCTGGACTCCGTTTATTTTTTCCTGGACCCCTCTGTGGTCCCTGGCTCAGTTGAGCCCCCGGCTGGAACAGCTGACACCCCGGGCGACAGTGCTCCTCCCCCTGAAGGTCCGGAGGATGTTACTGCACCTGCAGTACCCACTGCTGCCACCGGGTGTCCCCAGCCGGCACCTACTCCCGCTGAGGGTGCACAGGATTCCCTGCAGGAGCTGGATCCTGTCTTTGCTGAACCCAGCGATACTGACTAATCCCTGAAGGGCTGTAGCCCTCTCCAGGTACTATGTACATATTGTATATTTATCTCCATTTTCCCCAAAGAGCCAGAGACTTTCCTGAGACTCTCATCCTTATTTATCTCAGTCAAGAGATTATATATTGTCATGTGCTATGATAGCACCCTTCCTCTGCCACAGCAGAGATTGCTTCAAAGGACTCTGTCCCTCTCCAAAAAAAGAGGAGACCCTTTGCTTCTCAGTGCACTTTTCCCCACATCAAGGGCCGTACCCAGAAGATGGACTTTGTCATTAAAGACCTTCTGAGAGACTTTTGCCAACTCCAAGGAAAAGTTGCTATTGAAATGATTATTTTGCACTTAATGCCTTCCTTTTTAGGTATGGACATTCTGCTTGCACTTTTTATGCCTTTCCTTTGCAGGAAAAGAGACATTTACTACCGTGCTACCCTGAGTAGCCTATCTATCTGTAACGTTATGTTATAAGATGTGTACCCATTGGGCTCCTAAGCCAATGTGATTTTTGCCAAGTATTTGCACAACTGTCATATATGCCAGTAGTCTGCATTAACCCTTTCATAGGCTTTTCAGGTTGTAGTGTGGCTGTGTCGGACCGTCTTTTATGTAAAACACTGACCGCTACCTGATCCCTCAAACTGAGGTTTGCACATGGGGGTAGTCCGTAAACTGCGGGTCTTTAGGGGACCGGGGGTGTTACAGAGTTAGCACCTGGATGCCACTCATACATGGGTAAGGTTGTCAGTCAGGAGGTACTCGTGTCGCATATGCTCATGCAATGCAGATAGACACCATATAATTGCCGCCAGGGAAGAAGCGTTGATCAAACAAATATACAGGCCTTGGTGCAAGGAGTGGATTACAGGACATGACACCACACCTTTCCTACTGTACAGTTCGGTTTAATGGCGTCAGCGACCAACTGTCATACAGCTACATTTTTGTCTTAGTCCAACACCAACCCAGGTGCCTGTCTCCAGGACCATGGGCGGTTTGTCCCTACACCTCACACAGCCTGCACTTCCTAGAAGTGCCTTTAGCCCCCTCTGTGCCCCAACACATCTATAGTCGAGCCGAGGGCGGCTCTTTCAATTGCCCCCGGGGTATGCAACACCCTCGCCGATGCAATGGCGAGGTAGTGCTTGCGAATACGTCCCACCTGTAGGTAACACCACATTGCACTACATGGTCCTTATAGGATCAAAGGGGAAATTGCAGTGGTTAATCCTGCCTGGCAAGGCAGATGTTAATATGTGATGTAATTTCTATTATCCAATGATATGTGTTGCATCCTGTCTCTGTGCACTGAGAGGTAATTGGAGGAGCAGCCACCACCTGACCAAGGGAAGGTAATAAAACCTCTGGCCAGGAATGTTCTAGAGAAGTCTCTCCCAAGAGAGAGAGGAGAGCAGTCTCTCCCAGAAGGGAGAATAGACCGGTCCTAGTCAGGCCCTCTGGGTCTGCAGGACGCAAGCAGTGAGTAGTTAGCTGAGCAGTAGCTCAGAGCCTCTAGCATACCAGACCAGTGCAGGAAGAGCCTAGCCCCTGCCTGAAGTGGAAGATAAGACTAGAGTTAGTGTAGTGAGGAAAAGGGGTATCATCTTACCTTTAAAGGTGATACCTGAAGCCCTCCAGGACCGAGCTGAAGCCTCCTCTAAGGACACAGCTGCCTCCCAGCCTGCCCTATACATCCAGGCTGGTGAACTACATCCTGTGGCTCCCTCCAAATACCTCTCCAGTACTCCACCTGTTAAAGGCACGTTTTCTGCAGTTCCTGCCGGTTGCAATAAACGAACTGTAAGTTGTTTCCTTCAACTTCTGTCTCCGTCTGGTCCCTGCTACTACCCCTGCCTGCATCACCGGGCACCCTGTCCATCACCCAGAGACTCACACTCGGGACATTAAGGGGTTGCCCCAGGGAGATCCGCTATAGCAGCCTCTCCCTCATCTTTTCTTGCCAACACCACCCTGCTGGAGACCTGCCAGGCTGTAGGACAGCCCTCCGGTTCCCCCGTACCAAGCACCGTGACAATAGCGTGCTTAGGCCGCAACCGCCAGCCACTCCGGTACCGCGGGCCCCGGCTGACTCCAGGCCTCACCTCAAGGGCTAGGCCCCGGTGGGGGATGTTGCACTTACCTAGGCAAGTGCCGGGGCCCAGAGCTGCTGGGGGGTACCACATAAGGAATCAATAGGGTGTGAGGGCGGCTTATATAAAATCACCATGAGGGGGCTGTTTGGAGTGATAAAGCAGAGAACAGGAGACTGTTTTAGTTTCGGAATTTTTAATGCTGCCACGTCACTGCACAAAGGCTCTGCTGCCCAGGGGCCTACTGCTACCTGGAGCCAACCGTGCACTAAGCTGTCTATGTGGCCATATTTCTGTAGCCATTATTCTGTGTAGTAACACTCTACTACCCAGCTGATGTAGCACATGGATTTGGGGTACCCCGTGGCAACGTTGTATGGGTTTCATTCATATTCACCAAGTTGTTTTTACTTGGAATCTGAAAGGTGTTATAATACACAAAGTTATTCTTCTTCAGAATGACACTCTGTACCGACTTTGTAAAACAAATGCTGCTGTGCCTCGTCCTCTGGAAATTATGCTTTTCCGGGAAAGATTCCTGTTTTTCAGTCCTCCGAGGAGCAGGATGATGAGGAGGGCTCGGCTGCCAGTTCCGCTTTCTTTCCACATTAAAATGACTTGTATTATTTATTCACATTTGCTTCTGCCAGTCCCATCTCATTTTCTGCTCCTGAGATGTAGATCGTGTGCTGGATATTGAGAAGCTTAACCCTTTGTTAGACCCCGGCCCCATATATCAGGAGTTGGCACTGATGACAGCCGTACCCTACAGGAAGATTAATACAACTCCTTATCGGTGATGCAGCTCACACCCGCGCCTCGTGCAGGCGGTCTAATCAGATTATAGCAACTTTTTATTAACAAGCCGTCCTTGTTATCATGTGAAAGGTTTATTTATCACCCCGGAGCATTAGAGCGCTTTGTTATAGATATTGGAAATGATTTTCAGAAAATGAAATCTTTCGTGTAACGCTTCTGTGTGCCCAGACAAAAGACTGTGGAGGATTCCTGGCTAATAATCGTATGTATCAGCCGCGGAATAAAGAAACGCACAATGTTAACTCCATTTTCAATGCAGAAGAGTATTTATGTCTCATATCCATCTTATCCATTGTTGTGGTTCTATTCAGACCATCGACCTCTACTACCAGAGTTTAATAATGCAGGCCATCTAGACTGGTAACATACTAATTTTTAGACGTTGGCAATGGCATTTTTTCTGAGGATTTAAATGCTGCAACATGTCTCCAATCCAGAATCCAGCTTGACAATCTTGCCAATGAATTATCTATCCTATTTCCATAGCTAATTTCCTTTGTAACCCCTTGCTCTTGTGATCCAGAATGTTAGGAGCCATGGAACCAGGGGAGTAGCTACAGGGGTAGCAACCATAGCAGCTGCTATGGGGCCCACAGTGTCAGGTCGCCCCGGCATCTGGGGTATTGGGTGTGTATATGCTGTATGTCTGTACAGGGCCGGATTATAGGGGGGCACCTGGGGCCCGTGTCCCAGGGCCCCCACCACTTTGCCTTTTAATTGGCCTTCACCAAGTGTCAGTGATTCAACCACTATGTGTTTAAACCAGGACTGGCTGACCACCAAATCCCAGCGGTAGCAGGTAGTCTTTAAGGGATGGCAGAGTGAGGGATACGTTCCCTGCTTGTGGCGCAGTGATGTCACACCCCAAGTTATGTGTTACTGGGGCTGGCACTGTGTATACACGTGCTACTGAGAGTGGCGCTGTGTATTTATGTGTTACTGGGGGTGGTGATGTGTATACATGTGCTACTGAGAGTGGCGCTATGTATATATGTGTTACTAGGGGTGACGCTATATATATATATATTTATATATATATATATATATGTATATGTATATGTGTGTTACTGGGTGTGGCGCTGTGTATATATGTGTTACTGGTGGTGGAGCTGTGTATATATGTGTTATTGGCGGTGTTGCTGTATACCGGGGAGCTGTATATATTCATTACTGGGGGTGGCTGTATATTTTACTAGCAACATTTACTGTATTAAACAAAATTGTGGGGAGGGAGGGAATTGTATGTATCTGTGTATTTGCTCTTTGTCTGCTTCTATGATGTATATATACTGTATGCCTGTGTATATGATGCATGGGTGTATATGCTACTTTATGTATGTGTGTATATGTATATATGGTGTGTATATACAGCGTGTGATTGTAACACACATGTGTGAGTATATAAATATGTTTATTATTTTAAGCGGAAAGGGGCCTATTTAAGAAGCCTGCATCTCCTATTTACACCCCTGCGTGAACCAGTTCACTCTGGTGCAGCTTTCACATCTCATGTCTCTTAAGACTGTGGGGCTCACCTATTGATGTGTGAGACAACGTCTGTTTTCTGGTGTATCTTTGGCGCACCGTAACAGGTAAAAATGGCTATCCGAAATTACACTCCACATTCATGAAAGGGTTAAGAAGTTGGCACACTTGCTTTTTGTTGGTCTAAACGCTCACCAAAAAGTGCACCAAAAGTATCAAAAGCTGCGCACAAACTGAGCGTTAGAAAAAAAAGGTTGTGAACTGAGGTTTTTGTGGCGCAATACTCTGTAAATCTGTCAGTACAGGTGCAAAGTAAAAAGCCCGGAGATTACCCAACAAAATACAGGCACTAAGCCATTAATAAATGTGCTCCTGTCCACCCCATCAAAATTCCTCTGAAATGCATAATGTGACACAGTCTAAGGCTACATTCACAAGACCGTTGGGGACCTATATATACGGTCACCAGCTTGCGGCCGTATATTTGTCCCCCATAGGCCGGCAATGGACACACGGAACGGTACGGAGCAGTACGGTGCTGAACATGTGTGGCACCGTACCGCTCCGTACCCGGGGAAAAGATAGGACATGTCCTATCTTTCCCTGTATTATGGTGCCGTGCACCATGTATCTCAATGGGGAGGGGCGGGGGCGGGCAGCGTTCACCCCCTCCTCCTCTCCCATGCACCGACGTGTGCCCGCCTTAGAAAGTACAGAACAGAATCCAAAAAAATTTAACATTCACTTCCTTAATGATTAGCTAGGACTTGGCTGGCAACAAGTTCAACCAACCAGTGTTAGCTGCTAAAATGGGATCAGGTTTCACTCTCTATGCAGCGGAGCTCCTGCACTGCACGCTGCATGCATAATGCCATTGAGTACGGCTGCTTCGGCAAGCTCTCACTGACAGAGACATTCAGTTTGCAGCTGTGAGATGACTGTCGGACATTTTTGGTGGGGGCCCCCTAATGAGTAAAGTCAGCCATACATCAGCCAGCCAATAGTCAGCCATCCATCAGCCAGCCAATAGTCAGCCATACATCAGCCAGCCAATAGTCAGCCATACATCAGCCAGCCAATAGTCAGCCATCCATCAGCCAGCCAATAGTCAGCCAGCCAATAGTCAGCCATCCATCAGCCAGCCAATAGTCAGCCATGCATCAGCCAGCCACTAGTCAGCCATCCATCAGCCAGCCAATAGTCAGCCATCCAATATTCAGCCATCCATCAGCCAGCCAATAGTCAGCCATACATCAGCCAGCCAATAGTCAGCCATACATCAGCCAGCCAATAGTCAGCCATCTATCAGCCAGCCAATAGTCAGCCATCCATCAGCCAGCCAATAGTCAGCCATCCATCAGCCAGCCAATAGTCAGCCATACATCAGCCAGCCAATAGTCAGCCATACATCAGCCAGCCAATAGTCAGCCATCCATCAGCCAGCCAATAGTCAGCCATCCATCAGCCTGCCAATAGTCAGCCATCCATCAGCCAGCCAATAGTCAGCCATACATCAGCCAGCCAATAGTCAGCCATACATCAGCCTGCCAATAGTCAGCCATCCATCAGCCAGCCAATAGTCAGCCATACATCAGCCAGCCAATAGTCAGCCATAAATCAGCCAGCCAATAGTCAGCCATACATCAGCCAGCCAATAGTCAGCCATCCATCAGCCAGCCAATAGTCAGCCATACATCAGCCAGCCAATAGTCAGCCATACATCAGCCAGCCAATAGTCAGCCAGGCAATAGTCAGCCATGCATCAGCCAGCCAATAGTCAGCCATCCATCAGCCAGCCAATAGTCAGTCATCCATCAGCCAGCCAATAGTCAGCCATACATCAGCCAGCCAATAGTCAGCTATCCATCAGCCAGCCAATAGTCAGCCATACATCAGGCAGCCAATAGTCAGCCATCCATCAGCCAGCCAATAGTCAGCCATCCATCAGCCAGCCAATAGTCAGCCATGCATCAGCCAGCCAATAGTCAGCCATCCATCAGCCAGCCAATAGTCAGCAATACATCAGCCAGCCAATAGTCAGCAATACATCAGCCAGCAAATAGTCAGCCATCCATCAGCCAGCCAATAGTCAGCCATACATCAGCAAGCCAATAGTCAGCCATACATCAGCAAGCCAATAGTCAGCCATTCACCAGCCAGCCAATAGTCAGCCATCCATCAGCCAGCCAATAGTCAGCCATACATCAGCCAGCCAATAGTCAGCCATACAGCAGCCAGCCAATAGTCAGCAATACATCAGCCAGCCAATAGTCAGCCATACATCAGCCAGCCAATAGTCAGCAATACATCAGCCAGCCAATAGTCAGCCATACAGCAGCCAGCCAATAGTCAGCCATACAGCAGCCAGCCAATAGTCAGCCTTACATCAGCCAGCCAATAGTCAGCCATGCATCAGCCAGCCAATAGTCAGCCATCCATCAGCCAGCCAATAGTCAGCAATACATCAGCCAGCCAATAGTCAGCAATACATCAGCCAGCAAATAGTCAGCCATCCATCAGCCAGCCAATAGTCAGCCATACATCAGCAAGCCAATAGTCAGCCATACATCAGCAAGCCAATAGTCAGCCATTCACCAGCCAGCCAATAGTCAGCCATCCATCAGCCAGCCAATAGTCAGCCATACATCAGCCAGCCAATAGTCAGCCATACAGCAGCCAGCCAATAGTCAGCAATACATCAGCCAGCCAATAGTCAGCCATACATCAGCCAGCCAATAGTCAGCAATACATCAGCCAGCCAATAGTCAGCCATACAGCAGCCAGCCAATAGTCAGCCATACAGCAGCCAGCCAATAGTCAGCCTTACATCAGCCAGCCAATAGTCAGCCATGCATCAGCCAGCCAATAGTCAGCCATGCATCAGCCAGCCAATAGTCAGCCATACATCAGCCAGCCAATAGTCAGCCATACATCAGCCAGCCAATAGTCAGCCATACATCGGCCAGCCAATAGTCAGCCATCTATCAGCCAGCCAATAGTCAGCCATCTATCAGCCAGCCAATAGTCAGCCATCCACCAGCCAGCCAATAGTCAGCCATCTATCAGCCAGCCAATAGTCAGCCATCCATCAGCCAGCCAATAGTCAGCCATCCATCAGCCAGCCAATAGTCAGCCATCTATCACCCAGCCAATAGTCAGCCATCCATCAGCCAGCCAATAGTCAGCCATCCATCAGCCAGCCAATAGTCAGCCATCTATCACCCAGCCAATAGTCAGCCATCCATCAGCCAGCCAATAGTCAGCCATCCATCAGCCAGCCAATAGTCAGCCTTACATCAGCCAGCCAATAGTCAGCCATGCATCAGCCAGCCAATAGTCAGCCATGCATCAGCCATACATCAGCCAGCCAATAGTCAGCCATACATCAGCCAGCCAATAGTCAGCCATCCATCAGCCAGCCAATAGTCAGCCATACATCAGCCAGCCAATAGTCAGCCATACATCAGCCAGCCAATAGTCAGCCATCCATCAGCCAGCCAATAGTCAGCCATCCATCAGCCAGCCAATAGTCAGCCTTACATCAGCCAGCCAATAGTCAGCCATACATCAGCCAGCCAATAGTCAGCCATACATCAGCCAGCCAATAGTCAGCCATACATCAGCCAGCCAATAGTCAGCCATCTATTATCCAGCCAATAGTCAGTCATACATCAGCCAGCCACTAGTCAGCCATCCATCAGCCAGGCAATAGTCAGCCATACATCAGCCAGCCAATAGTCAGCCATCCATTAGCCAGCCAATAGTCAGCCATCCATCAGCCAGGCAATAGTCAGCCATCCATTAGCCAGCCAATAGTCAGCCATCCATCAGCCAGGCAATAGTCAGCCATCCATCAGCCAGCCAATAGTCAGCCATCCATTAGCCAGCCAATAGTCAGCCATCCATCAGCCAGGCAATAGTCAGCCATCCATCAGCCAGCCAATAGTCAGCCATCCATCAGCCAGCGAATAGTCAGCCATCCATCAGCCAGCCAATAGTCAGCCATACATCAGCCAGCCAATAGTCAGCCATACATCATTTGTTAGCCTACCATATTTTATAGGGATACGGTACAGATACAGATCCTGTTTTTGTTGTGTGTGTCTTACCAGTTTTCCCTTTTCTAACCCCAGGACACTTATTCCTGCCACTGTGAAACTGGATACATTGGTGACTACTGTGAGGAATATGACGCCTGCCACAGCCACCTTTGCCAAAATAATGCCACTTGCAATGACGTCCCACAGAAGCATGATGGGAAAAATGCAACCTGCACGTGCTTGCCTGGTATGTCTTATGTGTCACTAGTGATATCTCGCAGTCCTAGCTGAGATAGCACAACATGATAGGAGCGCTACTCGTCCTGCCAGTTTATAAGTATTCTCTGTGCAGGTTATACCGGGGAGTACTGTCAAACCCTTGTGGATCACTGCTCTCCCCAGCCGTGTAGAAATGGAGCCACCTGTGTGACAAGTCTCAGTGGGTTCAGCTGTCAGTGTCCTGAGGGTAAGTGTTTTCCCTTAAATATATATATTAGTAGTAGAGGTAGATACATAACAAGTCTGGAAATGCCTTAGAAAATCTTCTTTTCAACAGGTTGTAAGCAAAGTTACAAACAAAGTGTGTAGGTTAAGGGTACATCCACACGTTCAGTTTTTCAGATGCAGTTTTTGATGCCCAAACCAGCAGTGGAGTGAAAATAGAGGAGGAGCAGCACTTCTTAATGAGCCGGCAGCGCCTGGGAGCCGCCATCTTGGCACTGATTGTCGCTCCCCATGACGTCATCGGCGAGCGGCGATCCATTGCCATGACAGCCTCAGGTCACACAAAGATCTGAGGCTATCATGTTTTAGGCTATCTAATACAATGTGCGATTTGCACATTCTAAAAAATGCTGTGCAAAATCTCCATATACCCCATACTGGGGTCTGAAAAATAGTAAAAAGTAAAAAAATTTTAAAAATGATATTAAAAAAACCTAAAAATTTAAATCATAAACACATTAGGTATTGCCGCATCCGAAAATGCCCGATCTAACAAAATATAATAACGGTTCTTCAGTGCGTTTAACCCCGTAATGGAAAATAGCGCCCGAAGTCGCAAATGGCATTTCTTTTGCCATTTTGAAAAATATAACACGTTAAATAAAAAGTGATCAAAAGGTCGTACAGTCCTAAAAATAGAAGCATTGAAAACGTCATCAAAAGTCGCAAAAAAATGACAACCACAAAGTATGAAAAAGTTATTAGGGCAAGAAGTCAAAATTAAGAATTTTTTTTTGTACAGGAGGTTTTAATTTTTGTAAATGTATGAAAACATTTTAAAACCTAAACAAATTTGTTATCCTCGTGATCGTACTTACCCAATGAATGAAGTAGAGCTGTCCTTTGGGGCGCACAGTGAAAGCCATAAAATCCAAGCCCACAAGAAATGGTGCAAATGTGGTTTTTCATCATTTTCACTGCATTCAGATTTTTTTTCCCGCTTCCCTGTACAGAGCATGAAATACTAAATACCACCACTATGAAGTGCAATTTGTTACGCAGAAAACAAGCCCATACACAGCTCTTTACATGGAAAAATAAAAAAGTTAAAGATTTTTCAAGGTGAGGAGTGAAAAATAAAGACACAAAATCAAAAAAGGGCTTGGTCCTTAAGGGGTTAATTCTACTTTTCAACTCTACTCCTACACTAGCACTTACTTTGCCATTTTTCGCTTAAACCGCCTTGGTCTCTCATGAGGGACTGCATCTCACAGTTGTACTCGTTTACTTCTCCCCGAAATACAAGGAGATAGGTAGGTAGAATGAGCCCCCAACCTGGTTCACCTAGAGCTATGCAGTATATACTATCCAAGGTTGGTGAAAGTATTTAATACTTAACTTTTAATATCTAATGCTTAAAAAGCAGAAAAAAAAAAATGTGTGTATAGGGTGATGAAAAATGTAGAATTGACCCTACAATCGACCCTTCATGTGATCAGATATATAAATGGTGTACAGTTTGCTTCTGTAAGAAGGCTAAAGGACCTTCAATGATGTCTCCCTGGTCACATGACAGGGTGAGAAGAGGTATTGGACATGGGGAGGAGTAGATGGGAGGGGTCAACGAGGGCAAGCCTTCTCTGATGCCACAGAATATAACATAAATTTAAGGGGATGTAAGGGGAACAAATTTTAGATACAAGAAGGGTGTCATTTAGTTACTAAGACTCTGTAGTAACCCTGAGTCTATATATACTTTATATACCTTCTATAAGTGAGCAATACATATTAAGCTTTCCAATTCCTCACCTAATAAACTCCCATTTCTCCTTCCTAGTTTTTAAACATTTTCTAATTTTAATATAATTTTTCAAAATTCTGGAATACTTGTTCAGTGGAAACGATTTGGCATTATAATGTACTTATGTCCTATTTTATATATCACAAATAATATTTCTAATTTGGTGAATACGGAGCTTTGTTTGTAAATGTACAGGCAGTCCCCGGCCTACGTACAAGATAGGTTCCATGGGTTTATTTTTAAGTTGAATTTGTATGTAAGGCGGAATTCTATATTTTATAATTGTAGATTCAGACAAAATTTATTTTAGCCCCATTGACAATTGGAGTTTAAAATTTTTAGCTGTAATTGGACCAAGGATTATCAATAAAGATTAATTACAGACACCTTACAGCTGAGCATTGCAGTAGACCGCTTCACCAGAGGTCACAGGGAGCAGAGGGGTCCGTCTGTAATTAGGAGTCGTCTGTAAATCGGGTGTTCTTAAGTAGGGGACCGACTGTATTGTTTCTGCCAAATGAAATAGCTGATGTCTTTCTCTGCAGGATATTTGGGCTCCTTCTGTGAGGAGAAGATAGATCCATGTGCCACATC
Organism: Engystomops pustulosus; assembly: GCF_040894005.1. Lineage (NCBI taxonomy): Eukaryota > Metazoa > Chordata > Amphibia > Anura > Leptodactylidae > Engystomops > Engystomops pustulosus. Next base: position 187,696,631 of record NC_092413.1, on the reverse strand, counting down.
TCCGTGCCTGAACAATGGAAGTTGTTACTCATCCGGCCTCTCCTTCTCCTGCCGCTGTAGCCGAGGATACATGGGTCCCACGTGTGCCCAGCTTGCAGATTTTTGTGCCCTTAGCCCTTGTGCCCATGGGATATGCCGCAGCATAGGAACCAGTTACAAATGCTTATGCATTCCAGGTGAGTTTATTATATCCAATTATCAGGATTTTGTGTTATCATCTTTTTTTTGGTCATTTTTTAACCCCTTAGTGCTCCGCGGTCCTGCGACTAGTGCTCATCACAGTAAAGCTACGTTGTGGAGACAATGCCAGTTCAGATCTGCACCGGAGCCGCGGCGGCATCGGGGGTCGCGGGATGTCAGCAATAATCTGGTCGCGCTGCCTTTGCCTTTGCGGGGTCTTTCCCCCACGATGGCAGCCCCTGCGCCGTTTTTGGGGGGTGCTGATCATTACTATAGGACCCTAAGGGTCCAATTAGGCCATTAAGATGGCGTCAGTGACTTAATCTTAAAGGCATGTGCATAGGCTGACACTAGAAATACCCTGCAATACATGATTATTGCACAGTATTATCATGAACAAGCAATCAGATGATTTCTTGTTCATGTCCCATGGTGGATATAGTCAAAAAGTTAAAAAAAAAATGTTATTCAATTAAAAATAAGTTTATAAATCACTAAAAATGCCCATAAGCCCCAAAACATATAAAGAGACATATAATGCACAAAAAAAGTCCACGTATATAGAATCACTGCGTTTATTCTACAATCCGTAGAATAAAATTAAATAATTATTGAACCTGTACGATGAGCACTGTAAAAAAAAAAACTTTAAAAAGCCGCCAAAAATTATGATAAACAAAACATATGTACTCCAGAATGATACTGGTCCAAAGTACAACATGTCCCGCAAAAAACAAGCCATTAACCAGCTCTGTAGCCAAAAAAGTAACAATGTTATGCCACTTGGAAGACGGCGATGTAAAAATGATAGATTTCCATCCACATTAGGGTTTTATTTGGCAAATTTAGTAAAACATAAGAAAAAATATTCATGTCTGGTATCCCTGTAATCGTATTGACCCATAGAATAAAGATAATATGATTATTAGGCTAAACGGTGAACACGAAAAGTAAAAAATCCAGTACAGAATTGATGCTTTTCTACTCCTGACCTCAAAAAAAGTTCCTAAATTTTCAACAATAGAGGATACCAACCCCAAAATGGTAACACTGGAAAAGGCATTTCACCCCGCAAAAAAAAAGTTGTCACATGGCCCCAATAACGAAAAAGCAAAAATTTTATAGCCCCCAAAAATGGGCCAATGAGGAAACTAAAATCCTGGCAGCTGCAGGTCCCTCCTTCCCTCCTGCGCCTCGCTGTGCACCCATAAAACAAGTAACGGCCACATGTGGGGGGTCTCTGCACTCAGGAGAAATTGTAGAACAAATTTTATGGTGAGTTTTCTCTTTTTAGCATTTGGAAATGTGTAAATTTTAGGGCTAATTGAACGTATAACCGGCACAATTTGACCATTCTAAATTTCACCTCAATTTTGATTCAATTACTATAAATCATCCTAAAAACTGTTTCTGATAGCTTGAGGGGTGCAGATTTAAAAATGGGTTGGTTATATAGGGGGGTTTTGATGCTAAATATGTAAAATGTCATTCAAAACTGTATTTATCCCCAAAATAGTAAATTCTGAAAATCCGGAAAATGATAATCTATTTGTAAGCCGCGTGACATCAACATAAATTATCCAGACCTTGCAAAAATGATGAAAATGTAAAGTAGACAAATGGGAAATGTTATTCAGCAATTTATTTAGGTGGTAAATCTATCTGCCTGAAAACGTGATGATTTCAAATTTCGAAAATGGCTACGTTTTTAAAAAATTCATCATTTTTTCTTTTTTTTTTTGTAAATAAATGCAAAACTTAGCAGCCAAAATTTACCACTAAAATGAAGTACAACATGTGGGGAAAAACATTCTCAGAATCGTTTTGATAAGTAACAGTGTCCAAAACTTATAACCATATAAAGCGACGCAAGTCAGAATCCAAAAAATGGGACTGAGCCTTAAGCTCTGATCTGAAAAGCCAAATCTGTTAAATAGGGGTACTTTCTGACCACTTAATATTGGTGTATTTCAGGTTAAGGTAAACAAAATAGGGTAGATTTACCATTAGTGTATATTAAAGAAGTAGATCTGATTGTAGGTTTCTCCTGCCACCTCTGCCCTAATCTGTATTGTAATAATCCTGGAACCTAACTGGTTAAAAATATTATTTTAGTAATATGTAAATTAACAGCAGAGACTACTGGGGTGTGGAGTAGCCGTTGCTCCCAGTGCCCGGCCTAGTATATACAACTTAGGAAGAGTGGAGGAAGTCCATGCAGATGCCAGACTGGCTACATTACCTCAATTTTGTAGGGTAGAAGAGCTGAGCACTAAGCCAAAATAGACATGGAGTGAGCATAGAAGTGTGCTATGATGCAGAAAATTGTCTGAGGCGGCCAGCGTGCTCTTTCACCTGAAGTTAATAGTATATTATCTAGAAAAGCAGATCTGATGGCCGCCTCTTCCTAGGGCAAACGTCTACTGGTGCATTCTGTGATAGACAGATAGAAAACTTGTGTGGATTTGACTTAGTCGTCACATTGAATCTCCCCACCATAAAAAAAACTCTAAATTGACCATTTGATAAGTTTGGGAGTGAAGAAAATGACTTTTGAAGGATCTCAAACGCTGGTATTTGGTTTTGATCAGGACAGCGGGAAGCCAGGAGCATTAAGATTTCTGTCTGATTTTTTTCCCGTCAAACGGAATATGCCCTCAGTCTCCTGGTCTCACCGGCAGGAGCTCCGACCTTGAGTGACCTATTGTTCTCATTCAGTTTGTGAAAGTGACAGAGTTTTATGTTATTCATGAGAGCATAAATCAGTTTCATATACCTAAGTGGGAAAACATTCACGATATAGGGTCCTGCAGTGTAGGAATATTTTATAGTGCCCTTAAGATGTATAAATGTTCCAGGGAATTGTTACATTATGAATATGTCTGCTGGAATTCATTTTAAGAAACGGCCTCATAATAGAAAAAATATTCAGGACGTGAGATAATGTGGCATATATTTCTGACGGAGCTCCTTATAACCCTCTTAAAATATTGATTCACGCACATCGGTCCTCCAGTTACACTTGAGGACCATATACCATAAAAGTCTGATGCGTTATCACGGCCTATGAACTTTTGTATATGTGTGGGAAGTATCTTGGAGTCGATCCATAAGCAGGATTGACTGTCCTAGTCCCTGGAAGTAACCAGGCTAACTTCGGCTAACTGTTACGGGTGCCCCTGCGACCCATGTCTCGGGTCGCAGGCGCACCCGTGTGTCTTTGTGTGCCCCTCCATGCCAGCTGCAGTCTTAACTCTCTGCGCTCCAGCGGCATCTCCTGCGGCTCGGTGCACACATCCCCGCCTCCTAGGGCACGCGTGCAGGCTCTGTAAAATTTTCCAGTGCGCCGCTAATTGGCGCTGGCCAATTCCTGTGACCCCTGCCGGATCTTTGGGCCCTTATGCTATTGAGAAAGTGTTCCTTAACAGTCTGCCTATTATCCGTTGTGATCTCCAGCTACATTCCTGACTTCAATTCTCTACTGCCTGTCCTGACCTTCCGCTATGTCCCTGACTTCGGTCCTGTGCCGCCTGTCCTGACCTTCTGTCTGACAAAGACTCCGATTTTGCCTGCTGACTCTATACCTTGCCTTAGCCACCACCCCAAGCAAGTTGCGCCTATGGAGCGACCTGGTGGTATCCAGCTGCAGCAAGTCCAACCAGCTTTGTGGCGGGCTCTGGTCAAAACCGGTTGCCACCGGTTGACTCCCAGGTGTCGGCTTATGTCATCACTCGCGGTGGTACAGTGGGTCCACTATCCCTGATCCTTACACTGGCAATATTGCGGCCTCTATTGAAACCATGTGATTGCCGGAGCTGCTTGGTCATGGTAAGACTTGATCAGCTCGGCCAGTGACTGATGTCATGGGCTGTTTTCGTGTTTACTATGGAAAATGTTTCGAAATATTTTTAAGAAAATGCATTCTTTTCTTGTTCTTTCGTGTGAGAGTGTGTTTTGGTCCATAAAAAAGTAGAAAAAAGTAGATTTGAACCTGAAATATTAGGTAGATTTTAACCAGAGCTTATCAATTTTGGGAAAGCTCCACGCTTCTGGAATATTCCTTTCTCCAAAAGTATCCACCAATTACCTTTGGCAATAAGTTATGACCTGGTGGGACAGGCTGTGTGAGCAATTATACATAAAGCATACCAGTATCAGTAACGTTATCGCACAATGAAGTGTTATAAAAAAAAAAGTGTAATAAGAAATTCAAAATGGTTATTTTATGGAAAATATAATAGACAGACAATCCAAGCTATTACACAAGTGTATCACTCAAGATTTACCCCGAATTTATGAAATTACATCTTCAAACATTGAAAAATACAAAGGGAAATCGCAAACCAACAACCCTGATGTAATAGGCTAACTAAAAATTTTTACGTTAGTGACTTTTGAGTAACTTTTCTTATGGCAAAATTTCTGACCTAAAAGATTCATGTTAATAATATTAAAGTATTAAAAGTTATTGGGCCACATTTATTAAAGCCTTTGCCAATTTCTGTTGGAACGTGCAAAGTGGTTACAAAGTGGTTACACATGTATTCAAGAAGCACTATACCCTTTGCCGCGCCACAAATACCTGCTCATAAAGAGGCGTTCCGGTGCACAGTCAGACCATGCAACACATTTATCGTGCGGTGTCCGACATAATCGCACGCCCCATGTTAAAAGTGGACCAAAAAAAAGTTGGTGCACACTTTCCGAGCAGTGCGGGGGGCGCCAGATTCATTAAGAATGTACATTGCCCACTTCTTTTGATAAATGTGGCCCATTGTGTGACGGTCAGGACCCCTTTGTGTAGAATCATAGGTAGACATTGTAACATTTAGCCTTAGCAGAGCTCCAGAGATTCGTGTTAGTAGACAGGAGGCTTATAGAGTCGCTATCTAGGATCAATAACAGTAACATTTATGTCATAAAGACGTCTGGGGGAAAAGGTTAAACGTCAGTGTCTGACTAGTAATTACAGAACATTCGCTACTTTCTATTGTGACTAATCCTTTCATTGAATAATAGCACAGGGAGCGTAGAAGTGAGGAAAGTTCTGTACTCTGTGTGCTGGAAACTTCAAAAACTGGTCTAGTTTTGATGGACTTCATATAAAAAAAAATATTTTCATTAATATAAACTTACAAAAAAAGAACTTGCTGGAATTGAGTGAGACTTTCTATGTGTGAATGTATGTAAGTTAAAGGGGAAGTTTATTGGGGAAACTGTACAATTCAAAAGTAGCTTTAGGACCATGTGGACCACCTGAAGCCTGGATAGAACATAAACTCTCTGCTACATGAAACAAGTTATAGAATGACGCCTCACTCCACCCCATGCAGTAGAGTAATATTACCTTTTCCACGCCCCCCCCCCATTTCCGTCGCATTCATGCCGATGCGCCACAATCTGATCACGTGCGCCAAAAAAACGGGGCAATTCAGGGAAAATCGGCGCAAATCGGTAATATTCGGGTAACCCGATGGTAAAACGCGATTCGGCCCTTTGTAAATGACCCACATTATTTTTAAGTGTCAGGACCTGCTTTGTAGCAGTTGACTGCACCCCTGATGCTGCCCCACCTCCTTGCTTCATGAGTTGCTGCCTGAGGTTAGAGGCTCAACTCACCTCATGGCTGGTGGACTCCTGAGTACTCAACAAAGGATCTCCCATACCAAAACTCAAAATCATTGAACTCCAAACAGATACATACATTGCACAAGACAAAATGGTTCCACAAAGGCGATGGTGTTTGGCTGTAAAAGACAGGACATCTAACGGCCCCATGACACCAAATGTCTTTGGCTTAGTGCCTGGAAATTGGCTGCGCAGGGACATGGGTGGGTTATGAAGAGCTCTCTTCATATTTCGCATGGTCAACCTGCTTACTGATTCCCTTTGAAGGTTTGTACAAATTTTTTAAGTTATTCTCAACTGATCATGATAAGGGGACCCCCAGAAATCCAGAGAATGGGGTCCCATTTTCAGTAATGGGTGGAGAAGCACAATGAGCTTGTGTCTTGTGGATATGGGATAGCTTGAAAACTTGAGGAACTCTTTACGCCAAGCAGCATTATAGTAGAGCATGTGGAATATATGTCATAATACACATTATTCATAGTGTATGCAGATTCTAAAACGATAAATGCGTTTCTCAAAGCTCTGCTACAATATAGTCAGAGATGGGAAAGTTGGGGACAGTTTAGGATGATTAGAATAATTTATTGATGTGGGCATTGAATAATACATTGCTCATTCATCAGTAAGTGGCAGTCAGGCTATGGGTACGACAGTGAATGTGGCAGTGACGTGAATGGCATGTCCCTGGGATTCTTTCACATTGCTGACCTGTACTGCCTTCCCTTACCCCGTGCCATGGTTGGTGATTGTGTCTGTGAGTCACTTATACAAGGCTTTGCTATGAAAGGTTCTTCCATTAGCACCAACACTGGGTCAGGGTCTTTGTGCTGGTTTGAAGATTTGCTCATGAGAAGAATGTTAAGCAGGTAGGATTAGCATGCCGGATCACCCGCAGGCCAGGGGCACCTGACTTATGTGATATTTTAGAATTGGAGCGTTTCTAGATAATGAATCAACTAAACAGGAATAAGAGGAGAGATGATTTTTATAGTCCACACTTCCGCATGAAAATGCTGCTGTAATGCTGGGTGGCCAAATCTGCCTTGTACTACCCAGCGGGCATATGGGATATTTTTATGATACACACAGGGGGAGATTTATCACTGCTTTTACACCAGTTTTCTGCCATAGAAGCAGTGGAATACTCAAAAATTCTTGCACTTCATCATGTGGACGTGGAGGGGGCATATCGGGGCGCGGCAGCTGCTGGAAGGGCTTCTCGCATTCTTTTGCAAAACTTTTGTTTGTTGGTTTTTACGCAAAACTACACCAGGTCCAACCTGCTGTAGTTTTTCTTGTAGACCGTGCCACCCGCCAGTTACATTAAGAGGCCTAAGCCTTGTGATGTATCCAGCGCGACAAGGGGGGGCAAGGCCAATATAATCTGTGCCGGTGTATGATGAGTCTCCCCCATAAACTTTGTGGGCTTTACTCGGAGGATTAATGGAAATTAAATAAATCTTTCTATGAATACAGAGTGCTGGGAAAGTACAGGTGGTCCCCAACTTAAGGACACCCGATTTACAGACGACCCCTAGTTAAAGATGTACGTCTCTGCCCAGTGTGACCTCTGGTGAAGCAGCCTCTGGCTGCAATGATCAGCTGTAAGGTGTCTGTAATGAAGATTCATTGATACAGGCAGTTCCCGGGTCACATACAAGACAGGGTCTGTAGGTTTGTTCTTAAGTTGAATTTGTATGTAAGTCGGAACTGTAGATTTTATCATTGTAATCCTAGCCAGAACTTTTTTGGTCTCTGTGACAATTGGATTTTAAAAATGTTGGGTTGTCATAAGAACCAGGATTAACAATAAAGCTTCATTACAGACACCTGTGATATCTGTTATAGCTGATTATTATAGCCTAGGACTAAAGTACAATAAATTACCAATATCCAGTGGTCCGTTTGTAACTAGGGGTCTTATGTAAGTCGAGTGTTCTTAAGTAGGGGACCACCTGTAATCTTTGTTTCCATTACAGTACAACATTTTTTAATTCTAGTTGTGACCTAGACAAAAAAATTTTTTGTCTGGAGCTACAATTATAAAGTATACATGTCCCAATTTACATACAAATTTAACCTACGAACAAACCTGAAGAAAATTAAAAAACTAAAAATGATCATAATATCATGCATATGTATTTAGCATTAGAGATGAACAGACCCAAAGCCATGGCTAGTTGATAGAGGCGTCAATTTGATGGATTTGCTGTTCGGCTGCCAATCCGGCAATATATCTGGGTCTCATGGGCCGAACCAAGAACACCAAACCCTAAGCCCAATGGAAACCTGCTCATCTCCAATTAGCACCCCTGAATCGATACTTTGTAGGACTAGTTTGTTTCACATCTAGAAGCTGGAATTTTAGCCCTTTCTTTCTTGCAAAATAGTTCCAGCTCATTTAGATTGGATGGAGAACATTTTTCTAATTAAAGATACTAAGATCCTCATCTTGATGCTGCCACCACCATGCTGCCCGGTGGGAATGGTGTGGTCATGGTGCCACTAAGTGTGGGCTCTCCTTCAGATACAGAGTTTTGCATTTAGGCCAGTAAGTTACATTTTACACTCATCTGACCAGAGCAGATCTTCCATATGCTTGCTGTGTCCACTACATAGTTATTTGCAAACTGGACTTCTTATGGGGTTTTTCCTGCCACTCTTCTATAAAGAGCAGATTTTTGGGGTACACAAATAATAGCTGTGGTGAGCTGTGGATCTCTGCAGTTCCTCCAGAGCGATCCTTGGCCACTTAGCTGCTTCTACTTATCTGGGCTGTCAGTTTAGGAGGACAGCCATGTTTTGGTAGGTTAGTAGTTGTGCCCTAGTCCTTCCAGTCATGGATGATGAATTGTACAGATGCACTTTGATACAACTTCACCCCTGTGCTGTCCGGAGTTTTCCATGGTTTTTTATGATGATGAAGATGATTATTATTATGCTGTTTGTAAACTATACTTCTCTAACAAACCTCAGAGGCCTTCACAAAACACCCGGATTTCTACTGAGAATGAATGAGATGCAGATGTATCATTTTCTAATAAGGTAACTTAACAACCGCTGTATCGGGTTCTTTACATCACCCATTCATGGTATCTCTTTTGATGCAATGCCGTATGTTGGTGCCGAATGAGAAAAAGATTGCAGGACCTGCTGCCGGTGTCTGGCCGTGATTGTGGGGTTCTGATGACATCACACAGCAGCCACTGAAAGACCCTATGGCTGTCTGTGTTAAATTTCTATTAGGCCAGGCCCCGAAGACTAATAGATCTCAGTGACCTTGGTGGATTTATTCCATGCAAAAGAGCAACGTTTCGGCTCCAAACCGTGAGCCTTTCTCAAGCCCTTTTACATGGAATAAATCCACCAAGGTATTTTCACTTTGAGCCATGGTGTGCTGCTTTTTTATTATTTGGACTTATGCTTGAAGGACCTGATGCCCGGGCCCTCATGAGTTTGCACCCATATATTACTATTTTGTTTGTCTTGCATAGTCCTGCTTGAATATTTTCTTGATATATATACATAGTTAGAAAAAATACACACAACAATTGCCCGTCCCTTTAAAAAAAAATAATCGGCCATATAAAATATTATATTAAATGCAATCAAAATGCTTTATGAACTCCACATAGAAACTACGTATATACTCAAGTATAAGCCGACCCAGGTATAAGCCGAGGCCCCTAATTTTACCATAAAAACCTGGTAAAACCTATATTTTTTTTACTCGCGTATAAGCCGAGTTTGGGTTTTTTGTGCTGAAAAAACTAGGCTTATACTCGAGTATATATGGTACTTGTCTTAACACACATAGCTCACACAGCTACATTGACAAAATGTTTTAAAAGTTATGTCTCCTAGATGATTCTAAAAGTTTTTCTATCAATTGGACTACATTATGCAAATAAAGGTTGTTTTTTTAAAGAAAAAATATCAATTTTACATTGCTCTATAAATGCTGACCCAGAGAAAAAGGTTTTCATTTCATTTAGGTTCCTTGATAAACATAGAGAATTTTGATTAGAAAAAAACAATGCAACATGTGTGTTCTCTTTTAAGTATACTGTACAGAAAGAGTTAATAATAGTTCATCAATAGGATATACAAAACTGTGCCAAATAAACAAGACCCCGTACGACTACAGTTATAGCTTGTACAAGGCATTGACAAACAAAAACTTCTAAATGGCCTGGACATTAACATGGAAATCAGTTGCTGAGATACATGTACCATTTATACTTGAGTAAGACGAGGCCCCTAATTTTACCACAAATAACTGGGAAAACTAGTTTAAGCCTAGGGTGGAAAATGCATTGGTCACAGCCCCAGTAATGAAATGCCCAGCAACCTCCCCCAGTAATGAAATGCCCAGCAGCCTCCCCCAGTAATGAAATGCCCAGCAGCCTCCCCCAATAATAAAATGCCCAGCAGCCTCCCCCAGTAATAAAAGGCCCAACAGCCTCCCCCAGTAATAAAAAGCCCAACAGCCTCCCCCCGTAATGAAATGCCCAGCAGCCTCCCCCAGTAATGAAATGCCCAGCAGCTTCCCCCGGTAATGAAATGCCCAGCAGCTTCCCCCGGTAATAAAATGCCCAACAGCCTCCCCTCAGTAATGTAATGCCCTCCAGCGTCCCTCAGTAATAAAATGCTCAGCAGCCTCTCCCAGTTATGTAATGCATAGCCGCCTCCCCCAGTAATGTAATGCCCAGCAGCCTCCCTCAGTAATGAAATGCCCAGCAGCCTCCCCCAGTAATGAAATGCCTTAACTCTATAGTGTGTGCTGTCAGTCTCTGCCCGCTCTGTTACACGTGAAGGGGAAAAGGAAGAGGAGCTGCGCGGAGCATCGGGGAGCATTGAAAGGTGAATATGTAAGTTTATTTTTTTTATACACTCATGTAAAAGCCGGGGTTTGTGCTGAAAAACTCGACTTATAAACTATAATTGGATACCATGCATTTTATTTAGAGTTATCAGACTATAGGGGACTGAAAACATTTGCATGTTAGTTTTTTAATTTTGGAAATATTAGGAAAGCGAGTATCATTTCATTTCACAAATCCTTGATACTTTGTGTTGCTCTATTGCACAGATATGAAACAAATACATTAACGTTTGTGGACGTAAAGTTTAAAATAATGAATAGTTTAAGGTGTACCCACAATATAATGCACATACACAATAGGAACATAGAATGCAGGCTTCAAAAAGTACAATAATGGGTTGCTTACATTTTTACTCCTCTCACTCCACTGCAATAACACGTGGTTAGTCTGCAGGGCTCATCTATGCCAGTTTAACAACTTGTTGCAATCTCGCTCCAGTGTTATAACTGAAGTATTACACCTGTTGCAAAATTTCTATAGACCTGAATGCAAACATTGCACAAAAGGTACATTTTGCATAAAACGCACAGTGCTGGGACACATTTCTAAAGATAATACCATGGTTCATTTCTATACAACTATTTAGAGGAAATCTACAAGAAATCCAAGATAAACCTTGGTCACTCACTCAGTGATCCAGGCACCGTTTTATTCTTCATATTTTTGTTATCCATTTTAAAACTCGCTCTTTTCATTCTGGCATGAGGTAAATACAAATAATTTTCGTGATACTAACTGACCTAAAAGGGGAAAGATTTATTCTGATTTCATGTCAGATATTGTGAAAAACATCATATGTGTCTTTCTATATAATGTATGTAATCTTCTGGTTTCAGCTGTAGCTCCAAACTAGATGTGGCCACCATGTGGTCATCCGTTCTAAGCACATTTACTGCTGAGAACAGGTGATCGGTGGGGGTCTGATCTGATATGGATGACCGATTAAAAAGATCATTATATTTCTAGCCCGGGAAACCCCTTTAAGTGGCAGGTAATTGCCACCTTTCAATACAGGTTGATTTCTGGCTGTAGACTTTACAATATATATATTTGCAGAATATAACTTTTGAAAGCCGTCAAACAGAAAGACTAATGAGGCTTTGTGCCTTTTCCTTCTGGAAGAGATTTATTGCTTTGGCTCATTTCCCAAGTCACGGCACAAGGCTTCTTGGAAGCCACAGAGGGAGCCGGCTGCTGAAAGGTGGCGCTGGAGGCACAGTTTTCCTTTTTCCATCCCTACATGAAATATCAAAAAGGAGTGGGGTGGAAATATATAAGTGGGATATAGCAATCATGGTGAACCTTTTAGGAACTGAGTGCCCAAACTACAACCAAAACCCACTTATTTTTGCAATAAGTCAAATAGCAATTAAAGCAGCAACCTATTGCTCCTGCTCTGTCACGAGTTTCTATCAGTGTCTTGAGGACACCCATGCAATAGAAAGATTAGAAATTTGGATTTTAGCTTCCCTCCAGAACAGGGGGAATCACAGGGCCCTGAGTAGGGCTGATTGTGGCACGTCCTGTGCTATCAATGACTGCAGCAGGATACCTTTAGTCCTGTATGCTGTGTGCTGGGTGATGGCCTGGGTGCCCACAGAACTCCCCTTCTGCTCTGAGTTGGGGCTGTCTCAGAATTTTGGTTGGATACTTAGAGCAGTCACTTAACAGAGGGGAGGGGTCGTGGAACAGTTCATTGCAAAGAGCAGAAAGCTTTTCAGGCTGCAAGAACTGCCCATAGCACTTTCAGAAGCTGCAAATCTGGATTAAAAGTCCTGCTGCAACTAACAACAAACAAATGTATGGTACATAAATCTCTATGGTCAATACCTGTCTGCAGTTTATGGTCAAAACGAATTATGGTTTCCCTTTTAAACTGAGTCCTGCGGACAGCCAACAGCAAGAAATTTCTGCAGAGGGTAGCGTATAATTGCTTGCACCCTGTAATTTCACTTGCAGATTATAATTAGTCCTGACTTTTGTGAGAACAGCTAGGCCTGGGGTGGGCAGGAGCTGTTATGTCAGAGCCAGCACATATATCCAGCCGTCAGTAAATCCATCAGGTAATCTTAGCACATCTGCTGAAATAAATTTCCGTACTCACATAATTTACAGAAAGTAAAAGAGCATCTGAGCTCTGCGGGATTGACCTACAAAGTGATGAGAGGGAACTCTATATCTCTGTGTGTAACAACAGTTTGCAGTATGGTTTCCAAGGATATCCCATCATGCCAGTTTTGCAGAACCTGATTAAAGCGTTCACATTATATTGAAATATTTATTCGCAATAAATATCATAAAACCGCAGGAGAATATAAATTGCTTCCAGAAAACCACAATTTCTGTTTCCCAGATGTCAGATAACACAAACTTGGAAGAATTCCACTCATAGATATATGCACAGATTTACCAAAAAAATCGCAGGTTCCATCTTTTTCATAGTAAAACTGTAACTATCGGCCAGAGCTTTGGTTCTTCACCTCCGTTCTCTAATGTTAGTTACTTTTATGGTCTAATTTCTGATTATATCAGAGGTTCTTGCTGTAGCTGTTCCACAGGGCCATGTTTTACACTGCAGCTATATATTCTTGTTTTTAATGTTCCTTTTTTAAGGGTTGGTCGCAAAGTACTGGATATCCACTTTACACAGAATAGGGAATAATGTGATGAATAGGGGGGGTCCCTTACAATTCTTGAGAATGAGGTGCTGATCCTCTCATTGAATGTAGCGACAGATCGAGAGAATGCCAGCCTCTGCCACTACCTAATGAATTGACTGGGGTTGGCCATTAAGTTGTTTTGATGGTCTATTTTAGCCATGTGAACTTGAAGTTTCAGGGACTGTCCACCACACTTTAAACACAGGAGGACCGAGCTGGAAGCTGTTGGCTCCTTGTCCCTGTTGCTGCCGGATCTGTAACTCTAGGCATAACACCCATTCAACATGGGGAGAGAAAAAGAACTGGACGGCGCATCCACACACCACACAATGATCTACTGCCGCTAGGCTACATTATATAACGAACTTGAGGTTCTTAGTTACATTTTGATCAAATTGTATAAGCCCACCAACCACTTCACGGTGACCTTGTTGTAGTGGGTCCCTACGCTATTGTGTGCGACATCACATGGCATCCACTGCTGCTGAAGCACAGCGCCGGCAGGGACCAAGACCCGGTTGCCCCCCAGCATCCATACTGGCAGGCATAGTCCCCGTGGCTTTGGGCCCTGGGTCCTCATCAGAAGCAGCGGACGCCATGCAATACCACACCATGTGAACAGGAAAAAGGGCTCACCATGTGTGAACAGGTGTTGAATACTCACTGTTCCATGTGGAGCTGCAACTGTCTTTGGTCATAAGTAGTCCATACAAACAGCTGTTTCTGGCTCTATAGCTAGGGTCAGGAGGTAAGAGCTCTCCTTACGGAGACTTTGCCAATTATGGCCATCTTGTAGGCATGTGGAGACTTATAGCCATTGATGCTCCACAAGGGAAATCTGGGAAATATGCAAATATGTTTTCCAAGATGGGACAAGGAAACCCACCCCTCTTTTGCTACCTTGAAAGGCAGCCCCCTTCCCATCAAGAATGACTTTCATTAATTCTAATGACATGATGTGGTATTAAAGCCAAACCAGTATATCTATTCCAGAATGAATAGATTTGACCTGGTTGGGTCTCTTCAGTACAGCGTAGGGAGCGTTTGGCTGAGTGAGAAGCTTTTGACTAGGGTCAGGAGGTAAGAATTCTCCTTTTGGAGAGTTTGCCTCCTTGTATGCTCTATAGCTTTCCTTTTTGCAGTCCGGTTAACAACTGATCGGCATGGGGGGATCAGTATCTGCCTCCCATTGAAACTATTGATGGCCTATCCCGAGTATCCACCATGAAAAGAAATTCATGGCTATTGCATCAACCTGGACATCGTACATGGAAATTCTCGATAATTCCCTCTATAAACTAGAATGGATGTTATGGAAGAGCCCAGCAATTCTCATAGTTTTTGGATGATATTCAGAGGAAATCCCTGCCTGGCAGCCACTGAAAAAGTCAGTTGTTGCAGAGGGTAGGACTCTCTAATATTTAAGGCATGCGGCTGATTCCGTACATTTTGGGAATGCACTGCTTGGGAATATTATTCAGCATGGTTCTGGGGTTGGCTCATCGATCCATCAGACTTACCCTAAAACACATTGAAAAACTATGTTCCTTGCATTTAAAAAAAAAAATAAGTGAACTTAATGTACATTTTAAAAAAGTTTCTGAATGAAAGAAAAATGATATTCTCCCTGAACATTTATTACAAATGACAAATAATAAAATATGTCAGTCTAAGTATTATAACCACATAAACTGTTCCTAAATCTAGTGTAAAAGTCTATGGACTCTACAATGATCACCAAGTTTGTGCCGGAAAAATAAGACCTGTTAAATCTACATTCACAAAAATAACGACACCATTATTGCTGTAGCTTTATAGAGTGACAAACACGTTAAAAAAAGGCTTTGGTGTTAATGGAAAACTCCACTATATTAATGTAACAGCCATCCTCATAAAATATAGAATCTATTTTCTTTTGCTTTTACTCATCTTGTGCTGAATTTTAATTTTATGTTTCATTCCCCGTTGCAGCAGTACGCCAAATAAAATGAATGCGGTGTTGCCAGAAAGCAGTGCATTGTGGGAGTTTAGATGACGGCTTTATGGCTGATCCAAGCGTACATGTTTTATTTTAGTAGTGGGAAGGATAAGTGACGCACAGACACCCTCGCTGCCACTTATCTTATAGAAGAGCAAGGCTTCAGGCAGGTTAATAACTTGTCCTATCATTCTTTTCCCCTTCCAGTAGCCACTCAGAAGTACAACATTACTTTGTGGCACAACCCCTTTAAGGGGATAGTTTTTAAAAACCGTATGATAAAAATCACATTCTGCTCCCAGTGCTTTGTAGTCTCATCTTTGTTCCATTCGACCTGTCCTTTGTTTTTAGCTATTGACTGGTCACTTCCATTGACTCTACAGCACTGCCGTGTTCTAGTCTCTGCTGCCTATCTTTGTGTCTTTTGAGGACTATATACAATATAGTTGTATCTGGTTGCCTATAGGCTGGTGTTAGAGGTCCACAGCAGTGATCCAGAGATAATTTTCTAGTGATCGTTTCTAAAACTAGTGCGCTAATAATACCATTTATTGGTGGTGTGGGAAGTACAACAGAACTACTACTATTATTACATCTACTGTAATAACTGACCCATCTGTATACTCAACATTGACCATGGAAACGATGCAATTTGCTATACACCATATATACGCTATAAATACCAATTATACACAGTGAGAGGTGATTACATACCAGTTACTGCAATACGTCATGGGGTATAGAGGTCCCATAACTGGTAATAGGTTAAACCAATCCCCATTCAACTTTAAATTCTTAATTGTGACCTTTACCATCACCTAATGAATATATGAATTATATGAATATAATTAAAGCGCTTATTATTGTTTAAACATACAGGCAGTCCCCTACTTAAGAACACTCGACTTACATACGACCCCTAGTTACAAACGGACCCCTGGATATTGATAATTTATTGTACTTTAGTCCTAGGCTACAATAACAGCTATAACAGTTATCACAGGTGTCTGTAATGAAGCTTTAGTGTTAATATTGATTCTTATGACAACCCAACATTTTTAAAATCCAATTGTCACAGAGACCAAAAAAGTTCTGGCTGGGATTACAATGATAAAATATACAGTTCCGACTTGCATACAAATTCAACTTCAGAACAAACCTACATTCCCTATCTTGTATATAACCCGGGGACTGCCTGTATAGGAAAAGCAAGATCTTGAAAAATAAGAACATTTGGAATTGTAAATTAGATTATAGTACAAATATGGAGAGAAGACTGGATATTGGAAAGAGGACAGTGTATAGGATACGGGCATGTAGCAGAGCTGTCCTACACATTGATGAATAATCCTCAGGGGGGCCATGACTCCATCCAGTCAGTGTACAACAGAAAAACATCAATCTGATTTACTCAATAGGATGTTCCTTTAGAGAAAGGTCAGGTTCTTCATTACGACAACATTGTCTTATTAGCCTTATGGGTTACGTTAGAGTGATGGGAAGGTAATCTGGGGTAAGGGTGGAAGGCGAGAAGATGTAAGGCTATGTCTATACCACATATGTCATGTATATCTATCATGTACACATACACAGTAACCATTTCTGTAGGGTTGTGAACTCCATCTAGCTGGTCTATGTTATTACGCTGAAAAACGTGCATAGTAGTCTATACTATTCCATACTAAAACAGAAACATTAGGGCTCATGTATCAATCTTTAATTTACATTTATTCTGGTGTGATTTGCGGTTTTCTGTTGTATTATTATTTTGGGCTCTTTGCACTCTTTTTACAGTTTTATCATTGTTTTGCTCCTTTTTTCTGTTTTATTATTGCTTTGCTGCTTTTTTTATCCTGTTTTATTATTGTTGTGCTCCTTTTTTCTGTTTTATTCTTGTTTTGCTGCTTTTATCCCCCATTTTATTGTTTTGCTCCTTTTTTCTGTTTTATTATTACTTAGCTGCTTTTTTCTCCCATTTTATTATTGTTGTGCTCCTTTTTTTCTGTTTTATTATTGTTTTGCTCATTTTTTGCACTCTATTATTGTTTTGTGCCCTTTTTTTGGGCTCTGTGCACTTTTGGCAAAATGTTTTCATTGTGGCGTGTTTTGTGGGAGGGAGATTTGATTGACAATATTTTTGAAAAAGTTGCATAAAAAGTCTCAAAGGTATGCCACAGAAAAATTGGTTTAAAAAAACACATTCTAAATCAGTATATCGCCGTGTCAGTGTGGTCAGTTCTAAAATGGTGCGGTACTCCTAACCGATGAGACAAATTCAACAACGACTGTGTGACAATTTGATGAATTAGAGGAAAAGCAAAACGGTTAGAAAGCAAATGCATTAGAAAAGTAGCAGTCAATCAACAGCAGCAGGGGCTCCATGTCACATGCCAAAACTGGATCCTGGCAGCCAAGAGCACCAGTTATGCACCTGAAATGTCAATGATCACAACTAGTGCCTTATCGCAAGTCAGGAGGAACACTATACCAGGGCTCCAGTGGTAGCCAGCACCAGGCAGCTTAAGTGGCGGTACTTGGCAAAATTGGAGTCGGTACTTCACCCCAATCACCGTTAGTGCCACACTGGCACCCCTTCTGTAGTACCCCCTATGCAACATGTAAGAACGTGCCTCTCATAGTGTATGTATGTTACTGTAACGTTAAGCCTTCTGGAATACTATGTACAAAACAATCCCCCCCCTGGGGATCAATAAAGTAGCATTCCAAAAAAGTCTCCTGATAATATATCGGACCTATAGGGGCACATTTACTTACAAGGTCCCTTGAGTTCACTAAAAGTGCATTGTCCATCTATAATGCTGCATGCGGCGATTCACTAAGATCTTGTGCCAGAAATCATTAATCTGGCGCTTCCCTGCACTGGTCGACAGAGTTCACCATATTTTTGTGGTGCACCTTTAACATAGGGCGTGCTACACAATTTGTAAGCTAAATACCGCTCAGTTCGAATCAGTCGGACTGTCCGACAGCACGGCCCCTAATTTGTGTCTCATGGAAGGCAGCGCAGCTACGCAACAAAAGGGTCATGTGCGACACGCAGCGCACACACTTATTAAATACTTGTGCAAGCCGTTTTAGCCATGAAGAACGTGCAGTGTCTGACAAAAGTGCCGCACACAACTCTTAGTAAATGTGCCCCACTGTGTGGAAAGATGGACATTGCCACAGGACCTGCATAAGAAAAGAGGACCTTGGTGCTGAAACAATACAGCATTGCCTGTAGAAAGATACTTGTATTATTGCATCCGGTGTGTCCACGGGGTGTGAGGTCCGCTCACTTGCTGATCACAATAGTAAATGACCGCCATAGCCAAAACCACTGGCTGGCTATGTACCACAGAGATCTGTATGAACCCATAGAAATACATGGGCTGGTTGATGGCTAGCTCATGGTCCACAACAACAGCTAGCAAAGAACCCTAAAATATATTTGTGCGCATATAGCCTTTCTGGGGAAAGGAGCTCACAAGTCACAGAGCAATAAGCTGTAGGGTTCCTGAGCTATGTCTATGTATGCCTGACCCCGGGGTGGGGGTTACACCTAGGTAATAGCTATATGGGAAAGCATGGCACTCTCCAGATTGAGACTTTCCAGATTATGGGATAATGAGGGTCATTTATCTTACCTCGGTTTGTTTTGGCTTGTTTTTGCCTTGTCTTTTTCATCAATCTCACTTTTTCCTTGTGTTGATTGTTTTTGTTTTTCAGATCTCTTTTTGAGACATTTGTTATAAATGTCTCAAAATTGTCACATGAAATGTCTCAAATCACTAGTTTCCATTTTCTAAGTTTTCCTTAAGTATGGTTTCGTCTGGAGTTTTTTTTTGTGCCAAAAAATGGCGCAAATTTTAGACAATTTGAAATGATAAATGTCTCTTGCGCCATTTAGCACATCTGGAATAGAAGATAAATGTGTCTAAATGACGAATTCAAGTGTCCGGCAGACATTTCAAAATGTCCCCAAAAAGGTGCAAAAATTGCAAATTGTCAAAAAATGTCTTGAAAAAACAGGAAGAAAATAAAGATAAATGACCCCCTCTGTCTTCTTTCTTGTCTGAATAATGAGGTCACTTTTCTCTCTATCGATGCAGGTTACCATGGATTGTACTGTGAGGAGGAGTACAACGAGTGTCTATCAGCCCCATGTCAGAACGGAGCATCCTGTAAAGATCTAGTGAATGACTACCAGTGTGTCTGCCCGCCAGAGTATGAAGGTATAGTGATCATTGTCTAACACCAATTGTCTATTTATAATTATGTACGTGTGGAAATCCCACATGGAACTAATAGGATCAGCTATTTTGAAGAGAGCATATGGTTTACAGGAGTGACGTGTCCAATTCACCGCTCACCAAACACAGCGCCATGCATTGTACTGTGGTTGAGTTTGGTATTGCAGCTGAGCCCCAGTCACTTGAATGGCACTTTTTGCATATAAATGTGCATCCTCTTACTTATTTGAGACCCCCTTTTATATATACGGGCTCCGAGCTGACATATATTGAAGTTTTTAGCATATACCTTCTAATAAATTGGATAAATCTCAACTGGAACTCAAGACTGGTGCATGACATGGCAGTTTTCTTATTTCTCAGCTTTCCACTGCTGCACGAAACACATAAGTATCCACCCCCTCCCCCATCCTTCTCATTTAGCTTATTTTTTGTGATTTTCTTCCCGTTATTATAATGAGTGGTGCTGATACCCTGTACTGGTACATGTGCTTCACATATAATTGTACATTTCTACAAATATCTGGTGAGTATCAAACAGTATTACTTACATTTATGGAAATCTGAGTCACAGCTTTTATTTGATTTGTGACCAATATATAATCTGTATGCCCCCCACCCCCTCATGTAATGTTATTAGCCCTGCTGGGAGATCTGAGCCATATTTACAGCTTTGGAGGATGGGAGGCAGCCGTATACATGAGGGAAAGCAGGAATGCTTGGAATCTGTCGTATTCAGGACAGCCGTACATATTCATGTAAAATAGATGCTTCCTGTCTGCTCTGTAGTTCTTGGCTCCGTCTGAATTTTCCTTTTGGAGAGTCTGAGACGTGATGGTTGTCCTTCTTGTGTCCATGTGTTATTACACGGCTCATGTAGGTGTGCAGACCGGCTTCTGTAAAAAGACACAAATGTTCTTATAATTGCTGTAAGTCTAACTAAACTTTAAACAAACATTATTTTAAAAAAAACATTATTTTTTAATGCATAGAGGAGTAAACTTTGTAATATACTTTATTAGAAAAAAATCCTTCCTTTCTTCCCTATTTGAGCAGTTTGTATACATCAGCTCTATACCACTGACATCTCCTCAGACAGAGGAATCATCAAGGGAAATATTCTCTAGGTATGGCAAGAGTTCATTATTAGCCTCCTTATCAGTCTGAAAGGAAATCAATGACTGAGAAAATATTTTTAAAAAAACCTATAAAACCTATAAATACTCCTAGAAAAGAAACTTATAATTAGCAGCACAAAGATGACCAGCGCTCCAGGCTGCGAATTATGCACACCCCGAAATGGGAACATTGCATGGAGTCACCTCCCTCTCACCAGCAGAGCTATTCGAAATTTGTGCAGTGATGATCCAATGATCATCCGTGATGATCCGTCGCCATGACAGCCTGGAGTCTGTAAGAGACTCCAGGTTGTCATTTCTGGGGATCACATTTTAACCGATCAGCACTTACTGCATACAGCTTTATTGCAGTATATTGTAGGAATGATCAGACCCCCTAGGGTTAAAGTACTCAAAGGGTCTGCAAATAAAGTTTAAAAAAAAAGTATAAAAAAAATCGGTAAAAAAACCTTAAAAATCAAAGCACCCCCTTTCCCTAGAACTGATATAAAAATAAACAAATAAAATCATATTGTATCATGTTGTATTGGCACATCCCAAAAATCCTGATTTATCATAACATAAAACCGGTTATTCTTGGCGGTGAAATTTCTGAAATATCAGTTTTCTGCTATTTTGCAACACATGAAAAAATTTATAAAAAGTGATCAAAAGATTGTACCGTCCCCAAATTGGTAGCAATGAAAACGACATCACGTCCTGCAAAAAATGACACCTGACACAGGTCTGTACATGTACACTGAAGTATGGAAAGGTTATGAACGCTAGAATATGGCTAAATGAAGAAAACATTTTTGTACAAAAGGTTTTAATTTTTTCATTTAAACATAATAAACTTTATATGAATTTCGTATCTGAAATTGTAACAACGTAAAGACTAAAGAGAAGGTGTCATTTGCAGCAAACAGTTGAAGTTGGGGAACAAAAAATGGAAACTCAAAAGTGAAAAAAGTCTCCGTCCTCATGCATTTCCCTTGGTTATAGTGAAATCTATACATCATATATACACTGTTAGATCCAGTCTGACTGCAGCTGTATAGGGGGCAATGCACTGAAGAGCTGAAGTTGGGTTGATACCCTGTGTATCATCGGTCACTATGATACAGTAAAATCCATCCATGAAATGCAGCCGCCACATGGATCATTCGTGATGCCTGGAGCCTAAAGAACAAAAATAATGTAATTACCAGGAAACATATGTTCCTTAATCAGTAACAAGCTATTCCGGAGTTTTGTTAGTTCTGTATTGATCTGAGTAAGCTGAACGACGATCAGTATGGCCGCCATTACAAGTCTTGTCTCTTCGCTTTCCTGATCCATCACAGAACATATGGCTTGACTCTAGAAAAGCTTGGTGGCAATCTCTGGGAAAGCTGAGTGAGAATGGGTATTACAGCTTTCCCAGAGATTGGTTTTGGTTTACAGCAGCATATGGTAGCTCCACAAACAATTGTAATAGATGTGGAATTAGAACATAAACAGCAGATGCCGAATTAAAATATTGTGTCTCGAAAAACATAAATCTGTGATGAGGTTTAGGAGGTAGAGTCACGCATCACATGACTACTGAAATGTGCAGCCGCCCCCGGGAGAAGCCATCACTCGGGTTGTCTTTTTGATAGATGAACCTGGTGACGAGTGACTGGCTGCTGGTTCTCTCCTTCCTCGGCTCCTGTGCTCATTAGAAGTATTTTAAATGCATTACTTCCCTGCTAGAGGGCAGTCTCTCACATGCAGATCGATGAGATGGATTGGGTGACAGCCGAATTAGCGCTGCATTGAGCGTCTGCCTTCTTCACTTTATTAGAGGACTGTCTTGTTAACAGTGGATGAAGGCGAACTCAGCATTTAATGGAAATAGAGGATATTGGTTAATAAATTGTTAAAGTAGCCCAGGTAGACATATACTATAAAGAATCATTATGGATTTTGTGTGGGTTCTGTAAAAGGTGTCTGTGTGTGTATATAGTGACAAGCAGTAGGCTTTCAGGCTTCACCATCCGCTACAAAAAAAATCTTGGCTATTTCGACGTGGCGCATTGGTGCCGGCTTTCACGCGACAGATATTGGGGGGCGTGGCCGTCGGACAACCTGACAGATTCTGAACAAACGCGGAACTTAAGAAATGATTTGTGTCGCAAGACACGCACTCACATGCACCGGGAAGAAAAAGGTGAACTCCGGCGGACCTCGATGCAGTAGCGACACCTGCAGGAAATTGGGCACACGACCTTAGTGAATCCCGGGAGACCCGAATCCTCGTCGGACAATGCTCTGCGTGTTCGCGACTGGACCGGGTAAGTAAATGTGCCACAGTGTTACTATTTTGCTACTGGTCGAGAAACCATCTTTTTCATTCACCAGTAGCTCCGTGTGTTATTAGGTTGATTCCAAAACGAAAGGTAATTGACTTGAATTGAAGAGAAGCCACGAAGAAGAAAAGAGAAACCTCATCATCCAGCTCATTCATAGTGGTCTCTCAGCCTAGAAAATAGCCAGACTGCATCATGTGGGCACCATGAAAGCTGGAAGAGAATTAAAGTCAACTTATCCATTCCAAAGCCATGAGGTAGACATTCAAGCAAAATATTGCAGTCAACAAGACGGCTCATCACAAGATCTATCACGTGTGGCAAACATAATAGTGAGATCACAGACATCCATGCAAGCAATGTACATTACACAAGTCGGGAATAGTGGCCCGGAAAAAGTGGAGAAGCCTTGACTTTAATATCTTCATCAGAAATTTCAGCTGGAGTTTGCAAAAAAACGTATGAAAAGTTGACGGTGGAAGATTGGAAACAGGGGATTTGTACCAATCAGTTGAGAGTAAAATGACTGGGCACTAATGGGGGAAAATTGGTTGTGAAGAATCAAGGGAAAAGGGGGCTAAGGATCAAGAAATTAATGTAATATCATGTTGGTGGAGGAAACCTAACGATATGAGGTTGTTTCATAGTCAAAGGTGTTGGATATTTGACAAAGATCGATGGTGGTCTCAATACTGAAACTAGACGTTAGTCTTCTAGAAGAGGTGTTACTTCCACTTGAGTTATATGGGCATGAAAAGAAAGACATAGGGTGAGATTTATTACCGCTTTATGCCAGTTTCTTGCTGGTCATGGGGGTTGTGGCCGCTATGATACGCCGATGCAGGAGCGCTGACTTATTATAAGTCTCCCAAAGAGTGTCCTAGCACGAAAAATACCCAAAGTATTTGTTGAGAATGGGAAGAAATGGTTCCATGACAATGACGTAGAGTTGCAGGATTGGCCTCCACAGTCCTCAGACCTCAACTCAACTGAACACTTGTGGGTAAAGTTGAAGAAAAAAATGTATTCCTACTCAAGTGTGTTGACCAGTATGCACCAACATTGGGAATATGTAGAAGAGACCTGGGATGAGATTTCAGTTGAGACATGGTTGGATCTGATGATCCATGTATAGAATGAGTCATGGAGTGTTAAAAGCCAAATGTGGATTTACAAAATAATAAATGTTAATTTTTAGGAGCAAATTAAAAGCATTGCAGTTACATGAAAAGAATGTGCATAACTAAGCACATACTAAATATCTACAAGTCAAATTTATGTATGAGCTAGCAAAGAGGATCTACAAAACCATGGTGGTCTCAGCTAGTAATAGGTGAGTGGCAAAGGTGGATTAAGACTGCCATGTGCCCTGGGCGGTGGGAATTTTAAACCTCCTACAAGTCTGGAATTCATGTCCTACATATGATACTAGAATTCAAGCTTCTTGTCTCTTGTGTACATGTGTATTGAGTGCAGGAACAGATGAGCAAGGATTTCATGGGTGAAGATCCTTCTAAAAATTGGTGGGTGGTTTGGGTAGCCATGGGCCTGCCAGAATTCTTGGGCCTGAGGCTACCACCTAGACCTCCAATATTATAATCCCTTACGGATGCAGGGATGTATATTTTAGGCTTTGTCTGGTTGCTGTATTGGATTAAAGGCAAGTTTTTTCCAACAGGTAGGGGGTATTGTAACAAATTCAAAAAGTGTATTATCCCCCACCGGGGCCTAGGCTTTTTCTGGCTTGGCAGGTCTCTGGTAGGTGGAAGTACAAGAAAGGAGGGATAGGCTGAAGGAATCGGATGTTTCTCCCTGGGGGAACCCCGATGTAGATGTAGGTATCCCTGGTGTTGGTGAATGGGGCACCCTTGGTGGTATCAGCCTTACCCAGGGATCCCTCAGAGACAGAGAATGTCAATCTTTCAACTTACAGTTTGTTTATACGGAGTCCAGCAAAAGCCCAAACAGCAGTAACAATCAACTCTGTCAAGATGGCTGGTTTGATGGTGTTCCACAGGAGTTGCTCACAGCCTGGTCTAGGTAGCTTTAGGCTGGAGATGGATAGGTGTCTGCTTCATAAAAGGATGTTGCAGACTCCTGAAGTGGATGTCTGCTTGGGCCTGGTCTCCACACAGGGCAGCGTGCCACAGACACATGTACTCCTTATTCCATCCTGGGCAGTAAGCGGTAGTGATGGGTCATTTGCAGATGAGCTGGTAGAAAAAGCTGACTCGTTCGCAAAAACGTTGGGAGTCGGCTCAGTTCAGTGAGCCGATAGTTTGCCTAATTACGCCCCTAAACGGCTCACAAAGCCTTCTTTAACCTGATATAATCGGGTTAAAAGTATAGTGGAGGGGGAACTGGTTGGTATGAGGCTCCCTATTATATATTTAATAGGGAGCCATTCAGGAGCCAGAAGAGCCGGTTCTTCTTAGTAAGCTGAGCCTAATGACCCAGCTCACTAAGAAGAGCTGGACTTCCCATCACTAGTAAGAGGCTAGCTTTCCAGCCACAAGGGGTTTTATAAATTCCCCTTGTGAAGTGGCAAGCTTCTCATCCAACCAGCACTCTCTTTACAATGTAAGAACAACATTAACTAACAACAACTAATTGGTTACAAGAATGATACATTCCTTCTCAGGCGGATACTTAACACCTGCATTACCATTTCCAGATACTTGTGGTCTCCCTAGGGTTGATCAGGCCGAGAGAAACACTAATGTGGGATTTTGATTTTGCAACACTGCGTTGGCAGGGGTGTTGCATAAGATCACAATTAGATTTCCAATTTTCCTTGTGGTTCAAAAGTTATCCACATCGATTGTCATGTGTGTTCATTATGATTGGATCCAGCCCCTTCAGTTGTATGTTCAGCACTAGGGAAGTTGTTATTGCAACTTTCTGTGTTGATAACCTTCGGATTGCGACAATTGATTTCCGAGACAATTGTAGTAACTTTAGGAAATTTGAATCCCCATAATGTGAACCCAAAATTAGCGAATCAGAAAAGTAAGCAAATATATACATAACATGAGCTTCTTCAGGGTCTGTACAATACATGGCATACTAGCCCAAAGTGGGCGCTCATTGTGGCACAGGACTGTACTGTAGATAGGCACTATTAGGGGATGGTTAGTGTCTGTGCCATTATACTGGATGTTGACAATATGGTAACTAGAGACCTCTGTAGTTTAAAGGGCATCTACCACCAAGATGAAGTGTTGTATGCCAATGAGCCTATGGGGCTCCAGGCCTCATAGGTGTTAATGATGCATGGACCCCCTCAGGCTCATTTGCATATAGTCTTCATCCCGGTGGTAGATGCCCTTTAAGGGAGCGCTGCAGTGATATATACACAGTTCTCTCCTCTGGATTATTAGTAAATCCCAGCAGTTTTCAGCCGGTCCTTTGTAAATGGAATATCTCCGCGTCCCGAGTAAACACATCCAGCGCTCTGAAAACCTGCACATTTATTTAGCAGCAGTGACATGTTTTCTTGAGGTGGGTTTATGCCGCTGG
Organism: Engystomops pustulosus; assembly: GCF_040894005.1. Classification (NCBI taxonomy): domain Eukaryota; kingdom Metazoa; phylum Chordata; class Amphibia; order Anura; family Leptodactylidae; genus Engystomops; species Engystomops pustulosus. The sequence continues at coordinate 187,670,073 of NC_092413.1, read as the reverse complement.
GCGTTTGAACAGGGACAAGAGCTTTGATATATCTGTTTGATGTTTATTTGTAGTCGTTTCATTATGTAGATTAATGCAAAGATAAAAAAAGAGACAAAGACCCAGGCTGGGAGCCAGGAGACATATCTAGGCTGCAGGAGGAAGGCATTAACATAAGAAGGATAGAGGAGACATTTATATGCTGCCGCACTTTATTTTTCGGCATTTATTTAGCTTACAGACTAAAACCTCGGTTTACAAACTATTCGGGCATTCATTTAAAGTATGTCAACACCAGTGAATTAGTAATGTGGCTGCCGCCATTTATCTTTCCATTTGCCGGTTTGTAAGATAACTCCAAGATGTTAAAGGGAAACTACCCCCTCCAACAAGGTTTACTCTTCAAGGGGTTTCAGGAATTATTATTGATGTCCTCTCCTCAGGATAGTTGTGTGGACTGGCCCAACACCTCGCCTCCTCACTAATGAGATGTTTGGCACCATATAAACAAAGTGTATCAAACTGAAAGCAGTTCTACTTTAGTCCATCAGTAAGTTGTACATTAAAGGGGTTGTCCACTTTCAGCAATCAATATTGTTTGTGTAATAAAAAGTGATACAATTTTCCAGTAAACTTTCTGTATCAATTCCTCAATTCCTTTTCTAGATCTCTGCTTGTTGGCATTCTATAGGAATCTTTGTGGTCATGTGATGTCACACAGGTGCACTGCACCTTATATCACACGGCTCTGATTAATCTCTGTGATATAACAAGCCGTGCATTTGTGTGACATCACAGGACCAGTGATATAACAAGCCGTGCACCTGTGTGACATTGCATGACCATGGACCCGAGGACTGCCTGTACTTCGTTGAGTTAAGCAGCTTCTCTGTACCATTTTTATGCTCCTTCCTTCTCCCATAGTGAGCAATGTATCTGAAAGCCTTCAGAGCTCCCCACTGCATTAAGATAAAACTACTTAAAGGACATCTAACCAATTGTCTAAGTATTTGCATTACAATATAATTGTGTGTTATAACTTACCTTGCACCCTGAAAAAATCCTGGGGTAGTCCCAGGGGCTGGACTTTGGTTTGGATGCATTTCAAAAAACATGTGCCTTGTCTGTGTTACTCACTCCTCAAAGCTTAGCCCCCATCCTTGTGCTCCTGTACAGCTCCACCTCCTGCTCCTTCTCAGAGGCCACAGTTTGGAGATGACATCAGTGGGGGAGGGACAAGCTGTACAGGAGCACAAAGATGGAGGCAGCCTGCAGCTCAGACAAGTCACATGTTGTTTTGTGAAATGCATCCAAACCAAAGTCCAGACCCTGGGACTACCCCAAGATTTTGTCAGGGTGCAAGAGTAAATTATAACACACAATTATATTGTAATGCAAATGCTTAGAAAAGGCAGAGAGGCATGTTTGCACTGCAGGTGTACAATCTGTCTTCAGTGAAAATGAGGTCCCTGGTGACAGGTTCCCTTTAAGATATAGTCTACTAAACTCATGCACTAACTTAAACTAAAAAGTCTTAGCAATTACTGATATGTGTATTATCAATAAAGTGCTATCGTATCACACAGGTCGTCATTGTGAGCTGTATAAAGACCCCTGTGTGAATGTCAGCTGTCAAAATGGAGGAACTTGCGACAGTGAAGGATTAAACGCTACCTGTGTCTGTGCTTCTGGATTTATGGGTGAGTAAAACACTGAATAGTCACTTGTGTAGTATTTATTGGTTATACATGTTTGATTCTTATCAGGGGCATAACTAGGAAAGGCTGGGCCACATAGCAGACTTCTGCATGGCCCCCCCTTCACCTTAAAACTGTACATATACATATGTATACATAGACATGTTTGTACAATCACACACATTTATGGCATATATACACATACAGCATATACTTTTCATATACACACGCACAGCATATATACACACATACAGCACTTGTATACAGTTCATATATACAGGCAGTCCCCGGGTTACATACAAGATAGGGACTGTAGGTTTGTTCTTAAGTTGAGTTTGTATGTAAATCGGAACTGTATACTTTATCATTGTAACCCCAGACAAATTATTTTTGGTCTCTGTGACAATTGGATTGTAAAAATGTTGGGTTGTCATAAGAATCAGGAGTAACAATAAAGCTTCATTACAGACTCCTGTGATAACTGTTATAGCTATTTATTGTAGCCTAAGGCTAAAGTACAGTAAATTACTAATATCCGTTTGTAACTAGGGGTCGTATGTAAGTCAGGTGTTCTTAAGTAGGGGACCGCCTGTATATATATATACAGCCTTCCTATCCAAGAGGGTGTCAGAGGCCTCAGATATTACTTCATGCAGTCCAGTAGCTGCAGACCACTTGGGAGAAGTAGTTGGCAAGAAGTAGAAGTGAGAGATCCCCAGTCCTGCCGTTCTGCTGTCCCCTCCCTGCTGTTCCTGCCGGCTAAGCTGTGTACTGCGGAAGATGTACAATGTGCAGTATAACAGATATAATGGTGAACATACTCCATTCTTAGTTTGGCAGGTCATATGGCTGGGGCCCCCTGACCCTCCAGGCCCTGTAGCAGCTGCTGTGGCTGCTATTGCGGTAGTTATGACCCTGATTCTTATTTAAAGTTTAAAATGCTCTATGTGTCATCTATGTAATTTTTGTTTCCTTTATTTCAGGAGCGGAGTGTGAGATTGATATCAATGAGTGTGACAGTAACCCATGCCACCACGCTGGCACCTGTGTAGATCAGCCCAATGGCTACATCTGTCACTGTCCTCATGGCTGGGTTGGAGCCAGCTGTGAGATCCGTAAGTATAAAGTAATGAGGGTCCTGAGATCAGCTTTCATTTTGTTATCAGTGTCAACCCTTGCTATAAATTAAACACAATGGAGTGGATAAAACATGGAAGAATAGAATGGCCACAAATTTACAAATGTCACAGCTAGATTTTCAGGCTGTGCTCACATCGCATTACACTTGTGTTCAACATATACATAGCAGGAAAAGGCGCATACATTGTAAGGCGCTTATGCGCATGAACGTATGGGGGCCATTGATATGGCCACACAATGTGACGGTATTCTGTCTCACCACTCTGTGACCGAGCCGTGTGGCCACTTGGCTTTCACTGGGGAGGGGACAGGTGAGGAGCGTTTCTGTGCATGAGGGTCATTAATACATATAAACCCAACCTAAAGATAAAAGTGATGATCTGCTTCCAATACCAGGGAAAGTTTCTTATAAGCAGTTCATTTCATGCGCTAGTTTCATATTTTTTGGGGCCTATAAAAAGTTGCAAAACCCATCTATTCATAAATTCACTCCACAGTTTTTTTTAAAAATTCACGTTGGTCTTTGCCCTCCATTATAAGGATATGTTGGGCTGATTTCTGATTTGTACTGAAAGAGAACCTGCCATTTAAATTAAGTTACCTAAAATGAATACTTAAATTATAAACTATGATTAAAAAGAATTGCCCGTATGAGTGTTAAAAAAAATCTGTTACACCATTGAGTGCTTGGATACACTCATTGGGGCATATTTATCAGGGCCTCTGCACCACTTCAGTGGTGTAAAGGCCCTGAAATAATCACAAATGCCAGCTTATTGCTAGCACTAGCGATTATTTAGCCCAATTTGCCACATTCACGGTAGTGGGGCGTTAAGGGGTTGCGCGGCCGGGCAAGTGGAGGACCGGCGCGGGGCGGAGCCAGTGACTTTTTACATGTGTTTATTTCTATGCCAGTCAGGGCACCAAGAGCAGCGGCGGGGCTATCATGATAAATATTCCCCATTGTTTATGGGGAGCTTTCCTGGAATAAACATGATATGAACCTAGCCTTAACCACTACGTGCACCAGAACGTACTATAATGTCCTGGTGCTGCAGGGTTGTACGGAGGGAGATCACCCGCTGACAGGGAGCTGACGCCCGCCTGTTACTGCCGCGGTCAGTGCTGGCACCAAATGTGGCAGTTAACCTGTTAAGTGGCGTAGTTGACTGTACCTAACCTACAACCCATGGATGCCGCCATCTTGGATTGAGACTTGTAGGCCTGCCATGTGTAATAATCTCTAATAGTAATAGTAGGGTTAAAGTACTCTGGAGGGTATGAAATAATGGTAAGAAAAAATAGAATTTTTTTTTTTAAATATGTAAAAAAAGTAAAGGTTTAAATCACCATCCTTTCCCTAGATTACATATAAAAATAAATAAACAGTAAAAAACATAAACATGATAGATATCGCCACAACCCAAAATTAAAGAAAAAAGATCATTCCCACCCGGGAACACATGTCCGAATAGCCACTTTTCCCAATTGTTTTATCCATGAATATTTTAATAAAAAATTATCGAACAGTCAGATGGGTCCCAATTTGATATTAAGTAATACGCCAGCGCGTACCACAAAAAAATAGGTCCGTTCACAAGTGTGAAAAAGTTATTGGCCTGAGAATTTGGCAAAATGGCAAATATTTTTTATATACAAAAGATTTAAATGTTGTTTCAATCTATTAAAACCTAATAAAACCTTTATAAATTTGGTATCCCTCTGATCATAGTAACACAAAGAATAAAGAGAAAGTGTCATTTGGAGCACAGAATAAAACCCATAAAAACGGAGTCCACAAGAAAATGCCACAAATGTCAATTTCACTACACTTGGATTTTTTTTCCAGCTTTCCAGTACATTGCATGGAATATTAAAGGAAACCTACCACTTGAAGTGGCAGGTTTCAGAAGAAAACACCGAGCACCAGCTCAGGGTGAGCTGGTGCCGGAGCTGATTTTTGTTAGTGTTTTAAACCGCGGTATCGCGATTTAAAACACTTTTTAAACTTTATAGCCGACGCAGGGAGGTACGCGCTCGGCGCTTACCATGCGCGCGGCTCTCCATCACTTCCTATGTAGCCGCGCGCACGGTTGCGCGCATGGTAAGCGCTGAGCGCGTACCTCCCTGCGCTGGCTATAAAGTTTAAAAAGTGTTTTAAACCGCGATACCGCTGTTTAAAACACTAACAAAAATAAGCTCCGGCACCAGCTCACCCTGAGCTGGTGCCCGATATTGCCATCGGAAACCTGCCACTACAAGTGGTAGGTTTCCTTTAAATGGTGCGACTAAAAAGTACAATTTGTCCCATAGATAACAAGCCCTCACACATCTCATTAAATGGAAAGAGTAAAAAAGTTATTGGAATGAGGGGAGTAAAAAACAGAAACACAAAAAGAAAAAAGGGTCCTGTAAATGTTAAAGTGGAGTGAAAAAAGAGGAGGAGCAACTCCTCTCCATGATATGTCCTTGTCCATTATGATCCACGGCTGATTTTGGCTTCAAAAACTGCACCTGAAAAGATTTCTAATAAAATGTCCGAGTTCTGATGCTGATCGTGGACATCGGATTCACAACCAAAAATGTATTATATAGATTTCTCTCCCTTTTGTGAACTCGGGTGTAAGGAATAGTAATTTAGGGGCATAGTCTGGTCTGCACAGATACTTTCAATCCGTAGAGAAACAATAAATTATTGAAATTTTATGTTGTTTTTTTTTTTACAGATTTACAGTGGAAAGCCGGTCACATGGCAGAGAGCCTGACTAACATGCCGCGCCATTCCCTGTACATCATCATAGGAGCGCTGTGCGTGGCCTTCGTGCTGATGCTGATCATACTTATTGTGGGCATCTGCAGGATTAGCCGTATTGAGTACCAGGGATCAGCTCGACCTGCCTACGAGGAGTTCTACAACTGCAGGAGCATCGACAGTGAATTCAGCAGCGCCATTGCATCCATCCGGCATGCACGGTGAGTAAGGAGAGGGAACCGTGATTGGTGTCACATTCACAGTACTGTTACTTCATGTAGGTACTTTTATATAGTTCTGCTGGAGCAGTGACAACATAGTAGAAAATAATTATCTCATAGACAAGACAATATACTTATTGAAGACGGAAATGCAGTTAGGCACATCAGAGGTCAGGGAGTTACTATACGTAGAACCAGGAAAAGGTTATAATTGGGACTGTAGAGAAAGGGTAAGGGGATCCTTTAAAGGGCATCTACCACCAGGATGAAGGATGGTAAACCAAGCACACGGACTTACTGGTGTATGCCCCCTCTGGCAGGATCTGCTCTTCTCTTAGCTTGTTATTTACAGTTTTTTTACAAAACAAGGGCATAGGAAGCTTAAAGAAGAGCAGATCCTGCCAGAGGGGAACACACCAGTATGTCAGTGTGCTTGGTTTACAATCCTTCATCCTGGGGGTAGATATTTTTTTAAGTACAGGAATGTGGGTGATAGTATCAAAACGGAGCACATACTGATATGTTACAGGTGTATATGTGACCAATAGCCGGGAGCAGGCTTCTTTATCTCTTAGCGAGTCTTTTTAGAGTAATTGGCAATTGTGGCAGTCAGGTGATGCATACATATGCAAAATATAGTCTACAGTAAATTTACAATATATCTGTGCAGAGGAGCATTGTTTTATTAGCGCTGGAGAAGTCTGCATATGAATTTATACAGATGGACATAACTCATTAAAAGCTGTATACATTTCTACGCAGTGAGCTCCCCCTAATGGTAGCAGCAGGTTTACAGCTAATAAAAAAGCAGTTTAATGTTCAGCATCCTCCCACCACAAGACTTGTAAAAGTCAAGCTACATATGTTTTAATTACACAACTTACTTCACACAGTATGTACGGTAGTAGTTTTCTGGCCCAAATCATGTATATTTGATAGTTTGAATTGTAAGCCCTTGCACTAAATTTGTAGTATGTCTCTACCAAGAAGATTTTGCTGGGGTGATCAGGAGCTTTAAAGAGGGGGTCCTAGCGGTACTCTTGAAAGAAACCAGTCCTTGACATACTACTAGTATGTTGCCACAAAGGTTAAGATCTTCTAATTCATGTTTCTTAGGCCCAAGTAGTGACAACTTCCAGAAAATCAACTTTGGGGTAAATTTTTCCATAAAGTCACAGAGGTTAGCAATGAAGTCCAGTTCTTCTCCCCTTTGAGTGCCCACTTCACTGAGACCTAAAAGAAACCTGATCTAGCAGGTGTTATTCTTCCTCACAAAATACTGATAGTGGTTTAATAGGTCAATTTCTGCTGACAGGTTCCCTTTATGTGTCCCATTTGAATTCTAAGGGACTTCCAGGACAGATATATCCTGCAGCCCCATATAAGTGAGTTTAGTGGAAGTTGGGCAGTAGACTGGCAGGCAGCCTTTCTCATGATTACTGGGGATCTCTGTGTGTGGATTACCAGCAATTAGACATAACTCATGGAGGGGAGATCAGTGTTATTAGAGGCACAAGGGAAATTGTCATGAGGATTTAGGACCACAAGCTGTTTCCAACCTATCAAAAATTAAAAATGCCCTTTTCGGGGCAGTTCGATAGGGAGAGGAGGCTGCAGTGATTAGGAAAGGTGGAAATCTGAAATAATTGCTCTTTTTAGGGCACTCTGAAGAATTGCATGTTGCTATTGTAGGGATCTTCCCGGGGGATGGTGTGTTAGGACACAGTTCACAGCAGACGTAGATGTATAAAAGATCAACTTGGCGTTTATTTTTAGCATAAACAGTCCAGCAAACATAAATACAGCAACACCGTGCTTTTAAAAGTTCAAACAAAAGACCTACCCGTCTGGGCGCTTACTAACAGGTTGTCTCACCTATCTAACACTCGTAAACACAGCGGCCGCATAGACAGGAAGATGCAGGGCTCCTCCAAACCCACATAGGCTGTTTCCTGGCTGAGAGCCCAGACCTGCAAGCTTTGGAAAGCTTTTACCTTCACAGGCTGATTAGGAGCAGAGCTCACCTGATCCAAAACCCGAACTGGATCGAGGGGAGGGAGTGGCAAGTCCCACTACCAAACCTACCTGCCACTCCATGTAAATCCAGGCCCGGCAAGATTAAACAACAACTCAGCAGCATAATACTGCTGAGCAACAGATCAATCCTGGACTTACCATCTCACACTACGTAGCAACCTAGGTGAGATGTACACCCCCTCGAGCACTTCTCCAGTGAGATGTCTACATATCCCCCCCCTCTTTTTCAGACCGGAGGGCTGAGCATTTTGTCCCCACAGACAATGTACCCTTGACAGTGCATCAGCATTCGCCTGTAATTTCCCTGGTCTGTGTTCCACAGTGAAATTGAAATTTTGTAGGGACAGAAACCATCTAGTCACCCTTGCATTTTTCTCCTTGTTTAGTTTCATCCATGTTAGGGGGGCATGGTCTGTCACTAACTTGAATTTCCTGCCTAGCAAGTAATACTTCAGGGATTCTAGGGCCCACTTCACTGCCAGACATTCACGCTCCACAATAGCATAATTCTTCTCGGCCGGGGTTAACTTCCTACTCAAGTACATCACCGGATGCTCCTCACCATTCACCACCTGTGAGAGAACTGCACCTAACCCTGTGTTAGAGGCATCTGTCTGGACCAGAAATTCTCGCCTGAAATCGGGGGTAACTAGCACAGGTTGTTGGCACAGAGAAGACTTAAGGCTTTGGAAAGCCTTCTCGGCCTCTGGAGTCCACGTCACCATTGCTGACTTTCCGCCCTTTGTCAAGTCAGTTAGCGGGGCTGCAATTGAGGCAAAGTTCGGCACAAACCTACGGTAATAGCCCGTAATACCCAGGAAAGCTCTGACCTGTTTCTTTGACAGGGGTCTAGGCCAATTCTGTATTGCCTCAATTTTATTTAACTGTGGCTTAATCAAACCCCTCCCAATAATGTAACCCAGGTACTTGGCCTCTTCTAGGGCTAGTGCACACTTCTCGGCATTTATGGTCAACCCTGCATCACTTATGGCATTCAACACAACCTGTACCTTACAGAGGTGACTTTCCCAATCGGGACTAAAAATGACCACATCATCGAGGTAGGCAGCTGAATAATCACGATGTGGTCGCAGAATCAAGTCCATCAACCTCTGAAAAGTCGCAGGTGCTCCATGTAACCCGAATGGCATCACTACATACTGGAACAACCCCTCAGGGGTGGAGAATGCAGTTTTCTCTTTAGCCTCATCAGTAAGAGGAATCTGCCAGTAGCCCTTTGTGAGATCGAGGGTGGTTATGTACCTGGCATTACCCATCTTTTCAATCAGCTCATCTACCCTGGGCATAGGATAAGCATCGAACTTGGAGATCTCATTCAACCTTCTGAAATCGTTACAGAACCTCCAAGTTCCATTGGGCTTTGGGATTAGCACAATCGGACTGGACCATTCACTCTGTGAAACTTCAATCACTCCTAGGTCAAGCATACGTTTCACCTCAGCAGACACTGCCTCTCTGCGTGCTTCGGGTATCCTATAGGGCTTGAGGTTTACTCTGCTTCTAGGCCCAGTTTCAATGTGATGACGGATGAGGTGTGTACGCCCTGGAAGGTCAGAAAACTTGTCTTTGTTTTTCTGCAAAAACTCCTTAGCCTCCTGTTTCTGTGACCCTGATAGGGTATCACCAACCTTGACCGAAGGGATTGGTTGTGACAAATTATTACCAGGATTTGTTGCCACCAAGGATTCCCTGTCTTTCCAGGATTTGATCAAGTTTATGTGATAAACTTGGAAAGGCTTCCTTCTACCTGGTTGGTGCACCTTATAATTTACCTCACTGACCTTTTCAACAATTTCATAGGGACCTTGCCACTTCGCTAGGAATTTACTCTCTATAGTGGGAACTAGTATGAGAACCCTGTCACCTGGGTTAAATGTCCTGATTCTCGCAGAACGGTTGTAAATTCTACTTTGGCTCTCTTGCGCCCTCTGGAGGTGTTCCCTTACTAGGGGCATTACAGTGGCTATACGGTCCTGCATTTGTGCTACATGCTCGATAACACTTTTGTATGGGGTGGACTCACTCTCCCATGTCTCCTTTGCAATATCTAATAGACCCCTAGGGTGACGACCATAGACCAACTCAAAGGGAGAGAACCCTGTGGACGCTTGGGGAACTTCCCTCACAGCAAACATCAGGTAAGGTAACAAGTGATCCCAATCACGACCATCTTTTTCTACCACTTTCTTCAACATATGTTTGAGGGTTTTATTAAACCTCTCCACCAATCCGTCTGTCTGGGGGTGATATACAGAGGTGCGTATAGGTGTGATTTTAAATAGCTTACATAGCTCCTTCATCACCTTAGACATAAAGGGCGTACCTTGGTCAGTCAGGATTTCTTTGGGGATCCCAGTCCTAGAGAACATATAAAACAGCTCCCGAGCAATTGTTTTAGATGCAGTGTTTCTTAAGGGCACAGCCTCAGGATAGCGGGTCGCATAGTCTAAGACAACCAAAATGTACTGGTGTCCTCTAGCCGATTTTACAATGGGACCCACTAAATCCATGGCAATACGCTCAAAAGGCACCTCTATAATGGGGAGCGACACCAAAGGACTACGAAAATGTGACACTGGGGCGCTAAGCTGACATGTGGGGCATGACTCGCAGTATTTTTTAATGTCATCATAAATTGCAGGCCAATAAAACCTCTGGAGGACTCTCTCCCGCGTTTTTTCAGTCCCCAAGTGTCCCCCAAGAACATGGTTATGTGCCATGTCAAGCACCTGACGCCGGTACGGCTTAGGGACCAGAAGCTGTTCCACAATTTCATCATTAATTTTAGTGACTCTATAGAAGAAATCATTAGTCACGGAAAAATGTGGAAATTTATTCTCAGCATCTGGTTCCTGAGGTACCCCATTCAAAACAGTAACCTGCTCTCTCGCATTTTTAAGAGTGGGGTCCTGCAACTGTGCAGCCCCAAAATTAACCCTAGACACCTCTAAGTCTGGTATATTTTGCTCAGTGGGAGGAGCTTCCTCCTCCTCTCCAGCCAGGACCTGTAAAGGAAAAGCATCACTTTCATCCTGCACAGTTTTATCATTTACAGTGGGTAATGCAACAACCTTAGGGGTATTCTCACTCCTTTCGGGGGTTTTTCTTTTTCCCCATAAAGCCCAGAACAACGGAAAATCTCGTCCCAATATTACATTATGCATGAGGTTTTTAACCACACCCACTTCATACTGTACGGAGCCTAGTTCAGTCCCGACTTTAGCCAGCACTATAGGGTAAACTTTTGTATCACCATGTATGCAAACCACACTCATGTGTTTTTTTGACCCAAAGTCCCCAGCCACCAGGCTGGCATGCACCAAGGTTACAAGGCTTCCTGAGTCCAGCAACGCCTTAACAGGGAAGTCATTAATGGTAATGTTGCAGACTTGCGGTTCAGTCTCTAGTCCAGGAACTGCAACACAAGATGGTTCCGCAAATAGCGACTGACGCCGGCTAGCGTCACACTCCATTGGCTCAGAGGTAAGGGGGCAATGGGCAGACACGTGTCCCACCTCATGGCATCTCCAGCACTTGATAGGGCCTGGTCTCCCTGGCAGGGAGTCCTTTTTAGGGCCACTTGGCCACCCGGGACCATCGCCAGTCTTTTGCCCCTGAGATACCTCTTGAGCCCTTTTCCCTCGATCAGCACCCCTCCACACTCCCCCAATCGATGGAAGTCTCTTACCAGGTGACGGCACAGACCTGGCACTCCGGGGAGGTGAAGAAGCTGCAGGAACATCACGGAGGTAGTCCTCAGTCGCTTGGAACCTCTCCACAAGGTTGACAAGTTCGTCTGCATTCTTAGGATCACCTTGTCCCACCCAGCGTTGCAGGTCAGCAGGCAGTGCTCGGAGGTAGCGATCCATCACGACCCTCTCTAGGATCTGTGCAGGAGTAGAGGTGTCTGGCTCCAACCACTTTCTTGCCAAATGGATCAGGTCATACATCTGGGACCTCGCAGATTTGTCCAGACTGTAGTTCCAGTTGCGTACCCTCCGGGCACGGACAGCAGCGGTAACTCCTAGTCGGGCAAGTATCTCTGCTTTTAGCCGAGTATAGTCCTTGACCTCCTGCTCACTGAGGTCATAGTAGGCCTTTTGAGGTTCACCTGTTAAATAGGGCGCAATGACCTCTGCCCACTCAGCAGCTGGTAGCTTCTCTCGCTCAGCCACACGCTCAAAGACAGTTAGGTAGGCCTCAACATCGTCCTCAGCAGTCATCTTTTGCAGCGCTCGCTGCACAGCCCGTCTCACATAAAAAGTCTCTGGAGCGGCTGCCACCGCTGGCTGTGGATTAGCCTCTGCAGACGCCTCTTGCTTAGCTATCAGGAGCTCGATGAGTTTTTGTTGTTGAGCCATTGCTTGTTCATGGCGCAGGTTAGCCGCTGTCTGAGCCTGCTGCTGTTGCAAATTCACTTGCATAAACTGCTTCCACATCTCCTCCATGGCGCTTGTCTGTTTTTGGAGTGAAGTAGCAGTCTTCACCCAGGACATAAGCAGCTGTAGCCAAGTTGATACACACCGTTGCCCCTAGCAACCGTTTTTGCCCGCATCCTCCACCAATTGTAGGGATCTTCCCGGGGGATGGTGTGTTAGGACACAGTTCACAGCAGACGTAGATGTATAAAAGATCAACTTGGCGTTTATTTTTAGCATAAACAGTCCAGCAAACATAAATACAGCAACACCGTGCTTTTAAAAGTTCAAACAAAAGACCTACCCGTCTGGGCGCTTACTAACAGGTTGTCTCACCTATCTAACACTCGTAAACACAGCGGCCGCATAGACAGGAAGATGCAGGGCTCCTCCAAACCCACATAGGCTGTTTCCTGGCTGAGAGCCCAGACCTGCAAGCTTTGGAAAGCTTTTACCTTCACAGGCTGATTAGGAGCAGAGCTCACCTGATCCAAAACCCGAACTGGATCGAGGGGAGGGAGTGGCAAGTCCCACTACCAAACCTACCTGCCACTCCATGTAAATCCAGGCCCGGCAAGATTAAACAACAACTCAGCAGCATAATACTGCTGAGCAACAGATCAATCCTGGACTTACCATCTCACACTACGTAGCAACCTAGGTGAGATGTACACCCCCTCGAGCACTTCTCCAGTGAGATGTCTACACTATACATACAGTAAGTTACTATAGCACAGAGCCAGTGTTAGGACTATTTGTAGTTCTATTATACAGCAATATCTTAACATCTTATTGTACGTCCTATTTGCACATGCTCCATGCAGAAAGATGTTTATAAATGTCTTGACAGTGGCCAACGGCTATAACTCCTGAACCCTGGCACCTAGAAACACAGGGTGTCATACTAAACACATATTACACATGAGAACATCCCCTTAAATATTGTGTTTCACAGAACCAGAGATATCTAAACTTAAAGTTGCAGTAAAAATGTAGATTTTTATATACAGCTTTTCTGACTGTAACTTCAACAGTGGATAAAACCAGTTTGCCTACTTATTAAAAAAAAGCTTAAATTGGGAAAATTACAAAAAAAGCTTATTTTTTCAATAATGTAATATGTAAAGCTAATCCGAAAAAAAACATCATTTAAAGAAACACATAGCAGAAGTACAACAGAACAGAACTGCATTGACATTCATACATCAATGACCCCTGCTCACGAAGGACCAGTGTTAGTACAGTGTTAAGTAAAACAACCGGTCTTAGAACGATTTGCATCAGTGTTACCTTACAGTTACAGTCTTAGAAGTATTTGCATCAGTGTTACCTTACAGTTACAGTCTTAGAAGTATTTGCATCAGTGTTACCTTACACTACCAGTCTTGGATTAAAAATTAAAACTGGGGTCAAGTCCAGGAACCAAACCATCGTCAAGAACCAAATTTCTTGACGATGTTCGGACAAACTTAACTAATCACTGATTCTGAATCTCCCAGAATATAGAAGGACATCATTGTGATCCCGTCGCTGTCCTATCACAGAATGTTTTCTTTGGAAATTTCTGATATTACTTTTTTCTTTCAGGTTTGGGAAAAAATCCCGCCCTGCGATGTACGATGCAACTCCAGTAACATATGAAGATTACAGCCCCGATGACAAACCTCTTGTGACGCTGATCAAAACAAAGGATTTGTAGTCCGCCCCCCCTGCTCTTGCTGTGTAGATTTCAGAAGAATCATCTTTTAAAAGGATGAATTACTAAACTGACTAATTATTTTTAAGGAAAAAAAAATGAATCTGAGACCTGATTCTCTGTCGCGGGATTCATTCATTCCATGCATTCTTTGGGGCGTAGTATGAACACAGCTGGAACTAACCCGTTTTCTGCAAGAGGGGCCGTCCGGCTTCCCGTGCAACGAACGGGTTAAAAATAGACCGGAAGTTTATCTAAAAATTCTTTGCAAAATCTACTTGTGTTAGCAATGTTACAGTCAGAACAGTATGCAGGCATTACCCGTAGAGTTAGAAGACGTATATAATACATCATTTATCCGTTGATATATGGCATATAGAGAGTCTACAATGTTTGTGTTGTGAATCAGAGTAATTCAACCCCAGTTGTTAAACTTTCTAACCAGAACTGACTAGACTTGTTCTCTGTTTTTAATTTGTTTGTTTTTTTTACTATTATTACTATTTTATGTGTTTTCTTTTTCTGCATGGTTCGCTAGCAATAACCCTGCCTTGTTTTTTTTTAGAACTGCTCTTGAGTCGATGTCGAGGTCCATTCAACTGTTGTGTTGGTAAAAACCAGCTCTTGTACAGATGATAAGAAGCAGATTAGATCTAGGCCAAGCTCTTATTTTTCTCAGACACAGCCAGGTTTTCTATATCGTGAGTAAGGCTTCTTATTCTAGACATTGCTGAGTTACTTCAGGAGAATCTGCTTCTTAGCTCGTGGATTGCATTGTGCTGTATGATTCATATGTGACCAGCATTTACTTTATTAGAAACTTCTTGAAAACTTCAAATATTCACAATAAATGTTATGAAATAACTCTCTGGTATTTGTTTGATGTGGTGTGAATACCGGTCATGAAAATGGTTACCCCAAAAGTATTTGTGGATGGACACAATCATGTAAGGAAAGAGTACTAGGGATGATTGTATGAGTTGGATAGATAGATAGATAGATAGATAGAGCAGTACACTAAAAATATTTGATTTGCTGCCATTTTATGTGCATTTTAAGTCTTTTCTTGTTGTAATGCTGCCATTTAAGAAATGGACAATAAGATGGAAAAAGAAAGGACAGACACTGACAGTAAGCCATAAAGATAGACTCACCTAGTTGTCCCTACCTCCTAGCTTATCATACTCTAGACAGTAGGTAACAATTGGTCGATGTTCCCTTCCTGTTCCAAAGGGAAATAAACATGGAGACAAAAACAGGACAAACACAGAAGAATGTTCATACAAATATGGGCCAAAACCAAGAGGAAGATGCAGTACAAAATCAAGAACTAAACAGATGGTTAGAAGACACTTAAGGGTCAAAAGATCCAAAAATATGGAAGTCCAGAAAATGCTAGCAAGCTCTAAAGGAGAGGGAAGCAGTGGGAAATGTGCAGACAATCCTTGTATGTAATTACAAAGTCCTGGTCCAGAAAGTGATTGGATCAGCCCCCTGCCATCCAGACAAACCAGACTAGCAGGGGAGGAACATGAGTGTCCCTCACAGCTAGCTTAAAGGAAATTAAATCACTTTACCAAAGTAATAAACACTTACACAAACTCTCCTGTCCTCTTCTTTATCTTGATCTCGACAGTGGTCTTCGAGATGTCTGGTGCTCTGGGGCGCCTATTATGCACGCCTCCTGTGAGAGGCATGCATAATAAGCAGTTCAGATTTCTGGACATCTCGTACCCGTGCTCTGGCCTGTGTGCTAAGACTAGCGAAGACCAGCGACAGGGTCAAGATGAAGAGCAGGACAGGTGAGTATGTTTAGGTGTTTGTTACTTGTGTAAAGTGGTAGATTTCCTTTGACTATCTGCAACCAGAAACAAAGGCAGCAGTAGAAAGACAGTTGTGGTGGAAATCAATTAAGACAACCAGGAAGGATCCTATGAAAGCTTTAGCCTTTCCCTGCTCTGCTCCCTGCATATATATACAGCGGCCGTCTCTCTCACTGCTCTAGGTTGTCCTTATGGCATCACCCACTGTGTCTCTCCTCTCACAATTTGTTCACACTGACAAAGATGAGGGGAGGGAGCAGGATGAGTCATAAATCTGCCACTGCTGATTCACCTATTTAGCTCAGAGATGTAAAGAAAGAAGCATGGAGGGTCTGTACACAGCACAACACTAAGTAGCAGGACTGCTGATTTACTTGATGAACATTCAGGAATTATCTACAAAGCAGTAAAGACATATGGGCAACTTATGTAAAAGAGTGGCCAACCCTTTAATTTCTCTCTAGACTGTTCTGTTACATGTTGTACATTTTATTACCAGAGTAAGTAGATAAAAGCCTATTGCTCTCAAGCGAGTGTGATGAGATATACTCACATCACATTCTAAACCTTTGCTTGCCTGGATGTCCGGATGTCGGGCTGGACATTCAGACAAGCTTACAATGCAAGTAAATTTTATCACGCTCACTCGTGGGGAATAGGCCTAACAGAAAATGTACACCAGCTGAAGTGCCTTATGTTCTATTTACAGGCTACATCCCAGAGCTCCATGTGATGTATGAAGTTATGGAATATGTATATGTGATAAATTTGTGGATATGTTACGGTTTGTTTCTTGTCAACGGCATGAGATCCACTGGCTGCACGACTAGTTTTCCTTATTTATTCCCATTTTTGCTTGAGCGTGTTGTCTCCTGGCAGCAGAGTTTTGTGGCTTGGACAAGGAGCTGCACTTTACCACAATTGCTGCATTGAAAGGTTTGAAAGTTCTGAATGTGGGTAGAGGGCAATTCAATATTTTTCCTAAATTTTTACTGTATCAAAATGTCAAACTATCTAAAAGTACATCTAAAGAAAACATCATCTTGAATACATTTGAAGTAATTATCCATAGAAAGCCTTAAAAGGAAGTTTCTGCAAAGTTTTTCAAAACATAAAGATAATAATATAAAATATCTAAACCAGATACTCAACAAGGTTAGGTGAACGCTCACAAAATTGTCCATTCATCAAGTGCTGCATGTATGGATTAGGCCCAGTGCACACCAGCGTTTGGACCATGGGGTGCAGGCAGGAAAAGAGGGGGCCATGGGAGGTAGGCAGAAGAAAGAGGGACATGGTGTGCAGGCTGGAGAAAGAGGGACATGGTGTGCAGGCAGGAGAAAGAGGGACATGGGGTGCAGGCAGGAGAAAGAGGGACATGGCGTGCAGGCTGGAGAAAGAGGGACATGGGGTGCAGGCTGGAGAAAGAGGGACATGGGGTGCAGGGTGGAGAAAGAGGGACATGGGGTGCAGGGTGGAGAAAGAGGGACATGGTGTGCAGGCTGGAGAAAGAGGGACATGGTGTGCAGGCAGAAGAAAGAGGGACATGGGGTGCAGGCAGGAGAAAGAGGACATGGGGTGTAGGCTGGAGAAAGAGGGACATGGGGTGCAGGCAGAAGAAAGAGGGACATGGGGTGCAGGCAGGAGAAAGAGGACATGGGGTGCAGGCAGAAGAAAGAGGGACATGGGGTGCAGGCAGGAGAAAGAGGGACATGGGGTGCAGGCTGGAGAAAGAGGGACATGGTGTGCAGGCAGGAGAAAGAGGGACATGGGGTGCAGGGTGGAGAAAGAGGGACATGGGGTGCAGGGTGGAGAAAGAGGGACATGGTGTGCAGGCAGAAGAAAGAGGGACATGGGGTGCAGGCTGGAGAAAGAGGGGCATGGGGTACAGGCTGGAGAAAGAGGGACATGGGGTGCAGGCTGGAGAAAGAGGGGCATGGGGTTCAGACTGGAGAAAGAGGGACATGGGGTGCAGGCTGGAGAAAGAGGGGCATGGGGTTCAGGCTGGAGAAAGAGGGGCATGGGGTTCAGGCTGGAGAAAGAGGGACATGGGGTGCAGGCTGGAGAAAGAGGGACATGTGGTGCACGCCTGAGAAAGAGGGACATGTGGTGCACGCCTGAGAAAGAGGTATATGGGGTTCAGGCTGGAGAAAGAGGGACATGTGGTGCAGGCCGGAGAAAGAGGGATATGGGGTTCAGGCAGTATGAGAATGAGAAAGACATAGGGGAACATAATGGGGGTCATTTACTAAAGGCCCGATTCGCGTTTTCTCGACGTGTTACCCGAATATTTCCGATTTGCGCCGATTTCCACTGAATTGCCTTGGATTTTTGGTGCACGCGATCGGATTGTGGCGCATCGGCGCCGGCATGCATGCGACGGAAATCGGGGGCTGTCGCCGAACGAAAACCCAACGGATTCGGAGAAACCGCCGTATGTTTTTAAAAAAAAGGGTCGCTGGACACGCACTTACCTTCACCAAGTATAGGATCGTGAACTCCGGCGGGCCTCGGTGGACTTCAGCGCAGCAGCGACACCTGGTGGACGTCGGAGGAACTGCCTTAGTGATTCGCCGGAAGACCCGAATCCACCGCAGAGAACGCTCCACTGGATTGCGAATGGACCGGGTAAGTAAATCTGCCCCAATGTGAGAAAGAGGTTGACATGGAGGAGAAGTGGGGAGACATGAGAGAGCAGGAGAGGAAGTCGCCTGCAGACTCTTCTCCACATTCCCGGCCGTTGTAAATCTATGTTTTCTTTTATAAATATGGTTGCAATGAGGAACCTCTGTATTCTGTTCTACCAGTGGTCAGCGCACCATCAATCTCTTCTCTATCATTCAGGCTATCATTAGGAATTGATTTTATGGGATTGGAGGTGCAGTGCTTCATAAGATGCCTTAAAAGAAATCTACTGCCTGATTCTCACCTTATAAAGCAGCGTCACTGACTGAATCTCCTTTGACCCTGATGCAGGACCTGGCTGTGTAACCAGTGGCGTCACCTGAAGCTGATGGCCCCCAGTGCATCTTCTCACGTGGGAAAGTGACACCTTATGGGTGCCCGAACCCGGTTGCGATGGTACCCTCTGCACCCCCTCAAGTTATGCCCCTGTTTGTAACACTTTTTATGATCTCTTTTTCCTAAAAAAAGATTTTTCAATATGCTAATGAGCACTTACAGGTCTATTCCCCTACTAGATCTCTGTGACCAACTATTTAGATTGTGGCTATTATGCTCATTCTACAGCCAACTACTTCCTGAGACTATTAAGGGTGATGGCACACGTGGCATTTTTGGCCCGTTTTTAAGCAGTTTTTCAGTTCTTTGAAAACGCATCCGTTTTTGAAAAGGTTTGATGGCCTGCTTAAAAATGGGCCAAAAACACATTCAAAACGCCACCTGTGCCATCACCCTTAGTATATTACTGAGTGCTTGGCCATATAGACTGTAGTTTTAAACAACGAGAAGATTGCATTCTTTGTTTGGATGATTCTTTGTTCTCCTGGGTTTTCCTTCATTTTGTCTCCATAATCCAAAATTAGACTGGGCCAGTTTTCCGGTGGGGATCACACTTCTACTCAAGCTGCCTATGCAAACCTCAGTCCACGTTCACACATGGCGTTGTGTTTTTTGTTGCGTTTTTGATGCAGCAAAAGACAAGTTTGCAAATGCATAATCCTAATGGGCTGAAAGCAATTGTCATTTACACCCTTGAGGGCGCGGTCACACGTTGCGTTTCGTCTGCGTTTGTAATCGTTGCGGTTTGATGAATGCGTTTCTAAACGCATGCGTTTTGAAAGCAGGGTGCGTTTTGTTCATTTGAAACGCAGCCAGTTTAATTCCCTAATTAGATACAGGTGCGTTTCAATAATATATTACAAACGCAGGCAACAGCTTTTTGCCTGGACATCGCTGCGCCCCTTACTGTGTGTACAGTGTATTACATAGTGGTGTTTTCTCTATTCTTTCTTGAATAATGGAGGATATGCCCCGGGTCTCCCAACAAGCTGTTGGAGCTTTTGTTGCTATTTATTTTGGGATGCAAAGTCGGCGAAGGCGTCTGCGTCTGGTAATGGTATTTTTACCAATTTTTTTTTTTTTTTTGCCTCTTTGTGTATATTTTTATATATATATATGTATATATTTATTTTATTTTTTATTTTAATTTTTTGGAAAATTGATCAGCTAAATCAGCAGAAAGCACAAAGAAGATACTGGATTCATCCGCTCCTGCAACTTCATGATACTCATGGAATTTTTGTTAAAATATTCAACACACTGCGTTGGTAAATAGTTTACTTTTTTCCCTTTTTTTTTTTTTTTTAAATTTTTTCTTAATGTGTACTTATTTTCTCTTTTTTTCAGCTTCCCTGCAAAATTTGTTTCATATACTCGCCTTTCCGTGGAGCAGTTTGACTACCTCCTTGAACTCTGTCGTGCAAAATTAACACGGCAAGATACTGTCATGCGTCAAGCCATTGCACCTGAGGAACGCCTGCTTATAACTTTAAGGCAACTTCTACTTTTATCATTTTAAATAAATGTGCTAAATGATATATATTTGAAATTAATTTTTTTTTTTTTTTTTGGACAGATTTCTGGCAACAGGCGAGAGCTACACATCTCTCCACTACCTCTTTCTTGTGGGTAGAAGCACAATTTGCAAAATTGTAAAAGAGACAAGTGTTGCTTTGTGGGACATTTTGCAACCTATTGTAATGCCCATTCCAAATCAGGATTTTTTTAAAAAAATTGCACATGATTTTTATGTTTCCACAAAATTTCCCAATTGTATTGGTGCAATTGATGGAAAACATGTTCGTGTGATCCAGCCTCCAAATTCTGGCTCGCAATTTTATAATTATAAAAAATATTTTTCATTAGTTTTACTGGCCATTGCAGATAGCAAATTAAATTTCATATGTATCGAGATGGGTTCGTATGGGAGCACAAATGATGCACGAATTCTTGAGAGCAGCCACATGGGTCAGAGTTTTTTTAATTCTCATTTTGAAATTCCCAATCCTCAGCCCCTTTCCCCAAATACACCTCCCTTACCTTTTGTTTTCATTGGTGATGAAGCATTTGGGATTAAGTCGCATTTGATGCGTCCCTTTTGCAACCGTGGTTTAACTTCAAGCAAAAGAATTTTTAATACACGCTTATCTCGGGCAAGGCGTGTGGTTGAATGCGCATTTGGTCTTTTGACCAATCATTGGCGGATACTACGCACTGCAATGTGTTTAAAAATTAGTACAGTGGACGATGTTGTTAAAGCATGTTGTGTGATGCATAATTTCCTTAATAAACCAATATCAAGTTTGGTTGAAAGTGTGCCCAACCATGAATGTGTTCCTGTAAATACACGATCAACATGTAATTGTTCTGTGGTGTCTGGGTGGCGGGTTAGGGATTGTTTTAAAAATTATTTTGTTTCTGAAGATGGATATGTACCATGGCAAGATGAATCTTGAGTTTGATGTTTTTTTAATTTTCTGATTGATGAATCTTTGTATTTATGGTTTGAATTTTTTTTTTTTTTTTTTGGTAAAATTAAACTTTTATTTAATTTTTGGAATAGTGAATAAATTTATATATTATTTCAAATTTGTTTGTTTTGTGATACCATCCATTTTTACTGAATAACCTTCAAATGACCTTAAAAATATAAATAATGTTTGAAAAATGATCCGCAACAAAGACACAAGTCAATATATTGTCCCAGTTTTTTTTTGCCCTCCAACTCCTGTATATATGTTATTTTTTATCGTTTCAACAAATCACATTCCTTGCTTTTTTCAATGTTCCGTTAAAATTACAACAAATAGCAGTTCAATTTTTAAAATGGATTATTTTACAAATTTAGTAGAATTTTGGAACATACTGTCCCTCTAGCATCTGTAAATAACATTACTTGTCATATGTTGGCAACCTCAATGGATAGTAAAAACTGTCTTGCAGGCTTTAACTTTTGAAAGACGCAACTGCTAATTCACCTTGTTCTTAAAGCATCAGTGAAGCTAATGCGCAAGGACTTTTGACATCAC
Organism: Engystomops pustulosus; assembly: GCF_040894005.1. NCBI lineage: Eukaryota > Metazoa > Chordata > Amphibia > Anura > Leptodactylidae > Engystomops > Engystomops pustulosus. The sequence continues at coordinate 187,648,239 of NC_092413.1, read as the reverse complement.
GCTCTTGTGTGCAAGTTGCTTGGCATATTTTAGCAGCACATATGCAAGGTTTTTTGGAATCCTTTCTATGTTTTTTCCTAATCATCTTTGCAGACGTATGCAAGGACCCTGTTGCTGTTGTGCGGTGGTGGTCCAATGTTAGGTCAACATTTGGCCGTTGCTAGCGGTGATCAAAGCCTTCTTTTTTTTCAAATTTTTAAACATAATAGTTGATTAATTAAACTGTGGTTCAATTTTCCGTATGATTATTGTAAGGCGATGTATATTTTTTTATTTTTTGGTTAAAAAAAACGTTTACTCAGTAACGTCCTTTCAACATTTACACTTTGAGCATTTTTTTTTTAAAAAAAAAGGAAAAAGTTGACTTTTTCCTGCTATGCACGTGCTTGCATATATACACACTCACCTTTAAAAAATCAGTCAGAGCCTCAAAAAATTATTAACCAAAAATAATGCATAAAATTTTTATTTAACAAAGGTTTAACAAAACAGTTGTAAACATCAAATGGTGTACAATAAGCAGCAAAATCTGTTTTTCGCTTTCAAAAGTTTGGTTTTCAGAAATACTGTCAAAGTCTCAATATTCGTCTAATGGAAAACAACACTTTTCCTTTTTGTACAATACCAAAAAAAGTGTTTTTAAGAATGATAATGCCTGTAAAAGTTATGCATTTTTAATGCATATTTTTAAAACAATAACATTTACAACAATGTATTAAACATAAAACACTTTGATTTGTAAGCAAGACTACAAATGTTGCAAAATATGTCTTTGAAGGCACCATTTTTCCTTTTTGGTCTAAAAAAGTAATAAAAAGGATTCCTTTTAAATAAAAAAAAAAAATGGAGAGCAAAAAACACATACAATTGTATGTGGAGACTGCAAAGGCAAGATTGCCTGATGCCCAAAGATTAATCAAAATGTGTTTGCCCAAAAAATTCCAGTAAACATTCAACATTGCCGCCGGCCACTCATATTTAAACTTTCAAAAGGAAACATTAATTTAAATGCTACCCAAACAAGAAAACATCTTTCAACTAAGCAAAAGTTTGCCAATTTTGTTTCCAAAAAACTAAATATCAAAAGTAGAGGGTGGTAGAGCAGTTACCGTTTGTAATGGAGAAGGGGGATTTGAAACACTCCAAACCTCTGGCTCATCCTGTAGCATCTGCAATAAACTAGGCTGTGTGGTTTTTCCTTGAACATTGGCATACTGCATTGTTTTCCTCTGCTCAAAATGTGTGGCTTGACTTGACTGATGGGATGAATAATGTGGCATATCTCTTTGGACAGGTTGTGTATCAGGAAGTGATGCTACTTCATGTCGGGGAGGTAGAACTGTGCGAATAGTTGTTACTAGTACATCTATCCCTGGAATTACATGACAATCAAGCATTATCTGTGCCAAATTAATAGCAAAAGTCATGTATATGTTGTGTTTATTTTCGGGTAAACGTCTGCACTCTCCAGCAGTTACCCTACCAAAACCATCATAGGCATCCTCCCTGCTCGCCCTTTGTAAGAACGAAACTGCCGCGTTCTCAATGTCTGGTACATTAGTTGTTTTGCGAGTAGTGGGACGTTGTTGACGTCGGGTATTAACATTTTTTGGTCGAGTTAGTGGTTCAACAATGGCTGGTGGAGAGTCTGACATTTCGTCAATAAAAATCCCCTCCATATCTACTTCTTGATTTTCGTCCATTGGATCATCGGAGCTGTGTTCCTGGTCCACATTTTCTTGGCTAGTGCTTGGCTCAGCCGGTGGAATGTTTCCTTGGGTCCTATTTTGATTTTGAAGTAAAAAAAGATTGATTATAAATTTAAGGCCTTTGTTTTGTTAAAAATTTTTGTAAATTTTTTAAAAATCACAATCAAAAAAAGAATGGTAAAATTTAAAAATAACAATTACAAATATCAAAATTTACAACAGAAGGATTTAATGACCATTTGGGATGTTTCTCAATAAATACATCATGTTGAAAGGACCATGGTTACACATACACATTTCACAAATTCAATGTGTTGCCTTTTTTTGGGGGGATTAAAACATAAAAATTTAATTTGTGGAGGTAGCAGCAACACTGATAAGCGAATGTCTGAAAGCATTTTTGTCTAAAATGTACAAAAAAAGAACATTGTGGTTACTTAACTTACCCAGTCCATTTGCGATACTGTTGCACATTCGATGTGGCAGATTTTGGAATTCCAGCGCTACACTAAAGCAGTGCGCCCAATGTCCACCATGTGTCGCTGCTGGGCTGAAGTCCGTCGAATTGCATTGGAGTTCAACGCATTGCTTTCCAAAAATCCATCGGGTTTTATTAGGGCAACGGGCAACAATTTGCTTTGCGTGCAACCCTGTGCAGATGAGACACACTCCGAGCGTGTTTGCTGAAAATGCCTCTCATTACCTTGAAAAATTTCGTTACTTTGTTTTATTTCTTCAAAACGTTCAAAAATGGGGACTCGGCCCCTTATTAAATGAACCCCAATCTGTGTTAAATTTTGAAATTTGTCATAGTGCAAAATTTACAAAATTTCAAAATGACAAAAAGAGCGATCTGAACAACGTTAAGCAGGCTATTTTTTTGAAAAAAAAGGTTTTTGAAAATTCAAAAACATAAAAAGAGGGCAATATAATACAGTGTTGGACAAATCAAAACCCCAGTGCATTATGTTTGTTCATTAAAAAGAAAGGCAATGTGAATGTTTGAAAAAAAAAAACATTAAAAGTGACGAAAACTTACTTGCGCAATGTACGTGAGGGCGCCAAAAATAGTAATTCATCATAATGAATATATTTTTTAATTTTGCTGGGCGAGGACCCACTTTTCTCATACAAGGAGTGATCTTTACGAAAACGATCCCTCATTGAACGCCACCGATTGCGAATATCAGCATCTGTTTCAAGACAAACAAATGTGTTGAAAACATTAATGGATAAACTGTAATTCAAAACCACTTTAAAAAATAATGATATTAGACACGCTATGACATAAAAGAAATGAAAGATACTCACAATTCATGTGTACAATGAATTTGATAAAAAAAAATAACCTACCAGGCACACAATGTATGCACACCTTAAAGTGTAAACAAGGGCATACATTCGAACCATTTGGAAAAGGAACAGGTGGGACGACATGGATCATCCAAGGCCATGTCCATTTGTCAATACATTGCACTGCAACATATTGTGATGTCAACAAGGATATGTCCTAACACGTATTATGTAGCCGAACGGTGATGCACGTGTTCAGCACCGTACTGATAATGTATTTCGGTGCACACCCATTGCCCTCTATGGCGGACATCTATTTGCCGTATATACGTCCCATTTTTTAATTAAAATTTGTTTTGGTGGGGGTCTGATTCTGCATAATTTTGGAAAATGATTAAATGTGCAACTTACCAAGACGTTTAATTTCACGGGCATCCATAGTTTTCCAATTTGTATGGATCTCTTTAAAAATTTCCATCCACGCTTTGTCTTTCAACTTTGTATTTAAATGGTCTTTATGTTGAAGATCCCAGATTATGGGTCGCTCATGCACCTAAAATAACGAAACAAAAATGTGCTTTTTAAACAATTAATGACTTAATTTGCAAGTGTCTAAATGTGCCTGTTTTTACTTAAAAATTAAACCTTGTAATAAATCATGTTAAATATTTTAAAAATGATAAAAAAAAAAAAAAGGAAGGCCGCCCATGCAGGCGGAACGCGTTGGAGGGAGAGGAGATGGCCCTTCCTCCATCCATAGTAAACAGCAACGCACGACCGCACACTCACCGAAAGATAGAGCATGCACGTTTTGCGTGCCCGATTGGTACCACACGTGTGGCATCGTATTGCTGGCGTACAGCAAGTGGTGACGTACATGCATCTGTAAATATAATGCCGCATGTAGGCCCACGTACACAGCCTTGTAAAGGAGCCCTTACACTGTATATACTCAAGTTAAAGGCAAAAAGATTAAAAGCAGAGCAACATACTGGCAGATAAAATATTGAATAAAAAATGACACAACGCAACCAAATTGAGGGGAAAAGCATTGTTCACTGTATCACAGTATATAGAAAGCAAAGCCCCTACATGAAATAGACAGCCTGACCCCTGGAGAAAATAGACAGCCCCCAATATTATATTCCTTACAATTCCCTGTAGTATATAGACTGCAAGCCCCCTGTAATATCTTGCAAGCCATCCCACATTAGGATATAGCTAGCAACCAATATCCTGCAAGCAAGCCCCCTTAAGTTTCGCACCAATCATGCCACAAAAGTATACAGTCCACCATACCCCTTTAGTATGAAGTAGGCTGTAAAATTTATGAACCCTTAAAAAGTCTACTTCTGCCATCCATGATGCTCTTCCATGGTCACCATCTGTCTTGTTTTCGCCATCATAGATGCGTACATGCAATTTGCCAATAGACGCATACTATGTAATATGCCGTTGCACGCATACATGTGCGACATCTCCCATTTACGCAGAACAGCCATCTGTTCGGCCCCCCCCCTTCCACAAAAATATAATTTAAAAGTTAATAAAAAAAAAAAGTTATACCCTTGGTATTGAGAGTACAAAAATTAAGTGTTGGAAAACTAACCACTATGCTACAGTAAGTTAAATTTTAAAGACAATAAAATAACCAAGCGTTACCAATCAAAAAAAAAAACAAAACCAGAAAAAAAAAAAAAGTTACTGTTAAAATAAAAAAAAAAAAAGCAGGAACAACAAGATATGAGTGAAAATAGTGAAAAAACACTTACAAGGCAAATAATCTTTGATGCATCCAGCCCGAGACGATGATACGCCGCCATTTTCGATAACACCTCACTGCAGAACGGGAAACCTGCTCCTCTTCAGAGACACAGCGCATGAGCAGAATTGGGCGGGAAACAAATGCTAGGACAGACGAGACGCAACCAAAAAAAAAACAAACGCAGCACGTAAGCGCACAGCACACACGCACGCACATAGCGACCGCAAGCTACAAACGCAGCTAATTAAAGAGACCAACGCAGTCATCTAACGCAAACGCAACATGTAAACGCTAGGAGAAAACAGCAGATGACAAACACCAACGAAAACCATTAATACATTACTGCGCAACGATCTAAGACGCAAACCAAAACGCAGCTTTCAAACGCAGACGAAACGCAACGTGTGACCGCGCCCTGAAAAACACATTTAAAGTTGGGACTTTGATTTAAAAGCTAAGGGAAACTGCTTCCCTGCAAAACGCAAGTGTTAGAACTCATCACAAAAAGCAACTCAATTAGGGTGATGCCACACATGGCGTTTTGAACCCGTTTTTGGTCCGCTTTTAAGCAGTCCGCATGCATTTTTGACAGGTTTGAACAATTATCTTAATTCAAACTGGTCAAAAACGCAAGCGTTTTTTGACGGACTGCTTAAAAACGCCCCAAATACAGGCTCAAAACGGCACATGTGCCGCCGGCCTTAGAAGTTTGTTTGCTTTTAAAAAACGCAACGCAAAGGCTAAAACGCAAGACAGAGACTGAAGGGCTGCGAGCACATGCATTTACATGGAACAGGAGCATCTTCACAAATGCATCAAAAAACGTGACGCAACGCCACATGTGAACACGGCCTGAATCTTCCTGGCCTTTCTCCACAATATGCTTCATATGTGGAAGAGTTTAGCAAGAAGAAAGCCATGAACTGCTGCTAATTTGTGAACTATTTGACAGAATTCAATGTGCCGCCATCTGCACAAATCTTCATCTCTGTGGTGCCTTTCATTTGATACCCAACTGAAACTACTATAATCATCTGATCATAAGGTCTGTGTATGTACACATGGCGCTGCTTATAAAACCAATCCTGAGAAGATAGACACTCTTATTTGCACCATCAATATTCTACTGCACCTCAGAATTTCATGGTAGATGCTCTAACTGAGGCCTTCAACCAGTTACAGGAAATTTTTCAAGAAATGTTCGTTTTACTCTAATTGGTGTGTGGGTTTTTTTTTCCTAAAAAAGTCTCAAATTCATTAAAGGTCCCAGCACATAGACCAGCAGGGGACTGAAGTAAATATCAGACTTTTTATGGGACATTTTGCAAAAGTCCTAAGTCATGATTCTGGCTCTGCACAATGTTGCACTAGCAGTAGTTCTACGCTTACACCAGATTAATGAAGAGGTGGAAATAGCCCTGTGACACTTTTGTAGCAGAGAAAAGTCCCAAAAAACCTCAATGTGACCATTTTTGAGACTTCATTACGCCAGAAAAAAACCAGGAAAACCCATGATAAATAACCCCCAATGAGTATATTAGATATATCTGAGATACTTCGTGTCTTCCCTGAATACCCCTCTAACAGATGTTTGTCCAATGATTCCTTTGCACGCGATCGGATTGTGTTGCAATGGGGGGATTTATCATTGGGTTTGTTGTCTATGTTTGGTGTTGTTTTGGCGCAGTTGTGGTACAAATGCTGTTTTTGCGACTTTCCATTGCGCCAAAGTGCAAAGTCACTTCAAAATAGACCCTGCTTACGCCAAATTCATTATTTGCATAGACTGTTTTTCCATTTGGCACAAATTTCCATTTAGGCGCAAGTTTTGGCGCAAATTTACTCCAGTTCCCACCCTGGTCTATGTTGCAACTTTTCATGCGACATTCGTAAACAACCTACACAGCAAAAATCACTGTCAGCAGACAGTGCCGTAACTTGACGCTGATGGGCCCCAGTGCAAAATCTGTGCCAGGCCCCGACTACAATGTATGTTTATAGTAATAGTCTTCTCATATGGGAAAGTGACACCTTATGGGACCCCTAAACCTCTTGGGCCCGGTTGCGACCGCATCCTCTGCACCCCCTCAAGTTACGCCCCTGTCGGCAGATTTATCAAGGGCCAAAGACAGACAGAAGTGTCGTAAGGAGCAGTCTAATAATAAATTACCCCCAATGACGTTGGTCTATTAGTGTCACATCTGTGTTCCATACTCCACCACATATAGTGGCCGATAATGCATCCACATTTCATGGAAGCTCTTCTTAGTCAATGCCATGGTCCCTCAATTAATACGCCATAGTAAATGTCCCCCACTGTGCGGTTACTGGTAAGTGCGGCATTTGCTGGCCACTAACATTGTGTGAACAGTGAGAAATGTCAAAAATTACATTGTAACAACCAATCACATTGTATCTTTTACATTTCTACAGAGGCGAGGAACAATGAAAGCAGTGACCCGATTGGTTTTAATTAAAGATGTCTCCGCCCTAGTTGTTATAACGTGTGCGTAGTGCGCAGCCGCTTTCCCTTGCTGCGGGTGACGCTGCGCAGCTCTATTGGCGTCATGACGCATATCTCATCCTAATCCCCGAGCAGTCACGAAAAGGTTAATTGCGTTTACCAGGGATTGAAATGCGGGCGGGGCTTAATCATTATAGCCACACCTATCGCCTTAGAGGCGGTGACAAGACATAAATACTCCGCCTACTAGGTGACAGGGACATTCGCAGCGATCGCTAGGTGGGCGGGTATTCTGTGATAACGCGTCTACGTCTGGGTGTGGCTAGAGGGAGGTGCCCGTGAAATGGGCGTGGTTTAAAGGATAACGGGGAGGGCAGGCAGGAGGAGATTGCTAGGATAACGGGGAGGAGCGCAAGACCGTGGGGAGCTCCGGCCTTGGGGTACACAGAGCGCAGACGGTGAGCGGATCCTGTGCCTGGAGAAGAGGGGACATGTGGCAGCCGGCGAGCGAGAGACTGCAGGTGAGGCCCGGCCACAGGGGGCGCAATGAGCGAGGCCCGGGCGGAGGGGCTGTGCAGGAATGTGCTGGGCATCACCAGTGCTGGGACCGCTCTGCACACAGGAGGGGGGAGCCCGGCATATAGGTGTGTTATATATAAGGGTATATATATGTGCTGCACCGAGGATATAGAAGGCTCCACACAGCTCCTCCTCGTACCTGGGGTCTAATGCAGTGCCCCCTGCATAGGAGGGGGGTGCCAGTCCCCCTGTGATCTGTGTGCCCCCTGCATAGGAGGGGGGGTGCCAGTCCCCCTGTGATCTGTGTGCCCCCTGCATAGGAGGGGGGTGCCAGTCCCCCTGTGATCTGTGTGCCCCCTGCATAGGAGGGGGGTGCCAGTCCCCCTGTGATCTGTGTGCCCCCTGCGTAGGAGGGGGGTGCCAGTCCCCCTGTGATCTGTGTGCCCCCTGCGTAGGAGGGGGGTGCCAGTCCCCCTGTGATCTGTGTGCCCCCTGCGTAGGAGGGGGGTGCCAGTCCCCCTGTGATCTGTGTGCCCCCTGCGTAGGAGGGGGGTGCCAGTCCCCCTGTGATCTGTGTGCCCCCTGCGTAGGAGGGGGGTGCCAGTCCCCCTGTGATCTGTGTGCCCCCTGCGTAGGAGGGGGGTGCCAGTCCCCCTGTGATCTGTGTGCCCCCTGCGTAGGAGGGGGGTGCCAGTCCCCCTGTGATCTGTGTGCCCCCGGCGTAGGAGGGGGGTGCCAGTCCCCCTGTGATCTGTGTGCCCCCGGCGTAGGAGGGGGGTGCCAGTCCCCCTGTGATCTGTGTGCCCCCGGCGTAGGAGGGGGGTGCCAGTCCCCCTGTGATCTGTGTGCCCCCGGCGTAGGAGGGGGGTGCCAGTCCCCCTGTGATCTGTGTGCCCCCGGCGTAGGAGGGGGGTGCCAGTCCCCCTGTGATCTGTGTGCCCCCGGCGTAGGAGGGGGGTGCCAGTCCCCCTGTGATCTGTGTGCCCCCGGCGTAGGAGGGGGGTGCCAGTCCCCCTGTGATCTGTGTGCCCCCGGCGTAGGAGGGGGGTGCCAGTCCCCCTGTGATCTGTGTGCCCCCGGCGTAGGAGGGGGGTGCCAGTCCCCCTGTGATCTGTGTGCCCCCGGCGTAGGAGGGGGGTGCCAGTCCCCCTGTGATCTGTGTGCCCCCGGCGTAGGAGGGGGGTGCCAGTCCCCCTGTGATCTGTGTGCCCCCGGCGTAGGAGGGGGGTGCCAGTCCCCCTGTGATCTGTGTGCCCCCGGCGTAGGAGGGGGGTGCCAGTCCCCCTGTGATCTGTGTGCCCCCGGCATGGAGGGGGGGGGGCCAGTCCCCCTGTGATCTGTGTGCCCCCGGCATGGAGGGGGGGGGCCAGTCCCCCTGTGATCTGTGTGCCCCCGGCATGGAGGGGGGGGGGCCAGTCCCCCTGTGATCTGTGTGCCCCCGGCATGGAGGGGGGGGGGTGCCAGTCCCCCTGTGGTCTGTGTGCCCCCGGCATGGAGGGGGGGGGGCCAGTCCCCCTGTGATCTGTGTGCCCCCGGCATGGAGGGGGGGGGGTGCCAGTCCCCCTGTGATCTGTGTGCCCCCGGCATGGAGGGGGGGGGGTGCCAGTCCCCCTGTGATCTGTGTGCCCCCGGCATGGAGGGGGGGGGGGTGCCAGCCCCCCTGTGGTCTGTGTGCCCCCGGCATGGAGGGGGGGGGGCCAGTCCCCCTGTGATCTGTGTGCCCCCGGCAATAAAGGGGGGGGGGGGTTCCAGTCCACCTGTGATCTGTGTGCCCCCGGCAATAGAGGGGGGGGTGCCAGTCCCCCTGTGATCTGTGTATCCCCGGGCATGGAAGGGGGTGCCAGTCCCTATTCCGTCCTCATTTGTACTCTGGCATATATGTTTACCCCTTTTTAATTAAGGAATCTGCACGTTTCCCCCAGATCCATGTAGTAACGCTGAGATCTGGGCTTATTGAAGCAAAACAATGTGGTAACGACTACAATGAGGATTTGTAAAGCACAACAACAATGGGCAGGGTGTCCGCTGCGATTGTGCAAGTCTCCAGCCCCTGTGTGTGAGCGCCAGCATGTTTACTGCCTGCAAGGACTGTGCCGAGCCGCCTGCCTGGACCCTGGGCTGGATAGCGGCGCCTCCCGGTAATCTACACTCCCTTTAACAATGAGTTTATTGGGCCATCGCCCGTAGATCGGTGATATGTGCGGACAATGTGTGCTGGGTATCTACTGTAACATTGCAGAATACAGAAGCAGTGCATGAAGGCATCACAACAGATGCTAGACGTCCTCTAGCTCCAGGCAGGTCTCTACTCCGGGGGACGTGATCCCGGCCTGGGCAGGTTACATGGATTGTAGAATTATTCTGCTTTCAATGAATTCTACAGCTGGAATGAGAACGGAGTAGTTACATTGTTGGAATTTCATTGTGCAAGCTCCAAAGGGTTACATTACAGGAGAACAGTGGAATGGCGTGTGTGAGGTATAGGCGTGTATATAAGACATGTACAGCGGAGACCTTCCAGATACAGATGTATCAGAGACACAACTCCAGTATGAGACGAGGTGCGATATACTCCTCCGAGGAACTGAGTGTAGTCACACAAAGCAACAGAGGATAAGAAGACAGAGGGCGGAGTAGATGAGGGGACGCATGTAGAGATGAGCAGATCTATTTGTTGTTTCATAGATTTCTTACAAATCTGTTGTTTTTGAGGCACCAAACTGATTCACTTCGGACAAATCTGTAAAAGCCACATAGGCACCACATAGGCGCTATCATAAAAATTCCAGGATAATTGGGTCAACATCGGTTCCGACCGAATAGATCCAAACTAAATCTTTTGAAGAATTTTTGGTGAAGGTGGGGTTTTCACTCATCTCTTATTCGAAGCGCTGATAGCAATGACCTTTGGTACAGCAGTGAGTTATCATAGCACACTATTGCAGAATGGCTTGTATAATATACGTATGTAGTAACTCAATACATTTGGCAAGAGGTGGACAAGGTGGCAAGGAGTTCATCAAAGTTGACGAACTGAAAAATTTAATTGCAAACGTCGGCCATTTTGAACTGCGTAGAATTGGTCTTACTGGTCACTCGGTCACGATAAGATTAATCCTACAATCCTATCTTGCCCCATCAACCCCCCCCCCCCATACATGTGATGGGATGTATATTATATTCATGGGCTCCGTTCACAATATGATTGGGCATTACATTGATTTGGTACATGTCAATACGGGTGTCAGGGGTCAGTCCCAGGCCAGTGCAGCTGTGAGATTTTTATTTACGTAGGTCATCCCCTTTAATTTGGTTAGTTGGAGGTGAATTTCACAGGATTGGTGACTACCAGTAAAAGACTACAGATTTGGGTTCTTTCCAAAATCAGAGGTGAAATAATTTTCATGGGAGGCAGATCATAGACTCGGGGATGGAAGGGTGAGCTAGTCTGTCATCTTTGTTTCTATGGAAATCCAGACCTTGAACAGTTTGGCACAGTTCAATATTATTCTGATTTGTGGGAAAGTAATGAATGTTGGTACTTTGACATGTAAGCCCAGGAGAGGTGATATGTCTGATTCTGTTGGTCCGACAGCTTAGACTGTGATCGGGCCGTAAGTATAGTTATACATGATGCAAGGAGTCCCTGTTTTCCTCTGGAGAACCGTGACAAATTGTTATCATAACAACAGCTTGGTGCTCCAGTTTTGTTGGGAAGATACAATATAACTGTGATGCTTGGAGTCCCATCCCCGACACAGTGTTCGGTTAGTGAAATCTGCATAATGCATGATCCGAGCACAGTGATGTGTTCTTACCCAATCTGGGCCCCATTGTATCCACGTCTTCATTGTGGAGCAGCACTACTTGGCGATCTCTGGAATTGGTAAAGAACTTGGTCACACAGATCTCGAGGAAGTAAAACTTACAGTAGTATAAAATCTTGCTGAATTTTTGGATTTTCTAAACTGCAAACGTCTTACGTGAGTGCACTCGGGTCAGTTTTATTTCCTCGATAACTTTTTACTGTGCACAACCAGGGAACCGGATTCGATTTGGAACACAATGAAGACTCCAGATGTGTCGGAGCGGCGCTGTAGTGTTACTATGAGCCGGAAGCCCTCAGTACCAGGGCAGCAACCGAGGCATTGGCGGATATATACTATTCACTGAAACACTGTCTGCATGAGTTGTGCCATATTTTCCAAATCTTTTAGATACTTAGGCAATGTAAAGCTGGATTGTATGGTCATAAATTATGCCAGGTTTATCATCCAGCATGAGACACTGTGATAAATCTCCGCTCACACGCTGATGACTATTAAAAGTGACTGCCAGGGACGCAAAAAACGAGCAGGAATAGGACCTGCTCTATCTTTTGCATATTGGGCAGTTGGCTAATGCATGTGGCTTCAACCAAAAAAATGGCAAAGCAAGGGGTGTGGGCGTGAGATCACTGTCACATGCCACCCCTGCTGTCTCATATAATACAACCGAAATGTTGAATATATTAAAAGAAATTGGATTAAATCAAATGGATGCCAGACAAATAATTTTTATTAGATACACAATTACACGGCAACAAAAGAGTAGCAATAAAAGTATAAAAACAGAGAGTGCCAAAGTACATATATAATCAAAAAACCAATAAGAGGAGTAAGAAACAGTGTATAGGAAAGGATACCACTTTGAGCCAAATATATAAGTTCCAGCAGTGGAGGGAACACAAAATATCTCATATGGAGTAAGCGCTGAAGTGTAAATACCTATACCAGTTGAGCAGGCACACGCTGTACACCCCGACACGTGTTTCGCAAGTAGCTTTATCAAAGGGAGTCACTCCCCTTGATAAAGCTACTTGCGAAACACGTGTCGGGGTGTACAGCGTGTGCCTGCTCAACTGGTATAGGTATTTACACTTCAGCGCTTACTCCATATGAGATATTTTGTGTTCCCTCCACTGCTGGAACTTATATATTTGGCTCAAAGTGGTATCCTTTCCTATACACTGTTTCTTACTCCTCTTATTGGTTTTTTGATTATATATGTACTTTGGCACTCTCTGTTTTTATACTTTTATTGCTACTCTTTTGTTGCCGTGTAATTGTGTATCTAATAAAAATTATTTGTCTGGCATCCATTTGATTTAATCCAATTTCTTTTAATATATTCAACATTTCGGTTGTATATAATGCATGTGGCTGTAGAATTTGCAGCTGTGTGCACGAGCCTTTACAAGTGAATGCGGACGTGTGCTGTAGAAAATTCGGCTAGCACACATCCAAATTTCCTGTGTGTCGTTATCCTTACTAATAGATCGTAATCTTCTAATGTTATTCATGCCCTTCTTTCCTTTACAGGAAATCTACCATTTGCTTTTATGCATTATGAAACAAACATACCTTGAGAATGCTGTAGCTACACTGATGCAGAAACATATCTTGTTTAATCTCTGATCTGAGGGGTTTTGTTGAAAAAACTTTTATAAAATTATGATAATTAGGCTCTGTCGCTCCTGTGGATGCCCCGGTGCTTTCCTCACCCTGATTATGCACTGCTCCAGAGAACGCTGTAATCGCGGTGTTGTCCCTGACAGGCAGAAGTATTCAGTTGCTTCACTATCCAACAGCTGCCGTTTATGAATCATCCAGCTCAGGTTGATTAGTCCTGTCTGGACAGTTCAGGCAGCTCTTTAATGTACGGGAGCCAGTCTGCACCAAGCTTTCCCAATGTCCTAAATTTTATAACTGTTTAATAAAACCAATTGGTTCTGCATCAGTGTAGCAACAGCATTCTCAAGGTATGTTTGGTTCACTTTTAAAATTATGCTAATGAGCCTGAAGGAATCCTGGGTGGAGCCCTCTGTGCTGTAGCTTCACATGCTGTTACACTGTCTCCCTTGCCCCCTCAGCACTTCATCCCTTCCCTCTGCCTTATGTAATCTCACTGCAGCAGAGGAAGTTTTGGCACACAGAGGAGGGGAGGGGAAGGGGTGCTCCTTGCACACTGTAACAGGGGCTGCAATAGGGGCTCTGAAAAAACTTGCTGTTGTCTAAGAGGTGTACATGATGCACTATATAACATTAGGGATGATTTCTATCGGTTGTGCCCTGGAAAAATCCCCAGGATCTCTGCCTCTAAATGCTGGCTGAGGAAGTTGATACTACAAGCAGTGAATGACTCCTTGAGTTGCCAGTCATGTCTGGAGACCCAAAGGAATTGCAGTGTGATGGAAACTGGGAGCCCTGGCCCTTGGGACACCCCTATTAGACATAATTTTACAGTTTCGGTAAAAACTGTGAAGGACTTAATTCTGATCTGCGTTTTAGATGTCCATTCAGTCAAACTCTGCCAAGTGGGAGACCCAAGTCTCTTGAAGAACTTTACAGCTGGCTTTACTAAGCTGCCCTGAAATGTTCTTTCAGCGACATGTTGATGATAACTGTCTCTTTTCCGCTCACACCGCTCTGCTGCTGACAGGAACATCGGCAATTTTGTGGCGCGCTCTTCTTGGCACTGCGGCAAATATTCTCACCCATCAAGGATGTCTCATGCCCGTCTCCCATGATGAATATATTGGTTCATTGCACTCGGGTGGCTGCTTATGCAATCTGGAAACTTGGATGGTGTCCTTGGTTATTTTGCAGGAGGCTATCCTGAGTGACACGTATTAGGAAGGTCCCTGGGGGGGTAGAGCAGGGGCTGCTTGTCCTGTTCAGATGGAGCCCCTGCTTCATTCTCCCTCACTGGAAAATCTTCTCCAGATGGCGGGCCGGACGTGCTGCCAGATGAATTTACACAATCCCACAGACAGAGTTTATTTGGCAGATCCCAGGCAGCTTTAAATCTCTTACTAAACTCTGGAGAAATGAAATAAAACATCTTACGAGACCCGGCTGAAGTAATGGCGCTAGAGATTTTTACAGCATCACAGAGACTCGTTTGGACAGTCGATGCTACTGTGCTGTGTGCAGCATCACTTTGGGCATGGAGGACAAAACTGGGGGACCTGAGATACATTTTCATTGACCTTTTTATAATGAGTTGAAGAACTTTCATTTAAAGGACATCTACCACCAGGATGAAGGATTGTAAACCAAGTACACTTACATGTTGGTCTATGCCCCCTCTGGCAGGAGAGTGAGTGGTCCAGGCTCCATTGACACCTGTGCAGCCCAGAGCCCTTCAGGTTTTTTGTAAAAATAAGGTCCTAAGAAGCTAAAAGAAGAGCAGAACCTGACAGAAGGGGGGGACACACCAGTATGTCAGTGTACTTGGTTTACGATCCTTCATCCTGGCGGTAATTTCCTTTTAAGTTGTGTGGTAGAAATGTGATTACAGTGACGGTATGGATGCTGTAATATTAGTGTGTGTCATGATTGGTCAAGAACTGGTAAAGTTTCCTCCTTCAACCACGATATAGGGATGTCCTGCCATCGATGTATGAATTACATGAATGGGTCCAAATTTGGGTTTATTCTCGTGGCAAAATGTAGGCTGGAGGTCACCATCAAATACATAAAAAATAACATTTGTTCTCTTATTTAGAATTGGTTTCTTTACCAACTACACCCAAATCAATAAGTCATCCTAACAGAATTTGTAAGGTTTAAAGCATTAAAGGGACTTTCCATGAATATGGAGAAAATGTAAGGAATATAAGAAGGACATCTTACTGATGGTAGAGTAGTCCTGCTAACCAGTTTCTGAGGAACTGTTCTTCTCGGCGATTCTTTTTATTATAACTCCATATCATGCAATACACAGTCATAAAAATTATGCTAATTCACTCCCCCACTATGCTACCAGTCCCCCTGGTCACTGACGTCCCCTGCTCCAAGCTCTGTGGACGGACGGGACTAGAAGTGTAACAGAAGTGTATAAAATCTATAAAACAAGGCGCTCTGAGGAGCTCCAGTGACAAGGCCGGAGCTCCCCAGACTGATTAGCATAATTTTTATAACTCTATAGCCGACATTGCGGCTTGTAGAGTTATAATAAAAGAAGTCCTGAGGAGAACACATCTGCCCTCAGTGAAACCGATGTCCTTTAGCCTTTACTCCAGCTCCAACTTCCCACGCTGCTCTGGTACTTATAGTTTTGGGCCCTAAGTTTGAACGAAAGTTTTAGGGGTCACGAGGCTGGCTTCAATAAGTGGAGAGGACAACACAAGTAAAGTCACCTGGGAAACGTAAATAACCCCCAACGAGGCTACTCTTTCGATGAAGGGGATCCCTTGACGTCTCTGAATCTCAACCAAATAACCGGAGGTACTGGAGTGACCCGGGAGTCCATTCCTTTTAACAATCACTCATTTTTCAGTAAACTTTACATAAGTCTATAGTGCAAGTGAATATGTAACATTTTGTAATCTACCGATAATTAGTGGAATTCTTTTTTCACCAATTACCTGGCAACAGCTTTACTTTTAAATTATTTCTAAATTCCATCTTCCACAGAGAAAAGCTTAGGGAGATGTCAGATTATATAGAAACCTATGGAAAGGAGTGAGTTGTAACATCTAGGTCTCCACCTAGCAGCTCATGGAGAACTACAAATCACCCAAGATGGCTGCAGAGGGGAGAATTTCTAGCGAATTCAAAATGCCAATGGGATATCCTGAAATGGTGGAATTCCCTGTGGAACCATTGATGTATGCAGTGTCTATTCTTTTGGCTTTCTAATGAAGCTTTATATACCCTCCATTATGGCCTTTTTGTATAATGTGTATTCTGGCAAGTACATGGCCACTTCTGTCCTGATCTCTTCCCTTCTTTTATGTGGAAGGAATGCACGGAAACGTTAAGAGTCACTTTGATGTTGTCTAACTTCGCCCTGGGAGACATGTGCAGCACTAATCACAGGGAGGGATCATGACGCCATTTAGATTTTGGTCAGGGGAATAGCTGGTTATGAAGGAGCTGCAGCCACAATTTTATACTATGATCAGATTTCTATGTAGATGTGCAGGAAAAAGCATTAAAACTTCTAAGATCTATAAGTTTGACCTACGGTATTTTATTTATATATAAACATGCGGTCCCCAACTTAAGGACATTTGACTTACAGATGGACCCCTCTGGCCACTGTGACCTCTGATGAAGCTCTCAGGATGGTTTACTTTAGTATCCATGATCAGCTGTAAGGTGTCTGTAATGAAGCTTTATTGAATATCCAAATGTGACAGGAAATTTTTTTATTTTTTTTTTTCCCCCCTGGAATTACAGTTCTAAAATATACCAATTCCAATTTATAAAATCTATATCTAGTACCTGAAGCATTTCCCAGATTACAGGCTGAACACAACACTGATCATCGTCAGCATTCATATTTAAAGTAACCCTCTAGGCTCCCCCTTGTGAAGTCTCATTTGATTCTGAATAAATGTAAAAACTTAGTCTTTTATCTGTAGGTTACTAATTTTTTGCTATTTTATGCTCTTGCCTGAATGGAAATCTACTCTCTATTCACTAACTGCCTTGTGATATTCAAAACAGCCAATATAAGGAGGCATAGCTTTACTGGGAGGGAGAAGGTAGCAGCCTGAGCCAATTATGAGATAGGGGTGTGGCTAAGACTACCACAGACTTCCTGTAGGCACTGTATCTACGATGTAGTCAGAGATCACAGCTCTTCCCCAATGGAGCTAGACCAAAAGGAGAAAAATATATAGCAGATAATCATTCCCTGTGGGTACTGCCTGGCATATTATATTTGAGCACATGGCTGGGCGGTCACTTTAATCACAGGGGTCATCTTGGTATAGTAAAATAATTGCTAGATTGCTGAATGGCAGAATAGAAAGCCGAGTAAATGGTTATAAAATGTGTTGGCAATACAGGTAGTCCCCGGGTTACATACAAGATAGGGTCCGTAGGTTTGTTCTTAAGTCGAATTTGTATGTAAGTCGAAACTGTATATTTTATAATTATTGTAGATACAGACAATTTATTTATTTTTTTGCCCCAGTGACAATTGGAGTTTCAAAATTTTTTGCTGTAATGGGAACAAGGATTATCACTAAAGCTTCATCACAGACACCTTACAGCTGATTATTGCAGTCTGGGACTATAGTAAAGCATTCGGAGACTTCACCAGAGGTCACAGTGGGCAGAGGGGCCCGTCTTTAACTATGGGTCTTCTGTAAGTCGGGTGTCCTTAAGTAGGGGACCGCCTGTAGTTCTTCCATAATATATGTACATAACATGTATCTGGCACAAGTTCTGAGAAGTTCTGTTGATATTACTTTTCTCGCTCTTCTATTGACCTGATGCTGAGTAGCCCCATTGCTTAAATAATATATGAGCTAATAATTGAGTATACATTGGACACTACTTCATGGAAAAATTCTTGGACATTGTTTGGGAAAGGCAATTGGCAGACAACTTCTGGTCTATGGGATCCACCATAAGGAATCCATGCAGTCAACATCCCTGGTGATTTTACGTAATCTGAAACACGTCAGTGGTTTCCATATCTGGAGCCTCGGCATGTGAGCAGTGTGAGGGGAGGGATGGGGGGCTGGATGTGCTTTGTGGCGGTGGAGATGGATTCCATTCCACTGTCATGATGGCTTTGGTTTGTATATAACACGATACAGCTGCTACACATGTGCCTGGGCAAGTAAGGAACTGTCCGCCAGCCTTGCCTTAAATATACATATATAGAACCGAGGCTTCTTCACCTGTGCATTGGTGGCCTTGGTGTACGGTCACAGTGTGGCACAGAGATCCCTTCTGTAGTGGTCCTACTCTGTGATGACTTGTTTCCATCTTATTTCTTTACACGGCATGAGCCAGTCCTGTAAATAGTTTGGAAATGCCTTTGAACAGATATGTGACCATGTCGTTCCTGCGTTCTCCAGATGTGACCCTTCTCCCAGCCCTACGTCTTCTCCCCTCTCTGCGGCCAGCCGGCTTGTTCATGTCATCCCCGGTGCAGATGTTCTACTTCAAGTACATGTTTGAAATACTTTGTGGAAAAGCCTCTCTCCTGATGAAATATAAGATGAGAATGGACCGGACTAAAATATGCACTATTTGACTTGACTATTTCTGAGACTTGGCGTCCATTCTAGTGGACCCAGCCTTGGTCACCCACCACTATCTATTAATGAATTGCTTCATGACGTAGTTTCCCAAGGATCTCAATGGATACAATAAGTTCTCATAATTCTTTACAGCCACAACAATTTCCCATTCCCAGTTGGAATACAGGATGTGGATGCTTCAGGCGGCCCCCATAGTATGATAGCGTGGGTGCAGCATTGTTTCTGTGGTTTTTGGTTTCAACATGTAAGCTGTATTTAATGTATAGGATAATGTTACAAACTTTTTTTTTGTCTTGTGAATTTCTCTCGCTCACTTGTAAAATAAAAATGCAAAAAGTTCACAAAGCATTAAAGGGAACCTGTATTTTTTCATTAATACAGCTAGTGACAGGTTCCCAAAGAGCCCTATTAAATGAATACCATTCTTCTTTGAGCTAAAAATTTAATCAAATCAACTGTTACCTGTCATAGCAAGTCTGAGGAGGTGTTTCCTCCCATCTTAACTTGTTTCTCTGCATGCCTCCTTTTAACCATTCAGCACTTCCTGTCATTAGACCAGGGTGATGTAATTGAAGGTCCTTTACCCATTAACATTTGCAAAAATCTACTCCATGTATGTATCTGATCACAGGAAATCACAGTAGCCTCCATGTAGACATAGGGAGCAGTGGAAGTGCATGGAGGCATTCTGTGATTTCATGTGATCAGATAATACTTTAGGAACATTTTTGCAAATGTTAAAGGGAACCTACCACCACAAATCTACCTATAAAGGTAGATTGGGTGGTAGGTGGATCAATGGGACGTGAGGAGAGCCCTTTTAAGGGCTAATCCTCACGTCCCTGCACTTTTTTAATAACTTTAATTTGGTATTTATTCAAATTTACTTATGCGGCTACCGGGGCGTGGAGTAGCCGCATATGAGATTACACGAGGCGGCTACTCCACGCCCCGGTAGCCATTTTACACCTCCTACTCACCCATCTTCGGCGCGCAGCTCCGTGTAGCTGCGCGCCCTCGTCCGGCGATCCTGCCGTCTGCGCATGCGCAGAAGAGCAGGCCCGCGCCTGTTTCGGAGTTGTGACCGCCGAAGATGCTGCGCGCCGAAGATGGGTGAGTAGGAGGGGTAAAATGGCTACCGGGGCGTGGAGTAGCCGCCTCCTGTAATCTCATATGCGGCTACTCCACGCCCCGGTAGCCGCATAAGTAAATTTGAATAAATACCAAATTAAAGTTATTAAAAAAGTGCAGGGACGTGAGGATTAGCCCTTAAAAGGGCTATCCTCACGTCCCATTGATCCACCTACCACCCAATCTACCTTTATAGGTAGATTTGTGGTGGTAGGTGCCCTTTAATGGGTAAAGGATCTTCGATGACGTCAACCTGGTCACATGACAAGAGAAAGAGGCATGGGGAGGAGTGAAAAGAAGTCCGGATGGGAGGGGTTCCTGAACTTCCCTGAGCAGGACACCCTCCCCCCTCCAGGAATCTGGCTGTATGCAGGTAAAGTTGATTTTATGAGTATGTGAGGGCAACTTTTTTGCTAAAAGGATGGCCTGTCACTATCTGTGTTTGTGAAAAATGTGATGACGGGTTCTTCTGGAGCTACCTGCAGTGTTCGATACTGTTGACGACCAGCTCTTCCTCAGGATTCTTCGCCCCATTGGCCTAAAGGACACTGCACTCTCTTGGTTTTCTTCCTATCTCTCTGACCGCACTTTCAGTGTCTCCTTTTCTGGATCTCATCTTCCTCTGTGTCGAGGTTCCTCAGGGCTCAGTCCTAGGTCCTCTTCTCCCTCTATACTGCCCCCATTGGACAAACCATCAGCAGATTTGGTTTCCAGTATCATTTCTATTCTGATACCCAGCTATATACTTCTGCACGTAACATCACCCCTGGCTTAATCCAGAACACTAGCGAATGTCTCTCTGCTTTCTCTAGCATCATGTCCTCTCTTCTTGAAACTTAATCTTTCTAAGACTGAACTTCTTATCTTTCCACCATCTACTAACTTACCTAACCCTGACCTCTTGGTCTCGGTCTGTTGATCACTATAGCACCGAGGCAGCAGGCCCGCTGTCTTGGGGATGCGCTGGACCTCTTTGCACCATATCTTCGATCTCTTGCCGCATGCATCTCGGAAACATCTCCAGAATTTCTGACAATTGAAACTCCTAAAATGCTAATTGTTGCTGATTCACTCTTGACCAGACTGCTGTAACTTCCTACTGATTTGTCTTCCACTTACTAAACTCTCTCCTCTCCAATCTATTCGTAATGCAGCAGCCAGACTCGTCTTTCAGACCAAATGATACACAGATGCCTCCAGTCTGTGCCAGTCACTGCACTGCCTGCCTGTCGGGTTTAAAATAACCCTCATCCACAAAGCTCTGCGTAATGCTGGACCTCTCTCATCTCAGTCTATCACCCTACCCGTGCTCTTTGATCTCCCTGTGATATTAGATTATTCTCAAACCTCTCATGCACATCTCCAGGACTTCTCCTGATTGCTTGTTCATGCAGCATCATTTTTAATCATTAAAGAGAACCCGTCATGCAAAATAAGCCCCCTAAACTAAATATATTTTCATAAACTGCCATTAGAGAGCATTGCCTCTATCCCTTCATTGTCCCTCTACATGCCTGTAAACCTAAGCAATGAGGTCCTAAAGCTGTATGCAAATGACCTGTGAAATGTCCAATGAAGCATTAGCATATTCAAGCTGTCCACTCTATTCATGAGTGGGAGGCACAGCCACACCCCCAGTGCTTGACTGACAGCCTGTATAATGATGTGAGGCTGTATAATGATGTGCTTCCTGGTGCTGGTGGCCACGCCCCCTGCAACCTGTGTGTGCATGTGTGTGTGTTTAGGAGAGATACAGCAGCTCCAGGCAGCCATGTTACAGCAGAACATGTCAGATTCATGTGTAGCTGATGTCTGTGTCTCTCACCTGTATATTAGGAGGAGGCAGCATGTCAGCAGATGCAGCACACACACTAGCCATGCTTTACTATACATTACACACAGACATGAGCAGGGGGAGGAGAGGGGAGGGGTAACAGGGGTGACATCACTGCCTCTGACCATGTGACCAGCCTCATTTATATGATAAAAAATAGATGATTTTACAATGAATAATGTATGAAATAACTAGATAAAGGCTGTGATGGGATCCTTGTGAGCTGCTCCAACAGGTAGTAGTGACAGGACAAGTGACACAGACCTGATGACAGGTGTCCTTTAAATTATTTTATACCGTTCCTCTGCTCAGGAGACTTCCATTTATTATTGAAGGGCAGCCCTCGGGTCGCTGGAGATCTGGGGAATGGCGTTACAAGCCTCTACTTGGTGACTCGGCTGATTCCATAGACTTTAGGATTTTGGTCTGGATGATCACCAGTCTACAGCAGATGTTCCATAATGATGTAATCTCGATTAGCTGGTGTCTTGACCTTGATGATGGGTGGCATCACGGAGGAACATTACAGAAGATGGCCATGCAATAAAAAGGCATGTTGGAAGAGATGAGGGGTCTTATTGTAGTTGCATGCAATCATGTCAACCCTTCTGTGTGGGGGGTGAACTTTTCCTTTCCTGTGGTCACAGTTCACGGCCAGGTTGGAACTTAAAGGGCAGGAGGTATCAGACCTCTCTGCAGGGGACATGCACTGGACACAAAGCAGATACCCCTTGTAATAAGTGGGATTCTCTTTTAGGTGTAGTTCATGTTGAGAAGTAGAACATTTACTCGGTGTCCTTAATCCTACAAGTAGCTGGACTGTCACACTTGTGCTTATAAAGAGAACTTCACGTTGTATGTGTGGGCCTTTGTTTCGAGCTTTCCCTATGGATGCAGACTCTCCATATGTTCAGCATATTTTACCATTGCCAGATTTTCCTTTCTTGAGTCAAGATGCTCTTTGAAGGTCCATTTCTTCTGAAAGTAACACATGTAGAGTGGATCCGTTGTAAGCGGATTTGATCCGTGAAGCTTTGAAGTCCTGGGGTTTTTGCATACCTTTCAAAGGTCATTCTGATGACATGGAAGCTCCAGATATGACCTCAGCGGAGTGTTATCACTAACAGCCATCATGTGTACTCTCATAGGAAGACCTTTTTTATGTCAGACTTACAATAAAGCGTGATTATAAGTCAGACGTGTTGATCATTTTGTGTGAGAAGTTAAACCACTTTGAGCGATTTGAAGTTTACCTCCTAAAATCAAGAGGATCCATAAGTTGCATCCCTACTTACCTTTGGGCTATCCCTTCCCAGATATCCGTCATCGAAAGAGCTTTAAATGTGAGGGTGGGCTCTGTACATGCTACATGGCAAGTTGGATGACATTGGTAGATTCAATTGATTTTCCATCTATAAATAAATATAGAACATTTCACTGTTTGAAAATCCAAGGTAAGGAAAATATTATGAACGGAGTGATCACCCAAATACACAAGCAATGCCAATCCTATTCATAGCCAAGGCTTTACTTTGCTTCACCTAATGAACATGAACATGTATGTATTACATTAAAAGTTCCTTGTCCGCTATTCGGCACCCCCACTCCTCGGCCATTGATACATTTTTAGAGCCAAACCTCCATGTCTGTTTACCTGCAAAAATCAATCCCTTTTCATAGTCCAGATATTCACTTCTGGAGATTTGGCTTAAATGTGTTAAAGACCCTCACCCTCCCGAAACCTGTTCTGTCAGGCATTTCATAAGGTCTTATACAAGCTGGACATTCCTGGCCCCATTCCCATTATGAACAGGGCGATTTCTTGTCTTCTGACAGTGTTATAAGGACACTCACGCCTTTTCTGTTGAGTAAAAGCAGTTTTTATTGTAAACTGGTGGTTTGGACGCCATTGATCTTACATTACAAGTTGGGGAGAGAGGTAACGGAGCTTAATGTTAGCATGTTTTCATATATTATGGACTGGATCCATATAGCTAGGGTGATTTTACTTTCCCAGTATTCATGTCCTAGAAGGAAATGGTTATTTTGTGCATCTATGCATCTAAACGTCTCAGCTTCTCCTGACGTGGGCGAGACTTTCTGGTTGTGACATCAGCTAAGGGCAGTGAGGTCAGAGAACTGAGGACATTCATGTGAACTTGCGCAGCCAGTGGGAACACAGAATTGGCCTTACTGCTTGTGCAGAGTGAGGCAGGGAAGACAGAGCTGACAGCACAAATATATTAAAACATGTCCAGCTACACTATAAACTCCTACATCGGAATAAAAAGATAGCCACACACATTCTTTTGTCATTTATCTATGTATATAGACGGAGAAACCACTACGCTCTAAAAGACTCTTTATTTTTTTTTTTTTTTATTATTATACTCTATGGTAGCTGCCCCAAATCTGAAGACCACCCCTTTCCTTGCAAAGAGATCTGCTCTAAGAGTTTTCACACGTGTGTGTGTGTGTGTGTGTATGTATGTATGTATGTATGTATATAATATATACCACAGTGGGAAAATTCACAGCGTTACAGCAGCTGAGAGGGTACAGAGAGGGAAGTACAAACTTATATAACTTTTAAACACACTCAGCTACAGCTACATACGATTCCTCGGGCAGTATACTAATACTAAGATGACCTGAAGCATCACTCATGGTCTTAGAGTTTTTTTGCATTCTGCTATAGTGAGGACTAATAGTCCTCTGCACCCAGCAGCTACAGATAGTATCCTAGTGCTGCCCCCCCCCCCCCAACAACATCCACCAACACTCCTCTTATCTCCACCATTTGTATTCCCATTGTATCCAACCAGAGGGAGAGCAACCAGGAGGACAAGGTAAAACCCCTGCTAGCAGGCAAACGGCTGCAGGTGGCTAATGAGTAAACTAGAGAATTGCGTATTTTAGGTTAGTGCAGAGTTGGGGGGAAAAAAGGTTTGCTTTATAGTTGTTCTTAAAGGGAACCTGTAATTAGCCTAATTAACAACTACCGGTATATTGTCAAACCGCATAACACCTTCTAGTTTTTGTTTCCTTCGTGGTTCAGTGTGATGGCATCCTTCTCTTCCTTAGAAGTCTCAGCATGATTTCAGTGTTAAAATTCAGTGTTAAAATCTCCAACCAATGTACAACCAATTTCCATCTCACTTCAAAGTTTGATTTTCTGGATGATGTCACCACACAGGGTCATGGGAAAAAAAACCTGGAAGGTGTTCAGAGGTTTGGAAACATACTGGTAGTGGTTTATTAGGTCAATTTGTGCTGACGGGTTCCCTTTTAATGACTTCTATTACAATGTTTACTAGCATCACCTGATCTTTTTTATTTCTGCAATTTAAAATAACAAGGTTTAAAACGGGAACAGAATACTTTTTCTGCTGGTTTGCCAGTTAACATATATATATGATTGTTGGCAGAACCCACATAAAGTATTCGGATCTGCAGAAATGCCTGTTTTTATCTTGAATGGGACCTCTCCTTACATAATGTAAGTGACAACCTGTGTAATATTAGGCCAAGTCAGGTTGGCGCTATACTGAATCGTACCCGCTCCTCTTGCTGGGCGGATGCATTTGTGCTGCTGACAGTGAAGTCTTCGCAGTTACTTTGCACAATTCCTTGTAGCGGAGCATTAGCTGCTTTATATTAGTTTAGTATGTGTTATATTGAGCTTGTTAGCTATTAGAAAGTAAGTGTTAATGTGTCTGGATTTCCGTGCTATTCTTTTTATCTGGGTAGGTGCAGATAATATCATTGCAGCCTGTACTTGTTATGTTCTTTTTGCTTTGGCCAGTAATCGGTGTGGAATCTTGTGCTGATTCCAGGGAGCTCCTGACATTTTATTCTTGGGCTCCTGTAATTCCTAGTCCCGTCCAGACATAAAAATATCCATGATGAGGTTTCCATACGTCCTTTATCCTGAGTCATCATTCTTGAGGCACAGTTATAATGTGATAATCCATTTCATATATAATCCTGGTAAGTATTGTACACGTTGTAGTCATCATCTTATTTCGCAACAGTGGATAAGCCTTTGTTTGTTTTTGCTATTCATTCTGTTTCGTTTTTCTTGGAACTGAAAAAATGGTGAAAAATCTTGTGTGATAAAGTTCAATCTGCTCAAAACTTCAGGTTAAAGGAAACTTTTTTTTTTTTTTTTTTTTTTTTTGCACAGAATATTTTATTGGTTTACTTCCTCTACGCTCCTACCATTTAGTTGTTGTATTGTCTTTGCTTGCTCTCCCTCTGCCTATTCTCACCTCTAGTGATGGCAAGAAGAGGAAAGTTGTACGTACAAAGGAACATAGGAAAGAATGCAAGACTCATGGATCCAGGCACTGGGGTTGTGGTAATCTTCTATTTATTATCTTTGGCTGCCTTTGTCTCAAGTCAACTTTGAAAATTATGCTAATGAGACAGAAGGGCTTTGGGGGCATTTGCAGAGCCCCTCCATCCTGCAGCTTCACAGCCTGTCCCCAACTTTGTGCTGAAACTTCCTGTAGTGTATTTATCATGCTTAATTTTGATAGTAGATGTTTGGGTGGAGGGGGGGGGGTGATGAACTAAAAAGTTAGACTTCTACTTGTACATTGGGAAGGTCGTAAAATGGTTTTGTACCACACAGTGGGTTCTTGGATGCGCCAGTCATATGGTGGTGGAGGGCCATATGTGGTACAGAAATTACCCTAAAACTATTCTACTTGAGCTCTTCACTTTTAGGTGAGTGGTCCTTGGCTGCAATGGACAAGTTGGCAGCATCTGACCCATCTAACCAATATCCAAAAAAAAAATTGATTGTTCTGGAATGGTAATACACCCGAATCATTGGAAGTAACCTATTACATGATGAAAGACTGGTTTGTGGCGCTGAAAGTTTCTTTTTAGGTAACTCTTGATTATTGTTACCCGATCAAGAATGGGGTATTTGGATGTGGGATTTTTAGACCACCCCTTTAAGTTTACTTTTAATGTCTCCCTATATAAAAACACATCATCATATTTTATCATCCCTTTTCAAGGCAGAAGCTTTTGATAGAGGACATGGAAGAGAAAGCAGTTGTAGCAGCAATGGCTCACACCTTGTGTATACAATGGCATGCTACATTCTAGATTAGAAACAGGTGATGGCTTTACTATAACGTGCGGGTAGGTACATGCTGCCGTAAGCTTTTTATGGCTTCGTACATCTGTCATGCAAAATACTTGAAGCCAGAAGATGTAAAACGGGGAGTGGGGGGGGCGGTGGGTCTTTGGTATGTTCAGGGTGGATTTCACAATGACCTGAATCGCGTTCAAGAATTCAGCTGAGGAATAAATGGTTAAATTGTAGGATTGTCATTGCCACATACGATAATTGTGTACTTTTTGGGTAAGGGGGTCATTGCTCTCTGCTTGTATTACCGGAAATGTTCTCGTGCTGTATAAGACCTGTTGTTGCTCCCTATGAATAGATCCCTTTGCTCGCATAAGAAGAGCCACATGTTGCTGTGTATGATTCTGTGCCTTACTTATCACGTCTTGGCCAGTGGGTAATAAGACTCCTTGAAGGGGACGATTGTTTACCTAAGAAGCTTTTTTTTCAGGACTTCCTTGTTTTCAGTTATTTGCCCCCTAATCCGAGCCTTGTGTTAAACCCTTTCTTGTTCTCTTCGCAGCACTTCCAGACCATGATAAAGTCAAAGCTGAACGTGTTAACCCTTCGTAAAGAACCTCTCCCAGCTGTAATCTTCCACGAGCCAGAAGCTATTGAACTTTGCACCACGACTCCTCTTATGAAGCCCCGACCGCAAGCGGGATGCAAGGTATAATACTTATACTCCAATGTTCTCCACCTGTAGTGACATGGCTATTGTGCCTGTGCCTGAATTCTTAAAGGGTTTGTCCAGTTCTTACAAAAGGCCATCAAGTTTAGATCTGCGGGGGTCCGACAGCCAGGACACCTGTTTCTGATCTGTTCCTGGGGAGTGCTGCTCTTGGTATAGTTTACTTGTCATGCTGTTCACTCACAACATTGCAACGTTTCAGATAAATCATTGTCTTTTTCATGTCTGTGTGTAAATGACAAGGCCTTCTGAAAGTGGACCTCCTAAACTTCTAGTTTGATGTAGGATCATCTTCACACAAACTGTAGAAGGAGCTGGGAAGGATGTGTGTGTGTCCTCCTTCAAGGAGTTTGTCCGGTGACACACACAAGATAGGGGATAACAATCTGTTCGATGGGGGTCCCAGCAATCTGCACACTTTAATTATTGTAAACTGCAAGGGTCTAATCACGTGATCAGTGGGGGTTCCAGCAGCCAAACCCTAACTTTTTAGATTGATGTGCCCTATCCTGTAGATCAGTGGTTCTCAACCTTTCTAATGCTGTGACCCCGCAATATAGTTCCTCATGCTGTGGTGACCCCAAACCATGCAACTCGCAGTAAAAACACAGTAAAATTGTGGCTCCGATGGCTTTAGGCGACCCCCGGTTTTGGTCGTTCGACCCCCGCTGGGGTCCCGACCCACAGGTTGAGAACCACTGCTGTAGATAGTGAAGAACAATACAACTTGGGACAACTCATTGGGGGTTGTTTATCATAATTTTAATATTTGTTTTGGTCTAATTTGTTCCTGCCTTTCATTTGGCCTAACTAACTTTCATTAGTTAGTAATGAACTCCTATCTTTGTTCAGTATTGCATATAGGAAAAAACAACTGACCACCGTATGTTAATATCACAAAAATTATCTTTTATCTTGTTAACAATCTTTACAATACAAGTCATGAAATAGAAAATTCATTGAAAAAAAGAGAATTTCTCTTTAGAGCTATTATTTTATTTTTATTTTCAATGAATTTTCTATTTCATGACTTGTATTTAAAAGATTTTTAACAAGACCAACAAGCACACTCACACTGCTTAGATAAATAGGGCAAACCTGAGGCAACTATCACTTTCTCTAGTTTTAAGCACCCAAAAAGTTCAACAAAAGAACAACTATGTTGTTGAATGAAGATGATAAAAACAGATGACCCAGTAGAATTATGGCTAAATACTTTATCCTCCACATTAAATAGACTTCACTAAAATATTTTTTGTATTGTGTTTGCCCCTTTTGCACGTTGAGGACTCAAAGTTTTCTCAAATAAGACCGAAGGTCCCAAAATTTCCCTACTATAATCCACGTTTTGTAGTCACTGCAAATCAGGACTGAGACTCTAATCTTCAGTCTCGCTTCGATCTGTCTGCTCCAGCTATAATCTTTGGTCTGCTTAGCTTCTAAAATCGTTCCTGTAGAAGCTGATAAGCCTTCTCCTTCCATCAATGGGGGCACTGTATTTTCCATATTTGAGTGGGTGTATTTTGGATCTCCAGACCTGGTTGACCCCACTGCTACCTCTGGATGTGCCTGGGTATTGATCCCATCCAGTGTAGTGGTGCTTAATGTCTGTCTGGAGCACATAATAAGGATTATGCTTGGGTCAGGAGCGGGTTGTTCCGAAAATCAGAGTTATTAGCATAGCTGCCTTCCGAAAAGTTTCACGGATTGTTCTGGAAGAGTGCACCTGACTTGACCCAGGCCGAGGTCAATCTTCCACTAATATTTCCACCCCCCACACTTCCCCCGTAACACATTTCTTCTACATCATTTAGCAGAACATGCAGGAACAAAATACTCATTTCTTTTTCGTTAACATGAGAACATGGAAGATGAATTTCATGCTCTAATAACTGGCTTTTTCCGAAAGTTTAATAAGGCGATATTTATATTATGACTGTATCTCGGATGCGAAAAGTAAAGAGACAGATTAAAATCTGAGTAATGAGAAAATCATCTTTTTGTTCCAGTCTGGGAGGTTACATGTCTATGGAAACAAGTCTGGCTTTACCAATAAGTCCCTTTTTTCTTATACAGTACATCGAGTATTGGCTGGCATGATGGGGCCTTAGGGATAGCGAAGTGATGGGCAATTTACTAGTAGATTATTAACCCTCTCAAGCAGAAAATACATTTGTGGTTTACCAGGAGTAAAAATTTTATGAAATAACCTTGGGGATGGCTCCTTTATATCAGATTGGTAGCGGCTGCAAACAGAAAACCTGTTTGACGTTACATTGTTTTCACTATAGGGTCCTGTGCTTGTTAAGCAGTGAACGGACCACTTAAATTCTGTGGTCTCTTCAATTCAAGTGAAAAATAATATCCATCTCTCCTATAGACCAGGTCCAGTAAGGCAAGGTGTAGCAATAATAATAATAATTTCTTTATTTATAAAGCGCACACAGATTATGAAGCGCTGCACAGAGATTGCCAAATCAGTCTCTATCCTGAACGGGGCTCACAATCTAATCATCCCACCAGTATGTTTTGGAGTGTGAGAGGAAACTGGAGGACCCGGAGGAAACCCACGCAAACACAGAGATCATACAAACTCTTTGTAGGACAGCGTGACATCGTGTCATAGTGTGTGCACGGGCAGAGCGCATAGACAGAAGGTAAGTATGTAAGTTTATTTAGGTTTTTTTTTTTTTATACGAGGGCTGCTTTAGTCCATTATATTAGTGGGGGCACTACTGCAAGGCATTTCATTTCTGGTAACCCTCGGGCATTTCGGCAGTGCGGGATTGCTGCTAGACATTTCATTACTAGGGAAGGCGGCGACCAATCCATTTCCCACCCTAGGCTTATACTCTAGTCAATACATTTTCTCAGTATTGTCTGGTAAAAGTGGCCTTGGCTTATACTCCAGTGCAGTGATGGCGAACCTTTTAGCGGCCGAGTGCCCGAACTGCAACCCAAAACCCCCCTTATTTATCACGAGGTGCCAACCAAAATTAAAGCAGTAACTTATTGCACCCTGTTCAACAACTTTCAATCAGATTGGCCTCCTGAGGACACCAACACAGTAGAAAGATGGAAAATTTTCATCATTTTAGCTTCTTTCCAGTGTCCCTCTGTACACAGAGAATCGTGGGGCCAGCAGAAGGTCCTCCAAAGATAATTCGGCCCTGCCTACTCATTCTCCCTCTTCCTACAGTCCCATGTAACGAAGTATCAAAATATGACTGAAAGCAGCATCTTTTAAGCTGCTTGGAACTGCAGGAAGATTCTTTGAGTCCTGTCTGGTGTGCTGGGCAATGCCTTGGGTGCCCACAGAAAGGGCTCTGAGTGCCGCCTCTGGCACCCGTGCCATAGGTTCGCCACCACTGCTCTAGTGTATACGATATGTACTTGTCTACTTCCAGCGTTCCATCAGACGTCCGGTTTTCAGCACTACTCACCCTGTGGTCCCATGACCTTCATCACTTCTCGTGATGGTCAGCAAGTTTTAGCTAAAAATGCTCCTGTCATCACTGACTGTCACGGCATTCTGGTAAGCAATGGATGTCTCAATACCCAGACCACAATGACCACAGATTAAGGGAGATTGTTCAGTTAGTTGGGTTTTGTTACATTTGACCCTAGAGGTTCCTTTTTCGTGTTGTAATTCTGAAATGTGTATCATGCCGACTCAGTACTAAAACATCCACCCTGACGCTACATCAGTAAGTATTGCCATCTGTGCCTAACCTCTTTACCATGGTTTCCAAAAACTTTTCATCTGAGTCACTATGGTCAAAGAGAAAGCAAAATCCTTGTGGGGTACAAATCTTTGCAGTACTTTCCTTTTAATAAGTAGATTATGGATATCAGTTTTCTGGTCTTTCAAATAGTTTCTGAATGTTGAAAATGAATCACCTGCAGGAGGCATTGCACAATACCCCAAATAATACTGCTATTAGTCACTCATTCAGAGACATTGCCCGGCAGTTTAAAACTGAAGCAGGCTGTATGGTTTTATATATAGTGTCCTATGTGCAGGCAGCATGTTATAGAGCAGGAGCAGCTAAGTAGGCTAACATTTAGTTTTGTGGTAAAAAAAAAAAAAAAAATCTGTATAATTTGGTTTTTAATTTATATTTCTTTCTATGCATATTACTGTCTTTAGCAATGTTAAATAGCCTCTTCTCTATGTCTATGCTTTCAGAAATCGCTGTCAATCATTCATGGGGCTAACCCCATGTCCTAGACGCCGCCTCCTAAGCATAAAGTGAGCAGCACTATAAAGACATAAAGGTCAAGTCATACGGAATCATTGTTTCCCAAATGCTTTTCATTGACGGGTTTCCTTTAATAGATGAGATGTCAAATGTTGTGGAACTTGGGGAGTAAGCAAATGGCCCTAAATGTGTCAACAATAATACGTAGATGACTTGTGATTCCTGGTATTGGGCTCATTTAGCAAATAAGTTTGGTTGTTTAATAGAGCCATAGAACCATATTAGTAGGATTGTATTAGAGCAGGGGCAGGGAACCTATGGCTCTGGAGCCAGATGTGGCTCTTTTGTTGGCTGCATCTGGCTCTCAGGTAGATCTTTAATAAATAGTGATGGCTGCTGTGTGTCTCTTAGACTGATCACAGGAAACAGGCAGCGATGTTACCGCTGCCTGCATCCTCTGTACGACCCAGTAGTGAGTGGAGTAGTGAACCCCCTGGACCACAGCGGACGATGAATTAAGCAGACACCTGGGACCGGAATCTAATTGGCACCCGGTCTTCACCAGAGCCCGCCGCAAAGCAGGATGGCTTTGCTGCAGCGTGGTACCAGCAGGTCGTTCCACAGGCACAACTTGTCCACGTTGGCAGCCAAGGTACAGGATCACTAGGCAGTCTCGTGGTCAGGAACAGGCAGACAGTCAAGTCAGGCGGCAATGGTGCGAGGTTGGGGACGGAGCAAGAGATCAGGGCTGGCAGCGAAGGAGCAGAATCAGGAACAGATCTGGGGTCACAACGGGAGGTCAACACTTGGGAAGGAAACACTTTGGAAAGCTTCCTCATAGGCACGAAGAACTAAAATCTGGGGGGGAAGGGATGCTGGGAGCCACCGGTCTTTATAGGAACCCGGGAAGTGGGTTGTGCCAATCAGTGCTGGCCAGCTGGGACAGGAGCAGGAACGTCGAGAGCTCGGAAAGGGGCACCACCACATACAGGGGCATGGGTGTGCCTGCGATCTGAGAAGTAGATTGCAGGGGCACCCGTGACACCGGGACTACCTATCTGCTTGGGGGCATGTGCATATTGTACGGCTCTTACGGAATACCTTTTTAAAATATGTGGAGTTCATGGCTCTCTCAGCCAAAAAGTTTCCTGACCCCTGTATTAGAGACTCACATCCCAGATCTCCAATCCTACTCCTTAATTTTTATTTGATCCACTGTTTGCATAGGATTTATGGCTGCTGTACAGTTCTTATTAAATAAAGATATAGTCTCGTGAATCCACTTCATGCTTCTCGTAGATCAGAATTTACAATAATCCCCCCCACACACAAACACTACACATACATACATGCACACTGCACACTCTGAACGCACTGATTCTCCTGAAACAGTTTATGTGGTCACGCTGGAAAATAATCCAAGAATATGTCAAGGATCCGTATCTTTTGTGGGATAAGACAAATTACACCGTACTTATTAGATCCATGTGATCCTGCTAGAGACCAAATGAGGTCGTATGTATTCGGATGTATTTCTGTATGGCTTCACTGGATGGAAACCCTACCTGGTACAACCATATTGGTGATAGAACGCAGATGTCTCTGTAAAAACAATGGGGCAGATTTACTTACCCGGTCCATTCGCGATCCAGCGGCGCATTCTCTGCGGTGAATTCGGGTCTTCCGGCGATTCACTAAGGCAGTTCCACCGACGTCGACCAAGTGTCGCTGCTGCGCTGAGGTCCGCCAGAGTTCACGATCCGTTGCTGAGTGCAGGTAAGCGCGTGTCCAGCGGCACTTTTTTTTTAATTTAAATGCGGCGGTTTTTCCGAATCCGTCAGGTTTTCGTTCACCCACACATCCCCCCATTTCCGTCGCATGCACGCCGGCGCGCCACAATCCGATCGCGTGCACCAAAAACCCAGGGCAATACAGGGAAAATTGGCGCAAAACGGAAAAATTCGGGTAACCCGCCGTAAAAACGCGATTCGGACCCTTAGTAAATGACCCCCAATGTCTTTAAGAGTGCCCTCGCTAAAAAGACAAGGTTTTAGGAAACTGACTTGTTTGCCTTGTGCTGTCCATAAATCTGCTCCATAGGGTTAAAAAAAATTTTCTATAGATCACTCATGGGATGTGGCTCTTACTGACGGCCTCCATGTACAGACATGGCGTTGTGGTCCTATACATTTCCATAAAAAGAAAACTGCATCATGTCAGCAGTCAGAATTTCCTAGAAAACGTTTGTTTTGGGGTTTTTATTTTGCTTTAGTGTCGTTCTTTAGAAATGGTGGTTATGACAGAGTTCAGTGTATCCGCTCATTGCACAACACTTGGAAAACCGCACGGCCTCTCCTGCAGGATCAGCATTTTTTTGTTTTATTGTGCAAAGTTGTTATATTTTTATTGACATAACCAGAGACCTAGAGGAAGCAAGAGATGTGCGTGTCTTACCTTTCACCCCGTCCCCTCTATGGCCTCCGCACTGTTGCCTTTATCCCTGTTGTCTGATTTCAGTAGTTACTGGTATGTCACCAAAATAAGCAGAATATTGGGGAAATTTACTAATCCTTATGAAGACTTAGACCAGATGAGCTAAAAATGCACCAGATTTACTCCAGTGGCTGATGCTGGATGGTAAATCCACAGGGTTTTGACCGAATTGGTTTACCGTATTTTTCGGACTATAAGGCGCACAAATAATCCTTTAATTTTCACAGAAATCAAAGGTGCACCTTATAGTCCAGTGCGCCTTTTATATGAACCATACTTACACATAACAGCTGCCTTGAACTGTGCACAGGTCTGCCACCTGCTGGTCATTCATCCTTTTAATCAGGTTTGCCTTCTATATGAACCTAGATATTTTAGTAGGCATTTATTGACGGTGCGCCTTCTAATCCAGTGCGCCTTATAGACCGAAAAATACAGTACTTTTCTCTGGAATTTTTTTTTTTATTTTAAACATTTTTTTTACTACGGTTTTTCACACAACTGAATTTTTCACTACAATTCAGAAAAAAATTTGGTGCACACTTCAATTTCTTTTATCCGTATATCTGATCATGGGGGTAGGATAATTTACTGTCTTTTCGGCAACAAAAAGATGAATAAATGGTTTTGTATCTCCTAACACCGGACTCTGTGGCAGTAACATTGGAATTAATTATAATTAATAATAAAAATAATAATTGCTTTATTTATATAGCGCACACAGATTAGTCAAATCAGTCCCTGTCCCCAATGGGGCTCACAATATAATCAACCTACCAGTATGTTTTGGAGTGTGGAAGGAAACTGGAGGGCCCGGAGGAAAACACGCAAACACAGAGAGATCAGGGTCTTTGCAGGGTCCCCAGTGCTGCAAGACTATGATGCTAACAACTGAGCCTCTGTAGTTGATTACTGTAGTCCATCCCACATATACCTAGTTTTATGAAGTTGACAACTGGGTGCTCGCTGTTGGAGTCGTGTCAAGCTAAGTTTTGTTATTTTCCAATAGATGCCAGCTGAAAGGGACAGAGCGGACACACCTCTTTGAAAAAGTAAAATAGGACCATATATTTCCAGGTGGAATTATACAGGAACAACCAAATATACAGCTGAATAAAACAATTCTCCAGTTTGGGAAGTACACCAAAATTCTCCAGAGATCTAAGAGGAAGATGGCTTGGTTTTCTGACCTCCTCCAGTCTCCTGTTTACAAATATTTCAAACAATTTTTATTTTATTTTTTATTTAATTTTTATTTCTTTGTTAAGGCACTAAATCTTAGAGGTGTTTTATGCTTTTATTGTAGCATCTTATTTGGTTTCAATGCAAGGAGGAATGGCAGCATAAGCTGTGTTTATAGAACCATACGCCCGCTGGGGGAGATTTATCATAAGTCTTTTAGAGCAGAACTGTTCTTGTTGCCCACGGGAACCAATCAGAGCTCAGCTTTCATATTCTCACAGCTGTTTATAAGAATAAAGCTGAGCTCTGATTGGTTTCCATGGGCAACTTGAACAGTTTTACCTCATAAACTTGATAAATCTCCCCCAATATGTGCTGAAGTACAAGCCTGTGTTCATGGGGTTAAAAGGAATGGACAGTAGAAGGGAGGGTGAAAAGATCAGCTGAAAGGTCGAAAACACCTTTTGCGTTGTATAAAAAATTTTTAAAAATCGAGGATTTTGTAAAGATCTTTTTCCTGTCTTGCAATTTCCACTCTTTTTTGGCCTATAAAATAAAATTTTTTGAGCATCTTTTATGAGAACTCCTCACACATTTCCATGAAGAATTATAGAGGAACGGCATAAAAACTTCTTGCTTTCACCTATGATGAGTTCAGGGCAGATTAAATGGGGCAAGTTTTCCCACACATATACACTGCAGGAAGTACTTTGTGCGTTGCGTTTACGGTTTTGGCTGCAGAAAATAAACCCTGTACAATCCTGCGTCATATTGTGACATGTAAACACGGCCTGTAGCACATCTGCTCGCTGTACGAGGTTTACACACTGGTGATAAAACTGTGAGGTTCTTCAAGTTTGTTGACAAACCTATGACTGAATACACACACGCGACTTCATAATCTTATATTCTCTATCACTCCTATCGGTGTGCAATAATGTAAAGATATGGAATGTACTACCTCATAATTGTGAGGTAAACTTCTTCACAGGGGCCATGTTGTTGTTGTTGTTCTTCCTCCTTGGGTGGTCTCTGTGTCCATCTGTGATTTACCACAGATTACTTTTACATGACCACTACAACTCCCTTATTTCCGCCCTTCATTCCCCTCTCTGCACAGTCACACGGCTGTGGTTTGCTGACGTGTTGTGTTGAGAAGTTATTTAAAGAAGAAAAATTTAAAAAAAAGAATGAATATATATAATGAAAGAAATGGGGTTTGGCAGAGCCGTATTGGTTAAAGAATGTGATTGAATCTACATAGGATAGTAAGTCACTATTGTGTATTGCCATGTTGTCACTTCCCAACATCTGGAAAAACATAAGAGCGACCCAAGTTGCAGCGTTTAAAGCCACATTTTCTGTCATATACTATATGTTTAAGACTCAATTCACACGTCCGCAAATGGCGGCCATAGAGGTTCATTGTGCTGATGAAATCCTGATCTTTCTTTCAGCTGTCTTTGGACACAAGGCAGAGTGCTTGTTGCAGGCTAATCTTTAATTTGTATCTGCCTAAGATTTTGTGCACGCTGCTTTTTGCTATTTGCTTCACTGATATACTGTAGATTGTATGTGCCGTGATATGGTATATCCATATGACATCAATTACAGAGTTATTCTGTCCTAGAAGCAATGCATAGTTACTTTTTCAGTTTCGTCTGTATGAAATCCATATCTCTGTGTTAAATCGGAGGTATTCACCAGGACTACAAGTTCTTTATTAAAAAGAACCGTCATGCAAATTAACCCCCTAAACTAAATATTTTTTCATAAACTGCCATTAGAAAGCATTGCATCTATCCCTTCATTGTCCCTCTACATGCCTGTAAATTTAAGCAATGAGGTCCTAAAGCTGTATGCAAATGACCTGTGAGATGTCCAATGAGTCATTGTCCAGCTTATTCATGAGTGGGAGGCACAGCCACACCCCCAGTGCTTGACTGACAGCCTGTATAATGATGTGAGGTATAATGGCGTAATGGCTCCTCCATGTGCTTCCTGGTGCTGGCGCCCCCTACAGCTTGTGTGTATGAGATACTCCTATACACATGACTGACAGCCTGTATAATGGTGTAATGGCTCCTCCATGTGCTTCTGGAGCTGGCGCCCCCTGCAGCCTGTGTGTGCATATAGGAGAGATACAACAGCTCCAGGCAGCCATGTTATAGCAGAACATGTCAGGTACTTGTGTAGCTGATGTCTGTGTCTCTTACATGTGTATTAGGATGGAGAGCATGTCAGCAGATAAAGCACAGACACTAGCAATGCTTTACTATACATTACATACAGACTTGAGCAGGGGGAGGAGAGGGGAGGGGTAATATCACTGCCTCTGACCATGTGACCAGCCTCATTTACATAATAAAGAAAAGATGATTTTATATTGATTTAATGTATGAATTGACTAAATAAAGGCTTGTGAGCTGCTCCAACAGGTAGTAGTGACAGAGACCTGATGACAGCTGTTCTTTAAAGGGAATCTGTCACCCAAGAGTGGCATAAAGTAGGCTCCTGGATTATAGTGGCGTGTAACCTGCTTGGCAACATGCAGTGGTTTCCATAAAATTACCATTTGAGATCTTTATATTTCTGAGAAAAATGCTTAAAGGGAAACGGTCGTCAGAAATTGGCCTACTAAACTATTACCAGTATGTTGTCAACCAGCTGAACACCTTCTGGGTTATGTTTCTTTTATGCCCCAGCTTGGTGGCATCCTCAAGAAAATCAACTTTGAACTTTGGTGTTAACTGGTAAGTTTAACATGGAAATTAGGATCTCCCCACCTCTGAACACCTCCTCTCCTGTGATTAATATCGTGCACCGAACTTCAGTATATCTGATAAATGATGTTTGTGGACACAGAACCACAAATTAGTGTGGGGGCATTCTGAGGCAGGAAAAGCTTGACTTCAGTGTTAAACTCTCCGCCTCCTTGACTTCATAAAACCAATTTACACCTCACTTCAAAGTTGATTTTCTGGATGATGCCACAATACTGGACCACCAAAGAAACATGATCTGGGAGCTGCTCAACTTCTTGACAATATACTGATAGTGGTTTATTAGGCCAATTTCTGCTGACTGGTTCGCTTTAAAGGGGTTTTGCACTTTAAGTACATTAAAGCAAATAATTGATTTTTCTAGATCTCTGCTTGCTGTC